>NC_047097.1:27414154-28740671 GCF_902459505.1 Geotrypetes seraphini | reverse complement strand
AATTCGCAATCCAAGCCCCCCCGCGGGCGCTTGGATGAGGGAGGAGGAAGAGGGGACGCCAAACGAAAAGAGGGAGGCAAAGCCATAGGGGGCGCGGAGGGAAACCCCCCCCCGAAACCCCCCAGGCGCACGTGGGACCCCCAAAAGTCCGCACAAAGAAAGAAAATAAATTGGGGGCAAAAAACCCCTGGGGGTCCCCAGGGACTCCCTGCCCCAGCAGGGGTCCATGCTGAAACCTGCCCCTGTGTTCGCCATACAGGGGGAAGGTCACCTGAGGTTGCAGACAAAATGGAGGGGCCAGACAAAGAAAATGGCGAAGTTCCCGCCAAAAATGCTCCCTCCATGGCCTGTAGCGGCTGAGAAGACTGAACAGTCCCAGCCGCTAAGACAGGCAAGTCGGCATCAGCTGTCAAAAAATCAGCTGAGAGGGAATCCTTCGGGGAATCCCTCCGTGGGCGGTTGTGGAAGACCGGGCTTCCCCACTGCTCCAAGCCGACTCGCGAGGCACCATCGGCGGGGAGCTCTGGGCGCCTGCAGCCGCTGCCGACGGAGCTCCACCACCTCACCGACCCAAACCGCCGAGTTCAGGCCGGCCGCGAGTGCCTCGCGGCTGGACTAAAATTGTGGCCTACTCCCCCGGAGAAGGGCACAATTGCTCCAGACGCGACCTAGCTATAAAAAAGTGCTGGTTACATGAAAAAATACAGCAAAATACAGTTTTCTTAAAGGGAAACAACCCTTCAGACCAGCACTACCTCAGGATTTTTTTTTTTTTTTACAGAACAGACTCCACAGGCTCTCGAAGCAATATGCCTTGCTTGACTTAGGGGGCAAGGCTTACTGCTGAGGCTCCTCTAAAAAAATGTGGGGAGGTGGAGGAAGTGGGGGGAGGGACCCCGCTCGTGACCCGCCGGGTTTGACACCCCCGAGGTCGGACGGACCCCCAAACAGGGCCCGACCAAGCTCCGTCCGACCAAAAACAGGGACAATAAACCCCTAAACAAATTCCAACAGCCCTACCAAGAGAGATGGGTACAGATCACTCAACACCTGCTGGAGACTGAAAGAAGACTGAGGGAAATAGAGAAGGGAGGATAGTATATACTGTCCCAAAGTTTTGTTTTCAGTCTCCACCTGCTGGTCATGATTAGATATATACCCATTCGTAAAGTTAACCTCTACTGGTCTGGAGAGTGCTAAAGAATGAACGATTACTGTCTTAGCAGGGTTGCTATTTTACATCTTTATGGTGAAATTAGAGCTGACATTGATCCCAAAACAGCTCGTTCACATGCAGTGTCTGGTCTTGTGAAGCTTCTTGCCGTCCTCCATTTTCTTGCCACCGGATCATTTCAGCGAGTCATCGGCTGTACGAGTGGTGTGGAACATCAGTGTGCAGATTTGTGTGACAGGTTCTGCAAGCAACCAAAAAACATTGAAGGCGGTACATCAGGTTTCCTGAAAGTTTGGAGGAAGAACATACAGTAAAAAAAATTTTTGTCAATTGCAGGAAGCACAATGTCTTGGGTGCCATAGACTGTACATAGATGGGACACTCCTTGAATGTATAAGTCATATGTGATTCCAACCTCCGGATCCTGGACGTTGTTTCCAAGTTCCCTGGTAGCTGCCATGATTCATACATACCCTCTGGGTCTATACATAAATATTATCTTTGTGGGAAAGCCATCGCTCTGCCTAGCTAGTTGATGGTTTCCATAAAAACTCAAATATGGACATCCAAAACAACTTCATGATATGATGGTGTGTTTAATTCGGGGATGAGTCCACATACTATCAAGGGTCTGCACTGTCACACGCTGAACCACTACACAAGGCTCGTTACTCTTGGTACACCGCCGATAGTGCTGAAGGGAACAGAAAAAAAATGGAACAATGGGTAATCCTTGAAAACCACAAAAAAAATAAATAAAGGAATGGACAAGGACTGCTACATATCTTGATGGACAGCTTCTCGGGGCTCAGTTGCAACCCTGGTTTGTTGAATGTACGAGGCAGGAGCGTGTTCTAGATGAAGGAAAAAAAAAGAAAAAAAATAAGGTTTAGACAGGAACTGTGTAAGCCTTGCATAACTTTAAGGACCACGACAAATTCCCTAAGTTTCAAACATTTCACAATACAAAAAAGGATCATAGACCAGGCTCAAGGATCTCTGGGCATGTGCACACACATAAAAACAAGAACACAAGATATGAAGTTCGGAAAAATTATTTGGGGAGTCCACACTGAATAACTGTGGTGTCCTTATTAGCTGTGTCCCATGCTGAACCTCATTGGAATGGGTGCAACTCTGTGTCCTCAGTGTACATCGCTGAGAGCGCTGAAAGTAAGAGGAAAAAATAGGGGATAAGGATTGCAAAAACCATAATGTCAATTAAAGAAAGGGAAGCAATTTTAATTTTTTGCATATGGATTGGGGAGGGAGGGGGGGGTGAGGTTTTCATTAATATTGTATATGAATGATAACAGAATATTTTTATGTGACATTTCTTTTAAGGTATAAAGAGGTGGAAGGGGATGGGAGTTATTTATTTTTCTGTTGTATAATATGGAAGATTTTAAAGTGATATTGTCTTATATATTGTTTAATATTTTGCTATTCACTTGTTGTGAATTATAAAAGGAAGGAGAAATTAGGTTCTTACCTGCTAATTTACTTTCTTTTAGCTTCTCCAGACCAGTAGAGGTTAACTTTACGAATGGGTATATATCTAATCATGACCAGCAGGTGGAGACTGAAAACAAAACTTTGGGACAGTATATACTATCCTCCCTTCTCTATTTCCCTCAGTCTGCCGAATAGCCAAGCAGAACCAAGAACTGGAAAACAGGAAGAAAACAATACTCCGAACAGGAGTAACAAATAACATACCCAAATGCTGTTGGAAAATGCAGAGGAGAAATACCCGAAGGAAAATGTCCCCACAGCTCGCCAGCTAAGCCAGCCGAGCCACAGCCGCTGTTCTTTAATTCTCCCCGGCCCTAGAAAAATACTAGAACCCGCAGCAAAAAACAAAAACTGCCCGCGAAAACAGCCCCAACAACAACAACAACAACAGACAGGGTGGGGACCTCTACTGGTCTGGAGAAGCTAAAAGAAAGTAAATTAGCAGGTAAGAACCTAATTTCTCCTTCTTTAGCACTCTCCAGACCAGTAGAGGTTAACTTTACGAATGGGACGTACCAAAGCAGTCCCTCTCACGGGCGGGACCCCCGAAGGGCCGATACCAGAACACGCTCACCGAACACCGCGTCCCGACGCGCCTGAACATCTACCCGATAATGTCTAACAAAAGAATACAAGGAGGACCAAACCGCAGCCTTACAAATATCCACCGGAGGCACGAGCGACGACTCAGCCCAAGAAGCCGCCTGACCCCGAGTGGAATGAGCCTTGAGAAACTCCGGAACAGGCTGCTGTTTCAGAAGATAAGCGGAAGCAATCGTCTCCTTGATCCAGCGCGCAATAGTAGCCTTAGAAGCGCCAGCTCCCCGACGAGGACCAGCCAGGAGGACAAAGAGATGATCGGACTTCCGGAATTCCTGGGTCCGCTGCACATCAGAGCGAAGGACCCGACCGACATCCAACTTGCGCAGCTGCCGTTGCTCAGAAGAGCCCTCCCGACCACCCAAGACCGGGAGAACCACCGATTGATTGACATGAAAAGGAGAAACAACCTTCGGCAGAAAGGAAGGAACAGGCCGCAAGACGACCCGCTCCCTAGACAACTCCAAGAAGGGAGCCCTACAAGAGAAAGCCTGCAGCTCAGAAATACTCCTAGCAGAAGTAATGGCCACCAAAAAGACCGCCTTCAAAGTAAGGTCCTTCAAAGAACAGTCGTCCAAGGGCTCGAAAGGCGGGCGCACCAAAACAGAGAAAACCAGATTAAGATCCCAAGAGGGAACCGAGGGCCGTAGGGGAGGCCTAAGCAACTTGGCCGCCCGCAGAAACCGAATCACATCAGGAAGAGCCGATAAACGCTGACCTGACACCAACCCTCGAAAGGTCGACAGGGCCGCAAGATGAACCCGGAGAGAAGACCAAGCCAGGCCTCTATCCAGGCCATCCTGCAAGAACTCTAGAATGTTAGGCAGAGAAGCGCGAAAAGAGGTCACTCCCCGCGCCCGACACCATTCCTCAAAGAGATGCCAAACCCGCACATAAGCCCGAGAGGTAGAAAGCCTCCGGGACCCCAACAGTGTAGCGATCACCTTGTCTGAATATCCCTTCTTGCTAAGGCGACCCCTTTCAAGAGCCACGCCGTAAGACAGAAGAGAGACGGGTCGAACAAGGGAATGGGACCCTGCATCAGAAGGTCGTCCGAGAGAGGCAGAGGAAGAGGAACCGCCACCAGGTGTCTCACCAGATCCGCATACCACGGACGTCGAGGCCAATCCGGAGCCACCAGCACCACCAAACCCGGATGATGAACAATGCGAAGAAGCACTCTGCCCACCAGCGGCTAAGGAGGGAACACATACAACAGCCCCTCCGTTGGCCACGGCTGGACCAGAGCATCCAGACCCTCGGCCAGCCCTTCCCTGCGACGACTGAAGAAGCGGGGCACTTTGGCGTTGCCACTCGTGGCCATCAGGTCCATCAGGGGCTGCCCCCAATCTTGCACTATCAACCGAAACGCTCCGGCGTCGAGAAACCACTCTCCTGGATCCAGGAAGTGACGACTGAGGAAGTCTGCCTGAACATTTTCTACCCCGGCTATATGAGAAGCCGAGAGGTCCAGAAGATGGGACTCCGCCCAAACCATGAGCCGAGCCGCCTCCTGCGCCACAGGAGTGCTCTTGGTGCCCCCCTGACGATTGACATAAGCCACCGCCGTGGCATTGTCCGACAGGACTCTGACCGACTTGCCCAGCAAAAGGGAGTGGAAAGCTAACAGCGCCAGCCTGACCGCTCTGGTCTCCAACTCGTTGATCGACCAGGAGGCCTCCTCCGCGGACCAGGTGCCCCGAGCTGAGTGGCCCATAAACTGAGCCCCCCAACCGAGGAGACTCGCATCCGTAAGGAGCACCGTCCACTGCGGGAGATCCAGACCCACCCCCTGAACCAGGTGAGGGGTCCGGAGCCACCAGCGCAGACTGCAGCGCGCCAAGCCTCGCAGGGGAACCGGAACATCCAAATCTTGCCTCCGGGGAGACCACCTCCGGAGCAGAGCATACTGAAGAGGACGCATGTGGGCCCGCGCCCACCTCACCACGTCCAGGGACGCCGCCATTGACCCCAGGACTTGGAGGAAATCTCGCGCCCGAGGACCCCGGGACGCCAAAAGCAGGCGAAGCTGAGATTGCAATTTGCTCACCCGGGCCTCTGGAAGGAAGACCTTCCCCAAGGAGATGTCGAACATAACCCCAAGGCACTCCAGACGCTGAGCCGGTACCAACCGACTCTTGGAAAGGTTGACCACCCAGCCCAGCGACCGGAGAAACTCCACCACCCGAGCCGTAACCCGGGAGCTCTCCTGCAACGACTTTGCCCGAATCAACCAGTCGTCCAGGTAGGGGAGAACCAGGATGCCCACCGACCGCAAGGCTGCCACGACGACCACCATTACCGTGGTGAACGTCCGAGGAGCCGTGGCCAGACCAAAGGGAAGCGCACAGAACTGAAAGTGCCGCCCCAAGATCGCAAAGCGAAGGAAGTGCTGATGAGAGGCCCGAATTGGAACCTGCAAGTAGGCCTCCGTCAGATCGAGAGACATCCAGGATGGGCCGAAAGGTCCCCTCCTTTATGGCCACCACAAAGTAAATGGAGTACCTGCCGGTGCCCCACTCCGTAGGGGACACCGGCACGACTGCCTCGAGATCTAGCAAACGCTGAAGGGTCTGACGAAAAGCCTGCGTCTTCCATGGAGTCTGACATGGAGAAGTGAGGAAAAGGTCCGGCAGAGAGCGGGTAAACTCCAGAGCGTAACCGTCCCGCACCACCTCAAGGACCCACTGATCGGACGCGATCTCGGCCCATTTGGGGAAAAATTTGCGCAGCCGGGCCCCCACCGGAACCAAAGGGGGCGCCGGCAAGGAGTCATTGCGCAGGACGGGAAGCGGGGGAACCGGCGGAGGGATTCCCTGCCCCCCGACGGGCCCCCCGAAAGGGCTGCATGCGCTGGAAGAACCGACCCCGGGAAAAATCCTGAGCCGGGAAAGAAGCAGCCCCACGCCCCGGGCGATACTTGCGAAATTCCCGCAAACGCCCCCGGGCAGCCCCACACCTAGACGCAGGGCGGGCACGGTCCTCAGGCAGACGGGGCACCTTCGAGTCCGTCAGAGTCTGAATCAACTCATCTAATTCCTCTCCAAACAAAAAGACCCCCTAAAGGGAACTTTAGTAAACTTAGCTTTGGACGCAGAATCCGCCGCCCAAGCGCGCAGCCACAAAATACACCGCGCGGCCATGCCATAGACTTAGCCGAAATCCGCACCAAGTCATAAAGAGCATCTGAGAGGAACGAGGCAGCCATCGCAATCTTCGCTACCTCCTGATCCACTAGAGACCAGTCATCAGACTCCCGATCCAGGACACGCTCAGCCCACCGAAACACGGCGCGAGCGACTAGCTCCCCACAAACAGCCGCCTGGACCCCAAAGGCAGAGACATCAAAATCATACTTAAGAAGAGTCTCTAACGCACGCGCCTCCGAGACCCTAAGAGCAGAACCGTCCATAACAGGCACGGTATGCCGCTTAGGAAGTGCCGAGACCACCGCGTTCCCCATTGGCGAAATTAAGGTAGCCCTACCTCCCTCCGGGACGGGATACCCAAGAGCCAAGGCGCACACCAAACGAAACTGCGCCCATAGGCCACTGCGCCAACACAAAATCCCGCAAATCCTGACGCACAGGAAAAGAGCGGGAACCAGGACAGACCCCCTGAAGCAGAGGGGCCCCCATACGCGGGGTCTCCGGCGGCGCCACTGCAAAAATGCAGCAAAAAGGAGACCTGCTACACAGGTCTAAAAGCTCATCCCTCTGAATAAAAAAGCGCACCACGGACGCATCTGCTCTGGAAGACGGGAAACCCGCCGCCCCGCTGCCAACAGGCGTCCCCTCTAGAGGATCCTGGAAGCCCGCCAAAGCAGCCAGGTCCTCAACCAGGCCAACACGCTCCTCCGCCCACCAATTCGCAATCCAAGCCCCCCCGCGGGCGCTTGGATGAGGGAGGAGGAAGAGGGGACGCCAAACGAAAAGAGGGAGGCAAAGCCATAGGGGGCGCGGAGGGAAACCCCCCCCGAAACCCCCCAGGCGCACGTGGGACCCCCAAAAGTCCGCACAAAGAAAGAAAATAAATTGGGGGCAAAAAACCCCTGGGGGTCCCCAGGGACTCCCTGCCCCAGCAGGGGTCCATGCTGAAACCTGCCCCTGTGTTCGCCATACAGGGGGAAGGTCACCTGAGGTTGCAGACAAAATGGAGGGGCCAGACAAAGAAAATGGCGAAGTTCCCGCCAAAAATGCTTCCTCCATGGCCTGTAGCGGCTGAGAAGACTGAACAGTCCCAGCCGCTAAGACAGGCAAGTCGGCATCAGCTGTCAAAAAATCAGCTGAGAGGGAATCCTTCGGGGAATCCCTCCGTGGGCGGTTGTGGAAGACCGGGCTTCCCCACTGCTCCAAGCCGACTCGCGAGGCACCATCGGCGGGGAGCTCTGGGCGCCTGCAGCCGCTGCCGACGGAGCTCCACCACCTCACCGACCCAAACCGCCGAGTTCAGGCCGGCCGCGAGTGCCTCGCGGCTGGACTAAAATTGTGGCCTACTCCCCCGGAGAAGGGCACAATTGCTCCAGACGCGACCTAGCTATAAAAAAGTGCTGGTTACATGAAAAAATACAGTAAAATACAGTTTTCTTAAAGGGAAACAACCCTTCAGACCAGCACTACCTCAGGATTTTTTTTTTTTTTTTTTTTTTTACAGAACAGACTCCACAGGCTCTCGAAGCAATATGCCTTGCTTGACTTAGGGGGCAAGGCTTACTGCTGAGGCTCCTCTAAAAAAATGTGGGGAGGTGGAGGAAGTGGGGGGAGGGACCCCGCTCGTGACCCGCCGGGTTTGACACCCCCGAGGTCGGACGGACCCCCAAACAGGGCCCAACCAAGCTCCGTCCGGCCAAAAACAGGGACAATAAACCCCTAAACAAATTCCAACAGCCCTACCAAGAGAGATGGGTACAGATCACTCAACACCTGCTGGAGACTGAAAGAAGACTGAGGGAAATAGAGAAGGGAGGATAGTATATACTGTCCCAAAGTTTTGTTTTCAGTCTCCACCTGCTGGTCATGATTAGATATATACCCATTCGTAAAGTTAACCTCTACTGGTCTGGAGAGTGCTAAAGAATAAAGAATTATTAAAAAAAAGAAAGAAAGGGAAGCAAATGAGCGCTACATACTTCAATACACAGCTTCTGCGGGGCCCACTAGGTGGCCTAGTTGGTTGCACAGGCGTTGACGTTGCGGGTCCTAGTAAATAAAATAAACCAAAATCTATTATTGCCTGACACTGGGTAGCACCTTCATTATACAAGATAGGACAAATACAAAAGAAATCCATTAAACTAATAACTTACCCATGTATGATGGAGATGACCATCCATGAAGCATGTGCGCTGCTCGCCAAGAAGCATTGGTATCTTGGACACCTGGAAAGGAGAAGGAGAAATTAGGTTCTTACCTGCTAATTTACTTTCTTTTAGCTTCTCCAGACCAGTAGAGGTTAACTTTACGAATGGGTATATATCTAATCATGACCAGCAGGTGGAGACTGAAAACAAAACTTTGGGACAGTATATCCTAGCCCCTCCTCTCTATTTCCCTCAGTCTGCCGAATAGCCAAGCAGAACCAAGAACTGGAAAACAACAGAGAGAAAAAACAATACTCCAAAAGGAGTAACAAATAACATACCCAAAATGCTGTTGGAAAATGCAGAGGAGAAATTCCCGAAGGAAGAATGTCCCCACAGCTCGCCAGCTAAGCCAGCCGAGCCACAGCCGCTGTTCTTCAATTCTCCCCGGCCCTAGAAAAATACTAGAACCCGCAGCAAAAACCAAAAACTGCCCGCGCAACAGCCCCAACAACAACAACAACAGACAGGGTGGGGACCTCTACTGGTCTGGAGAAGCTAAAAGAAAGTAAATTAGCAGGTAAGAACCTAATTTCTCCTTCTTTAGCACTCTCCAGACCAGTAGAGGTTAACTTTACGAATGGGACGTACCAAAGCAGTCCCTCTCACGGGCGGGACCCCCGAAGGGCCGATACCAGTACACGCTCACCGAACACCGCGTCCCGACGCGCCTGCACATCAACCCGATAATGACGAACAAAGGAATGCAAGGAGGACCAAACCGCAGCCTTACAAATATCCACTGGAGGCACGAGCGACGACTCAGCCCAAGAAGCCGCCTGACCCCGAGTGGAATGAGCCTTGAGAAACTCCGGAACAGGCTGCTGTTTCAGAAGATAAGCGGAAGCAATCGTCTCCTTGATCCAGCGCGCAATAGTAGCCTTAGAAGCGCCCGCTCCCCGACGAGGACCCGCCAGGAGGACAAAGAGATGATCGGACTTCCGGAATTCCTGGGTCCGCTGCACATAAGAGCGAAGGACCCGACCGACATCCAACTTGCGCAGCTGCCGTTGCTCAGAAGAGCCCTCCCGACCACCCAAGACCGGGAGAACCACCGATTGATTGACATGAAAAGGAGAAACAACCTTCGGCAGAAAGGAAGGAACAGGCCGCAAGACGACCCGCTCCCTAGAAAACTCCAAGAAGGGAGCCCTACAAGAGAAAGCCTGCAGCTCAGAAACACGCCTAGCAGAAGTAATGGCCACCAAAAAGACCGCCTTCAAAGTAAGGTCCTTCAAAGAACAGTCGTCCAAGGGCTCGAAAGGCGGACGCACCAAAACAGAGAGAACCAGATTAAGATCCCAAGAGGGAACCGAGGGCCGTAGGGGAGGCCTAAGCAACTTGGCCGCCCGCAAAAACCGAATCACATCAGGAAGAGCCGATAAACGCTGACCTGACACCAACCCTCGAAAAGCCGACAGGGCCGCAATATGAACCCGGAGAGAAGACCAAGCCAGGCCTCTATCCAGGCCATCCTGCAAGAACTCCAGAATGTTAGGCAGATAAGCGCGAAAAAAGGTCACTCCCCGCGCCCGACACCATTCCTCAAAGAGACGCCAAACCCGCACATAAGCCCGAGAGGTAGAAAGCCTCCGGGACCCCAACAGTGTAGAGATCACCTTGTCTGAATATCCCTTCTTGCTAAGGCAACCCCTTTCAAGAGCCACGCCGTAAGACAGAAGGGAGACGGGTCGAACATGGGAATGGGACCCTGCATCAGAAGGTCGTCCGAGAGAGGCAGAGGAAGAAGATCCGCTACCAGGTGCCTCACCAGATCCGCATACCACGGACGGCGAGGCCAATCCGGCGCCACCAGCACCACCAAACCCGGATGGTGAACAATGCGAAGAAGCACTCTGCCCACCAGCGGCCAAGGAGGGAACACATACAACAGCCCCTCCGTTGGCCACTGCTGGACCAGAGCATCCAGACCCTCGGCCAGACCGTCCCTGCGACGACTGAAGAAGCGGGGCACTTTGGCGTTGCCACCCGTGGCCATCAGGTCCATCAGGGGCTGCCCCCAAGCCTGCACTATCAACTGAAACGCCTCGGCGCCGAGACACCACTCTCCTGGATCTAGAAAGTGACGACTGAGGAAGTCTGCCTGAACATTTTCTACTCCGGCTATATGAGAGGCCAAGAGGTCCAGCAGATGGGATTCCGCCCAAACCATGAGCAGAGCCGCCTCCTGCGCCACCTGAGTGCTCTTGGTGCCCCCCTGACGATTGACCTAAGCCACCGCCGTGGCATTGTCCGACAGCACTCTGACCGACTGCCCAGCAACAGGGAGTGGAAAACCAACAGCGCCAGACGGACCGCTCTGGTCTCCAACACGTTGATCGACCAGGCGGCCTCCTCCGCGGACCAGGTGCCCTGAGCTGAGTGACCCAAACACTGAGCCCCCCAACCCAGGAGACTCGCATCCGTCAGGAGCACCGTCCACTGCGGGAGATCCAGACCCACCCCCTGAACTAGGTGAGGGGTCTGGAGCCACCAACGCAGACTGCAGCGCGCCAAGCCTCGCAGGGGGACCGGAACATCCATCCCGTGCCTCTGGGGAGACCACCTCCGGAGCAGAGCATACTGGAGAGGACGCATGTGGGCCCGCGCCCACCTCACCACGTCCAGGGACGCCGCCATCGACCCCAAGACCTGGAGGAAATCTCGCGCCCGAGGACACCGGGACGCCAAAAACAGGCGAATCTGAGATTGCAATTTGCTCACCCGGCCCTCTGGGAGGAAGACCCTCCCCAAGGAGGTGTCGAACAGCACCCCTAGGTACTCCAGACGCTGAGCCGGGACCAACCGACTCTTGGAAAGGTTGACCACCCAGCCCAGCGACCGGAGAAACTCCACCACCCGAGCAGTAACCCGGGAGCTTTCCTGCAACGACTTTGCCCGAATTAACCAGTCGTCCAGGTAGGGGTGTACCAGGATGCCCTCCGACCGCAAGGCTGCCGCGACGACCACCATCACCTTGGTGAACGTCCGAGGAGCCGTGGCCAGCCCAAAGGGACGCGCACAGAACTGAAAGTGCCGACCCAAGATCGCAAAGCGCAGGAAACGCTGATGAGAGGCCCGAATGGGAACATGCAAGTAGGCCTCCGTCAGATCGAGAGAAGTGAGAAACTCCCCCGGCTGAACCGCCAGAATGACCGACCGCAGAGTTTCCATACGGAAAGAGGGAATCTTGAGAGCCCTGTTGACCCCTTTCAAATCGAGGATGGGCCGAAAGGTCCCCTCCTTCTTGGGCACCACAAAGTAAATGGAGTACCTGCCCGTGCCCCACTCCGGAGGGGGCACCGGAACAACTGCCCTGAGATCTAGCAAGCGCTGAAGGGTCTGGCGAAAAGCCTGCGTCTTCCCCGGAGTCTGACATGGAGAAGCGAGGAAAAAAATCCGGCAGAGAGCGGGCGAACTCCAGGGCATAACCGTCCCGCACCACCTCCAGGACCCACTGATCGGACGTGATCTCGGCCCATTTGGGGAAAAATTCGCGCAGCCGGGCCCCCACCGGAACCAAAGGGGGCGCCGGCAAGGCGTCATTGTGCAGGACGGGAAGCGGGGGAACCGGCGGAGGGATTCCCTGCCCCCCGACGGGCCCCCCGAAAGGGCTGCATGCGCTGGAAGAACCGACCCCGGGAAAATCCCGGAGACTGGAAAGAAGCAGCCCCACGCCCAGGGCGATACTTGCGAAAATCCCGCAAACGCCCCCGGGCCGCACCCCCCCGAGACGCCGGACGGGCACGGTCCTCCGGCAGACGGGGAACTTTCGAGTCCGACAAAGTCTGAATCAACTTATCCAAGTCCTCTCCAAACAAAAACGACCCCCGAAAGGGAAATTTAGTAAGCTTAGCTTTGGACGCAGCATCCGCCGCCCAAGCGCGCAGCCACAACACACGCCTTGCGGCCACGCCAAAAGCCATAGACTTAGCCGAGATCCGCACCAAGTCATATAGAGCATCTGAGAGGAATGAGGCCGCCATCTCAATCTTCGCTACCTCCTGATCCACCAGAGACCAGTCGTCAGACTCTCGAGCCAAGACCCGCTCCGCCCACCGAAACACGGCGCGAGCGACCAGTCCCCCACAAATAGCCGCCTGGACCCCAAAGGCAGAGACCTGAAAATTTTGCTTAAGGATGCTCTCCAATTTGCGCTCCTCAGAGTCCCGCAAGGCAGAACCGCCCTCAACAGGCACGGTATGCCGCTTGGAAATTGCCGAGACCACCGCATCCACGACTGGCGAAGCTAACGTAGCCCGATCCCCTTCCGGAATGGGATACAGGCGAGCCATGCTGCGCGCCAGCCGAAACGGCGTCTCCAGCGTTTTCCACTGCTCCAGAATAATATCCCGAATATCCTGATGCATAGGAAAAGAGCGGGAAACGGAACGGATCCCCCGTAACAGGGGGTCCCCCACACGCGGAGTCTCCGGCGGCGCGTCCTCAAAACGCAAAACCGAAGAAACCTGCTGAATAAGGTCAGGCAGCTCATCTTTCTGAAAAAAGGCGCACCACGGACGCCTCGTCACTGGAGAACGGGAAATCCGACAACCCGCCGCCAGCTTCCGTCCCCTCCAGAGAGTCCTGGAACTCCTCAGAAGGGTCCAGGTCCTCCTCCAGACCGACCCGTTCCTCCGACCACAAATTCTCGTCCCACGACACCCGCGGACGCTTGGACAAGGGAGGCGGCGGAGGGGACGTCACGCCAGACGAAAGAGGCAAAGCCGCAGGGAGCGCGGAGGAAAACCCACCCCCCGAAACCCCCTGGGCGCAACCGGGACCCCCAGCCGCCTGAAAATAGGCTCTGCATAAAGAAAAGAAAAATTCAGGAGAAAAACCCCCCGAGGGTCCCAAGGGACTCCCTGCCACAGCAGGGGACCCAGCAGAACCTTGCCCCTGCATAGTCAAAACAGGGGGAAGGTCACCTGAGGTGGAAGACAAAATGGAGGGGCCAGACAGAGAAGATGGCGGTTTTCCCGCCAAAAAAGCTCCCTCCATAGCCTGAAGCGGCTGAGAAACCTGAATAGTCTCAGCCGCTAAAGCAGGCAAGCCGGCATCAGCTGTCAAAAAATCAGCTGAGAGGGAATCCTTCGGGGAATCCCTCCGTGGGCGGTTGTGGAAGACCGGGCTTCCCCACTGCTCCAAGCCGACTCGCGAGGCACCATCGGCGGGGAGCTCTGGGCGCCTGCAGCCGCTGCCGACGGAGCTCCACCACCTCACCGACCCAAACCGCCGAGTTCAGGCCGGCCGCGAGTGCCTCGCGGCTGGACTAAAATTGTGGCCTACTCCCCCGGAGAAGGGCACAATTGCTCCATACGCGACCTAGCTATAAAAAAGTGCTGGTTACATGAAAAAATACAGTAAGGAGAAATTAGGTTCTTACCTGCTAATTTACTTTCTTTTAGCTTCTCCAGACCAGTAGAGGTTAACTTTACGATTGGGTATATATCTAATCATGACCAGCAGGTGGAGACTGAAAACAAAACTTTGGGACAGTATATCCTAGCCCCTCCTCTCTATTTCCCTCAGTCTGCCGAATAGCCAAGCAGAACCAAGAACTGGAAACAACAGAGAGAAAAAACAATACTCCGAAAGGAGTAACCAATAACATACCCAAAAAATGCTGTTGGAAAATGCAGAGGAGAAATTCCCGAAGGAAGAAGGTCCCCACAGCTCGCCAGCTAAGCCAGCCGAGCCACAGCCGCTGTTCTTCAATTCTCCCCGGCCCTAGAAAAATACTAGAACCCGCAGCAAAAACCAAAAACTGCCCGCGCAACAGCCCCAACAACAACAACAACAGACAGGGTGGGGACCTCTACTGGTCTGGAGAAGCTAAAAGAAAGTAAATTAGCAGGTAAGAACCTAATTTCTCCTTCTTTAGCACTCTCCAGACCAGTAGAGGTTAACTTTACGATTGGGACGTACCAAAGCAGTCCCTCTCACGGGCGGGACCCCCGAAGGGCCGATACCAGAACACGCTCACCGAACACCGCGTCCCGACGCGCCTGAACATCTACCCGATAATGCCGAACAAATGAATGCAAGGAGGACCAAACCGCAGCCTTACAAATATCCACCGGAGGCACGAGCGACGACTCAGCCCAAGAAGCCGCCTGACCCCTAGTGGAATGAGCCCTGAGAAACTCCGGAACCGGCTTCTGACTCAGAAGATAAGCGGAAGCGATCGTCTCCTTGATCCAGCGCGCAATAGTAGCCTTAGAAGCGCCAGCCCCCCGACGAGGACCCGCCAGAAGCACAAAGAGATGATCGGAGCTCCGAAAATCCCGGGTCCGCTGCACATAAGCATGGAGGACCCGACCGACATCCAACTTGCGCAGCTGTCGTTGCTCAGAAGAACCCTCCCGACTACCCAAGACCGGGAGGACCACCGATTGATTGACATGAAAAGGAGAAACTACCTTCGGCAGAAAGGAAGGAACAGGCCGCAAAACAACCCGCTCCTTTGAAAACTCCAGGAAGGGAGCCCTACAAGAGAAAGCCTGTAGCTCCGACACCCGTCTAGCGGAAGTAATGGCCACCAAAAAGACCGACTTCAGCGTAAGGTCCTTCAACGAACAGCCATCCAACGGCTCGAAAGGAGGGCGCACTAGAACAGAGAGAACCAGATTGAGATCCCAAGAGGGAATCGAGGGCCTTATGGGAGGCCTGAGCAACTTGGCCGCCCTAAGAAAGCGAATCACATCAGGAATGGCTGACAAACGCTGACCTGTCACCAGCCCCCGAAAAGCCGACAGGGCCGCCAGATGAACCCGAAGAGAAGACCAGGCCAGGCCCCTATCCAGGCCATCCTGCAAAAACTCTAGAATGTTAGGCAGAGAAGCGCGAAAGGAGACCACTCCCCGCGCTCGGCACCATTCCTCAAACAGACGCCAAACCCGTACATAAGCCCGAGAGGTAGAAAGCCTCCGGGACCCCAAAAGTGTAGAGATCACCTTGTCGGAATATCCCTTCTTACTCAGGCGGCCCCTTTCAAGAGCCAAGCCGTAAGACAAAAGGGAGACGGGTCGAACATGGGAATGGGACCCTGCGTCAGAAGATCGCACTCGAGAGGCAGAGGAAGAGGATCCGCCACCAGATGCCTCACCAGATCCGCATACCACGGACGACGAGGCCAATCCGGAGCCACCAAGACCACCAGCCCCGGATGGCGAACAATGCGAAGCAGTACTCTGCCTACTAATGGCCAAGGAGGGAACACATACAACAGCCCCTCCGTTGGCCACGGTTGGACCAGAGCATCCAGACCCTCGGCCAGACCGTCCCTGCGACGACTGAAGAAGCGGGGTACTTTGGCGTTGCCACTTGTAGCCATCAGATCCATCAGGGGCTGCCCCCAAGCACGCACTAGCAACTGAAACGCCTCGGCGCCGAGACACCACTCTCCCGGATCCAAGAAGTGACGACTGAGGAAGTCCGCCTGAACGTTTTCTACCCCGGCAATGTGAGAGGCCGAGAGGTCCAGAAGATGCGACTCCGCCCAAACCATGAGCCGAGCCGCCTCCTGCGCCACCAGAGTGCTCTTGGTGCCCCCCTGACGATTGACATAAGCCACTGCCGTGGCATTGTCCGACAGGACTCTGACCGACTTGCCCAACAAAAGGGAGTGGAAAGCCAACAGCGCCAGCCGGACCGCCCTGGTCTCCAACACGTTGATCGACCAGGAGGCCTCCTCCGTGGACCAGGTTCCCTGAGCAGAGTGACCCAGACACTGGGCCCCCCAACCCAGGAGACTCGCATCCGTAAGGAGCACCGTCCACTGCGGAAGATCCAGACCCACCCCCTGAACTAGGTGAGGGGTCCGGAGCCACCAACGCAGACTGCAGCGCGCCAAGCCTCGCAGGGGAACCGGAACATCCATCCCGTGCCTCTGGGGAGACCACCTCCGGAGCAGAGCATACTGAAGAGGACGCATGTGGGCCCGCGCCCACCTCACCACGTCCAGGGACGCCGCCATCGACCCCAGGACCTGGAGGAAATCTCGCGCCCGAGGACACCGGGACGCCAAAAGCAGGCGAATCTGAGACTGCAATTTGCTCACCCGGGCCTCTGGGAGGAAGACCTTCCCCAAGGAGGTGTCGAACAGCACCCCGAGGTACTCCAGACGCTGAGCCGGAACCAACCGACTCTTGGAAAGGTTGACCACCCAGCCCAGCGACCGGAGAAACTCCACCACCCGAGCCGTAACCCGGTAGCTTTCCTGCAACGACTTGGCCCGAATTAACCAGTCGTCCAGGTAGGGGTGTACCAGAATGCCCTCCGACCGCAAGGCTGCCGCGACGACCACCATCACCTTGGTGAACGTCCGGGGAGCCGTGGCCAGCCCAAAGGGAAGCGCACAGAACTGATAGTGCCGACCCAAGATCGCAAAGCGCAGGAAACGCTGATGAGAGGTCCGAATAGGAACATGCAATTAGGCCTCCGTCAGATCGAGAGAAGTGAGAAACTCCCCCGGCTGAACCGCCAGAATGACCGACCGCAGCGTTTCCATACGGAAAGAGGGAACCTTGAGAGCCCTGTTGACCCCTTTCAAATCGAGGATGGGCCGAAAAGTCCCCTCCTTCTTGGGCACCACAAAGTAAATGGAGTACCTGCCCGTGCCCCACTCCGGGGGGGGCACCGGAACTACTGCCCTGAGATCTAGCAAGCGCTGAAGGGTCTGGCGAAAAGCCTGCTTCTTCCCCGGAGTCTGACACGGAGAAGCGAGGAAAAAATCCGGCAGAGAGCGGGCGAACTCCAGGGCATAACCGTCCCGCACCACCTCCAGGACCCACTGATCGGACGTGATCTCGGCCCATTTGGGAAAAAAGTCGCGCAGCCGGGCCCCCACCGGAACCAAGGGGGGCGCCGGCAAGGCGTCATTGTGCAGGACGGGAAGCGGGGGAACCGGCGGAGGGGTTCCCTGCCCCCCGACGGGCCCCCCGAAAGGGCTGCATGCGCTGGAAGAACCGACCCCGGGAAAACCCCGGAGACTGGAAAGAAGCAGCCCCACGCCCAGGGCGATACTTGCGAAATTCCCGCAAACGCCCCCGGGCCGCACCCCCCCGAGACGCCGGGCGGGCACGGTCCTCCGGCAAACGGGGAACTTTCGAGTCCGACAGAGTCTGAATTAACTTATCCAAGTCCTCTCCAAATAAAAACGACCCCCGAAAGGGAAATTTAGTAAGCTTAGCTTTGGACGCAGCATCCGCCGCCCAAGCGCGCAGCCACAACACACGCCTTGCGGCCACGCCAAAAGCCATGGACTTAGCCGAGATCCGCACCAAGTCATACAGAGCATCCGAGAGGAATGAGGCAGCCATCTCAATCTTTGCTACCTCCTGATCCACCAGAGACCAGTCGTCAGACTCTCGATCCAAGACCCGCTCCGCCCACCGAAACACGGCGCGAGCGACCAGTCCCCCACAAATAGCCGCCTGGACCCCAAAAGCAGAGACTTGAAAATTTTGCTTAAGGATGTTCTCCAATTTGCGCTCCTCAGAGTCCCGCAAGGCAGAACCGCCCTCAACAGGCACGGTATGCCGCTTGGAAATAGCCGAGACCACCGCATCCACGACTGGCGAAGCTAACGTAGCCCGATCCCCTTCAGGAATGGGATACAGGCGAGCCATGCTGCGCGCCAGCCGAAACGGCGTCTCCGGCGTTTTCCACTGCTCAAGAATAATATCCCGAATATCCTGATGCATAGGAAAAGAGCGGGAAACGGAACGGATCCCTCGTAACAGAGGGTCCCCCACACGCGGAGTCTCCGGCGGCGCGTCCTCAAAACGCAAAGCCGAAGAAACCTGTTGAATAAGGTCAGGCAGCTCATCTCTCTGAAAAAGGCGCACCACGGACGCCTCGTCACTGGAGAACGGGAAACCCGACAACCCGCCGCCAGCTTCCGTCCCCTCCAGAGGGTCCTGGAATTCCTCAGAAGGGTCCAGGTCCTCCTCCATACCGACACGTTCCTCCGACCACAAATCCTCGTCCCACGACACCCGCGGACGCTTGGACAAGAGAGGCGGCGGAGGGGACGTCACGTCAGACGAGAGAGGCAAAGCCGCAGGGAGCGCGGAGGAAACCCCACCCCCCGAGACCCCCTGGGCGCAACCGGGACCCCCAGCCGCCTGAAAATAGGCTTTGCATAATGAAAAGAAAAAATCAGGGGAAAAACCCCCCGAGGGTCCCAAGGGACTCCCTGCCACAGCAGGGGACCCAGCAGAAACCTGCCCCTGCTTAGACAAAACAGGGGGAAGGTCACCTGAGGTGGAAGACAAAATGGAGGGGCCAGACAGAGAAGATGGCGTCTTTCCCGCCAAAACAGCTCCCTCCACAGCCTGAAGCGGCTGAGAGACCTGAATAGTCTCAGCCGCTAAAACAGGCAAGCCGGCATCAGCTGTCAAAATATCAGCTGAGAGGGAATCCTCTAAAACCCGACCGTCGGCGGCTCGGGGAATCCCTCCGTGGGCGGACGGAGAAGACCGGGCTTCTCCACCGTTCCCTGCCGACTCGCGAGGCACCATCGGCGGGGAGCTCTGGGCGCCTGCAGCCGCTGCCGACGGAGCTCCTCCACCGCACCGGCCTGAACACCGCTTGCACAGGCCGGCCGCGAGTGCCTCGCGTCTGGAGCACAATGAGCACTTTTTCCCTTTAGAAGTGCTCATTGCTCCATACGCGACCTAGCTGTAAAAAAAGTGCCGGTTAGTTGAAAAAATACAGTAAAATACAGTTTTCTTAAAGGGATACAACCCTCCAGACCAGCACTACCTCAGGATTTTTTTTTTTTTTTTTTTTTACAGAACAGACTCCACAGGCTCTCGAAGCAATATGCCTTGCTTGATTTAGGGGGCAAGGCTTACTGCTGAGGCTCCTCTAAAAAAATATGGGGAGGTGGAGGAAGTGGGGGGAGGGACCCCGCTCGTGACCCGCCGGGTTTGACACCCCCGAGGTCGGACGAACCCCCAAACAGAGTCCGTCCAAGCTCCGTCCGGCTAAAAACAGGGACAATAAACCTCTAAACAAATTCCAACAGCCCTACCAAGGGAGATGGGTACAGATCACTCAACACCTGCTGGAGACTGAAAGAAGACTGAGGGAAATAGAGAGGAGGGGCTAGGATATACTGTCCCAAAGTTTTGTTTTCAGTCTCCACCTGCTGGTCATGATTAGATATATACCCAATCGTAAAGTTAACCTCTACTGGTCTGGAGAGTGCTAAAGAAAATACAGTTTTCTTAAAGGGAAACAACCCTTCAGACCAGCACTACCTCAGGATTTTTTTTTTTTTTTTTTACAGAACAGACTCCACAGGCTCTCGAAGCAATATGCCTTGCTTGACTTAGGGGGCAAGGGATACTGCTGAGGCTCCTCTAAAAAAATGTGGGGAGGTGGAGGAAGTGGGGGGAGGGACCCCGCTCGTGACCCGCCGGGTTTAACACCCCCGAGGTCGGACGAACCCCCAAACAGAGTCCGCCCAAGCTCCGTCCGGCTAAAAACAGGGACAATAAACCCCCTAAACAAATTCCAACAGCCCTACCAAGGGAGATGGGTACAGATCACTCAACACCTGCTGGAGACTGAAAGAAGACTGAGGGAAATAGAGAGGAGGGGCTAGGATATACTGTCCCAAAGTTTTGTTTTCAGTCTCCACCTGCTGGTCATGATTAGATATATACCCATTCGTAAAGTTAACCTCTACTGGTCTGGAGAGTGCTAAAGAAATCACAATTAGAAATGGGGTACACATAAGGTAGGGGGTTGAAGATCTTGCACATAGAGGTTACTTACCGCGTATGATGGGGCTAGAAGATACCGGATGTTCCACAGTGGGGGATGCATGTGGAGCCAGGGGGAGTTCCGCAGTTGGGGGCCAAACTATATACATGGTTCGAACCTGTAGAGATAAAGCGGTGTACAGATTAGTATCTCGCACACCAGGAATGGAGAAATAACAATGAAGGAGTGTCGGGGGTTGAAGATCTTGCACATGGAGGTTACTTACCACATATGATAGGGATTGAACATAAGGGATGTGCCATAGTGGTGGACGCATGAGGAGCCATAGGGTTCGAACCTGTGGATATAAAGCAGTGAACAGATTAGTATCTTTCACACCTTGAAAGGAGAAATTACAGTGATGAATGGTGTATACATATGCTGAAAGGGAGTGCTTCATCTCACACAGGGAGGATACTCATCATGTATGATAGGGCTAGAAGAGACTGTAGGTGCAATACAGGGGGTATCAGGGGGAGCCATAGGGTGTTCCGCTGGTGGAGCCACAGTATACACATGATGATTTGAACCTGTGGAGCTAAAGCATTGCATGTATTGTTATCATAGCCTGACCCCTTGAACTACATATGAAAAATAAAAAAGTATACCAATTAAGTTACATACCTACTGAACCTTATGGAGTACAAGTGGGAGTTACAGTTCGGGACTGCATCAAGGTCTGCAAAGCCTCACTATGTCTAACGACCTCCTTCATCAGTCCCTGGTTATGCCTCTGTTGCTCCACAATCACATTAATCAGCGCATGGTTATGTCTCCGCAGATCCCTAGATCATTAGTGTTCTCATGGAGATCCATAATATTTTTTTATGGAGATCCTGATTCTGCCTATGGAGATCAAGCATAGCATTAGTATGTGTCTGCATCGCTGTGCTAAGGCTAGCAATATTCTGAGACATTGCATGTGCACCTTCACCAATGTTTCTCAATACATTATGCACATCATTGTTCCACCTCTGTTGATCAGCCACAGCAGACTGCAGGATATGAATAAGTGCGTCCCAAGCTTGCCTGTCCCCACGGGCCCTCACATGCCCTCTCCCTAGGACCTGCCTTGCCTTCGAGGGGACACCTGGCAGGGAAGGTCGAGGAGACAAAAGGGCATGATTGCTGTGTGAACACTGTCTGTTCCACTTTCTCATCTTCATCATCTTGCATTGTGGTCGGAATTTGATCCACAGGGTAGGACAATTGAGAACGTTCTAAAAGTAAAAAAAAAAATAGATTAAAAACAAACAAACATTCACCCAACACTCACACCTTGCAAACAACTCACCTTCGTCTGCATAAAGGTCCGGTGACACACAAGATGACCCCCGACCTGACCCTGTAAAGAGACACACAACTCCTGTGTATGCTCTGAAGGAAGAAACAAAGCAGTTATTTTAGATAATAGACTTAAATATGTACTGTACAAGAATCCATCCCACCCTCCTGAAATCACAACTCACCATCTTCAAGATTCATATTCGGCGTAGCTGAAACTTGGTCAACCACTGTACATCTCCTTTTCTGTCCTCTTCCAACACCCGATGTCCCCTCCTGTGCCTCCTCTGAAGGAAGATAGAGAACGGAATTTGAGATGACAGACATATGTAATGTACAATAAAACATACCATCCTCCCTAGATCCCAGCTCACCTTCCTCTGCATTCCTAGACGTTGGAGGTTCAACAGTACACAATCTTCTTTTATGTCTTCTTTTATGTCTAGGGCGCCTTCAGCCCCTCCCTGGCCATTAGACACAATAGAATGTGTTTCCGCTATAAGATAAAACACAAATCAGTTGGAACAGCAGCATAAAACATGGAACGTAGAAATGTGAACTAACCCCAAAAAAGGACATTAAAGTCACCTTTTTTCATCATCGCTGGGTGGCACTGATGTATCCATATCACCAGGGACACCCATTATCTGTTCAGGACGCATGGTCTGAAATACACGACACTCCAGGTCAGTCAGCTATACAGCACATGGAGGGCCACTGCCGGTATATCTTTCTGAACTTGGCCTTTACCACGCCAAGGATGTCCTGCAACGGTGCTTGCATTGCAAGACAGTGTGTTTACAAACATCAAGGGCGCTAACATCAGAAGCTATTTTGGACCAAATAGCCAGTTTCATCCCAGAGGAAAGCCCTGTGTTCTGGAAAGATCTTTAAACTTTTCCACCACACCATCTACAAGAACATCAAGCTCTTCATCTGTGAATCTGCGTGCTCTGACCTTAGTGTTGAACACCCCCTGTGCCTCCATATCTCCTGCAATTGAAAGTAACAGCCAAGTTAGAATAATGAAACCCCCCCCCCCCCCCCCCCAAGAGTACTCTCATATCGTCATACCTTCCAACCTTAAGGTTTAAATACAAAAATGCCCATATATGTCCTGGAATTTAAAAGAACTGCAAGGTTCCATCGAATACCCTCCCCCCTATCCGAGGGTACAGTATCAAGTACAGTATTAACTGAACCTATGGGTCTCCTCACACCCTCCCCCCAAATCCGCAAGCAAACCGCCTACACTTTTAAACAACTTACCAAAAAGAAATAAAATGGAAGAGTTGTTAAGCTGGTTCGGAGCGCACTTTGATATCGCTCCGTAAAAAAAGGACGAACTCGAAGAATTCCTCCACCAGCAGTTCCAGTCACAGCTTCAACAGTTCGCTCACAAACCTCCAATGCAATTGCTTTCCATAGATCAACTTTGTGGCGGTATTCTGAATCAATTGGAGTCTTTGAAGGCAGTTCTTAGTGATGCCAAGATAAATGCGTTACAATAATCAAAACAGAAAAATGACGTTGATGGAAAAGAGATCTGACCTTCCTCAACATTCGTAAGCTGAAAAAACATTTCTTAACTAGAAAGTTTATTTAATCCTTAAAAGTAAGAGAAGAATCAAAAAGTATTCCCAAAATCTTAGAAGAGAACTTAATTTGTAGGGAGGCTCCAGAATCCAAAAGTACAGTGGAAGGAAGATAATCCAATTTTGGGTCTAACCACAGAAGTTTAGTTTTAGCTGCATTTAGCTTCATCTGGACAGACATAGCCCAAGTTTCAAGTTTAGAGATACAGTGATTTCTTTTAAAAGTTAAACTGGTAATATTTGGATCAATCTCAATCAGTATAAAAATGTCATCCGCATAAGTAAAAAGCTTATAAATATTCAAAGTTGTCATATAAAGATTGAACAAAATTGGGGAAAGCGGAGAGCCCTGGGGAACTCAGCAAGGAGGTTGCCAGGAATTAGAAATATTACCATCAATATTAACTGAATAAGATCGGGACAATAAGATGTTTTTGTTTATTTGTAAATGGTTTTCTACCAGAGCCTTTAATTCAGTAGCATAATTAAATTAAATAACTACTTCTAAAGTTTATAGGGATGGGCGGGGACGGATTCGAGAATCCAGCAGAGATGGGCGGGGACATATTTGATTCCAGCAGGGATGGGTTTAATTCCACCAAGGATAGGCAGGGACGGGCTTGATTTCTGTTCCCGTGCAACTCTTCCGTAAACTTTTAAAAACTTTTTTATTCGCTAAACATTTTGAAAACTAACTCTCTTGTACTACATTTAAGTTTACTTTATTTTTTTAATTTATTGTTAATCGCATCGAGTTCCCTTTGGTTGAAGACCAGGTATATAAGGTTAAGTTTTAGTTTTTTTGCCTTTATTTTCTCCGCCACTAGTTTGGAAAACCATATCGGCTTCCTTTTTCTCTTGTTTTTATTAATTTTCTTTACATAAAGGTCTGTTGCCATTTTTATCGCTCCTTTCAGCTTAGACCACTGTCTTTCCATTTCTCTTATGTCCTCCCATCCTAACAGCTCTTTCTTCAGGTACTCTCCCATTGCATTAAAGTCCGTATGTTTGAAATCTAGGACTTTAAGTATCGTGCGGCCGCTCTCCACTTTAGCCGTTATATCAAACCAAACCGTTTGATGATCGCCACTTCCCAGGTGAGCACCCACTCGAGCATCCTTACTCCCTTCTGTTCTGGATCAATCTCCCTCTTTTTCCCCTCACCACTCCTGCACAGTATTTCTTCCTCTCTCCTCCACCCCCATGTGCAACATCTCTCTTCCTCTCATTCCCTCCCTTGCTGCAAAGGGAGCTGGGAAAGAGAGAGGGATCCAGGGTGCATTTCTTCCATCCCCTCTACTGCCACATCCAACATTTTTCCCTTTCTCATCCACTATGCCCAACATTCCTCCCTCTTGCATCCCTTTCAATCTGTCCTGCTGTTCCCTCTCCACTACCACCACATTTCTCCCTATCCTCTTTTTCTTCCCTATGCATCTGTTCTCATTCCTCTCCTCCCATGACCAAAAAATCTCCTCTTTTTTCCATTCCCAGTATGCACCATCTCTCTTTCCCTCTCACTTATATACTCACGTCCAACAATTCTACCTTTCTATTTCCTCCCCCCACCTCAGCATCTCTTTCCCTTCCTCTCTCCTATGTCCCAAGTTCATGCCCACTCCCTTCTTCTGTGTCCCAGGTTTGGGCCCCTCCCATATCCCAAAGCGCTCCCTTCTTTATCCCAAGTACATGCCCCCTCTCTCTCCCTTCCTTGGTCCAACGTCCGGTCCCTCCTTTTCTTCCCCCCTTCCACAAGACTTTACCAAAGCCATCCAGGTCAGTTACCTCCTTCCTGCCTTCCAGCTGCACTTCTTTGAAGGCCATGGGCCCTACACAGGTTGATGTCAGAGGGAAAGCTTCCAGGTCAGCCATGGGTGGCATGCTGGGAGCACTGCACGCTGCTTTGTAGAGGAGCGAGTGTGGATGGAGGGCAGGAAAAGGAGGCGCACCAAGGTATTTGAGCCCCTCGATCTGCCTCCAACCCGGTGGGATCCCTGTGACCACGAGGGGATTCCCCATAGGATCCCCATCACCTGAGGGGATTCCCTGTGAGCTGAGGGGGAATTCCCACGGGATCTCCGCAGGTTCCACGGGATTTCCATCATCCCTGTGCAGCTCTCTAATAACTAATGTATGGACTCCTGAGTAAATATAACAGAATGCCTTTTGAAATAGTTTTAATGTGGTCTTAAACATCTTCAGATCTTTTAAAGCTCATATTTTTTTCTGGGAGAGCATTCCACAGTTATTGACCTTTGACATAAAAGATAGAATTCCTGTTTTCATCAAGATATATCAAACGAAATGAAGATACATCAAAGATATTAGACATTGTACACTGTTAAGATCGAGCAGTTGATGAAAATGCAGAGAAAAAGCAACAGGAGAAATTGTGCCAATCATTTTGCCTAGGATCTGCTATCCAAAGATGCTACAAGCTTCTCTCTAGCATCTACTCACAACTTTCATACTTAAAATGAGTGATAAACTATAGCACAACTTCAGAAACCAATGTAGTAATAAATAGAAGGAAACACTGCAGCAATTACTTACTCTTTGGTCAGCAATGGGCAAGATTTGATTAAAAAATGGGACAAAGGTGTATCCTGGAAAATTAGTTCTGGAGAAGCAGTCGGGCATTTAAGGTTCAGGCAGCGGATGATAATGTAAAGTGCTGCAGCAACCACAGCCAGCTTCACGCCATCAAAGACGGCAGGCATCTCGGGTGTTTCTAGTATCGCATTCATTTTGCCTGTTTAAAAAAAGAAGCACACATGAATGAGGGTTGCAATGGAAAATGTTAAAATACTTAAAAAAAAAATAAAAAAGGAAGATCTGCAGGAATTTCAAAACACCTAAGAACCATGGAAGTGGGAAATTCACACGAGAATAAATTCTAACATGATAAATGGAGTCAAGCATGGAGAAGGAGAAATTACCTGCTAATTTCCCTACTGTTAACTTGTAGACTGGTATAGTCCTTATGAATGAGTTATATGCCTCATTGCTACCAGCACAAACTGGAGACTGAGCACAAACTGGTATATCAGGCTAGAATCTGTCCAGCAACTCAGTCTGCCAAATGGCCAAGCAGAACCATACTTAAGCCTAACAGATTTAAAGTTTATTCAAATTTAAGTTTCAAGTTTATTTAAAATTTTGATTAATCACCTAATCATGTATTCAAGGCAATGCACAATTCTAAAAACAATTTATGACAGTATACAGAGAAACAAAAAATTAATATAGCAATTACATGACTTACAAGACAAACAAGCCCAGTACAGGATAAGGGATGGAAGTACAATTTCTCTCCACCCTAGCATAGTACTGCACCATAAAATAGATTACAGCCCACACTTTGTTACATAAAGTAATTGCTCAAGATCAACCCCACCTATTTTCTAAAGTTACTTGACTCCAGTATCACTGATACATTGTACTAACTATGAAATAGTTCATTTAATCAGGTACAAAGTTTGTCTTTGTCTTGTGTCCAGATGGCAGCACGTTAAATTATTCAGAATACTGTCAGAGCAACAACATTACATTCCTAGCCTCGGGCAACAAACAAGATGACTCCTGGGGGACCATGTAATGAAGACCTAACGCTGCATGAAAATGAGACTGCTATAAAGGTGCATGCTACTGAATACTATTTCATCATAATTTATGTATTACAATCAACTCTTAGCTATTATTTATGCTAACACAAGTTTATATACATTAAAAACCACCACTGTCTAAGCAGAATATATAATTTTTACCCCCTCTTTTACAAAGCCAGGCTAGTTTTTTAGTGCCAGCCGCCGCGGTAACAGTTCCGCTGCTCACAGAATTCCTAAGAGCGTCCGAGCTGTTACTACCACAGCTGGCGCTAAAAACGCTAGCATGGCTTTGTAAAGGAGGGGGGATAATTTGCTGTTATCCTCTGGGAGCTTCTTCCCTCACCTCTCACAAAACATTCAGCTGTTATCATGTTCCATCTAAAGATCATGATTCTATCAGTCAACAGTTGCATAACACTCGGCAAGAAGAATATTTTTTTAAGTTATTTTCCTAAACATCTATCTACTAAAGAAAGCACAGCAATGTTCAGTTGCAGTCTCCTACATAAGCAACCAAGGAAAACTAGAAGCTCACCATCAAACCCAAGGGTTTAGATTAATATTAAAAAATATATATATCCTCTAAGTCAGTGGTTCCCAACCCTGTCCTGGAGGAACACCAGGCCAATTGGGTTTTCAGGCTAGCCCTAATGAATATGCATGAAGCAAATTTGGATGCCTATCACTTCCATCATATGCAAATCTCTCTCATGCATATTCATTAGGGCTAGCCTGAAAACCCGATTGGCCTGGTGTTCCTCCAGGACAGGGTTGGGAATCACTGCTCTAAGTTATTGTTAAGGTGATGATTGAAAATTTACAAAAAGCTGAATTTTTTCATAACTTCATGCCACCTCTTCCTCCCACAAACCACAGGTACATAACCTGTCAGAACGGAGGGTGTCACAGTGGGCATCATTGCATGACGCACTGTCCACAGGACTGCACCGACACTGAATCCTTCAGAGGACAGTACAATGAGAAGCTAGAAACCTGGCACCCATAAACTGCCAGTACAGGAGCTGCCAGCACTGGACACAAGGAAGATCATCTATCTGGGGTTTCTGGAGAAGTACCGGAATGGGAAGAAAGTGGGGGTACAAACAAGGAATGCCTCTTCCCATCTCAAGAATACTCGAGTACAAAAGACAGCATATGATAGCCGGTGGAGCCTCAGCAAAAGCTGTTCAGACTGTGAGCTGCCAACCAGTAACAAGGCATGCAATCAGTTATCTCTTCCTGTTAAAAGGGGAAAGGAGTGCAGTAAAGTGTATCATTGACATGAGAGCTGGGTTTCCCTGCTTTCCACAGCAACTGGCTCACTGCATCCTTGGATCACCACCTACCTCTAATCAGGCTCTCATTCAAATGCTTACCTCCAGTACAAAAAGCATCCTTCCTATCCCTTTTAAGGAAGAAAAAACCCTCCTCTGTAAGAGAGACTAGCGGGCATCTGGCATCAGAGGACTGAGTACAGATAATGGTTTTCTGGGAGGTAGCGCAAACCTTTGGGAATAAGAAAATAAGAATAGCCTTACTGGGTCCATCAACCCCAGTAGCCCGTTCTAACTAGGATCTGGCCAAAACCCAAGGAGTAGCAATATTCCATGCTACCAATCCAGGGCAAGCAGTGGCTTCTCCCATGTCTTTCTCAGTAAGAGACTTTTCCTCCAGGAACTTGTCCAAACCTTTCTTAAAACCAGTTACGCTATCTGATCTTACCACAACCCCTGGCAATGTGTTCCAGAGATTAACTATTCTGAGTCGAAGTCAAAAAATTGATGCTTGTCTGGGCGGTTGTATCCTTACATACACAGACACTCATAACATTGACAAACTCTTGCATACACAACGCACATGTTATTTATTCTAGTGTATACTTATGAAGGGAATTTTTAAAAATAAAGCAGAATTCTGGTATCTCTCATGGCACACCCAGAATCTCTGAGTCACACCACTGTGCCATAGCACACAGTTTGACTTAGGCTATAAGTGGTATATAAATACTAAAGTAAATACATTTTTTTCATAGACAGAGAAATAGTAAAACTAGAGGACATGAACAGAGGTTGCAGGGTGGAGACCTAGGAGTAACGTCAGAAAATACTTTTTTCACACAGAGGTAGGTTAATGCCTGGGGAAGGTGATGGAATTCATAATATGTGGGATAAACAGAGAGAAGAGGATAGTATGAAACAAAACAAATAACCTCATTAAATAGTGCTTAGATGGCAAATGCAGCTGTAAGGAACTAAGGCCCGTACCAGTAGGCTTCTACAGTCTGTGTCCCTTATATAGCAAGACAGATCTCATTTCTGCCTATGTCACTTCTTGAGATCACAGACTCGCACAGGGCACTTTACCCTGAGTCATTTCCCGTTTCAGATCTGCTTTCCACACCTGCAGAGGTGGAGTCTGTCTGTTCAGGTGATCTTTTTTTAGATGTTGCCAACAGATGGCAGATACCACTGTTTGTGTGCATTCCAGGTGGCTGGTATACAGAAGAGTAGCAAAGTAAACAAACTTCCTATATAGGAACTGCTCTATAAAACTATGTGCAGATTAATACAAAAAAGCCAAAATTTATACACATAGAAACATGGCAGATAAAGGCCAAATGGCCCATCCAGTCTGCCCATCCGCAGTAACCATTATCTCTTTCTCTCTCCGAGAGACCCTACGTACCTATTCCAGGCTCTCTTGAATTCAGACAGAGTCTCTGTCTCCACCTCTTCTGGGAGACTATTCCACGCATCTACCACCCTTTCTGTAAAAAAGTATTTCCTTAGATCACCTCTTAACTTCATCCTATGCCCTCTCATTGCAGTTTCCTTTCAAATGAAAGAGACTCGACTCATGCGCATTTACATTACATAGGTATTTAAACATCTCTATCATATCTCCCCTGTCCCGCCTTTCCTCCAACGTCTACAGATTGAGATCTTTAACTCTGTCCTTATATGCCTCATCACGAAGACCACCCACCATTTTAGTAGCCTTCCTCTGGACCGACTCTATCCTTTTTATATCTTTTTGAAGGTGCGGCCTCCAGAATTGTACACAATATTCTAAATGAGGTCTCACCAAAGTCTTATACAGGGGCATCAATACCTTCTTTTTCCTACTGGCCATACCTCTCCCTACGCAACCTAGCATCCTTCTAGCTTTCGCCGCTGCACGCACTTAAATCCATCAATCAACAATTATTAAACGTTCCCTCTTTAAAATAATTGGTACAAGACGCTTAGAAATCTTCTCCGTCACAGCTCCTCAGCTGTGGAATGTCCTACCCCTAGAATTAAGGGAGGAAAAATTACTTGACCAGGTTTTAAAGGGAAACGGAAAAGCCACTTGCCTTCTCATTATAGATTTTAAAATGTATCCTCATTGTAGCGCTAGTTTTTTAAACACCTGTTTCTAATTAAAATTCTTCTTAATTTTTTTCCCCCCTTACAATATGTTCTTACCTTAATTGTTCAACTATCCTATAACAAATGCAGTTCCTCCCCTTCTATCCTCCATCTTCCAGTATGTCGTTAGCTTGGCATTATTAACATTTAAAAAAATGTTAATTTTGCCTAGAAATTTTTTAATAGGCGACTATATCAAGTTTTAATTTAACTTGAAATGTTATATTAATGCATGTTAAAGTATGAATGTACAGTGCAAGACCTGGGGGGCGAATGGCCCTCTTCATTCCGGCTTTTTTTCTGTTATTCTCTGCCTCTCTATCCCACTTCACAACAGAAAAGGGAATGTGGATGAGAGAGCCACATTCAGGTACTGTCTCGGGAGGCTCACAATCTGTCTAACATACCATGTTTCAAGGAGAAGGCATTTCTCAATAGATGAGAATTCATTTGGAAATGATCACCTCACCGAGGATACGAGGAAAAAAATGTTTGGGTTTGGTGGGGTGGGTGTCACCGACACATCCTGGTCAGCAAAGTTGTGGCCTTGCGTGGGAAGATCTCTGGCTGGATCCACATGAGCTGAAGAAGAGCAAAGTAGCCCCAACCTAAAATATTTGTGAAGTCCTCTGGCACAGCATGACAAACTGAACAATGAACATAAAAGAGAGAGTGCATATTTATTTATCAGGATTTGGGGCTTGTGTCTTTTTCAGTTGTAGGTTAAGGTGAGTTACATTTGGGTACAGTATTTCCTTGTCCCTAGAGGGCTCACATCTTAATCTGAACCAGAAGCAATAGTTAAGTGACTTGCCCAAGGTCACAAGAAGCCATAGTGGGATTTGACCCAGGCTTGTCCTGGTTATCACCTAGTACTCTAATTGGGTAATTCTAGACCACAATATTTAAACTCTTTTAGTTGTTTGCATCCTTTTAAAAAAAAGCACTACTCAATGATTACAATCTTTTTGCTTCTGTTCAAAATTGTAGCCATAAAATTAATTCTCTTTCAATTCTGCTCTATTTCCCTAGTTTTTGGTTGATAATTTCCCAACAATTCAGCTACATTTTCCAAAAACTATCTAATGCCTCTCTAGTGAGCGAGTCACCTATGGCACTCACTTTAAGTCGAAATGAAATTGATTAATTTTAGTATTTATATACCATTTATAGCCTAAGTGGTTTACCATTCAGGTACTCAAGCATGAAATGAACAAAAAAGGTAAACATGCTAAAAGCTTTATAACTGAAAGGAAAGCGTGATTAGCCTTCGTGTTTATCCCCACTGGAAGTGTAGGGTTTCTTTCTTGCCAGTTTTGTAATGTATTGCAAATGCTTGGCTAATAATCCTTGCATAACTGCAGCTGACATTTAAATGTCTCTCTAGTATAATGAGCCCTTCAAGACTTCTGCAAACTGTATTTTATTTATTTATTATTTTAGATTTATTAACTGCCTTTTCATTAAGAGATTCATGAATAGTAATAAGATACTCTTTAAGCATTTTCCCTATCTGTCCTGGCAGGCTCACAATCTAACTGTGGTACCTGGTTAAGTGACTTGCCCAGAGTCACAAGGAGCAAGCTGGGATCAAACGCGCAACTTCGGGGGCTGAGGCAACAGCTCTAACCACCACGCTACCTCCTCCAGATATGCAAAAAGTTTTTTTGTTTTTTCGTTTCGAGACAATGGGGGGGGGGGGAAGTTTATTACTTTTAGTCCTATTTTAGAATTGGCAGCCTTTAATGAAAGAAGTAAAACACCACAAACTGGCAAAGGCAGGAGGAGAGAGGAAATGAAAGTCTCTCTCAAAGGAAGGGCTAATCCAATCTCCTCTCTTCGATATAACTGTGAGGGAGAGACACAAGCAGGTAATGGTAAAGATAAAAGAAGAGAAATTTGGGAGAATTAGATGGGGGAGGAACAGAAACACCCCCCCCCCCCCATACTGTTGAGGACTGACTGGAAATGAAGAAAGAGACTGGTAGAGAAAGGAAAGAGAGCAGAGATAAAGAGTGCTAATGAGGAAAGGCTTGTTACAGAGGGAAGGGAGGTCAGGCTGAATTGGAGTCCTTGAACTTTTTAGAGGTACATAAGTGGTACACACAACCAAAACATTTGAGAACCTCTGTTCTACAGCAACCTACAGCTTCTGTTCTCATGACTGTTCAAATGCTGATAAAGTAGCCCCTAGAGAATGACACGGGGATAAATTTGTCCCCGTCCCTGCAGGAAAGCACAGTTACTTACCGTAACAGGTGTTATCCAGGGACAGCAGGCAGATATTCTTGACTGATGGGTGACGGCACCGACGGAGCCCCGGTACGGACAATTTTAGAGTGATTGCACTCTAAGAACTTGGAAAGTTCTAGCAGGCTGCACCGCGCACGTGCCTTCCTGCCCGACAGAGGCGTGCGGTCCCCAGTTAGGATAAGCCAGCTAAGAAGCCAACCTGGGGAGGTGGGTGGGACGCAAGAATATCTGCCTGCTGTCCCTGGATAACACCTGTTACGGTAAGTAACTGTGCTTTATCCCAGGACAAGCAGGCAGCATATTCTTGACTGATGGGTGACCTCCAAGCTAACAAAAAGAGGGATGGAGGGAAGGTTGGCCATTAGGAAAGCAAATTTTGCAAAACAGATTGGCCGAAGTGTCCATCCCGTCTGGAGAATGCATCCAGACAATAGTGAGATGTAAAAGTGTGAACTGAGGACCATGTAGCAGCCTTGCAGATTTCCTCAATAGGCGTGGAACGGAGGAAAGCCACAGATGCTGCCATAGCTCTAACTTTATGGGCCGTGTCAGTCCGGACTGAGCATAACAAAATGAAATGCACGCTGCAAGCCAATTTGACAATGTACGTTTAGTAACAGGACGTCCTAATTTATTCGGATCAAAGGACAGAAAGAGTTGGGGAGCTGATCTGTGGGGCTTAGTACGGTCTAAATAGTAAGCCAGAGCCCGCTTACAGTCCAAAGTATGCAGAGCCTGTTCTCCAGAATGCGAGTGAGGTTTCGGAAAGAAGACAGGCAGAACAATGGATTGGTTGAGATGGAATTCAGAGACAACCTTAGGGAGAAACTTTGGATGCGTACGCAGAACCACCTTGTCATGATGGAAGACTGTAAAAGGTGGATCCGCAACTAGTGCATGTTGCTCACTGACCCTCCTGGCAGAGGTAAGAGCAATAAGGAAAAGTACCTTCCAAGTGAGAAACTTGAAAGAAGCGGTAGCCAAAGGTTCAAATGGAGGCTTCATTAAGGCGGAAAGAACTACATTGAGATCCCAGATAACAGGAGGGGCTTTAAGAGGTGGTTTCACATTAAAAAGACCCCGCATGAACCTGGACACCAAGGGATGAGCTGAGAGGAGTTTTCCATGGACTGGCTCATGAAAAGCAGCAATAGCATTGAGGTGGACTCTGATTGAAGTAGACTTGAGGCCAGAGTCAGACAAAGAAAGAAGATAATCCAACAAGGTCTCCACTGCAAGGGAAGTGGGATCATGATGATGAAGAAGACACCAGGAAGACAAACGTGTCCACTTCTGATGGTAACATTGCAGAGTGGCCGGTTTCCTGGAGGCATCCAGAATGGAACGAACAGGCTGAGACAAAAGAGTATCATGAGAAGTCAGCCCGAGAGAAACCAAGCTGTCAGGAGCAGAGACTGAAGGTTGGGATGCAGAAGGGTCTCCTGATGTTGCGTAAGCAGCGAAGGAAACAATGGAAGAAGAAAAGGCTCCCTGGAACTGAGTTGAAGTAGAAGGGAGAACCAATGTTGCCTGGGCCACCGTGGAGCAATCAGAATCATGGTGGCTCGTTCCCTCTTGAGCTTGAACAAGGTTCTTAACATGAGAGGTAGAGGAGGGAAAGCGTACAGGAACAGATTGGACCAATCGAGGAGAAATGCATCCGCTGCCAGACGGTGAGGAGAGTATAGTCTGGAGCAAAATAGGGGCAGCTGGTGATTGTGAGGAGCTGCATAGAGGTCTATCTGAGGAGTGCCCCACTGAGCTAAGATGGACTGCAGAGTTAAAGGATCGAGTGTCCACTCGTGAGGCTGGAGAATTCTGCTGAGCTTGTCCGCCAAGGAATTCTGTTCTCCCTGAATGTAGATAGCTTTCAGGAATAGATGGCGATATGTGGCCCAAGCCCAAATCTTCTGGGCTTCTTGGCACAAGAGGCGAGAGCCCGTCCCACCCTGCTTGTTGATGTAGTACATCGCAACTTGATTGTCTGTGCACAGCAGGAGGACTTGAGGAAAGAGAAGATGTTGGAATGCCTTGAGGGCATAAAACATTGCTCTGAGTTCCAAGAAATTGATGTGATGCTTCATTTCCTGAGCTGTCCAAAGTCCTTGAATTTGGAACTCGTTCAAATGAGCCCCCCAGGCATAAGGGGAGGCGTCGGTGGTGATGACAAGTTGATGAGGAGGTAGATGGAACAGAAGACCTCTGGAGAGATTTGAGGATATCAACCACCATTGTAGAGACTGACGAAGAGATGATGTTACAGATATGTGACGTGAGCAAGGATCCATCGCTTGGGACCACTGGGTAGCTAGGGTCCATTGAGGAGTGCGCAGGTGAAGACGTGCAAGTGGTGTGACATGAACTGTGGAGGCCATGTGACCCAAGAGTATCATCATTTGCTTGGCAGAGATGGAACGTTGTGGAAGCACCTGCTGACATAGAGATTGAAGCGTTTGAAGACGGTTGTACGGCAGGAACGCTCTCATGAGGACTGTGTCCAAGACTGCTCCAATGAATTGAAGTCTCTGCGTGGGTTTGATGAGATTTGGGTAGATTGATCTCGAACCCCAGCAAACGTAGAAATAGGATGGTCTGGTTGGTGGCCTGAAGTACTGTTTGAGATGAATTGGCCTTTATCAACCAATCGTCCAGGTAAGGAAACACCTGAAGGTGGTGGGAACGCAGAAAAGCAGCCACCACAATCAGACATTTGGTGAACACTCTTGGAGAGGAGGCAAGACCGAAGGGTAGTACCTTGTACTGGTAATGACAACGATTGATCATGAAGCGTAGGTACTGTCTGGAGGCCAGATTGATCGGTATGTGAGTGTATGCTTCTTTGAGATCGAGGGAACATAGCCAGTCGCCTTGATTGAGAAGAGGGTAAAGAGTGGCTAAAGAGAGCATTCTGAATTTCTCTTTGACTAAGCATTTGTTGAGATCGCGAAGATCTAGGATGGGTCTGAGATCTCCTGTTTTTTTGGGGACTAGGAAATAACGGGAGTAGAACCCCTGCCCCTTTTGATCTAGAGGAACTTCCTCTATGGCGTTCAGAAGGAGGAGGGATTGAACCTCCTGAAGAAGGAGTGAAACCTGAGGAGTGTTCAAAGCAGACTCTCTTGGCAGACTTTGGGCAGGAAGTGTCTGAAAGTTGAGAGAGTAGCCGTGGCGGATGATGTTGAGGACCCACTGATCCGAGGTGATGGTTTCCCAACGGCTTATGAAAAGAGTAAGGCGTCCCCCTGCGGAAGGTGGGCAGCAGGATGGAGACTGGCTATGTCCTGGAGAACCAAGTCAAAAGGGTTGAGTGGATTTTTGTGAAGGGGGAGGCTTCACTTGTTGTTGCTGCTGTGCTGGTCTAGCAGCTTGTCTCTGTTGTTGCCTCTGACGCCTGGGTTGTTGCGGGGCCTGTGGTAAAGGACAAGCCACAAATCTACGCTGGTAGGCCGACTGCTGGCGAAAAGGCCTGGTAGGTGGGGTCTTCCTTTTTGTTTTGAGAAGAGTATACCACCTGGTCTCATGAGCTGAGAGCTTTTGTGTAGTGGAGTCCATGGATTCTCCAAACAGCTCATCCCCCAGGCAAGGTGCATTAGCCATTCGATCCTGATGATTGACATCAAGTTCTGAAACTCTGAGCCAGGCCAGGCGACGCATGGCCACCGACATAGCTGTGGCCCGAGAGGTCAGCTCAAAGGTGTCATAGATCGATCTGACCATGAACTTACGGAGTTGTAAGAGCGATGAAGAAGTTTGGCGAAAAGCAGATCTTTTACGGTTAGGGAGGTATTTTTCAAAAGATGACAAATTCTGAATGAGATGCTTAAGGTAGAACGAAAAATGAAAAGCATAGTTCCCAGATCTATTAGCCAGCATCGCATTCTGATACAACCGCTTGCCCAACTTATCCATGGCCTTACCTTCTCTGCCAGGAGGGACAGAGGCGTATACACTAGCCCCTGTGGATTTCTTTAAAGTAGATTCCACTAGTAAAGACTCATGGGGGAGTTGCGGTTTGTCAAAGCCAGGAATAGGTATGACCTTATTCAAGGAGTCCATCAAGGAGTTTGCGAGGAGCTCCTGGAATGGTCAAAGGTGTCTCTAGATTTTTATAGAAAGTCTCTCGCAAAATATCATGGAGAGGCAATTTCAAGAATTCCCTTGGAGGCTGGTCAAAGTCCAGTGCATCGAGAAATGCCTTGGATTTTTTGGATTCAGCCTCCAAGGGAATAGAGAGAGAGTCGCAAATTTCTTTGAGAAAAGAGGTAAAAGAAGATGCATCAGGCTTAGAGGACGGATCTAATACAGAAGGGTCCTCGTCCCCTGACGAACACTCTCCCTCAGAGAGAAGCGGCTCCTCTGAATCACCCCACAGATCAGGGTCCCTCACCTGAAAACTACGGTCCCGAGACTCCGGTGTGGAGGGTTCTAGGTGTCGAGTTTTGTGAGTCGACTTACCAGACCTCTGTGAAACAGTACCGGGAGATGTTATCGGGCGTGCCGGTGCCGAGGTTTGCACCGCCTGGTGTAAAGACCTCGGTTCCGGCGCTAAAACTGGCATGGATACCGAGGAAGCTGTTTGTACCGGTACCGACAAAGTGGATGCCGATAAAAGAGGCTGCTCCACTGCCGGTACCGGTAGCTCAGACCGGACTGGGACTGGAAGGCTCGGTGTCAGAAGAGCAGGCAGGAGCTGCTGCAATTGCTCTTTAAGCTGAACTTGCAGGACGGCGGCAATTCGCTCGTCCAGCGAAGGCACCGGTACCGCTTTTTTCTTCTGCGGTACCTTTGGTGCCGCTCTACACTCCGAAGAGGAACCCAAGGTCGAAGGGCTAACCTCAATCGGAGCGGAGCGCTTCCGTGGGCGCCTCGAGGTCGGCAGGATTGGGCTCGCTGCCACTGAGACCGGAGGGCGCTCCAGCGGGGAAGGCTTCTTAGCCGGATTACCTGAGGAATGCAACGCCGGCGCGGTATCGCGCGGTGTCGATGAAGTAGGTGCCGACTGCATCGGGGCCGAAGTCGGAGTCGGTGCCGCTGAATCCGACATCTCGGTACCAAACAATAACCGCTGTTGAATTTGGTGGTTTTTAAGAGTTCTCTTTTTCAGAGTGGCACAGCGGGTGCAGGAGGACGCCTGATGGTCAGGACCGAGGCACTGTAAGCACCAGTTGTGCGGGTCGGTGAGAGAAATGGGCCTCGCGCACCGCTGGCACTTCTTAAAACCGGGTTGGGGGGGGCATGAACGTAAAAACGGCTTCTGCCAAATCGAAGGCCGAGGCCTCGATGGTGGCAGCAGGTCCCGCCGGGGCGAACCCGAAAAAATGAGAAAAAAAGAAAAGAAAATTCTTCTTTTTTTTTTTTTAAAGAAAATAAGTAAAGAAGGGAATAAAATACCGAAAAAGTTTATGCGAGCGGGAAGGCGTTAGAGAAAAAATTTTCAACATCTGTTGAAAGTGCGTCTTCTTAGCTCCGTGAAAACTAAGAAACTGGGGACCGCGCGCCTCTGTCGGGTGGGAAGGCACTCGCGCGTGCGCGGTGCGGCCTGCTAGAACTTTCCAAGTTCTTAGAGTGCAATCACTCTAAAATTGTCCGTATCGGGGCTCCGTCGGTGCCGTCACCCATCAGTCAAGAATATGCTGCCTGCTTGTCCTGGGATAACTCAATTTCTCCGTCCGTGTGCTCCTGTAAGCTCTGCCATAACCACACAAGCCTCAAACACTTATGATTTTAAAGTGTTTGAGGCTTGTGCAGATGAGGACAGAGCTTGCAGGAATGGGGCAGGGACAGGAAAAGAACTCGCCAGGACGGGAAAATGAGTTCCTGTGGGGACGAGTAAAATTTTGTCCCTGTGTCATTCTCTAGTAGCCCGACACCACAGCCCTCATTCTTGCTTTTCGCCCCCTTCCTGGGGAGGGAAGGGGAGGAAATGAGACACATATTTCTGATGCCTCCTACTTCCTCCCTCTCCCTGTCTCAAGACCTTACAGAAGATTGAGTACTGTCCAGGTTCTATAAATACAAGTGCAGGCTGAAGTGCTACCAGGTTCTCTCTGACAAGAAGTCTGCATAGGAAGGCTGCAGGAAAACATAAGAACATAAGAACTGCTATCTCCGGATCAGACCTTAGGTCCATCAAGTCCGGCAATCTGCCCACGCAGAGGCCCAGCCAGGTGTAACCTGGCAAATCCTTAGTCACCCGTATCCTTCTATGCATCTTGCGAGGAGATGTGCATCTAACTTGCCCTTAAATCCTAGAACGGTGGGTTCCGCAGAAACCTCCACCGGGAGAGCGCTCCAGATGTCCACCACTTACTGTGTGAAGCAGAACTTCCTGGCATTTGTCCTGGGCTTGTCCCCCCTCAGCTTCAGTCCATGACCTCTTATCCTAGTCACATTTGACATCGTAAATAACTTTTTTTCCTGTTCTATTTTGTCGATTCCTTTTAGTATTTTGAAAGTTTCAATCAGATCCCCTCGCAATCTCGTCTTCTCAAGGGAGAACAGTCCCAGTTTTCTAAGTCGTTCTTTGTAGCTCAAGTTCTCCATACCTTTTTACTAGCTTCGTTGCTCACCTCTGCACCCTTTCCAGCAGTTTTATATCCTTCTTTAGGTAGGGAGACCAGTGTTGGATACAATATTCCAAGTGTGGTCTGACCATTGCTCTATAGAGCAGCATTATAACCTCCTCTGATCTACTCGTGATTCCCTTCTTTATCATGCCCAACATCCTGTTTGCTTTCTTTGCCGCCGCCGCCGCACATTACGCCGACTTTCAGGGTCCTATCAATCAGTATACCCAGGTCCTTTTCTTGTTCGCTCTTACCCAATGTTACACCTGACATTCTATACTCGTGCTCCTTGTTCTTTCTGCCCAAATGCATTACTTTGCATTTTGCCACATTAAACTTCATTTGCCATTTCTCTGCCCATCTCACTAATTGGCTCAAGTCTCTCTGGAGTTCCTCGCTGTCCTTTTGTGATCTGATCGCCCAACATAAACTTAGTGTCATCTGCAAACTTGATGAATTCACTGGATGTTCCTTCTTCTAGGTCGTTGATGAAAATATTAAATAAGATGGGCCCAAGAACCGAACCCTGGGGCACACCGTTAGTTACTTTCTCCCAGTCTGAGAGCTTCCCATTTATGACCACCCTCTGCATTCTGTTTTCCAGCCATTTGCCTAGCCACCTTAGTATGTCTCCCTCTATTCCATGGCTTTGTAATTTCCTGAGAAGTCTTTCGGATGGAACTTTGTCGAACGCTTTCTGGAAGTCCAAGTATATTATATCCACTGGTTCTCTGCTATCAATTTGTTTGTTCACTGTCTCAAAGAATTGAAAAAGCAGTGCTTCAGTGTGGATCTATGATTACAGTGTAAACTGCTACAGAAGAGTGGATGCTGTGCAAGGACTCAAGGCAGGCCAGGAAGTAAGTAGAAGGCATCCAGTGCCTGGAGTCACATGGATATCCAAGAGCATTGTTCAGAAAGATGGTTAGGGGAAAAAGATTAGGACTTGTATATTGCCTTTTTGTGGTTATACAACCACACTCAAAGCGATTTGCATATAGGTACTTCAAGCATTTTCTCTATCTATCCCATTGGGCTCACACTCTAACGTACCTGGGGCAGTGGAGGATTAAGTAACTTGCCCAGGGTCACAAGCAGCAGCGTCGGGTTTGAACCCACAACCTCAGAGTGCTGAGGCTGTAGCTCTAACTACTGCACCACACTGTCCTCCAATACAATATCAGAAGTGAGCCAAGTATAGAATAATGAAGCCTTTGTGACATCACTGAGGTTGGCTCTTAGGCATTGGTGGAATGAGGCATTATGATATCAGGGAAAGGGGTTCAGACTTGTATATCACCTTCTTGTAGTTATACGACCACACTCAAAGTGGTTTGCATACAGATACTTCAAGCATTTTCCCTATCTGTCCTGGTGGGCTCACAATCTATGTAATATACTGGAGGCAGTGAAGGATTAAGTGACTCGCCCAGGGTCACAGGGAGCAGCGCAGAGTTTGAACCCACAACCTCAGGGTGCCAAGGATGTAGCTCTAACCACTACAACACACTCTTCTCTTCAAGGGATTGGGGGGTATAGATAGGTATAGACCATTGCTCAGGCAATGGGCCTGATGGGCCGCCGCGGGAGCGGACCGCTGAGCAGGATGGACCTATGGTCTGCCTCAGCGGAGGCAACTTCTTATGTTCTTATGTTACTTGCATGGAATAAAAAGGGAGAACAGGTGTCAGAAGTCTCCATATTCTGTTTGGGGAGACTATATAACCTCTGCATGTATCCTGAAGGGGATGCAGATCCTGTCAGGATTACTAGGCTCATGTATCCCCATGGGAAGAGAAGCGATGTACTCCCCTTGAGAATAAATGCACAGCTGACACATGGTCATTTCAGTATTCCCTAACAGCCATTACAGACTGGATCTGCAAGCAAGAGATGAAGGACAAATTATGAGCTTATCTGTTAATTTTCTTTCCTTTAGACGCAGCAGATGAATCCAGAGACTAGTGGGATAGCACACATCTACCAGCAGGTGGATATAGAGAAACTGATTAACAGGTGGTCCTATTGGCTGGCACGCCTCCTATATCTTCAGTAATGCTCCTTGCCCAAGCATCCAGAACTAGTAATCTGCTTAGCATGTAAAAAACTTCTTTCCCATAATAAAGTCCAAAGGTATACAGAATACAACTACCAACTATAACAAAACCTCTGAAACTTGGAAGAGATAAACCGACATGGAATATGTAGAAAGGGTGGGGCTCTGGATTCATCTACTGCGTCTAAAAGAAAGAAAATTAACAGGTAGTAACATAATTTTTTCTTCCTTAGCAACAGCAGCAGATGAATCCAGAGACTAGTGGGATGTAGCAAAACAATCCTCAATCTGGGTGGGAAGCAAACACCGTCTCTGTAATGACTGAACCACCAAAAGTAGCTTTCGAAGTCTCTGACATTTTCAATCGGCAATGCTTAGAAAATGCACAGTATCCGTCCGATAAATGGCTTCCAAGGAAAAATCTCTGGACTCAATCCAAGAAGTTGGCATTTGTTTAGTTGAATGTGCATGAAGCTCTTGTGGGAACTGCTTCCTTGCCATACAGTAAGCGAAAGCCATGGTCCCCTTGAGTCCTCAAGCGATGGATGCTTTGTACACTCCCAAACCTTTGTTGCATCTTGTGAATAATACAAAGAGGAAGATTCAAAGTTCTAAGAAGCACATTGAAGAAAAGTGCACACCCCTCCAGTCCTCCTCCCAGAAAGCAGGAAGAAATAGGGAGAGCGGCTTAAATGAAATGAAGATATCACCTGAGGAAGAAAAAATGGTACTATCCTGATACCCCAGAATCCGTAATTCATAAAAAAAAAAAGGATCCCTGGAGGACAAGGTCTGCAATTGAGAAACTCACCTAAATGGAGTCATGGCCACAAGAAACACCATTTTCAACGTCACCTCCTTTACAGTGTCATTAGACAAAGGCTCAAACGGTGTATTTTGAAAATTCCGTAGAACTATCTTAAGTGTCTATCTTAGTCAGGGCTTCAACACCGATGAACGAATATGCTGTACTTTTATCAGGAACTGAACTACAGCCGACTGATAAGCAAGCGAAGAATGAGACACCTGTCTGCTTAAAACATGAAAGGTTGCCAACCGAAGCTGAATTAAACGCTAAGCTCTTGGTTACACTCTTGTGCAAAAAAGAAAGAATACAAGACATAGAAGTCTAGAAGGGCGAAATACCATCTGTTTTGCCTGGGCGAAAAGTAGAAATAACCTGCTCCGAATAATCCTTACGCCTCAGCTGTGACTTACGAAGAGATAGACCTTAATATGAAAGTGGGACAAATTTTCATGTTGATCAATCCCTGGGTGAGCAAATCTGAAGATACCGAGAACTACAACGGCTTGCCCAACAAACCCCTCAGAACTGCATACCATGGATGGCGTGGCAAAACTAGAGCTACAAAAATCATCATGTCATGAAAGTGAGCCATGAGAAAGAACAAGTATGCAATCATTGTTCAAGGGAAAACACTTAAAGAAGAGTACCCAGAGGTCAGAAAAGAGCAAACGTGTCTACTCCTTCTGACTTCCACTCCTTGTGCCTGCTGAAGTGAGAAAGTTTGCATTTCAATATAAGGAGATGAGGTCTAGTTCAACGAGATGTCATCTCTACACAATATCAAGAATAAAGGTCACTCCTCTAAAAAGATTAACAACCTAATCATTAGACTTCTCATATATATATAATTCAAAGGCTGAATATGCTCAGAGACAGAGGCAAAAACAAGGGGTATTTATCCCAAGAATGTCGCCTCACCACCCAATAATCACATATGCGTTAACGCTTGAAGAAAATGTATGCCTATGAAGTTGTTTTGAATTTCTAGCAGAGACTATACCATCTTTATAATCGATTAAATCTCTTTTAGGTTCCCTGACAAAGGAGTGAAACAGGTTTAGCCTGTCAGAACATCTGACAAAGCTGTTAGTAAGTGTCTTGTGATTCTAATTGAACATTTTTTTAAAACGATTAGACTGTGGTATACAGCACTCAAAGGTGTTTGAAGGCACTTTAAGCATATGTGATGATTGGGTGGTGAGGCGACATTCTTGGGATAAATACCCCTTGTTTTTGCCTCTGTGTCTCTGAGCATATTCAGCCTTTGAATTATATATATATGAGAAGTCTAATGCTTATGTGCACAAGGTTGTTAATCTTTTTAGAGGAATGACCTTTATTCTTGATATTCAATCAGTTTGGTACACCCTCAATCACAAATAGTGATTAATTTTTTCCCCATTGATATTTTGACTACCTCTACACAATAAGCTGGAGCTCCTGAGCAGAGAGTTCTCAATTCCCAGGAGGTAGAAGATTCTTGCTGAGTAAGTATGTGTAAACATTTTTTTTTTCTGTCTCACAATGTGAGTCACCGAGAGAAGAGGAAGATGAAGTACCGCCTACCAAAGCAGGACCATTGCTTTGACCGGCAACTGAGGACTGTCAGCCTAGAGGCCTCTGGGAGATTATATCAATCTAACTCTGGCATGGGAATGCAGATAGACTCTGTGTGCAGGGAAACTGTGTTAAGTAGCCCTGATTGATATATTCTAAGTTTCAAGTAGCCCTGCTTGAATCATGGCTAGCTAAAAGGTGTTAATGTCTGATTAAGAGGGTGCTTAGGACAATGGTGCACAGATCAAGCCAGAGACTTAATCCCATCAGGTTTCTCACCCTCCTTTGTTAATTAAATTAACCATTGTCTCAAACAGTTTGCAAGTTCTAAACAGAAAGATACTGGGAGATACAATATTTTCTCTATTCAGAATAAGATTCCAAGGTATAAAAGCCTGCTCTCTGCAACACACCTCTCTCTCTTTCTATCTAACTACCTCTTGGCTCTTTGCTTGGCACTCTGGTTCTGTCTTGGCTCTCCCTCTCTCTGTCTATCCTGCCCTTTATCTATGAAACACGAAGCTTCCTAGAACTGCAACCTTCTATGTCCCTCTCTGCCTCTGACCTCTGTAAGGCAGTGAGACTGCTTGCTCTCTGCTTAAGTGTAATGCTCTCTGCTTAATTGTAATGCTTATAAATATTACTTTTCTGTAAGACTATTTCTATAATATATTCTTTATGCAATCACCTCTGGTCGTGTCTATTATTCTACTTCCTGGTGAGTCATCTGTGAGGGAACTGAACCTGGGACCTGGCGTCTGTCAGTACGCCTTTCACTTAACCCCTACCACCTAATATTGGGGGGGCCACTTTCAAACTGACAAGGACTTTGTGTACTTCTGTGGCTGTTGAAAAAAATACCACCGCTGTGACACTATCCTACAATTCCTTCATTGGAGATCCCTGAAAGATGGCCTGAAACTCCTGAAGCACTAGACTGAATGTTCATAACTCCAGAAGAGCAAGTGAACACTGAGCCTCCTTCTGAGATCACATTCCTTGTGCTGAGGATTGAAGGTACTGAGCCTCACACCCCAACAGACTGGAAACCTTGGTGACTATGATTGTGGCATGCCTTTGAAGAAATTGATTTCGCTGAGCCACCAACTTATACTGAACTATGGTTAAGGAGTCCATTAGATACTATGGGTGCAGCCTTCCTACACCAGGCACTATCGGAACAGAAGCCACTGCTGCAGCATGCTGACGTGAAATCCAGCCATTTTCAGAATTGCCACCATGGATTTTAGGACCTGCATATAATCCCATACTCTCGATCTGAGTGACTGAAGAAAAAAGATGAACCTGAGACTGTAAGTGGTCACCCTGGACTTTGGGAGGAAACACATTCCCACTTGTATGTCGAACAACATTCCAAGATGTTCCAATGATTAGTATGGGATAAGGAAGTTCTTTGGAAATTTAAAGATTGAAATAGATAAATCACTCGTTTGTGTCACAGCTAAACTGTCCTGTCTGGAAGACGCCCGAATCAACTGGATGATGTACTTGAATCCCCTTTTTGCGATGAAATGCCACAACTACTACCATCACTTTTGAACCTGTCCTTGGAGCCATGGCTAGGACAAATGGCATCTGCCGAAAGTGATATTGCCTGGCCAAGGGTATCAAAGCGAATACATCGCTGATATGGTGACCAAATGGGAATATGTAAACAATCTTATTTGAGATCAAACATTGGAAAGAACTCCCCCAGTTGAACTGCTGTATGAGCCTTAAAACATCCCGCACCTATCTGGGCAAGAATCCAAAGCTTTACCCAGTACTGTGCTTGGGTTCCAACTGCCAAAATCTCTGTTAAGACTTACTCCAGCCCATCTACACCCTCCCAGCCATTGAAGCCCTCCCCTGCCCATCCTCCACCAAATGGCCATATACAGACACAGACCGTGCAAGTCTGCCCAGTACTGGCCTTAGTTCAATATTTAATATTATTTTCTGATTCTAAATCCTCTGTGTTCATCCCATGCTTCTTTGAACTCATTCACAGTTTTATTCTCCACCACCTCTCTCGGGAGCGCATTCCAGGCATCCACTACCCTCTCCGTAAAGTAGAATTTCCTAACATTGCCCCTAAATCTACCACCTCTCAACCTCAAATTATGTCCTCTGGTTTTACCATTTTCCTTTCTCTGAAAAAGATTTTGTTCTACGTAAATATCCTTCAAGTATTTGAACGTCTGAATCATTTTTCCCCTGTCTCTCCTTTCCTCTAGTCTAGGGTATACATATTCAGGGCTTCCAGTCTCTCCTCATACATCTTCTGGCGCAAGCCTCCTATCATTTTCGTTGCCCTCCTCTGGACCGCCTCAAGTCTTCTTACGTCCTTCGCCAGATACGGTCTCCCAAACTGAACACAATACTCCAAGTGGGGCCTTACCAATGACCTGTACAGGGGAATCAACACCTTCTTCCTTCTACTGACTACGCCTCTCTTTATACAGCCCAGTATCCTTCTGGCAGCAGCCACTGCCTTGTCACACTGTTTTTTCGCCTTTAGATCTTCGGACACTATCACCCCAAGGTTCCTCTCCCCGTCCGTGCATATCAGCTTCTCTCCTCCCAGCATATACGGTTCCTTCCTATTATTAATCCCCAAATGCATTACTCTGCATTTCTTTGCATTGAATTTTAGTTGCCAGGCATTAGTCCATTCCTCTAACTTTTGCAGATCCTTTTTCATATTTTCCACTCCCTCTTCGGTGTCTACTCTGTTACAAATCTTGGTATCATCTGCAAAAAGGCACACTTTTCCTTCTAACCCTTCAGCAATGTCACTCACAAACATATTGAACAGGATTGGCCCCAGCACCGAACCCTAAGGGACTCCACTACTCACCTTTCCTTCCTTCGAGCGACTTCCATTAACCACCACCCTCTAGCGTCTGTCTGACAGCCAGTTTCTGACCCAGTTCACCACTTTGGGTTCTAACTTCAGCCCTTCAAGTTTGTTCAACAGCCTCCTATAAGGAACTGTATCAAAGGCTTTGCTAAAATCTAAGTAAATTACATCAAGCATATGTCCTCGATCCAGCTCTCTGGTCACCCAATCAAAAAATTCAATCAGGCTCGTTTGGCACGATTTACCTTTTGTAAAGCCATGTTGCCTCGGATCCTGTAACCCATTAGATTCAAGGAAGTACACTATCCTTTCTTTCAGCAACACTTCCATTATTTTTCCAACAACTGAAGTGAAGCTCACCGGCCTGTAGTTTCCTGCTTCATCCCTGTGACCACTTTTATGAATAGGGACCACATCCGCTCTCCTCCAATCCCCAGGAATCACTCCTGTCTCCAGAGATTTGTTGAACAAGTCTTTAATAGGACTCGCCAGAACCTCTCTGAGCTCCCTTAATATCCTGGGATGGATCCCGTCTGGTCCCATCACTTTGCCCACCTTCAGTTTTTCAAGTTGCTCATAAACACCCTCCTCCGTGAACGGTGCAGAATCTACTCCATTTTCTCATGTAACTTTGCCAGACAATCTCGGTCCTTCTCCAGTATTTTCTTCTGTGAACACAGAACAGAAGTATTTGTTTAGCACATTTGCTTTCTCCTCATCACTCTCCACATATTGGTTCCCAGCATCTTTTAGCCTAGCAATTCCATTTTTCATCTTCTTCCTTTCACTAATATATCTGAAAAAATTTTTGTCTCCCTTTTTTACATTTTTAGCCATTTGTTCTTCCACCTGTGCTTTCGCCAGACGAATCTCTCTCTTGGCTTCTTTCAGTTTCACTCTGTAGTCCTTTCTGCTCTCCTCTTCTTGGGTTTTTTTATATTTCACAAACGCCAACTCTTTCGCCTTTATTTTCTCAGCCACTAGGTTGGAGAACCATATCGGCTTTCTTTTTCTCTTGTTTTTATTGATTTTCTTCACATAAAGGTCCGTTCAGCTTAGACCACTGTCTTTCCACTTCTCTTATGTCCTCCCATCCTAACAGCTCTTTCTTCAGGTACTTTCCCATTGCATTAAAGTCCGTACGTTTGAAATCTAGGACTTTAAGTATCGTGCGGCCGCTCTCCACTTTAGCCATTATATCAAACCAAACCGTTTGATGATCGCTACTTCTCAGGTGAGCCAGCTGAGAAGAGCGACTAAGATGGTTAAGGGGTTGGAGGAGCTGCAGTACAGCGAAAGATTAGAGAAACTGGGCCTCTTCTCCCTCAAACAGAGGAGACTGAGAGGGGACATGATCGAAACAGTCAAGATAATGAAGGGAATAGACTTAGTAGATAAAGACAGGTTGTTCACCCTCTCCAAGGTAGGCAGAATGAGAGGGCACTCTAACGTTGAAAGGGGATACATTCCATACGAACGTAAGGAAGTTCTGCTCGAGAAGGGGATAAAGGGACAACATTCGAAACTTTTTTTTGACTAGAAATTTGTTGAGATCCAAAATGGGTCGCAGATCGCCCGTCTTCTTCGGAACAAGGAAGTAACGGGAGTAAAACCCCCTGTTTTGCTGCTCCAAGGGAACTGGTTCGATGGCATGGAGACAAAGCAGAGCTTGAGCTTCCTGAAGAAGAAGGGCGGTTTGGGATGGATTGGAAGGATACTCTCTTGGAGGAAGCTCTGGTGGAACCTGAGTGAAATGTAGAGAGTATCCTTCTCCGAGGATGGTAAGCACCCAGAGGTCGGAGGTAATTAACATCCATCAGTTGTAAAAATGATGGAGACGACCTCCTATAGGGGGAAAATGAGACAGAGTCAGAACAGTGGAGGTTATGCTCTGTTTTAAACAGTCAAAAAGGCTGAGAAGCCTTAGGTGCAGCAGAAGGTTGGGGTTTTTGCTGCTTCTGAGGTTGCAGCTTCTTAAGAAAAGGGCGAGTGTATGGAGCCGGCTTTGGAGCATAACGCCGTTGGTAGATAAGAGCAGGGCGTGCAGGCTTGGCAGGAGCTTGCTTTGGCGTTGGTCTGAAAATTGAAGCAAAAGATTTCTCATGGTCAGACAATTTCTTGGTGGCTGCCTCGATAGAGTCATCAAAGAGGTCACTGCCCTCACAAGGAATGTTAGCTAAGCGGTCTTGAAGATTAAGGTCCATATCGATGGTCGAAGCCAGGCAAGACGACGCATAGCCACAGAGCAAGCAGCTGCTCGAGCAGACAACTCGAATGCATCATAAGATGACTGGAGGAAATGCAACCGGAGTTGAGACAAAGAAGCAATAACTTCTTGAAATTCAAAGTGCATTTGAGTATCCAAATAATGCAAGAACTTCGGCAATAAAGAAATCAGAATTCAAAATAAGTGATGAATTGAAAATTATAATTGAGGACTTTAGAGGACATCATAGCATTTTGATAGATGCGACGTCCGAATTTGTCCATAGTCTTCCCTTCCTTTCCAGGAGGAACGGTGGCATAAACCTTGGAAGGATGGGACCTCTTTAAGGAGGACTCGACAAGGAGGAATTGATGAGATAACTGAGTGTTGTCAAATCCTTTGCGATGCACGGTTTTATACCTAGAGTCCAATTTCCTGGAACAGATGGTATGGAAAAAGGTGTCTCCATGCATCAACCAAAAGTCTGATTCAAAAGCTTATGAAGTGGAAGCTTAAGAGACTCTGCCGGAGGTTGAGGAAAATGCATGACTTCTAGATACTCCTTAGTGTATTTTGAGCCAGTATCTAATTGAAGATTCAAGTCCACAGCCATCTGACGAAGGAAAGACGAGAAAGATAGCTGGTCTGCTAATGCTTTGCCTCGAGAAGGACTCGAGGACGTCGAAGCAGCATGAGTAGAAGATGAAGCTTCGGCATCAAAGGAACCTGGTGACTTGAACGAGGCAATCGAAACCGGAATATCCTCGAGGTCCGGCAACGGAGACCTTGAACGAGGCGTCGGTGGTCTGGTCAAAGTTGGAGTAGATCGAGGCTTAGAGGAAGATGGTCTGTCTTGAGAAGGCGAGCTATGCCTGGAATGATGCCTCGAGGAAGGCCTCGAACGTCGATGTGTCTGGAACCAGATCTCGAGGATCGAGGAGACTTCGCCTCAGAGACGAGAGCAGCCGATGCTATCGGATGAATAGGACTAGAGGCTGTAGATCAAAACTCCAGAGGCTTGGTGGAGGAACCTCGATGCACTCCCAAAGACTCTGCTCCTTGTATAGAGTGTGAGAATTCCCGTCAAGGCACTCACAAATAATCTGCTCCTTGCTTTAAGTGCTTGGATGCCAGACCAGACACTCGCAGAGACTCTGCTCCCTGTAAAGAGTGTGTAAGCTCAGACTGGGGTAAAGGAAGCGGCTCGACCTCGCGGGAGCATGCTGAATGCCCAGGCTGGATAAGAGGAAGCAGTTTGGGTCCCATGTTAGTAAGGATCTGAATAAACTGCTTCTCTAACATGGTCTGGAAAGAAGCCGGCAAGGATGGATCTGCGCCTGAAACCTGACCACCTGCTTTGGCTGGAGGTTCCTTCGAGGTAGTGTGAGTGTGCTTCGACCTGGGAGTCTTAGACACTTTAATCACTACCTGCGGAACCGACTGCTGAGCTACCTGACCTGAGGAAACAGGGGAAGATACAGCAGATGACGTCGAAGTAAGAGCCACTGCAAACGACGAAGGTCTGATGAGGCTCGAGGTGGAAGCAGTAGGCGCAGAAGGAGCCTCGGTTGGAGTCGAGGCCTTAGACGCCTTCGAAGTCGAGGGATCAGCAGAAGACTCCATCTCGAAGAGCTTGTCCACCAAAATGCAACGACGCTTGAAAGCACGAGGCTGAAGTATTTGGCAAGGCAGGCACGACTTAGGATGATGTTGCGGCCCAAGGCACTTGTGGCAGCGTCCGTGAGGGTCCGTAAGAGAGATCATGCGCCGACACTTGCTAAATCTCTTGAAGCCCGTGGCAGGCCGGGACATAGAAGGAAAAATAGCCACCGCAAAATCGAAGCCCTCAGGCTGCGGCCGAGCGGCCTGTCTCGGAAAATGAACGGAAGAAGAAAATGTTGTTTGTTTTTTTTTAACTAAAAGAAATAAACTAAAAACAGCGATTCGTGAGGAAAAAAACCACAAACCGCGGTTGAGAGAAGGCACAAAGGAACAAAGTTAAACGCATTGAGTCAAAGACGGACTTCTCAGCTCCGCGGAAAACTGAGAACTGAGGAGAAGCGCCCTGTGTTGGGCGGGAAGGCACTCGTGCCTACGCAGTGCGGGCGACTCGAAACTTTGAGTTTCTTCAAGCAAGTCTGCTTGTGAGGCATCCGCATCCGGGCTCCGTCGATGACGTCACCCATATGTGAGAATACCTGCCTGCTTGTCCTGGGATAAGGGTCTTTATCTGCCGTCATCACTATGTTACTATGAACATACAGAGGGTAACCTTCTAGCCTACGTGAGCAGGAGCAATCCTTGCCTAAGAGCACCATGCTGCAGAAAACCCCAGCTCCACTATCCCTCCACGAATAGTATGAGTGCAAAGCAACCTGCTAATGCAAACCCCAGTCTTCAAATAACCTCATGTGGAATGCAACCAACATGTCTGGCAACAGTCTTTGGCTGATGGCAAACCCCATGAGCCTCGTCGTAAACCAGACCTACTTCCCTCAGAAGGTTCTAGGGCAGCCAACCTGTACTCAAGACAAATGAAGATCCCCTATCTGACTGAAGCCTTCTCAAGTAACAAGTCCCTAGGACACAGGAGGCCACACTGTTGTCCCCAGTCAAGAATAATACCAGAGGAGAGGCAAGGCGTCCCCTTGTAACCAGACACTACTCTGTACCCGGGCCACGAAGTGACAAGTGCCTATCCCAGCGTCCCAAGGAGAAACAGTAACACCTCAGACACTGAGGTAGCTTATTCAACCACCAGTCCATTCCTCCACATGAATGAACCCAGAAGGAGTAGAAAGAATAACCCAGTGCAATAGCGAGAGCTATCAACTAGCCTGCAATCAGCCTAGCCATAGCTTAACTGCCATCCGGGTGGGACCAAACACGGTACACCAGGCTGCAAGTGAAATGGCTCCCCAGCCAAGGCCAACCCAATGACCGGGTGGCAGCCTCTAGGGTTGGCCGATTAGCAGTGGCAAAGGCAGTACTGCCGGAAGTGGCGTCCCTACTGCGAGAGTAGAAATACTGACAGCGTCAGCGGCAACTGCAGTGACCCCTGATCCATGGTGGGAAAAAAGGGCCTCGAGCAATCGCCCTTAGGGCCTCCTACCGTCCACTGCTGCCTGACCTGGCTGCAAGCATGTGGGCATCTGCTACTAAAGCTGAAGCAGCTTCTGTTTCCCTACGCGGGAAAGGAGTAAAAATACTCCCCCATACCGTTGCCTCCTTGAAGAAAATAGCGACCCTTGTAACTCCACACCCATAGCCCAAGTGAGCTTTATGGAACTAAAGTATCCAAGTCCTTCAGGGGGAGAGGGGAAAAGGGGACCTGTGAGCCCAGGTGATGCCGCCCTCCTCCCCCCACCAAGGTAAGCACCGTACAGCTCATATCCCGCAGCTCAACTGAGGCCTATTCTTCAGGAATCTTTCTCTACCGACACTTGACCCACTGGAATATTCCACAATCGAAGCCCGAGCCACAGGAAGATCTCACCTCCGAGGCCTAAGGCACTGGAAGATCTCACTTCCAAGGCCTAAGCCACTGGAAGATTACTCATTAGTGGCCTCAGCCACAGGCAGACACCTCTAAGGCATAGGCCACCAGATGAACTCACCTCTGAGGCCTAGGCCACAGGAATAATTCTCAACTGAGGCCTCAGATGACCCACAGGAATCTTTCTCTACTGAGGCCCAAGCCAAAGGAACACGTCTCATCTGAGGCCTTAAGCCGCAGGAATATCGTGTTAACTGAGGCCTCAACTGCAGGAATATTTTTCTTGCTGAGGCCCAAGCCACAGGAATTTCTCACTCATCCGAGGCCCGAGCCCCAGGAAGATCTCATTCATCCGAGGCCTGAGCCCCAGGAAAATTTCACTCATCTGAGGCCCGAGCCCCAGGTAGATCTCACTCATCCGAGGCCCGAGCCCCAGGAAGATCTCACTCATCCGAGGCCCAAGCCACAGGAAGATCTCACTCATCCGAGGCCCGAACCACAGGAAGATCTCACTCATCCGAGGCCCGAGCCACAGGAAGATCTCACTCATCCGAGGCCCGAGCCACAGGAAGATTTCACTCATCCAAGGCCTAAGCCACTGGAAGATCTCACCTCCGAGGCCTAAGCCACTGGAAGATTACTCATCAGTGGCCTCAGCCACAGACAGACACCTCTAAGGCCTAGGCCACCAGAAGAACTCACCTCTGAGGCCTAGGTCACAGGAATAATTCTCAACTGAGGCCTTAGCTGAGCCACAGGAATCTTCCTCTACTGAGGCCCAAGCCAAAGAAACACGTCTCATTTGAGGCCTTAATATATCGTGTTAACTGAGGCCTCAGTCGCAGGAATATTTTTCTTGCTGAGGCCTAAGCCACAGGAATATCTCACCACCGAGGCCGAAGCCATAGGAATGCCGTACATCTGAGGCCTCAGCCACAGGAATATCCTACCTCTGAGGCCCCAAGCCACCAGATCTCACCACTGAGGCCTAAAGCCACAGGAAGATCTCACCTCTGAGGTCTAAAATAGAGAGTTACACGGGGACAGAAAACCCACCCATCCCCGTCTGAATCCCACCCATCACCGCCCGTCCCCATCAGAATCCCACCCATCCTGCCCATCCCCGCCCGAATCCTCTCCGTCCCCGTGAGGAATCCCCTCCATCTCCGCCCATCCTCCATAAAAGTTACCTGTTCCATAAAAAGCAGCAGACTCTGTAACTCAGGGACTGCCTGTATACAGTCACCCCCCCCCCCCACACACCCCATACTAGGCTGCACTTAGTACAAAAACCTGCACCACCCTCCTTAAAGGAACATTAGTTATTGGGGGGAGGATAATGTAAGGGCAGTTGTACCAATGTACTGTGAAGAAGAATGAGAGTATCAGTTTATAATCCAATATTAATCTGGGCTGGAAACACAAGGCTATGTATGTTCTGTTAGTGGACTTGTTCCACATGCTCGAGAACAAGATACAGAGGTAATCTGAAACAGGACTTTCCATCTTGAGATATAGAATGAGTATCATCTCCTCCGTGAAGGACTAGTAAAGCACAGTTACTTACCGTAACAGGTGTTATCCAGGGACAGCAGGCAGATATTCCCACACATGGGTGACGTCACCGACGGAGCCCCGCAGCGGACAGCCTCGAAAGCATCTTGCTTGAAGATCTCGAGCTTTCGATTGCTGCATCGCGCATGCGCGCGTGCCTTCCCGCCCAAACTAGGGGGCGCATCTCCTGAGAGGATCCTCAGTTCAGATACCAAGCTAAGAAGCCAACCAGGGGAGGTGGGAGGGTTGTGGGAATATCTGCCTGCTGTCCCTGGATAACACCTGTTACGGTAAGTAACTGTGCTTTATCCCAGGACAAGCAGGCAGCATATTCCCACACATGGGTGACCTCCAAGCTAAATCAAAAGGGAGGAGGGAAGTTGGCAATTTAAGAAAAAAGATTCTGTAACACAGATTGGCCAAAATGGCCATCCCTCCTGGATAAAGTATCCAGACAATAATGAGAAGTAAAAGTGTGAACCGAGGACCAAGTGGCAGCTTTACAAATTTCCTCAATAGGAGTTGATCTGAGGAAAGCAACCGAAGCCGCCATAGCCCTGACTTTATGGCCCGTTACTCGACTCTGTAGAGGAAGACCAGCCTGAGCATAACAGAAAGAAATACACGCAGCCAACCAGTTGGAGATAGTACGCTTCGAAACGGGATGACCCAATCTATTTGGATCAAAAGAAATAAAAAGTTGAGGAGAACTTCTGTGAGGTTGAGTACGTTGAAGATAGAAAGCCAACGTACGTTTACAATCCAAAGTATGCAAAGCCGCCTCACCAGGGTGAGAATGTGGCTTAGGAAAAAATACGGGTAGAACAATAGATTGATTGATATGAAAATCAGACACTACCTTAGGTAAGAATTTGGGATGTGTACGGAGCACCACCTTGTCATGGTGAAAAACAGTAAAAGGTGGATCCGAAACCAAAGCTTGTAACTCACTAACTCGACGAGCTGAAGTGAGAGCAATCAAGAAAACAGTTTTCCAAGTAAGATATCGAAAATGAGCCAAGTCAATAGGTTCAAAAGGAGGTTTCATCAGTTGAGCCAAGACCACATTAAGATCCCATACCACAGGGGGAGGTTTGATCGGTGGATGGAGATTAAAAAGACCTTTCATAAAACGAGAAACTAGAGGATGTGCCGAGAGTGATTTCCCCTCTAAAGGCTGATGAAAAGCAGCAATTGCACTAAGATGAACTCTAATAGATGTGGATTGGAGACCCGACTGGGATAGATGAAGTAAATAATCCAAAACAGAAGCCAAAGAAGAAGAAGTTGGCTGAAGATTATGAGTGGAACACCAAGAAGAAAATCTGGTCCACTTTTGACTATAACATTGACGAGTGGACGGTTTTCTGGAAGCCAGAAAAACATCCTGAACAGACTGAGAAAATTCAGCAGAATCCATCAGGTGGAAAGGAACCATGCTGTCAAATGAAGAGACTGCAGGTTTGGATGAAGTAAGGATCCCTGACTCTGAGTGAGCAGAGAAGGAAAAACTGGCAGAAGAAGAGGTTCCTTGATGCTGAGTTGCAGAAGAAGAGAGAACCAATGTTGTCGGGGCCACCGAGGAGCTATGAGAATCATTGTGGCATGATCCGACTTCAACTTGACAAGAGTTTTGAGAATCAGAGGAAAAGGAGGAAAGGCGTAAAGGAACTGATTCCTCCAGTCTAGTAGAAACGCATCCGCCTCGAGACGAAGAGGAGAGAAGATGCGGGAACAAAACAGAGGAAGTTTGAAGTTGTTGGGTGACGCAAAAAGATCCACCCGAGGAGTCCCCCATCGGTTGAATACTTGACGAAGTGTGGGGGAGTTGATCGTCCATTCGTGAGGTTGAAGCAGACGACTCAATTTGTCTGCAAGGCAATTCTGAATACCCTGAATATAAACGGCTCGAAGAAAGATGTTGTGTGAAATCGCCCAATGCCACAACTTCAGAGCTTCCTGACACAGAGGATGGGAACCCGTTCCCCCCTGTTTGTTGACATAATACATTGCTACTTGATTGTCCGTCCGAACAAGGACTACTTGGTCGTGAAGGATGTGAAGAAAAGCTTTGAGAGCCAGAAATATCGCTCTGAGTTCCAACAGATTGATATGACATCGACGATCTGTGGCCGTCCATAATCCTTGCGTACGGAGACCATCTACGTGGGCTCCCCATGCGTACTCGGACGAATCTGTTGTGAGAACTTTCTGATGAGGAAGATGGTGAAACAGCAAACCTCTGGAAAGATTTGAAGAGAGCATCCACCAGCGGAGAGACTTCTTTAAAGAAGGCGTCACCGTTATATGGCGAGAAGGTGGATCTAGAGCTTGCTGCCATTGGGATGCCAGAGTCCACTGAGGGATGCGAAGATGTAGTCTTGCTAAAGGAGTCACATGTACTGTAGATGCCATGTGACCGAGAAGGACCATCATTTGACGCGCTCTGATAGTTGATAGGGAAGTTACATGATGACAAAGGTTTAAGAGAGTATTCTGTCGATTGAGAGGAAGAAAAGCTCTCATGCGGATGGAATCCAACACCGCCCCAATAAATTGAATCGATTGAGTTGGAACTAACTGAGATTTTGGGAAGTTGATATGAAACCCCAGACTTTGAAGAAAAGAAATAGTCTGAAGGGTTGCTTGCGTAACCCCTGAAAGAGAAGGGGCTTTTATAAGCCAATCGTCGAGGTAAGGAAAAACTTGCAATCCCTGGGCTCGAAGAGCCGCGGCTACCACAACCAGACACTTGGTGAAGACCCGAGGAGAGGTTGCTAGGCCAAATGGAAGAACCTTGTATTGAAGGTGAAGGTTCCCCACCTTGAACCTGAGATATTTGCGAAAATTTGGATGAATAGGAATGTGAGTATAAGCCTCTTTGAGATCCAGTGAGCACATCCAATCCCCTTGATCCATGAGGGAGTACAGGATCGGGAGAGAAAGCATGCAAAATTTTTCTTTGACTAGAAATTTGTTGAGAGCTCGTAGATCCAGAATGGGTCGCAAATCCCCCGTCTTCTTTGGAACCAGGAAATATCTGGAATAAAACCCCTGGTTGCGTTCGGGAGGAGGAATTTCCTCCACTGCTCGAAGGTGAAGAAGAGCTCGAGCCTCCCGAAGAAGAAGAGGGAGTTGCGAGGAACTGGAAAGACACTCTCTTGGAGGGTGATCTGGAGGCACCTGAAGCAGGCGCAGAGAGTATCCCTCTCGGATGATCGTAAGGACCCAAAGGTCCGATGTAATGGTTTCCCAGACAGATGAAAAAAGGGAAAGACGACCTCCGATTGGTAGGGAGGAATTTGGATGCAAAGAGGTTGGAATGCTCATCACTGGACCGTCAAAAAGACGGAGCTGTTTTGGTTGGAGCAGGTGTCTGAGGCTTTTGAGGACGTTGTTGTTGTGGCCGTCTAGGTGGAGGCCTAGAAAAAGCCGGTGTGGACTTCATGGGGTAACGACGAGCTGGAGGTCTGTAAGCTCTAGTCAGAGAAGGTTTTGGTTTCGGACGAATCAGAGAGGCGAAGGAACGCTCATGCTCAGAAAGCCTTTTAGTAGCTGCTTCAATAGAGTCATCAAAGAGCTCAGAACCTTGACACGGCAGGTTTGCTAAACGATCTTGTAAGTTGGGATCCATATCTACAATCCTGAGCCATGCAAGACGTCTCATAGCCACTGCAAATGCCGAGACTCTGGAGGATAGCTCAAAAGCATCGTAAGATGCTTGCAACATGAATAGACGTAACTGAGACAGAGATTGAATAATGTTTTTATATTCAGAAAGGCGTTCTTTGGGCCAGTCTGGGCAAAAAGATGACAACTGCTTCAAAAAATGATTAAAATATGAAGTAAAGACATAGTTATAATTCAAAATTCTATTTGTCATCATAGAATTTTGATAAAGTCTGCGCCCAAACTTGTCCATAGTTCGCCCTTCGCGTCCTGGTGGAACTGTTGCAGACACCTTAGATGGGTGAGCCTTCTTCAGGGAAGATTCCACCACTAGGGATTGATGAGAAAGTTGAGATTTCTCAAACCCTTTACATGGAACAGTACGATACCTAGACTCCAGCTTCGATGGAATAGCTGTCACAGAATAAGGAGTCTCCATGTTACGTAGAAACGTCTGCTTCAGCACCGGTGTCATGGGTAGACGCAAAGTCTCCTTAGGAGGATGAGAAAGTTCCATATCCGCCAGGTATTCAGGCGTGTATTTTGAATCAGAATGTAAATCAATATTAAGAGCCTGTCCCATGTCGAAGACAAATTTAGCAAAAGAAGCAGACTTCGAGGTCGAGGCTTCCTCAGGAGAAAGAGAACGAGAACGATGTGTCACTGAAAAAGATGGAGAAGCCTCGCGTGAATACTGAGATAGGGGCTCAGATTCAAGATGTAAAGTGATGGAAGATGTTCCACTGCCTGTCAGAGGAGGAGTGGCTGAATGTTTCCGCTTAAGGCTCCGAGTCGGAGAAGTGCGCGGAGTACGAGGTTTAGTAAGAGGAGATTTTTCTCGAGACAAATGCCTCGAAGGTGGTGTCCTCGACCTCGAATGCCTCGACGATATTGAAGAGGCAATGGTAGTATGAGCTTTAGAAGTAATATCAGAATGCTTCGAGCTCTTTGTAGAGGTAAGCTTCGAAGATCGAGACCTGTGCTTGGATCGAGGTAATGCTTGTTTAGCTCCATGTTCAGACGAGGAGTCTGACGAGGAAACCCTGGATCGAGACCTGCGACGAGGAGATCGCCGAGAGGGTACCGATTTATGCTCAGGCTGGTGTTGCGCAGACAGAGTCGAGACCGGTACCAACTGAGCCACTATTGAGGAAATTTGCGTAGTCAGAATTGACTTCAGCATATCCTCAAACATGGGGACGGAGACCAAAGGACTCGGAGTCACAGGAGGTCTCGTGCGTTCCAAGGAGGGCGACCTCGATCGAGAGTATTCCCTGGACTTGGAAGCACGTTTTGAAGGTCTGGAAGACGGAGTCAAACCTGGGGCCCCAGGCTGAATGGAGGTAGACTCTGTCGGCTTCTTAGAGATGGTACCTGAAAAGGAAGCAGGAGACTTACCCCCCAATCCAGGCTTCGAGGACATCGTCGAGGCCTTCGAGGCCGAGGACCCGGAGGTCTTCGAGGCCGAGGCCTGTCGAGGAGGCGAGGTCGAGGTTTTAGTACTCGAGGTTGGACCCGGAGTCGAGGATTTTACAGATGCCTCGACCGAGGCCACAGCTTTTTCAGGCTCCATACGAGGAAAAAGCTCCAAAAATCTGTCGCAGCGGCGTTTAAAAGCACGAGGTTGAAGAGTGAGGCAGCGAATACAATCTTCGGGGCGATGAGTCGACCCGAGACAGATCATACACCGACTATGTGGATCAGTGATGGAAATAGTTCTACCGCACTGATAACACCTTTTAAACCCGGTAACAGGCCGGGACATAGATAGGACAAAGTCCGTGTCGAGAACGGAGAAGAGAGGCCTAGGCCTCAATCTTCCAACCCGACGCTAAAGAAAAACAAAAAGATGTATCTTTTTTTTTTTTTTTTTTTAGAAATAAAATATAAGTAGAAATAGAAGTAGAATTACGAACACAGCGACCGAAAACAATAAAGAGTACTCAGCCGCGGTGAAGAGAAGGCACAACGCTACGGGAACCAAGTCGACAAGTCTTCTCGGCTCCGCGGAAAACGTTGAACTGAGGATCCTCTCAGGAGATGCGCCCCCTAGTTTGGGCGGGAAGGCACGCGCGCATGCGCGATGCAGCAATCGAAAGCTCGAGATCTTCAAGCAAGATGCTTTCGAGGCTGTCCGCTGCGGGGCTCCGTCGGTGACGTCACCCATGTGTGGGAATATGCTGCCTGCTTGTCCTGGGATAATAACAGTGACTAAATTTCAACTAGATCGATAGGTAGGCCTTAGAATGGGAACCCCGGTTCCATCCCCATGGGAGTCCCATGAGCCTGGGAGGGGTCCCCATGGGAGTCCCGTGGGCCTAGGAGGGGTCCCCGTGGAAGTCCTGTTGACCTAGGGGGGGAATCCCCGCTCCTGTGCAGACCTCTAGTATAAAACCACGGGAAGGCCACAGGAAGGGCTCTCAACTGAGGCCAGCCCCAGAAATCGACCTCCACTGAGGCCTACGTCAAAGGGCTATGTCCCATCCTAGGCTTAAGCCACCAGAATGTTGTTTTTTTTTTAAACTGAGGCCTAAGCCACCGAAATTTCTACATCTGAGGCCACAGGAAGATTTCACATCTGAGTCTGAAGCCCCAGGACTAAAACTCAACTGAGGCCAAAATTCCCAGAAACATGCGCAGGAGCATTTCTCAACTGAGGCCAAAAGCCCCAGGACTAAAACTCAACTGAGGCCAAAAGCCCCAGGAACATGCGCAGGAGCATTTCTCAATTGAGGCCAAAAGCCTCTGGAACATGCGCAGCAATATTTCTCACCTGAGACCTAATGCCCCAGGAATATGGCAGCAACATTTCTCACCTGAGGTCTAAAGCCCCAGGAATATGCACAGCAACATTTCTCACCTGAGGCCTAAAGCCCCAGGAACATGCACAGAAACATTTCTCAAATGAGGCCTAAGCCAAAGGAACATGTCTCTTTACTGAGGCCTAAGCCAAGTACTCACGTGCTCCTGCACTACCGGAAGGCAAAGGGAGAGGTGTTAGTGCTGCAGTGCACAGGGAACTGTGCCAGCACCCATGGTCAGGCATTTCTTCTTATGGGAAAGGACCCTCTAACCACATCAGCTTCTTCTTCTTCTCTCCACCGGCTGGGAGGGTGGGGAAAGGACTGGGTGGGCCCAGGTGTTGCCCCTAAAGTTGGCTCAGTATAGCCAACACCCCTAGGCTCTACTGAAGCCGCAGCAACAGGAGCAAATAGTCTTCCGTCCTCAGGAGCTGAAACCAGGAACTAGAACGATAGCAGCCATTTTTCAGATCTAGGAAACTGGTGCTGGTAGCTGTAGCCAAGCGTGGCTGAAATCTACTGCAGCATCCAGGAGCTGTAAGAAACCCATCCTAAACCTGCTGGAGATAGAATATACTGATTGGCCAGGAGGATGTGCATTAATATATACCCAAGGTCAATTCAGTGCTCTCTATCTCCCCCTGCTGGTTGATGGACATAATCCCACTAGTCTCTGGATTCATCTGCTGTTGATGACAAGAGAAATAAATTTAAATAAATCAATTTTCTCTGGACACATTTCTTTGGCTGCGACAATTAAACATGATTTAATTAATTCGCCGTCAGTGAACAGTTTTCCTTCCTTGACTAATAAATGAGATACTCGTACACTTACTTTAATTTCAGTCTCATTTTCGTGAAGAAATTGCGTTGCAATGAAATATTGGATATGGATATGCACTGGTTATAAAATGAGAACGATAAAACGATACAGAGGAGATTGAGAGGGGACATGATTGAAACATTCAAGGTACTGAAGGGAATAGACTTGGTAGATAAGGACAGGTTGTTCACCCTCTCCAAGGTAGGAAGAATGAGAGGGCACTCTCTAAAATTGAAAAGGGATAGATTCCGTATGAACATAAGGAACTTCTTCTTCACCCAGAGAGTGGTAGAAATCTGGACCGCTCTTCCGGAATCTGTCATAGGGGAAAACACCCTCCAGGAATTCAAGACAAAGTTAGACAAGTTCTGCTGAACTGGAACGTACGCAGGTAGGGCTAGTCTCAGTTAGGGCACTGGTCTTTGACCAGAGGGCCGCCGCGTGAGAGGACTGCTGGGCACGATGGACCACTGGTCTGACCCAGCAGTGGCAATTCTTATGTTCTTAACTATTACAGATTCACGATAGAACAGCATGAGCAGAATAGCAACACAGGAAGTACTATAAACGCTGCCGAATTGTAACTGAGACCGTGTGGCGTCACAGCAGGGGCCACCAAGTGTGAGAGAATGAGAAGCTACAGGAGGGCCACCAAGTGTGAGAGAATGAGAAGCTACAGGAGCGCCACATGCGGTCTTTCTTGCAACGCCACAATTCGGCTGTCAGCTGTTATAGAGTGTTCTTTGAAATTTTTAAGAATTTGAAATTGTAAAATCCATTCTTAGCTTGTGGGCCACACAAAAAGAGGCGACAGGCTGGATTTGGCCCACAGGCTGTAATTTGCTGACCCCTGACCTATTTTAATGCATGTTATTAGTAAATAAGATAGTTTAATGTTTGTTTCCATGTACATTAAAGTGAAACAATACATTTTAATATACTGGCAAAGCTTAGTAAATCTAGTGCTAAGGTTTGTTTTGATTTTACCACAGGACACTTTGAATTCAGTGACAGTGCTTGCATATGCAATTACAGCATATTTTAAAAAATATATATAAAGTAAGTCTAGCTCCTGCCCCCTCCCCCGCTAAAGAAACTCAAAATAAACATGGTTATCATTTTGGATGAAAATTTCTGGCCCAAAATGCACTATCCTCTCTCTCTCTCTCTGCCATTGGCCTGAACAGGTGAAAAAGAGACAAGTATTTGGGGTTCTTACTGTTTTGCGAAGAGAACCCCATTGCTCCGCACTCCAGTTCCAAAGTACATCTCTAGGTGATGTTAGAGAGTAAGGAAATAAGTGCAAGAGCAGCAGCCTAGATTGTGGGGCAGCTAAAGCCGGGCGCGTCGAGGACAGAACCTGACAGGACAAACCATCACAGAAACCCCGCCGTCCCTGGGCGGGAAGAAGCCTCCAGTCACGGCCGGACGGAAAAAAGCCTTACCTGAGCCCGCCAGAAACCGAGCGCGCGCCAGCGTCGGCGAAAGGACAGGCAGCGGCTCGCCCCGCCCCGCCCTGCCCTGTCAGCAAACGATCCGGAGGACGCTAGGGGCAGGCTGGGAAAGGTAGTTCCTCTCCCCTGACGTTCTTCCCGAAGAGCAGGGGAAGGGCGGGGCGCCGAAGTCACGAGCGCAGCCGGGCTGCCATGGAAACCGCCGAGAGGAGAGGACCGCGAGCAGCCGGGAGGCACGCGCCGACGTGGGGCTTTGTTGCGAGGGCGGGAATACAGGTACAGGTACTTCGCTTTGCCCCAGAGGCCGACAAACCATTCAGAACCTAGGCTATGTGACAGACACCATTGTTTAATATATAGGCTACTGCAGCATCACAAAGTCAACATCTCACTCAATAAAATTCCCTCAGTACTATATAGTGGATCTCAAGTGTTGACCGTTTTACCGCCACGAGAACACGTCTCAGTCGGCTAATTTATTAATTACTCTGTGTACTCTAATTTCATTCTTATTTTTTCTATCATTTGATCATATTATACTGTACGTTGAGATTTATATCAAAATTGTAATAATACTTAGCTCAGGTATAGGTAAACTACCCGGCCGGTTTACCTGAGTCAAGTACTATTACAATTTTGATATAGGAAGATTATTCAAGTTAAATAATCTCAACGTACAGTATAATATGATCAAATGATAGAAAAAAATAAGAATGAAATTAGAATAAACAGAGTAATTCATAAATTAGCGGACCGAGACGTGTTCTAGTGGCGGTATAACGGTGAACACTTGAGATCCACTATATAGTACTCAAGGAATTTTATTACATAGTAACATAGTAGATGACGGCAGATAAAGACCCGAATGGTCCATCCAGTCTTCCCAACCTGATTCAATTTAAATTTTTTCTTCTTAGCTATTTCTGGGCAAGAATCCAAAGCTTTACCCGGTACTGTGCTTGGGTTCCAACTGCCGAATTCTCTGTTAAGACTTACTCCAGCCCATCTACACCCTCCCAGCCATTGAAGCCCTCCCCTGCCCAATTTGTGATTCTGCAGTAGCCTATATATTTTTGAAGTTTGAGTGCGCAGCACAACAGTGTTTAAGGAGTAATTACCATTGTTTAATACTCACCTAATATTAAAAAAAACATATTTTTAGAAATAAATCTTTTTATCTGCCGTCATCTACTATGTTACTATGTAATAAAATTCCTTGAGTACTATATAGTGGATCTCAAGTGTTCACCGTTATACCGCCACTAGAACACGTCTCGGTCCGCTAATTTATTAATTACAAGCAGGGGTGAGCAACGAGGGCTGCAATCCAGTCGCGTTTTTAGAAGTTCCCCAATAAATAAGCATGAGAGGCAATGCATGCAAATAGATCTCATGCATATTCATTGGGGAAATCCTGAAAACCCAACTGGATTGCGGCCCTCGTTGCTCACCCCTGGTTTACAGTTTAACATTCACAGTGTTACAATATAACATTACAAATGATTACACAGGGGCAGACTATAAGGGGGTGCTCCCGGGGTCAGCATCATGGTCCAGGAACTTTATTGCTTTGCCAGTGTCGGGCCTTACTCCGCGAAAGCAGAAGGAAGGCCCGACCTTCAGAGTAGCGAGTTAAGGCTGCCAACAATGAGTGAACGCTCTGAACAGACTTCTTGTGACCCGCTGGGGCCATACCTCTGCCGTGTCACTGACGACATCAGCAACGGGGCAGAGAAAAGCCCCTCACAGTGGGGGACAGTTGGGTCTGGAGGTGCTGCACAGGGGATAGAAAGGACAGATGAGGGGGGAACCCCCAATATACTCCTGCTCTCGTTGAGGGGGTGGTGGAGGGGAATCCCCCCTCCCACTACACTTACAACTTGCGCTCTCCTCGCACAAACTCCAACCTTTGACTTTTCTGCTCCACTCCACTTATAATTTCGGCCCAAACGGAAGGTAATAGGGTGGTGTACTTTTGTCCTATGCACAAATGTCAAACTGGGATTGTCGGCGCGCCAGTGTCCTGCCTGTTACTGACAGCGTACCAAGAAAAGTATGGCATTTATGGTCCATGTAGAACTGTGGCCGGTGGCTGCCTGAGGCTGGAGCTCCTACAGCCACACTCCAAACTCAGACTGCTTGCCACAACCAGTGTCATATGTAGGTAGTACACAGAATTAGCTTACCCCAGTCAAGAGGTCCTCTGGGTCCTGATGTCAAGGAGTATGCTGGCCTATATCTTCTTTCTATTTTCCTAGGCATCTGACTCTGCCTTATATACTATATTTTTAGCTCCATAAGACGCACCTGACCATAAGAGGCACCCTAGATTTAGAGGAGGAAAACAATAAAAAAATTATTCAGAGCCAAATGGTGCACTAATATATTTAACAAAATATACCAGCCTCTACACCCAGCCCCCCTCACTTCTTGCCAAGCACTGTAAAATAATATTTGAGTAGGTTAATGGAGCACACAGCCCAGACTTAAAAAAAAAATCTGTCCCCCATGTGACCCACAAATATACAAAAAATTTTCCCCGGGACAGTCTGCCACTTGTTGCCACGTAAGCCTTGCCCTGGCAGCTGGGAGCGACCTGCCATCCCGCACAACCTACACAGGTGTACGTGCTGCCCACAGTAGGCCATTGTGACGTTGCAGCAGGGGAGCGCGCCCTGAGAGCAGCTGTGATGCCCTTCTTTCTCGGTCCTTACCCCTGCCTTCCACATCTCCCCCGGATCTCGGCTACCCGGGGCCAGGACAGCTGCCGTTGCTAGATTGCCCACCTGAAGCAGGCTGGGGCCGAAGCAAACTGGAGACAAAGAGTGACAAGGAGGGGATTTTTAATATTTGCTCCTAAAATGCAGTGATATTTCCACCCACTTTTGGGGGGGGACGTGTGTCTTATGGCGGGAAAAATGTGGTAATCCCCTCACGCCTCCTGCCTGTGTCACTTTTCACTAAGGAGGAGTTAAGGTTAAGGCTGATTCAGACATTGTGAGGCAATATGTAGCAGGGGTAGCATACTAGCGTACACTGTTTTCCAAATAAGTCCTGGGGTACCCCCCATGCCAGTCATGGCATGGCAGTCTGTATCTACAGTTACAGAAGTACAGGGAGAAGGGAGGCAGTGTGCATGGCAGTGGGGGTAGGGTTACCAGATGTCTGCATGGTCTGTCTAGCATTTTCACTGGGCTAGACCATGTTCTAGCCAAAGGACCAGACCCCTTCCATTGCCAGTAAACTGGCCCCACTGCTGGCCCAGCATCTTCTCTCCACTGCCACTAGCCATTGTGGAAACAGGAAATTGTCAGAGAGGGCAGGCTGCAGTGGAGAGAAGACACCGGGTCAGCGGAAGGGCAGCGCTTCTCTAAGATGTTAAAGGTAGACACGCCACGGGCAGTAGGGAGGAGGGGAAGGAGCGCATTAGTGCCCACCAGCAGGCACACAGGCTGGTAGCTAGGTGTTTTCTAGAGAGGGAGGGAGCATATGGGACTGGGGGAAGGGAGAGAAGTTGGACTCAGATGAGGGAAGGAGGGGGAGATGTGAGGAATGGAGGGAGGGAATGATGTCAGATGTGTGAGGGACAGAGGGAAATTGGATTTGGTGATGGCAGAGGGAGGACAGGGAGAGGTGGCAGAGGGGGGCAGGAGAGGGACAATAAGATGGATTTGGAGAAGGACAGAGGGAATAAGTGAGAGAGAGATGGACATGAGGGGAAAGCAGAGAAGGAAGAGAAGACATGGCTAGGGAAGGGCGGAGGGGATATGGAGTGGGGGCCAGGAGAGGTGAGAAATGTTATACTTGGGACCACACCAGGACCTCTGGTCATACTCTGCTGCTGCTGCCTGTGGCTTTGCAAAGAAAGAAGTGCAGCTGGAAAGAATGAGGTGGAGACCTACTTGGATATTTTAGAGCCAGCCAGAACACAGGTACACTCTCTTGGGAGGACGCATGAAGTTGGGACATAGGATGGAAGGATGGGGGAAAGAGATGCTGAGGTGGGGGGAGGGAATAGAAAAGGAGAATTGTTAAACATGGGTGGGAGTGAGAGGGAAAGAGATAGGGAAAGGAAGAAAGAGGAGAATTATTGGACATGGCGATGGGAGAGGAATGAGAGATAGGGAGAAATGGTGGAGGATGTGGTGGTGGAGAGGAAACAGTGGGACAGATGGCAATGGATGCAAGAGGGAGGAATGTGGGACATGATGGTAGAGGGTATGGAGGAAGAGATGTGGCATGGAGCTGGAGAGGGGTGATAGAAACAGAAATGTTGGACATGGGGCTGGTGGGCAGGGGAAAAAGATGCTGCACACAGTCCGGGAGAAGAGGAGACTTAGAGGAGATATGATAGAGACTTACAAGATCATGAAGGGCATAGAGAAAGTGGAGAGGGACAGATTCTTCAAACTTTCAAAAAATAAAACAACAAGAGGGCATTCAGAAAAGTTGAAAGGGGACAGATTCAAAACAAATGCCAGGAAGTTCTTCTTTACCCAACGTGTGGTGGACACCTGGAATGCGCTTCCAGAGGGCGTAATAGGGCAGAGTCCGGTACTGGGGTTCAAGAAAGGATTGGACAATTTCCTGCTGGAAAAGGGGATAGAGGGGTATAGATAGAGGATTACTGCACAGGTCCTGGACCTGTTGGGCCACCGCGTGAGCGGACTGCTGGGCACGATGGACCTCAGGTCTGACCCAGCGGAGGCATTGCTTATGTTCTTAAGAGGGAGAAATATTGGATGTGGCAGTAGAAGGGTGGGAGAGAGGCCCCCTAGATCCCTCTCTCTCTCTTTCCCCACTCCCTTTGCAGCAAGGGAGGGGGAGAGAGAGAGGAAGATGCTGCACATGGGGGTGGAGGAGAGAGGAAGAAATGCTGTGCAGTAGTGGGGAGGGGGAACAAGAGTGCACTTTGTGTAGTTTAATTTTGTGGTTACCATTGTGTATATGAAAAATTCATGGAAGAAATGGCACTTATAGTTAGTACTATTATGGGGGTGAGGAGCTTGGGCAGGTCTGTGGCCAGGTCTAGGGTGGAGCTTTTGGGCCCCCTCAACAAAAAAGTGTTAAGAACATAAGCAATGCCTCCCCTGGGTCAGACCTGCGGTCCATCGCGCCGAGTCCGCTCACGCGGCGGCCCAACAGGTCCAGGACCTGCGCAGTAATCCTCTATCTGTACCCCTCTATCCCCTTTTCCAGCAAGAAATTGTCCAATCCTTTCTTGAACCCCAGTACCGGACTCTGCCCTATTACGCCCTCTGGAAGCGCATTCCAGGTGTCCACCACACGTTGGGTAAAGAAGAACTTCCTAGCGTTCCTTTTGAATCTGTCCCCTTTCAACTTTTCCGAATGCCCTCTTGTTCTTTTATTTTTTGAAAGTTTGCAGAATCTGTCCCTCTCTATGGAATCACATATTATTTTTTTTTAAGGTTGGGTGAGTGGGTGTTCCGCTGGCTATGTGTAGGAGAAGACCCCACAACCCACACCCACAACCAAAAACACTGAAACCTACACATACATATACACTGCTTTGGTATACAGGGGGCACAAGAAGTAGAAGGGGGGGGCCAGAGTCAGGAGGGTTATGGGATTTGAGAAATGGACAGTACTGTAGGTGGTATAGCTGAGAAAGCAGTTAAGTAGGAACAGGTAGGACATGTGTCACACAGGTAGTGACAGAAATGCACACTGGGGCACTGACAACCGAGAGAAACATGCTTGGGGAATAATGTTAGAGTGCACATCAATATGACAGTTCTTACCAGAATCACAAGAAATGCCTCTGTATGAGATTGTCTCGGACCTCCTGGCCTCTTCGGTGCTCCTGGACAGGTAGCTCCTCCTGGTGTCATTCTACATCACCAATATCTTCTGCTGGCTCTGGCATCCTCCGTCTTCTTGCCGGGTTATGCAACATACAACATGCTGCAAAGATTTTGCAGACCTTTTCCGGGCTGTAGAGCAACTGACCCTGACTGTTGCAGACATCTGAACCTTGATTTTAGGAGTCCAATTGTCCATTCAATGATATTGCAGCTGGTGTTATGTGCCCTATAGTAATGGAGCTGCTCTGGACTCTGGGCATGCATGATGGGGGTCATCAGCCATTCTCTAAGTGGATAAGCCCCATCACCTGCACTCAGGACAAGAGAGAAAAGGAATAAACATGCATCTTGCAAGTTGTGAGGTTCCAAAGGAGTGTATTGCGTCATCACCAGACATCAAGCGAATGCTGCTCACAGGCCTGTACTAAAAGGAGAGAAATGTGGTTAATGATGAAAAACTTTCTTTGGAGTAGTAATATGGTACTTACCAAGCAGCCATCCCCCTTGAATCTCTCTCCTCTGGAGTTGCTGATAGATTCCAGAGTGTAGAGAGAAAACCACAGGAGAGTCAAACCCACAAGCTCAACACTCAGATTCAAAATGGTGGAAAGGTCCGAAAAAAGACTGGTGAACTCACAACTTCTTTATTTCTTTCATACTCCATATGTTGACTCGACATGCGCATGTTTCGGCCAAAGAGGGCTGCATCAGGAGTCTCATAGATCTGTATAAGGTACGAAAGACCACATCCAATGTTCATTACACAGTAACGTATATCGTGCTGTAAAGTAACGCTACCATAAGCCAGCTACATACGCCGAAAGCTTTGACACGCAGCTCCTGATTGGTGAGGCCCGACTTTAGTACAGGAAGAGGCGGTCGGAGCATACAGCGAGTGATTTCCTTCACTCACCGGCTGCCCTCTCCTGTCTCCCCTGCCTAAAAACCGTATTTGTGGGGGTTCCTGGAACAGAACCTCTGCGAATATCGGGGGAGTACTGTACATTGGAGTCTGGAGCTGAGCGAAGGGTGTACTCTGTATGTACTCTGCAATTTATGGAGTGATTAGAATACACTTGATTTTATTATTTTTGTAAGTCTTTGTTATGTTTTGAACGGACAGGTATTTTTGGAAATATGTCAATAAACCTTTATTTCCATTGAGAAAAAACGTGTGTGTGCGTCACTTCTGTACTCGCATGTAGTCATCTTTGGGGTCAGGGAAGGCCTCATGGACTTTGCAGGTTGGGCCGCCGCGGGGGCGGACTGCTGGGCGGGATGGACCTCTGGTCTGACCCGGCAGAGGCACTGCTTATGTTCTTATGTTCTAAACCTGTGCCATCTTAACTGCTGCAAACCTAGTGGTCTGTAGCACTTCTATATGGGTGCACAGTGGGCAGCAGTAAGCAGCCATGTCATCAGTGTAGCCACAGTCTAGCCTCTTGCTGTTTCAACATACTGCACATATTACTTGAGTTTGGTTCCTAGCTTGCATCTACACAATCCCTCCCCCTCCTGCAAGGGTCGATGCAGCGCATAGGCTGTCCTAGGGGTTGGTCTGGCACCTCTCTCCTTTTCTTCCCTCAACTTCCTTCTCAATTTATTTTCTACATCCATCTGTCTAGATCAGGGTTCTTCAACCTTTTGACACCTATGGACCGGCAGAAATAAAAGAATTCTATCTTGGGCCCGGCAAGATATTTCTGCGGACCAGCACCAGTCCACGGACTGGCGGTTGAAGAACACTGGTCTAGATGATGTTTTCTTCATATCCAATCCTCAATGACTCTTTTTTCAGTGAGTCTACCCACAGCTTTCTATCTCTTTCTCTCACCCCTCTATTATCTCACTAACTGTATCCTCTTCCCCTGTTAAGAACGTGGCCTTTTTTAGTTCTCCCCTCTTGCCATCATATATCATCTCCACCCCTTCCAGCCAGCATCTTCTCCTCTGTCCATCCAGCATCTGCCCCCATCTTTCTTCCTTCCCCCATTACCCTGCCAACTCGCCTCCCAACCACTTCTGTATACTTCTCAAGCAGCAGAAGCTATAAACTTAAATGCAGCCATCGTGGGATCTTTCTGCACTTCCCTGCCGTTACCAGCTCTGCTGTAGTGGAATAAGAAAATGACGCCGGAGAAGGTGGGGGGTGGATCAGCAGAGATAGGGACATGCAGGAGGGTCCATGATGGATGGCTGAATAGAAAGTTTACTGCTGCTGGTTTGGGGAAGCAGCAGAGTAGGTTGTTTCTGGACGTAGTGGGCCAGCTGTCCAGCCCCCTAGAATCATAGAAACATGATGACAGATAAAGGCCAAATGGCCCACCTGCAGTAACCATTATCTTTTCGTCTCCCTAAGAGATCCCAGGTTTTCTTGAATTCAATCTCTGTCTCCACTACCTCTTCTGGGAAAGTGTTCCATGCATCTACCACTCCTTCTATATAAAAAAAAAAGTATTTACTTAGATAACTCCTGAGCTGGTTTTAAGAAAGGTTTGGACAAATTCCCGGAGGAAAAGTCCATAGTCTGTCATTAAGACATGGGGAAGCCTCTACTGGATGGGTAGCATGGAATGTTGCTACTCTTTGGGTTTTGGCCAGGTACTAGTGACCTGCATTGGCCATCGTGAGAACGGGCTACTGGCCTTGCTGGACCATTGGTCTGATCCAGTAAGGCAATTCTTATGTTCTCATTTCAGAGCTTCCTTTCAAATGAAAGACTCACCTCGTGCACATCTCCCCTCTCCCACCTTTTCTCCCAAGTATACATATTGTCACCCTCCGGCCGCAGCTGGTCTGAGTGGCACGTGACAGGGGTTAGCATGCACCTCTAGGGGACGCACAGGTTTTAGGAGACTACCGAGTACTGGTGTTTAACCATTAAGAAACCACGCACCATCTGTAACTGAAATATGAACTATGCTTTATTATAACTCAGTTCAAAAAGGTTTCTGACTTTTCCCAGCTTCAAAAACAATCCAAAAGACAAAAATCAGAATACAGTTCACAGTGTCAGAACGCTCCCAATGCAAAGAAAATTCCAGTATCCGTTCATACTTACAACAACCAAAAGAAAAACGTTTGGAAACAGTTCCTGGGTTTTTCTGTGCCTCTCAGAGTCTTCCCTCCAGGTCCTTATTCAGCTGTTCTTTAAGCCACATGTAGGGCAGGAAGGAAATGCACACAGGTAGAATATTTGCAAAAGAGTTCTGTTCTCACCCTGAGTTCAAACATATAAATCTCAGTGAGTTAGAGCAGGAAAGAAAACAACCCCCCCCCAAAAAAAAAACAAAAAAAAAAAACTTCTTTTCAGAGCTGTGCTGGGCTAATCAGCACAGCTCCTGGGCTTCTGCACTAGCCAGTCTCTTACACAATCCCAAAGGGAAAAAAACCACAAGAAAACTAAAACTTTCAATGGTTCCTCCTAGAACCTGGGTATCACACAATACAGTGTAGCAAAGAGTTCCTTATTGCAAAAATCAAACAAACACTCAAAGTCTCTAGCAAGAGGCAAAACCACTCTTTGCATTTCATAATCATCTCACTTGCCTTAGTTCAAACAGCCCTCTATTGCTTGTTGGTCTGCATTTGCTTCTCTTAGGTCCATGGCTTATGGCAAATCTCCTGTTGCCTGACCCTCAGCCTTGGCTTCTTCCTGGCCATGTGGCTTGGCTACTTCCTCAGTCAGGACCGCTCTCTTTTCCTATCCTAGCCACTGGTCTCAAACTCAAACCCTTTGCAGGGCCACATTTTGGATTTGTAGGGACTTGGAGGGCCTCAGAAAAAATACTTAATGTCTTATTAAAGAAATGACAATTTTGCATGAGGTAAAACTCTTTATAGTTTATAAATCTTTCTTTTTGGCTAAGTCTTAATAATAATAGTAAAATTCATAGCTAAAGAGACATATGATCAAGGAACTGTTTTATTTTACTTTTGTGACTGTGATAAACATACTGAGGTCCTCCAAATAGTACCTAGCAGGCCAAGAGTTTGAAACCACTGCTCTTAGCAGTGCAGCTAGCATTTAATAGGCAAATGCTCCACCCCCCAACCACCAGGTGAAAGAGTTCAGCTTCCTAATTTAAACTGCTTTCAGTTCAATGTGAATTGCACTTCAGACCCTTCTGCTCTCTTGCTCCCTCTGGTGCTTCTGGAGAAAACACCAGTTTCAGGAGTTTCTGTTTTTCTCAAAGCTGGAATGTATCTAACAACCTCAACCAGCTCTGCTACCTTAAGGACACTCCTAGCAGGCATACCACAATATATTGAGACCTTTTTGAGCCTGTCCCCATACACCTTAATTTTATAGCATCCTTCTAGCTTTTGCTGTCACCCCACCCTTCAGTACACAGTGCAGTAGTTGAGCTAGTTAGAAGCTGTGCAGGGTATTCCCCAAACTCAGTGGATATTCAGCCACAGTTATAAAGACTGTCCAAATCTTCGCTAATCCACAATGTTGGCACACATTCCAAAACACAGCCTTCAGTTAGCTTTGTAGCTCATATAGATTTTAAAAAGCCCCACTGTCTGTGACACTCAGAAGAACATTGCTACCTACAAACCATAGCCATATGGAAACCCCGGAAAAGGCAGTCATTGCATGTAGTACAACACTATATATGTGGAAAGAGATGCACTTTTCTTCCTCCACTGTGCAAAATCAAGAGAGGACGTAGTGTTAGGGGTTCCAACTTGCACTATTAACTCTTTCACCCTTGGCCAGAGACATGGTGAAGCCTGGTAGTCAACCTTTGGGATCACTTCTAAAATGTATTGACCAGCTCAAGCAGAATCCATATTCACTATAATGCTATAGTCTTTTTTCCCTCCCCCTTTCAAAATATCTTGTTTAAGGTCATAAATTCTGTGACTCTCACTTAATTCAGCATTTCTAGATATAGCTATGATTTTTCACAACTTTTTTCTTTTGAATTCTTTGATACATCCCATTTCCAACTCTCAGGAAAAACCCCAAAAACAGAGAACACTCACGTTTGCTGTTGGTTCAGCAGAGAAAATGGCCATTTTGGGTCACACTACTCTGACATCATCACTACATCATCAATGTGCACCCAGGTGGGCCAGGCACAGCAAAAATTGTTTGAGGTGGTTTTGAACACCCTATCTGGCTGGGCACAAGGCATCAGCTAAACAGAACAAGGCCTTAAGCTTTTGAGCCACACAAACTTGTTACTGGATACTGCTCCATGATATGTGGTAAGGAAGTGGGAGTGAGCCTACATGAAGCATTAGATATTCAAAAGAGAAACAAAGCAGAACTCAAATTCTGGATACGCAAGCAGCTCTTAACTGCTTCATATGTTCCTCAGGTGGTAAGTTCAATTCCACTTTTTTGTCAACAGGTATCTAACAGTTGAGAAGCAAGTTACAGTGGTTCAACAGCTTAAGGCATTGCTGTGTTCAGCTGATCTCTTCTGCCCAGAAGGTAGAATGTTCAAAACCATTTTTGCTGTGCCTGTCCCACCTGGGTGCATTTTGATGATGTCGTGATGATGTCAGAGTAGTGTGACCCAAAATGGCCATTTTCTCAGCTGAACCAACAGCAAACGTGAGTGCTCTCTTTGGTACTTTTTCCTGAGAGTTGGAAATGGGGTGTATCATGCAAGAGATTATTGACACTTCATTTGCTGTATTCATAACCTTAAGCCAAAGCTGAAGTCTCCATCTACAATGCAACATGTGCTCTAAGGAATAGAGCAGTAGAAAAACCTCTTTTTCTGTCTCTCCCCTCTATCCAGCAGCACCCTTTCCCTGCTCCCCTTGTCAAGCAGTAGCCCTTCTCCCTTCCTTTTACCTACCCATATTCAGGCTCCCATTTCTCCTTTTACCTTCCCTATTTTCGTCTTGCATTGGTGCTATTTGGGCTCCAGGGCAGCTGACTTGTGCATCGGGTGCCGACGCACTATGAAGCAGGGCCTCTGCTGAGCCACAGGGAGCTGGTTGAACTTGGTGTCCAGGGTTGTCGGGTAGGTCTTCCGGGCCGCGGGAGAAGTAGATTTTGTCTGGAAGCTGACAGGATAGCGCCATGGCTCCCTTAATCTCTTGCCGCCCCCCCCTTCCCTTTCCTTCCTGCGGTCCCCTCTGCTTGTTTAACTTTCCGGAGGCTCCTCTCATGATCGCCGCCTGTGTTGAAAGGCTTCTCCGATGCAGGAGCGGCTCATGAGAGGAGCCGCTGCAGCGTCTTTTAAGTTAAAAAGAAACTTCGGCCGGTATGTCCGTATTTCCGGGATGGAGGACTGCGCGAGGTGGAGAACAGGGAGGCCATCGCTTTTCAATTTGTCTGGTGACCACTGGCACAGCTAAGCGCGCATGCGCACTTCTGGCAGCCAGGAACCTACGGATCACGGATCACGCAGGTAAGAGTGTGCATGTGTGCTTAGCGTTTTATTATAGTAGATTATTATAATAATTTATAACACAAATTCAACACAGTGCCCTAAAAATTAAAGGCCACCAAAATGATCTCATGATAATCTAATCTGGTCTGATATTTGTGCGTTGCGCAATCCCAATGAAGGCTCAAGGCGACTTACAGTGGGGATAAAAGGGTACCTTGGGGCATAGAGGGGTTTTGAAGGGGGGAAGGAAGAGAATTAATAGGAGAAAAGAAGAGAGACCTAGTCATAGTAGACAGAATACTTTTGAAGGTTCATGTAGTGTTCAGTTTTCGAAGAGAAGGGTTTTCTGCAGGTAGAGTAGTAGCTGCTCTGTTAATCGACTTTCAAGATAAGAAATAGAGATATCACAAGATTCCTTATTTTATTGGACTAAGAATATATTTGTTAAAAAGCTTTAAAAGGCAGACCCTTAATTTCCCTTTTTGTGTTTCATTTTTATTTATTAATACGCAACTCTACAGAATCACATTTATACTGTACTGCGTTGCAATCCTGTAACAGGATAATGTGATAGATTTGCAACAGATGCTAAATGGCATGAAGATACTTTCTGAATAATATTTCAAATAGCTGAAAATGTGTGCCCATTATGGCCCAATCATTTATACCACCTTGTGGCTGGTGTAAATACTTGGCACAGCACCTGGCATACCATTTTTCTGTGCTAATTTCATGCAGTCTACTAGCTAGTAGAAGGCTGAATATTGCTGCCAACTTCTCCATTCAGATTGCGCCCCCCAGCCCACTTCTAACCTCTCTGGTCAGGGGTTGGTCATTACGAGGCCTCTGAATCTTGCCCCTTAGTCTGGGAAAAACCATCTAAATGGCCAGAAGCCTCTCCTTTCCACATCTCCACTGCCTACCTAGACTCACACTGGCTCCCAATGTGAGCACGAATATTATTCAAATTGTACTGTCTACTATTCAAAGCCCTAAATGGTGCTGCCCCCACCTATCTGAATGATCGCCTCATCCGGAACAACTCAACCAGGCCAAGAAGAACTTGAACCCCTTTTACTCACCCCCCCCCCCACCCCCCTAATCAAAGGCTCTCGGTGCAAGAAGATGAACTGTAAACGCTGCTGCTGCCTGAAGAAGGTCATGGAGCCAGGCCTTGGAGCACCCAAGGCAGACCTTCTCCCCCCTCCCAGCCGAACCCCCGCTGAGCCTCCTATCTCTCCCTCCCTCCCCTCCCAGTGAGATGACAACGTCCCTGCAGGAGCGTTGGCAGCCGCAGCACGCTAAACAGGCTGTTTGGCGGCTTTCTCCACTCGGGACTCGCCGGCAGGAGAAAGCCACCAAGCAGTCTGTTTAGCGTGCTGAGGCTGCTGACACTGCTGGAGGGACGTTGTCATCTCGCTGGGAGGGGCGGGAGGGAGAGCTAGGAGGGTCCGCATGGCCCGAATCCAGGCTGCAATCCCCTGCCCCATTGTCCCCACTCACAGCTTTCGGACGCCTTCTCTGAAAACGGGACATTTCGGCGTCCCGAAGCTGTGAGTGGGGACAACAGGGCAGGGGATCTGAAAAAGGGACTGTCCCGTTCAAAACGGGACGATGGTCACCTAGTATAACAGATAGGAAATAGTATTATCACCATCTGGTGGAAAAAGTAAAAAATAGACAATGAATGTGAATGGGCTGCAAAGTAAAAAATACAGTATTTCAATTACAATGGCGCCATCTGGTGGAAACAGTAAAAAAGACTGAATGTGAATGGGCTGCAAAGTAAAAAATACAGTATTTCAATTAAAATGGCGCCATCTGGTGGAAACAGTAAAAGAAAGTGCAAACAATAAAAAAGGCAATGAATGGACTGGCTTCCCGCGCTAAAAACTGCGAATAGCAGTTTGGATAGAATAGTTTATCACATGGACAAATTATGATGTAAACAACTTGATTGGCATTGCAATCGGATGAATGATGTATATTGAAACCTTTATTAGTATGTGGATCTGTGAAGGAATCAATGCATACCACATGTTTGCAGACAGAGCAGCAACCGCAGACACGTTGGCCAGTGTGTGCAGGTAGCTGAGTGTCTGAGCCAGGTAAAATAGATGGCATCAAGATCTCACATAGATTCTTGTATCTCGTATGGGCAATAGTAAGCCTCGCCTTTAAAGCATGAATGGCGGCCAGGCAACATAAACAATATTTTCTATAGGGAAGAAAAGAGACACAGTTATCAGCTTAATACACTTCATTATTATGGTCTGAATGCTGCTATTTATTATATTGCCTTTTTTAAACATTTAAACATTACATATTACAACTGTTTTAAACATTTATTTATTTTAATACATCTTTTTTTTCACTTGCAGTCCATTCGTTGTCCTTTGTGATGGTTTCCACCAGATGGCGCCATTGTATTAGCAATAGAATATCTTTTACTTTTCAGCCTATTCACATCCACCGTCTTTTTTATCGTTTCCACCAGATGGCGCCATTGTATTTGAAATATAGTATCTTTTACTTTGTGGCCATTCATCATTCTATGGTTTGTACTTTTCGATACCTTCTCCACTTGACTTATTTGCATATTTTGTCATACTTTGTCTGGATCTTCTGTTGTGATAATGATGACTTATCCCCTCTTCTACGAAACTGCGATAGCACTTTTTAGCGCGGGGAGCCGCGCTGCTCCCCGCGCTAATAGAAGAGGGCTAAGTCTTTTCTATGCATGTCCCTAGGGGCTTTGGTACATTTCTCGCGGGGGACTCCCTACTGCAGCTTTGAAAGGGAAGCCCTTGGGGATTTTTTAAGGTCTTCGGGTATGCGCGGTTCCTTTTTCTCGATGACCTCTTTTGGTTCCGTTCCAAACTGTGTCATAAGTTTGATTGTGTTTGTTTTTAAGGTGAGGCAACGTCGACAAGAACAGTCATGATGAGCTTGATGCCCTTCACCTTTTCCGTCTGAATACTGAGACTTTTAAAAATATTATATATTACTTTACATCTCTTTTCACTTTGCAGTTCATTCGTTGCTTTTTTTTTTTTTTATTGCTTCCACTAGATGGCGCAAATCCCGCATTATTTGGAATATTTTGTACTTTTGTCAATTCATCATTCATTGTCTTTTTCACTATCTCCACTAGATGGCGATACATTATTATTATCCAGTATTTCCTATTACACATATAGATATTTTTCCAGTAGTTTCAGCTTATTTTATTATTTTAATTTTATTTTTACTTTCTCACCCACAATTTGTCTACACCTTGATTTTTGTATTTTGCTGTGGAGATGTGGGTGTTTTCTGTATTGCCTGTCACTCACTAACCCTCTCTTCTATTAAACTGCGCTAGCAGTTTGTAGTGCGGTGAGCTGTGCTGAATGGCCAGCGCTGCTCCCGACACTCATAGGAACTCTATGAGCGTCAGGAGCAGTGCGGCTCCCTGTGCTATAAACTGTTATCACAGTTTCGTAAAAGGAGGCCATAGAGTTCCTATGAGTGTCGGGAGCAGCGCAGGCCATTTAGCGTGGCTCTCTGCGCTAAAAACTGCTAGTGCAGTTTGATAGAAGAGGCCCCAAGTCATTGAGATTTGTGTGTGTGATAGAGGAAATATAAATTCCACTTGAAAGAAGTGTCACTTTACCTGCAAAGGACTGCATAGCTCACATTGATAACTCAGCTTTTTGATATGAAAAGTGGAAGACTTGAAGTTCCATCTTAGGTCTTTTGGTACAGCTCTCATTCCTCCTCTGTCTGACAGCAGTGACTCTGGGCAACGGCCAGGGATGGATTTCCGATGGCTGATCTGTGTCTAAAGGTGTCTTTTGCCATGACTTTAAAGAGGGAGCTGCATCTGCTTTCTCCTGCGCAGGCTTTAACCTGAACTATAGTTAACTGGAAGGGGTTCCCCACCCCCTTTATTTGGTTTTAGAATTTTAATTTGTGAACCCCTTTGACTTCTATTACAAATAAGTTCAGAATAAACAATAACTCTGAACCTTACAGGACTCCAGAGTCTCACAGGGTCCATTAGCTCCAGAAACTGATGGAAGCAGATAAAAAGCTCTAATAGGAGGGAGAGCTCATATCATGCTGGGAGGAATAAAGATCAGAGCAGGAAGAGAAGGCAGTCAAAAATCAGCTTAGGGGCAAGTGAGATGTGAATGGAGCCTCCCCCGCCCCCAACACAGAGCTCTATTAATGGACCTCGCTCCTGCCCCGCAACATCTCCAGTGTCAAGACCCTCTCTCACACACAGAGAGTTCTTCCAAAGCATCTCCTCCTATTCTAGTATACTTGCTCTGCCAACGCGCCTCCTTTCTGCTCTGCTGTTCCTGTTCCAAGACCCTCACACAGACAAAGAGATCCCTCTGCCAATGCATCTCACTCCTTCCCTGGTACGGAGACCCTCATACACAGAGCTCTAGCAATGCACCTCATTCCTGCCCTGCAGCACCCTTTCTACTGCCTTCAGCTATCTATTCCATTCATTCTCTACATGTATCATTTCATTTGTCATACTTGTGTATCACAATCTTACAACTTCTCGATGTGTGATGGTCGCATGAGACTTTGCTGAAAATCTGCTTTCCAGCTATCTGTATTGTGTTCATGCTGTTATGACTATCAGGGGAACACTTGCATAGGGCTCTGAAGATCTGCTCTTCAGCTGTCTCTGCTGTATACAAACTGTGTGCATCTTATTAGAAAATTCTCAGGAGGAAATCAAATACCGGGGAACATTGGTTATTTCACTGGTTTTTGAGCAGGACCTGAATTTAATTATGAAGGCCTTTTTTCGATTTCCCCATAGTCTTTTTATGGGACAAAAAATTAGAATTTTCCCAGATGTTACTAAAATAACACAGGACTGCAGAAAGTTGTTTCTAGTTATGAGGGAAGAAGCTGTAAAAATGGGAGAAAATTTCTTGTTATCCTATCCATGAAAATGTCAGATAAAGTATGTATTTGTTGAGCCAGAGCAGCTTCAAACCTTTTTGGATGCAAAAAAATTAATGCAATAGTATTAGAGCTATAAAGAAAAGAAGGCCGGTTTATACCGCATTAAGCTTTACTTGTGCAATGTTTTCTACTGAGGGCCCCTGGCTAAGCACCATCTGGTGACCCCCGCTCAGGGCCGGGTGAGTCGCAGGATGAGCCCCCGCTTGATCGCCACCTGCACGGCCCAAGAGCTGGAGAAAAGTTGGACTCATGGAGGGACAGAGAGAGATTTTGCACAGTCAGAAGGAATTCCTCCCAGAAACTAATTAAATCACCAGACAACAAAGGTAGGAAAAATGATTTTATTTTCAATTTAGTGATCCAAATGTGTCAGTTTTGAGAATTTATAATCTGCTGTCTATTCTTCTATAGTGACATTGCATATTTTAAAGGCATCTGCCTTGACCTCTTTGAAAAATAAAACAAATATAAATGATAATTAACATTTTCTCTGCATACAGTGTGCTTTGTGGGGTTTTTAATTTTGTAGTTACTATTATGAATTAATAAGATTGTATTGTGTGTACATGAAAAATGAATGGAAGAAATTGCATTACAAGTACTATTATAATGGGGAGGGGGTCAGGGCTGGAGTACTTGGTTGGTATTTGTTAGACTTAGGGGGTACTTGGCTTGAAGAAGTTGAGAAACACTGGTCTAGGTGACTATGGAGTTCACGCAGTAAGGGCCCCTTTTACAAAGCTATAGTAGCAATTCTCCCATGGCAAATGCACCAAAGTCCATTCAATTCCTAGGGGCTTCAGTGCATTTGCTGTGGCAGAATTGCTATCGCAGCTTTGTATAAGGAGCCCTAAGGCAGTCTTACTGCAAAAAATGCTCATGCAAATGTACCACCCCCGCCCGCAGCTTTGAAGGAAAAACGAGTTCAGGAAAGGAGCAGGCCAGAAACTAAACACACCATCATTGCGTCCAGACTGTGGGCCGCAAAACAGTACCTGGGGAGCCGCAGGTTTGAGACCGCTGGTGTATTCCTACATGTAACATCCCCTGTTTTATTGGGGGGTTTTAACCACTGTATGATGTAAACCACTTAGAAATAGCACTAATAAACGTGAATCTTGAAACTTCTGCAGAATTTGTTATAAGTATGAAAATATGAACGCTGAAATGCTGAGGCATAATAAAGTTATTTAAATTAGTTTGGGGTCCATTGACGTCTTTTGTGGCTTCGTTATAGTGGTCCTTTATCTTTATTTTCCGTTGTTTTAGCACCCCCACATCCAAGGAAGGGAGTAAGGGTTTGTTTTTGTTCCCTAATGGAAGAACTGAATGGGAATAGGGGTTCATTTTTCTGTATTGTTGATTGATTATAAGTGCTTATTATGATTATTATTATTATGTATATGTATATTGTTTTGCACTTGTGTTGGCTTTGAAAAATTAATAAAGATAAAAAATAAATAAATAAAGAGTTATTAAAAATAATAATAATAATAATAAATCTGTAACAGTCAGACACATTACACTGAGCATTAAACACTTCCATCAAAAGCTAAATAAAAGTGAAAAAAACTTTGATTTCTTATAGAAAGACAAGTACTTAGCACTGTTCCCTCTAAGCCAGTGGACTCAAACTCGCAGCCCGCCAGGTACTATTTTGAGGCCCTCAGTATGTTTATCATAATCACAAAAGTAAAATAAAACACTTTCTTTATCATATGTCTCTTTAGCTATAAATAACAATATTATTATTAAGACTTAACCAAAAGGAAAGATTTATAAACTATAAAGTTTTACCTCATGCAAAATTGTCATTATTTTTTTTCTGAGGCCTTCCAAGTACCTACAAATCCCAAAATGTGGCCCTGCAAAGGGTTTGAGTTTGAGTCCACTGCTCTAAACTGAGCAGGAGTCCTCCAACTGCATTGCTGCCAGTGTGTGTTGGTGGGTGGGTGCTTCGTTATTGTGTTTTCAAATGTTAGAGATAGGCAGGTTCCCTGGAATCCTGCAGAGCATGCCTGTCCCTCGGTAATGAAAATATGATAGTGAAACAGCACCCCCCCGCTGGCAGGACTGTAGGTGCAGGACCACCACTCAGATAATTCTACACCAGGGGTAGGGAACTCCGGTCCTCGAGAGCCGTATTTCAGTCGGGTTTTCAGGATTTCCCCAATGAATATGCATGAGATCTATTTGCATGTACTGCTTTCAATGCATATTCATTGGGGAAATCCTGAAAACCCGATTGGAATACGGCTCTCGAGGAACAGAGTTCCCTACTCCTGCATTAGGGCTATCCTGAAAACCCGATTGGCCTGGGGGTCCTCCAGGACAGGGTTGGGAACCACTGCTCTAATTGGATAGCATAGTGTTATTGCAGGAGCACCAGTGGCGTGCTTTCAGGGGATTCGCCCCCATCCCCTAAAGCAGGGATCTCAAAGTCCCTCCTTGAGGGCGGCAATCCAGTCGGGTTTTCAGGATTTCCACAATGAATATGCATTGAAAGTAGTGCATGCACATAGATCTCATGCATATTCATTGGGGAAATCCTGAAAACCCGACTGGAATAGGGCTCTCGAGGAACAGAGTTCCCTACTCCTGCATTAGGGCTATCCTGAAAACCCGATTGGCCTGGGGGTCCTCCAGGACAGGGTTGGGAACCACTGCTCTAATTGGATAGCATAGTGTTATTGCAGGAGCACCAGTGGCGTGCTTTCAGGGGATTCGCCCCATCCCCTAAAGCAGGGATCTCAAAGTCCCTCCTTGAGGGCGGCAATCCAGTCGGGTTTTCAGGATTTCCACAATGAATATGCATTGAAAGCAGTGCATGCACATTGATCTCATGCATATTCATTGGGGAAATCCTGAAAACCCGACTGGATTGCCGCCCTCAAGGAGGGACTTTGAGATCCCTGCTTACAGGATCTGAGGTCACTACTCTGAATTTTATTGGCTGAGCAGGCACCATGCAGATGCTGCTCAGCCAATCAAATTCAGATCAGTACTGTGAGGGCCTTCAGGGAGGTTCGGAGAATCCCCAGCCCAGGAGCCCTGCTTTTTTCATTGGTTTACTTTTTGTTTGATGCAATTTGACTGGTTGAGCAGGCTGCCTACTCAACAAATCAAGCAAAAGTAAACAACAAAAAAAAAGAAAACACAGGGCTGTACAAGCCCCCTGAAAGCCCTCGCTGCACGCCACTGAGGAATATTTGCCACTTCTTAAATATGAGTCTGTAGGTCCTCCCACATGATTATTATTATTAGCCGCATACTAATGGGAACATTAGTACATGACCTGGAAAATGGCTGACTCTAATACCATGCTTAGCACATATGAAAATCCTGCATATTGTCCCAGGGAACCCCCTGTGAAGGCAAAGGAATCCTTCAGTGCCCCAGAACTAATGAGGAATTGCTCCAGGAGAAAACAGTAGATAAACCTGAAATTCCTCCAAGTCACTGTGAAGAAAGAAAATGCCTTTTCATAGCAGTGCAGAGAAGGAGGTAGAGACTCCGAACGCCTGTTCACCTTTTTCTAAGTAGCAAGTGAAAAAGCAAGGACTACAAATCCCATCAGGCCAAGGGCAGAGAATTCCTAAAGCCAGGACTGGAACCGTTCCAGTTCCTAGCAAATCCAGAACTGGTTTTGAGCCAGCTCAACAAGCACCTGAGCTCAGAATTAGCCAGAGCTGAGTGCACACCTGCACTCCAGCACAGGCAATTAGCCACTGAGAGAGAAACGGGTGGGGTTTCTAGTTGCAGGCAGCCACACAGGAGGAACCAGAAGTGCAGGTAGGACCTCAGGATTGGGAGGATTTGGTTGAGGGCTCCTACACAAATGAAAATGATATAGAAATGAATAAAGATTTTTCATACGCTGCTGACTCTGATTTAATGGAGTGGGGCTGAGGAACAGTAGAAAAGTTTGGAGTTTATCCAGAGGAAATTGGTGAATGATTCCAGACTAGACAGGCTGTATGATTTAAAGCCTCTGATTAAAAGAGTTTTGGGTTGTTTTTTTTGCCCCATTGTTGCATGGCACTTATGAAAAACTACACAGCCTGCAAGCAGGACTGAGTTTGTTTTTCTGTGAGACTGTTTGGGGCAGTGCATGAAAATTAGTTACCTAAGGCACTGCTGGCCACAGGACACTGGGGAACTCTTTATTCAAAATCTAGTGGGATTTTTGTACACCAAAATCTACAGGGCGGGTACAGATCCCAACACTTCTGGGGGTATTTGGGTTAATAAAACCCCAAGGTGAACTTTCCCCAGTGAAAGGCCTTGCAAGAAGTCATAGCAGTATCTGTTTGAACAAGCCAGGTGGCAAACAGTGGCTGGGCCGGGAAGGGCCTGAGAGCCTCAGAGAAGGCCACTAAAAGGCTGAAATTGAAGTAAGTGGATGGCAACAAGCCAGATAAAGGAAACAAATTGTTCTTGTTTGTATTTTGCTTGTATTTTTGGAACTCATTTTGAATTGCTACTAACTTGAGTTAAATGCACCAAGTCTGGTGTGAAATAAAGATTTGTGGCAAGAGTTAAATGCACCAAGTCTGGTGTGAAATAAAGATTTGTGGCAAGAGTTAAATGCACCAAGTCTGGTGTGAAATAAAGATTTGTGGCAAGTGTTTTATACTGTTTTTTGAACTTTATTGCAGTCCTTCCCAGCTACCCAAACCTTGCTTTCTGTGTGGCTTAGGGTATTGGCTCCTGGTCAAGTCCAATCGGCCACGCCCGGTCACAATATGAACATGCTATGCCCAGATTTCACCACATCTTAGTAAAAGGACTCCTTTATGTCTAAGAAGTTGTTCTCGCCTGAATGCTTTTGACAATGTGGGAAAAAGTTAGCATTTCCACCTGGCTCGCTGCTGAATTGTCTTATATCTGCATTCTGCTGTCAGTCACATGCTCTCCCCACAATCCATCAGCCAGACATGATTCCAACAGTATACTCTAGTTCAGGGATGGGCAACTCCGGTCCTTGAGGGACGGAATGCAGCCAGGTTTACAGGATTTCCCCAATGACTATGCATGAAATCTATTTGCCTGCACTGCTTTCAATGCATAGTCATTGGGGAAATCCTGAAAACCCGACTGGATTCTGACCCTCAAGGACCGGAGTTGCCCACCCCTGCTCTAGTTGCTGACCCCTAATTATCTCAGTATCTGATATATTTTTTTACAGTCTGTGCACATAAGCATACTGATGACAGGATGATTTAAGGGATCTCAAAATAGCAGCTTCTTCCTCTGTCGTTATGCCCCGCCCCTGTGAGATCCTATAAATGTGAGTGATGCATTATTCAACCTATAAGTGTTTTCCAATTCAAAAGAATGTGCCAATCTGTTTCTAGTACAAAAGGAAGGATTATTTTATTTAACTGCTTTTTTTTTTTATTTTTTTTCCAGCTGTGATTACCTTTCTCTGTCAGATGCAGACTTCAGGAATTCACTTCTGATTATGTAAATATAAAAATAAGGAGCCTTCTTTAGGGACTTCGTAGAGATTATTGAGGTAATTCTACAAACTTGTGCCTAGAGTTTTGCACCACTTATGTGCATCGAAGGTGGCTTTAAGGCGTTTTCATGCATAAATGCATCAGGTGCTATTCTATAAATTAACACTAAGTCCTAAATCAGGACTTTTTTGGCTTGCGAGCTACTTTTGGCCAAGTCATAATGATCTACCAACAATAAATTTTAAAAAAAAACCCCACAAAGCACACTGTACGCAGAGAAAATGTTAATTATAATTTATATTTGGTTTTTTTTCAAAGAGGTCAAGGCTTTTGCGCATCGGGTAAGCAGGGAAAACGCAAAGGCAACGCGAGTCTATCGCGGAAACCAGGATGGGCTCCGCAATCGACTTGCGTTGCCCTTGGGATCTACTGGTTGATCACGATCGACCTTTTGGGCACCCCTATCCTAAAGCATATAATTCCAAAGTAGACAAACATGGGAGGCGCATGGGCAGACTTCTGCTGCACGCCTCTTATTACGTTAGTCACTAAGCCCACGTTACCCCTCTCCTCAAGTCACTTCATTGACTTCCTATCCTTTCCACTTACAGTTCACTCCTGTTACTGACCTACAAGTTTAATCTCTCCATAGCTTCTCGGTATCTCTCCTCTCTCAATCCCCCCTCTCTCAATCCCCCCCCACCCCTACCCAGGCACTCTGCTCATCAGGTAAGTCTCTTATCTGTACCCTTCTCCTCTATGGCCATCTCCAGACTCCATCCCTTCTTCTTTGCTGCACCGTATGTCAGGCTCCGTCTCTGGCAGTCTTCAAATCCAGACTCGAAGATGCTTTCAATTCCAAACTCCAACCCACTTTCTAAGCACCAATATCTGTCATATTATTCCCTCTGTAATTCCCCCACCTGAGCACTGTGTATTGAAGCACCTTCTTGTCCAGTTTGTCTGTCTTGACTACGTCGTAAGCTCTTTTGAGCAGGGACTGTCTCTTCTGTGTTTTGATGTCCAGCACTGTGTATGTCTACTAGTGGTATAAAATAATTAATTAGTAGTAGTACAATGCCAAGGAACAAGGGGGAATTCTTTAAATGGTGCCCCAAAATGGGGACATAAATATTTGGTGCTGTCATTCTATAAAGGGCACTCACCTTTTATAGTATAGACCATGGTACTGATTCCCACACCTAACTTTAGGCATCAGACTTTCATCTGCTGAAAAATGATATAAATGCTGGCATCGTCTTCAAAACTAGGAGCAAAATACACCATATAGTTCATCTAATTTACTCTCAATACTTCAATCCCAGAACACTATTAATTTTTCATATCATTTTTCAACAAACTTTTTTTCCAATTTACTTAATCATAAACCATGTTCTTAAAAATATATTAAATCATGCAATATATTATTGTCTAGTGCTCAGAAAGCATCTAAGTGACAAAATGGTCACCAAACTGACCAGATGACTACTGTATGCATGAAGATATGTCTCTCCCACACTCCCCCACTAACCCCCTCTCCTCCTCCCCCCCAAAAAAAAAAAAAAAATCTGAATGAAACAGTCCATACCCGTGTCTAGAACAGCAGCACCTGGAATGGGAAAGCCTAGTAGAACTCCACACAGGTGTCTTACGTGGCCAGGTGCGTAGACTGGTGAACCATAGAGAGGAGAAATCAGACCCATAAGCCACTCTAACCACAACATTAATGGTGGAAAGTGTGAGCCCACCAAAACCCTACTGTACTACTATATAGGTGCTACCTGCAGCCATAAGGGTTATTGTGGTGGTAAACAGGTGAGTATAGTAGGTTTGGGGGTAGTTTTGGTGGGCTCAGCATAAATTATAAGGGGTATATGGTGAGATATCTATCTGGCACCCTTTATGTGAAGTTCGCAGTAGTGCCCTCTAAGGTACCCCACTGCTCTATTTGCATGTTTATGTGGCCAGTCCATTACAGTGCTTGCCCTTCCCACAACTAAATGGTGCTGATTTGGATGTTTCTAACTTAGACGTTTTTGTGGTCAAAAATAGTGAATAAAGTTAGATGTCCTGGTGGCCTAGATACTCTGACAGCCAAGACATCCAAGTAGGCAATGAAGAACATAAGAATAACCTTACTGGGTCAGACCAATGGTCCATCAAGCCCAGTAGCCTGTTCTCACGGTGGCTAATCCAGGTCCCTAGTGCCTGACCAGAACCTAAGGAGTAGGAACATTCCAGAATCCCAAAGAGTAACAAAAGATTCTGGAACCCCAAAGAGTATCAAGATGCCATGCTTCCGATCAAGGGCAAGCAGTGGCTTCCATGTCTTTCTCAATAACAGAAAGACATGGGGACATCTTGTTCCAAAATGGATATTTCTTCACCTCCGACTTTGGACGTCTTACAGGAAATGTCCAAAGTCGGACTTAGATGTACCTCTAAAATGGCCCTCCATGTCATTGTAACATAGTAGATGACGGCAGATAAAGACCCAAATGGTCCATCCAGTCTGCCCAACCTGATTCAATTTAATATTTTTTTTCTTCTGGTCAAGAATCCAAAGCTCTGCCTGGTACTGTTCTTAGGTTCCAACTACTGAAGTCAAAGCTCATTCCAGCCCATCTACGCCCTCCCAAGCCCATCCTCAACTGAAGGCCATATACAGACACAGACTGTGCAAGTCTACCCAGTACTGCCCTTAGTTCTTCAATATTTACTATTATTTTCTGATTCTAGATCCTGTGTGTTAATCCCATGCTTCTTTGAACTCAGTCACCGTTTTCCTCTCCACCACCTCTCTCGGGAGCGCATTCCAGGCATCCACCACCCTGTCCGTAAAGTATAATTTCCTAACATTGCTCTTGAATCTACCACCCCTCAACCTTAAATTATGTCCTGGTTTTACCATTTTCCTTTCTCTGGAATAAATTTTGTTCTACGTTAATACCCTTCAAGTATTTGAACGTCTGAATCATATCTCCACTGTCTCTCCTTTCCTCTAGGGTATACATATTCAGGGCTTCCAGTCTCTCCTCATACGCAAACCTCCTAACATTTTTGCTGCCCTCCTCTGGACCGCTTCAAGTCTTCTTGCGTCCTTCGCCAGTGAGGTAAGACTTCTTTTGACTGAACCCATGGTGGTGGTAAAGGCCATTAATAATAAAAACTGCTGCTTGAATTGGTTTTTATATGTTTCTATGTGCATGATTTATCTACATTATGTCTGATATGACTAAAAATTTACTATTTCTATTGCAGTTATTTCAGGTTTACCCAGCCCAATCCCTGTTAGATGGGAATAGATGTCAAATTATCTGTATGTAAAAAAGAAATGTTTGGACACATTAACACTAACTCAGTTATTGTTTGAAATACCCTATACCAGTCTTGACTAACCCCAGAAGGCAATAGAATAAAGCCATGCATGTCGTAGGCATTCCCTCCCACTTCAATAGGAACAATCCCTTATATGGGAACTTAGATGTTGTATGTTGAATCGTCGGCCGCTTACTTATAATTGCAGTCCCTCTTCCTTTTCTTCCTATCCTAGGGGAAGTATAGATGGAATACTTCTTAGATAAACCCTGAGTCAGATAACTATCTTCCTCTTGTTTCAACCATGTTTCCATCAAGAAAATCAAATCGGGGTTTTGTTCTTTCAATAGCAAAACTAGGACGTCTATCTTAGACCTTATAGATTGACAATTTAACAATGAACATTTCACTGTTAAACCTACAGATACAGTTCTTACCTTACTGTTGACCTTCCACATTTACACTTGGATTAAATTATTAATTTGCCGTCCTTTTCAGGAATTAGTTTTTGGCTCCTTTCTATTTGTCATCAAAACCGGGATGTGATCTAACCACTCCAGCTTTCGACCATCCGTCCTTGTTTAATCTTAAGCTTGAATGAGAAAAGCCCTTTGCAAAGAAGTGAGTGTTAACGATTATTGCAGTTAGAAGATTTACTCTCTTTTTCCTGAACTGCTTATATTTGTTTCTAGAACCCAACCACAAAACCCTGAGGAAGCTGCTGTGTGTGGCGAAACGGGACCCGTCGGAGTATCAACGACTACAAGTGTTGGCTATATTTCTGAACACTCTGGCAAAAAATGCAGTTTGGGCTAAGATATTCATCAAGCGAATGGCAAGAGCAAGATAAGTAAACCAGCTCTGTTCTTTTGCTTAAAAAAATCAGGAATATGAGTATAGCACTAACAAGATAGTTGATGGTATTGAGAGAGCCCTAACCACTCCCGATGTGAATTTAGGGTGGGTTTAAAGAAGATTTAAAAAATCTTTACAAAAAGTATATTAAAAAAAAGAAGAAAAACTAAGAAAATGAATTAATATTAGTCTGAAAAGTTTTGATATAAAATAAGATAAATTATTTAATTGACGTGTCTAATTAGCTACAATAGAGTAGTAAGAATTGTGGGGGTTGTCATTGAAACATATGAACATAAGAATTGCCACTGCTGAATCAGACCAGTGGTCCATCATGCCCAGCAGTCCGCTCACGCGGCAGCCCTCTGGTCAAAGACCAGCACCCTAACCGAGACTAGCCCGTTCTTGTTCAACAGGAATTTGTCTAACTTTGTCTTGAATCCCTGGAGGGTGTTTTCCTCTATAACAGCCTCCAGAAGAGCGTTCCAGCTTTCTACCACTCTCTGGGTGAAGAAGACCTTCCTTATGTTTGTACGGAATCTATCCTCTTTCAACTTTAGAGAGTGTCCTCTCGTTCTCCCTACCTTGGAGAGGGTAAACAACCTGTCCTTATCTACTAAGTCTATCCCCTTCAGTACCTTGAATGTTTCAATCATGTCCCCTCTCAATCTCCTCTGTTCGAGGGAGGAGAGGCCCAGTTTCTCTAATCTTTCGCTGTACGGCAGCTCCTCCAACCCCTTAACCATCTTAGTTGCTCTTCTCTGGACCTTTTCGAGTAGTACCGTGTCCTTTTTCATGTATGGCGATCAGTGCTGTATGCAGTACTCCAGGTGAGGGCGCACCATGACCCGGTACAGCAGCATGATAACCTTCTCCGATCTGTTCGTGATCCCCTTCTTAATCATTCCGAGCATTCTAGTCATCCTTTTCACCGCTGCCACAGTCATCCACAATTAGATTTAGCTTCATTAATTTGTTTCTCAGGAGCAAAGGAAGCCAAAGGGAGAGATGATGTAGATGGGGAAAGATAGGGACACAGAGGGATGATAGGCATGCGAGGGGGACTGGGGACACAGAAGGGTGACACTGGACAGGGCAAGAATACAGACACAGGAAAGGTGGATGCTCAGCAGGGACACAAGATGGCAAATAGAAAAAGAGACCCTGGAAAGAGAGTTAAGAGAAGACCAAGGAAACCAGAGACTGTGATCAAGACAATTAGAAAAATAAAATGACCAGATGATAACGGTAGAAAAAATAATTTTATTTTCTATTTATTGATAAGAATAAGTCATGTTTTAGAATGTACATCTGCAAGAACTGGTTTTAGACATGACTGGAGGTAAACTTCCAGCTTAGTGGTGGTAAATCTCAAGCTCTGGTTTATGTTAGTGAATGGACATTTTGCTTGTTAAGATCATCAAGGTTAGACTTTTTGTCTCTGGTAATGATTGGAACAAAATCATTTTCTTTTGTGATAATCTATATATATATATATAAAATCAGATGTATCTGTGTATGTATGTTCCAGCATAACTCAGAAACGCATGGAGAGATTTCAACCAAACTTGACTCTTTTACAAAGCCGCGTAGCAACGGCCCCGAAGCCCTTTAAATCTCTATGACCTTCGGTGCTGTTAGTGCAGGGCAGCCACTAGCGCGGCTTTCTAAAATAGGCCCTTGGTATACATATTACTTACTATCTGGGGGAAAAAATACTGTGGGGGTGGGAGGGGGTGATGTGTAAAAATGATCATAAACAACAAATATTACTGTCTAATGCATAGTTTTGGCAGCATAACTTTGAAACGCATGGAGAGATTGCAACCAAACTTGGTATATATATATATATATATTACTATCTGGAGGAAAAATACTGTTGGGGGTGGGGAAGGGGGGCATGTAAATATGATCATAAATGACAGATGTTACTGTCTAATGCATAGTTTTGTCAGCTTAACTTTGAAACGCATCTGGAGGAAAAATACTGTGGGGTGGGAAGGGGTGACGTGTAAAAATGATCATAAATGACAGATGTTACTGTCTACTCTAATGCATAGTTTTGGCAGCATAACTTTGAAACGCATGGAGAGATTGCAACCAAACTTGATATATATATATTACTTACTATCTGGAGGAAAAATACTGTTGGGGTGGGAAGGGGGGGGCGATGTGTAAAAATGATCATAAATGACAGATGTTACTGTCTACTCTAATGCATAGTTTTGGCAGCATAACTTTGAAACGCATGGAGAGATTGCAACCAAACTTGATATATATATATTACTTACTATCTGGAGGAAAAATACTGTTGGGGTGGGAAGGGGGGGGCGATGTGTAAAAATGATCATAAATGACAGATGTTACTGTCTAATGCATAGTTTTGGCAGCATAACTCTGAAACACATAGAGAGCTTTCAACCAAACTTGATATACATATTACTTACTATCTGGAGGAAAAATACTGTGGGGTGGAAAGGGGGTGATGTGTAAAAATGATCATAAATGACAGATGTTACTGTCTACTCTAATGCATAGTTTTGGCAGCATAACTTTGAAACGCATGGAGAGATTGCAACCAAACTTGATATATATATATTACTTACTATCTGGAGGAAAAATACTGTTGGGGTGGGAAGGGGGGGGGCGATGTGTAAAAATGATCATAAATGACAGATGTTACTGTCTACTCTAATGCATAGTTTTGGCAGCATAACTTTGAAACGCATGGAGAGATTGCAACCAAACTTGATATATATATATTACTTACTATCTGGAGGAAAAATACTGTTGGGGTGGGAAGGGGGGGGCGATGTGTAAAAATGATCATAAATGACAGATGTTACTGTCTACTCTAATGCATAGTTTTGGCAGCATAACTTTGAAACGCATGGAGAGATTGCAACCAAACTTGGTATACATATTACTTACTATCTGGAAGAGAAATACTGTTGGGTGTGGGAAGGGGGGACGTGTAAAAATGATCATAAATGACAGATGTTACTGTCTACTCTAATGCATAGTTTTGGCAGCATAACTTTGAAACGCATGGAGAGATTGCAACCAAACTTGGTATACATATTACTTACTATCTGGAAGAGAAATACTGTTGGGTGTGGGAAGGGGGGACGTGTAAAAATGATCATAAATGACAGATGTTACTGTCTAATGCATAGTTTTGGCAGCATAACTCTGAAACACATAGAGAGCTTTCAACCAAACTTGATATACATATTACTTACTATCTGGAGGAAAAATACTGTGGGGTGGAAAGGGGGTGATGTGTAAAAATTTTCATAAATGACAGATGTTACTGTCTACTCTAATGCATAGTTTTGGCAGCATAACTTTGAAACGCATGGAGAGATTGCAACCAAACTTGATATATATATATTACTTACTATCTGGAGGAAAAATACTGTTGGGGTGGGAAGGGGGGGGGCGATGTGTAAAAATGATCATAAATGACAGATGTTACTGTCTACTCTAATGCATAGTTTTGGCAGCATAACTTTGAAACGCATGGAGAGATTGCAACCAAACTTGATATATATATATTACTTACTATCTGGAGGAAAAATACTGTTGGGGTGGGAAGGGGGGGGCGATGTGTAAAAATGATCATAAATGACAGATGTTACTGTCTACTCTAATGCATAGTTTTGGCAGCATAACTTTGAAACGCATGGAGAGATTGCAACCAAACTTGGTATACATATTACTTACTATCTGGAAGAGAAATACTGTTGGGTGTGGGAAGGGGGGACGTGTAAAAATGATCATAAATGACAGATGTTACTGTCTACTCTAATGCATAGTTTTGGCAGCATAACTTTGAAACGCATGGAGAGATTGCAACCAAACTTGGTATACATATTACTTACTATCTGGAAGAGAAATACTGTTGGGTGTGGGAAGGGGGGACGTGTAAAAATGATCATAAATGACAGATGTTACTGTCTAATGCATAGTTTTGGCAGCATAACTCTGAAACACATAGAGAGCTTTCAACCAAACTTGATATACATATTACTTACTATCTGGAGGAAAAATACTGTGGGGTGGAAAGGGGGTGATGTGTAAAAATTTTCATAAATGACAGATGTTACTGTCTACTCTAATGCATAGTTTTGGCAGCATAACTTTGAAACGCATGGAGAGATTGCAACCAAACTTGATATATATATATTACTTACTATCTGGAGGAAAAATACTGTTGGGGTGGGAAGGGGGGGGGCGATGTGTAAAAATGATCATAAATGACAGATGTTACTGTCTACTCTAATGCATAGTTTTGGCAGCATAACTTTGAAACGCATGGAGAGATTGCAACCAAACTTGATATATATATATTACTTACTATCTGGAGGAAAAATACTGTTGGGGTGGGAAGGGGGGGGCGATGTGTAAAAATGATCATAAATGACAGATGTTACTGTCTACTCTAATGCATAGTTTTGGCAGCATAACTTTGAAACGCATGGAGAGATTGCAACCAAACTTGGTATACATATTACTTACTATCTGGAAGAGAAATACTGTTGGGTGTGGGAAGGGGGGACGTGTAAAAATGATCATAAATGACAGATGTTACTGTCTACTCTAATGCATAGTTTTGGCAGCATAACTTTGAAACGCATGGAGAGATTGCAACCAAACTTGGTATACATATTACTTACTATCTGGAAGAGAAATACTGTTGGGTGTGGGAAGGGGGGACGTGTAAAAATGATCATAAATGACAGATGTTACTGTCTAATGCATAGTTTTGGCAGCATAACTCTGAAACACATAGAGAGCTTTCAACCAAACTTGATATACATATTACTTACTATCTGGAGGAAAAATACTGTGGGGTGGAAAGGGGGTGATGTGTAAAAATTTTCATAAATGACAGATGTTACTGTCTACTCTAATGCATAGTTTTGGCAGCATAACTTTGAAACGCTTGGAGAGATTGCAACCAAACTTGATATATATATATATATTACTTACTATCTGGAGGAAAAATACTGTTGGGGTGGGGAAGGGGGGGCGATGTGTAAAAATGATCATAAATGACAGATGTTACTGTCTACTCTAATGCATAGTTTTGGCAGCATAACTTTGAAACGCATGGAGAGATTGCAACCAAACTTGGGATATATATATTACTTACTATCTGGAGGAAAAATACTGTTGGGGGTGGGGAAGGGGGGGGCGATGTGTAAAAATGATCATAAATGACAGATGTTACTGTCTAATGCATAGTTTTGGCAGCATAACTCTGAAACGCATGGAGAGATTTCAACCAAACTTGGTATACATATTACTTACTATCTGGAGGAGAAATACTGTGGGGTGGAAAGGGGATGATGTGTAAAAATGATCATAAATGACAGATGTTACTGTCTACTCTAATGCATAGTTTTGGCAGCATAACTTTGAAACGCATGGAGAGATTGCAACCAAACTTGGTATATATATATATATATTACTTACTATCTGGAGGAAAAATACTGTTGGGGGTGGGGAAGGGGGGGGCGATGTGTAAAAATGATCATAAATGACAGATGTTACTGTCTAATGCATAGTTTTGGCAGCATAACTCTGAAACACATAGAGAGCTTTCAACAAAACTTGATATACATATTACTTACTATCTGGAGGAAAAATACTGTTGGGTGTGGGAAGGGGGGACGTGTAAAAATGATCATAAATGACAGATGTTACTGTCTAATGCATAGTTTTGGCAGCATAACTCTGAAACACATAGAGAGCTTTCAACCAAACTTGATATACATATTACTTACTATCTGGAGGAAAAATATTGTTGGGTGTGGGAAGGGGGGGACGTGTAAAAATGATCATAAAAGACAGATGTTACTGTCTAATGCATGGCTTTGGAAGCATAATTCTGAAAAACATGGAGAGATGTCAGCCAAACTTGGTATACATATTACTTACTATCTGGGGGAAAAATACTGTTGGGAGTGGGAAAGAGGTGACATGTAAAAATGCTCATAAACAGATATTACTGTCTAAAAGTTAGTTTTATCAGCCTTACTCTCTGAAACGCATGGAGAGATTTCAACCAAACTTGGTATGCATATTACTTACTATCTGGAGGAAAAATACTGTTGGGGGTGAGAAGGGGAAGGGGATGTGTAAAAAGATCATAAACGACAGATGTTACTGTCTGATGCATAGTTTTGGAAGATTAACTCTGAAACGCATGGAGAGATTGCAACCAAACTTGGTATACATATTACTTACTATATGGGGGGGAAACACTGTGGGGGTGGGAAGGGGTGACTTGTAAAAATGATCATAAACGACAGATGTTACTGTCTGATGCATAGTTTTGGAAGATTAACTCTGAAACGCATGGAGAGATTGCAACCAAACTTGGTATACATATTACTTACTATATGGGGGGGAAACACTGTGGGGGTGGGAAGGGGTGACTTGTAAAAATGATCATAAACGACAGATGTTACTTTCTAATGCATAGTTTTGGAAACATAACTCTGAAACACATGGAGAGATTGCAACCAAACATGGTATACATATTACTTACTATCTGGAGGAAAAATACTATGAGGGTGGAATGGGTGATATGTAAAAATGATTATAAGTGACAGTCGAATGCATAGTTTTGGCAGCATAACACTGAAACGCATGGAGAGATTGCAACCAAACTTGGTATATGTATAACTTACTATCTGGGGGGACAATACTGTGGGGATGGGAAGGGGTGATGTGTAAAAATTATTATAGACGACAGATATTAATGTCTAATGCATAGTTTTGGCAGCATAACTCTGAAAACCATGGTGAGATTGCAACCAAACTTGGTATACATATTACTATCTGGAGGAAAAATACTGTGGGGGTGGGAAGGGGTGATGTGTAAAAATGATCATAAATGACAGATGTTACTGTCTAATGCATAGTTTTGGCAGCATAACTTTGAAACGCATGGAGAGATTGCAACCAAGCTTGGTATATATATATATATATATATATATTACTTACTATCTGGAGGATAGTAAGTAATATATATATACAAGTAATTTAATTCAAAATATCATATAAATATTATATTCTTATCTATACCTCCCCCTATGTATAAATGTACTTTCAGTGGAAAATGATGTCTATATAAAAAGGATGGAGTCAGTCCAGAGGAAGGCTACTAAAATGGTGTGTGGTCTTCGTGATAAGGCGTATGGGGACAGAATTAAAGATCTCAATCTGTATACTTTGGAAGAAAGGCGGGAGAGGGGAGATATGATAGAGACATTTAAATACCTACATAATATAAATGTGCATGAGTCGAGTCTCTTTCATTTAAAAGGAAACTCTGCAATGAGAGGGCTTAGGATGAAGTTAAGAGGTGATAGGCTCCGGAGTAATCTGAGGTTGGGGGTGGGGAAGGGGGGCATGTAAAAATGATCATAAATGACAGATGTTACTGTCTAATGCATAGTTTTGGCAGCATAACACTGAAACGCATGGAGAGATTGCAACCAAACTTGGCATACATATTACTTACTATCTGGGGGGAAAATACTGTGGGGGTGGGAAGGGGTGATGTGTAAAAATTATTATAGACGACAGATATTACTGTCTAATGCATAGTTTTGGCAGCATAACTCTGAAAACCATGGTGAGATTGCAACCAAACTTGGTATACATATTACTATCTGGAGGAAAAATACTGTTGGGGGTGGGGAAGGGGGGGCATGTAAAAATGATCATAAATGACAGATGTTACTGTCTAATGCATAGTTTTGGCAGCATAACTTTGAAACGCATGGAGAGATTGCAACCAAACTTGGTATACGTATTACTTAATATCTGGGGGGAAAATACTGTTGGGGGTAGGAAGGTGGGACGTGTAATAATGATCATAAATGACAGATGTTACTGTCTAATGCATATGCACAAATACAGGATGTCCAGTGCTGTACTCGGAGAGAGCCCCAAGGAAAGAGACTTGGGAGTACTTATACACAAGTCAATGAAGCCATCCATGCAATGCGCAGCAGTGGCAAAAAAAGTGAACAGAATGCTAGGAATGATTAAGAAGGGGATCACAAACAGATCTGAGAAGGTTATCATGTCACTGTACCGGGCGCCCCCACCTGGAATAATGCGTCCAGCACTGGTCACCATACATGAAGAAGGACATGGTACTACTCGAAAGGGTCCAAAGAAGAGCGAATAAAATGGTTAAGGGAATGGTGGAGTTGCCGTACAATGAGAGGCTAGAGAAACTGGGCCTCTTATCCCTTGAAAAGAGGAGACTGAGAGGGGACATAATCGAAACATTCAAGATATTGCAGGGAATTGACTTAGTAAAGAGAGAGATTGTTCACTCTCTTCAAGGTGATGAAATAGAGTTCTTCTTCACCCACAGAGTGGTAGAAATCTGGAACGCTCTTCTAGAGGCTGTTATAGGGGAAAACACCCTCCAGGGATTCAAGAAAGGGTTAGATAAGTTCCTGCTGAACCAGAACATGTGCTGGTAAGGCTATACTCAAATAGGGCACTGGTTTTTGACCTAAAGACCGCTGCGTGAGCAGACTGCTGGGCACGATGGACCACTGGTCTGATCCAGCAGCGGCAATTCTTATGTTTTACTAAGCCATGATAGAGGTTTCTACCACAGCCCAGAATGCTAAATGCTCCATCACTCATAGGAATTCAATGACCATTGGAGCATTTAGCGCTCCAGGCAGGGGTAGATACCTCTACCGCAGCTTAATAAAATAAGAGGGGAGGGGGGTTTAATGAGAATCTTATCCATTATTGCTTAATTTTCAGGAAATTATCAATGCTGTATTTTATCACTCGGAAAAATAACTAAGAAGGAAATTGATCGCCATTTATTCTTCAAGGTTATAAAATCTAGTGTTCCTTTAGATATTTATAACTAGACTAGTCTTTAAGCCCGTTACATTAACGGGTGCTAGAATAGATGTGTCTGTCTGTCTGTGTTTCTTTATCTCTCTCTCCTTGGTCGCTGTCTGCCCCCAGCACACATCTCCCCCCCAAAGCAGCCCCCTTTCCCTCTCCCTAACTGTCTCTCCATGGCCCTCTTCTGTCTCCCCCCCCAGAGCAAAGCTGTTTGCCCTAGGCACACCTCTCCCCCCAAAGCAGCCCCCTTTCCCTCTCCCTGTCTCTCCATGGCCCTTTCTGTCTTCCCCCCAGAGTAAAGCTGTCTGTCCCCAGCACACCTCCCCCCAAAGCAGCCCCCTTTCCCTCTCCCTATCTCTCCATGGCCCCTTCTGTCTCCCCCCAGCACACCCCTTCCCCAAAGCAGCCCCTTTTCCCTCTCCATGGCCCCTTCTGTCTTTCCCCAGAGCAAAACTGTCTGTCCCCAGCACACCTTCCCCCCCAAAGCAGCCCCCTTTCCCTCTCCCTATCTCTCCATGGCCCCTTCTGTCTCCCCCCAGCACACCCTTCCCCCAAAGCAGCCCCCTTTCCCTCTCCCTGTCTCTCCATGGCCCCTTCTGTCTTCCCCCCAGAGCAAAACTGTCTGTCCCCAGCACACCTCCCCCCAAAGCAGCCCCCTTTCCCTCTCCCTATCCATGGCCCCTTCTGTCTCCCCACCAGCATACCCCTTCCCCAAAGCAGCCCCCTTTCCCTTTGGCCCTCTGTGTTGATCCCCCTGCTTACCCTCCCTTCATCCCAGCGTCTTCTGGCCTGCTCCTCTTCAAAGCAGGCCGCGATCGTGGTGGCCGGCTCCAGTGAACCTCGCAGGCCGCACCCCAACCCGGAAGCACGCTCCCCCCGACACGATCCCGTGCGTCAGAGGAAACGTGCCACCGAGGCCGGAAAGTGGCCCGCGAGGCCCGCCAAAGCTGGCCACGATTGCAGGCTGCCCCGGAGGATCAGTGGCGGCGGCGGCAGCAGCGGTGAGCGAGGGCGGGAGGTGTGTTCGAGCTTGCTTCGGGTTGGTGAGTGAAGGCGGGAGGAGGGGAGTGGCCAGAGTGATCCCTGCCTCCGCGTTCTAAAATGGAACGCAGCCATGGATCAGAAATCACAGCGGCAGGGATCATGAAGTTTCAAGAGCGCATGCGCACTCTAGGGTTTTATTATATAGGATTTATGTTTGTTAATGACTCACTAGCTATGGAAAATGTAATTCTACTCTCAGCCTAACAGAGGCTTATGAATGTTTTTTAATATGCGGTAGAGGGAATTCCCCAACAAGAAAAGGCCACGAAGCAGCCTGTTTAGAGTGCTACCGGTCCAACACTGCTCTGGAGGGAGGTGTGTAGGGCTTGCGGTTGGCGGGGTTCGGATGGTCGGCAGGCTGGATTAAAAAACTAAACAGGCCAGATATGGCCTGCAGGCCGTAGTTTGCCCATGACTGATCTGTGTCTATGTACTAACCTTCCCTATAGTGATTGCACATCTGTGTTGTTGTATTTTCTTTCTTTGAAAGACAAGCAGTATTCAGCTCAAGTCTTGTGCTTTTGTTTGGAAACTAGAATGTCAGACTTAATTCGCTGACTGCAACGGCGACTATTTATGCGGTAAATAATAATTATGGGGGGCGGAAGAGCATGGAATGAGGGAGTCAGTCCTGGTACGGCTGGATTAATTCAACAGCAATTTTGGATCATTAAAGGCGATCAGAGGCTCAGGTGCAGGCGGGCTTCATCCAGTGGTACTAAAACAGTTGGAAAGAGAATTACAGAATCACCGTTGAAGGTATAAAATATTTATCGGACCATTCGTGAGTGGAGAGATGCCAGAGAGGCAATGTTATGATGATAATCAAGAGAGAGACGATGGGAGATGATGAAATTGCAGATTCAACAGCAATTTATGGCAAATATCCCAGTGAATACAATTAAAGAAGCACGGCTAAAATATTTAGATGGTTAGAAACTTAGGAGACGAACAGCTAGAGTTATTAATGTGTACTAGTACTGCAAGTCCGTTTTTCTAGTTACTAATGTGTTAACAGCATTAGTGCATGCTAATGTTACTACGACACCCCGGGTTAAAGAAGCTCCATGCCAGTGAGATTGTTGTACTCTGAGAAAACAACGTTCATCACCTTAGACCAGGGGTGTCAAACTCAATCACATTCAGGGGCCGAAATCCAAATCACAGGCTAAGTCGCGGGCCTGACCCCGCCCAAACTCCACCCTAGACCCCACCCCCATAATAATACTAATAACACCATTTTCTCCATTCATTTTTCATATATACACACACAATATAATCTTATTAACAACAATAATGGTTAACCACAAAATTAAACTACACAAAACACACTGGATTTTGAAAAGCTTTCCAGACCCCCGGACATGTTCTTGAAAAGGAGGACATATCTGGACGTTTGGTAACCCTATGCTAAACTACTGTGTGAGTACTTACCACCATCCATTTTGGAGGCAGAAAGACCCATATTCTTTTTTTTTTTTTTTTTTCATCTTTATTCCTTTTTATTTCTTTCAACAAGTGTACAATATTATTACAAGTAATTCACATCACTCACTTGACATTCTTAAGCAATATTATTACACCCATATTCTATAAACAGCGCTGGTAGGCGTCCTACTGTCACCTAACTTATGTTGAAACGCATTTATAAAAAAAGAGGTTTTAAGAGGAAAAATGCCTGTAGCATGCCTATGGACAGGGCCAGATTAATGGATAGGCCCAGTAGGCACGTGGCTAAGGCCCGAAATAGTGAGGGGGGGGCCCTTCTAAATGGTGACTTACCATGTCAATTTTATTTTCCAGATGGCAGCAACGGGCTCTCCCTGGCAACAGGCAACGGGCCCCACCACGGTATCGACGATGACTACACCCCCCTAGCATCGACGGATGGCAATGCGGCCTCACCCTGACATCAATGGCAACGCAGCTGACTCTGCTCCAAGAAGGTCCCGTAATGACTACGTCTGCCGGTCCACCGCAATGATTGCGTCTGCCGGTCCATTTGCCTTCGATGTCATTTATTTCTTCGGCAGATGCAGTCATCACGGGATCTTCATGAAGTAGAGCCACGTTACCGTTGATGCCAGGGGGAGGCCGCGTTGCTGTCCGTCTGCCGGGGGGGGAGGGGTGTTGCCGTATGGGAAGGGTGGTGGAATGAGATGCTGATGGAATTGGTGTGCAGGGGAAGAAGAGAGAGACATAAGGGGAAAGGATACTGGATGGAATTGGATTGAAGGGAAAGAAAGGAGGCTGATGCTGATGGAAGGGGGGGGGGAGGAAGAGGAGAGAATGAAATGCCAAACCATGTGGGTGTGGGAGAGGGAAAGGAAGAAGAGGAGACAGATGCCAGACCATTAGTGGAGGGAATGGAAGAAGATGGATGCCAGACCAATAGGGGTGAAAAGAAAGATGGAAAGGGGAGAGGCATACAGTTTCTGGAAGTGGCATAGAAGAACAGATGATGCCATGTAGTAGGGACGGACAGTGGATGAAAAGAAGAGAGTGACAAGAAGATGAGGAGAGCAGAAACCAGAGAAGACAAAGGTTGAGGTAAAATTTTCTATTTATTTATTTATTTTGCTTTAGGAGACATGCATTGCTGTTTCTGTGGTGTTGCATTATATGCAGAGTCCAGCTTCTCTAGCGGCAGAGCAGTGCGCAAGGCTGCCTGCCTGGTCAGCTGAAGTGGCTGCCTCCTCTAATCATAAGAACATAATAAATTGCCTCCGCTGGGTCCGACCAGAGGTCCATCGCGCCCAGCAGTCCACACCTGCGGCGGCCCATCAGGCCCATGACCTGTAAGGTGATCCTTTCATAAGCCCTTTGATCCCTCTTACCTTCTATCTACTCTTCTCTAATGTTAGAGCGGTGCACAAGGCTGGCTGCCTGCCTGTTCCCTCGCCGCTTCCCACGAGAACGGAAGCAGCGCGGGACCAGGCAGGCAGCCTTGTGCGCCGCTCTAACGTTAGAGAAGGGAAGAGGAGGCAGCTGCTTCAGCCTACCAGGCAGGCAGCTTTGCACGCACCACTCTGCCACTAGAGAGGCAGCCGTGTCTTTACAGGAGCAGCAGCCATAGGAACCAGAAGCTGCTGAGAGTCCCAGCATGGTGGTGCGGCCTTGACAAGAGCTAGCGGCTATGGCAGATGCGGCCGTGGGTTCCGGCCTCCTGCTCTCCTCCTTCCCTTCCTGCTAGAGAGGCAGCTGTGTCCAGCGAGGGAAGGCACCAGAATTAAAATAAGGTAACCGGGAGGGGAGGGTTGGGTATTCACTCCATAAGAAGCACCCTTATTTCCACCAATTTTTTGGGGGGAAAAAGTGCATGTTATGGAGCGAAAAATACAGTATATCCCAAAAATTCAGCATTCATTCTTTCATATTTGTAACTGCAACATATGTTCCCCCACCAAAAAGTATAATTAAGTCTATCATAACTCTTCCAATCGCATGTAATCATCTGCATTGCTATTCCCATCATTATTAAGAAAAGCCGGCTTTTATAACGATCCAAAGAAGGTTTAACATGTAGTAAAGTACCACAAATTATGGCTTCATAAGTCAGTGGTATCGATGACCCAAGTACATTAATTTGGTCCCATATCGACTTTCAAACATAAGAACATAACATAAGAACATAAGCAATGCCTCTGCTGGGTCAGACCTGAGGTCCATCTTGCCCAGCAGTCCGCTCACGCGGCGGCCCAACAGGTCCAGGACCTGAGCAGTAATCCTCTATTTATACCCTTCTATTCCCTTTTCCAGCAGGAAAATGTCCAATCCTCTCTCAAATCCCAGTACTGTGTTCTGCCCTATAACGTCCTCTGGAAGCGCATTCCAAGTGTCCACCACACGTTGGGTAAAGAAGAACTTCCTGGCATTTGTTTTGAATCTGTCCCCTTTCAACTTTTCCGAATGTCCTCTTGTTTTTTTATTTTCTGAAAGTTTGAAGAATCTGTCCCTCTCCACTTTCTCTATGCCCTTCATGATCTTATAAGTCTCTATCATATTCCCTCTAAGTCTCCTCTTCTTCAGGGAAAAGAGACCCAGTTTCTCCAATCTCTCAGCATATGAGAGGTTTTCCATCCCTTTTATCAAACGTGTCGCTCTCCTCTGAACCCTCTCGAGTAATGCCATATCCTTTTTAAGATACGGCGACCAATATTGGACGCAGTATTCCAGATGCGGGCGTACCATCGCCCAAGTTTCCAAGTTTATTAACATTTGATTGATCGCTTATTACAAACTAAGCGATGAACAATTTATTTAAAATAAATAGAATTTTAGAAGTACTACAATAAGTTGGGTTCTAATACAAACAAACAAAACAGACTGACATGATACATAAGGGAGGAAAGAAAACGGGAGGGAATAGTTACAATATTTAATCTTTTTCATAATCTAAAGAAGAAGAAGAGGGGGCAGGAAAAAACATGCGGAAAGGGAATGTGAAAATAGGATAAAAAGTAATTTTTAAAAATAGAAAATTAAATATAATGCGTTTTTAAATGTTAAAAGCGTCTTTAAATAAAAAAGTTTTTAAAATGGTTTTGAATTTATTAAGATCTTTAACTTCTCTTATATATAGTGGTAAATTATTCCAAATTTGGGGGGCCATTACAGAAAATATGTCTAATCGTCTGGTGCCAATTATCTTCAAGGATGGAATCATTAATTGTCCTTGCGATGAAGAGCGGAGGGATTGTATTGCATTGTAGGGAATAAGTAACCTATCTATGAATTGTGGTTCATGCGTAGTTAATGTTTTAAATACTAATAGGGAAATTTTATAAATTATACGTTGGTTGATAGGCAACCAGTGTGAATCAATAAGGAAAGGAGTGACATGATCAAATTTTTTTCCGTTGTGAATAATTTTAACTGCGGTGTTTTGTATTATTTGTAGTCGTTTCTTTTCCTTTTGAGTAATATTCAGCAATAGTGAATTACAATAGTCGAGCTTGGCAATCACTAAAGAATGAATTAAAATATTTAACGATTTGGGTTCCAAGAATTTCGACACAGATCGAATCATGCGCAAGCGATAAAAACAATGGCAGGATAACTTCTTTCGTCCTTGTTGTAATACCCTTCTTGATTATGCCTAGCATTCTATTTGCTTTCTTAGCGGCCGCTGCGTACTGTGCCATCGGCTTCATTGTCATGTCCACCATTACCCCCAAGTCCCTTTCTTGGCTACTCTCATTCAATAATATCCCTCCCATCGTATAGTTGTACCTCGGGTTTCCGCTTCCCACATGCAATACTTTACATTTCTCAACGTTGAACTTCATCTGCCATCTCGCCGCCCATTCCCCCAGTTTGTTCAAGTCCCTTTGCAATTCTTCGCATTCCTCTTTAGTCCCAGCTCCACTAAATAGTTTTGTATCGTCTGCAAATTTTATTATCTCACACCAGATGATCCAAAGTCCCTATATCAATATGACAGTGCCAGCATCTATTAGATTTAGAACTGTCTAACTTTTGCAAACGAACTGGAGTCCAAAAAAACCTATGCAACAAGTAAAACCAAGTTTGTCTCGGATGCTAACGCTGTACATTTCAACCTCCAAGTCCAAATTCGTGACCATTGAGATGCAGAAATATACAGCTTTATCTCCATGCTCCAAATATCTCTAAGATTATTTTTACATTTTTTTAGTCAACCATTCAGAAATTAATTTATACCATCTGGCGGCCTGATGTCCTAAAAGATCTGTCTGGAAGCATAGGATGTGCAAACTATAGTAAGTTTTTAAATTTTGCCAATCGGAACCCACTCTGAATGGCCTGCTTCAACTGCAACCATCTATAATTTAGAGTCTTGAAAATACCACATTTTTCAAAGTACACTTCTCCCTCCGTATTCGCTGTGATAGGGGATTAACAGACCCGCGAATACAGAAAAAACTTGAATAATTTTTTCATATGTTTGCTGTTTTCTATTAAAAACCATCATGAATATGGTGAAACAGCGAATAACATGGTGGGAGACCTGGCCTATTCCTGAAGGAAAGGTAAAACACGGTAAAGAAAGTGCTGGGAATCAGCACTTTTCTCTGTAAACGCTTGGAATCAGTGATTTCTCTATGCAAGCTGATGTAATTTGGGGGGAGGAGCCAGCAAGCTAAAAACCATGAATAATTGAAACCACAAATATGGAGGGAGAAGTATTCATGTGGAACCTTGTCGAACGCCTTCTGAAAATCCAGATATACAATGTCGACCGGGTCACCCTTGTCTATCTGCCTGTTTACTCCCTTGAAGAAACATAGAAACATAGAAATAGATGGAAGATAAGGGCCACGCCCCATCTAGTCTGCCCACCCCAATGACCCTCCCCTACCTGTCACTGTGAATAGATCCCACATGTCTATCCCATTTGGCCTTAAAATCAGGCACGCTGCTGGCCTCAATGACCTGAAGTGGAAGACTATTCTAGTGATCAACCACCCTTTCAGTGAAAAAGAATTTCCTGGTGTCACCGTGCAGTTTCCTGCCCCTGATTTTCCATGGATGCCCCCTTGTTGCCGTGGGACCCTTGAAAAAGAAGATATCTTCTTCAACCTCAATGTGGCCCATGAGATACTTTAATGTCTCGATCATGTCTCCCCTCTCTCTGCGTTCCTCAAGTGAGTAGAGCTGTAACTTCTCTAGCCGCTCCTCGTACGGGAGGTCCTTGAGTCCTGAGACCATCCAGGTGGCCATTCTCTGAACCGACTCTAGCCTCAGCACATCCTTATGGTAATGCGGCCTCCAGAATTGCACACAGTACTCTAGATGAGGTCTCACCATGGATCTATACAATGGTCAGTGGCGTACCTAGGGTATGTGGCACCCGGGGCCCATCATTTTTTGACACCCCCCCCCCATGTAAAAAAATATTTTTTGTAATGACCATGAAACGGAATAAATGGTCAGAATAGAAACAGGCAGTGAAAATTTTCTTATATTCCAAACATAACATAACATAAATTATGTCTGAATTGTCATGACATCAGAAGTACATATGGAGTAGTTGCAGGTGATGCTTGGGACAGTTCTGATTGTGTTACTTCGGTTTTATGTGTTTTTTGAATAGAAGGGTTTTTATTTCTTTTTGAAGGTTTTGCAGTCTGTGGTCGATGTCAATTGGTTGTAGAGTTGGGGGTCGAGTGTTGCAACTCGAATGGCTAGGAGGTTTTCGAACAGTTTCTTTCTTTTGACGTTTTTGGTTGGAGGGTGTGTGAATGGTGCGTGAGTTCTCCTATGTCTGTTTGAAGTGGATTGAATTATTTAACTGAAGAAATTAGTTACCCCCTCATCCCACACACATTAATTCTCTTCCATTTTTGTTCCCATTATAAAAAACACTGATAAGTTCCCAGAAAAAAAATACATTAAAATAAGAAGTGAAAACAAAGGCCCCTACAGATGAGAACATAACATAAGAATAGCCTAACTGGGTCAGACCAATGGTCCATCATGCCCAGTATCCCATTCTCATGGTAGCCAATCCAGGACACTAATACCTGGTCAAAACCCAAAGAGTAGCAACATTCCATGCTACCGATCCAGGGCAAGCAGACACTTCCCCCATGTCTTAATAATAGATTATGGACTTTTCCTCCAGGAATTTGTCCAAATCTTTCTTAAAACCAGCTACACTATCTGCTTTTACCATAACTTCTGGCCACTTCATTTTTAAGTTTAGATCTTTCCTTTCAAACAGAGACCTTGCTAGATGTCAAATACAGCACAAGGTAACTTCACATGGACTTAGCTGTGCAGGAAATGTGAATCTCCTCATACACCCACCATATAGTGCAAAAATGTGCAAAGGTCTGTTTTTTTCTTTCGATCACTACATAGCCTAATGCCACACAAGCAGCGCTGTTACAAACATATTCTGTAGGTCAATGCTAAGGATAACAAAGTTTCCTTCCTTGGACCAGAATGAGATACTGATAAACCACTGGAAGAGATCCCAAAACAACACCCAAAGACCCACTCAGTGTGTGAACCAGTTGAGTGGAGTGGACTAACTGGGGGGTGGAAATGGGCCCGGAGTTTGCTCAGCAGAATTTCCCAGACCACCTCTTCCTCTCAACACATTGACACGCTGCCACCATCACCACTAGGAACACCTCACTGGGTAGGCCAGCTATGCTATAAACTTTATAAAACACATTATTATATTTTCTTATAAAGCACATATTTTAACTGAACTCTCTGACATCCTCAGCCTTTCCATTCACAAAAATAGAAGGAAGAAAAGTTCCCATTTCCTGCTGTCTCATGTCCCCGGCCTATACAATATTTTTTTTCTGCAGACCCTTCAAAAGTCTGACCAAATCCTCGTTTCACTTGCATTATAAAGTACTGAGGATGCCATCTCTCCCCAATCCCAGGTCCTAAAGTCTAAGACAGTAGCGCAAACTAATGCTGCCAGATTCAGGAAAAAAAATTTCGATTCAATTCAGCCTATTGAATTGGTTTTTCAATTCGATTTTCCTGCCCAGTTGGGTGATTTTTTTTCAAAACTCCTGGTGGGTTTTATAGCTTTTTCACCCCCTTTGGCTTCTCCTAACCACACTGGCGCTGTGGTGTAAATAAAATAAAGAAACAAAAAGGACTTTTCCTCTCTCTGTTAAATCCTAGCTCACGTTTGCAGTCCAACACCAGCTCTGGCAGGATACACATTTCAAATCTGACATATTATAATCACAAAACAGAAAATAAAATTAATTTTTCTACCTTTTGTTGTCTGGTTATATTTCAAATCTTGTTGGTCCAAGGCTCTGGTTTTCTTCTGATAACTTGCTTGCCAGGGTCTCCTTCTTTCTGCATGCTAACCATCCATCTGCCAACTCTGTCCTCCCTTTCCATTTCCCTTCCCTTCCCAGGAAGTCTGGTATCTTTCCTTTTTTTCATCTCCCTCCACAGATCCACCTTTTCTTAAATTCCCTTTCATCCGGCATCTCTCCCTCCTTCCCCACCATCCCAGAGTCCACCATCTCTCCCTTTCTTTTCCTAATTACCCTCCTATCCAGTATCTCTATCCCTCCTCCACACCATCCCTTGTGTCCAATTTCTCTCCCTTTCTGTTCCTTCCCTCCCTAAATCCCATGGTCCATCATCTCTCTCCCTCTCCTCTATTTTCAGACCCATTATTTCTTCCCCCCCCAAAGTTTGGCATATGCACGTCTCTTTGAACACCCACTTCCCTCCGTGTACTTCTAAATCATGGTCCCCCCCAAAGGCCTGTCCCCCCTTAAAGGTCTGCTTGTTCCCCCTTGAAGGCCTGCACCCCCTTGAAGGCCTGCCCCCCCCCCCCCGAAGGCCTGCACTCCCTTGAAGGTCTGCACCCCCCCCCGAAGGCCTGTCCCCCCCTTGAAGGCCTGCCTGCCTGCCTTTCCCCCCCTTGAAGTCCTGCACCCCCTTGAAGGCTTGCACCCCCCCTGAAGGCCTGCCTGCCCCCCTTGAAGGCCTGCACCCCTTGAAGGTCTGCACCCCCCCCCGAATGCCTGTCCCCCCTTGAAGGCCTGCCCGCCTGCCTGTCACCCCCCTCCCCCTTGAAAGCCTGCTTGCCTGCCCGCCCGCCCCACCCTGAAGGCCTGATGCCCCGACCCACCCCGAAGGACCGCTCGCCCCCCTGGCCTCCCCGCACCACCTATGAAGCAGCCGCAGCAGGATCGCGAAGTCAGCGTCAGCGATCCCTGCGCTGCTTCCTGCGCCACGGTCCCGCCCCTCCTCTGACGTCAGAGGAGGGGCGGGATCGCGGCGCAGGAAGCAGCGCTGGGATCGCTGACGCTGACTTCGCGATCCTGCTGCGGGCTGCTTCACAGGTGGTGCAGGAAGGTCAGTGGGGCGAGCGGTCCTTTGGGGGTGGCGGGGGACTGAACGGCAAGGCCGGGAACACTCCCTTAGGGCTGGCACCCGGGGCGCACCGCCCCCCCCCCGCCCCCCCCCCTTGGTATGCCACTGGTTCTACCTGGTATAGGTTCATACAGTTCAAGAAATTTGTGGTTAAATCTGCCTTCACTTCTAAATGGTTTGAATATCTACAACATACTCCTGACACCGACACTTGGCCAATTATATGGTTACATTTTTTTCAAATCCCACCCTTTATTTGTTAATGAATATCTCTTCAGGCTAGCCCACCCCTGACTGGTAGCAGTTTTGGTGATATTTTTTTTTTTGGTTTGTTTTTATTATTATTTTGGTAGCACTACAAGTGTTATTGAGAGATGTCATAATGCCCCTGTATTGCTCCATGGTGCGACCTCATCTGGAGTATTGCGTTCAATTTTGGTCTCCTTATCTCAAGAAAGATATAGTGGCGCTAGAAAAGGTTCAAAGAAGAGCGACCAAGATGGAATTCTTCTGGTATGAGGAAAGACTAAAACGGTTAGGGCTCTTCAGCTTGGAAAATAGACAGATGAGGGGAGATTTGATTGAAGTCTACAAAATCCTGAGTGGAGTAGAACGAGTACAAGTGGATCGATTTTTCACTCCGTCAAAAATTACAAAGACTAGGGGACACTTGATGAAGTTACAACAAATAGGAGGAAATTTTTTTTTCACTCGGAGAATAATTAAGCTCTGGAACGCGTTGCCAGAGGATGTGGTAAGAGCGGATACCGTAGCTGATTTTAAGAAAGGTTTGGACAAGTTCCTGGAGGAAAAGTCCATAGTCTGTTATTGAGAAAGACATGGAGGAAGCCACTGCTTGCCCTGTATCGGTGGCATGGAATATTGCTACTCCTTGGGTTTTGGCCAGGTATTAGTGACCTGGATTGGCCACCGTGAGAAAGGGCTACTGGGCTTGATGGACCATTGGTGTGAACCAGTAAGGCTAGTCTTATGTTCTTATATTTAAATACCTACACGGCATAAAAGCGCATGAGTTAAGTCTGTTCCATTTGAATGGAAGCTCTGGAATAAGAGGGCATAGGATAAAGCTAAGAGGTGATGGGCTCCGGAGTAATCTAAGGAAATGCTTTTTTACAGAAAGGGTGGTAGATGCATGGAACAGTCTCCTGAAAGAGGTGGTGGAAGCAGAGACTGTGTCTGAATTCAAGATAGGCCTGGGATCTCTTAGAAAGAGGAAGAGATAATGGTTACTGTGGATGGGCAGACTGGATGGACCATTTGGCCTTTATCTGCTGTCATGTTTCTATGAGGGGGAGGGTGGTGCCCGGAGCGGTGGCACCCTGTATCACCAGGCCATGTGCTCCACACTCTTCCCTGCCTCTTGAAATGTTTGCCAGTGTGAGCAGCATCTTCAAATTGCTGCTCACGCCGGCTTTGGCTCCCTTCTGACATCACATCCTGGCCCCACAACCAGGAAATGAGGTCAGAAGGGAAACAATGCTGGTGTGAGCAGCAAGTGAAAGATGCTGCTTGTGCTGGAGAGCCTTTCAAGAGGTACATGGGGAGACGGAAAGGAGGAGAGGGGCCAGCGTCCTTGCAAAGATGACGCTCGGGATGGTCCATTCCCCCCACTCTCCTCCTTACATCGCCACTGGCAGTTATTCAGCTTCTCAATCTCAATATTTCAGGTGTAATAGGTAAACAATTCTATAATGTTAGGCACCAGACAACTGAGAGATAAACTAATATTTCATAACGTTATAATATTCAATCCGCATACCAAATATGTTGCAGACATTATTTTAAGTTGGCAATAATGCACAAATATTTAGACACTCCCACTTATGCCATAAGGTCCTGATTCTATAAAAGACACCCAACATTAGACACCTAGATGAGTGCACTTAGTTGATTTAGGCAATTATAATTGGCTTAAATTAAAATCAGCTGATTGGTAGGCATCTTTTTTGACATATGGTGACCAGAATTGAGGCCTATGCTATTATTATATGGCAGCTTGCTGTTTAATGATTGCACTGTGCAGCTACATAACTGAGGCCTGAGACTCCGATCAGTGACCACACACCAGCCAGTATTGAACTTTCTTTGCGTGTAAACATTTTGGCTCATCTGTTTTTTTTTGAGTGACCAGAATCGAACACAATCCTCAAGGTGAGGTCACACCATAGAGTGATACAGAGGCATTATAATATTCTCAGTCTTACTAACATTCCTTTCTTAATAATTCCTCGCATCCTGGTTTGATTTTTTTTGGCCACTGCATCACATTAGGCAGATGGTTTTTAGCGCGTTATCCACGATGACACCTAGTTCTTTGTCTTGGGTGCTGACCCCTAAGGTTGATCTTAGCATCTGGTAACTGTGATTTGGATTATTCTTCCCAATGTACATAAGTTTGCATTTGTCCAAATTAACCCCCTCTTCTATGAAACCACGCTAGCGGTTTTTAGCGCAGAGAGCCACGCTGAATGGCTTGCGCTGCCCCCGACGCTCATTGAGTTCCTAGGAGGGTCGGGAGCAGCGTGAGCCATTCAGCATGGCTCCCCATGCTAAAAACCGCTAGCACGGTTTCGTAGAAGAGAGGGTAAATTTCATCTGCCATTTGAATGCCCAGTCTTCCAATTTCCTAAAGTCTTGCCCAATTTTTCACAGTTTGCATGTGTTTTAACAACTTTGAAGAGTTTTGTATCATCTGTAAGAGGTTTATAGCACCAGCCACTGCGCTGAATGCTCTGCGCTGTTCCAAGGCTCATGACTGCACTTTTGTGAAAGGGGGAGGGATGTAATCGCTTGTCTTTCTAATTTCCAGATAATTTATATATATGATAAATAGCACCAGTCCTAGTACAGAACCCTGTGGCACTCCACTATTCACCCTCCTCCATTGAGCAAAATGGCCTTTCAGCTCTGTTTTCTGTCCAGCAACCAATTTCTGTGTATATTTTATAAACTATGGGGTCAATAGTCAGCTTGCAGTGGGCAGCATTTTTCTGATTGCTGCTGGTTTTGTGCCTGGATGTTGAGCTGTCTGGGCTCTGCCATTGAATTTCCAGGCATACACAGCTGGCTAAAACTTAGCTGGCTAAGTGGCAAATATCACACTTAACCACATAAAAAAGGGCTGTGTTTTATGCAGTATACACACTTTCAATGGCTTCGGGAAATAGGGAGACTGAAATTTTTATTTGGTTTTCCTTCTATTAAATCTGTAAGCTCGTATAAATTTCTTAATAAGTTTGTTGTATCAGGCAGTGTCTATATGGAATTCTCTTCCACTTTTCTAAGACAAGAATCTAATTTTTCTATGTTCCGAAAATGGTTAAATTTTTCTGTTCAGGAAAATAGTACTGTGAGCAATTTTAGATATAGATTTTTGTAATTCCAGAAGGTTGTTCAGCTTTCTTTTCTGTTAGCTGCTTTGAACTCAAGACGGTAAAAAGTGGTTTATTAAATTTCTTTTAATGTAACTTATCTTAGCCAGTTAAGTACCAGCTCTGTCTTCGGACTACCCATAAAATAGCTGATTTCGGATTAGGCCCTAACCTAGGGTTACCAGATTTCCTCTTTTAAAAAAAGAGGACACCTGGTCCACCCCTTCCCGCCCCAGCCCTGCCCCCACATGAACCTCATGTCTCTTTCCCTGAGCTCGGGGCAGGGTCTGGAGGCCCTCCCGACATGGTCCCAAATTCAGGGCCTTCCAAAACCTGGACAAACTGCTGGATTCTGGAAATCCCTCTGGGCACCTGGACAGTCCTCTAAATAGAGGACATGTCTGGGTTTTCCTGGACGTCTGGGCATATTCAGTGATACTAACCAGTTAGGTGCTGATGAATACATATGTAATACAAATGACAACATTGCTTTTTGTTCTGTTATATTACATGATTATTTGCAAAATATTTAGATAAGAACATAAGAAATGCCTTCCCCGGATCAGACCTAGGTCCATCTAGTCCGGTGATCCGCACACGCGGAGGCCCATTTAGGTACTCCTTTATGGAGACCCGGTTTTCCCGTATCCCTCAATATGATTAGCAAGAAGGTATGCATCCAACTTGCGTCTGAAACCCAGAACAGTAGTCTCCATCACAACCTCCTCCGGGAGAGCATTCCAAGTGCCCACCACTCGTTGTACGAAACAGAACTTTCTGACGTTAGTCATGAATCTGCTGCTGCTCAGTTTCAGGCTATGACCTCTTGTCCGTGTCACATCTGAAAATGTCAGTAATGCTGATTCCTGGTCTAGTTTGTCAAATCCTTTTAATATTTTAAAAGTCTCTATCATATCCCCTCGCAGTCTTCTCTTCTCGAGGGTGAACAGTCCCAGTTTCTCGAGGCGTTCTCTGTAGCTCAAATTCCCCATTCCATTGACTAGTTTCGTGGCTCTCCTCTGCACCCTCTCCAGCAGAGTTATATCCTTCTTAAGGTATGGAGACCAGTGTTGGACGCAGTATTCTAAGTGTGGTCTGACCATTGCTCTATAAAGTGGCATTATGATAAAGTGCTCATAAAACAATGATGCGGGGAAGCCTTCCTGGCAGCATGCTAGCATATGCCTGAGTCAGGTCAGAGGTGAGGCTGTCAGACGTCGCTGCACCGGCACGCTTTCCCCTGGCTTCCTCTTCCTTTCACTTTCCAGAGCAATGGCACTGCAGTGAGCTATGACTTATTGTTTCCTTAACTCTGAAGCCAAGCTGGGGCCTAAAATGGCACTTCCTGTTTACATTCTGCAGGATGACAATTTCTACTACCACTTGCACAAAGACTGGACGTTTGCAGCTCGTTAACATGCTTTCAAGTTTCAAGTTTTTATTTTGACTTGATGAATCGCTTATTAAGCAATTCACAAATTTAAAAAAGGTATAATTAAATTGGGTTTAACTGACAGACTTACAGACTAACAGATACATAAGGTAAGAAGGGCAAAACTACAATTGTTTATATTAGAATATAGGAGAAGACATGAATGGAAAGGACAATAGGGGGAAAGTAGAAAAAAAGGAAAGACACATGGAACGCGCTCCCAGAGGCTGTGATAGGCCAGAGCACACTACAGGGGTTCAAGGAGGGTCTAGATAGGTTCCTAAAAGAAAAGGGGATTGAGGGGTACAGATGGAAGTAGAGGTAGGTTATAGGATTAGCCAGAAACCACTTCACAGGTCATGGACCTGATGGGCCGCCACGGGAGCGGACCGCTGGGCGCGATGGACCTCTGGTCTGACCCAGCGGAGGCATTTCTTATGTTCTTATGACTCCAGTCTCAGCACATCCTTACGGTAATGCGGCCTCCAGAATTGCACACAGTATTCCAGGTGGGGCCTCACCATGGATCTATACAATTGCATAATGACTTCAGGCTTACGGCTGACGAAACTCTCTGGATGTTCTTCGCTAGAGACTCCTCCCTGCAGAATTTGGCCTCCCTAACTGCTGTTTTGACGGCTTTTGACTTGGCCAGATAGACTTCCCAAGAGTCCTGTTTCCCTGATTGTTTGTCAGAGATGAATGCTTTTTTCTTCTCCTTGATGAGGTCCGAAATCTCCCCAGAGAACCACTGTGGCTTATTGTTCCTTCGCCGTTTACTTACTAATTTAACATAGCGGTTTGTTGCCTCTTGTATGGTGGCTTTCAAAATCGACCACATTTCTTCCACGTTATCGGTTTCTGCTTGGCTTTGTAGCACCTGGTGAACGAAGTCTCCCATTTCTTTGAAGTTTGTGTCCTTGAATTTGAGGACCTTGGTCAGTGTGGTAGATTTAGTGAAACCTTTCCTGAGATTGAACCATACCATGTTGTGGTCACTGGAGGCCAATGTGTCGCCCACCGAGACCTCTGTGACACTTTCTCCATTGGTAAGTATTGGTCCAGTATTGCCTGATCCCTTGTTGGTTCCAACACCAGTTGCCTGAGTCTTGCTCCCTTCATAGAGTTTAATAGCCTCCTGCTGCTGCCAGAAGCAGAGAAAAGCGTGTCCCAATCAACATCAGGCATGTTGAAGTCACCTAACAATACTGTGTCCCCACGCAAGGTGATATTCTCTATATCTGCGATTAATTCCATATCTAGGTCATCCTTTCATTGGATTATTTTGTAGACAGCTTTGATCTTATTTCTAGTGTAGGTGGTATTTAAAGAGGTTTAATAGCATAAACATATCAAATCCCAGTACTTTTATTCTTCCTGAGCTCCACTCCAACTCCCCCCCCCACCAAAAAAACCCAATAAAACATACCATACCTACAATTTATAACAGCTCCTTTATGTGCATAAAAAAGGATTTTACACGGGAACAAACATTTATAAAATGAGCCTGAAAAGCTATATTGTGCTGTCCAGTGTATTTCAGATTTCCTGATGTTGAAATCGTGTTTGGATGAACTCTTCTACTGAAGTGGCTCGCTTTAGAGGGAAACAGCTGGCAAGAATTACCTTCCTCCAGGCTGTCTTACAGGCTTTTCCAGCACATTTCTGGCACTGGCACTGGCAGGGGCAGAGCTAACTACTCCAGCCAAGCGAGATACTGACATACTACAGCCAAGCGAGATACTGACAATTCTCTTCCCTTTGCAACCTCGCTCGCTCACTGACAAACGGCTGGAATCCCAAAGTGCTGCGTAAGGCAGATACGATTCCATTTACATCTGCCATTCACTTCTCATTTCAAGGAAGTTTTCTAGATGCAATAAACAATACTCTAATTGTGCAGAAAGACACGGACACACTGAGGAATGGAGGAGCAGTTTGAGGGTCAGGGCAGTGCGCTGAGACCCTGGGGTACTGGATTTGATTCTCCCTGCAAGCTCCCTGTGACTCTGGGCAAGTCACTTAACCCTCTGCTGTCCCAGGTACATAACTTACCATATTTTTCGCTCCATTAGACGCACCTCACCATAAGACGCACCCTAAATTTAGAGGAGGAAAACAAGAAAAAACCCTTCTGAACCAAATTCTCCCTGCAAGGCTCTGCACCCAACCCCACACTCCTTGCCAAGCTCTGGACCCTGTCCCCCCTCTGGTGGTCTAGTGGTGGGCCGGGACAGGGCAGACAGGGCACAAGGCAGGCAGGCAGGCAGGTAGCGTCAGGGGCCACAGTCTATGCTTCCAGACAGATTTTCCAGGACATCAGGCAGCCAAGTGCTATAAATTAATATCTGAATATTTGGCTCAGGCGCCTCAAGTCCCTCTCAAGGGGGGAGGAGCCCACAGTGTCTAAGCAAATCACGGCTTTAGGCTCCTCCCTGTGCATCACATGGAGCACCAGGGTGGGGCCTAAGGCCCAGGCAGATGTGTTATTGGAGTTGGAGGAGCAGAAGGGACTGAGCATCCCTCCTGCTCCTAACATGGAGGTACGGGGGGGTCGGGCTGGGAAGCCCTATGGAGCAGGAGGGACTGAACACCCCTAATGCTCCCAACTTTTCGGGGATGAGTGTCGTGCTGGGGGGGTATCAGTTGGTGGCAGGAGGAAGTAGGCATCCCTCCTGCTATATTCGCGCTGGCAGGGGGAGGGCAGCAGTGTCAGGTGGTGGCAAGAGGAAGTAGGCATCCTTCCTGCTATATTCGTGTGGGCGGTGGGAGGGCAGCAGTGTCAGGTGGTGACAGGAGAAAGTAGGCATCCCTTCTGCTATATTCGCGTGGGCAGGGGGAGGGCAGCAGTGTTGGGTGGTGGCAGGAGGAAGTAGGCATCCTTCCTGCTATATTCGTGTGGGCGGGGGGAGGGCAGCAGTGTCAGGTGGTGGCAAGAGGAAGTAGGCATCCCTCCTGCTATATTCGCGCGGGCAGGGGGAGGGCAGCAGTGTCGGGTGGTGGCAGGAGGAAGTAGGCATCCCTTCTGCTATATACGCGCGGGCGGGGGGAGGGCAGCAGCAGCAGCAGCAGCATTGGGTGGTGGCAGGAGGAAGTAGGCATCCCTTCTGCTATATTCGCGCGGGCAGGGGGGAGGGCAGCAGTGTTGGGTGGTGGCAGGAGGAAGTAGGCATCCCTTCTGCTATATACGCGCGGGCGGGGGGAGGGCAGCAGCAGTGTCGGGTGGTGGCAGGAGGAAGTAGGCATCCCTTCTGCTATATTCGTGTGGGCAGGGGGAGGGCAGCAGTGTCGGGTGGTGGCAGGAGGAAGTAGGCATCCTTCCTGCTATATTCGTGTGGGCGGGGGGAGGGCAGCAGTGTCAGGTGGTGGCAAGAGGAAGTAGGCATCTCTCCTGCTATATTCGCGCGGGCAGGGGGAGGGCAGCAGTGGCGGGTGGTGGCAGGAGAAAGTAGGCATCCCTTCAGCTATATTCGCGTGGGCAGGGGGAGGGCAGCAGTGTCGGGTGGTGGCAGGAGGAAGTAGGCATCCCTTCTGCTATATTCGCGCGGGCAGGGGGAGGGCAGCAGTGTCGGGTGGTGGCAGGAGGAAGTAGGCATCCCTTCTGCTATACGCGCGGGTGGGGGGAGGGCAGCAGCAGCAGCAGCAGCAGCAGCAGCAGCAGCAGCGTTGGGTGGTGGCAGGAGGAAGTAGGCATCTCTTCTGCTATTTGTGGGTCACCGGGGAGATTGCATTTGTCGGGGGGGGCCCCTTCAGCTGTTTTTGACAGGTCTGCCTGTCTTTTCAGTTGTGTTTTTTTTATGAGGCAGATATTTTGAGTGTGTAACACAAGCAAAATATCTGTGCAATGGAAAAAAAAAGAATAAAAAAGACAGGCAGGCTTGTCAAAAACAGCTATTTGGTGAACACTAGGGGTGTTTATTACGCAGTTATTTCTTACACAGTTATTTCTTAGGTTTTTAATTTTAGAATCAAAATGTAGTGCTAGGTCTTTCACAGAGGGTGGTTTCGTGTTGTGCACAGGTATGGTGTAGCGGGTGGTGTCAAATAGATTTGTGATTAGGTTGAACAACTCTTGTGTTGATTCCTGGTGAACCAGTGCAAGATAGGTTGATTTTGGTGGAGTAGAACGCTTTACGTTTGTCTTTTATCAGTTGTTTGTAGGTTTTTATGTTGGTTCTCCATTTGTTGCGGTCTGCCAGTTCTCCTGTTTTTTTCCAAATTCTTTCTAGTCGCCTAGCTAGTTGTTTCGTTTTTAGTAGTTCGGTGTCGAACCATTTGTTATATTTGTTTGCATTGCTTTTGCATTTATGTATGGGGGCAATTTTATCTAAAATGAATGTGCTGGTTGTCGTCCAGTGGTCCCAGAAATCTACTCCTTCCTCTATCTCAGTCTGCAGTTCGTATTGTGACCAGTATTCTTCTGGATTAATATAACCTCTTGTATGATGTTCTTTTTTCATCATCGGACGTGTTTTGGATTTTTGGTGCGACCAGATTAATTTAAAATAATAAGTGAAGTGGTCGGACCAGATGTCATGACACCAGGCAGAGAGATGATTGGGTCAAGGATTTCCTTTGTGGACATGGCAACCAAATCTAAATGATGGCCTTTTTCGTGAGTTTGTGTGGGTATGGGGAGGTTGTAGTTGAGTAGAGAGAGAAAATTTTTAAGCTCTTTTGTGTCTGTGTTCTCTTCGTCTAGGTGTATGTTTATGTACCCTGCGATGATGTTGTAGTTAGGGCCAATTGAATTGTGTAGGACGAATTCACAGACATCTTCTTTGGCTTTGGGCCAGCTTTTTGGCGGGACATAGAATAGTATGCAGGATAAGGATTCTTCTAGTTGGGTGTTATTGATTTTACAGGCTAGGATTTCTAGGTGGTCGGTCATTTTGGAATCCAGAAGTTCGAACTCGAGTCCTTCTTTAAGAAGAATTGCTAGTCCTCCTCCTTTTTTGCCTGTGCGGTTTAACGTTAGGATTTTGAAATTGTCTGGTAGAAGATCAATTATTATTGGATCATCTTCAGACCGTAAGCAAGTTTCGGTTAGAAAAAGGCAGGCTATTTGCTTGCTGATGATCCAGTCGTTAATTAGGAATGCCTTATTTCTAACAGATATGCACAGGGAATAGAAGTGGATGCGGCAATTTCTGTGGAGGTGGTGGTTCTGATGGCTTTTAGTTCCCTTGTTCTTTTTTTAAGGGTGCGCTGATGTCTTTTTTTATTTGAGATAACATTAATGTGATTTATTGTGTCTTCCTGTGGGTTAGTGATGTGTATGATGGATAGATCTGGGTAGTGGATGGATTGCAATTTTGGGAAAAGAGAGTTAACGTCTTTGATGCTACCACTTATCAGGTAGATCTGTAAGATCAGTAGGAGGTTCATGGTTGTGGGGTAAGAGATTCTTCCTGATGCAGAGGGAGAATAAATTTCCCTAGAATTCTTGCTTTATGGTTTGAAGGTAGTTAGGGGAGTGAATTGGTTTGAGAGGATGACCCTAGGATTATTGATTTAGATTGGGTGGCTGTTAGACGGGTAGAAATGGTTCTTTAAAATGACTCGGGAGGATATAGGTCTCGAAGTCCTAGCAGGATGACCTGGGTGGATGTAGTTCTTAAGAGAGGTCCTGGTACAAGCAGCTAGTGATTGCACATGCATTTAATAGTTACTCATGCGACTAACTTATACAACTAACTCAAGCATCTGACCCATGCGACTAATTAAATTTATTGACACATGCTACTAGCACATGCGTCTAACAGTTCCACATGCGACTAACAGTTATTCATGCAGTTAACAGTGACAGTGTACCTATGTCTGACAGTTACAGATGGTCCTTTAAACTGTTTGGGATTCAGGGGAATATTCGATGGGTTTGGAGAAATCCTGGGGGTCTCCTGATGTCTGTGGCGGTCGGCAGATGTTGCATGGAAGGGAGAGAGGACAAACGCTGTATAGAAAGAAGTGAGCGAAGATGATTAAAACAAACGACAAAAGGTAGAAAGATTTTTTGTTGCTTTACTTACAATCAAGTAGTATTGTAACTGTATTGATAAAACTTTATAAACAGGACATGGAATTAAGGCAATTTTGGGGGGATTAAACCCCTTTCCTAAGGTCAGGACAGGATACTGTTCTGAAGAAAGATTTGGCCTCTGAAAACTAATTGAAAAATGGATTAGTCCAGTAAAATGGTATTTTCTTATTTCTCATTATTTGTTTTATTTCTGTTTGTTAATTTGTAAAGTGGTGATTGTTATGTATCAGTTTTTTCAAATTTACATCTACTATCTTTAGATTTTTCATAGTATAAGGGGACATGTGCCACTGTTTCTGTGATGTTGTGGTGTTGCATTGTGTGCAGAGTCTGGTTTCTTGGCGGATCAGTTTAACTCAGGGATCTCAAAGTCCCTCCTTGAGGGCTGCAATCCAGTCGGGTTTTCAGGATTTCCCCAATGAATATGCATGAGATCTATATGCATGCACTGCTTTCAATGCATGCATATAGATCTCATGCATATTCATTGGGGAGATCCTGAAAACCCGACTGGATTGCGGCCCTCAAGGAGGGACTTTGAGACCCTCTGGTTTAACTTTTGTCTACATATTTCTATTTTTAGTTTGTGATTGTTCCATATTGGGCGAGCGTGTTTCTGTGTTCGGTATATGAAAAAGACATGGTTTTCTGGGTTCATAGTCAAATGTGCACAAGACAACAGCGCGCGGACAAGTGAGCGCCAGGCAAGTGAGTGCCAGGGCAACTGAGCGCCAAGACAATTCAGTGCAAATCATTTTTAGTAGTAAGCACGAGCAGGACAACTGAGCGCAAGACATCTGAGCGAGAGACATTTTAGCGCAAGACGGGTGCAAGAATGACGAAACTTTGATCCGCGCATGTGTGCTAAGTGTTCCATGATAAACAACAAAACTTTAATCTGAAAAAGCGCACTCAGAGTTTTATTATTATACCCTCGGGTTTTCTTGCGATTGTGTAGCATGCATCTTATATAGCTTTCAAAAGTAATGACATAAAAATATACTGTCCGCGTGCGCGTGAACCGAAAATATAAACTTACCTGGAAATGAAGAAATCTGAAATGTGGAAGTAGTGTTGCTCTCACCAGAGGCGAGTAAAATCCGCGCAAGACAAATATCTGTTATAGAGCAAGTTCTAGCAAAACCAGAGCTTTACCTATAACGGACGCGGTCAGGCAGCGAAAGGAAGGTGGGCTGTTCTGAGCACATATATAAGGAGGAAACGTAACCATAGTAACAAAAATGCATTCACGTGATTTATATTCAAAGCACAAAGAGGCAAGGGAAACCATACTGATGACGTGTTGACGTGCGTGTGCCCTTCGCCACGCGCCATTTTGCGGCGCTGATTTGTCTTGGCGGTTTTGTCTTGCGCGCATTTGACCTGTCACCGGTTTTCTGTTAGCATTGACTGATCAATTGACTGTGCAGGATCTGGTTTGTTTAGTTTTACAATGTATGTGTTGGTGTTCTAGTGCTCACTGCAGTGTTTAAGATGCTGCCTTTTCCTAAGTACAGTGGTACCTTGGATTACGAGCATAATCCGTTCCAGGAGCATGCTCGTAATCCAAAATGCTCGTTTATCAAAGCGAGTTTCCCCATAGGAAATAATGGAAACTCGCTTTGATACGTTCCAACCCCCCCCCCCCCCCGGGGCCAAGGCGCTGCTCCCCCCCCCCGCTCGCAAAGTCCCCCCCCCCCGCGTGATCCGGCACCCCCCGTGAGAACAGGCACCCCCTGCCCGACCAACTTTAACTCACCCCCCCCGTCTGGCACCGGCACGAGAACCGCTCCCCCCCACTTGCAAAGGCCCCCCCCCTGCTCGAATCGGCATCCCCCCGCGAGAACAGGAACCCCCCGCCCGACCAACTTTAACTCACCCCCCCCTTTGGCATCGGCACGCAGCCCACAAGTGCCGGTGCCGCTTGAAGATCTTCTAATTCCCAGTCTCTGCCGGCTTTGAGCATGCTCAAGCCCTTCTAATTCTCCCTCTCGCCGAGATTCTCGGGGGGAAGAGAGACTTGTGGGAAGCACATTGCAGTGATCCAGGCGCGAGGTGACAAGGGGGCGGGTAATAGTCTTGGCAGCGTGCTCAGAAAGGAAACTCTGACAAGTTTTAGCGGTTTGTTGTCTACGCAAAGAGAAGGACAGACGAGTCAAAGATGACCCCGAAGCTGCGAGCAGACGAGACAGGGAGGATGAGAGCGTCATCCACTGAAAGAGAGAGAACATGAGTCCATACCATGGACGGTAAGTGTTCGCATGATGATTTTTGGGGGTTGGCTGGGCAATATTAGCGCATGACCACTTCTTCAGAAATTGGAAAATTGTCCATTCTATGGGTTAAATGGCTTTAGGGTGTGGAAGAATCCTACGCCAGGCCTCTTTTTGCTTAGCACATATTTATCAAGAAAAGAGCAGGGTATCTCTGCAGCTGGCCACTCTCTAAACCAAGAGCCCTTAGGTCAGAAATATCTCGCTTTGCTCCTTTACCCAGATGAGTTCTGTTCAGGGCTCACCACAGGAAATACCATCAGTACAAAACTATAGCAGCCATCTGCTGAGGAATGAAATGTCTTCTATGGAGGATTCTTTTTCAGAATAATGGAAAGCAGATTTTATTCCTCAAAGCTCTGCCAATTTTCTATTATATATATAAAAATATATAAGTTTCTAATTTAATAATTTGGTATTCCAAACTGTACAGATCATGAAAGGGGGGCTTGAATTAAATGTGGCACTGCTATGTGTGGAATAAAAATTGGATAGACGTAAGAATGTAGCATACATAAGAACATAAGAATTGCCATCTCCGGATCAGACCCTGGGTCCATCAAGTCCGGTGATCCGCACACGCAGAGGCTCCGCCAGGTGTACCCTGGCATAGTTTTAGTCCCCATATCACTGTATGCTTCTCAAGGGAGATTTGCATCCAATTTACCCTTACCCGTATCACTCTATGCCACTCTTAAAGAGATGTGCATCTAGTTTACCCTTAAATCCTAGAACGGTGGATTCTGCAATTACTTCCTCTGGGAGAGCATTCCAGGTGTCCACCACTCGTTGCGTGAAACAGAACTTCCTGATCTTCGTCCTGGACCTGTCCCCCCCTCAGCTTCAGTCTATGTCCTCTTGTCCGTGTCACATTGGACATTGTAAATAACTGCGTTCCCTGCTCCATTTTGTCGAATCCTTTCAGTGTTTTGAAAGTCTCGATCAGATCCCCTCGCAGTCTCCTCTTCTCAAGGGAGAACAACCCCAGTCTCCTAAGTCGTTCCTCGTAGTCCAGGTTCTCCATACATTTCACTAGCTTCGTTGCTCGTCTCTGCACCCTCTCTAGCAGTTTTATATCCTTCTTTATGTATGGAGACCAATGCTGGATGCAGTATTCCAGGTGCGGTCTGACCATGGCTCTGTAGAGCGGTATTATAACTTTCTCTGATCTACTCGTAATTCCCTTCTTTATCATGCCTAGCATTCTATTTGCCACGGTTTCAGGGTCCTATCTATCAGTACACCCAGGTCCTTTTCCTGTTCGGTCTTTCCCAGAGTTATACCTGACATACTATACTTGTGATCTTTATTTTTTCTGCCTAAATGCATCACTTTGCATTTTTCCACATTGAAATTTATCTGCCATTTATCTGCCCACTTCTCCAATTGATTCAAGTCGCTCTGGAGTTCCTCGCTGTCCTTCTGTGATCTGATTGCCCGGCATAAATATAACTGATTGCGACTTGCAAATTCATTGTATCAGTCACAGAGCGAGAATCCCTGAGGACACAAATGGACATATGGAAAGCTGACCAGAGTGCCCAGTAAACTCGCCATGCAGAGGTGCTACACATGCTTGGAGAAAAAGTACAAGCCATTCACAAGCTCACACAGCGGCAAATGACTGATCCAACTATCAGCGCCCCGGTAGGAGTTTCCTTTGGAGAGTTTATTAGACTTAAGCTAGCACCGGAGGATGATATTGAAGATTTTTATTGTTGGCTTTTGAGCGGGTGGCTGGGGCATCTTGCTGGCAACAAGACCAGTGGGCAATAAAGCTTATTCCATGCTTAGCAGGGCGAGCGTTAGAGGCTTACCGAACTTTAAACCCTGAGCAAGCCTCGCACTATAAATGCATAAAAGAAGTTCTGCAAGAGTACATCAGACATACACCTGAGCAATATCATATGCAGTTCAGGGCTCTAAGAATGAAGCCCGGAGAGAGACCTAAGGTCCTGGCACAGCGACTTAAACGTCTCTGTGAAAGGTGGTTGGCACCTTATCTTCAAAGTCTCCCAGCAGTAATAGCGGAGCTGGTGAGGAAACAGTTTATAGAGGCTGTCCCAGATACTCTAAGGGACTGGTTAGCAAAGCAGGGTGCCCCAACCCTTGGCCAGACAGTGACTATTGCCGAAGCCTTCTTGGAGGCTCAGGTCACTTCTAGAGCCCAAGGGTCTGGTTAGGAAGCCACCAGGGTACATGGTCCCAGTCAAGAAGCCCAGGGTAGGTTTAAACAGAGTACTTCCCGAGATCTGACCCTTCGATGCTTCTCATGTGGGAAGATAGGTCATAAGAGTTAGCAGTGTAAGGGGAAAATGAACTTGGCTAGTAGGAAAGACTAATCACTCCCGAAGGCAGGGAGGGAATACATTATTCAAATCAAGTTGGAAGGGAGTGCCTGTTACCGCCCTATTGGACTTGGGCGCTAATCGATCCAGTATTTCCCATACATTATGGAAGAACATTCTGGGAGACAGAGGGGAGCGGTTAGATAGACTGAGAGGCACATCCAGAATCTAGTGTATGCATGGCACTACAATTCCCTATGAGCTGAAAAGAATTTGGTTGGAATATGGGGGAAGAAGGCAGACCTTAGATGTGGCAGCAATGCCAAGACCTCCCTATGACCTCATCTTAGGGAGAGAGTGGTCTTGCTTCCAAGAATGCATGAGAGATGTGGAGGGGATGCCTCGGGTTAAGCATAGCAGGACAAGTCAATTTTCTGAAGCCCACTCTCTCGACCGAGCCAGGGCTCAATTCTATTGGTCTTCATTGCCACAAGAGGTTAAAACCTGATGCCCAGAGTGTAAGCCTAGTAAATTAGGGGTCTATTCAAGGGGAAGGTGAGGGCAAGTGGAGTAGCAGAGGTAAACGTAGGGTTTGCTAAAGAGAAAAACAGGGAACTGCTGTTAAGGTTTGTGCGGCTATCAGACAAAGTGAGACCTCCCTACAAGGCTACGACCCAGGCCGCAGGCTTTGATATAAGTAGTGCCCAGGAAATAGTAATATCTAGTGGGGGCTGGGAGGTCATAAACACAGACTTGCAAATATCATTGTCATCAAGGTGCTACGGTTGAATAGCACATAGGTCAGTACTGGCGGGCGTAATTGTCCCCGATTACAGAGGACCTCTACAGGTAATCCTCTTCAATTTAGGAGATGAAGATTACAGAATAAAGGAGGGGGACCGAATAGCCCAGCTAATTTGTGAGAGAATTTCTCTTCCTGATTTGCAGGAGGAGGCGAGATTGGAAGACACAAGCCGAGGAAACCAGGGATGGGGCTTACACTGATATAGGCGATGCTCGAAGCCAGGGAAAGCCTGATGCTAACATTCTGTCACAGCTAGAAGAAGGGATAAGACCCTCACCCAAAGATAAAAGGATTGATAGTGTTTTGAGGAGAGGGGGGATATGTGACAGGGAAGCTCCTGTCACTGGTTCAAAATCTGCTTTAAACCCTGCCACTAAAGCAAATGTGCCTATTCCTAAGCTTGGGAAGCTGCCCATTAACTCTGTTCCCAGTGCTAAGATCTTACAGGCTTCCCCTTGAAATTATTGAGGATGGAGTATTTTCTAAGGCAACTATTAAACTTTAATTTATTTTTGCTTTTCTTTGTTTTTAATGGCGTTCTTTTCCTTTTTATATTTGTAAAAACCATGCAGATGCTAACATGAAGTACGGTCAAAAGTTTAAATAGTATGAAACTGTGTTTGGGTGGCAAGGTGACAATTTCTCACTCCAGGACTGGTGATACCATGTTGTCAGGGGAGGGGGGGGGGTGCAAAGCTTTGGAATGCTCTGCCAGGAGTTCTGCGCTTATGTGCAGATAGTTTAGGTTTCAAGAAAATGTTGAAAAACACAATTGTTGCAAATGCTTTCCTACAATGAGATATCGTGTAATGCCTTAGGGCGATAGATTTTACATGACATTAGTGATTTCTATTCCGCCATTACCTTGCGGTTCAAGGCGGATTACATAAGACGTTATCTAGCCATTTCCAGAGGTATTACAGAGTGCAGCGGGTTGCTACAGGGCATACAGATGATTCTTGCGGTGTTAAGTTTGGCTTTAAGGATTTCTTGAATAGCAGGGTTTTTATTTCTTTTCTGAAAGTTTTGTTGTCTGGGGTCGGCGATCAGTAAATTGGAGAGTTGGTCGTCTAGTTTTGCTGCTTGTGTGGCTAGAAGGCCATCGTATATTTTTTTTCGTTTGACGTTTCCGATTGGAGGGTGCGTGAATGGAGTGTGGGTTCTCCTATGTCTGGTTGTGGTGGTTTGGATTAGTCGGTTGTTCAAGTAGGCTGGGCAGTCTCCGTTTATGGTCTTAAATAGTAGACAGTAGAATTTGAATCATATAGAAAAGGGTTTCATTTTATTTTTGAACTTGTATGCACTATTTGATTTTTATGAATGTTATTATGTAAACAGCATAGGAATTATACGGTATATGAATTTTTTAAATACACAATGAACATTAACGCTTATCACAGTGTAGTGTGCGTGCTAACACCAAAGCATAAGTAATTTTTTTTTTTTTTCCCTTCTTCTCTTTCCCTTTCGTTTTGCTTTCCATCTACATCAGGGGTGTCCAACCTTTTGGCTTCCCTCGGCCGCATTGGCCGGAAAAAATATTTCTGGGGCCGCACAAACACTAACACTAGTCGATGAGCAAAAAAAAAAAAAGGTTGAGCAGGTCCCAAATTTGCAATCACTAATATAGAAGATGTACGTATCTAATAATAAACCTTCATTAAAGGGACACTGTGGAGAGGAACCCAAAAAAGCAGTAATACTTACCCTGACTGAGTGATCCCTCCACGTGTACTGCTGACAGTGAGAGCAGCCACAGGCTTCCGCATCCCCACTCTGATGAGCAGAGATGTGCGCTCCTGGTTTTCCCATTCACTTCTATTATAGCTATGGTGAGCGGAGATGCTGAATCATCTATCAGCAGCGCACATGGAGGATTGTTTAATCAGGGTAAATAATACTGCTTTTTTGGACTTCCCACTTTTGAGCTTAGGCTCCCTCAAAATGAATATCTCCCCTGCTGTAGCTAGTAGGGATCCCCAAGCCTCACCAACTGATGGCCACCTCCTCCCCCTTCAACTTCCCAAGTTTTGCAGATGGCAGCAATATTGCAGAGTGGCTGCCTTCCCTCCTCCCTGCCCCCCTTCCCCCTTGGCATTGAGGATATTGCCATTGGCTGCAAAGCTTGGAGATTTGGGGTTGCAAGACTGGAGGAAGATGTCTCTAGTTGGCAGGGTTTGGGAATCCCCACTAACTCAAGTATTTATAAATAGAGCCTCAGGCAGGAAGAAACTTTGGTGCCCATCTACTAATTTTGGGCTCCAGTCCCTCCCCCAAATCAGCTGTATATGACTACACCACTAAATACAAAAATAATTGTAATGCACATAACCCAAAGCTAACATATTCCAGTTAATAAATTCAAAATAAAACAATATTTTTCTACCTTGTTGTCTGGATGTTTTGTTTTCCCATCATCTTGGTCCCAGTTTCTCTTTCTGCTTTTTGTCTGTCTTCAACTTATTATCTTTCCAGTGTCTGCTGTCCATTTTTTTCTCCCCTTCTGTCATTCCATTTCCTTCTTATGCCTGTCTCCAATGTATTGATTTTTCCTTTTCAGCTTTCTTTTCTTTTTTGCCTCTGTCCACTCAAATCTTGCCTTCTTTCTCACCCTTTTTCTTTTTAAATGTTCAGCTACCCCTTAATTCTCCATCTTCTCTCAGTTCCTAACTCTCCCATTTCCCATCTCACTCCTTTCCCAGCCTCCTATTTCTTGCTGTCTATGCCCCATTACCACATTTCTACCACTGTACTCACTGCTCTGTCACTCATCTTATCATCTCCCTTTTGACCTCATCCACCTGGCTCACCACTTTAAGAATCCCCCTCCATCTCTCTGTGGTCAGGCTATAATTCCCTGTCCTTTTCTTTCCATCTCCTAGTATCTTCGTATCCCAGCTCTCTTCCCTTCTGCCCTCCTATGGGTCTATCTCTGCTCTTCTGTCCCCATGATCCAACATTTTGCTCCCTCTCTTTTCTGTTTTTTTTTTCTTCCCTCCCCCCTTGATGCTGAACAATGAAATGGAGGGGGAAAAAGTGAGATGTTGCCTCTCTCTGCCTTCCGTCCACAGGCCTAATATTTCTCCCTCCCTCCCTTCCTCTTTCCAACTGCCTCCAACCCATCTCTCCCCCTACCTACCTGCCTGCCTGCCTTCCCCAGGTCCACCATTTCTCCCTTTCTCTTCCCAACAGTTCTCCCTTCAAGTATCTCTTTCCCTCTTCCTCCACACTACCCCAGGTCCAACTTTTCTCCCTTCAGACTATTGCCCACCATCTCTCTGTCATCTGTTTCTGGCCCTATAAGCTCTCTCCCCACATCCAATCTAGCACTTCTTTTAATAACCTCCCTCTCTGTACTTTAAAAAAAAAAAGTCCAGGAGGCTTCCTCGGCCCAGTATGTTCTTCCCCTTCACTCTCCCCAATTGTACCAATTCTTTCCCTCTCTCAGACACCCAATTCTCCCTTTCTAATATCTCCCTCACCTCTGCATCTCTTTCCTTTACTCCCTCCATTCTTCCATCTTATGGCTCAAGCTCCCCTCTCTTTCCCTTCATTCTGTCTCCTTCAATGCTGCCCCCAGCCCTCTCTGCCTTCTGAAGGGCTACTGCTGCTGGTGTCTAATTCCCAGTTCCTAAGCCCGTTAATTTTTTTTTTTTTGGTAATTCTTTATTTAAACACAGATAGGAGACAAGAAAAACACAAGGATACCAATCTCCTGAAAAGTAACAACCAAACAACAATGTCCCACCAAGCACAAGAACTGTGTTGAACATTTTTAAGAGAACAAAATAGAACCCCCCCTTCCCCTCCCCCCAAGAGACAGCTCAGTAACCCCCTCCCCAGTACCTTCCCCAACCACCTAGAAGACCAAGTGGAGCTCCCAACTCCCTATATCCAAGAAACAGCCCAGCCACCCAGAAATCCAATCACTGCCCCCTCCCCCATCACCCCTCAGTTCTAGCACAATCCATTCCCTCCACTGCGAGAAATTGACCCCACACCTCCTCAAATTGCTTCCAGCGCTGAGTTAGTAAAGCAGATAGTCTATAACGTTCACAGACCCAGCCCAATTTCTCTCTCATCATCAGCAGGGTAGGCACCATTGAGCTCTTCCAATGAAAGGCTATCACCATCCAGGCAGCCGTACAGGCCAACCTGTCCTGCGTGTCCTCCACCCTCCAGGCAGCACCCACAACAATGCTTGAGGGTATTTACCATCTTGCCGGGTGCCTCGGTGTTTTCTGTCTTGCCGGCGCCCTCCTCCATCTTTCTGCAGCGTTTTCTGAAAGCCGCGGGCAGCGGCTTCCATGCGCCTATTGCGACTGATCTGGACGCGTTCCCTCTGACGTCAGAGGGAACACTTCTGGGTCAGCCGCAATAGGCATATAGGATCTGCTGCCCGCGGCTTTCAGTGAATGCTGCAGGAAGATGGAGGAGGGCGCCGGCAAGATATAATACACCACATTTCCCTTGAGCGTGAGCGGGGCCGCACAAAATATTTCTTGGGGCTGTGGATTGGACACCCCTGATCTACATCCTTATTCTGAATTGTCTTCCTGGTAAACTCTGCACCTCCGAGGCCTGGAGAGACGCCTGTAACCTTCACCAACGTTTAGCCGACTGGGGTTGCCATAGTAGCAGCAACTAATCTGCACATTCGTCCCAGCCTTGACTGCCAAACCCAAATCCCCACACTGCGGCCTGAATGTTTTCTGTGGCTTGGGATGTAATACACCATTGAACACCTGGGTTCACACACTTGAGGAGCGGACAAGCTTTCTTAGGGAATGAAATGAAGAAAATGACATCTCGTACTTGCCTAATGTCAGTTTTCAGTCGAGGAAAGAGTGAGGGGAACTGACTCTCCCAATTATCCCCCTCTTTTATCAAGCTGCGCTAGAGGTTTTTAGCACGGGCCGGCGAGGTAAGTACTCTAGCGCTCATAAGAATTTTATGAGCGTCAGAACATTCACCGCACCAGCTGGCACTAAAAACATCCAGCACAACTTGATAAAAGAGGGCCTATGTTTGCGTATGAACTTTAAACTTCCTGCAGTGTCAATGCTAGAAGATAAGAATAGCCTTACTGGGTCAGGCCAATGGTCCATCCAGCCCAGTATCTTCACGGAGGCCAATCCAGGTCACAAGTACCTGGCCAAAACCCAAGGAGTAGTAGTATTCCATGCTACCAATCCAGGTCAAGCCGTGGCTTTTCCCATGTCTTTCTCAATAATAGACTATGGACTTTTCCTCCTGGAAATTGTCCAAACCTTTCTTAAAACCAGCTACGCTATTCGCTCTTACCACAACCTCTGGTAATGCATTCCAGAGCTTTTTCTCCTATTGGTTTTAAGTAGTGCTGCCTGATTTAGGAAAAAAAATTTTGATTCGATTCAGCCTACTGAATTGGTTTTTCGATTCGATTTAATTTTCCTGCCCAATTGGGTGTTGTTTTTTTGATCATCCTGGTGGTTTATTTTACAGCCTCTTCACCCCCTCTGCCTTCTCTTAACCACACTGGCGCTGTGGTGTAAACAAAACAAACCAAAAAGACTTTTCCTCTCTCTGTTAAATCCTAGCTCATGTTTGCGGTCTAACACCAGCTCTGGCAGGATACACATTTTAAATCTGACATATTGTAATCACAAAATGGAAAATAAAATTAGTTTTTCTACCTTTTGTTGTCTGGTCATTATTCAAATCTTGTTGGTCCCAGGCTGTGGTTGTCTTCTAATAACTTGCTTGCCAGGGTCTCCTTCTTTTCTTTTTCCATGCTAACCATCCATCTGCCATCTCTGTCCTCTCCTTCTGTTTCCCTTCCCTCCCCCAGAGGTCTGGCATCTTTCTTTTTTTTTCGTCTTCATCCACAGATCCACCTTTTCTTAACTACCCTTTCATCTAGCATCTCTCTCTCCTTCCCCACCACCCCAGGGTCCACCATCTCTTCCTTTCTTTTCCCAACTACCCTCCTATCCAGTATATCTATCCCCCCCTCCACACCATCCCTTGTGTCCAACTTCTCTCCCTTTCTGTTCCTTCCCTCCCTAAATCCCATTGTCCATCATCTCTCTTCCTCTCCTCTATTTTCAGACCCATTATTTCTTCCCCCCCCCCAAAGTCCAGCATATGTACATCTCTTTGAACCCTCCTTCCCTCTCTCCCTCTGTGTACTTCTACACCAGGGTCCCCCCTCCCCTGGTCTGTTCCCCCTTGAAGGCCTGCACCTCCCTCTGAAGGCCTACATCCCCCCCAAAGGCCTGCCTGCCTGTCCCACCTGAACGCCTGTCCCCCTTCCCTTTGAAGGCCTGCATCCGCCCCGAAGGCCTGCCTGCCTGTCCCCCCCTTTGAAGGCCTGCATCTCCCCCGAAGGCCGGCCTGCCTATCTCCTCTGAAGGCCTGTATCCCCCTCCCCCGGAAGACTGCGCCCCCCTCTCCCCCCCGGAAGGCCTGTGTGTTCCCCTTGGCCTCCCGGAATGAATTTTCCTAATTTCAGAAGCCTGCAATAAGGTCGCTGGTGCTAGCAATCTTTGCAAGCTGCTGTACCACTTCGGAGCTCTCTTCTTTCTGCTGCGGTCCCACCCCTTCTCTGACATCAGAGAAGGGGCGGGACCTCGGCAGAGAGAAGAGAACTCCGAAGTCGTACAGCAGCTTCCAAGTATCGCTAGCGCCAGCGATCTTATTGCAGGCTGCTGAAATTAGGAAAATTCATTCCAGGAGGCCAGGGGGGAAGATGGACAGGACAGCACAGCAGCGGGAGGCCAGCGGGTAAGCCACTTCCCGACTGACCCTCCTCACTCGCCCTCTAAAGCAGGTGCGGCAGGCCAGCAAAAGGCAGCGCTGCAGCTCCTGCTTTAGAGGGCGAGTGGGGAGGGTCAGTCAATGAATCAGGAGGCCGATTTTTTTTTGTCAGGGTAAATAGATTAGAATCGATTCACTTGAAATGAATCGGTGAATCGATTCGAATCGTGAATCGGGCAGCATTAGTTTTAAGAGTATTTCCCTGTAACTTCATTGAGTGTCCCCTAGTCTTTGTAATTTTTGACGGAGTGAAAAATCGATTCACTTGTACCAGTTCTACTCCACTCAGGATTTTGTAGACTTCAATTATATCTCCCGTAAGCCGTCTCTTTTCCAAGCTGAAGAGCCCTAACCGTTTTAGTCTTTCCTCATACCAGAGGAGTTCCATCCCCTTTATCATCTTGGTCGCTCTTCTTTGAACCTTTCAAGTGCCGCTATATCTTTCTTGAGATAAGGAGACCAGAATTGAATGCAATACTTCAGGAGAGGTCGAACCATGGAACAATACAGAGGCATTATAATATCTTTAATTTTGTTAACTGTATCTTTTTTAAATAATTCCTAGCATCCTGTTTGCTTATTTGGTCGCCGCCACCGGCTCAATGATGGTATATCTCTGCCAACTTATTCTTCTGCCCAATTTATCGTGCATAAGGAAATAATTGAAAGAGAAAAATAAACGATGGGCTCTGATTACACCTCTTGGCTCACGGCTAGAATACAATCTCTGTATAGAGGGATTTTTGTGACAGAAGGTTGTTAATACTTGTATATTAGACAGGTAGAGTATAATGGAAGATTATTAAATAATGAGTGGGGTAGAACAGTTAAATAAGGAACAACTGTTAACCTTTTAAACACTAAAACGAGAAGACATACCATAAAACTAATAACTAGCAAATGAAAAGCAAATCCTCTGAAAGTAATTGTTTAATGTTCATGCAAGACACTATCAAGCCGTGGAATCTATTCCTGAGTCAAGGTGACCAACAGTTCAAGAGGTCTGGACAAGTTCTTGGAGGAGAAGTGCATGAACATTTCTTAAAAGGGATGTACATAAGAACATAAGAAGCGCCATCTCCGGATCAGACCTTCGGTCCATCAAGTCCGGCGATCCGCACACGCGGAGGCCCTGCCAGGTATACACCTGGCATTTTATAGCCAACCATATCTTTATATGCCTCTCTCAAGGAGATATGCATCTAGTTTGCTTTTGAAGCCTAGGACTGTCGATTCTGCAATAATCTCTCCTGGGAGAGTATTCCAGATGTCAACCACTCTCTGTGTGAAGCAGAACTTCCTGATATTAGTCCTGAACTTGCCCCCCCTTAGCTTCATTTCATGTCCTCTTGTCCGTGTCAAATTGGACAATGTAAATAATCTTCTCTGCTCTGTTTTGTCGATTCCTTTCAGTATTTTGAAGGTCTCGATCATATCCCCACGCAGTCTCCTTTTCTCAAGGGAGAACAATCCCTGTGTTTTAAGTCGATCCTCATATTCCAGTTTCTCCATACCCTTCACTAGTTTAGTTGCTCGTCTCTGCACCCTCTCCAGCAGTTTTATATCCTTCTTTAGGTAGGGAGACCAATGTTGGACGCAGTATTCCAAGTGGGGTCTGACCATTGCCCTATAAAGCGGCATTATAACTTTCTCCGATCTACTCGAGATTCCTTTCTTTATCATGCCCAACATTCTATTTGCCTTCTTTGCCGCTGCCGCGCATTGTGCCGACGGCTTCAGGGTCCTATCTATCAGTACACCCAGATCCCTTTCTTGTTCACTTTTTCCCAGAGTTGCACCTGACATTTTGTACTCGTATTTCTTATTTTTACTGCATAGGTATTTTATGTGCATAGGTATTTTTTTTTTTTTTTAAAATCCATTAATTTGGGGAATTTTCAGAATTTTTTCTGACTTTTTTAGGTGTTCGGGTTTTTTTTTTAAGCTTGTTTCACACATTCATTTCAATAAGAATTGGCTAAGCAGATTATAAATACCATGCTATATTAAATTAACCACACAGTAGAACTCTCTAATGCAGTGGTCTCAAACTCGCGGCCCGCCAAGTCCTATTTTGAGGCCCTCGGTATGTTTATCATAATCACAAAAGTAAAATAAAACGATTTCTTGATCATATGTCTCTTTAGCTATAAATGACAATATTATTATTAAGACTTAGCCAAAAAGAAAGATTTATAAACTATAAAGAGTTTTACCTCATGCAAAAATGTCATTTCTTTAATAAGACATTAACTATTTTTTCTGAGGCCCTCCAAGTACCTACAAATCCAAAATGTGGCCCTGCAAAGGGATTGAGTTTGAGACCACTGCTCTAATGTGTGCAGACTGATTGTATGAACATTAATTTATGTTAATGCACAATTTTGCATCCATTAAGGTGCATTACGATAATTATGTGCGTTATTTGCCCCTCAAAATACACTAAACGGTATTGATTTGTATTGCACAATAAATATTGGTTAATGCAGGCTGCACATTATTAGATGCAAATACATGCAAAGCACCTCATTACAATGTGAATTGACTGCTGCTGTTCAATATATTTATTAATGACCTAGACACAGGGACGAAGTGTGAAGTTATAAAATTTGCAGATGACACAAAACTTTTTAGTGGGGTTAGGACTAAGCAGAATTCTGGTACAATCCCTAATGCTAAGCCATCTTGATTATTGTAACATTGCCCATCTGGCAATCTCCCAAAAGAAAATGCAGAGACTACAACTGATACAAAATGCGGCAGTTAGGTTGATCTTTAGGTTGAAGAAGTCCGATCACTTAACCCCTTCCTACCGACTCCTGCACTGGCTGCCAATGGAGGCACGTGCGAAGTTCAAGCTGGGATGTCTCTGCTTCAAGGTACTATCTGGTCTAGCCCCTAAATATATAACTGACCTCTTCTCCTTCTCAACCAACAGACATAAGAGAAGAACACACCTGAAGTTCGTTTCCCCATCGGCTAGAGGATGTAAATTTAAGAGACACCATCAACAACTTCTATCGTATCAAGCAGCCACATGGGGCAAAGACCTGGAAAAACTAATTATACACGCAAATAACTATGGTGAATTTAGGAAACATCTAAAAACATACCTGTTTTTGAAGTACCTAGGTAACGAATATGCACAATCGACCCCATCACAATCTCACTCCCCCAAATCCGATCCCGTAAACTGTCAACTAGAGAATGACACGGTGAAAAAATTGGTCCCCGTCACCGCCCCGTCCCCGTCTCACCATCCTCTGCACCGCCCCGTCACCGCCACTGCCACCCCATTCACCGCCCCGTCACCGCCACTGCAACCCCATTCACCGCCCCGTCACCGTCACCGCTGCATACATAAAAGCCTCAAACGGGTACGATTTTATATACTTTTCTAATATCTCCCCTATGTATCTGCCATTGCCCCATGCACATAATTTCCCCTCTTTCTGTTACCTTCCTGTGTCCAGATTTCCCCTATCTTCCTCTTCCATACCAGTGTGTCTCTTCTTTTCAACCCCATCTAGCTTTTTTCCCTCTTTCTTCCCCCCCCCCCCCCTGCTTCTAGCATCTGGCTCACCTGCCTGTCCTTCCCTTTCTTTCCTGCTGTGGGTTTTTCTTTCCGTTTTCATCACCTTGGCCCAGAATCCTTTTCCCTTTCACTCCCTCCTTACAGTCTGAGCCGGGAACACTAGCGATCGCCCGGTCCTCGCAGCCCCCACCCGCCTGCCCAATCGATCCTAGTGTTTAGCCAGCTCTCTCCCTTCTCCTCACCTTAATTTGCAGGCTTTCTTTTTCAGCGACCTGCACGCTTTCCCAAAGAGCCGCACACGCGCGGCTGCTCAGTGTTCAATCTTCTGCTCTGCTGCAACTTCCTGTTTCCGGTTGCGTCAGAGCAGAAGATCGAAACTGAGCAGCAGCGGGTGCGCGGCTCTCTGATAGCGTGCGGGTCGCCGAAAAAGAAAATCTACAAACTAAGGTGAGGAGAAGGGAGAGAGCTGGCTAAACACTAGAATCGATTGGGCAGGCGGGTGTGAGCTGCGGGGACCGCGCGATCCTTCATGCCTCACTGCGGGGACAAGACCCATTCACCGCCCCGCGGGCGGTGAATGGCCTTGTCCCCGTCGCCGCAGCGACTGCTAGTTTTCTTCCCCGTTTTCGGCGGTGACCCGCGGCTAAAATGCGGTGGCCGCGGGTAAACCGCCACCGTGTCATTCTCTACTGTCAACCACTAATCTCTAGCTATGAATGTTCCATTCAATTTGTAGAATCTTCTAATTCATTGTAAACCGCATTGAATCTTTCTAATTCATTGTAAACCGCATAGAACTTCACGGTCCTGCGGTATATAAACTGTTGTTGTTATTATTAAGCAGGATTGTGAAGATTTACAAAGGGACCTGAACAAACTGGGAGAGTGGGCGAATAAATGGCAGATGAAGTTTAATGTAGAGAAACAGAAACCCGAAGTACAGCTATACGATGGGAGGGCTGGTAATGGGTGAAAAAAGCCAAGAGAAGGATTTAGGGGTACTGATGGGCAAAACAACGAAGCCATCGGCACAGTGCGCAGTGGCCTCTAAGAAGGCGAACAGAATGTTAGGTATTATCTAGAAAGGTATTACAACCAGAACGAAGGACGTTATCCTGCCGTATCGGGCGATGGTGAGCCCGCATCTGGAGTACTGTGTCCAGTATTGGTTGCCGTACCTTAAGAAGGATATGGCGATGCTCGAGAGGGTTCAGAAAAGAGCAACGCGCTTGATAAAAGGTATGAAAGATTAGACAAACTGGGGCTCTTTTCCCTGGAAAGGAGGAGGCTTAGAGGGGACATGATAGAGACTTACAAGCAGCCCTCCCTCTTGTTTTTTCCTTAATGTTCTCTTTTACTTTGCCTAATGTAATTCTTGCCTTTTTCCTTTTGTTTTTGTTTGTCTTTGTTTTTAATAGTTTTTAAAAGTTTGTATAGTTATAGTTTGGTGACGTATTGTCACCTCAAACCTATATTTTAGTTAAAGTTTGTCCTCTGTTTTTACAAATTTGTACACCGCCTAGAAGGCTGATTGGGCGGTATAAGATTTTTAAAATAAACTTGAAACTTGAACTTGAAGATCATGAAGGGCATAGAGAAAGTGGAGAGGGACAAATTCTTCAAACTTTTGAAAACTACAAGAATGAGAGGGTATTCGGAAAAATTGAGAGGGGCAGATTCAGAACCAATGCTAGGAAGTTCTTCTTCACCCAAAGGGTGGTGGACACCTGGAATGCGCTTCCAGAGGGTGTAATAGGAAAGAGTACGTTATTGGGTTTCAAGAAGGGATTAGATGATTTCCTGAAGGAAAAAAGGATAGAAGGGTATAGATAGAGGATTATTATACAAGTCCTGGACCTGATGGGCCACCGCGTGAGCGGACTGCTGGGTGCGATGGACCTCCGGTTTGACCCAGCAGAGGCACTGCTTATGTTCTTAAATGGGCCAGATATTCCTGATTCTCTCCAAACATATACAATTCCCCCCAATATCCCTTGGCAGATAATACCCTCCCCCAAAGCCCTCTGCCATCATATACCCCCTGAAGCCCCCCACCCACCCACAGGCACTTCCCCCCCCCCTTCAATGCCTCCTGAGCAAGTATATAACCTCCAAAGCTCACACCATGATATAGTCTCTGAAGTCTCCTAGCAGCACGTAACACCTCTCATTTCCCCCTCCATGATATATTCCCTCCCCCCCAAAAAAAAAACAACGGTCCCCAAAAACCTCCCTTCCTGTAGGTTCCTCTTGGCCTACCCTTACAAATTCCTAGCACATAGTAAGGTCAAGGCACTAGTGTGAATTTGCATCCTTTTTGCCCATCGTTGGCCATGCTACCATGCTCAGTACGCAAAATATGTACATAGGAATAGCTACACGTCTCCCTCCGTATTCGCGGTTTCAGCAATCACAGTTTCGATTATTCAGTTTTTAGCTTGCTGGCTCCTCCCCCCAAATTATATCAGTTTGCATAGAGAAATCACTGATTCCAAGCGTTTACAGAGAAAATTGCTGATTCCCAGCACTTTCTTCACCTTGTTTTGCCTTTCCTTGAGGAACAGGCCAGGTCTTCCACCATGTTATTCGTGGTTTCACCATATTCACAATGGCTTTTAATAGAAAACAGCGAATAACATATGAAAAAGTTATTTGCAGTTTTTCTGTATTCGCGAGTCTGTTAATCCCCTATCACAGCGAATGCAGAGGGAGAAGTTCTTCATTCTTTTAATCTGTTCTGTATATCAGCTGTATATGAAGTTGTAACCTTGTTGCTAAACCTTCTAGGTGTGTGTAAACTTGTAACCCATTCTGGGCTCTTCTGGGAGGACGGGCTAGAAATTTGAATAAATAAGTGATCCACAGTCCCTAGTGCCCCTGCCAGAATTGGATTAAAAATGATTTTGGCGGGAGAGGAACTTGGGAGCTTGACCCGGACAAAAGCATGGAGTGTGAGCTCCTGTGAACAGAGACTATTTTGCTAGAAAATAGCTGGATTTTTTTTTTTTTCATCAAATCCACCAACAAATAAAGTCCCTTCTTTTCTAGCATGGCTGAGACCAAGAATTCTAAATCAGACCAGCAATGCTCAGTTTCTTCTGGACTAAAAACACTGAAAACTGACCCCTGACAAAATGGCCGAAAAGGACACATTGAAAGCACAAAATCCAATCCTTAAGGACATGCTTAAAAATAGTTAGGGCAACACCTAGTTGACCCTTAGAGGTAGTATTGCAAAACTACTTCTAGGGGATCCTGGTGCCATTTTGAACCCAGCTTTGGCAGAGGCACCAGTGACTGAGGATCGCTCCTGTCCTGAACTCATTAGGCCCCATGAGTAGATGTTCTAGGAGAAAGAGTTTTGGCCAAGGAAAGGTGGAGTACATGGAAAAAGCACACGCACACATTCACACGTTCTTTGGAGCAGAGTAAATTTGTTGAGAATTTGTGTGCTGTCGTGGATTGTTCTGGGTGACTGGAGCAGAGGAGTAGCCGGCAAACGAGGGAAACCAAGTTCAGTTCCCATTGCAGCTCCTTGTGACTCCAGGCAAGTCACTTTAACCCTCCTTTACCCCAGATACAAAACAAGTACCTGTAGATAATATGTAAACTGTTTTGATCATAACCTCAAAAGTAGTAGCAAATCGCATCCCTTTCCCTATTTTATAAACCACATAGGACTGTCAATTTGGGGTGTAATGGGTCAAGCGCAGTGTATCTCAAACTGTGTGCCTCCTGCCATTTCAGGTGTGCCCTGGCACACTGGGGTGGAGGAGAGGTGCCGGCACCGGTTGACTGCCTACAGGATGTGCCTCTCGCGGCAAGAGGCACGTCCTGTAGGCAATCAGCTGACCCCAGCGCCTCTCCATCTCTCAGGCCCTCTTCCCTGCTGGCACCCCCCACTGGCGTCTCATGGCCCATCTGGAGGGCCTTCACGCATGCAGGAACATTGATGTGATGACAATGTCCACACACTTCCAAATGCCTCGAGCTGTGGCCACTATGTCTAGTGTGCCATGGCTTGAAAAAGTTTGCAAGACACTGGTCAAGAAATACTCTATAGTGGGCTATTGTGAAGTGAATTTCCTGAGGCAGATTATTCCAAGTTTTGAGAACAGTGAATAGAAGCAGATTGCTTCATTTTTATGAACGTGAGAAAAAGAAGAAAATGCTGTGAACATTGAACTTTGAAATAATGATAGAAACATAAAGTCCAAATGGCCCATCCAGTCAGCCTATCCGCAGCATCCATTATCTCCTCCTCTCCCTAAGAGATCCCATGAGCCTGTCCCACACTTTTTTGAATTCAGACAGTCTTTCTCTCCTCTACATCTACTGGGAGACTATTCCACACTTTCTGGACTGTTTTGTTGATATGTAGTTGCATGCTACAGCCTCTGTCTATCGTCACCCCTTGTAGTTTTAGGTGGGGTTGTATGGGGTATGAGAGAGTTTATTTCAAGGTTCGTTATGGTAGGGATTCTGTCGTTTTCGAAAAGTAGGAACTTTGTTTTATTTTGGTTTAGCTTTAGTTTGTGGGTTTTAATCTATTGTTTTATTGTTTCTAGTGTTTTGTGTAGTGTGTTTATTGCGGTGGGGGTTGGTTGGTTGAAAGGAAGGAGGGTGGTGATCAGTGCTCCCTCTAAGCGGGCGGGTGTTGTGAGCAAACCTTTTTTCACTGTGAGCTAGCGCCAGCAAGTTATGAGCCAACTCGCCCGATTCTCCTCTCGCCGCCCTGCCATCTGCCGTACGCCGTGCGCTGTGACGAGAAACTTGTGCGCTGCGATGTATATTTTGTGCGCCAGCACACGCCAGCGCAGCTTAGCGGGAACACTGGTGGTGATGTCATCTGTGTAGCTGTATGATGTTATGTTTAGTTGGTCTAAGCAGGTGCCGAGTGAGGCAATATATAGATTGAAGAATGTTGAAGATAGTGGGGATCCTTGGGGCACACCGCAGGGGTTATACCAGGATTCTGGATTGTAGGAATCCTTGGAACCATGTGTGCACCTGTGATTACCATTGTCTCCAATATTTGTAATAGTACGTTGTGGTCAACCAGATCAAATGCTGCGGCGAGATCTAGTTGTATGATTAGCATTTTTTTGCCTTTGATCAAGTGTTGTCGGGCTGCAATTTGGACTAGTTGAAGACGTGATAGTAACATTTTAGAGCAGTGAACTAGTGTTACATTACAGTAGTCTAGTCATAGAAACATAGAAATAGACGGCAGATAAGGGCCCACGGCCCATCTAGTCTGCCCACCTTAATGTCCCTCCCCTACCTTTGCCCTGTGAATAGATCCCATGTGCCGATCCCATTTGGCCTTAAAATCAGGCACGCTGCTGGCCTCAATCACCTGTAGTGGAAGACTATTCCAGCGATCAACCACTCTTTCAGTGAAAAAGAATTTCCTGGTGTCACCTCGTAGTTTCCCGCCCCTGATTTTCAACGGATGCCCTCTTGTTGTCGTGGGACCCTTGAAAAAGAAGATAGGATAGTCGAGATAGGATTAGGGATTGCACTAAGATTCGGAAGTGGTGTCCTAAAGCGTCTACTTAGGTGCGATTCACGACAAAGATAGGTACCAGAAATGTAGGCCTGGAAAACCCTGGCCTACTTTTCTGGCGCCTATCTTTCCCAGAGGTGCAAGTCTCTATATGGTGCCATCACATGACTGATGTGCAATCTGGGCTTGAGTGTGCAGAACCTAAGCTCCTTTATTAATATATGAGGACTATAGGTCATTTTTAATCGAGCAATACTCAGTACCTCTGAGTAACCCCTCAAAAAAGCCCTGAGTAAACTTTCCCATGTAGCAAATTATGTATGAGGTGGTGTTGAAAAGTTCTCAGCCCAACCAATCAACTTCCTAAATTCTGAGCGTTATTTTGCCGCTGTAGCTGAAATGAGTGTTAATCTTATTTCATTACCTGCCAATTTGCAGAAATGAAATTCTGTGTTTTTGACATTGTTTCGGATCATTGATTGAAACGTATCCACCTCATTCTCTTCTTGGTTGAGCTGAGAACTTTTCAGCACCCCCTGGTAGTGTGAAGAGATTGTGATGTCATAATGCCTCATTCCACCAATAAGAGCCAACTTCCCCAGTGATGTCACAATGGCTTGATTGTCCTGTACTTGGCTCCCTTTTATTACATACCAGGGGGTGCTGAAAAGTTCTCAGCCCAAGCAACCAGCTTCCTAAATTCTGAGCGCTGTCTTGCCACTGGAGCTGAAAAGTGTTGTCTTATTGCAGAAAACAAATTCTGTGTTTTGACATTGTTTCAGATCATCGATCGATCCAGATCCACCTCATTCTCTTCTTGGTTGGGCTGAGAACATTTCAGCGCCCCCCCTCTATGAAAGTCTGCTGCTTTCATGGATGATTCACCTACCTCCAGATAATTCTCCCCCAAATTACCCACCTAAACCCCTTCCAAGTAAACAAACCCCCCAAATAGATTGTAATCTTACCCACTCTAACTGTATTCCATTTGTCTTTATCACACAGTTCTGCTCTGTCAGTTTAATATCCATCCTGCAAGTTCCCCTAGGATTCTATCCAGCTATCTCCCCTCTGTTTAAAAAAACCAACAAATTGTATCTTCACTGGAAAATGTCCCCTTTGGGTACAGGTCTCTCTCTCTCTCTGCTTACTCTCCCCAGATCCAGTGTCAGTTCTCCTTTGTACCTACCACCACCTTTGTACCAGGTCTCCCTATCTCTCCCTCCTCTGTTATTATCTTCCATCTCTCTGTTCTTCCTCAGGGTTTCTCCCCCTCTATCTGCACCTCCTATAGTCCAGCATCTGCCTCCTGTCTGTCCCCTTTGGTCCAGGCCTCTCTCTCTCTCTTCTGCTTACAATCTCCCCCTCCTCTGTTATGATTTTCCATCTCTCTGTTCTTCCTCAGGGTTTCTCCCCCTCTGTCTGCACCTCCTATAGTCCTCAAATTAAACATCAATGTGGTGGTCACCAAGAAAGCGTTCATATCAATACATCAAGAGAATTGTAGCAACGGGAAATGAAACGTCCCCTCTAGTCCGACACTGGCAATTATGTGGCCATACTCTGGATGACCTGAGGTGGAGGGTACTGGACTCTGTCTATGTAGGGTGGGAGGATGGAAATATAGAGAGGAATCTCAATTTAAAAGAATTGCGCTGGATGTTCATGCTAGGTTCTATGGCAACGGAGGGGCTGAATGAAGCCTCTGATTGGCTAGCTCAGGCTGATGTCTAACTAGCCTGTTAGTATTCTGACAGTTTTGTACTTCTCAGCTGTTCGCTCCCTATTGGAGGTGACGTCAAGGGATGAGTGTATTTATATTGTGGGGCGCACGCCGCGGCCATCTTTTGGTTATTACCGGCGTGTTAGTATGAAAGTTAAAACTATGGTAAGTTGTGCTAATTTCTTAATATCTTGCATTACGCAATTATTACTGTACATTAATGGGTTTTCTTTGTGCTTTATGTTCCCGCAGACTCCCCAGCCTTGATAAAGTTAAGCGAAACGCGTTGGCATGGGGGAACATTTACTCTAATGCTGGGACAGCACTGGTTAACCAGTAGTTCACAGAATGCATATTCGCAAAAGAAGCTAAGTGATCTAAACATTATACTATTGAAAATAATAAGTAAAACAAAAAGATTATAAAAAGTTTATAAAATGTTGAAAATATGAGATTATCAGCAGGGATTAATGACGAATGATAGACCAGATGAGTACTTTAAACTCTGAGGTCAAAATCTGAATTCCCGTTGCTACAATTCTCTTGATGTATTGATATGAACACTTTCTTGGTGACCCACCACATTGATGTTTAATTTGATGTTTAAATTTGAATGAAGAGATTCTATACCTCCTATAGTCCAGCATCTGCCTTCTGTCTGTCTGTCCCCTTTGGTCTAGGCCTCTCTCTCTCTTCTGCTTACAATCTCCCCCTCTCTCTCTCCCTCCTCTGTTATGATCTTCCATCTCTCTGTTCTTCCTCAGGGTCTCTCCCCCTCTGAATGCACCTCCCATAGTCCAGCATCTGCCTCCTGTCTTCTGACTCAGGGTCCCATTCCAATGTTCAATCTGGGTCCCTTCTGTCTTACGGCTTGGCTCTTGAAAGGGTTGACCTAGGTAAGAAGGAGTATTCAGATAAAGTGATCTGAACTCTCTAGGGGTCTCAGAGGCTTTCCACCTTTCGGGCTTTTGTGAGGGTTTGGCATCTATTTGAGGAGTGGTGTGATGCGCGTGAATTTGTCTCTTTTCACACTTCTCTGCCTAACATCTTAGAGTTCTTGCAGGATGGCCTGGCTAGGGGACTGGCTTGGTCTTCTCTCCGGGTTCATCTTGAGGCCTTGTTAGCCTTTTGGGGGTTATTGAAAGGTCAGCGTTTGACTGCCATTCATGATGGGATTTGTTTCTTGCAGGTGGCCAAATTGCTCAAGCTCCCGTACGACCCTCTGTTCCTTCTTGGGATCTAAATCTGGTTCTGTCAGTTCTAGTGTGCCTTCCTTTTGAACCGTTGGATGACTGTTCTTTGAAGGACCTTACTTTTAAAGTGGTTTTCTTGGTGGCCATTAATTCAGCTAGACGTGTTTCTGAGCTGCAGACTTTCTCTTGTAGGGCTCCCTTGTTGGAGTTTCCTAGGGAGCCGGGTTGTTTTGAAGCCTGTTCCTTCTTTTCTGCCAGAGGTAGTTTCTCCTTTTCATGTCAATCAGACAGTGGTCCTCCCAGTATTAGGTAGCCAGGAGGGCTGTTCCGCGCAGAGACAGTTGCGCAAGTTGGATGTCAGTTGGGTCTTTCGCTCTTATGTGCAGAAGACCCAGGAGATCAGGAAATCAGAGATAACACAAAAACATCGACTTTTTTGCTGTTAAAGCCAGGTGTTATAGCTTCTTCGTCACCCATGTAAATGTGTGATAGTGTATTAAACGCAAAAATATATTTTCTTTGATCCTAGCCAGCTGACAACCTTCTTGTCAGCGGCTCAACTGAAAATAGGAGGAGGAATATGAAGCACTCTTTATATGATTGTTTGGCTTCCTGTCTCAGCCAATATAATTGTTAATTCTTTACTTCCATTTTCTTTGATATATTTCACTGATTCTACATTTTGGATCTACATTGAGGACTTGAGTTTAAAGTTAAGATAATTTGGCTTATTAGACTATAAACTGACTTGTAAATTTATTTCTTGTTTAACTTTATCTGTCTGTACAAGTGGATACTTGATATATTATTGAAAAATGATAAATAAAAAAAAAAGGACAGAGGCTATGACTCAGCTAGCTTAGCTGGTAAGCTGTGGGGATGTTTTCTATACCAGGATTCATTTCTACACATGTTCCAACAGTAGTTTATAAGTATTTGGGGTTTTTTCCACTCCTGTTCAGAGTGTATTATACTGTTTTTAGTTGAAGTCTTTCCTAGGTCCTGCTTGGCTATTCGGCAGACTGGATTGCAAGAGGGGTAGCTATCCTGATATACAAGATTGTTCTCAGTCTCCATCTGCTGGTAGCAGTGAGGCATGTAACCCATTTGTAAGGACTGTACAGGCTAACAGAAAGAAAATTTGCAGGTAAGAACCTAATTTTTCCTTTTAGAGAGAGTGTGTCGTATGTGAAGAACAGGTATGAAAACATTAACCAGCTAGCGTGTTCTCGTTACTGTGCTCTAACTTGCCAACAATGAGTTAATGTAGGAGCCTAAATAGGAGGTGGTAAGTGCTTCCGCATTAATATTTTGCAAGTCCCATGCGCTATTGGAAAAATGAGAACAGGACCTGAAAAAAAAAAAGCACTAACCCTCCCCCCTTTTACAAAACAGCGGAAGCTGTGTTTAGCGCAGGCCGGTACATTGAATGCTCTGTGCTGCTCCCAATGCTCCTGAGTGTCGGAAGCAGCGCATTCAGTTCACCGGCCTGCACTAAAAACCGCTTTTGCGACTTTGTAAAAGGTGTGTGTGTGGGGGGGGGGGGGGTAAATCTGCTGCATTAAATCTTGGCTTGTGAAGCAGAAAAATCCCATGCAAAGATGCTCTAAGCCCAGATTTGAATGTTGTTGAATACTTAGTCATGGGTACTTTGTATTAGAGAATGACACGGGAACAAATTTTTCCCCGACCCTGAGGGAGCTCAATTTCCCATCCCTGCCATCTCTGTCTTCATCTGCACAACCCTCAAAAACTTTAAAATCTTAAGTGTTTGAGGCTTGTGCGGTTAAGGTAGAGCTTACAGGAATGGGGCAAGGACAGCAACAAATCTCACAGGGACAGGATGGGGAAATTGAGTTCCTGCGGGGACGGGGACAAATTTGTCCCCGTGTCATTCTCTACTTTGTACCTACAGGTCTGCAAGCTAATCTTCAAAGGGAAACTTGCCATGGTAGGTTGTGATGGGTAAATATGTTCCCACAAAGTTTGCAGATGCATGCATGCTCATTGTTCCCCCTTAGACATATATAAGCAAGCCCCCAATCGCTCCTTTTCCCAGTAGGGAAGATTCAAATGATGGCAACAGCATGCATACTTTTCTCTGTGGTTTGTGGGGGGGGGGGAGAGGGCAATATTCATGGGTGAACACCAATTTACCAGTGGAAAATCTGTTTGCAAATTTCTACCATCACAGTCTGTAAAGCAAAGAATTCAGGCAGGTAACTAAGGCAGCCGAGTGGTTAAAGAAGGCCATTTCTACTGCTGTGACCAATGATTGTAGCTACTAAACTGACAGAGGCAATGTGGTATTCTGGTACTCCAGGGAGCTAGGCCATCTTTTCCAAGCGCCCCCCCCCCCCCGGCCTCTTCCCACTCCTTCCCCAGCCACATGTGGACCTCTTTCCCTTCATCGCCACGAGTAACAACTTCTACACACTCCTCGTGACCGTGTCAACTCCTGCTGATGTCACTTCCAGGTGCCATGCATAGGAAGGATGTCAGAGGGAGAGGACGCAGTTGTGAGGAGTTGTTGGTCACAGCGGTGAACAACTAGAGGTGCGGGGAAGGGAAGAGAGGAGCACGTGTAGCCGGGGGGGGGGGGGGGGGCGGGAAAGGAGAGGGGTGAGGGGCGACACTGCCCCGGGCGCCTCTCACCCTTGCTACGCCACTGCTTCCAAGGGTCCTGATCCTAGTCCAAATACCATGCTGCACATTTAAGTCACATGTATCTCCTTGGAGGCAGACAATTAATTTGGCCAGTACATCTTTATAGAGGTAGTGATGATAGAGATTGGCTTCATCCCCACCATCCCTACAAGAATGTTTAATTATGGAAAAGTGCGGTTTGGAAACTGACAGATGTTTTGTAGGTGTTAAACTAACTGTCCACCCCACTAGTGGGACAGCAATGTAGTGAAGAAACGACAATATTTTTTTCTCCCCGCTCTACATGGTTTAGATTCTCCGTGCATATTGTGTTATCTTGAAGAAACGCAGATCAATGGTTAAGAACTTCAAGGGTTTCACGCTGCAGCAAGCATCAGGTATCAAAGCTCATGAGCTAAAGAAGATGGTGGACATGTTGCAGGTGAGGACATGGTTTTATTTCATTCATATGGTATCAAGTATTCTTGACCAATTATTCAGGCAGTAAAATGTCGTCATATATTAGGTATATATAAGTAAACATAGCAGGATAGAATTTTGAGGGCATTAAGTCAGAGAAGCTGCAGTAATGTGCCTCCATTGTACAAATGCCTTTTGAAACAAGATTTGTGTTAAATTTTTAATAAACAATATTTGTACAATAATCATTATTCCAGTGCATCTATGAGCAGGGTAGAAACATAACTCTGTTCATTTGGCACCCACACAGGGACTCTGTCATGTAAAACCTCATGGAGAGAGAATTTGGATGTTGAATCTTAAGGCTTTATGTCAGTCAAACTTGACGACTTGTATCCCATGGAAGGCTGCATTGCTGAATTTGTCAAACTAGACGACGTGTATCTCATGGAAGGCGGAATTGCAGAATTTGTCAAACTAGATGAAGTGTATCCCATGGAAGGCTGAGTTGCTGAATTTGTACGTATGAATAGCTATTGTAAATATCCCAGGGAAACAGAGGCAAAAATTGTATCTTGACCTGTCACATCTTCCCTACTGTTCCTCCCTTTTATGTGCTTTTTCTTAATAAATTGTAGTTCCTCCCTTTTTTCCTATTGTTCTCATGTCGTAACCCCAACCAAGTATGTCATTCTTGGAAGTTCCATGTTTATTATTCGTTGTTTGTTTCCTACTCATATTTAAATTTTTAATGTACAACACTTTGTATGCCAGGAGAAGCACTTTATCAAATTTTAATAAAGTATGAATTATGAAACTATATGTTATAGAAGGCGTGGCCATCCAACTGTAAGTATAAATTCTTTAAACAAGCATTCTTTATTTTATTAAATGATATTCATTTACTACCTGGAGCGCAAATGGAAAAAATCTAACTCCCCTATAGATAGACAGTCCTGGAGAGCCAACATTAAGCTCTACAATTCAGCACTAAAAAAAGCAAGGAAGAACTTCTACGGTGAGAAAATCTCCAGATCCAACAACCAGAGTAGTACACTTTTCAAAATCTGGCGCTCTCTAACCTCCAAAAAAGACTCCACCTCTCTCCCCTCCTCTCCCTCAGCCGAAGTTCTAGCAAAATTCTTCAATGAAAAGGTCACTACCTTATGATGCTCCTTCCCACCTACAGTCTCCTACAACTCCCTGGTGCTCACTAATTCCAACCCTGCTCTAATGGCCTCTAGCCCTATCCCAGCTGACAGATCCTGGGCTGCCTTTGAACACGTATCCGAATCCCTCATCCTTAAACTCTGCCTCAAACTGAAATCTTACAATTGTTCTTTAGACCCTTTCCCTTCCTACCTCTACGAGGAAATACCCACTCAGGCCATCTCTTCCATTACCAAACTTCTAAACTCCGCCCTACATTCGGGCCTTTTTTCCCTAGAAATGAGCCATATCGCCTTAACCCCTCTATTGAAAAAACCCGACCTCGACCCTTCCACACCATCCAGCTATTGCCCAATAGCAAATATCCCTCTCCTAACCAAGATGCTCGAGTCCATCATATTGACCTAACTCTCATCCTATCTAGAGAAATTCTCCATTCTCCTACCTTACCAATATAGCTTTCGCCCCAACTTCAGCACCGAATCACTATTGACCTCCCTAATTTCCAAGGTTCAACAACTTCACTCCCGCAACAAGTTCGCCGTCCTCCTGCAATTCGATCTTTCTGCCGCTTTCGATGTTGTTCACCATGATATTCTAATTTACCAACTCTCCGAGATTGGCATCACCTCTACGGTCCTTGAATGGTTATCAAAATTCCTTCGTTCCCAATCCTACACTGTCAACATGAATGGCACATCATCCTCCCTCTGGAAACCAATCTGTGGAGTCCCGTAAGGTTCACCTTTATCTCCTATCCTTTTCAACATTTATATGTCCTCTCTAAAACTCCTCCATCTACCCCCCCTTGAAACAATTTACACCTATGCTGATGACATCCTTGTCCTCCTCGAAACCGACTCGAACCTCACTAATCTCTCAGAGAACATATCCTCTTCTATCTCGAACCTCCAATCTTGGGCCCACACCGTCCAAATGAAATTGAATGAATCCAAGACAAAACTACTTTGGCTCGGCCCAAAATTAGTTCAGCTACCCACATCAATCCCACTGTCCTCTGGCTGCACTCTGCAGCTCGAATTCTCCAGCAAGGTCCTGGGCGTCATCATTGATTCTACATTGTCCTTCAATGACCACCTCAACTCCCTGGTAAAAAAAATGCTATTTCAGCCTACACATGCTGAGGAAAGTAAGATCCTGTTTCCATCAAAAACATTTTGCCGTTCTCGTCCAATCCATCATCCTCTCCAGACTGGATTATTGCAATTCTATCTTCATAAGCCTAATGAAGAAAAACCTTCACAGACTCCAACGGATTCAGAATGCCACGGTCAAGCTTATCTTTGCAAAAAGTAAATTTGATTGTGTCTCACCGCTCCTATCCAAGCTTCACTGGCTTCCGATAATTTCCAGAGTCCACTTCAAATGCATCTGCCTAACTTTCAAGATCCTCCACGGCATCCTTCCTCCTTTAATTCCACTTTCTTGGAACTCCTCAAATCTTAATACCACCAGACCTACCCAAAAATCGAAACTATCCTTCCCCTTATTAAAAGGCATTTCCCACCCAGGAAAACTGGGAACTTCCCTCCCCTTCAGATTCACCGAGTTCTGGAACAACCTTACCTCCCCTCTTCGGAACCTGAGTTCTCTCCAACCCTTCCATAAACATCTGAAAACCTGGCTTTTCTCAAAAATCTAACACTCCTTCCTCCTCTGACATCCTTGTCCTCTAAACATTCTTCTTTCCTCCGATCTTCATCTAGCCCTTTCCTTGGAGTTCCTTTCTCACCACAATTCCTGTAAACCGTGCCGAGCTCCACAACTATGGAGATGGTGCGGTTTACAAACCTAAGGTTTAGTTTAGTTTACCTGTAAAATTATACACAGAATAATATAATCTGTTTTTCTATGAGGCCTGTATATATGTGTTTAGTGAGAGTTATAAAGTTACAGCATTAGTGCACATGCCATTGTGTATATGTATGTTAATGTAAAAGTAAAAAAATTAGATCTGGGCAAAGGGACAGATTACTTTTTTCTGGGTATAGATCTTAGAATTAAAGCAAGGACAGTGCAGGAGGTTCACTCCCAGTTGTGGTGAACAGGGAGGGGCTGATGTGAGAATTTTCCAACTACATTAGCCAGTTGAGGAATTTTAAAATATAATCTATAAAGGCAGATAGAGAAATTACAATTAAAGATACTGAAGAGTAGAGGGTATTAATTTACAGATCATTATAGGCTCTAGAGGGGTGTGGAGTACCCAGCATAGCCCTGAATTATTAAACCATAAGGACTGGTGTTCTTTGAACATTCCAGCAGATCTGGGAGAGAGTGTAGGTTTATTTACATACTAAATGGTCTTACTTAGAGCTTCTGTAGCCCAGCAAGAACACTTTTTGCCCTATGTGATCCTATAGTGTGCTAATTTAGCTGGATAGAAATATTGTTGTAGTAGATGCGGGACTGGCTCTCCAGAATTAGGATAATACAATAGTTGAATAAATAATTTAGGATATCTTTTCCATGATCAGACAAATAGGCTTCCTGTACTAAAAAGTTAAAGTAGTTTGTACACTTTTAGAAAAAAGAAAAAAGTGTGGAAAGCAACAGGAACCAGGGGGAAAAAAATCTGTTTTATTTCAGGTGTATTTTTCATGAAGCTGCCTGTTAAAGGTATGTACTAATAGATTTACCCCATCCTTTCAAGCATTCAACGCATTTCAAGATTATGAGAGTTTGCATGATTCAAATTCTAGATGTTAGCTTAGAAATAGCCTGTTTAAACTAAAGGTGTAGAGATCTTTGCAATTCAATGCTTTAATGAGTGACATAGAGCTCAAAGTAATCAGAAACAAGATTTAAATGGTTTTTTTTTGTGTGTGTGACTGTATGTGCAAGTTCTAGTTACATGCCTATGTTATAAATCCTTGGGAGTCTTATCTTGCTTCTCACTTAAACATACAGAATGTGAGAGAGAGATGGGGGAGAGGAAAAAAAGTTCACTCATTCCTTACATGCTTCCAGTATAAGACTAGAATCGGTTATTTGTTTTTCTGCATTTACTACAAATGCGGTACCGACTGTTAATTGTAATAGTTCACTTATTTACTCTTTAAACAAGCTGAATGACTTGGTTGCAAAGATCCTTTTCTAATTAACATCTGTAATGTTGAACAGAACTGTTGTTTGTTATATGTAAATAGTTACCCTAATTAGATAACACAGGTAGATTTTAAGATTTTGTTTCAGCGTCATAGGTTTTTAGAAAAGGAGTTGCCATTACTAATTTTAAATTTGTTTCTGATTTTTGCATTTATTTAATGAGCAGTGCCTTTATCTTGCTTTCAGTGAGAAGGAAAAAACAAACCCCTAACAGAGAAAAAAATTGATAGATTGATAAATAATAGAGGGCATTTGGAAAAAGAATTAAATAAAAGTGTTATGAGATATAGTTTTATTTTACTTCTGTGGATTAGCAGAGGTGGAAGAGGGGAACAGAATGGAGAATTATACAAAAAAATTGCACAGAAAGGAAAGGGAAGTTGATTTGTGCAAGATGTGAATTTTTTAATGAGAGAATGCAAGCAAGTTGTAGAAAAGAATAGACTGTGTAGTTTAAGGAGAGAGAAAGAGGCAATAGATTGAATACTGGAAAATTAAGGTCCTAATATAATAAGAACAAAATTTGTATGACTTTATAGGAAACAGAGTTTAATGTTACGTGAGGTTGATTTTTACAGTAAGAGAATGAGGGATTAGACCCTGTAAAGTTAAAGAAAGATATGAACAGCTAGAATGTGTTCACCCTACAGGAGTTAGAAATTGTTCGATTGTGATTGTGGAGAAGCATAAGAAGAAGGAAAGATATGAGAAGATGTTCTTCTGGCCGTTCAGAGCAGGACGTGGGAAAATGCCTGCTATTCAGGTAAGGACGCTTATAAAGAATGTACACGTATGGGAAAGCAGGAGTCGTTTAAAAAACAGAAAGTTTTGCGAGACATGTGTCACGAAGGTATGTGCGTATGAATTATGACCTGATTATAAGGGATATTTAAGTGGGAATCGGGCAGAAGATGAGGAGAAGGTTCATAGGAAAGATTTGTTGAAGGTACTTGGTGTGTCTTTGTTTGGAAGTGAAAACAGTGTCAATGATAGCTAATAGTGAAAGAATATTTTTTGCAGAAAAAGATTTATTCCAACAGAGATACCATGCTTACAAGAAAAATGCATCAGAAATATGCAGAGTTTTATAAATACAGAGTGCTTCTGTATGTGAGAGAGAAAGGACTGTCTACCTGCATGAATGTGTGTTTTTCTTGGGTGTGACTAATGGATGGATCTGAAGAGAATTTAGCGAAGGAGGAGATGGTCAAAAGCTCTAGAGAGAGGATAAGGATTTTAACCTCTTATCTTTATAAATTTGAGACTTGGTTTAGAAAATAACAATAGATGTTATGTACCCATACCTTTCTGTAAATTGGTTGAAATACTGGTAAATAAGATGTGGGGTGTGAATTGTCCAAACTCACTTCCTTGAACACACTACTAAAGACCAGCAGATCTATTTATGCCATGCCTCAGAGACCGAGTATTCAGGCAACAATTGCTAGATACTTAGTTTGTATATTCATTTTGAACTGTACACTTCTCTAGTATTTGATTTTTGGTTTGAATTGTCCCTCATAAATTGGAGTTACTGTTAAATTTCTAGATTCACTCTGACAATGCAGCCTGGGGTCTTTTTCTTCCCTAACTACCTGACCTTAACACATCTTATCAAGTCAGTTGACCCTTAGGGCTTCTGCCAAGGTCTTTTGTTTGTTTCTCTTAAATACTGATAACTTGGATGTAATCTAGGTATGTCCAAGATTAGATACGATGGATATAATCTTCCATAGGCTTTTCCTGACGCTGGTTAAGCCAACAGAACATGCTGACAATTATCAACTGTACGGCAGAGCTGACACTGAGCAGAGTGTTAGGTTAAACTTATCTTTTGACAGGTAAGCTCTTTGGGACAGGAACCTTCTACAATGACAGTAGTTCATTCAAATGGAAAGTTTAATTTTCTCCTTTAGATATTAATGAATTTGCAATTTAATAGTGGGTCATTTGGAAATTGTATTAATGTGGTTTTGCCTCTGATTATGTTGTAGATGGTAGAAGCTGAGGACTGCAGATTGCATCAGGCAGACAGAGGACCTATCCAGACCGCATTCATGAAATCTATGGACAGTCATATTTCTCTGACCTTTTATGACTCCAATCAAAAGGACACATGCATACCTTTAAAGCTTCACAAGACATTAAGATAATAACTTTGATTTACTCCTGATTTTGATCATGCTCACTTATGGTTGAGAATTTGAGAAGCAGAGACTGTTGCGAATCTACCATCAGAAGAGTTTGCACAAGTTACCAGCCAGTCCACACCTTCCTTTACATTTTCATTGGTTGTCATATGTTTTATGATGCATTATCTTGATAAGAGATTTTACTTTGTTTAGGTGTTAACGTTATCTGGATTTTCACATTTTTCTCTTAATTGTGCAACTGTTGTGCTTTTCCTTTTTTTTACATAATTTAACAAACCTGTATTATGGTTTAGAAACACTTGATTGATGATTGCTTTTCTCCCCAAAATTACACCTACACCATGCAAGCTATTTATAGTAGCACTGCAGATCTTCAAAGGATCTGCCATTATACCTTAATTTACCCTCTTTGAATTATACTTCTGAACTTTAATTATGCTTTCTGGCATAATCCAATAGGCCTATTATGATATCTTGTTAGCTGATGTATTTTCTTTATCATTGTCTCATGCATTGTTCTCTGACAATAACTATTTGTTTATCCTGTATTTTTATGTACTGTGACAGCTATAGTAGGTTATAGGCCTGTCGCACATGTGGCAGTGCTTTACATTTTTATTATTTTCTGACACATTACAAGTTCTTTTAACGATTTAATTTTATTTTGAGAACTTGGTTCTTGCACTGCACTCAGAGAAGAAAAATTTTTATTCTGCTTGCATCACCTTCACATTGGTCATCTTTACCTATTGTACATATATTTGGGTTTCTTAGGGTTTACACTGTGCATTTATTCTACAATCTTAGTGCATTCAATTCTAGGTGGTTGTTTTTTTTATTCATTGAGTTTAAACATTATTATTACATATAATAACAAGGAAAGGATATTACATGGAAATAAAAAAAATAAATAAAGTTCCTTATTACAAATCCTCTAGGCCACATCATGGGAGAGTAACCTGATCAGCAAGAAAATTAAAACATAATCATGATTAAACAAATCAACTATCAATGGGGTTTGAATATTTCACCAAACTCTTTCTTATTGAAGTCCAATGGCTATTACTTATTAGTTTCAAGCAATTGCAAAAATTGTTCAAACTGAATTGAATTCCAAAATATATATTTGTAATCTTTACATTTCAAGATCCATTTACATGGAAACTTAAGCTAGAATGTAGCTTCCAAGGCTAATACTCTAGGTTTCAGATCCAAAAAAGCCTTCCTTTTCAACTGAGTTGCCCTGGTGCCATCTGGAAAAATTAAAGCTTATCTCCACAGAATTTTACATGTTTGTTCTGAAAATAAGCTTTCATTATTAAAGATTTATCTATTTCCCTTTCACATGTCACCAATAGGGTTGATCTAGTCTGTATTGTATCCTTTGAATCTTCCAGGAAACCCGTCAGATCAAACTCTTGGTTCCAATTGATCTGTTCTGTATCAGCAGAAACCTTTCTCTACTATGGGATATAGTAAGAATTTGTTTGGAGCAAAGTTTCTGCGTCAGTCAGTTTCAAAACTTCTTTAAAATAGTTACCTAACAAAATATCTGATGTTAACAAATGAGTTTTGAGAAAATTGACTAGGTGTAGATTCTTTGCCCTCAACATGTTTTCCATGAGTTCAAATTGAGTATGAATAAGATGTAAATCCGTAACAGATGAAGAAGAAACTGCTTGCAAAGATGTAATTTGGGATTCAGTTGCTGCACTACGTTTCTCCAGAACTTTCAAATTATCATCCACATTTTCTAATTTATGCACTACTTTGTCTGAAAATGTAATATTTCAATTTACCACTGACTGCAATAGCCCTTCCACGCTAGTATTAATCACCCACAAATCTTATAAGGAAGCATCCTGAGGCTCTTCCCGGGACTTCTGTGCTAGTAAGGCCTTATTGTGAAGGGATAGAGCCTTAGGCATCTCCCCAAAGGTCCATAGGGAGGATGCTAATTGCGCAGGTGAACCTGTCAGAAGAGAAGTAAACCCAGTCATTGGGTCACTGTTACCTCGAGGTGTATTTGGAGAAGGAGGTGGAGCATGCTCTGAAAAAGAATCAGTGTTCACATTTTGACCAGTCACACCAGTTGCTACAAGGTGTCTATCCATTCACATAAATTACTTGGAGAAGGGTTTTATCTAGGACAGTGGATGGGATTTGCTTGCTTTCACACCTGGCAGCAGGGGCTGGGATTGGGTCTAGGAAGGTAGGATTGGGGGTGGAAGTGGAGCATGATGGGGCAGGTCTAGGGGGAGTGGGGGGGTCCAGATTTTCCAAACAGAAAATCTGGTCACCCTACCTCCTCATACATATTCATTGTGGCTATGTGGGAGTCACTGGTGCAAATTTTAGCACCTAAAGTTGGGTGCCTTAATCTCAGCTTAGGCTCTGTTCAGTAACAGAATCCGAGTGTCCCAATACCATTATGCAATATTATCTTAGTGCATAGATTTGGGAAACCTGTTTTACTGCTCTTTATAGAATTGCCCCCTTACTGCAGTTTAGTACACAGGCCTAAAGACTTCCCTCAGTTCAGCCACTACCACTAGGGCTGGCCCGTGAGTTGTTCAGCTGCCATCGTCACTGTGAGAAACTGGAAGATTAAGATTTATTAAAGGCATGAATAAATGTGATTTATTTTGTAACATTGTGAAAAGATTATCAAACTATAAAAGAAATTCACAAGTTTTCAGAAAGTGCAGGGCATGTTAGTTCAATGTTTCCTTGGTGTTGGGAGAGATGAATGAATATATATATCATCTGAAGATAAGTTAACCTACAGTATGTTTAAAGTGGGAAAGCGGTGTTTGGGAGTGTAAAAAAAGGAAAGCTTTTTCAAGCAGGGACTGTCTTCTTTGTGACTGTACAGCGCTGTGTGCGCTTCTGGTAGCGCTATAGAAATAATTAATAGTAGTAGAGCTCTTCATTTTAATCCCCAATGCCCGTTTCGTACTGGTCAGCTCTAGTACATCAGAGAGCCCGTGTAGCTGAATAGGAGTCGAAGAAAATCCCATTGCTTTAGACATGCAATAAGATCCAAATTGGGAGTGGGAGGTGGCTGAGGAATCAAATAAATATACAAAAAAAATGTCAAATCGTGTTAAAGGTCAAAGTTCACATTAGATGACACAGTGGCAGGCTAACGCTCTGTTCTCTACAGTGCAGGAGGATACCGCAGGAACAGTGTAGTGTGGTTTTTGTAGCACCGGTTGTGGCGGTAACTGCTCATAGGAATTCTATGAGCGTCAAAGCTGTCACTGCCGCAGCCGGCGCTAAAAACTGCCCTAGGGCTTTGTAAAAAGGGGGGGGGGGGAGAGGGGGGATATTGAACCATAGGTATGATGAAGAGTCACTGTGAATTGCGAACAAATGAAAACGCAAAAAAAAGTTGTTTCTGCAGCAGATTGATTGATTTTCAGACTCATTTTTCCTCTACATTATGTCTCTAAAAATATCGAGCCTGATATTCAGCCGATGGCAATCAAAATTTGGCGATTATCATCATCTTATTCCTGGAAATTCAATGCTGGGCCATGTCCAGACTCTGGCATTGAATTTCCAGGTATACAGAGCTGGAAAAATATGGCCAGTTACGGTGAGCCACCTAAAGATGGCCTAGGTTTATGTGGTCCTGTTTACAGTATGTGGTTAACTTGGCCAGTTAAGTGCTGAATAACTGGCCATAATGTGCCTTTGTAAAGAATGGAAACCATAAAAAAATAATACCATGTTCAGGGGGCCTGTGTGCGCTTTTTGCTTTCTGTGTCTTTAATCACGACAGTGTTAGTCCCGTTTTGCTCTAAAGCATATACCTTCCTAACACAAGCTGCTCGCTCTGAAATCCAAGAGGGAAATAGTCAAGAAATAGGGCTGGTCTCAGATTCTTGATTGTAGCACACACAAACAAAGATATTTTTCCACAATTCAAAATAGCAAACTATGTCCAACGTGGAATGCAAAGTTAAGACTATATATTCAGTTCTTGAAGAAGTAATTTCTTCTAAATTGGTTGGTTTATACTTTTAATATTAAGTCACCACTTCTTTTCAAAGAGGAAGAAGAAAAGACCTCAGACAGGTTTTTATTCCATGCAAATCAGCTGAAACAGCTGTTCAGCTGAATAAAACCATATTATAATCATTGATCTTCCTCCTCCTCCTATACTTTTCTAATGTGCAAAATACAACAATCCCTAAAATTACTTTATTAAATATATTCGATATATGTGATCCTTGAAAGAAGTGGTGATGTAGTATTAAAAGTATAAGGCAGAGGTCTCAAACTCACGGCCCGGGGACTACATGCAGCCCGCCAGGTACTATTTTGAGGCCCTCGGTATGTTTATCACAATCACAAAAGTAAAATAAAACAGTTTCTTGATCATATGTCTCTTTAGCTATAAATGACAATATTATTATTAAGACTTAGCCAAAAGGAAAGATTTATAAATTATAGAGTTTTACCTCATGCAAAATTATAATTTTTTTAATAAGACATTAACTATTTTTTTCTGAGGCCCTCCAAGTACCTACAAATCCAAAATGTGGCCCTGCAAAGGGTTTGAGTTTGAGACCACTGGTATAAGGCAACCAATTTAGAAGGTAGGCCAAGTAACCACCTTCTAGCTCTAAACAAACCAAATGGCTGTTGGGCCCAAATGAATCAAAAAGCCATTTATTTGTTTGGAAGTAGAGGCGAAAGATGTACAGAACAGGCTAAACAAAGGCCTGGAGGAGTCCACTGGACCATTATTTATTCCTTAATCAAGGGATACATACTATGTGGGTGCATTGAGCTTCTCTGGGTTTATATTGCTCACCTTCTGTTGTCTAGAGCAGTGGTATTCAATCCAGTCCTCAGGGACTGCGAATTCAAAAGATTCCTCAACAGGATACTCTCCCTTCAAGCAGGAATCTGGAACAACACCTTAAGTGACCTAATCCTGAACTTGCTAACATACCACTCTTTCAGAAAATCACTATAAAATCCCCTTTTTGACAAATTTACCAGATCCTCCAACTCTAAGTGACACCTACCTCATTTTACACACCTCTTTCTCCTACCTTATGCCACCTCATCACATGACTTCAGTAATTGGAACCTAAGAACAGTACCGGGCAGAGCTTTGGATTCTTGCCCAGAAAGAGCTAAGAAGAAGAAGAAAAAAAAACACCCAACAAATTTTTAGACTGAATCAGGTTGGGCAGACGGGTCTTTATCTGCCGTCATCTACTATGTTACTATAACCGTCTTTCTGTCCCTCCCCAATTCCAATTGATGTTACCTCGATGTCCTTACAGCACCTCTTGTTGAACACCATCTTTGAACTGAAAAGGTATGATGGGATATAAATAAAGCTATTATTGTTATTAAGTCAAAGAGCTATTACCGTATCTTTTTGTTCCATAAGATGCACCTCACCATAAGACGCACCCCAGGTTTAGAGAAGGAAAACAAGAAAAAAACCCATTCTGAACCAAATTGTATACTAATATATACCCAACACCTTTAAATTCCAGCCCCCACCCCATATCAATCATCACTTTTCCATACCCCCCAGCACCTTTAAATTCCGTCCCAGCCCCCTGGCAGTATACTGATCTTAGGCATTGTCAGCACAGTTGAGCAACAATGATAGGTTTCAGCTTCTCACATGCATGAACAGAAGAGCCATAGTCAAGACCAGCAGAGGAAATGCAGGCACAAAGTATGGAGAGAGGCAGGTAAAGGGAGGAGGGAAGGAAACAGCAGAGACTCAAAAGACAGAGGCAAGAACTGAGGCAGCCATTCAGAGGTGGTGCATGCCCACGCAGCAGCGTGCTTGTGCGCCACTGGCCCTGACGTGCCGGTAATCAGCAGGCAGCCATCCTGCTAAGCACCAGTGACCGACACAATTTAGAAGTGTTGCGGGCCCAGGCATTAGTGCGCTTGTGTGTTGTGGGCCCTGACAAGCAGCAGGCAGCCATCCACGGACCTCCAAAATTTAAAGGTACCGCCGGAAAGGGGGGGGGGGGTGGTATATTCACTTCATAAGACGCACCCTTATTTCCACCCACTTTTTTTGGGGAAAAAGTGCATTTTATGGAGCAAAAAATACGGTAAATTCACTGAATCACAATAGGTATCAAAATAACTGGGGGATCAATAGCCAGTATAACGTTAATCACTAAAATAGTGGAAGGACTGGTTAATAAGGACCTGGTAAGGCATTTGGAACAATTTGATATTCTTCATGCCCATCATTCAGGATTTCGTTCGGGACACAATACAGAAACTGTGATAGCTTCAGTGATGGGTTATCTGTACGGATTGTTTAGTCTGGGTACCAGCGTACTGATCCTCTAATTGGATCTGAGCAGCGCTTTTGATCTGGTAAATCACGAGATCTTGTTGGGCTGCTTGGATTCGATTGGAGTTTCGGGGAATGTTTGGAAATGGTTCAGGGGATTTTTAAGGGGTAGATCTTACCAAGTTTATTGCGCTGGTAAATATTCACCTTTATGGAATAACCCTTGTGGAGTACTTCAAGGGTCTCCCATATCCCCTATGTTATTTAATATTTACCTCATTTCTCTAGCAAATTTTTTGCATAGTCTGAAAGTTAAATTTTGACGATATTACTACAGTATTCTTATTCCAACAGCAATCACAGGTGACTTGAAAAATCAGATAGCCTTAATTCTACTTAAACTAGAACTCTGGATGACACAGTTTAAGCTTAAACTTAATTCGGATAAAACTAATTTTTTTCTGGCTAGCCCCAACGATAGAATTACGGACAAAGTTCTCCACCCGCTACCTCTATCAAATTTTTAGGGGTAACATTTGATCGTCATCTAACTTTAGAGGATCATACTGAGTTGTTGATTAAAAAATGTTTCGCTATTCTTTGGAAACTACGAACAATAAAAAAAATACTTTGATATAACATCGTTTAGATTAGTAGTTCAGCCTTCCATCTTATCAGTCCTTGATAACTGTAACATAATATATTTAGGGACTCATAAAAAGATTTGTTACAGGTTGCTTTTAATACAAAATACAGCAGTTCGCTTGATCTTTGGTCTAAGAAAGTTTGATCATTGGTTGCCTTTTGAGGTGAGAATTTTGGATGTGTCTGTTTTAAGGCATTATTTGGCTTAGCTCCTGAATATCTTTCCTCTCAGTTTAACGTATGCAATTCTAATAGGAATACTCGAAATAACAACATGTGTATGTATCCATCTTTAAAATCTGTTCGATATAAGAGATTTCATTTGCTTTCCAGGCAGGGAAAATGAACGCTTGGTTGAACCCTCTTATTCCCCTAGCCGAAACCTACTATCCCTTATTTGTTTCTTTACTCTGCTCAAATATATTGTAATTTCTCCCCCTACTTACCCTAATGTTTCCAATTAGTCCAGTAATTTAATTATTTTGTCTTGTTTGTTTGTTTTTTGTTAGTCTTTTTTATATATTGTAATTTTAAACATGTGTTAATCGCTTTGAAATTGATAAAGCGATCAATCAAATATATTATTAAACTTGGTAAACTTATTCTTTTAAGAAGGGATTAAAAATTAAATAATTTGAAAAACTGTGAAACTTGATGGATTTTTCAATGTTTGTATGCAACACTGAATGTACAGTGTTCTTCTTATGTAAACTGCTCAGAACTTATGGCAGGGCAGTATATAAGAATAAAGTTTATTATTTATTATTATATTTAAAACTTGACTTTGTTTAAATCTGATATGGTGAGACATGGTAAGTCAGTCACAGCTGGGGGGAGAGTCAAATACTAAGTCCGGACTATGAGGAAATGTGCTGGATCTGAGGATTTCCAACTGGTCCAAAATGCAGCTATCCGCCTCCTACACAGCCTCAACTACCATGATCCCATCTCCCCAGCACTCCGCGCTGAACACTGGCTCCCAATTAACCAACGCTGTGCATTCAAGGCCCTGGCAATAGCACACAAAATAATTTATGCCACCACCCCCTCCTACATAAAATCCAAGCTACCCATCTACATCCCCACCAGCACCCTCCGCTCAGAAACGGAGATACGCCTATGCATTCCCCCCGGAAGGTCCCTCATCTCAGAAACCGCCCGCAAACGCTCCTACAGCCACTTCATTCCCCAACTCTGGAACCAACTCCCCCCTCAACTCAGACTACAGAACTCACTAATGACATTCCGGAAAATGGTAAAGACCCTCCTCTTCAACTAAAGGTCACCCTCAATCTATACCCAACCTCCTTAAACCCCACCTCTACACTTCTTTCTCCATTCTAATCTTCTGCCAAAAATTTCTGTATAGTCCACTCTCAGCCTATACTCAAATAACTTGTATCTAAACTAAACTACTTATATTTAAACTACTGTTCTTAATTTGCTGTATAGTCCCTATATTTACACTGCTGCACAGTCTTGTATGTCCAAGTATTTAAATCTACTGTATAATCTTGTATGTCCAATTCACTCCATTGTGAATGTTTACTTGTAAACCGTTCTGAGCTACTGGGAGGAGGGGATAAAAATCTAAACAAATAAATAAATAAATTAAATAAATAAAGGGGAAAGTCAGGAGTGAATTGGGGGGGGGGGAAGACATGAAAGGACAATCCGTGGAGGTGTGTGGGGGGGGGTGACAACAGTATAATTTTATGGTTTATGATGTTATAGGGAACCCAGATCCTGTCTGATTTTTGCCACATTTAGTCTCAGCATAGGGAGGAAGAAGCATTAAGGTCCGTCAGACTGTCGCCACAGATCCGTGGGGTGAGAAACGGCGACAGATACAGCAGTGGAATGAGGGGCTATAACGCGAACCTGCACACATGAAATATGAAACCTCAGCGGTGAATAAAATGAAGATTTTTAAGGACATGCGGATGAGATCCACGTTTTACCCCTTCCCGGTGCAGAAGAATGACACTGATATGTGCTTCACTTCCAGGTTTGTCTGGCCATATCTTCCCTCCCCCCCTGTACTTTTAGTTCACAGTGCACATATAATTTGCATGCTATTAGTATTCAGTTTTGAGGAGCTATTTTACTTTATGGAGCATGTACGGTTGGGCAGGCTGGATGGACCATTTGGGTCTTTATCTGCTTTCATTTACTATGTTACTATATTATGGATCCAGCGCTATTTGCTAAAGCACCGAGTGAGAATCGGCCCCTCGGTCATTCATCCTCCTGGAGTAGCGGCTTGAGATCTTTTCTGATTCTTCTCAGTCTTTCCAGCTCTGGATTGTATGTCACTGTAAGGGACGCTCCCTCTATGGGTTGTTTCGTTTGAAGGATTAAGTCAGGATTTTGAGGTGTTTGTCTCTTGGGTCAGAGTAGATGCAGCGATCTTGTGGGGCTTGGCTGTGTATCATAGTTTTTTTTGTATGTGAAGGGTGGAAGTAGAAGTAAGACAAGCAAATATTTTATTAAATTTTAACTTGATAAACAAACAATGTCTTGCAATACAAGTACATATAGTATGCACACATCACATCCTCACAACTGAGCCGATGGTTCTTCTCTCTCCGACATTGCGGGAGTGTAGCGACTGTTCTAAACGAGCGAGGTCATATGGTATTTTGTATTAAAGTTTTCAGGTTGTGGAATGAATCGTCTTGAGTTTCCATTATTTCTTATGGGGAAATCCGCTTCGATATACAAGTGTTTTGGATTACAAGCATGGTTTCGGAACGAATTATGCTCGCAAACCAAGGCTTTACTGTTGTTGCATTTGTGGGTTAGTTTCCTCTATAGCACAAGTGTCAAAGTCCCTCCTCGAGGGCCGCAATCCAGTCAGGTTTTTAGGATTTCCCCAATGAATATGCATGAGATATATTTGCATGCACTGCTTTCTTTGTATGCTAATAGATCTCATGCATATTCATTGGGGAAATCCTAAAAACCTGACTGGATTGCGGCCCTCGAGGAGGGACTTTGACACCCCTGCTCTATAGAGATGTTTGTATATATCTCCAATAGCACACAAACTAATTTACACCTGTCTCTGCATCATGTTTATGAATAAAGAAGGTTCACCTGGAAGGTCTCATCCTAACATAGCAACATAGTAACATAGTAGATGACGGCAGATAAAGACCCGAATGGTCTTTTTTTTAATTTTTCTTCTTAGCTATTTCTGGGCAAGAATCCAAAGCTTTACCCGGTACTGTGCTTGGGTTCCAACTGCCAAAATCTCTGTTAAGACTTACTCCAGCCCATCTACACCCTCCCAGCCATTGAAGCCCTCCCCTGCCCGTCTCTGTTTCCTCAATCTTCTCTCCTGTGAATCACAGGAAGGAGAGATAAAATCCATCTCCAGCACCTGAAATCTCCTATCTGCTCAGGGTTGTATCTGAAGCCTCAGGACCGTCAGTGCCGCAGCGATCTCTTTGACGGATCAGACCTGGAGGACTCCTTTCCCTGTCCCTTGAAAATCAGGCACCATACAGAGCCTTTCCACTGAATGCATTCAACAGCAATCAGACATGAGACGCTGGCTGTGTATTGGGGGGAAAGATGAAAAGATCAGAAGGGCTGCACCACAGTCATGTCACCTGACAGGATTAAACTAGAGTTATAGTCTACTGAAACGCTAAGTCCATTAAACTTTTTATTATATGTTAGAAAATGTCATTCATTATAAGAGAGCAACTTACGGGCTCTTGTATTTTAATATAGTCTTTAAATTAAAAGCTGTAGGTTCAAATTCTCTCATAGCTCAGGGCTTTCCAGTTATTTTAAATCCAAATCAAGGAACAAGAGGTATAAGAGGGAGAAAATGAAGTACACTTACAGAAAGTAACTTGCGGCCTAGTGGATGTGCCCTTTCCTTGGGTCTCAAACATCACGCTAGAGCTACTGATTTGAATTTTAAAACCAAATCATGGAATTGAGAGGCATAAGAGGGAGAAAAAGAAGACACTTGAATATGAAATTACTTGTGGCCTGCTGGGTTAAAATCCCCTGCTCGATCAATCAATTGAATCCAAATGAGAGGAAAATGAAAGAGAAAATGAGCAGCTTTTTATGAAGCAGTTTCTGGCCTGGTGGTTGTGTACTTGTTCAGTACCCAAAGGTCATCGGATCAAATTCCCTGCTCGATGACTTGTTTGAGTTTTAAACCAAAATCAAGAAAGGAGAAGTATAAGGGGAGAAAGTAAAGTAAACTTCATTAGTCCAGTGGTGGGTTAGCGGAAAGGTTGGTTACCTTGTACCAGAGTCCTGGGTTCAACTCCCCAGATTGGGTGTTTGAATTTTAAATCCAAATTAAAGCATGAAAGGTATAAAGCAGTGGTTTCAAACTCACGGCTCGCCAGATACTATTTTGAGGCCCTCGGTATGTTTATCATAATCACAAAAATAAAATAAAACAGTTTCTTGAGGGAGAGTCAAGAGGCACTTTTGCCTGGGAGAGAGGAGAGACCCGGTGGCTTTGCAGCTTTTCTCATCCTGTCAGCTGTTCCTGACTTCCCCGTGCTGATTTCAAGGGGCGGGGCTACATCGGAGTTAAGAACTTGCCACTTCCTGTGGCTGTTGGAGAGTGAGGAGGCACTTCTGCCTGGGAGAGAGGAGAGACCCGGTGGCTTTGCAGCTTTTTTCATCCTGTCAGCTGTTCCTGACTTCCCCGTGCTGATTTCAAGGGGCAGGGCTACATCGGAGTTAAGAACTTGCCACTTCCTGTGGCGTGGCCGCAGGGCATGGACAAAGGGGCATGCCTTATGGCGCACGCCCCTTTGGAGTCCTGATGGAGTTCGGTTGCAGTAGAGAAAACGGTTTGAGAAATTTGCCTATTTTTTGTTCATGTTGTGAGTATGGGGAAACGTAAGGTAAATCCTAAATTATTACCAACTAATACAACAACTCTCCCAGACACTTAGTTTTGGCATCTAAGCCTACTCCTTCATCTCCTATCACTGGAAATGTATCGGGTGCTTCATTAAGTTTTGGGGACTAGGTTTTGAGCTGATATGGCTAAATAGAAGTTCCGAAAAACTCTCACTGTAAAAGCTCGCATGGCTCTAGGGTTGAGTGCCGGGTTAGTAACTGGAGACTGAGGGTTCGGGTCTCATCTAAGGAGTAAGATCTAAATGATGAATTTTTCGTCGACTAGGTTTTGAGCTGATATGGATAAATAGAAGTTCCGAAAAGCTCTCAATGTGAAAGCTCGGATGGCTCGAGGGTTGAGTACTGGGTTAGTAACTGGAGGCTGAGGGTTCGAGTCTCATCTAAGGAGTAGGATCTAAATGATGAATTTTTCGTCGACTAGGTTTTGAGCTGATATGGATAAATAGAAGTTCCGAAAAGCTCTCAATGTGAAAGCTCGGATGGCTCGAGGGTTGAGTGCCGGGTTAGTAACTGGAGGCTGAGGGTTCGAGTCTCATCTAAGGAGAAGGATCTAAATGATAAATTTTTCGTCGACTAGGTTTTGAGCTTATAAGGATAAATAGAAGTTCCGAATAGCTATAGATGTGAAACCTCAGCTGGCTCAACGGTAGAGTGCTGGGTTAGTAGCAAGGCCCCATAAGGGTTCAAGCCTCAGCTCGGGGCAAGTACTGGGTTAGTAACAAGACCCCCTATGGGTGGTTACTGATCCCAAGTAAATAAGGAGGGGGGTTGTATACTGGGTGGGGCCAGGGGAGGAGGCCAGAGCAGGAGGAGGAGTAACAAGACCCCCTAAGGGTAGTTACTGCTCTCAAGTAAGGAGGACTGGGTGGGGCCAGGGGAGGTAGCCAGAGCAGGAGGAGGAGTAAGTAGGAGGGGGGGGGGGTGTATACTGGGTGGGGCCAGGGGAGGAGGCCAGAGCAGGAGGAGGAGTAACAAGACCCCCTAAGGGTAGTTACTGCTCCCAAGTAAGGAGGACTGGGTGGGGCCAGGGGAGGTAGCCAGAGCAGGAGGAGGAGTAAGTAGGAGGGGGGGTGTATACTGGGTGGGGCCAGGGGAGGAGGCCAGAGTGGAGAGCAGTGTAGGGAGAGGGTAAAGGAGGCTTAACAAGACCCCCTAAGGGTTCAAGCCTCAGGGGGAGGGGGAGGAGTAGCAGCAGAGTAGAGGCCAAGGGAGGAGCCACCAGAAGAGGAGCAAGAGAGGTGGGCCCACCAGAAGAGGAGTGACGGAGCCGGGCGGAGAGGTGGGCCCACCAAAAGAGGAGTGACGGAGCTGGACGAAGAGGCGGAGCGGTGGGCCCACCAGAAGAGGAGCGACGGAGCCGGATGAAGAGGCGGAGAGGTGGGCCCACCAGAAGAGGAGCAGCGGAGAGAGGAGGAGGAGGAGGTGGTGTGGTGGCGGCAGAGAGAGGAGGAGGAGTGGTGGCAGCGGAGAGAGGAGGTGGTGGTGGTGGCGGAGAGAGGAGGAGGAGTGGTGGTGGTGGTGAGGAGGACAAAAGAAGGGGGGGGTTATGCTGCTTTTAATAATATTATTGCTGCCTCTCCCCCCCCCCCCCTCCAGCACCTGTTAGAGACAGCTCTTAGAGCTGATTCAGCTGTAATAGAGGAGAGCTGTCTCTAACAGGTGCTGGAGGGGGGGGGAGAGGCAGCAATAATATTATTAAAAGCAGCATAACCCACCCTTCTTTTGTCCTCCTCACCACCACCACCACTCCTCCGCCCGGCTCCGTCGCTCCTCTTTTGGTGGGCCCACCTCTCTGGCTCCTCTTCTGGTGGCTCCTCCCTTGGCCTCTACTCTGCTGCTACTCCTCCCCCTCCCCCTGAGGCTTGAACCCTTAGGGGGTCTTGTTAAGCCTCCTTTACCCTCTCCCTACACTGCTCTCCACTCTGGCCCCTAGGGGGTCTTGTTACTCCTCCTCCTGCTCTGGCCTCCTCCCCTGGCCCCACCCAGTATACACCCCCCCTCCTACTCCTCCTCCTGCTCTGGCTACCTCCCCTGGCCCCACCCAGTCCTCCTTACTTGGGAGCAGTAACTACCCTTAGGGGGTCTTGTTACTCCTCCTCCTGCTCTGGCCTCCTCCCCTGGCCCCACCCAGTATACACCCCCCCCTCCTACTCCTCCTCCTGCTCTGGCTACCTCCCCTGGCCCCACCCAGTCCTCCTTACTTGGGAGCAGTAACTACCCTTAGGGGGTCTTGTTACTCCTCCTCCTGCTCTGGCCTCCTCCCCTGGCCCCACCCAGTATACACCCCCCCTCCTACTTACTCCTCCTCCTGCTCTGGCTACCTCCCCTGGCCCCACCCAGTCCTCCTTACTTGGGAGCAGTAACTACCCTTAGGGGGGTCTTGTTACTCCTCCTCCTGCTCTGGCCTCCTCCCCTGGCCCCACCCAGTATACACCCCCCCTCCTACTTACTCCTCCTCCTGCTCTGGCTACCTCCCCTGGCCCCACCCAGTCCTCCTTACTTGGGAGCAGTAACTACCCTTAGGGGGTCTTGTTACTCCTCCTCCTGCTCTGGCCCCACCCAGTCCTCCTTACTTGGGAACAGTAACTACCCTTAGGGGGTCTTGTTACTCCTCCTCCTGCTGCTCTGTCCACCTCCCCTGGCCCCACCCAGTATACACCCCCCTCCTTATTTACTTGGGATCAGTAACCACCCATAGGGGGTCTTGTTACTAACCCAGTACTTGCCCCGAGCTGAGGCTTGAACCCTTATGGGGCCTTGCTACTAACCCAGCACTCTACCGTTGAGCCAGCTGAGGTTTCACATCTAAAGCTTTTCGGAACTTCTATTTATCCTTATAAGCTCAAAACCTAGTCGACGAAAAATTCATCATTTAGATCCTACTCCTTAGATGAGATTCGAACCCTCAGCCTCCAGTTACTAACCCGGTACTCAACCCTCGAGCCATCCGAGCTTTCACATTGAGAGCTTTTCGGAACTTCTATTTATCCATATCAGCTCAAAACCTAGTCGACGAAAAATTCATCATTTAGATCCTTCTCCTTAGATGAGATTCGAACCCTCAGCTTCCAGTTACTAACCCGGCACTCAACCCTCGAGCCATGCGAGCTTTCACATTGAGAGCTTTTCGGAACTTCTATTTATCCATATCAGCTCAAAACCTAGTCGACGAAAAATTCATCATTTAGATCCTACTCCTTAGATGAGACTCGAACCCTCAGCCTCCAGTTACTAACCCAGTACTCAACCCTCGAGCCATCCGAGCTTTCACATTGAGAGCTTTTCGGAACTTCTATTTATCCATATCAGCTCAAAACCTAGTCGACGAAAAATTCATCATTTAGTTCCTACTCCTTAGCTGAGGTTCGAACCCTTAGCCTCCAGTTACTAACCCAGCACTCAACCCTCGAGCCATGCGAGCTTTCACATTGAGAGCTTTTCGGAACTTCTATTTATCCATATCAGCTCAAAACCTAGTCGACGAAAAATTCATCATTTAGATCCTACTCCTTAGATGAGACTCGAACCCTCAGCCTTCAGTTACTAACCCAGTACTCAACCCTCGAACCATCCGAGCTTTCACATTGAGAACTTTTCGGAACTTCTATTTATCCATATCAGCTCAAAACCTAGTCGACGAAAAATTCATCATTTAGATCCTACTCCTTAGATGAGACTCGAACCCTCAGTCTCCAGTTACTAACCCGGCACTCAACCCTCGAGCCATGCGAGCTTTCACATCGAGAGCTTTTCGGAACTTCTATTTATCCATATCAGCTCAAATCCTAGTCATTGATGAAAAATTCATCATTTAGATCCTACTCCTTAAATGAGACTTGGACCCTCAGCCTCCAGTTACTAACCCGGCACTCAACCCTCGTGCCATGTGAGCTTTCACAGTGAGAGCTTTTCGGAACTTCTATTTATTCATATCAGCTCAAAACCTAGTCGACAAAAAACTCATCACTTAGATCCTACTCCTTAGCTGAGACTCAAACCCTCAGCCTCCAGTTACTAACCTGACCCTCAACTCTCGAGCCAGCCAAGCTTTCACAGTAAGAGCTTTTTGGAACTTCTATTTAGCCATATTTGCTCAAATCCTAGTCGTTGAAAAAAACGCACAACTTAGATCCTACTCCTTAGCTGAGGCTCAGACCCTCGACCCCCAGTTACTAACCCAGCACTCATCCCTCAAGCCAGCCAGGCTTTCACATCAGGAAGTTTTTGGAACTTCTATTTCATTGTGTCTAGGTGCAAATTCCTGGCGAAGGAAGAAACTATCACCTTCGATGGATGGGAGTGGTGTGAGACTGATGCCGGAAAAGTGGTTGAGATACTATCATCCTCGAGGGATACGAGGATATCGGCGACCCAACCGTCGTGTGCTCGGTTGTAAACTTTTACTCCGAGTGTGTTGTAGAACAGATATGTTTTGTGTAATTATGCTTTTGATTACGTTTATGATTATTTTTAGTTTGCAGAGTTGTGGGTTATGGCACGGTTTAGGTATTTAGGTTCGATTGTAGTGTTGTTTAATATAAGAACGTAAGAGCTGCCTTAGTGGGACAGACTCCTGTTTTCGCCGCCGGCCATCCCGGGTCCCGAGTACCTAGGATTTTCCTAGGAATTCCCCGAGCCGTCTCAGTAATTACCTATAGACTTCTCTTTTTTAAAACTCTGCTAAGCGAACTGATTTCATCTTCTCTTATCTGATTCGATTTATTTGTTCCTTGTTTCTCTGTGTCAATCGTATCGCTAAACTAATTTTTTCTTTCTTTTCGTCGGTTTAATTATCTCTGGAATATAGGAGTGGACTTTCTCGTATCTATATTCTTACCGTATATACTAGTCGCTTGTTATCACGCTCTCTGCGTCGATCTGTTTTTCCCTGTCCTCTTTTAGACAATCTCTGGACTTGCTGATGTGATCTCCTTTTACTGTGCTCCTAGAGCACTGTTCTTCAACCTTTTGACACCTATGGACCGGCGGAAATAAAAGAATTATTTTGTGGGCTACTTTCCCGTAAACTATGATTTTCTTCTGTTGTATACTATCAATACCTAACTGTCTGTTTTTAAGATTGTTTTTTTGATGGACATTTGGTCTATTTCCTTCTTCTTGGCTATGCAGATGTCCTTAAGCTCTCAGAGTATATTTATTTAGGGTTTCCCTTTCTGGAGTTCTATCTTAGCTTACAACTTACTTTGGTCTTCCCACATAAGATATCTCGGCTACAAAGAAATATAATAGGGACGATCTTATATCTACTGCAAAATCATTATTGCGGTCTTGGCGTCCCCTTCGTCTCTCTCGGTGGGATCCCCGATTTATTCCCATATTCTGCCTTTATTTGCACAAATAAACCCCCACAACTTGCACTTAAGAAACTTACTTCCTGCCTGATTTCTTTACTTATCGTAAAGCTTTTATTATACAACAGGCTGGCCGACGGTTCTCTTCTTACTCAAACTACTGTCCGCTGTGGTTGCAATTAGAATTGTCTTTACTTGATACTTCCGCATCGCTCGTGCCTCTACTAACCTCAGAAGCACCTCTTAGGAAAAATAATCCCCTTATAAGAACATAAGAAGTTGCCTCTGCTGGGTCAGACCCTTAGAGGTCCATCGCGCCCAGCAGTCCGCACCCGCGGCGGCCCATCAGGCCCATGACCTGTACGGTGATCATTGTCTGAACCCTTAAATCCCCTTGGTCTCTATCTAGACTCTCTCTATATCCCATCTCTACCTCTATCTGTATCCCTCAATCCCATCTTTCAGGAATTTATCCAATCCTTCTTTAAAACTCTGTTTATTGGATCTAGATAAACTTCTAGAATTTCTCTTTGGCATAATCCCCATCTATTGGGCTAAATGGGCCCGGATTAGAATTTGGTTTCTGGGTGATATCTTCAATTTAGCCCTAAAGCTCCTTTCCTTTGCCGAACTTCAAACTAAGTTCGCCCTACCGGATTCGGCTCTCTAGAGTGATTTTTAAAAAAATCAAATATCCTCCTTACTCTCACTGCAGATGCTCCTTCCCCGATCTCCTTGTTTTCATCGTTGTCGACAAGGGGACATGTAGTATCGAACATCTACAAATTGTTCGCTAACTCCCTCTTTAATACAGGTTATCTGTTGCTGGCTCAGAGAATAAATGCCCCTACTTACTATGCAAATAATCAGGTTTGAATCCTACCTAGGGGGAAGCCGCTGCTTGTCCTATATATTGGTAGTGAGGAATATTGCTACGCCTTGGGTTTTGGCCAGGTACTAGTGACCTGGATTGGCCACCGTGAGAACGGGCTACTGGGCTCGATGGACCGTTGGTCTGACCCGGTAAGGCTGTTCTTAATTGTCTTCCTTCTGAGACGGCTTGGTCCAAAACTCTTAGAACGATTCCTTCTGCCGACTCGTTACGATCCGTGTTTCTTCTGCATCGTAAAATGAACTGGACGCCTCAAAGACTGCATAAATGTTATTTGATTGTCCGTGCTTACAATCTTATCGGAATGACATTTGGTCTGCTGTATGTTCTATTTCTGATATACAATCAAATCTATCCGTTACTATAGTCATCCTTATATCGGAGGCTCCTTCTCTTAAGATTTCTGATACACATCACGGTCTATTTAATACACTCTTAGTTATTGCACTGCGACTAATCTTATCTCATTGGAAAGCCTTTGACTCACTAAATATCCACTTTGGTGGCAGTCAGTGCTTTTACAACATTGACGTGAAATGCTAATCTCTAAGTCCTTGCCTCTGCATACTAAAGTCGCTAGGAAATGGGCCATTATTGAGACTTACTTAAATTATGTGTAGGGAAGTTCACAGGTTGCTGTGAAAACTATCTTTAACGCAGATCCTCTACAACGGTGCTCTGTCTCAAACTCAAACCTTTTGCGGGACCCTATTTTGGATTTGTAGGTACTTGGAGAGCCGCAGAAAAGAAATAGTTAATGTCTTATTAAAGAAACTAGTTTTTTTAGCCCGTTACATTAACGGGTGCTAGAATAGATGTGTAGACATTTAGCACAATGGGGGGGGGGGGGGGGGGCTGAGGTGTTTCTTTCTTTCTTTCTCTCTCTCCCTGCCCTTTATTTATTTGTCTCTATCCCCCTGTCTCTGTGACTCTGTCTTTCTTTCTGTCTCTTCCAGTAGCCCTACTCCCTTCCTTTGACCTTCCCTCTGTCCAGCAGCACCCCTTTCCTGCTTCCCCTGTCCAGCAGTAGCCTTTATCCCTTCCTTTTCCCTCCCCACTCTTCAACAGCAGCATTTCTCTTCCCCCTCCCCCATTCCCTCTGTCTCCCCCCAAAAGGGTGCTGCAGCAGCATTCTTCCCCCTCCCCCCCCCTGGTCTCACACAATCATCAGCAGCGCACTATTCAGAACTCGCTGCTCCTGCTTGCTTCGGTGCTTCAGGGGGAAGCTTGAGAATGCTGCAAATTACCGCAGCCTACAGAAAGTATCGACGGTGCTGTAGCGTTACTTGCAGGCTGCCATTGGACTCTACAGCACGTTCCCTCTGCTGAGGTTCTGCCCCTCCTCTGGATCGCTACAGCACCGGCGATCCTCTCTGCAGGCTGCGGTAATTAGCTGAAACTAAGACCGGGAGGCCAGGGGGGGAAAGCTGGAGGATGCTGCAAAGACCACGGGCCGCAAAATAGTAAGTATGTTTATATAAATCGCTTTGATTGTAACCCAGCAAGGTGATGTATCAAATCACTCCCTTTGGCTTTTTTCTGTTTTTAGAAAGGGAAAACTGATATGTTTAGGCCTTTCATTCCAAGGATGCTAATTACTGGGCCACTGTTTGGAGGTACCAGAGAGGTTGGGGGTCTCAGCTCTGTAGCAAAAACAGTCTCTTGGTTTATTTTTTTACAGAAGCTGTACTGCTTCTTTTTCCTAATCTTGCACAGGGTCTGTAATGGACCACCATAAGCCTGCTCGATGGCGAACCCATATACAGGCTATCAAAATCATGGAACGCACCTGCTGCTAAGTTCCAACTGATTGCCATGGCAGTCCAGTCTGCTCTAGGGGGCAGTTGTTTGCCTGCTAGCAGAGTTAGGCCAACTCCCTGCTTCTTCTTGAGCTTCTCACTGCTGCCTTTTTTGAAACAAACTGTTCAGGATATCTGCCTTATTTCTGGATCAAGTTGCATAATTGTTTTTGGCTATGTGATGTGACTTTTAGACCAATGCTGACTTTCTTGCACTCAGCTCTCCCCTACCCGTTCCCTCTCTTGCCTCTGAAGTTGTGTGTATTTGTTTGGAATTTGCAAAGTTGTCATTTCTTTAATAAGACATTAACTATTTTTTCTGCGGTCCTCCAAATACCTACAAATCCAAAATGTGGCCCTGCAAAGGGTATGAGTTTGAGACCGCTGCGCTAAGGCCAGTACTAAGCAGACTTGGCATAGATTGCAATTCAGTTTAGAATGGGCGTGGGGGAGGGGGGTCTTAGGTCAATGCAGCACAACAGTGTCAGTGCGATGAATCCCATTCAGTGTTTGTGTGGGGTGATGCCTCTCCTACCCTCCCTTGTGTTGCCCCCTGGAGCAGCAGGATGAGGCCAGGAAGCGGGTGGTTGGCAGGGAGCTCAGGCCTGGGGAGGAGCTGCCACCAGAGCTTTTAGCTGCTAATCGAACTTATTGCTGCCAGAAGCCCAGCCTCCCTGCAATAAAACAGCCATGATGAATCGTCCCAATCCAGTGCTTGGGACGGCTTCAAGGAGACCCAGCAATTTAGAACATAAGGTCAGTGCTGGGCACAATTTCACAGTCTGAATCCCACAAAAGTTTGAAATGGTTTGGATAAGTGAAGTGAGTTTATTTATCTAAAATATTTATTATCTGTCTAAATCCTAGAAGGCTTGCTTCAGAAACTTTTCAAATTCAACCTTACCCTGCTTACTGGGGTGCATAACCAGCCACAAGTTATTTGCAAACTTATGACGTTTCTTGTATCTAAATGTCATCCTACAACCTTCACTGCCATACTCAAGATGTTCAATCCATACCAATAGAAAATGATTTCTAGGACCAAAAAGCGGGAGACAGACTGAATTCTTGCATGTGATCTATTTCTCTTTCCTCTTGTCACTTTCATGTGAGAACAGAGAGTCATCCTATGAGACGGGAGGGAATTCTACAAATTACAACAGCCAAAAAAGGACTCAACAGAAGAGGACAACAGTGCCCGGTACAAACAGGGGATGGGTGGGTTAGGTGCCACTCCCCCCTCACCCATTGTACAAGACAGAAACCAGTTCATTCTACTGGTTTTTCAAAAAGGAAAAAAAAAAATACCTGACAGATATGTGGAAGTACTCTCAAATTGAAATGTATTACCACCCCATCTGTATAGCACATTCATTGGTTCCTCCTCCGTGGTCCACTTACGCATCCTATGATGTATATTAGAAAACACAATTGTCATTTACTCACTACATTCAAGTCTCTGTAAGAGGTATATTTTAGAAGGATTTGGCAACAGAAACGCAGCATAGATAAATATACAGTATATATATGTATTTATTTTTATATATTAAAATATACAATTATAAATACCAACAGGTCTCTTAATATAGGTTCACAGTAACATTGGAATTCAAGGAAAATAAGGTAACATTAGAGTCCTTGCCCTGGGACTGAGATAGGAGCGAGGTGGAGTGCCCTTGAACATTAGCGATACTGTTGTGTATAACCACCTTTCTCTCTGCAACCCCTGTGGGGATGAGAAGGGGGATAGTAAACAAAGCGGAAGAAAAAGGAACAGAGAATAGTCAGGAGCTCAGTTTGCTTGCCTAACGCCTGCGCTTCAGTTGCCTCCCTTAAGTTTCTTTTGATGCGTCTACCATGCGGCCTGCAAAGAATCAGGTGACTAGTCCTCCAAGAATTTGGTCACCAGTACTGGCGCAACTGGAAGCCAGTTGTCATTTGCAGCAGTCATGAAAGTTTGTCACTAGTGGATGGCGCTCGGCTAGTGGCTAAACTGTTGATAAGCCCAAAGGCGTCTAAATTTCTCACTTGGTTGATGTGTTAATTGCTCAAAAAAAGTGTTTCTCAACTTAGTCCCGCTGGACTCCTAAAACACTAAGTACATATTTTTCCTGTATCAACCCCACCCAAAGTATACAAACATATTTTGAGCACATTGATCATAGATACAGGACCCCCAAGACCAGACTTGGCCCACATTGGAACAATGGAACTTCATAAAGCTAAACTACATAAAGCCCCTGGTTTATCTTCTCTGGCTTTTAACAGAGCTTATCAATTAATTCTCATGCCCTGAGAGAATTCCTGCTCTTCTCCTGTTTCCAGTGACCACAGCACAAAACACATATTTTCCCAGATCAAAATGTTATCCTGCATTTGTGAATTTATATAGCCACTCATAAACCTTCTCCTCGGCTCTTGGATTAAGTCCTTATCAATAAATCCCTAACTAGTAAAATCCTGAGCCATGGTAAGAAAGTGTAGTGGGTAGCTTTTTTGTTGTTAAAATTTCATGCTTGCCCATTCCACCAGATACCTGTCCATTTTTTTTAATAGGCTGCCCCTTCCTCCCCCTGGTTCATTTAGGCCAAGGACCACATCAGTCCCCCCTTTGGATCCTGGTTTGACTACTCAAAGCAGGGTTCACACCTAGGCCTTCAGTGATCTTACCTTGCTCCACTCTGGGGTTGTGTTGGGTATCACCTATCCTATGGATCAGCATAAGGTTGGGAAACACTTTCTGCAAACATGTTCTTCAAATGCCAATTAGACAGGACAAACTAAAACACACAACAAGAAAGACAAATGCCAGGCGAAGTAAAATACCCACTGGTCCTTTTTCCCATGATAGATTAGGCATCCATGCAGTTAGCCAATTAAACCAGTCTTTATCCTCTACCTTAAATTGTTCCCAGTTCTGCAACGCTTTGGTCAAAGATGTTATATGTGCTTGTTGGTCATAGAAGGCATTAGGAATATAAGTACAACACTCCTGACCAATGATGGCGCACGTACCCGCCTTAGGCCGTAAGAAGATAGTCAAGTGCCATCCGATTTTGGACGGCTACAATACGTGTTACTCAATCTCTGATGAAAGCGATAGAGTAACTGCTGTTGTTTCATTACCCATAGTTTCAATAAGGGTGGATAACTGTCTTATAATTTGGATTAATCTACCTACTCCATAAGGATCATATCGAACCATTCCCCTTCAGAAAGGGTAGAAGGTAATTCAGAAAGGATTCGCACAGGGGGTAATAGAAACACGATGTAACAGGTCCCTGACTTTAACTGAACCATTTCCATATGTTGCCTCTGCAATTTAAAAACCTAAAGTTTTTATAGTAATTTTATATGCACATTTCATATGTAAAGACACACACATAATCAAACACACAGTCTGGGGCCCCAAACACACCACACTCATATCTATCACATATTCAATAAGTACTAGTAAGGTACATATATTAAAAAATGTGAAACCCTATAGCTCCCCAAGCCAAACTGTGAGGTCTGGCATGAATTAGCTTGCACTAGTCTACGCAGCGAACAGATGTAAAATGTATACATAAGGTAAATATATGATCTATTTAGTTTCCCTAAGTCCAGTTTAACCGGCAAATTGCATAAAGCTGAGAAATCCTATCCACTGTCCTAGATAAAGCCTTCTCCAAGTAATTTATGTGCATTTTCTGGCCAAGTAAACCTATACAGGAAATTTCTCCAACTCCTGCCTAAGGTGCCAGGTGTACCAACAGTGTCTGTTCTACCTTCAAGACACAATAGCCAAAGATCAAGTACCAGAAGAGCAGAACAGAGACTAAATTTGCAGTTTGGGGTTTTATTTTGTTTGTTTGTTTTTTTTTAATCGATAGACATACTCTGGACACACTGGCACTCTTGGGGTATAAAGGTCAGGAAAATGCAAAGAAAGGCAGTATCACTAATAGAAAAGATTAAAACTTAGATATGTAAGGCACATCAAAATCCCTAGATATCCTCAATATTACTAAACTTAGAATAGTGCCCTATAACCTGAAGTATCGGGCATAGTAACCTAGAATTGAATGTACTAAGGTGTAGCATAAATGCAAAGTGTAAACCCTAAGAAACCCAAATACATGCATAAAGGTGATGCGAGCAATGAATGCACACAAGACATATTTTTTTCTTCTCCGAGTGCGATACAAGAACCAAGTTCTCAAAATAAAATTAAATCGTTAAAACAACTCATAATGTGTCAGCAAATAATAAAAATGGAAAGCACTGCCACATGTGCGACAGGCCTATAACCTACTATAGATGTCACAGTACATAAAAATACAGGATAAACAAATAGTTCTTGGCAACAAATGTAGAGGATCCTTTGAAGATTTGCAATGCCACTATAAATAGCTTGCATGGTGTAGGTGTATTTTTTGGGAGAAAAGCAATCATAAATCAAGTGTTTCTAAACCATAATACAGGTTTGTTAAATTATAAAAAAAAGGAAAACACAACAGTTACACAATTAAGAGAAAAATGTGAAAATCCAGATAAATTACATAACCAACATTAACACCTAAACAAAGTAAAATCTCTTAACAATAATGCATCATAAAACATATGAAAACAATTGACAATATAAAAACAATACAAATGTAAAGGAAGGTGTGGACTGGCTGGTAACTTGGGGCAAACTCTTCTGACGGTAGATTCGCAATAGTCTCTGCTTCTCAAATTCTCAACCGTAGGAGTGAGCATGATCAAAATCAGGAGTAAACCAAAGTTATTATCTTGATGTCTTGTGAAGCTTTAAAGGTATGCATGTGTCCTTTTGATTGGAGTCATAAAAGGTCAGAGAAATATGACTGTCCATAGATTTCATGTATGCAGTCTGGATCGGTCCCCTGTCTGCCTGCCTGATGCAATCTGCAGTCCTCAGCTTCTACCATCTACAACATAATCAGAGGCAAAACCACATTAATACAATTTCCAAGTGACCAAAAGGCAAGGGGCATCCATCTTCCAGGGGTAATTTAAAATGGAGTCATAGTACTTCTAGGTAATACAGCTGGCACATATTGGTGTCTGATGCTCAGACTCCAATGGCATAAGGTTTATACTAAGCCAGCATTTTTCTTTATTAATCAGTAGTTCGCTCTTCTATCAAATTACCAAAATAAAATTAATATACAGGTTTTATTTTGTGCCCAATCAATGAGGAATCTATTAATTCCTGTAGTAACATAATTCACAAATAGCTTACCTTATCTGTAGTTATCTCTGAAGGCATTCCATATCTGGAGACAGTTCATTCAGTGACATTGTAATCACTTACCCACGTGTTTCTGTAATAATTGTAAATTCACAAATAAAAGACGTGAAATACCACAACTATTATATTAAATTGCAAATTAATTAATATCTAAAGGAGAAAATTAAACTTTCCATTTGAATGAACTACTGTCACTGTAGAAGGTTCCTATCCTAAAGAGCTTACCTGTCAAAAGATAAGTTTAACCTAACACTCTGCTCAGTGTCAGCTCTGCTGTACAGTTGATAATTGTCAGCATGTTCTGTTGGCTTAACCAGCGTCAGCAAAAGCCTATGGAAAATTACATCCAACATATCTTTTTTTTTTTTTTTAACTTCTTTATTCTTTTTTATTTCTTACATCAAGTGAAAAATACATAGTAAATACAATTATTTCATAACACTTGAATTACAATCAATTATTCTTATAATATAAAGTAAAGAAACCCCTTTTTATCAGTATTCTAGCTCTAAATACCTTTACCCTCCCTAACCCCCTATATATTCTATCCATGTGCTAAGATATCTGATTAGAAAAATTAGCCAATGGTCCCCATATTTTATTAAAATTATGAATATACCCCTGTTGTAACTCCAATTTATGAGGGACAATTCACACCCCACATCTTATTTAGCAGTATTTCAACCAATTTACAGAAAGATATGGGTACATAACATCTATTGTTATTTTCTAAACCAAGTCTCAAATTTATAAATATAAGAGATTATAAAGATAAGAGGTTAAAATCCTTATCCTCTCTCTAGAGCAGGGGTGTCAAACTCAATCACATAAGGGGCCAAAATCTAAAACACAGGCTAAGTCGCGGGCCAAATTTCTTTTATTAAGATACTTAGTCATAGTAGAAATATAGATCCTTACTCACCCTTAGACACCAGTGGCACGGTCAGGCACTTGTGTAGAGCGCCCTGCTCCATCCTAGCTTTTACACTGGGACTGGGTCCTTCTGCCTGTAAACAGGTACTGAGGCAGTGTGGTGAGGAGCTTGGAGCGCTGCTGGGACCGGGGCTGCACAGTCAGGCACTTAGATGTGGCACAGTCACCGCAGGCCAAATAAAACGGCCAGGCAGGCCGGATTCAGCCCCTGGGTCTTGCGTTTGACATGTGTACTTTAGAGCTTTTGACCATCTCCTCCTTCGCTAAATTCTCTTCAGACCCATCCATCAGTCACACCCAAGAAAAACACACATACACAGAAGCAGTCTCTAAATCCACTCTGTATTTATAAAACTCTGCATATTTCTGATGCATTTTTTCTTATAAGCATGGTATCTCTGTTGGAATAAATCTTTTTCTGCAAAAAATATTCTTTCACTGTTAGCTACCATTGACACAGTTTTCACTTCCAAACAAAGACACACCAAGGGCAGACTTGTACGGTCTGTGTCTGTGCATGGCCGTTTGGAGGAGGATGGGCAGGGGAGGGCTTCAATGGCTGGGAGGGTGTAGATGGGCTGGAGTAAGTCTTAACAGAGATTTCGGCAGTTGGAACCCAAGCACAGTACCGGGTAAAGCTTTGGATTCTCGCCCAGAAATAGCTAAGAAGAAAAAATAATAATAATAAAAAAAAAATAAAAAAATAATAATAATTTAAATTGAATCAGATTGGGCAGACTGGATGGACCATTCGGGTCTTTATCTGCCGTCATCTACTATGTTACTAAGTACCTTCAACAAATCTTTCCTATGAACCTTCTCCTCATCTTCTTCCCGATTCCCATTAAAATATCCCTTATAATCAGGCCATAATTCATACGCACATACCTTCATGACACGTCTCACAAAACTTTCTGTTTTTTAAACGACTCCTGCTTTCCCATACGTGTACATTCTTTATAAGCGTCCTTACCTGAATAGCAGGCATTTTCCCACATCCTGCTCTGAACGGCCAGAAGCACATCTTCTCATATCTTTCCTTCTTCTTATGCTCCTGCACAATCACAATCGAACAATTACTAACTCCTGTAGGGTGAACACATTCTAGCTGTTCATATCTTTCTTTAACTTTACAGGGTCTAATCCCTCATTCTCTTACTGTACAAATCAACCTCACTTAACATTAAATTCTGTTTCCTTTAAAGTCATACAAATTTTGTTCTTATATTTCACCTATCATATTAGGACCTTAATTTCCCAGTATTCAATCTATTGCCTCTTTCTTTCTCCTTAAACTACACGGTCTATTCTTTTCTACAACTTGCCTGCATTCTCTCATTAAAAAATTCACATCATGCACAAATCAACTTCCCTTTCCTTTCTGTGCTATTTTTTGTATAATTCTCCATTCTGTTCCCCTCGTCCACCTCTGCTAATCCACAGAAGTAAAACAAAATTATATCATATAACACTTATTTAATTCTTTTTCCAAATGCCCTCTATTTATCAATACAACAATTTTTTTCTTTGTTAGGAGTTTGTTTTTTCCTTCTCACTGAAAGCAAGATAAAGGCACTGCTCATTAAATAAATGCAAAAATTAGAAACAAATTTAAAATTAGTAATGGCAACTACTTAACTAAAAACCTACAACGCTGAAACAATCTTAAAATCTACCTGTGTTATCTAATTAGGGTAACTATTTGCATTTAACAAACAACAGTTCTGTTTAACATTACATAGTAACTATGACATTTATCCATCTGGGAGGGAGGGGAGGGACATTTCAGAACAGAAAATCTTTACGTACAGTGGTGGATGGAAAGAAACAGATCTACTAGTGCCCTGCCCAGCTGGTCCGTGTCATTAAGGAAACCAAAGCAGCCAGTCAACATTGCAAAACCTTCCAGAGGCGATACAGCAATGGTAAAATTAAAAATCATCGGTTATCGGTAGCTGCTGTTGGCTTTTGTTCTTTGCTCTATATTGTACTTCTCACATCGCTCTTCCTCGCAAGCCAGTGGACATCGTCTCCATAATCTTCTGAAAGGAATGGGAGAAGTCCTCCTTCCCCTATTTCTCTGCTCATCATTCTGTAACAGGTTTTCCAAGGGGTTCACTCATGCCAGTCTTCGAATTAAGGTGTAATTCCGAGGGTTGGCCACAAGGCTTGTTGCCTCTTGCACAGGCCTTGGACAAGTCAATACTCAAGTTTTTACAGCAAATAGTAGTAGCGGGGGATCAGTCCAGTCAGACTGCCCTACATCTAAATGTAGGTTAATCACTTCCACAGAGGTTCCACAGAGAGTCAGGCTACCTCCAGGAACCAGGTTCAGAGGGTACACTCCGAGTGCAGAGAGAAGCCGGATACACAAGCGCAAACCGCACTCCCCGACGGTGAAGCATGGCGCATAGCGGCGCCATTTCCTTACGAAGGGAGGCCACGTGTAAGGAGTAGTCATTGAACAGCAACAGTTTTTTCCCTTCGTACTCTAGCCGACCAGATTTCCGAAAGGCTTGCATGATGAGCTCCTTTTCTTTCCAATTGATGTATCTAGCAATCGCTGCTCGCGAGCGGTTGTTATCCCCCACGCGCTGGCCCATGCGGTGCGCTCGCTCGCAGATAAAACCAGCTGGTGGGATCTCCAGGCCAAGCTACGTGGGGAGCCAAACCTGGAAGAAGTGGTAAAGGTTTTGATCAGCCCTGAGCTCAGGCAGCCCCACAACTTTTAGATTATTTCGTCGCTGACGGTTCTCCTGGTCATCCAGCCGGCCCTTCAGTGCTGCCTCCTGAGCTTGCAGAGCAACCACACTCACGCGATCCTGCAGCGCCGCATCCTCACCGTCAGACACCCTCTGCTCACCGCTGTGATACGGCCAGCCTGCGCCTCAAAGCGCTCATTAATACAGTCCATAGCCGACTGTAACTTGTGTTGTCTATCTTCCAGGACCGCAGTGACCATTCTGGAGATTTCCTGGGCCCATTCGCCCCCATTGTGCCGGGGCAGAAGCAGGAGTCGGCGACGCCACCATTTTGTGCACGGAAACAGCAGATTTATGCTTCAGCGTTTTCGCCGATCTTATCGGCATGCTGGGCTGATGCGCGCTGTCCGGAGGCCCCACACTCGCACACCCTCCTGCGGAAAGCCCCGGGCTAGGCAGAAGCGCTTCAAACAGGCTTGTATCGGGAGTTAGGCAGGCGTTTGAAGGCCGTGGGCCAGAGAGCTCCGAGACAAGCGTCTGCTTAGGTCCGACGCATCACGTGACCTCCTGGATTTCTAATGATGGCACAGGATGGGGTTTTGGGTAATGAGGGCAGGGAGTAACTGACAGACTTGGAGACTATGGCTAGGATTCACTAAGCAAATTGATCATGTACCGATCGATTTGCGAGCCCTTAGCGAGCAGATTTCCCTCCAGCCCGATTGATTAAAGTGTTTAGCGATCCCCTCCCGATCCATGCATGCAAATTTGGGAGGGCAGCGATTCACTAAACACTTTAGCTAACACCGATTAGGCTTGCCCATCAGGAAAGAAGCGACTGCTGAAGACAAGTCGCTTCTAACCTGGCTGATTCTCCTGCCCTCTTCTGCCCTTTAAAACCACAGGCTCGCAATGCTTTTTAGCAGTGCAAGTCCGTGGTTTTAAGTCCACCGCCGCCATCGGGTCCAACGCTGCCCACCAGGTCCCTGCATATATGGCCGGCCGGGCCCACCCCTCCCTGTACTCTTTAAAATTATGGCAGGTGGGTTCCCACATATCTACAACTACTAACCCCCCTCCCAACAAATACCCCTACCCCTCCTCCCTCCCCAACCACCCCAAAAAAATTTGCCCCGCAGCCGCGTTGAAAATAATTATGGCAGGAGGGTTCTCACTCCCTCCTGCCATCGGTCCCACCCAAAAACTACGGTAACGGCAGGAGGAATGCCAATTCCCTGATGCCATCCCCCTCGGATGCCCCCTCCCCACCCCACCCCTCCCCGTACCTTTAACGGAGCAGGAGGGGTGCTCAATCCCTCCTACTCCAATGCCTCCCACGATGAGTCTGAGGCCTTAGGCCACGCCCTGGTGCAATATGTGATGCATGGGGTGGAGCCTAAGGCCCTGATTAGCTGAGGCGCCTCGGGCAGGAGAGCAACTCATCATCTGAAGAGTGTAGGGAGTCCTCATTCTCCTCCCCCGTCATGTGGTTCACAATGTGAATGTTGACAAATACCCTAGGATCTTCGTATGGATTCTGCCCTTTCAGGAGCCTGATCTAAGGGAAGAAAAGACAGGGAGACATGAGTTAATGTGAATCAATGTTGTATGTAAACCGTGTGAAATACATGCATACTTAAAGATGAAAAGTGATGGAAACTTATTACCAAAAAGCACAGTTACTTACCGTAACAGATGTTATCCAGGGACAGCAGGCAGATATTCTCACTTATGGGTGACTTCAGCGACAGAGCCCCGGTATGGACCACTTTAAAAGTGCATCGCCACTTTAAGTCTTTAGAAAGTTCACGATAGCCCGAACTGCGCGAGTGCCTTCCTGCCCGACGTAGGGCGCGCGGTCCCTCAGTTTCTTAGTTTCCGCGGAGCTAAGATGCGTTTTTTGAAAGGCCGTTGAAATCTTTTTTCCACTGTCTTCCCGCTCACGCGGATCTCTGACTTTTTAATCAGCTTTTGTTTAATTTCATTTGTTTATTCTTTTTTCTAAAAAAGAATAGTAGTAAAAAATTTTAATTTTTTCTCTTTCGTGGGTTCGGCCCTGTTCCACCTCCACAGCCTCGGATTTTGATTTCGCCAAGGCCGTGTTCCCTTCAATGTCCCATCCGCAAACAAGTTTTAAAAAGTGTGGACGCTGTGCTCGCCCCATTTCTATCACTGATCCGCACCGCTGGAGTCTCCAGTGCTTGGGGCCTGAGCACCGCTCAGAGACTTGTTCCCGCTGTGCGTCGCTTCAGAAGAGGACACTTAAGAATCACCTCATCCAGCAGCGACTCCTTTTCGGCGCTGGCATGGAAGGAGACTCGACATCAGTCTCAGTGCCAACGGCGCCGTCTAAGTCGACACCGCAACTATCGACATCGGGAGAGCCATCATTGGTGTTGCTTGCAGTGGGTAAGTAGCGAAGAAGTCTCAGATTCTAGATTGTAGCACAAACAAAAATGTTTTTGATAAAAATTCCACACTTCAAAATAGCAAATTATGTCGAAAGTGGAATGCAAAGTTAAGACTATATATTCAGTTCTTGAAGAAAGGTAATTTCTTCTAAATTGGTTGCCTTATACTGCACTTTTAATATTAAGTCACCACTTCTTTTCAAAGAGAAAGGAGAAAAGACCTGACAGGTTTTTTAATTCCATACAAATCAGCTGAATAAAACCATATTATAATCATTGGTCTTCCTCCTCCTCCTATACTTTTCTAATGTGCAAAATACAGCAATCCCTAAAATTACTTTATTAAATATATTTGATCCTTGAAAGAAGTGGTGACTTAATATTAAAAGTATAAGGCAACCAATTACCTTTCTTCAAGAACTGAATATATAATCTTAATTTTGCATTCCACTTTGGACATAATTTTTACTCAGATTCTTGATGACATCAATTATGAGATTTGGAGGTGAAGCTGGGACTAGTATGTTTGGCTGCATCCTATTGAGAAATAGAATGTATTCCCCAGCAGAACAAATAGAGTTTATCAGTTTTAGTAAATAATTATCAGGACTCTTAAGTACTATATAGAATACAATATAGTTGACTGATGACCAAATATAAGAACATACTGTTCTTTACAATCTCTTAATTATATTGATATATAATTTGCTTTAAAATCTTGTCATGAACCCCTGACAGAATCAAGATTGAAATGTTTCTAGCTTGCTGAAAACAAATATTGTCAACTCTCAGTAACTTTGACAATGGTTCACCATTGACTCTTGTTATAGAAATCTGAATTTTATTGCCCAACTGTTTTTGAAATGGGATGTTTCAGCATGGCTGAGATGAAACGGCTGTGATGAATTGTCCCATTGAAGGGAGGCTGGGCATCAGTCAGTACAGACAGAGATGCCCCAGCCCCTTCCCTGGCACCTGCCACGAGCAGCTGAAAGCTCTGGCCGGGCCTCCCTGCCAGCCACCGCCACCCAGTTGTATATGTGATACGTAGCTGAAGGACACAATGCAGCAGCTCTGGTGGCAGCTTTTACCCCCAGAGCCCGGGCTTCCCACCAGCCACCACCGCCCGCTTCTTGGCTTTGACCTGCAACCTGCTGCTCTGGGGTCACTGGAGGACTTGCTTGGAGGTCTAATTCTTGGGGAGTTGTGGGAGGCAGTGCAGTATAATTTGGGGGGGGGGGGGTATCATCACAGCCAGTTCACTGCACTGAAATGGCCACAATGAACTGGCCCCCAAAGAATCGACCTAGACCCAATGTTTTAACTTGATCATGTTAATTTCTATTTATCTTAATGGGTGTTTCTTATTCTGCATTCCTCACAGGCCACCCCAGAAAGAAGCCACAGTCAAGAATACAATTTCAGATGCCTGGAACTGATGCTGGGCTTTCATCAAGAAATCTACCCGTCTTCTCATTTCTCAAGATCGATATTGTCCTCTCTTTTAAGAATGAGGTTAATGACCCAAATGTCCAACTTGACCCAGTTTCAATGCAGCTTCTATGTTTGTGATTCAAGTTCTAAGTATCTTCCAGGGTTTTCCAGCACATAACAGCCTGGAAGAGCAGTTGGGGGAATTCGATAAATGGCACTAAAAGTTAGGCACTAGGATACAAGATGATGTCCAATTAAGACATAGGCTACGTTGCCTCCTTCGTTCTGTCTTTTGGTTTAATTTGCATCATCTTGCTTTTTGTTTGGTTCTTTTTTTTTTTTTAGCTCATTTTATTTGTTTTATGCTTTACTTTGTTTATTTCTTTTTTTTTTAAATTCTTTATTCATTTTTAATCTTTCATCAAGTGTACAAAAATTCATAATAAACACTATTAATTAGACCACTTAAACATCTTATCATTATATCCTATAAATATAAATGTAACCCTCCCCCCATTCTCCCTCAAGTCTCTTATGAAGATGTTAAATAGGATCGGGCCCAAGATCGAGCCCTGCGGCACTCCACTGATCACCTCCGTCGTTTATCACTACCCTCTGAAGTCTACCTCTAAGCCAGTCCCTAACCCATGCGGTTAATGTTTCACCCAGTCCCATCGAACCCATCTTGCTCAATAACCTGCAGTGTGGGACACTATCAAATGCTTTGCTGAAGTCCAAGTACACGACGTCCAGGGGCTCCCCTATATCCAGCTTTCTTATTACCCAGTCAAAGAAGCTGATCAGATTTGATTGACAGGATCTTCCCTTCGTAAAACCATGTTGATGGGGATCTCGTAGATTCTCCTCATTCAGGATCGTATCCAATTGACGTTCGATTAGTGTTTCCATAAGTTTACTCACTATCGATGTGAGACTCACCACTCTATAATTCTCAGCCTCCATCCTGCATCCCTTTTTGTGGAACGTTTAACGGCTTAAAGGCCTTCCTATCTGCTTTTGTTTTACTATACCTTGCTGACTCTCCTCTCTTCCCACTGGACAGCTGTCGCTGAGAGGAGTCCATTGCTGGGAAAGGACATGTGGAGGACCAGCGTGGCTGATTCAGCACTTCACCTGGTGCAGTTTTTGGCGAGGAGACTCCATCTCCATGGCTGTGGCGGACCCTGCCTTCTCTTATCAGGGCGGACCTGGAGGTGTTTCTGGCTCCGTCAGCGGAAGCTGCATCTCGTTGTCAGCATCTTGCTGGCGCAGCGGTGGCGCTGTTATGGCGCTTCATGCTTATGCCCAGCCTCCGTGGGTTCTGCCACAACCAAAAACACTGAAACCTACACACACACAAATGTCATCCCTAGCATTGCTAGCAATCAGCAGTTTCAGTTACCCTAACCAATGTCAGCAAAGGCCTATGGGAAATTATATCAATCTGACTCTGGAATGTTGATGCAGAATTCTGTGCTCCTACATAGAATTCACATACATTAAGCATCCAGCCAGACTGGATTGTTTATCAAGAAGACAGGCTGCTTGAATGGGACAAAGAAGCCAGAGACTAATCCCATCTACCACGCCTGCAAGTCTTTCCTTATCAATTAAACTAACCATTTTTTCAAACAGTTTACAAATTCTAAACAGAAATATACTGGGAAATACAATAGTTTCTATATTTAGAATAAGATTCCAAGCTATAAAAGGCTCCTCTCTACAACACCCCCCTCTCTTGCTCCTCTGGCTCCTTTTGCTCTCTGGAACCTGAAGCTTGGGACATCACCCTCCCCACCCCCATTTCTCTCTCTCTCTTTCTTTGTGTGTTCTCTCAAATTCACAAGAACACAGAAGCAGTCTCTGTAATTGTAAAACATATCTCTCATTAATTTTAATGCTTAATTGTAACTTTTATGAATCTTACTTTTCTGTAAGCCTATTTCTATAATATATTCTTTATGCAATTACTTCTGGCTGTGCTTCTTATTTGATTCTACTCCTGGTGGGTCTTCTGTGAAGGTATTGAACTCGGGACCTGGCGTTTGTAAGGGTGCCTCACATAACCCCACCAACCTAATATTGTGGGGGCCACATCATTCCTTACATTATACATATACACTGCTTTGGTATACAGGGGGCATAACAAGTGAGGGGGGCAGAGTCAGGAGGGTTATGGGAATTGAGAAATGGACAGTACTGTAGGTGGTATAGCTGAGAAAGCAGTTAAGTAAGAACAGGTAAGACATGTGTCACAGAGGTAGTGATAGAAGTGCACACTGGGGCACTGACAACCGAGAGAAACATGCTTGGGGAATAATGTTAGAGTGCACATCAATATGACAGTTCTTACCAGAATCACAAGAAATGCCTCTGTATGAGATTGTCTCGGGCCTCCTGGCCTCTTCGGTGCTCTTGGACAGGTAGCTCCTCCTGGTGTGGTTCTACATCATCCATATCTTCTGCTGGCTCAGGGGGTTCGGGCATCCTCCGTCTTCTTGCTAAGTTATGCAACATACAACATACTGCAAAGATTTTGCAGACCTTTTCAGGGCTGTAGAGCAACTGACCCCCTGACTGTTGCAGACATCTGAACCTTGATTTTAGGAGTCCAATTGTCCATTCAATGATATTGCAGCTGGTGTTATGTGCCCTATAGTAATGGAGCTGCTCTGGACTCTGGGCATGCATGATGGGGGTCATCAGCCATTCTCTAAGTGGATAAGCCCCATCAACTGCATTCAGGACAAGAGAGAATAAAACATGTTAGAAAAGGAACATGCATCTTGCAAGTTGTGAGGTTCCAAAGGTGTGTGTTGCGTCATCACCAGACATCAAGCTAATGCTGCTCACAGGCCTGTACTAAAAGGAGAGAAATGTGGTTAATGATCAAAAACTTTCTTTGGCGTAGTAATATGGTACTTACCAAGCAGCCATCCCCCTTGAATCTCTCTCCTCTGGAGTTGCTGATAGATTCCAGAGTGTGTCAGAACATAAGCATCATGGCATGACCTTGGGAAGTTAGCACACACATCCGTGATCTCCATAGCAGCGTTGCAGACCACCTGCATATTCATGGAATGATAACTTATAATGTGCCATCAGCGACTCCAATAACCGAGGGGAATTGGGCTAGATCATAAAAGCCTAGCAATGTCTGCTGCTGCTCTGCCGCATGAACTGGAAAGTGTATATATGCTGAGATCTTTCTGAGAAACACATTCAGAAAGCTGGCAATAATACAGCAGGCAGATGGTTGGCTAATGCCAGCTGCAGCGCCCAGAGGTCTCTGGAACGTTCCTGTGGCCAAGAATGTTAGGGCTGTGGTGACATGAACAGGAATGGCCTGTCCCCTGAAAGTCATGGGTTTCAGCTCTTCCTGCACCTGTTCACACAGATGAACTATGGTCTCCTTATTAAAGTGATAAGAGACCTATACAGTACTCCCCGATATTCGCAGGGTTCCAATCCAGGAACCCCCGCGAATGTCGAAAAACCGCAAATACAATTTTTAGGCAGGGGAGACAGGAGAGGGCAGCTGGAGAGGCAGGAGAGGGCAGCCGGAGTGCCGGCGAGTGAAGGAAATCACTCGCTGTATGCTCCGACTGCCTCTTCCTGTACTAAAGTCGGGCCTCACCAATCAGGAGCTGCGTGTCAAAGCAGCTCCTGATTGGTGAGGCCCGACTTTAGCATAGCAGTCCACTCCCGCTGCGGCCCTTAGGTCAAAGACCAGTGCCCTAATTGAGTCTAGCCCTACTTGCGTACGTTCTGGTTCAGCAGGAAGTTGTCTAACCTTGTTTTGAATCCCTGGAGGGTGTTTTCTCCTGTAACAGCCGGTTCATAGTCAGTGGAGCGCAAGACGCCAGCGCGCTGACAATCCAGCGCCGACAATTCGGCGCAAGACAGAAGCGCACGGGGGAAAAAGTAATTTTTAAAGAGCTCTGACGGGGGGTTTGGGGTGGCAACCCCCCCCTTTATTGGTTAGTGTTCGCGCTGCTGTTGGAGGGGGGTTCGAAACCTCCATTATAGTGAAAACGGAACTTTTTCTGACTTTTTTTGGGAAAAGTTCAGTTTTCTCTATAATGTGGGGGGTTTCACCCCTCCACACCGGCAGCACAAACACTAACCAATAAATTGGGGGGGGTTGCCACCTCAAACCTCCCGTAGGAGCTCTTTAAAAATTACTTTTTCCCCCGCGCGCTTCTGTCTTGCACCGAATTGTCGGCGCGCTGGCGTCTGGTGCGCGATTATCCCGTCACCATAACAGCATCTGGAAAAGGATTCCATATTTCTACCACTCTCTGGGTGAAGAAGAACTTCTTTATGTTTGTACAGAAACCCGGATGTCTCAATCCGTCCTCCTTTTTCTGAAGCCATATGGTAACCGTAACATGAACCCCAATAGATAATCCTAGCAAAACTGTTAATCTCTGCACTCACTTCTTTTCTCTCCAACCCTTTCCCATTGATATTTCATTGGATTTGTTCTATTTTCCTCCTCCCCTCTAGATATATTTCTCTACCATGTATCTAGCACTCTACCATAGTAAACTACTTGGATGCTATGTTAATATGAAAGTATTAAATAAAAAAGAAACAAATCATGAGCTTAGAAAAAAAAAAAACATGTCTGCATTAGACTATGTCAACCTGTCTTGTTTTCTCTCTTCTTATAGATCAATATCGTGCGTATGGCCCTCCAGCTACTGTTGCCAGAGATAGTAACATAGTAGATGATGGCAGATAAAGACCCGAATGGTCCATCCAGTCTGCCCAACCTGATTCAATTTAAATTTTTTTCTTATTAGCTATTTATGGGCAAGAATCCAGAGCTCTACTGAAGAGGAGTGGGAGGAGGAGATGGATGTGGATGAGGAAAGACATCAAGGCCCATCCTACCAAGCGCCTCCTCAGGCCACAACTCCTCAACGTATGTATCCCATCAGGGCTACAGTAGTGATTGTATTATCGAATGTAACCATTAAATAATTTTTCCTTTTGTTTCACTATAACCTATTTAAATTACCTTTAAATGTAATGTTATTTGTGTTATTTGTATTTTTGATAATTGTTTGTTTAATTTAATAATTGCAAGTGTGTCACCAACTATTTTATTTGTACATCGCCTTGAATTTTGAATTGGTGATAAATCAAAAATACCTAATAAACTTGGAAACTTGGAGGAGGAGGAGGAAGAAGTAGAGGTGGGTGAGGAGCAGGTGAACAAGGGGGGTGTTGAGGGTGATGAGCTGGTTGAAGAACGAGCCCCACCGCAACATCCTGGCCCCCTTGAGCTGGATATCCAGCGCCTTGTGGATGTGGCCAACACCATCCACCAGGACCAAGTCCAGCTCAGGGAAGAGGTTGCGGGGCTCCAAGCAGCCACGACAGGTGCAAGTACGGCTCCGGATGTTCTCGCCAGCAAGGTGGATGCTATGAATGAGCATCTTGCTGATCTAGTTGTGGAGCAAGTTGCCACCTGGCAATCTCAAGAGCACATGCAGGCCGTGCTTACAGACCTGCTCAGCCAGCTCATTGCTCGGGGTCACCCCCTGGTGATCAAATCAAGCCACTCTGCAAGCCTCCTCCAGCACTTAGGTTGTTCAAAACCACAAACCATTTTTGCTGTGCCTGTCTCACCTGGGTGCATTTTGATGATGTTGTGATGATGTTAGGGTAGTGTGACCCAAAATGGCCATTTTCTCAGCTGAACCAACAGCAAACATGAGTGCTCTCTTTGGTACTTTTTCCTGAGAGTTGTAAATGGGGTGTATCGTGCAAGAGATTATTGACACTTTGTTTGCTGTATTCATAACCTTAAGCCAAAGCTGAAGTCTCCATCTACAATGCAACATGTGCTCTAAGGAATAGAGCAGTAGAAAAACCTGCAGGTATGTAAAACTCCTTATAAAGAATTGTAAAAGAAAAACATTGAGGGAAAAATGTAGCTATAAATCTAGAAATACTGAATTGATAGAAAAACAGAATTTGTGAGCATAAAAATGAGTTTTTGAAGGGAGAAAATAAAATATTTCATTATCATGAACACGGTTCAGCGCCTATGCCAGAGGCGCTCAACATTTAGGCCAACTTCACCCATGACTAAATATTAAGCTGAACGGCAACGATTCTCTAACATGGCGCCCAACTCTAAACCACGCTCCCCGCCTAGCGTGCACAGCTCTTTATTTTTTAGACGGCACCTTATATTTCAGAAGCACCATGTCTTAGAATCGTGTTTCTGTGATTAGTGCCTAAGTATTAATTATTGACCTCGTTTTTCAATTTAAACTGGCGCCTAGCTGGTTAGGCGCCGTTTATAGAAGTTACATAGAAACATAGAAAAATGACGGCAGAAAAGGGCCACAGCCCATCAAGTCTGCCCATCTAACAGACCCACCCACCTAGGCTTACCTTCCCAGAGATCCCACTCCCAACGACCCTACTTCTCAACTCTACCCTCTTAGGGATCCCACATGGGCATCCCATTTACTCTTAAAATCTGGCACGCTGTTGGCCTTGATTACCTGGCCGGAAGTTGGACTTAAGTGACTTGCTCAGGATCACAAAGAGCTGTAGTTGGAATCAAGCCCAGTTCCCCAGGTGCTCAGCCCACTGCAGTAACCATTAGCATGCCCATACACAGTGGCGTAGTAGAGGTGTGTGGTGGGGGGGTGCAGTTCGCCCCAAACACTGTCTTCCTAAGTGCGTGGAGGGCGGAGCCACGACGCAGACAGAAGGGAAGTTTGGATCGACTCTCCTGCTGGGACTTTCAACTTCTATACAATATGTCATAGAGACAATGTAGCATCAGAATATCCTGGCCCTTTCTGCACTGACTCTGCTTTCCATGGTGCCCCCGATCTCGATAACTGGCATGATTTTAAGGGTCAGACTAAAATCCTGAAAACCGAAGAAACTCCAATGTGAGAATGGCCCAGTGCTGGAGTGTTTCTTAATTCATTCCATATCATGATGCCTCAGTGTATTATCTCAATGCCGTCTCCATATTTACTGCTGCATAATTTCAGGTGTTTCTTCCCTACAGATGGGAAATTATCATTGTGAGAGCAAAGAACTTGACAATTCTATTAGATGATTTATCATATCATCACCTGTACGCTTTGAGGGACCTTGCTGGAGCCTATTCTGTGAGGGAAAGAAGGCCCTACTCTCCTATATAGACTTACCCCCAAATTCTGTAAATGGAACTCAAAATTGCATGTGCAGATTTGGGCGTGCACCCATTTTGTGCATGCAGAGTAACAAGCCAATCAGCACCAATGATTCCACCTCCACCCCCACCCCCACATGAACCTATGGGACGAACCTTAGGTGTCTGAGCAAATCAGGGCCTTAGGATGCACCGGGAAGGGGATGGCCTGCCATTCTGAAGAGGCGGGCCTGCCGACTGGAGGGAGTAGGCATCCCTCTGGCCGGCCTTTGCTGAAAAAAGCTACGAGGGAAGGGGTTCATGTGGGTTTTGGGTTTGCGGGGTCTAATGACATATGTATAATTAGCATGTAACTGAGCATATACTTTATAATGTTGCCCTGAGTCTGGAAGAGCATTCATTGTATTTCTTAATAACCTAGATTATGAAGACTTTCTTTAGAAATGGAATCACCTCAGGAAAAATGAAAACAGGTGACAAAAGTGAAAGGGGAACCTTTCAATTATGTGAATTTGCCATAGATTGAGCACCAAATCCTGTTGATTGTGGGTGATTCCACCATCCCTGGGGTCAGCCAGTTGGATACCTCCAATTGTGCTTTAAAAGACCCCGCTACCCTTAATCTCTGATACCTGTCTGGAAGGGTTCTATAGTAGACAGGAGCTGCCATCTCTGTTTTGATAGAAGAGTAGGACAGATGGAAACCTAGGTGTTAAGGTTTTATGAACTGAGCAAGTGTATGTATTACCAGCTGTCCTGGCCTTACAATCACTATATAACACATATGCATACCTATGGTATTCTGCATCCCTTGCAGTTTTCAAAATGAGGTCGAGACCAGAGGAACCAGTCAGATTGCCATTGGAAGAGTAGCGCAATCATGGCCATCACAGGTTGTCCACTCCAGAGCTCAATGGTATCTATGATGAGCTTCAAAAGCCAGGCAAAGAGGAGGATGTGCCAGGAGGAGGAAAACCCAAGGATACAGCTCCATTCCAATACTGCCAGTACTAGCTCCGACAAACCCTTTGCTGAAATGGCTAGTAAGTCAAGTGGTACAGAGGCCCTGAAAAAACAAACAAATCCCCCCCCCCCCCACAGTGAAGATTCTCTGGTCATTTGCACTTAACCACTACTTGAATAAAACAATCTGCTCTATTCAGTACATCCTGATGGAGCATCTGCGGAGATAATTATGCATTTTCTGTGGTGGCAATCTCTACCTGAGTCTTTGCCTCCTTCCTTTCCCCTGTGTATTTGTCCTCCTCCTCTTTTCTGTCCATCTTCTGCCACTCTTAAGGCTGCCTAGAACAGGATAAGACATGAGGTTTGTTTCCCAGACTTTACTCAGATGAGTCTTCTGCATTTGTGTTTCATAAGTAACAAATCACCAAGACCAGATGATATTTACCCAAGATTTCTAAAAGCACTCAATTCTGAAAACTACAGACCTACTTCTACAAAATAAGCAGAACACAACACAAATCGGGAATGCGTTAGCACATTTTCCTTAAATATGAGCAACAGAACCACATCAAGGTCCATTCCCATGTCTGATGGCATTCATACACATTCATACCTGGAGGCACCTATTCTCCTTCCCCTGCCTTACTTGGCTAGAAGAAAACAGTGGCACCGAAAGTGCCTTCTTTACTGAGACACCACTGTGGAAGAAGCAGGTGCCTTCACACTTTTACACAAACTTGCACACTCACATGCACACACATTCATACTCAGTCATACAAACAGGCACTCACAAATGCATACTCTAGAGGTGTATTGAGGCCAGCAGGGCCGAAATACAGCTCCAGGTTTATAAAATGAGAATAATAATACAATTTTTCAAAGTAAAGCACTATGAACATCGATGCTAAAACTCAAGCTGTATTCTCCCTGCTCAATTGATCATGAAGCAATGGGCCAGAAATTGCCTGATGTCACAAGAAGGAAAACCACAACCTGAGCTTTCTCATCCTTCTTCAATATGCTGCCACAGGGAATGCAATAATAAAAATATTTGTTCCTATAGTTTCTGCATCATGAACATGGATGCTGAAGGTCAAGCTGATTTCAAATGGAACAAGCTGCTCCAAAACGGTCTTTTTCCTGTTAAGTTTTAGCTGTAGGATTAATAGATGCAGAGTCCTCCCATAGAACTGTGTAGGGGAACATTTCAGCACAGCAAGACCCCTGAGGGAGAGTGTGGCACAGTGGTTCAAGCTACAGCCTCAGCAACCTGAGGTTATGGGTTCAAACCCACACTGCTCCTTGTGACCCTGGGAAGTCACTTAATCCCTCCGTTGCTCCAGGTACATTAGATAGATTGTGAGCCCACCAGGACAGACAGGGAAAAATGCTCGAGTACTTGATTAAATTTATGTAAACCGTTCGGAGCTCCCTTGGGAGAACGGTATAGAAAATTGAATGAAAAAATAAATGAATAAATTTAGTTATAGACCTATCCATGAAATGGTATTTATGTACTGTAAACTGTACTCTTTTCCCTCTATAGAGGGAGACACCAATACTTAGCAGATACGCAACTATGCTTATATATAGAAAGGATTTGTGTTTTATCTAAGGTTAATGTCAATGGTTTTTCAACACTTAATTGGGTCTTCTTAGCAGCTATCGGTGCAAAACTTACAGTTAGTTTATTTCATATACCACAATTACCACAAAAAAGTTAAGCCAAACCAGTTTACAACAATAAAAGCAAAGGTGACATTTCAAAAATCAATATACACAAACAAGGTAAAGCCATAAAAAATCAAAACAAAACACACAACAGACACAGATTGGCAAGAGGGGAAGGGTCAATTTATAATATACTATAGGGCAAGGGTGCCCACACTTTTTGGGCTTGCGAGCTACTTTTAAAATGACCAAGTCAAAATGATCTACCAACAATAAAATTTTAAAAAAACACAAAGCACACTGTACGCATAGAAAATGTTAATTATCATTCCTATTCCAGGGTTTTTCAAAGAGGTCAAAGCAGATGACTCTATGCACTATCACCTCAGTAACAACCATACAAAAATAGTCAAATATACACCCTCCCTTTTTACTAAACCACGATAGCAGTTTTTACCGCAGGAAACTGCGCTGAATGCCCAGTGCTGCTCTCGACGCTCATAGGCTCCCTGTGCTAAAAACCGTTATTGCAGTTTAGTAAAAGGGGACCACAGTGTAAAATATAGACAGCAGATATAAATTCAGACACATTTTGATCACTAAATTTAAAATCAAATCATTTTTCCTACCTTGTTGACTGGTGATTTCATGAGTCTTTGGTTGCACTTTCTTCTTATGACTGTGCATCCAATCTTTCTTCCCTTCTTTCAGCCTGTATGCTTCCTCTCCTCCAGACCTCATTCCCTCCCCCAACTTTTTCTTCCTCTCTCCCTGCCCTTTCTTTCTCTCTGCCTCCCTTTCTTTTTTTTCTGTTTCTCTTCTTTGCTTCTGTCTCCCTGCCTGCCCTTTTTCTTTCTTTCTCCCTGCCCTCCCCCAAGCCACTGCCATCGGGGACCAGGACCCAAACCGCCACCAATAACAAGCCCAAAAGCCGACGCCAATAACAGGCCCGAAAGCAGACGGCGCCCCAACCTCTCCCTGCTTCGGCCGACCAGCATCGCGATCGAGCTGTTGGGAGAAATGCTGCCGGGTCCTGCCTTCGCGGAAACAGAAAGTAGGAAGGACCCGGCAGCAAGAAGAGGAAATGCTTCACTAACATGTCTCCCGCCTTAGCCCGTAGCGAACGCTTGCTTCAGGGCTCACAACATGTGCGTGCCGGCTTCCCTTCTCCCCCCCCCCGACATAACTTCCGGTGTCGGAGGGAAGAGAAGAGAAGCCGGCACGCACACTTTAAAGCCCGGAGCATAAGTTCGCTACGGGCTGAAATCTCCAAGCCGTTTTTTTTTTTTAATGTTCAGCAGCAGCGGCAGCAGCTAAAAGGCCCTAGGGAGAACACCGAGGAAGGCTGATCGGCCCGGTAGATCAGGACGGCAACACTAGTCTATCACGGAGCCCGGGATGGGCTCCGCGATCGACTCACATTGCCTTCCTGAGCTACTGGTCGATCGCGATCGACGTATTGGGCATCCCTGCTATAGGAGGAAAAATGGGGAGTAAAACAACAAAAAGTAAGGGGGGCTATAAGAGAGTTAAACCAAATGCCAATTTACAATAATAAGCCTTTAGTTGTGACTTAAAATTTTTGAATGATTTTTCAGCCCGTAAATATAATGGAAGAGAATTCCACAAAGTAGAGGCCATTACCGAAAAGCTAAAGTCCCTATTAACATCCAAAAACAGCTGTCTGAAAGCGGGGACAGGCAACACATTTTGATGAGAAGCGGGAAGATTCCTTTGAGGTGAGAGAGGAATCAATTGACTAGCCAAAAAAGGAAGAGCCGAAGACTGAACCTGAATTGTATTTAAAAGGAATTCTATAAGCAACAGGAAGCAAATGTTCAGAATTAATTAAAGGAGTAATATGATCATATTTCAATTGACAATAAAGCAAACGGATTGCAGTATTTTGCGAGTTGAAGACGACGAAGTTGATATTGAGGAAGACCAATTAATCGATGTCCTGGTGCTTTAATCTTTATTAATACAGTGGTAAATACATCATTCTAAATAAAGTACAAAGACTTAGGACTCCTTTTACAAAGGTGCGCTAGCATTTTTAGCGTGCACTAACTGAAAATCTACCGCCTGCTCAAAAGGAGGTGGTAGCGGCTAGCGTGCGCGGCAATTTAGCATGTGTTAAGGCCCTAGCGCACCTTCGTAAAAGGAGCCCTTACTGTAGTGTAATAGTTATGCTTATCACCAAATCTAATGATTTGACTTCAAATTTATTAATTCCCTGATTTTATCCCCTGGTGAGTTATCTACAGAGACAGTAATAAGCCAAATAGATTAGGAGAGTATTTTGAAAAAGAAAAAATTAACAAAATTGGACTTTAATTAAAGTACAGATGCACTCTGCTAACAAATGTCCTGAGCTTAGTTTTAAATAAATAAATCTGGTGCTTTACCTGGCTCCTCATTGCAGGTCTTGAGATAAACTGTAAGTTCTGTTATTCCAACAGCATGGCAGTGTATTAGTTAATCCTCTTTAGCATAGTAAATGAAGTACCAGTGTTTCCATAGTGTAAAGGTTATCACGTTCTACAATGGGTCTAATGATATGAATTAAATCAAGCACTTACCTGGTTCCTGATGCAAAAGATGAACTGGAAGCCTTCTATTCTTCCACCAGTCTTCGCATCTTATGGTTTATTCTTCTTAGCAGAGAGATAAATATTCTACTCCAGATTAAGTGCCAAGTTCCACAGTGTGGTGGTTACCACTCTGGACAATGAATCTGATGATATAAGCTCACATCATTTAACACTTACTTGGCTCCTTCTTTCAAGGTAGGAGAGTATGCGGCTTACAAAAATTATATACATACAACAGAGTAACTACAGAGGATGGCGCACACGGCAGTGTAAGATGCAACTTGAGCACCTGCCCCCAGGTACGTCTTGAAAGATTTGCATGCGTCAGCAGCATCATCCCCCTGCTGCTGGAGCCGGCCTCAGCTCCCTTCTGATCTCACCTCCTATTTCCTTGCCCAGGAAATGATGTCAGAAGGGGGCCAAGGCTGGCGCAAACAGCGAGTAGAAGTTGCTACTTGAACGTACATCTTTAAAGATTCGCCTGCGTATGCAGTATCATCCCCCTGCTGCTGGAGCTGGCCTCAGCTCACTTCTGATCTCACCTCCTAGTTACGTGCCCAGGAAATGATGTCAGAAGTGGGCCGAGGCTGGTGCAAGCAGCGGTTGAAGATGTTACTTGAATGCCCGTCCGCACGTATGTCTTGAAAGATTCGCCTGCGTGAGCATCATCATCCTCCTGCTGCTGCAGACCGCCTCTGCTCACTTCTGATCTCACCTGCTAGTTCCGTGCCTAGGAAATGATATCAGAAGGGGGCCGAGGCTGGCGCAAGCAGCAACTAGAAGATGCTACTTGAACGCCTGTCCCCAAGTACGTCTTGAAAGACTTGCCTGCATGAGCAGCATCATCCTCCTGCTGCCGGAGCCGGCCTCAGCTCCCTTCTGATCTCACCTCCTAGTTCCGTGCCCAGGAAATGATGTCAGAAAGGGGCCGAGGCTGGCGCAAACAGCGAGTAGAAGATGCTACTTGAACGTACATCTTTAAAGCTTCGCCTGCGTATGCAGTATCATCCCCCTGCTGCTGGAGCTGGCCTCAGCTCTCTTCTGATCTCACCTCCTAGTTCCGTGCCCAGGAAATGATATCAGAAGGGGGACGAGGCTGGTGGAAGCAGCGACTAGAAAATGCTACTTTAACGCCCATCCCCACGTACGTCTTGAAAGATTCACCTGCATAAGCAGCATCATGCCCCTGCTGCTGGAGCTGCCATCAACTCACTTCTGATCTCATCTCCTAGTTCCGTGCCCAGGAAATGATGTCAGAAGGGGGGGGGGGGCGAGGCTGGCGCAAGCAGCGGTTGAAGATGTTACTTGAATGCCCGTCCACACGTATGTCTTGAAAGATTCGCCTGCGTGAGCAGCATCATCCCCCTGCTGCTGGAGCCGGCCTCAGCTCACTTCTGATCTCACCTCCTAGTTCCGTGCCCAGGAAATGATGTCAGAAGGGGGCCGAGGCTGGCGCAAGCAGAGAGTAGAAGATGCTACTTGAATGCCTGTCCCCACGTACGTCTTGAAAGATTCGCCTGCGTAAGCAGCATCATGCCCCTGCTGCTGGAGCCAGTCTCAGCTCACTTCTGATCTCACCTCCTAGTTCAGTGCCCAGGAAATGATGTCAGAAGGGGGCCGAGGCTGGCGCAAGCAGCGGTTGAAGATGCTACTTGAATGCCTGTCCCCACGTACGTCTTGAAAGATTCGCCTGCGTAAGCAGCATCATCCCCCTGCTGCTGGAGCCAGTCTCAGCTCACTTCTGATCTCACCTCCTAGTTCCGTGCCCTGGAAATGATGGCAGAAGGGGGGGGCAAGGCTGGCGCAAGCAGTGGTTGAAGATGTTACTTGAACGGCCGTCCGCACGTATGTCTTGAAAGATTCGCCTGCATGAGCAGCATCATCCCCTGCTGCTGGAGCCGGCCTCAGCTCACTTCTGATCTCACCTCCTAGTTCCGTGCCCAGGAAATGATGTCAGAAGGGGGCCGAGGCTGGCGCAAGCAGCGAGTAGAAGATGCTACTTGAATGCCTGTCCCCACGTACGTCTTGAAAGATTCGCCTGCGTAAGCAGCATCATCCCCCTGCTGCTGGAGCCGGTCTCAGCTCACTTCTGATCTCACCTCCTAGTTCTGTGCCCAGGAAATGATATCAGAAGGGGGGCGAGGCTGGCGCAAGTAGCGGTTGAAGATGCTACTTGAATGCCTGTTCCCAAGTTCGTCTTGAAAGATTCGCCTGCGTAAGCTGCATCATCGCCCTGCTGCTGGAGCCGGCCTCAGCTTACTTCTGATCTCACCTCCTAGTTCCGTGCCCAGAAAATGATGTCAGAAGGGGGCCGAAGCTGGCGCAAGCAGCGGTTGAAGATGCTACTTGAATGCCTGTTCCCAAGTACGTCTTGAAAGATTCGCCTGCGTAAGCAGCATCATCCTCCTGCTACTGGAGCCGGTCTCAGCTCACTTCTGATCTCACCTCCTAGTTCCGTGCCCAGGAAATGATATCAGAAGGGGGGCGAGGCAGGCGCAAGCAGCGAGTAGAAGATGCTACTTGAATGCCTGTTCCCAAGTACGTCTTGAAAGATTCGCCTGCGTAAGCAGCATCATCCCCCTGCTGCTGGAGCCGGCCTTAGCTCACTTCTAATCTCACCTCCTAGTTCTGTGCCCAGGAAATGATGTCAGAAGGGGGCCGAGGCTGGCGCAAGCAGCGAGTAGAAGATGCTACTTGAACGCCCGTCCGCACGTATGTCTTGAAAGATTCGCCTGCATGAGCAGCATCATCCCCTGCTGCTGGAGCCGGCCTCAGCTCACTTCTGATCTCACCTCCTAGTTCCGTGCCCAGGAAATGATGTCAGAAGGGGGCCGAGGCTGGCGCAAGCAGCGAGTAGAAGATGCTACTTGAATGCCTGTCCCCACGTACGTCTTGAAAGATTCGCCTGCGTAAGCAGCATCATCCCCCTGCTGCTGGAGCCGGTCTCAGCTCACTTCTGATCTCACCTCCTAGTTCCGTGCCCAGGAAATGATATCAGAAGGGGGGCGAGGCAGGCGCAAACAGCGAGTAGAAGATGCTACTTGAATGCCTGTTCCCAAGTACGTCTTGAAAGATTCGCCTGCGTAAGCAGCATCATCCCCCTGCTGCTGGAGCCGGCCTTAGCTCACTTCTAATCTCACCTCCTAGTTCTGTGCCCAGGAAATGATGTCAGAAGGGGGACGAGGCTGGCGCAAGCAGCGAGTAGAAGATGCTACTTGAACGCCCGTCCGCACGTATGTCTTGAAAGATTCGCCTGCGTAAGCAGCATCATCCCCCTGCTGCTGGAGCCGGCCTTAGCTCACTTCTGATCTCACCTCCTAGTTCCGTGCCCTGGAAATGATGGCAGAAGGGGGGGGCAAGGCTGGCGCAAGCAGTGGTTGAAGATGTTACTTGAACGCCCGTCCGCACGTACGTCTTGAAAGATTCGCCTGCGTGAGCATCATCATCCTCCTGCTGCTGGAGCTGGCCTCAGCTCCCTTCTGATCTCACCTCCTAGTTCCGTGCCCAGGAAATGATATCAGAAGGGGGGCGAGGCTGGCGCAAGCAGCGGTTGAAGATGTTACTTGAACGCCCGTCCGCACGTACGTCTTGAAAGATTCGCCTGCGTGAGCATCATCATCCTCCTGCTGCTGGAGCTGGCCTCAGCTCCCTTCTGATCTCACCTCCTAGTTCCGTGCCCAGGAAATGATATCAGAAGGGGGGCGAGGCTGGCGCAAGCAGCGGTTGAAGCTGCTACTTGAATGCCTGTCCCCAAGTACGTCTTGAAAGATTCGCCTGCGTAAGCAGCATCATCCCCCTGCTGCTGGAGCCAGTCTCAGCTCACTTCTGATCTCACCTCCTAGTTCCATGCCCAGAAAATGATGTCAGAAGGGGGCCGAGGCTGGCGCAAGCAGCGGTTGAAGATGCTACTTAAATGCCTGTTCCCAAGTACGTCTTGAAAGATTCGCCTGCGTAAGCAGCATCATCCCCCTGCTACTGGAGCCGGCCTCAGCTCACTTCTGATCTCACCTCCTAGTTCCGTGCCCAGGAAATGATATCAGAAGGGGGGTGAGGCAGGCGCAAGCAGCGAGTAGAAGATGCTACTTGAACGCCTGTCCTCAAGTACGTCTTGAAAGATTCGCCTGCGTAAGCAGCATCATCCCCCTGCTGCTGGAGCCGGCCTCAGCTCACTTCTGATCTCACCTCCTAGTTCCGTGCCCAGGAAATGATGTCAGAAGGGGGCCGAGGCTGGCGCAAGCAGCGGTTGAAGATGTTACTTGAATGCCCGTCCGCACGTATGTCTTGAAAGATTTGCGTGCGCGAGCAGCATCATCCCCCTGCTGCTGGAGCCGGCCTCAGCTCACTTCTGATCTCACCTCCTAGTTCCGTGCCCAGGAAATGATGTCAGAAGGGGGCCGAGGCTGGCGCAAGCAGCGAGTAGAAGATGCTACTTGAATGCCTGTTCCCAAGTACGTCTTGAAAGATTCGCCTGCGTAAGCAGCATCATCCCCCTGCTGCTGGAGCCGGCCTCAGCTCACTTCTGATCTCACCTCCTAGTTCCGTGCCCAGGAAATGATGTCAGAAGGGGGCCGAGGCTGGCGCAAGCAGCGAGTAGAAGATGCTACTTGAATGCCTGTTCCCAAGTACGTCTTGAAAGATTCGCCTGCGTAAGCAGCATCATCCCCCTGCTGCTGGAGCCGGCCTTAGCTCACTTCTAATCTCACCTCCTAGTTCTGTGCCCAGGAAATGATGTCAGAAGGGGGACGAGGCTGGCGCAAGCAGCGAGTAGAAGATGCTACTTGAACGCCCGTCCGCACGTATGTCTTGAAAGATTCGCCTGCGTGAGCAGCATCAGCCCCCTGCTGCTGGAGCCGGCCTTAGCTCACTTCTGATCTCACCTCCTAGTTCCGTGCCCTGGAAATGATGGCAGAAGGGGGGGGCAAGGCTGGCGCAAGCAGTGGTTGAAGATGTTACTTGAACGCCCGCCCGCACGTACGTCTTGAAAGATTCGCCTGCGTGAGCAGCATCATCCTTCTGCTGCTGGAGCTGGCCTCAGCTCCCTTCTGATCTCACCTCCTAGTTCCGTGCCCAGGAAATGATATCAGAAGGGGGCCGAGGCTGGCGCAAGCAGCGGTTGAAGATGTTACTTGAACGCCCGTCCGCACGTACGTCTTGAAAGATTCGCCTGCGTGAGCAGCATCATCCTCCTGCTGCTGGAGCTGGCCTCAGCTCCCTTCTGATCTCACCTCCTAGTTCCGTGCCCAGGAAATGATATCAGAAGGGGGGCGAGGCTGGCGCAAGCAGCGGTTGAAGATGTTACTTGAACGCCCGTCCGCACGTACGTCTTGAAAGATTCGCCTGCGTGAGCAGCATCATCCCCCTGCTGCTGGAGCTGGCCTCAGCTCCCTTCTGATCTCACCTCCTAGTTCCGTGCCCAGGAAATGATATCAGAAGGGGGGCGAGGCTGGCGCAAGCAGCGGTTGAAGCTGCTACTTGAATACCTGTTCCCAAGTACGTCTTGAAAGATTCGCCTGCGTAAGCAGCATCATCCCCCTGCTGCTGGAGCCGGCCTCAGCTCACTTCTGATCTCACCTCCTAGTTCCGTGCCCAGGAAATGATGTCAGAAGGGGGCCGAGGCTGGCGCAAGCAGCGAGTAGAAGATGCTACTTGAATGCCTGTCCCCACGTACGTCTTGAAAGATTCGCCTGCGTAAGCAGCATCATCCCCCTGCTGCTGGAGCCGGTCTCAGCTCACTTCTGATCTCACCTCCTAGTTCCGTGCCCAGGAAATGATGTCAGAAGGGGGCCGAGGCTGGCGCAAGCAGCGGTTGAAGATGCTACTTAAATGCCTGTTCCCAAGTACGTCTTGAAAGATTCGCCTGCGTAAGCAGCATCATCCCCCTGCTGCTGGAGCCGGCCTCAGCTCACTTCTGATCTCACCTCCTAGTTCCGTGCCCAGGAAATGATATCAGAAGGGGGGCGAGGCTGGCGCAAGCAGCGAGTAGAAGATGCTACTTGAACGCCTGTCCTCAAGTACGTCTTGAAAGATTCGCCTGCGTAAGCAGCATCATCCCCCTGCTGCTGGAGCCGGCCTCAGCTCACTTCTGATCTCACCTCCTAGTTCCGTGCCCAGGAAATGATGTCAGAAGGGGGCCGAGGCTGGCGCAAGCAGCGGTTGAAGATGTTACTTGAATGCCCGTCCGCACGTACGTCTTGAAATATTCGCCTGTGTAAGCAGCATCATCCTCCTGCTGCTGGAGCCGGCCTCAGTTCACTTCTGATCTCACCTCCTAGTTCCGTGCCCAGGAAATGATATCAGAAGGGGGGCGAGGCTGGCGCAAGCAGCGGTTGAAGCTGCTACTTGAATGCCTGTTCCCAAGTACGTCTTGAAAGATTCGCCTGCGTAAGCAGCATCATCCCCCTGCTGCTGGAGCCGGCCTCAGCTCACTTCTGATCTCACCTCCTAGTTCCGTGCCCAGGAAATGATGTCAGAAGGGGGCCGAGGCTGGCGCAAGCAGCGGTTGAAGATGTTACTTGAATGCCCGTCCGCACGTACGTCTTGAAAGATTCGCCTGTGTAAGCAGCATCATCCTCCTGCTGCTGGAGCCGGCCTCAGTTCACTTCTGATCTCACCTCCTAGTTCCGTGCCCAGGAAATGATATCAGAAGGGGGGCGAGGCTGGCGCAAGCAGCGGTTGAAGCTGCTACTTGAATGCCTGTTCCCAAGTACGTCTTGAAAGATTCGCCTGCGTAAGCAGCATCATCCCCCTGCTGCTGGAGCCGGCCTCAGCTCACTTCTGATCTCACCTCCTAGTTCCGTGCCCAGGAAATGATGTCAGAAGGGGGCCGAGGCTGGCGCAAGCAGCGAGTAGAAGATGCTACTTGAACGCCTGTCCTCAAGTACGTCTTGAAAGATTCGCCTGCGTAAGCAGCATCATCCTCCTGCTGCTGGAGCCGGCCTCAGCTCACTTCTGATCTCACCTCCTAGTTCCGTGCCCAGGAAATGATGTCAGAAGGGGGCCGAGGCTGGCGCAAGCAGCGAGTAGAAGATGCTACTTGAATGCCAGTCCCCACGTACGTCTTGAAAGATTCGCCTGCGTAAGCAGCATCATCCCCCTGCTGCTGGAGCCGGTCTCAGCTCACTTCTGATCTCACCTCCTAGTTCCGTGCCCAGGAAATGATGTCAGAAGGGGGCCGAGGCTGGCGCAAGCAGCGGTTGAAGATGCTACTTAAATGCCTGTTCCCAAGTACGTCTTGAAAGATTCGCCTGCGTAAGCAGCATCATCCCCCTGCTGCTGGAGCCGGCCTCAGCTCACTTCTGATCTCACCTCCTAGTTCCGTGCCCAGGAAATGATATCAGAAGGGGGGCGAGGCTGGCGCAAGCAGCGAGTAGAAGATGCTACTTGAACGCCTGTCCTCAAGTACGTCTTGAAAGATTCGCCTGCGTAAGCAGCATCATCCCCCTGCTGCTGGAGCCGGCCTCAGCTCACTTCTGATCTCACCTCCTAGTTCCGTGCCCAGGAAATGATGTCAGAAGGGGGCCGAGGCTGGCGCAAGCAGCGGTTGAAGATGTTATTTGAATGCCCGTCCGCACGTACGTCTTGAAAGATTCGCCTGTGTAAGCAGCATCATCCTCCTGCTGCTGGAGCCGGCCTCAGTTCACTTCTGATCTCACCTCCTAGTTCCGTGCCCAGGAAATGATATCAGAAGGGGGGCGAGGCTGGCGCAAGCAGCGGTTGAAGCTGCTACTTGAATGCCTGTTCCCAAGTACGTCTTGAAAGATTCGCCTGCGTAAGCAGCATCATCCCCCTGCTGCTGGAGCCGGCCTCAGCTCACTTCTGATCTCACCTCCTAGTTCCGTGCCCAGGAAATGATGTCAGAAGGGGGCCGAGGCTGGCGCAAGCAGCGGTTGAAGATGTTACTTGAATGCCCGTCCGCACGTACGTCTTGAAAGATTCGCCTGTGTAAGCAGCATCATCCTCCTGCTGCTGGAGCCGGCCTCAGTTCACTTCTGATCTCACCTCCTAGTTCCGTGCCCAGGAAATGATATCAGAAGGGGGGCGAGGCTGGCGCAAGCAGCGGTTGAAGCTGCTACTTGAATGCCTGTTCCCAAGTACGTCTTGAAAGATTCGCCTGCGTAAGCAGCATCATCCCCCTGCTGCTGGAGCCGGCCTCAGCTCACTTCTGATCTCACCTCCTAGTTCCGTGCCCAGGAAATGATGTCAGAAGGGGGCCGAGGCTGGCGCAAGCAGCGAGTAGAAGATGCTACTTGAACGCCTGTCCTCAAGTACGTCTTGAAAGATTCGCCTGCGTAAGCAGCATCATCCTCCTGCTGCTGGAGCCGGCCTCAGCTCACTTCTGATCTCACCTCCTAGTTCCGTGCCCAGGAAATGATGTCAGAAGGGGGCCGAGGCTGGCGCAAGCAGCGGTTGAAGATGTTACTTGAATGCCCGTCCGCACGTACGTCTTGAAAGATTCGCCTGCGTGAGCAGCATCATCCTCCTGCTGCTGGAGCCGGCCTCAGCTCCCTTCTGATCTCACCTCATAGTTCCGTGCCCAGGAAATGATATCAGAAGGGGGGCGAGGCTGGCGCAAGCAGCGGTTGAAGATGTTACTTGAACGCCCGTCCGCACGTACGGCTTGAAAGATTCGCCTGCGTGAGCATCATCATCCTCCTGCTGCTGGAGCTGGCCTCAGCTCCCTTCTGATCTCACCTCCTAGTTCCGTGCCCAGGAAATGATATCAGAAGGGGGGCGAGGCTGGCGCAAGCAGCGGTTGAAGCTGCTACTTGAATGCCTGTTCCCAAGTACGGCTTGAAAGATTCGCCTGCGTGAGCAGCATCATCCTCCTGCTGCTGGAGCTGGCCTCAGCTCCCTTCTGATCTCACCTCCTAGTTCCGTGCCCAGGAAATGATATCAGAAGGGGGGCGAGGCTGGCACAAGCAGCGGTTGAAGCTGCTACTTGAATGCCTGTTCCCAAGTACGTCTTGAAAGATTCGCCTGCGTAAGCAGCATCATCCCCCTGCTGCTGGAGCCAGCCTCAGCTCACTTCTGATCTCACCTCCTAGTTCCGTGCCCAGGAAATGATGTCAGAAGGGGGCCGAGGCTGGCGCAAGCAGCGGTTGAACATGTTACTTGAACGCCCGTCTGCACGTACGTCTTGAAAGATTCGCCTGCGTGAGCATCATCATCCTCCTGCTGCTGGAGACGGCCTCAGCTCACTTCTGATCTCACCTCCTAGTTCCGTGCCCAGGAAATGATGTCAGAAGGGGGGCGAGGCTGGCGCAAGCAGCGGTTGAACATGTTACTTGAACGCCCGTCCGCACGTACGTCTTGAAAGATTCGCCTGCGTGAGCAGCATCAGCCCCCTGCTGCTGGAGCCGGTCTCAGCTCACTTCTGATCTCACCTCCTAGTTCCGTGCCCAGAAAATGATGTCAGAAGGGGGCCGAGGCTGGCGCAAGCAGCGGTTGAAGATGCTACTTAAATGCCTGTTCCCAAGTATGTCTTGAAAGATTCGCCTGCGTAAGCAGCATCATCCCCCTGCTGCTGGAGCCGGCCTCAGCTCACTTCTGATCTCACCTCCTAGTTCCGTGCCCAGGAAATGATATCAGAAGGGGGCCGAGGCTGGCGCAAGCAGCGGTTGAAGATGTTACTTGAATGCCCGTCCGCACGTACGTCTTGAAAGATTTGCCTGCGCGAGCAGCATCATCCCCCTGCTGCTGGAGCCGGCCTCAGCTCACTTCTGATTTCACCTCCTAGTTCCGTGCCCAGGAACTGATGTCAGAAGGGGGCCGAGGCTGGCGCAAGCAGCGAGTAGAAGATGCTACTTGAATGCCTGTTCCCAAGTACGTCTTGAAAGATTCGCCTGCGTAAGCAGCATCATCCCCCTGCTGCTGGAGCCGGCCTTAGCTCACTTCTAATCTCACCTCCTAGTTCTGTGCCCAGGAAATGATGTCAGAAGGGGGACGAGGCTGGCGCAAGCAGCGAGTAGAAGATGCTACTTGAACGCCCGTCCGCACGTATGTCTTGAAAGATTCGCCTGCGTGAGCAGCATCAGCCCCCTGCTGCTGGAGCCGGCCTTAGCTCACTTCTGATCTCACCTCCTAGTTCCGTGCCCTGGAAATGATGGCAGAAGGGGGGGGCAAGGCTGGCGCAAGCAGTGGTTGAAGATGTTACTTGAACGCCCGTCCGCACGTACGTCTTGAAAGATTCGCCTGCGTGAGCAGCATCATCCTCCTGCTGCTGGAGCTGGCCTCAGCTCCCTTCTGATCTCACCTCCTAGTTCCGTGCCCAGGAAATGATATCAGAAGGGGGCCGAGGCTGGCGCAAGCAGCGGTTGAAGATGTTACTTGAACGCCCGTCCGCAGGTACGTCTTGAAAGATTCGCCTGCGTGAGCAGCATCATCCTCCTGCTGCTGGAGCTGGCCTCAGCTCCCTTCTGATCTCACCTCCTAGTTCCGTGCGCAGGAAATGATATCAGAAGGGGGGCGAGGCTGGCGTCAAGCAGCGGTTGAAGATGTTACTTGAACGCCCGTCCGCACGTACGTCTTGAAAGATTCGCCTGCGTGAGCAGCATCATCCCCCTGCTGCTGGAGCTGGCCTCAGCTCCCTTCTGATCTCACCTCCTAGTTCCGTGCCCAGGAAATGATATCAGAAGGGGGGCGAGGCTGGCGCAAGCAGCGGTTGAAGCAGCTACTTGAATGCCTGTTCCCAAGTACTTCTTGAAAGATTCGCCTGCGTAAGCAGCATCATCCCCCTGCTGCTGGAGCCGGCCTCAGCTCACTTCTGATCTCACCTCCTAGTTCCGTGCCCAGGAAATGATGTCAGATGGGGGCCGAGGCTGGCGCAAGCAGCGAGTAGAAGATGCTACTTGAATGCCTGTCCCCACGTACGTCTTGAAAGATTCGCCTGCGTAAGCAGCATCATCCCCCTGCTGCTGGAGCCGGCCTCAGCTCACTTCTGATCTCACCTCCTAGTTCCGTGCCCAGGAAATGATATCAGAAGGGGGGCGAGGCTGGCGCAAGCAGCGAGTAGAAGATGCTACTTGAACGCCTGTCCTCAAGTACGTCTTGAAAGATTCGCCTGCGTAAGCAGCATCATCCCCCTGCTGCTGGAGCCGGCCTTAGCTCACTTCTAATCTCACCTCCTAGTTCCGAGCCCAGGAAATGATGTCAGAAGGGGGCCGAGGCTGGCGCAAGCAGCGGTTGAAGATGCTACTTGAATGCCTGTCCCCACGTACGTCTTGAAAGATTCGCCTGCGTAAGCAGCATCATCCCCCTGCTGCTGGAGCCGGTCTCAGCTCACTTCTGATCTCACCTCCTAGTTCCGTGCCCAGGAAATGATGTCAGAAGGGGGCCGAGGCTGGCGCAAGCAGCGGTTGAAGATGCTACTTAAATGCCTGTTCCCAAGTACGTCTTGAAAGATTCGCCTGCGTAAGCAGCATCATCCCCCTGCTGCTGGAGCCGGCTTCAGCTCACTTCTGATCTCACCTCCTAGTTCCGTGCCCAGGAAATGATATCAGAAGGGGGGCGAGGCTGGCGCAAGCAGCGAGTAGAAGATGCTACTTCAACGCCTGTCCTCAAGTACGTCTTGAAAGATTCGCCTGCGTAAGCAGCATCATCCCCCTGCTGCTGGAGCCGGCCTCAGCTCACTTCTGATCTCACCTCCTAGTTCCGTGCCCAGGAAATGATGTCACAAGGGGGCCGAGGCTGGCGCAAGCAGCGGTTGAAGATGTTACTTGAATGCCCGTCCGCACGTACGTCTTGAAAGATTCGCCTGTGTAAGCAGCATCATGCTCCTGCTGCTGGAGCCGGCCTCAGTTCACTTCTGATCTCACCTCCTAGTTCCGTGCCCAGGAAATGATGTCAGAAGGGGGGCGAGGCTGGCGCAAGCAGCGGTTGAAGCTGCTACTTGAATGCCTGTTCCCAAGTACATCTTGAAAGATTCGCCTGCATAAGCAGCATCATCCCCCTGCTGCTGGAGCCGGCCTCAGCTCACTTCTGATCTCACCTCCTAGTTCCGTGCCCAGGAAATGAAGTCAGAAGGGGGCCGAGGCAGGCGTAAGCAGTGAGTAGAAGATGCTACTTGAATGCCTGTCCCCACGTACGTCTTGAAAGATTCGCCTGCGTAAGCAGCATCATCCCCCTGCTGCTGGAGCCGGCCTCAGCTCACTTCTGATCTCACCTCCTAGTTCCGTGCCCAGGAAATGATGTCAGAAGGGGGCCGAGGCTGGCGCAAGCAGCGGTTGAACATGTTACTTGAACGCCCGTCCGCACGTACGTCTTGAAAGATTCGCCTGCGTGAGCAGCATCAGCCCCCTGCTGCTGGAGCCGGTCTCAGCTCACTTCTGATCTCACCTCCTAGTTCCGTGCCCAGGAAATGATGTCAGAAGGGGGGGGGCGAGGCTGGCGCAAGCAGCGGTTGAACATGTTACTTGAACGCCCGTCCGCACGTACGTCTTGAAAGATTCGCCTGCGTGAGCATCATCATCCTCCTGCTGCTGGAGCCGGTCTCAGCTCACTTCTGATCTCACCTCCTAGTTCCGTGCCCAGGAAATGATGTCAGAAGGGGGCCGAGGCTGGCGCAAGCAGCGAGTAGAAGATGCTACTTGAATGCCTGTCCCCACGTACGTCTTGAAAGATTCGCCTGCGTGAGCAGCATCATCCTCCTGCTGCTGGAGCCGGTCTCAGCTCACTTCTGATCTCACCTCCTAGTTCCGTGCCCAGGAAATGATGTCAGAAGGGGGCCGAGGCTGGCGCAAGCAGCGAGTAGAAGATGCTACTTGAATGCCTGTCCCCACGTACGTCTTGAAAGATTCGCCTGCGTAAGCAGCATCACCCCCCCTGCTGCTGGAGCCGGCCTCAGCTCACTTCTGATCTCACCTCCTAGTTCCGTGCCCAGGAAATGAAGTCAGAAGGGGGCCGAGGCATGCGTAAGCAGCGAGTAGAAGATGCTACTTGAATGCCTGTCTCCACGTACGTCTTGAAAGATTCGCCTGCGTGAGCAGCATCATCCTCCTGCTGCTGGAGCCGGTCTCAGCTCACTTCTGATCTCACCTCCTAGTTCCGTGCCCAGGAAATGATATCAGAAGGGGGGCGAGGCTGGCGCAAGCAGCGGTTGAAGCTGCTACTTGAATGCCTGTTCCCAAGTACGTCTTGAAAGATTCGCCTGCGTAAGCAGCATCATCCCCCTGCTGCTGGAGCCGGCCTCAGCTCACTTCTGATCTCACCTCCTAGTTCCGTGCCCAGGAAATGATGTCAGAAGGGGGCCGAGGCTGGCGCAAGCAGCGGTTGAACATGTTACTTGAACGCCTGTCTGCACGTACGTCTTGAAAGATTTCGCCTGCGTGAGCATCATCATCCTCCTGCTGCTGGAGACGGCCTCAGCTCACTTCTGATCTCACCTCCTAGTTCCGTGCCCAGGAAATGAAGTCAGAAGGGGGCCGAGGCAGGCGTAAGCAGCGAGTAGAAGATGCTACTTGAATGCCTGTCTCCACGTACGTCTTGAAAGATTCGCCTGCGTGAGCAGCATCATCCTCCTGCTGCTGGAGCCGGTCTCAGCTCACTTCTGATCTCACCTCCTAGTTCCGTGCCCAGGAAATGATATCAGAAGGGGGGCGAGGCTGGCGCAAGCAGCGGTTGAAGCTGCTACTTGAATGCCTGTTCCCAAGTACGTCTTGAAAGATTCGCCTGCGTAAGCATTATCATCCCCCTGCTGCTGGAGCCGGTCTCAGCTCACTTCTGATCTCACCTCCTAGTTCCGTGCCCAGGAAATGATGTCAGAAGGGGGCCGAGGCTGGCGCAAGCAGCGGTTGAAGATGCTACTTAAATGCCTGTTCCCAAGTACGTCTTGAAAGATTCGCCTGCGTAAGCAGCATCATCCCCCTGCTGCTGGAGCCGGCCTCAGCTCACTTCTAATCTCACCTCCTAGTTCCGTGCCCAGGAAATGATATCAGAAGGGGGGCGAGGCTGGCGCAAGCAGCGGTTGAAGATGTTACTTGAACGCCCGTCCGCACGTACGGCTTGAAAGATTCGCCTGCGTGAGCATCATCATCCTCCTGCTGCTGGAGCTGGCCTCAGCTCCCTTCTGATCTCACCTCCTAGTTCCGTGCCCAGGAAATGATATCAGAAGGGGGGCGAGGCTGGCGCAAGCAGCGGTTGAAGCTGCTACTTGAATGCCTGTTCCCAAGTACGTCTTGAAAGATTCGCCTGCGTAAGCAGCATCATCCCCCTGCTGCTGGAGCCAGCCTCAGCTCACTTCTGATCTCACCTCCTAGTTCCGTGCCCAGGAAATGATGTCAGAAGGGGGGCGAGGCTGGCGCAAGCAGCGGTTGAAGCTGCTACTTGAATGCCTGTTCCCAAGTACGTCTTGAAAGATTCGCCTGCGTAAGCAGCATCATCCCCCTGCTGCTGGAGCCGGCCTCAGCTCACTTCTGATCTCACCTCCTAGTTCCGTGCCCAGGAAATGAAGTCAGAAGGGGGCCGAGGCAGGCGTAAGCAGTGAGTAGAAGATGCTACTTGAATGCCTGTCCCCACGTACGTCTTGAAAGATTCGCCTGCGTAAGCAGCATCATCCCCCTGCTGCTGGAGCCGGCCTCAGCTCACTTCTGATCTCACCTCCTAGTTCCGTGCCCAGGAAATGATGTCAGAAGGGGGCCGAGGCTGGCGCAAGCAGCGGTTGAACATGTTACTTGAACGCCCGTCTGCACGTACGTCTTGAAAGATTCGCCTGCGTGAGCATCATCATCCTCCTGCTGCTGGAGACGGCCTCAGCTCACTTCTGATCTCACCTCCTAGTTCCGTGCCCAGGAAATGATGTGAGAAGGGGGGCGAGGCTGGCGCAAGCAGCGGTTGAACATGTTACTTGAACGCCCGTCCGCACGTACGTCTTGAAAGATTCGCCTGCGTGAGCATCATCATCCTCCTGCTGCTGGAGCCGGTCTCAGCTCACTTCTGATCTCACCTCCTAGTTCCGTGCCCAGGAAATGATGTCAGAAGGGGGCCGAGGCTGGCGCAAGCAGCGGTTGAACATGTTACTTGAACGCCCGTCCGCACGTACGTCTTGAAAGATTCGCCTGCGTGAGCAGCATCAGCCCCCTGCTGCTGGAGCCGGCCTTAGCTCACTTCTGATCTCACCTCCTAGTTCCGTGCCCAGGAAATGATATCAGAAGGGGGGCGAGGCTGGCGCAAGCAGCGGTTGAAGCTGCTACTTGAATGCCTGTCCCCATGTACGTCTTGAAAGATTCGCCTGCGTGAGCAGCATCATCCTCCTGCTGCTGGAGCCGGCCTCAGCTCACTTCTGATCTCACCTCCTAGTTCCGTGCCCAGGAAATGATGTCAGAAGGGGGCCGAGGCTGGCGCAAGCAGTGAGTAGAAGATGCTACTTGAATGCCTGTCCCCACGTACGTCTTGAAAGATTCGCCTGCGTAAGCAGCATCACCCCCCCTGCTGCTGGAGCCGGCCTCAGCTCACTTCTGATCTCACCTCCTAGTTCCGTGCCCAGGAAATGAAGTCAGAAGGGGGCCGAGGCATGCGTAAGCAGCGAGTAGAAGATGCTACTTGAATGCCTGTCTCCACGTACGTCTTGAAAGATTCGCCTGCGTGAGCAGCATCATCCTCCTGCTGCTGGAGCCGGTCTCAGCTCACTTCTGATCTCACCTCCTAGTTCCGTGCCCAGGAAATGATATCAGAAGGGGGGCGAGGCTGGCGCAAGCAGCGGTTGAAGCTGCTACTTGAATGCCTGTTCCCAAGTACGTCTTGAAAGATTCGCCTGCGTAAGCAGCATCATCCCCCTGCTGCTGGAGCCGGCCTCAGCTCACTTCTGATCTCACCTCCTAGTTCCGTGCCCAGGAAATGATGTCAGAAGGGGGCCGAGGCTGGCGCAAGCAGCGGTTGAACATGTTACTTGAACGCCTGTCTGCACGTACGTCTTGAAAGATTCGCCTGCGTGAGCATCATCATCCTCCTGCTGCTGGAGACGGCCTCAGCTCACTTCTGATCTCACCTCCTAGTTCCGTGCCCAGGAAATGAAGTCAGAAGGGGGCCGAGGCAGGCGTAAGCAGCGAGTAGAAGATGCTACTTGAATGCCTGTCTCCACGTACGTCTTGAAAGATTCGCCTGCGTGAGCAGCATCATCCTCCTGCTGCTGGAGCCGGTCTCAGCTCACTTCTGATCTCACCTCCTAGTTCCGTGCCCAGGAAATGATATCAGAAGGGGGGCGAGGCTGGCGCAAGCAGCGGTTGAAGCTGCTACTTGAATGCCTGTTCCCAAGTACGTCTTGAAAGATTCGCCTGCGTAAGCATTATCATCCCCCTGCTGCTGGAGCCGGTCTCAGCTCACTTCTGATCTCACCTCCTAGTTCCGTGCCCAGGAAATGATGTCAGAAGGGGGCCGAGGCTGGCGCAAGCAGCGGTTGAAGATGCTACTTAAATGCCTGTTCCCAAGTACGTCTTGAAAGATTCGCCTGCGTAAGCAGCATCATCCCCCTGCTGCTGGAGCCGGCCTCAGCTCACTTCTAATCTCACCTCCTAGTTCCGTGCCCAGGAAATGATATCAGAAGGGGGGCGAGGCTGGCGCAAGCAGCGGTTGAAGATGTTACTTGAACGCCCGTCCGCACGTACGGCTTGAAAGATTCGCCTGCGTGAGCATCATCATCCTCCTGCTGCTGGAGCTGGCCTCAGCTCCCTTCTGATCTCACCTCCTAGTTCCGTGCCCAGGAAATGATATCAGAAGGGGGGCGAGGCTGGCGCAAGCAGCGGTTGAAGCTGCTACTTGAATGCCTGTTCCCAAGTACGTCTTGAAAGATTCGCCTGCGTAAGCAGCATCATCCCCCTGCTGCTGGAGCCAGCCTCAGCTCACTTCTGATCTCACCTCCTAGTTCCGTGCCCAGGAAATGATGTCAGAAGGGGGGCGAGGCTGGCGCAAGCAGCGGTTGAAGCTGCTACTTGAATGCCTGTTCCCAAGTACGTCTTGAAAGATTCACCTGCGTAAGCAGCATCATCCCCCTGCTGCTGGAGCCGGCCTCAGCTCACTTCTGATCTCACCTCCTAGTTCCGTGCCCAGGAAATGAAGTCAGAAGGGGGCCGAGGCAGGCGTAAGCAGTGAGTAGAAGATGCTACTTGAATGCCTGTCCCCACGTACGTCTTGAAAGATTCGCCTGCGTAAGCAGCATCATCCCCCTGCTGCTGGAGCCGGCCTCAGCTCACTTCTGATCTCACCTCCTAGTTCCGTGCCCAGGAAATGATGTCAGAAGGGGGCCGAGGCTGGCGCAAGCAGCGGTTGAACATGTTACTTGAACGCCCGTCCGCACGTACGTCTTGAAAGATTCGCCTGCGTGAGCAGCATCAGCCCCCTGCTGCTGGAGCCGGCCTTAGCTCACTTCTGATCTCACCTCCTAGTTCCGTGCCCAGGAAATGATATCAGAAGGGGGGCGAGGCTGGCGCAAGCAGCGGTTGAAGCTGCTACTTGAATGCCTGTCCCCATGTACGTCTTGAAAGATTCGCCTGCGTGAGCAGCATCATCCTCCTGCTGCTGGAGCCGGCCTCAGCTCACTTCTGATCTCACCTCCTAGTTCCGTGCCCAGGAAATGATGTCAGAAGGGGGCCGAGGCTGGCGCAAGCAGTGAGTAGAAGATGCTACTTGAATGCCTGTCCCCACGTACGTCTTGAAAGATTCGCCTGCGTGAGCAGCATCATCCTCCTGCTGCTGGAGCCGGTCTCAGCTCACTTCTGATCTCACCTCCTAGTTCCGTGCCCAGGAAATGAAGTCAGAAGGGGGCCGAGGCATGCGTAAGCAGCGAGTAGAAGATGCTACTTGAATGCCTGTCTCCACGTACGTCTTGAAAGATTCGCCTGCGTGAGCAGCATCATCCTCCTGCTGCTGGAGCCGGTCTCAGCTCACTTCTGATCTCACCTCCTAGTTCCGTGCCCAGGAAATGATATCAGAAGGGGGGCGAGGCTGGCGCAAGCAGCGGTTGAAGCTGCTACTTGAATGCCTGTTCCCAAGTACGTCTTGAAAGATTCGCCTGCGTAAGCAGCATCATCCCCTTGCTGCTGGAGCCGGCCTCAGCTCACTTCTGATCTCACCTCCTAGTTCCGTGCCCAGGAAATGAAGTCAGAAGGGGGCCGAGGCATGCGTAAGCAGCGAGTAGAAGATGCTACTTGAATGCCTGTCTCCACGTACGTCTTGAAAGATTCGCCTGCGTGAGCAGCATCATCCTCCTGCTGCTGGAGCCGGTCTCAGCTCACTTCTGATCTCACCTCCTAGTTCCGTGCCCAGGAAATGATATCAGAAGGGGGGCGAGGCTGGCGCAAGCAGCGGTTGAAGCTGCTACTTGAATGCCTGTTCCCAAGTACGTCTTGAAAGATTCGCCTGCGTAAGCAGCATCATCCCCCTGCTGCTGGAGCCGGCCTCAGCTCACTTCTGATCTCACCTCCTAGTTCCGTGCCCAGGAAATGATGTCAGAAGGGGGCCGAGGCTGGCGCAAGCAGCGGTTGAACATGTTACTTGAACGCCCGTCTGCACGTACGTCTTGAAAGATTCGCCTGCGTGAGCATCATCATCCTCCTGCTGCTGGAGACGGCCTCAGCTCACTTCTGATCTCACCTCCTAGTTCCGTCCCCAGGAAATGAAGTCAGAAGGGGGCCGAGGCAGGCGTAAGCAGCGAGTAGAAGATGCTACTTGAATGCCTGTCTCCACGTACGTCTTGAAAGATTCGCCTGCGTGAGCAGCATCATCCTCCTGCTGCTGGAGCCAGTCTCAGCTCACTTCTGATCTCACCTCCTAGTTCCGTGCCCAGGAAATGATGTCAGAAGGGGGCCGAGGCTGGCGCAAGCAGCGGTTGAAGATGCTACTTAAATGCCTGTTCCCAAGTACGTCTTGAAAGATTCGCCTGCGTAAGCAGCATCATCCCCCTGCTGCTGGAGCCGGCCTCAGCTCACTTCTGATCTCACCTCCTAGTTCCGTGCCCAGGAAATGATGTCAGAAGGGGGCCGAGGCTGGCGCAAGCAGCGGTTGAAGATGTTACTTGAATGCCCGTCCGCACGTACGTCTTGAAAGATTCGCCTGCGTGAGCTGCATCATCCTCCTGCTGCTGGAGCTGGCCTCAGCTCCCTTCTGATCTCACCTCCTAGTTCCGTGCCCAGGAAATGATATCAGAAGGGGGGCGAGGCTGGCGCAAGCAGCGGTTGAAGCTGCTACTTGAATGCCTGTTCCCAAGTACGTCTTGAAAGATTCGCCTGCGTAAGCAGCATCATCCCCCTGCTGCTGGAGCCAGCCTCAGCTCACTTCTGATCTCACCTCCTAGTTCCGTGCCCAGGAAATGATATCAGAAGGGGGGCGAGGCTAGCGCAAGCAGCGAGTAGAAGATGCTACTTGAACGCCTGTCCTCAAGTACGTCTTGAAAGATTCGCCTGCGTAAGCAGCAGCATCCCCCTGCTGCTGGAGCCGGCCTCAGCTCACTTCTGATCTCACCTCCTAGTTCCGTGCCCAGGAAATGATGTCAGAAGGGGGCCGAGGCTGGCGCAAGCAGCGGTTGAACATGTTACTTGAACGCCCGTCCGCACGTACGTCTTGAAAGATTCGCCTGCGTGAGCAGCATCAGCCCCCTGCTGCTGGAGCCGGCCTTAGCTCACTTCTGATCTCACCTCCTAGTTCCGTGCCCTGGAAATGATGGCAGAAGGGGGGGGGGCAAGGCTGGCGCAAGCAGTGGTTGAAGATGTTACTTGAACGCCCGTCCGCACGTATGTCTTGAAAGATTCGCCTGCATGAGCAGCATCATCCCCTGCTGCTGGAGCCGGCCTCAGCTCACTTCTGATCTCACCTCCTAGTTCCGTGCCCAGGAAATGATGTCAGAAGGGGGCCGAGGCTGGCGCAAGCAGCGAGTAGAAGATGCTACTTGAATGCCTGTCCCCACGTACGTCTTGAAAGATTCGCCTGCGTAAGCAGCATCATCCCCCTGCTGTTGGAGCCGATCTCAGCTCACTTCTGATCTCACCTCCTAGTTCCGTGCCCAGGAAATGATGTCAGAAGGGGGCCGAGGCTGGCGCAAGCAGCGGTTGAAGATGCTACTTAAATGCCTGTTCCCAAGTACGTCTTGAAAGATTCGCCTGTGTAAGCAGCATCATCCCCCTGCTGCTGGAGCCGGCCTCAGCTCACTTCTGATCTCACCTCCTAGTTCCGTGCCCAGGAAATGATATCAGAAGGGGGGCGAGGCTAGCGCAAGCAGCGAGTAGAAGATGCTACTTGAACGCCTGTCCTCAAGTACGTCTTGAAAGATTCGCCTGCGTAAGCAGCAGCATCCCCCTGCTGCTGGAGCCGGCCTCAGCTCACTTCTGATCTCACCTCCTAGTTCCGTGCCCAGGAAATGATGTCAGAAGGGGGCCGAGGCTGGCGCAAGCAGCGGTTGAAGATGTTACTTGAATGCCCGTCCGCACGTACGTCTTGAAAGATTCGCCTGCGTGAGCATCAACATCCTCCTGCTGCTGGAGCCGGCCTCAGCTCCCTTCTGATCTCACCTCCTAGTTCCGTGCCCAGGAAATGATATCAGAAGGGGGGCGAGGCTGGCGCAAGCAGCGGTTGAAGATGTTACTTGAACGCCCGTCCGCACGTACGGCTTGAAAGATTCGCCTGCGTGAGCATCATCATCCTCCTGCTGCTGGAGCTGGCCTCAGCTCCCTTCTGATCTCACCTCCTAGTTCCATGCCCAGGAAATGATATCAGAAGGGGGGCGAGGCTGGCGCAAGCAGCGGTTGAAGCTGCTACTTGAATGCCTGTTCCCAAGTACGTCTTGAAAGATTCGCCTGCGTAAGCAGCATCATCCCCCTGCTGCTGGAGCCAGCCTCAGCTCACTTCTGATCTCACCTCCTAGTTCCGTGCCCAGGAAATGATGTCAGAAGGGGGCCGAGGCTGGCGCAAGCAGCGGTTGAACATGTTACTTGAACGCCCGTCTGCACGTACGTCTTGAAAGATTCGCCTGCGTGAGCATCATCATCCTCCTGCTGCTGGAGACGGCCTCAGCTCACTTCTGATCTCACCTCCTAGTTCCGTGCCCAGGAAATGATGTCAGAAGGGGGCCGAGGCTGGCGCAAGCAGCGGTTGAACATGTTACTTGAACGCCCGTCCGCACGTACGTCTTGAAAGATTCGCCTGCGTGAGCAGCATCAGCCCCCTGCTGCTGGAGCCGGCCTTAGCTCACTTCTGATCTCACCTCCTAGTTCCGTGCCCTGGAAATGATGGCAGAAGGGGGGGGCAAGGCTGGCGCAAGCAGTGGTTGAAGATGTTACTTGAACGCCCGTCCGCACGTATGTCTTGAAAGATTCGCCTGCATGAGCAGCATCATCCCCTGCTGCTGGAGCCGGCCTCAGCTCACTTCTGATCTCACCTCCTAGTTCCGTGCCCAGGAAATGATGTCAGAAGGGGGCCGAGGCTGGCGCAAGCAGCGAGTAGAAGATGCTACTTGAATGCCTGTCCCCACGTACGTCTTGAAAGATTCGCCTGCGTAAGCAGCATCATCCCCCTGCTGCTGGAGCCGGTCTCAGCTCACTTCTGATCTCACCTCCTAGTTCCGTGCCCAGGAAATGATGTCAGAAGGGGGCCGAGGCTGGCGCAAGCAGCGGTTGAAGATGCTACTTAAATGCCTGTTCCCAAGTACGTCTTGAAAGATTCGCCTGCGTAAGCAGCATCATCCCTCTGCTGCTGGAGCCGGTCTCAGCTCACTTCTGATCTCACCTCCTAGTTCCGTGCCCAGGAAATGATATCAGAAGGGGGGCGAGGCAGGCGCAAGCAGCGAGTAGAAGATGCTACTTGAATGCCTGTTCCCAAGTACGTCTTGAAAGATTCGCCTGCGTAAGCAGCATCATCCCCCTGCTGCTGGAGCCGGCCTTAGCTCACTTCTAATCTCACCTCCTAGTTCTGTGCCCAGGAAATGATGTCAGAAGGGGGACGAGGCTGGCGCAAGCAGCGAGTAGAAGATGCTACTTGAACGCCCGTCCGCACGTATGTCTTGAAAGATTCGCCTGCGTAAGCAGCATCATCCCCCTGCTGCTGGAGCCGGCCTTAGCTCACTTCTGATCTCACCTCCTAGTTCCGTGCCCTGGAAATGATGGCAGAAGGGGGGGGCAAGGCTGGCGCAAGCAGTGGTTGAAGATGTTACTTGAACGCCCGTCCGCACGTACGTCTTGAAAGATTCGCCTGCGTGAGCATCATCATCCTCCTGCTGCTGGAGCTGGCCTCAGCTCCCTTCTGATCTCACCTCCTAGTTCCGTGCCCAGGAAATTATATCAGAAGGGGGGCGAGGCTGGCGCAAGCAGCGAGTAGAAGACGCTACTTGAACGCCTGTCCTCAAGTACGTCTTGAAAGATTCGCCTGCGTAAGCAGCATCATCCCCCTGCTGCTGGAGCCGGCCTCAGCTCACTTCTGATCTCACCTCCTAGTTCCGTGCCCAGGAAATGATATCAGAAGGGGGGCGAGGCTGGCGCAAGCAGCGGTTGAAGATGTTACTTGAACGCCCGTCCGCACGTACGGCTTGAAAGATTCGCCTGCGTGAGCATCATCATCCTCCTGCTGCTGGAGCTGGCCTCAGCTCCCTTCTGATCTCACCTCCTAGTTCCGTGCCCAGGAAATGATATCAGAAGGGGGGCGAGGCTGGCGCAAGCAGCGGTTGAAGCTGCTACTTGAATGCCTGTTCCCAAGTACGTCTTGAAAGATTCGCCTGCGTAAGCAGCATCATCCCCCTGCTGCTGGAGCCAGCCTCAGCTCACTTCTGATCTCACCTCCTAGTTCCGTGCCCAGGAAATGATGTCAGAAGGGGGCCGAGGCTGGCGCAAGCAGCGGTTGAACATGTTACTTGAACGCCCGTCCGCACGTACGTCTTGAAAGATTCGCCTGCGTGAGCAGCATCATCCTCCTGCTGCTGGAGCTGGCCTCAGCTCCCTTCTGATCTCACCTCCTAGTTCCGTGCCCAGGAAATGATATCAGAAGGGGGGCGAGGCTGGCGCAAGCAGCGGTTGAAGCTGCTACTTGAATGCCTGTTCCCAAGTACGTCTTGAAAGATTCACCTGCGTAAGCAGCATCATCCCCCTGCTGCTGGAGCTGGCCTCAGCTCCCTTCTGATCTCACCTCCTAGTTCCGTGCCCAGGAAATGATATCAGAAGGGGGGCGAGGCTGGCGCAAGCAGCGGTTGAAGATGTTACTTGAACGCCCGTCCGCACGTACGGCTTGAAAGATTCGCCTGCGTGAGCATCATCATCCTACTGCTGCTGGAGCTGGCCTCAGCTCCCTTCTGATCTCACCTCCTAGTTCCGTGCCCAGGAAATGATATCAGAAGGGGGGCGAGGTTGGCGCAAGCAGCGGTTGAAGCTGCTACTTGAATGTCTGTTCCCAAGTACGTCTTGAAAGATTCGCCTGCGTAAGCAGCATCATCCCCCTGCTGCTGGAGCCGGCCTCAGCTCACTTCTGATCTCACCTCCTAGTTCCGTGCCCTGGAAATGATGGCAGAAGGGGGGGGCAAGGCTGGCGCAAGCAGTGGTTGAAGATGTTACTTGAACGCCCGTCCGCACGTATGTCTTGAAAGATTCGCCTGCGTGAGCAGCATCATCCCCTGCTGCTGGAGCCGGCCTCAGCTCACTTCTGATCTCACCTCCTAGTTCCGTGCCCAGGAAATGATGTCAGAAGGGGGCCGAGGCTGGCGCAAGCAGCGAGTAGAAGATGCTACTTGAATGCCTGTCCCCACGTACGTCTTGAAAGATTCGCCTGCGTAAGCAGCATCATCCCCCTGCTGCTGGAGCCGGTCTCAGCTCACTTCTGATCTCACCTCCTAGTTCCGTGCCCAGGAAATGATGTCAGAAGGGGGCCGAGGCTGGCGCAAGCAGCGGTTGAAGATGCTACTTAAATGCCTGTTCCCAAGTACGTCTTGAAAGATTCGCCTGCGTAAGCAGCATCATCCCCCTGCTGCTGGAGCCGGCCTCAGCTCACTTCTGATCTCACCTCCTAGTTCCGTGCCCAGGAAATGATATCAGAAGGGGGGCGAGGCTGGCGCAAGCAGCGAGTAGAAGATGCTACTTGAACGCCTGTCCTCAAGTACGTCTTGAAAGATTCGCCTGCGTAAGCAGCATCATCCCCCTGCTGCTGGAGCCGGCCTCAGCTCACTTCTGATCTCACCTCCTAGTTCCGTGCCCAGGAAATGATGTCAGAAGGGGGGCGAGGCTGGCGCAAGCAGCGAGTAGAAGATGCTACTTGAACGCCTGTCCTCAAGTACGTCTTGAAAGATTCGCCTGCGTAAGCAGCATCATCCCCTGCTGCTGGAGCCGGCCTCAGCTCACTTCTGATCTCACCTCCTAGTTCCGTGCCCAGGAAATGATGTCAGAAGGGGGCCGAGGCTGGCGCAAGCAGCGGTTGAAGATGTTACTTGAATGCCCGTCCGCACGTATGTCTTGAAAGATTCGCCTGTGTAAGCAGCATCATCCCCCTGCTGCTGGAGCCGGCCTCAGCTCACTTCTGATCTCACCTCCTAGTTCCGTGCCCAGGAAATGATGTCAGAAGGGGGCCGAGGCTGGCGCAAGCAGCGGTTGAACATGTTACTTGAACGCCCGTCCGCACGTACGTCTTGAAAGATTCGCCTGCGTGAGCAGCATCATCCTCCTGCTGCTGGAGCTGGCCTCAGCTCCCTTCTGATCTCACCTCCTAGTTCCGTGCCCAGGAAATGATATCAGAAGGGGGGCGAGGCTGGCGCAAGCAGCGGTTGAAGATGTTACTTGAACGCCCGTCCGCACGTACGTCTTGAAAGATTCGCCTGCGTGAGCAGCATCATCCTCCTGCTGCTGGAGCTGGCCTCAGCTCCCTTCTGATCTCACCTCCTAGTTCCGTGCCCAGGAAATGATATCAGAAGGGGGGCGAGGCTGGCGCAAGCAGCGGTTGAAGATGTTACTTGAACGCCCGTCCGCACGTACGGTTTGAAAGATTCGCCTGCGTGAGCATCATCATCCTCCTGCTGCTGGAGCTGGCCTCAGCTCCCTTCTGATCTCACCTCCTAGTTCCGTGCCCAGGAAATGATATCAGAAGGGGGGCGAGGCTGGCGCAAGCAGCGGTTGAAGCTGCTACTTGAATGCCTGTTCCCAAGTACGTCTTGAAAGATTCGCCTGCGTAAGCAGCATCATCCCCCTGCTGCTGGAGCCGGCCTCAGCTCACTTCTGATCTCACCTCCTAGTTCCGTGCCCAGGAAATGAAGTCAGAAGGGGGCCGAGGCAGGCGTAAGCAGTGAGTAGAAGATGCTACTTGAATGCCTGTCTCCACGTACGTCTTGAAAGATTCGCCTGCGTGAGCAGCATCATCCTCCTGCTGCTGGAGCCGGTCTCAGCTCACTTCTGATCTCACCTCCTAGTTCCGTGCCCAGGAAATGAAGTCAGAAGGGGGCCGAGGCAGGCGTAAGCAGTGAGTAGAAGATGCTACTTGAATGCCTGTCTCCATGTACGTCTTGAAAGATTCGCCTGCGTGAGCAGCATCATCCTCCTGCTGCTGGAGCTGGTCTCAGCTCACTTCTGATCTCACCTCCTAGTTCCGTGTCCAGGAAATGATGTCAGAAGGGGGCCGAGGCTGGCGCAAGCAGCGAGTAGAAGATGCTACTTGAATGCCTGTTCCCAAGTACGTCTTGAAAGATTCGCCTGCGTGAGCAGCATCATCCTCCTGCTGCTGGAGCCGGTCTCAGCTCACTTCTGATCTCACCTCCTAGTTCCGTGTCCAGGAAATGATGTCAGAAGGGGGCCGAGGCTGGCGCAAGCAGCGAGTAGAAGATGCTACTTGAATGCCTGTTCCCAAGTACGTCTTGAAAGATTCGCCTGCGTAAGCAGCATCATCCTCCTGCTGCCGGAGCCGGCCTCAGCTCACTTCTGATCTCACCTCCTGGTTCCGTGCCCAGGAAATGATGTCAGAAGGGGGCCGAGGCTGGCGCAAGCAGTGAGTAGAAGATGCTACTTGAATGCCTGTATAGTCTGTTGTTGATGAATGTACTCAGGGAGATTGTTCTGTTCTCTAGGCCCTATACAATGGAATATACTATCCCTCGATATTGTTAGCCTCAGCTCTCTACAGATGGAATTTACAGCTCTAATTCTGCAGATCGATGTGGATGAGACGGAACACATGGCAGAATGCTCTCAACAAGATGTTTAGGAGCCAAATTGTGCAAGCACATGTAGATTTATCTATTTATTTAAAAAATTTATATACCGTCTAAAACTAAATGGTTTACATACACAGTGTTAAAATAACAAAAACATAGTAAAATAGTCATCTAATTAAAGTAAAATTACATACGATCCTTAAGAAAATACCATAGAATGAATAGCAGGGCTCTTGGAAAATTCATCAATTTTAGTGGAAATAATTTTTAAAAGCTGTGTCTTTAATAATTTTCTAAACCGACCCTTTTCACAGCAGTTTCGTATCTGACCCACTAAGGAGTTCCATAACTTAACTCCTACACAACATAAAGTCCTTTTACTTGTCTCAACAAGACTTGGATTAACGGATGTCTTCAGTAAGGCCAAACTCTCAGAAGGCAGAGATCTCATTGGTGTACAGCTGAGCATGTGACTTTTTGTTTTTAGTCAAGGTTTGGTTATTAAAGTTTTAAGTTTACAAAAGCATGGAAGGAAGCAAACATACGTAACAAACAGCAAGAGATATGCCTAACAATAAACAGATAGCTGTAAAAGTTGCATAACAAACAAGAATGCATAACTATAATTTCCAAAAGAAAACAAAGGCACATCCCATACGAAAGTTAAAGGCATCCTGACTGCAATCATAAGCATGAAATTATCAATCATACAAAAGAGGAGTTTAAGGAAAAGAAAAGGAAGGGAATAGAAAGATGAGTGGTCTACTCAAGAAGAAGAAATGGAGTGCAGGTAAGATTTCAGTAATGACCATTTCACTTGGAAGGAAGGAAATCTGTCAGAAGATTTAGCCAAATAAGCTTCAGACCCCCTGGGAGGCAGACCTCCATTTCCGAAGAGGCTTGGTCCCATGTATATCACTCCACCTTCCATACCTCTCGCTCAGCCTCGAACCTCCAGCACATGGTCTTCTTATTACACAGAGCGATACGGACCCCGGTCAAGTCGCACAAAATCAACGCCTCCTACTCTAATCAATGCTGGACTTGCCAATCCGAAATAGGCTCTCTCAAACACCTTCTCTTCTCCTATCCTGCAATCACCTCATACTGGATCTCCACATGGGATTCCATTTGTTCCATTTTTCATATCAATATTCCCTTGACTTACCAAATGCTCTTATTGAAATCCTTTAATGTATCCACTCTAATTTCTGATTCGGATTATTTTCTGTTTGACATGCTACTTTCCTTGGCCTTGAAAATCTTACTTACATGTTGGAAGGACCTGTCTAAGGCCTCCTACTCTCAATGGTGAGTATGTTATTTTTAAGCAATTCTGGGATATTGCCATACAAATCATCACTGCTTTATATTGGACTCTGAAGGCGACCGGAAGCTAATGAAGTTTGAGATATGGTGAAATATGGTCATATCTAGACACCTCCATTATCAAATGTGCTGCTGCATTTTGTATAACCTGCAATGCTCTAAATCAGGGGTGTCCAACCTGCGGCCCCGTGAAGCATTTTGTGCAGCCCCGGTCGAGGGTGATGCACTGTTTTCCTCTGCTGCCCCCGGGTGTTTACCATCTTGCCAGCTCCCTCTTCTGTCTTGCTGCAGCGTTTGCGCATTTGTGTGGCCTCAGAAACATTTTTTGGGGCCAATGCGGCCCAGGGAAGCCAAAAGGTTGGACACCCCTGCTCTAAATAGATGAAAGCAAATCCTATCCATCAACTTCAACCAATACAAACTCGCATAATATCCTGCGATATAATATATTGTGATGCTAAACTTTTATTTTTATAGTGGCAGCCTCTGGACATGGATGAGCACCATTTTAAAGTATTGTGTGTATGCACAAGAATTGCCCAACGAGAGGTGGCGAGGGTGTGGTCTTCCTCCACTGTATCTTCGCTGGCACCGATTATTCAAGCCAGCTGACAGCTCTATACCAGAACCAATTAGCTATATTTTGGAAGAGATGGTATTTTTTTTTAAATCTTGGTATCCCCATTATAAATCTTTGTGACTCATTTGGACCATGTTCTTGATAGTAAGGTGCTATCTCTTATTCTTTTTTTTCAAGCGCAGTCTTCTCTCACCAATAGGTTGTGCTTCTGTATTAGAGGGATAGATTCTTAAATATGTTGTCTGATGCTATGTTTTGATTTCTTGTTGTATGGGGTTTGTTTTGTGATCTGTTGATATATTGATAAAATATTCTTTCAATAAAGATTACAATTTAAAACAAACAAAAAGAAAGGCTGACCTATCGCTAAGACAGGTAAGTGACTGGTCCTGACCAGTCGCTTTTTTGGGATTGCTAAAAGCTCTGTTAGTTACATGGCATTTCAATATTAATGAGCCGATTTGCATGGCCGGATCAGAGAATGAGCGATCGTGCAGAAAACCACGCGGCGAGTCGTTTTGTGCATCGGGCCGGCAAATATGATCATTGCTAAGCCAGTCAAGACCAGTTTAGCAACAATCGTTAGCCAATCGCTGACTTTAGTGCATCTAGCCCTCAATCATGTCTCCACTCAGCTGTCTTTTCCAAGCTGTAAAGCCTTAACGTCTTCAGCCTTTCCTCATTTATCATTTTTGTTGTTCTTTGAACCTTTTCTAATTCCAGTATATCTTTTGAGATACAATGACCGAAATTGAATGCGATACTCAAGGTGAGGTCGCACCATGGAGTAATTCAGAAGCATTACAATATTCTTGGTCTTATTCCTAGCATCCTGTTTGCTTGTTTGGCTGCTGCCGCACATTAGGCAAAAGGTTTCAGCGTATTGTCTACAATGATCTTGTTCTTGGGTGCTGATGTACTTTTGGAAGATAAGCTCAAAGTAAGTTGAAATCCTGATGGACAGTAGCAAAACTGAATAATTCTCAGAGGTTGTTCCTGAAATGTGTTCATTCCCGCTGGCCTTGGGCAATGGTAGCAGAAAATGTTTTTTCACGTAACAATCACTTTTTGTAAGAACAACAGGAGACCTGGTCGGTTGATGGAACACAGCTGCTGATAATGGCTAAACTGACCCTGAACTGAGCATGAAAATATATTCTTTATAGCTAATTGGTTAGCAGGACTCTGGCAGAGAACCAAAGCAACTTCCGTGCTAATAAAATGGGCCCTGACCCTCACTCCAGCTCTCAACCATGACTTGGGCCTTAAATAAACTTCTTAATAGACTTGACAAGTGTTTTATTTTATTTTTTATAATACTGTGAAAGGTTTAGCTCCAACAATCTCCCTGCTACTGCTTCTGCCGTGCATCAGATACTCATTACAAGAGGACAGTATAAACCACATAGAAATATTCTGTATAGCTATATGACAAAACAAGGCCACAGCAGGCAATGATATAAATAATGGATGTATTGTAGAAACAGTTACAGTACTTAGTAAAAAGTTAGTTAAAAGTAAAGAATAAGAAAAGTTTTTTAACCCCCCCCCCCCCCGAGGAGGGGAGAAGTGAGTTCTCCAAAGGGCAAAGGGGGCAGGCAGGTGCCCCATGCACAGCTTAGGACAGGGCCCAGTCTGGTCCTGCATGTGGAGCCCAGTGTCTGCAGACAGCATGTGGTTGCTTGGGCTAAAGAGAAAGTGCATGTCTAAAGATCAAAAAGCCCCCAGAGGACAAGAAGTCTGTGAGCAGCTGAGAGACCCAGAGCGGGTGAGAACGGGACCTAACCAGAGACGCTGCTGGAGAAGTGTGAGAGTGGATTCAAGAACTGGAGCCACTCGGTGTGTGAAAAGGGGCTATAAAGTCAAGCTGCCCGAGGTAGCACAGGAAAGACGCTCTGAACCAACTGTAAAGTTGCCTGAAGTTAATTCAAAAAGCAATCCTGAAAGCATTGCAGATCTGTGTCCGCAGCACACTTGCCTAGGGATGATGAATGTTATGTTATTTTCTGGTCAATAGTGTCTCCAAGTACATTCAGGTGTGATAAAGAACACTTGTATATAGATTATAAGAAAACAGAGAGCTTTTGCCCCCTTTTAAGGTTGTTGTTTTTTAAATTAGGGAGACAGATTGTAGTGAAAGGCCAAGGGCTCAATAAAAGCCACAGTGCTGAGGCCATGCTAGTGGTCAAAGGAGCTGATTGCATTAGTGCTACTCAGCAGAAAAGCCTCAATATTTTTGAAGACTCACATGCATTGGGCTATCTGAGTACACATTCACTTTGGGAATAAGGGTGACTCTACATAAGGAGTTCAGGGTAGAGAGACAGTGCTAATGCACACAAGAGATACTCAGGAAAATAAGTCTTTGAAGTGAAAGTCTAGTATTAGGGGCTACAGACCTCTAGATTCAGCACTGTTGAGGTTGACGCTAAAGGGGATAGTGTGGTGACAACTGCAAAGTGCGATCTTTCCTAATATGTTATTCCAGCTAATAGTGCAAATTTTGAAAGTGTTAAAATGTATTGCGTTTTTGTAAATGTTTACTTCTGTTCTTTAATTCTGCCTTTCCTTCATTTATTAAACTCTGGAATTTGTTGCTGGAGAATGTGGTGAAATCAGTTAGTTTAGCAGGGTTTAAAAAAAGGTTTGGACAATTTCCTAAAAGAGAAGTCCATAAGGCTTTAGTAAGATGGACTTGGGGAAATACATTGCTCATTCCTATAATAAGCAGCATAAAATCTGTTTTACTAGTTGGGATGTAGCTAGGTACTTGGAACCTCGGTTGGCTACTGTTGGAAACAGGATACTGGGCTTGATGGGCCTTCGGTCTGTTCTTAAGTCTAGGACAATCAAGCCATTGTGACATCACTGATGAGACTGGCTGTCAGGCATTGGTGGAATGAGGCATTATGACATCACAATCTCATCTCTGGAATGTTGCTACTATTTGAGTTTCTGCCTGGTACTTGGGACCTGGGTTGGCCACTTGGTCTGTCCCAGTAGGGCAATTCTTATGTTCTTAGTTAAAGTGCCACTCCTTTAAATAGTGAAGCTCCCTAGGGACAAAGTAAATCGATGCAGTTGTACTACAGAAATTTGTGATTATTCCTAGCTCTCTTCATCCATTAACATATCACTTTATTTTGCTAACATCTTTTTCTACAGCACAAATACATTTGAGGAAAGCAATGACCCTTGCAGAATACCAAATCCTTCTGCAGCCTGTTTGAGAGCATGAGGTTGAACCAAGTAGCTCACTGATTTTTAAGTGGGGAAAAAAAAAAAAAAAAGGCGTGTTTGACTTGTCTGAATGCAACAGAATATTTTCTTGTTCACCAATGCAGTTTAGGGGAAATATGCTGACAAAAACCGTCAAGCAGAAAAGCCTACGTTTCAGTCTGGAACGCCTTTTTAGCTGAGTTAATTGCTATACTAGATAATGTTTGGTATAGCATATGATGATTAAATCATAGCCAGTCTTTTGCTACAATGATACCTTTCATTTTAAAAATCTCGGTTGCATCCTAAATGAGACCAGATCGACCGGCAGATGTACTGCGCTCTCTCATACTGCAGCAAAAGCTACATAATTTTGTTCATTTTTATAGTATGGTTGTCATAGGCCTTTAAAAAAGAAAAACCTAGATTATAATGCTGCTTTCCAGTGTCATATGGTTCCCATTTTGCTTGATCAAGTAGAGCAGAATTATTTCAAATGAAACTGCAGAGAGTGGACTTATTATGCAAAATTCTGAAGCCATGGTATCATGAAACATGATTTTGGGGTCTGTAAATAATTAGGAAAACTCTAGTTATCCCCCTTTTATAAAACCGCAGAACTGGTTTTTAGCGCAGGCCGGCGCATTAAATGCTCTGCACTGCTCCCGACACTCATAGGAACTCTATGAGCATCAGGAGCAGTGCAGATGATTCAATGCGCCATCCAGCACTTAAAACCGGCATTTTTGTATAAGGGGGGGATATGTCACAATGGCTTGATTGTCCTATACTTAAAAACATAAGAATTGCCATACTGGGACAGACCTGAAGGTCCATCAAACCCACTATCCTGTTTGCCAAAAGAGGCCAACCCAGGTTACACTCGTTTTCATGCCGATTCCCTGCCCATGCCACACCATCTCCCACAAAATAATAATAAAAAAAGAAGCACATGATTAGTGGGCAGAAATAGGGAAATTACCACAAGACACTTTAGCACAGTGTTCTTCAACTTTTTTACACCTAGAAACATAGAAAGATGACGGCAGATAAGGGCTATAGCCCATCAAGTCTGCCCACACTATTTACCCACCCTCTTAAGTCTTCTGACCCCCTAAAGTATAATTGTAATTATACTGTCACTCTACTGACCCGCTCATTCAAGTCCTAGTGACCCTATCCCTTGGCATGACCTCGTAGGGATCCCACATAGGTATCCCATTTGTTCTTGAAGTCTGGGATGCTGCGTGCCTCAACCACCTGCACTGGAAGCTTGTTCCAATGCTCGATCACTCTCTCCGTGAAGAAGTACTTCCTGGCGTCTCCACGAAACTTCCCTCCCCTGAGTCTGAGCGGATGTCCTCTTGTGGTCGAAGGTCCCCTGAGAAGAAAGATATCATCTTCCCCCTTGACCCATTCAATGATGTACTTAAATGTCTCAATCATGTCTCCCCTCTCCCTACGCTCTTCGAGAGTGTAGAGCTGCAATTTGCTCAGTCTTTCTTCGTACGGGAGACCCTTTAGCCTCGAGACCATCCTGGTGGCCATCCGCTGAACCGATTCAATTCTGAGCACATCCTTACGGTAATGTGGCCTCCAGAATTGCACACAGTACTCCAGATGAGGTCTCACCATGGCTCTGTACAATGGCATCATGACTTCAGGTTTCCTGTTGACGAAGCTTCTCTTGATACAACCTATCATCTGCCGTGCTTTAGATGAAGCCTTCTCCACTTGAGTGGCTGCTTTCATGTCAGCACTGATGATTACTCCTAAGTCTCGTTCTGCCGTAGTCCTGGTTAAAGTTTCTCCATTCAGGGTGTAAGTTCTGCAAGGATTTCCGTTACCGAGATGCATTACCTTACATTTCTTGGCGTTGAAGCCCAGCTGCCATATCAAGGACCAACTTTCTAAAGTATGCAGGTCTTGCTCCATAGCATCCTGTAGATTATAGCCGTTTACTATATTGCATAGTTTGGCGTCATCAGCGAATAAGGTTACCTTGCCTTGAAGCCCTTGAGTCATATCCCCAATGAATATGTTGAAGAGAAGTGGGCCCAGGACTGAACCCTGTGGCACTCCGCTAGTCACCTCCGACATTTTAGAGAGGGTACCGTTAACCACCACCCTCTGAAGTCTGCCACTAAGCCAATCTTTAACCCATGCAGTTAGAGTCTCTCCTAATCCCATCGATTTCATCTTGTTCAGCAGCCTGCGGTGTGGGACGCTGTCAAACGCTTTGCTGAAGTCCAGGTACACGATGTCCAAGGACTCTCCTGAGTCCAGTCTTCTTGTTACCCAGTCAAAGAAGCTGATTAGATTTGACTGGCATGACCTACCCTTGGTGAATCCATGTTGGCTGGGATCCCGGAGATTTCCCTCATTCAGGATCGTATCTAATTTATACTTAATTAGTGTTTCCATGAGTTTACACACTATTGAGGTGAGGCTTACCGGTCTATAGTTTGCAGCCTCGGCCTTGCAACCCTTTTTATGTAGAGGAACGACGTTGGCTGTTTTCCAGTCCAATGGAACTTTCCCCGTACTTAGTGAGAGATTGAAGAGCACTGCCAACTGTTCCGCCAGAACGTCTCTCAATTCTCTGAGCACTCTTGGGTGTAAATTGTCCGGTCCCATGGCCTTGTTTACCTTTAGCCTTGCCAGTTCGTTGTAAACGTCCCCAGGTGTGAACTCGAAATTCTGAAACGGGTCATCCACGTCTTGTTTTATCATCAACTGTGGACCATGTCCCGGTGCTTCGCAGGTGAAGACTGAGCAGAAATATTCATTTAGTAGTTCTGCTTTTTCTGAATCCGCCACCGCGTAGTTTCCGTCCGGTTGTCTAAGGCGTACTATACCGTCTGTGTTCCTTTTCCTATCACTGATATACCTAAAGAAGGATTTGTCCCCTTTTTTAATGTTTTTTGCCAGAGTTTTTTCCACTCGAAGTTTGGCCTCCCTAACTGCTGTTTTGACCGCTGCAGATGTGGTCTTATATTCTACTTTAGTTTCTCTTCTCTGCGTACGTTTGTAGGAAAGAAATGCTTTTTTCTTCTCCTTAATGAGGTGCGAGATCTCTTCAGTGAACCATTGGAGTTTGTTGTTTCTTTGTCGTTTATCTACTGATTTTATGTAGCGATTAGTTGCTTCGTGTATGGATGATTTCAGGTACGACCACATAGTTTCCACATTGCCGGTCTCTGCTTGGTCCTGCAGCGTCTGATGAACGAAATCTCCCATGCGTGCGAAGTCGGTGCCCCGGAATTGGAGCACCTTTGTTTTTGTAATTGATTTAGGGGATCCTTTTCCAAGGTTGAACCATACCATGTTATGGTCGCTGGAGGCTAGCGTATCTCCTACCGAGACCTCTGAGACGCTTTCCCCGTTGGTGAGTACCAAGTCTAGGATCGCCTGGGCCCTAGTGGGCTCCGTTACCATCTGTCTGAGATGTACTCCTTTTATGGAGGTCAAAAGCCTCCTGCTGCTGCTGGTTGTTGCTGAAAATATGTTCCAGTCTGCATCAGGCATGTTGAAGTCCCCTAGCAGTATAGTGTCGCCCCGTAGAGTTATATTCTCTATGTCTTCAATTAATTCTGCGTCCATGTCTTCCGGTTGTCTTGGAGGTCTGTATACCACACCAAGATACAGGCATTTTTTGCCACCTCTTGCCAGGTTTACCCAGAGGGACTCCCCGGTATACTTGACATCAGTGATCCTGGTGGTTTTGATGTCCTCTTTAATGTATAGTGCTACCCTTCCACCTAACCTGCCCTCTCTGTCCTGACGAAGTAGATTATACCCCGGTATAGTCATATCCCACCCATGTGCGTCCGTGAACCAAGTCTCGGATATTGCCACCACGTCCAGGTTGGCATCCCTTATTTCAGTTTCCAGTTCTAGAATTTTATTGCCTAAACTGTGTGCATTAACATATATGGCCCTCCACACTTTGTGTTTGCTGAGTCCCTGTAAGGCTATTCCTGACTGAGTCTGTGTGGCTCCTAGAGAACTGTTTGCAAATTGGGTCCTTACCTCGGAAACAGAGTGTCGACTCGTCCCATCAGGATAGTTCCTTTCCACACCAGTATATGAGTAAGTCCCCTCCCCCAACTTACCTAGTTTAAAGCCCTGCGAAGCAGGCAGGCTAGTCGGTCCGAAGACGTTCTTACCTCTGCAGGTCAAATGGAGTCCGTCTGGTCCCTGTAGTCCCTGCAGCGCCTCTCCATGATCCAGGAATCCGAAGTTCATATCTCGACACCATCCTTGTAGCCATTCGTTCGTTCTCAGGATGCATTCATCTCTGGCTCTTCCCTTGCCTCTAACTGGGAGGATTGATGAGAAGACTACCTGCGCACTTGTCTGCTTCAGCCTCTCACCCAAGGCTCCGAAGTCTCTGGTGATGGTCTCTGGGGTGTTCCTGGCAGTGTCATTCGTACCTATATGGATAAGAAGCATAGGAAAATGGTCATGAGGTGTAAGTAGTTTACCCAGGCTGGTGGTGACGTCCCGTATTTTGGCTCCAGGTAGACAGCAAACCTCTCTTGAGTGAGCATCCGGTCTGCAGATTGGTCCCTTGGTGCCCCTCAGCATGGAGTCCCCAATGACTATAACTCTGCGCTTCTTCCATTGTGGAGGGGGAAGTCGGTCAGCAGATGGGGTTGTGTGTTGGGCCTGCTCCTGTTCTTCGAGTTCTTCGTGCTGGGCCTGCTCCTGTACCTTGTCGGCAGCTTCTTCCTGAAAAATCTGGAATCTATTCTTCAGGACGAGTTGAGGGGTTGATGTAGGGTTGGCCTGTTGGGAAGAAAAAGAAGAGGATGAAGAGATTGAAAAAGGGGGGGGGGGGAATCTTCTATGTTTACCTGTGGAAGAGGTCACCAACTGCCAGGTGTCATTGCCACCAGCCATTTCCTGTATCCCAAATGTTGGCTTCAAAGCTGATGATTTGGGTGTCTCGAGAATGGACTTGTCGTGGGTCTGCTCTGTAATTTGGGACAACTCCTGAACGACTCAGTCGATGCCTCTCGGATGCTTCTCAGGCGAACCACCTCCTCCCTGAGGCTCCACAGTTCCTGCATGAGGGCTCCATCCAGCTGAGCAGCCTCCTCTGTCTGCGTGGAGACTGTAGTGTAGTGCCGGGGGGTGGATTCGGTCTGCACGGAGACCTCTGTCCACCGTCCTGAGTCCTCCTCCCTTCGTACGCCGTCCGTGATCTCCTCCAGGGTCCCCATGGTGGCTGGAATGCTGGATTTGATTGTAGCCTTGGCGCTTCTAGTCCTCCCTGCCATTTCCAAGTTGCGAATTAGATCTGCCTGTCAGTAATTAGAAAAAGAAAAGAGAGTTAGAAAAATCCTACTGAGAGCTAGTGCGAGATTATGAAAGATTTGGGTGTCTGAGAGAATACGAAGTTAAGAGCTGAGGGTATCTGAAAGGGTTGGCTGAGTGTGAGTGTGAGTTAGCTCGGCGTGCAGCTAGCTGAAAGATTAGAGAGAGAAGAGAAGAATGGGAACAGAAGAAAAAAGTGTTTTTTTTTTTTTTTTTAGTTAGAAGTTTAGGATTCGCTGCTGGGCTGCCTGGGCTCCTTCCAAGGCTCCTTCGCAAAGGCGATCTCGCTAAGGCGAGCGCCTTTGCCGCTCGCCTTCGCTGCGCGCTGAACGGCTGCGCGCCGTTGGCACCCCCCCTCTTAAGGGGGAGTCTGGGCGCTGATCCTGCTGTTGTCGTGGCTGGTGACGCGGGTGGGCGGAGCTAACTCTCGCCGCTACCCACTCCTCACCGCCGCTCTTCTCCTCTCGCTCCCTCGCTCTTCTCCTCTCCCTCTGCCACGCGGCTGCTGTGGCTTCCTCCGCGCCCGGCTCCCTTCTCTTAAGGGGGAGTCCGGGCGCTGATCCTGCTGTTGTCGTGGCTGGTGACGCGGGTGGGCGGAGCTAACTCTCGTCGCTACCCGCTCCTCACCGCCGCTCTTCTCCTCTCGCTCCCTCGCTCTTCTCCTCTCCCTCTGCCACGCGGCTGCTGTGGCTTCCTCCGCGCCCGGCTCCCTTCTCTTAAGGGATCAGCAGAAATAAAACAACTATTTTGTGGACCGGCATTGGTCTGTGGACCAGCGGTTGAAGAACACTGGGCTAAATCAATCTCCACCCCAGACCCCGCCCCCATAATAGTTTCTCTGCAGGAACAGACCAACCGCACCAGGCCTCAGACCCCCAGGTTAACTATGGAGAAAGTTTGGGAAAACAGCTGTTTGTTAACTCCTACTTTGAAATCTTTCAGCGAAGATGCACTGCGAATGGAGCTTGGAAGGGGGTGCTAGGTGTACGGGGCTGTAAAATAAAAGGTGTGATGTTTTGTAAATTCTAGCTGGACTTGCCGGGGACAGGGTAAAACAAGGCAACAGTTGTTCAGTGACTGTAACAAGAGGACTGGACAATAAGGGATGGTTAGAGATATGGTTACCGACCCATGGCCACGCCCCCCAGGTCCACTCAGTTCTGCCCGCATTTCTCCCCCAGCCCCACCCCCTTAACCTGTTTGTGCATTGGGACAGCATCCGCGTGTGCGCATGACATCACCATACTGCATCTGCGTGTTTGTGGATGCCGTCACGACATCAGATGCTTTTCAAAACCCAGACAAAATGCAGGGTTTTGAAAAGCTGCCCGAACCCCTGGACATCTGGTAACTCTAGTTAGAGAGGCTAAGCAATCCAGTACCCCAAAGTGGTAAGCTTTGAAAGTCATAAGAACTTGCTAAATGATTTGTTGTTTGACTGGGAGCCAGTGATGGGACTTCAGTAAACTAGAAACTTTATTGAACTGACCTAATGCTGTACGTATTTTGTAATGTCTGCAGTTTTTTGTGTGGGGTTTTTAAGTACAGCTCAGCAGACCCATGTAGATGATGTTGCAATAATCCAGTCTGAGACAAAAATGGAATGGATTAAGGCATGAAAAGTGTGTCATGATCAAAAAGGTGATGAATCAAACCAGTGGCGTACCTAGCATGTGTGACACTCAGAGCCCATCATTTTTTGGCACCCCCCACCATCTGTACGAAAAACATGATTTTTAGTAACAAGCCACACGTCACACACGAGTACCTAGGAAAAGGCAGCATCTTACATACTGCAGTGAGAAGTACAACAGCAATACACCCATTGTAAAACTAAACAAGCCAGACTAGTACAGATCAATCCTACACCGTCAATCCTAACAGAAAACCATGTCTTTCGAACACACAGAACTCAGAAAACACCTTCGCCTAGTATGGAATATGTCATCATTAACTAACCCCTCCCCCTTTTACAAAACTGTAGTGTGAATTTTAGCAACAGTGGTAACAGCTCTGACGCCCATAGAATTCTGAGCATCAGAGCTGCTACCACCACGGCTGGCGCTGAAAAACGCTCCACAGTTTTGTAAAAGGGGGGATAAAATAGAAATACATAAACAAAGGTTAAATTGAACCAGCAAGAAGCTGGACTCTGCATACAATGCAACACCACAGAAACAGTGACACATATCTCCAAAAGCAATAAATAAATAGAAAATTTTTGTTCTACCTTTGTCTTCTCTGGTTTCTGCTTTCCTCATCTTCTTGTTACTCTCTTCCTTCCATCCACTGTCTGCCATCTCTCTGCCCCTATATGGCATCTTCTCTCCTTCTATGCCCCTTCCAGAAACTGTATGCCTCCCTCTTCCATCTCTCCTTTCACCCCCACTGGTCTGGTATCTGTCTGCTCTCCTTCCCCCCTGTTCTGGCATCTCTCTCTCCGCTCCCTTCCTCCTGTTCTTCCCTGGTCTTCCTTCTCAATTTATTTTCTGCCTCTGTCTAAATTCTTTTTTACTATTCAGTCCTCAATTTCCCTCTTTCACTGTGTCTACCTATAGCTTGCCATCTCTTTCCCTCACCTCTTCCCTCAATCCTGCATGTGCCCTTTTTTCTTTCTCCTCCCCACTTCCTTCCAGCATCTGCTCCCCCTTTCCCTCACACTTCTATTCAGCAGCTGTCCCTCCTCTCCCCCACACTTCCATTCAGTGTCTGTTTCCCTCTCTCTACCCCTTCCATCTACTGTTCACTCTCTATCTTGCCCCTTCCATCCACTGCCCTCTGTGCTCTTTCCATCCAGTGTCCACCCTCCCTCTCTCTTCCATATGGCATCTTTCCTCTTTTTATGCTCCTTCCATAAACTATCTATTCCGTGCCCCTTCTCTCCTTTGTATGGTCTGGCATCATCACTTCCTTGATTCCCGGCATCTCTCTCCTTTCCTTTTCTTCCATCTCTCCCTCCCCCTCCATGCTCTGACATCTCCTCCTTCCTTTCCCCCTTCCTTTTCCCTTGGTCTGGCACACCTTCCTCCTTCCCTCCATGCCCTGGCGTCTCGTCTTCCCTCCAAGCCCTGGCATCTCCTTTCATTCCCTCCAGTTGGATACAGCAACACTCTCCCCAATTCTCTCCCCCTCTGCTCCCTTTCCTCCTTCTGTCACCCAAGGCCTGGTGTCCTGAACTTCATCGGGCAGCAGCAGCATTCACAATTCACTGCTGTTGCCGGCTTCAGGCCTTCCTCTCTGTCGGGTCCTGTCTTCATGAAAACAGGAAGTAAACAGGACCCGGCAGAGAGGAAGGTCTGAAGCCGGCAACAGCAGCGAATTGTAAACGCTGCTGCTGCCCGAAGAAGGTAATGGCGCCAGGCCTTGGAGCACAGAGGCAGACCGCTTCTCCCCCATCCCAGCCGAACCCCCGCTGACCCTCCTATCTCTCCCCCACAAGTGAACCCTTCCGACCCTCCCAGCGAGAGCAGCAAACCTCCCTCCAGTAGCATCGGCAGCTGCAGCGCTAAAAAGGCTGCTTCGTGGCTTTCTCCTGCCGGTGAAGTATCAGTGACGCTTCACCGGCAGGTGAAAGCCACGAAGCAGCCTGTTTAGCGCTGCAGCTGCCGACGCTACTGGAGGGAGGTTTGCTGCTCTCGCTGAGAGGGTTGGAAGGGTTCACTCGCTGGTCACCTTAAGTAAGGAGGGAGGAAGCGCGATAGGGACCAGGCCGGCTGTGCACCCCCCTAAAGCTGCACCCGGGGCGGACCGCACCCCCCTGCACCCCCTTGGTACGCCACTGAATAAAACGTATCATCAGTTGGGGGAGAGTCAACAGGACTCTGGAAATGTGTGCGGGGAGAAGCAATAGGACTCCAGTTAGGTGTGCAGGGGGGAGGGGGGAAGGAGGAAGATAGGTTGAGTTTGAGCTACTGTAGGTTTACTAGATGTCCAGTTTCCCCAGACAAAGGTTGTTAAATAGAAAATCCACCAGAAATCTGGTAACCCTAACTTCATTATTCTGTGTATACCCTTGTACATCCAATGGAAGCCCTTCTGCCAGAGAATGAGTAATAATAGCCTGGGGGATGGGAGACTCCTGTGATTCAGCGAAGCAGGTTGATGGTTTGTTTACTCTGGTAGAGCTGGACATGCTGGAGCTGTGGGAAGGTAGGCCAAGCTGCATCTTTTTGCTCAGGCACTCCCAAAATAGAGGATAGTGGAGAAACACTGGGTTGAGGAGGCAGAACATATGACATAGTAGAAGTCTTGGATCAACACTTTTTTCTAGGCCTACTTTTGCTTTGGATGTAAGTCAAACGTTAGCAGCAGGCAAATCACTTAAGACAGTGTTCTGCAACCTTTTTACACCTATGGACTGGAGGAAATAAAATAATTATTTTGTGGCCCGGCACCAGTCTGCAGTTGAAGAACACTGGACTAAGTTGTGGGCCAGACTCCGCCCACTCCACCCCAGACCCCACCCCATAATAGTACTAATTGTAACACTATTTTTTCCATTCAATTTCATATATACACACAATATAATCTTATTAACACATAATGGTTAACCACAAAATTAAACTACACAAAGCACACTGTATGCTTCTCAACATTCATTCCTACCAGAACACAGATAAACCCCTATGCAAATAAGGGACCAAAAACTAAAAGTACTAATATATACAAACAAACTCTAAGATGCAAGACTCTGAATGCAGTATAACCCCCAGAGAAATAGAAACAAATGCATTTCTTCCTGAACAGTGCAAAATACAGACAGCAGATGTAAATTCTCAAAATTGACATAATTCAATCACTAAATTCATAAATTTAGGCAAATGGATGTCAGGTCTCAGTTTATAAGGATAACTTTTAAGCTTCTAAATTCAGTTTGGCACAAATTTAGGAGGTCACCTTCGAATATGCCTCTGTATTATATACAAGTATTACAAAGAAATAGGCACAGCCTTGCACAAGCACCTACTTTATCCATGTGTGTGCTAGGGAAATTTGTTGTCTCCCTCCCTCCATGCTGTGACTTACCTTCTGGCCTGTTCCCACCTGGTCGTTTTATGCTGCCCCCGATGTTATCTTCGGGCTGGCTCCCTCTTCTTCTCTGCTATAAAGGGATGTAAATATAAGAAATTTCAGAAACGAATGCTATTTTTTCAGGCAGCCTCATGGACTAGGGATTTAGCTAATATATTCATATTCCCAAATTCGTATCAACAATTTTGACGTGCCTTAAAAATGTATCTTTTTAGGGAATCTTTTGGAAGTTAGATATTGGATGTTTTATTCATTTGTATTACTAGTCTTTGTGAACCACATAGAACTTTGGGCTCATGCCTCCTCCAAAATAGCATGAGCCCAATGCCAGAGGGGATGGTATAGCATATGAAGATTTGCTGGTTGAAGCCCTGCCCATGTTGCCTTAGTAGTGAGGATTTTTCAGGATATTTCAACCTCAGACGCTGGCACTTCCATGCCTACTCAGTTCTAAGCTCAGTTCTGAGCTTAAGAGTACTGGCATCTGTGATTGAAGCACCCTGCCAGCTTGGGTTGGAGTTCATCCAATGAATCTCCTTGGCTGGGGAAAGAGCTTGGCCATCTCCACCAGCAAAGGGAGAATATGCCGGGCTGAGGAAGACCCCTGGACTACCTTTTTTTTAAAGTACGAAGGGTGAGGGTATTAAAAGAAGTGCCAGACTGGGTGTGTGGGAGGAGAGCTTATGGGGCCGAAAACAGAGGGGGGAGAGAGAGAGAGAGAGATGGTGGGCAATGGTCTGAAGGAAGAGAAGCTGGACCTGGGGAAAGACATACTTGATGGGAGGACTATTAGGGAGAGATGGTGGACCTGGGGGAAGGAGGGAGGAAGAGATTTGGGATGGGGGGGGGCACTTGGGAAGAAAAAGAGAGAGAAAGACCTGAGGATGGAAGAGAGGGAGAAGAAATGTTAGGCCTGGGGAGAGAGAGATGCAGCATCCCTTTTTTACCCCCTCCATCTCATTGTTCAGCATCAAAAGGGGAGGGAAGAACAGAAAACAGAGGAAGCAAATTGTTGGACCGGGTGGGGGTGAGCAGGGGAGGAGAGATGGACACATGGGAGGGCAGAGAGCTGGGATAAGATGCGAGAAGATGAAGAATTGAGAGGTAGCTGAAAATTTAAAAAGAAGAAGGGTGAGAAAGAGGGCAAGATTTGAGTGGACAGAGGCAGAAAAGAAAAAGGAAAACTGAAAGGGAAAAATCAATATGCTGGAGACAGGCATAAGGAGGGAATGGAACAAGAAAAAAGAGGAGGAAAAAAATGGACAACAGACACTGGAAAGAGAATTAGTAGAAGACAGACAAAAATCAGAAAGAGAAACTGGGACCAAGATGATGGAATGTCCAGAAAACAAGGTAGAACAAATTGTTACATTTTTAATTTACTAACTGGAATATGTTGACTTTGGGATATTGTGCATCTCAATTATTTTTGTATTGTGTTCAGTGGCATAGTCATACAGCTGATTTGGGGGAGGGACTGGAGGCCAAAATTAGTGGAACGGCACCAAAGTTTCTTCTGGCCTGAGTGCAATATACCTGAGCTTGTGGGAATTTCCAAGCCATGCCACCTGAAGACATCTTCCTCCAGTCCAAAAACCAGAAATCTCCAAGCTTTGCAGCTAATGGCAATATAAACTAAACTAAAACTTAATTTTATAGACCGGGTCTTCAACCAAAAAGGTGTTCGGGGGCAGGGAGGAGGGAAGGCAGCAGCAACAGCTCTGCAATATTGCTGACAGATGCAGAACTTGGAAAGTTCTTGTCACTGGATCTGAGGGGGGGGGGGGTTGAGATGGCTGGCTGTCAGTTGGTGAGGCTTGGGTATCTACAGCAAGGGCAAAGTTCATTTTGAGGGGGCCTAAGCTCAAAGTGGGAGGTCCAGCCTCCTCTCAAGGTTATGCCACTGATTGTTTTCAAAATAAAGTAAAGGCAGTCCCTGAGTTACAGACACCTGACTTAAGTACGTAAGTCGTACTTAAGAACGTAGTTACTGCTCCATTTGATTTCACTAAGCAGTATTTCCAGTGGTATAGACCAGTGTTCTTCAACCTTTTGACACCTATGGACTGGCAAAAATAAAATAATTATATCATGGACCGGCACCAGTCTGCGGAACAGCAGTTGAAGAACACTGGGCTAAGTCGTGGGCCAGAGCCCGCCCATCTCCACCCTAGATCCCACCCCCATAATAGTACTAATTGTAACACCATTTTTTCCATTCATTTTTCATATATACACACATACAATATAATCGTATTAACAACACATAATGGTTAACCACAATTAAACTACACAAAGCACACTGTATGCTTCTCAATATTCATTCCTACCAGAACACAGATAACTCTACGCAAATACGGAACCAAAAACTAAAAGTACCAATATATACAAACAAAACCTAAGATGCAAGACTCTGCATACAGTACAACCCCCGAGGAAAAGAAACAAATGCATTTCTTTCTGAACAGACAGCAGATGTAAATCAATCACTAAATTAAAAAATAAAATCATTCCCCCTACTGTTATTGTCTCCCTCCTTCCATGCTGTGCCTTGCCTTCTGGCCTGCCCCCCCGGTGTTATTTTCGGGCCGGCTCCCTCTTCCTGAGTGCTGCAGTGCACAAAACTGTGGGCATCGGCTCCTCATGCATTAACATAGAAACATAGAAAATGACGGCAGAAAAGGGCCATGGTCCATCAAGTCTGCCCACTCTACTTACCCACCCCCCTGACTTTACTCCCCTAGAGATCCCATGTGAATGTCCCATTTTCTTTTAAAGTCCGACACGCTGTTGGCCCCAATCACCTGCAAAGGAAGTTCGTTCCAATGATCGACCACTCTTTCAGTGAAGAAGCCTTCCCTCCGACATTGTGACGTCAGAGAAAATGCTTTCGGTTCAGGTGCAGGACACGCGTAGGAGCCTCTGCCCACAGCTTTGTGCACTGCAGCACTGAGGAAGAGTGAGCCAGCCCGAAGACAATGCCGTATCAATTGCATTGTGGACCGGTGGCTGACGAGCACTGTCTGGGGCCCGATGTAAGTGCCGGCCCTGTGGAAAGGCAGAAAATTTCTGCAGACTGGCACCGGTCCACGGACCGGCGATTGAAGAACACTGGTATGACTCTTACATTTCTCCTGTAGAAGATTCAGGAATGATGCATGGCCACATTAAGAATAGTGTGTGGTTGTGCATGTTGTACCTTAGACTGAGGAACACTGGGAGCAGAGGTAAGCAGCAAGAATCTGAAAATCTACAAGTTCTGAGTTACATACAAATGCAACTTGATAACAGTTTTTAAAATGTAACTCGTTCTTAACCCCTGTACTTGCCGAGTTTAACTTTTTGGGATTTCTATTCAGCTTTGGTATTCATATTTCTAATTTGTGATCCATTGTTCTATATTTGGTGAAGGTCTGTCTGTTTTGTGTGTGAAGAAGTCATTTAAAGGTGGGTGGGGAAATTGGGAGACAGGCAGGTAGCAGAGGGGCTCCCATCTTAATTTTTGCCCTGGGCCCCAGCACATCTAAAACCAGCCCTAACTCTCAAGACTGGGCCTGTAAGACTAACAGCTCAATCTTTCCTAGCAATTATTCTTTTGTTATTCAGTCTTCCTTCCTCTCCCCTCATAATCAAATGTATGTAAATCGCACATACACCCGTTGATATGGATCCAGTAGGAGCCAAGAGTAGCAGATTCAACTTCAGCCAGATAAGCTTCCAGTTTTGGTTGCAGCAGTGCACAAGGAAACAGGACAGCCCAAGCAATGCACCAGCAAACAGCTGTTGCTTGAAATCGGGGCAGTTCCTGCACTGTGCATGCAAGTCGCCAATGCATGGAGCAGCCGACAGAGCAAAAAAAAACAACAACCGAGCTTTAGGGAAGCTGGCGGCGCGGAAGTCTTGTTTGTTACGAGCTGGGCTCTGCAATCTGCAGCCTCAGCTTCCATGGAGAGAGAGGCGCTGCAGTTCCGCTAGAGGGCGAGCTAGAGCGCGCTGCTCAGCAGAAGGCGCAGAGTCCCGAGGTCGGCAAAGGGAGCTTTGGGGATCGGAGCGAGCAGGCGACTGATCCAGGAGATGAAGGAATTCGGGGCACTTTTCCTCACTTTCACCGCTTGCTATGTAGTACTGGCAGCCGAGGGTGAGTGCCAGCCATTGCATGACTTTGTTTGCTGATCGGCAGATTGAGGGGAGGGAGCAAGAGGGAGAATGTGCGGTTAGCTTTCTGCCAGAAATCCCCAGGAGAGGCTGTAGCCTCCTCTTCCCCCTCATTTCTCTCTCTGATCTGTTATAGTTTGAGACCAGGAGTCCCACAATATCAACTCAGAATGATCCTTTTCGTGGTTAACTCTGTCCTAGTGAATCCCACATTTCTCAGTCATTTGGCTGTGCTGAGGATCAGAAAAGTAACCTGCCCAAGTGTTGGAAACTTTAAATCTTAGTAATCTAATTTGTGTGCAGTTTCTTTGAAGGCCAATGATGCAAAAAGTCAGATTAAGGAGAAGCTGTACTCGAAATTGCTTATTTCCTGTCTGTGGGATGTATTAGGGTTACATCTGTATATTAAGTATTCCAGATGTGCTTCCCACATTCTTACAGTATGGCATTGCTTTGGCCTAGAGACAGCTTTCATGGTGTCAAATGTTTGGGGGGTGGGTATAATTGTTAATGCTGAAGTGCAGTATGGAGCAAAGGTCTTAATCCCTAGATAATTCTCTGTGTCTTGGGTCTAAAACACACAGCTAATGCGTGATGTTGTGTCCAAGACAAGGCTGAGGAATGTAAGAGGCAGCTAAGCAGAGAGCCCAAACACTGGCCACATCGAGCTTCTTCCTTGTGAGGGTTGATTCTGCCTTTGGAAAATTCTTTCTACTTCCTGCATTTTAACTGGCTGTTATGGTGGTGGCCTTAGCCAGGAGTCATGCAACTATCCTCAGTACTTGTAGGTCTTAAGTCTGACTATTTATTTATTTTAAAAATTTCTACACCCCCTAAAACCTAAGCCGTTTACAAGGAAAACATAATACATTGACTCATTATCTAACATCCTTAAACTAGTATAAAACCAGCAAAACTTCAGTAAAATAGGGTATCAAAATCTAACCTAGTAGAAAGCTCTCACAAATGGATGTGTTTTTAATTGCTTCTTAAAAGACATCTCGTTCTTACATAACCTCAAACATCCTGGCAGAGCATTGCGTCTTCTTGTAATGGGTTTCACTAAGGGCCTCTATTGATAGCTTTATGGAAGATTCAGATCTTAACAAGATGGTATATAATGTTTCAATACTTGCTTTAGATCGGTGTTCTTCAACCTTTTGACACCTATGGACTGGCGGAAATAAAATAATTATTTTGTGGACCGGCAGTTGAAGAACACTGGGTTAAGTCATGGGCCAGACCCCGCCCCCATAATAGTACTAATTGTAACACCATTTTTTTCATTCATTTTTCATATATACACACAATATAATTGTATTAACACCACATAATGGTTAACCACAAAATTAAAACACACTGTATGCTCTTCAACATTCATTCTTACCAGAATACAAATAACCCCATGCAAATGCAGGACCAAAAACTAAAAGTACTGTACTAATATTCACAAACAAACCCTAAGATGCAAGACTCTGCAAGCAGTACAACCCCAGAGGAAAAGAAACAAATGCATTACTTCCTGAACAGACAAATCAATCACTAAATTAAAAAAAACAGACAAATCACTAAATAAAAAAATAAAAGCATTTCCCTACCATTGTTGTCTCTCTCCCTCCATGTGGCTTGCCTTCTGGCCTGCCCCCCTGGTGTTATCTTTGGGCCGATACACAGTGCGATCAATGCGGCGTCTTCAGGCCGGCTCCCTGAGTGCTGCAGTGTACAAAGCTGTGGGTAGCGGCTCCTGGAGCGCCTCATCTGGAAGCCTTCCCTCTGATGTTGCGACGTCAGAGAGAAGGCTTCCGATTCAGGCGCAGGACGTGGGTAGGAGCCTTTTCCCACGGCTTTCTACACTGCAGCACTCGGAGAGCCGGCCTGAAGATGCTGTGTTGATTGCACTATGGACCGGCAGCTGAAGAACGCTGTCTTGGGCCCGATAGACGTGCCAGCCCTGTGGACCGGCAGAAAATTTCTGTGGACCGGCAGTTGAAAGAACACTGCTTTAGATACCACGGTGCTACCCCATAGATCGCTTGGTGAATAACCATCAAAATTTTGTACTCAATTCTATCTTGAATTGGCAACCAGTGGAGACTCTTTAGTACCGGTGTTAAATGCTCATTCCATGCTACCCCTGTAATCATTCTCACCGCAGCATTTTTCACAACTTGGAATGCCTTAATTTTATTTTTTGCAATACTTAAAAGTAGGGAGTTACAGTAATCTAATCTAAATAGCACCAAGCTCTGTACCACCGTTCGAAAATCAAACCTAGACATCATATTTCTTACTCTTGACAATAATCGTAAGTGAAAGAATGCTCCTTTGACAACTTGCAAAATATGTGACTGCATGGATAGCTGTGCATCTATAATCACCCCTAGCATCTTGATATGTGATGCCAAGACAGACCATCTCTTATCTTCAACTCCTTCTGCTCTAGCAGGATTTCATCATTTCCAAAAAACATAATTTCTGTCTTTTTTATATTCAAAACTAGCTTATTATCTTGCATCCACGTTGTTATGCATTCCATACACTCCGCCAATTTCATCTCAACAAACTGCACTCCCCCAATCGCGGGGGAAAACAAAAGTGGATATCATCTGCATAAAAGCGGTAATGGACTCCAAGCTTTTCTATTGGTGCAATATAAATATTGACCAGAAGGGCAAATAAGATCCTTGCAGAACTCCCTTCTTCATTCTCATCATATTTGATGTCACTGAATTCAATGGTTTTTTTGTCTGCTCTCTGTGTCAACCACAGATGCTGAGGGGGCAGTGCTCACAGCCCTTGTGTGAGAGAAGCCTCAATCACTGCTCAACAGTGACATCAAATATGATGAGAATGAAGAAGGGAATTCTGCAAGGATCTTGTCTGCCCTTGTGTTCAATATTTATATTGTACCAATAGGAAAGGTTTTTTCAGGAGCTTGGAGTCTCCCATGGGTCTAGTATTTATAACAGGTTCAAGCAGCAGCCCTTGAGAACTTTTGAAAAAGCTGGTATCTCAGGGTGAGAAAGAATCAATACTTCTGCTAAGACTAAGTATCTTAATAAAAAATTTAGCCCGTGATTTAGCTTGTGTTTTAGATTTCGGCCCCTTATGTGATTTAGTTTGTCACCCCTGGTGTAAGGGGATGAACAGGAATATAAGTGCCTATTAAATGTGGCAAATGTTTCTTGATGCCAGCAACGATGGATGAATCTGTTGCACTAACAGTAAGACGCTTGAGCAGCAAAATTTTGCCCTTGTCACTTGAGTGAGTAGAATATCATGCAGCCGAAAAATGAAATTAATCTGAATAACTTTCCACACATCCTTTCTTTCTGGGAGGTTCTGCAGTCTCATCTTCAATTTCGGTTAATTACAGGTTATCTGAAGGCTGGAATGAATCATGTGAATATTTAACAAGTTCACGTGCAATTCAGAAGAATTTCATGTTTGCAAATGAGGGCGATTGGAATCATGCCCCCAACTGACTGCTGGGATCACTCTTTAGCCCGGCAGAGCAGCACAAAATCTTTTTTTTTTAAACTTTTTCGCAAGCCCGTGGTTTTAATCTGCTTTAAACCCGCGGGTTAAAACCATGGGTTTGCAGTGCGGGGAAGGGCAGGAGATATTCGGGGCAAGAGCAGGGCGACAGGCAGAAGAATACACTGATGACTTGTCTGTGTAATTGCAATACAATTATAAGTCATTTTTGGAAGGTACTTCCTCAACTTAAAACATAGAAACATGACAGCAGATAAAGGCCAATTGGCCCTTTCAAGTCTGCCCATCCACAGTAACCATTATCTCTTTCTCTCTCCGAGAGATTTCAGGTGCCTATCCCAGGCCCTTTTGAATTCAAAAACAATCTTTGTCTCCACCACCTCTTCTGGGAGACTATTCCACACATCAACCACCCTTTCCGTAAAAAGGTATTTCCTCAGATTACTCTGGAGCCTATCACATCTTAACTTCATCCTATGCCCTCTTATTGCAGAGTTTCCTTTCAAATGAAAGACTCGACTCATGCGCATTTATGCTACGTAGGTATTTAAACGTCTCTATCATATCTCCCCTCTCCCGCCATACGCCTTATCATGAAGACCACACACTATTTTAGTAGCCTTCCTCTGGACCGACTCCATCCTTTTAATATCTTTTTGAAGGTGCGGCCTCCAGAATTGTACACAATATTCTAAATGAGGTCTCACCAGAGTCTTATACAGCTGCATCAATACCTCTCCTTATGCAACCTAGCATCCGTCTAGCTTTCACCATCACCTTTTCAACCTGTCTGGCCAGCTTAAGATCATCATATACAATCACACCCAAGTCCCACTCTTCTGTCATGCACATAAGTTCTTCATACCCTAAACTGTACCGTAGCCCAAATGTATGACCTTGCATTTCTTAGCATTAAATTTTAGCTGCCAAATTTTAGACCATTTTTCAAACTTCACCAGGTCTTTCTTCATGTTATTCACACCATCTGGTGTGTCTATTCTATTGCAGACTTTGGTATCATCGGCAAAGAGATAAATCTTGGAGATATATATATGCCACACAACTCATATCCATACGCAAGCCAAACAGTATGAAGTACAACAATGGGGGTTGAAAAAGTGTAAAATGTACTTTCCAAAATTAAAACCCATCATAGAAACACTTTATACCATGGGATTAAAGATGCTTAAGAATAATGTGAAATATAAATTAATGGTCAACAAAGATGAAACATTGTATGAAGTTTACAAAGGGTAGGGCACCTTTTGAACTTTCTAATCCAAGGCTGGTATATTTAGTAAAGAGCTTGCCAAACCTGTCCTTGTGACCTCAAGCCCAGCATATCCACAATTAACGTGCATGAAATAAATTTGCATACGTTGGAGACTAATATATAGAAATGTCTCATTTATTTTGTGGCTATCCTGAAAGCCTGATTGGGGGAAGAAACTTCTTGCCCTGGATCAGTAGCAAAGAATGTTGCAACGATTCAAGTTTCTACTTGGTACTTATGGCTAGTGGCATAGTAAGGTACAGACTGCCTTGAGCGCCATCTTCACAGGGGCACCAGCACCGGCACCCCTCTTCCTCTCCGCCCCCTCCCCTATATATCTTTTTAAATGTTTGCTAGCTCAAGCAGTATTTTCAACTGGCGTCGATTCCCTTCTGATGTCACTTCCAGATCACGGGACCAGGAAGTAATGTCAGAAGGGAGCCAAAACCAGCGCAGATGGAAGATGCTGCTTGCACCAGTGAACATTTCAAGAGGCATGTGGGCACCAACATGCTGGGGAAGAGTGGGAGGGCACATGGCACAGTGATGCCAGACACTGCTGCCCCGAGCGCCAACCTCCTTTGCTACGCCCCTGCTTGTGACCTGGGTTGGTCACTATTGGGGAAACAAACTGCTGCTAGGCCCAGTGGATCAGTAATAGACACTTAGCTATATACATGTAAGAAACTTGTTACAAATTTAAAAGTTTACTGTTGCAGAAATGATTTATTTACTACACTTATAGCCAGCATATCAGACATCTATGTATATAACAATATATACATAATTAAAACCATGACATACATAAGCAAACAGAACATGGGAGATCATTATAAAATAACAGCATTCTGTAAACAACCTTAAACTAATTAAAACCAAGCAATTACAAAATGGCCTAATTTTAAGGCAAGTCAAAAGAAGTAGGCTTTCAAACTTTTTTGAAATGCCAGGAAATCAGAAATCGAATGGATGGAATCTGGAACCGAGTTCCATAGTAAAGGTCCAGCTACTTGAAACATATGCGATCGATGATGCCAGATAAACATAAGAATAACCTTACTGGGTCAGACCAATGGTCCATCAAGCCCAGGAGCCCATTCTCACGGTGGCCAATCCAGGTCACTAGTACCTGGCCAAAACCCAAGGTGTAGCAATATTCTATGCTACCAATAGAGGGCAAGCAGTGGCTTCCCCCATGTCTTTCTCAATGGATTTTTCCTCCAGGAACTTGTCCAAACCTTTCTTAAAACCAGCTACGCTGCTCTTTCAGACATTACAGTGCACCAGGATTTACAAACACTAAAAAATTACAACAGTTCTTAGTGCTCTCAATGAACCTCTGGGCTCCTTCGCCATCTAACGCTTCTGTTTATTTTACTGCTACTTTCTATAATAATTCCGCTTTGCGGTTTATGGGATTGATTGTCCTATCCTCTGGCCTTCGGAAGATGCCCTTCCTAGATATATAATTCTTCATGGTCTACTTTAAACCATATAATTGGAAAAGAGTGTAAATTGCATTTGAACAAAATGCACTTACAGTTCTCAAGTAATATTACTGCAGAGCATACGGTGGCAATATATAATGCCAAAATAAAGGGACCATAAACAATGAAAGCCTTTTTAACCGAGAAGGTGCTCACTTTCTTGGTTGAAAAGGCTTTCATTGTTTGTCCCTTTATTTTGGTTTGGTTTGGTTGGCTTACAAGGCTTTTGAGGACTCTTTTGGTCTAAACTTTACCCAGTAGTTACATTGGCAATATATAATGAGCAGAAATCATAAACATGGAAACAAACAAATCCTCCTAGAAAAATAGACACCTATCTTTCTGACCTCTCCTGTTAGAAGGGCAAAACCACATTCAAAAGCGAGTTCGGGACCAAGACTTCACCTGTCTCCCAAAATAGTAATATATGCTGTGTTCGGGCTTTCAGAAGGGAACAGAACCATCTCTTTTGCGTCCTGAGGGTGAAATGTGGCTTCAAGGACTCTCGTTATGTCCTTTATTGTCTGGAATTCCATCGTTTTTCTTCATTTATTTTAACACATGAAGTAGCAATTATATTTTTGTTCCCGCATGAGAAGTCAAGTAATAACTTTAGAACCCCGCCCAAACGTTGTAGAGAAGGACCCCAGAAGGCCTTATGAATACAAATGGTGAAAAGGTTGCCTTTCTTAAACCCGAACATCCTGCACGTTCAGACCAGCTCTCTTAATTCATATACTTACTCCCATTTAAACGCTTTTCAGCCGCCGTTCGGCCCGGCTCCCGCTTCCTCCCGGTCTCAGCGGCTCCTACGCAACCGGAAGCTTTCTCTCTGACGTCGCAACGTGTTTCCGGATCGGGCGCGGGACGCGCGAGGAGCCACTTCCCGCGCTTTTGTGCAATGACGTTGTGAGGAGAACGCCGTGGGGGAAGGGCGGCCCAAACGGACAGATGTTAAGGCACAGCCTAGAGAGACAACAAAGGTAGGGGGGAATGGGTTTAGTTTTTAATTTATTGATTGACTTGAGTCAGTTTTGAGAATGTCCAGCTGCCGTCTGTATTTTGCACTGTTCAGGAAGAAATGCTTTTTTTTTTTACTTTTTTCTCTGGGGTTGTACTGCATGCAGAGTCTTAAATCTTAGGGTTTCCTTTGTATATATTAGAACTTTTAGATTTTGGTCCCCTATTTACATAGGGATTATCTGTGTTCTGGTAAGAATTAATGTTCAGAAGCATACAGTGTGCTTTGTGTAGTTTAATTTTGTGGTTAATCATTTTGTGTTGTTAATAAAATTATATTGTGGGCAGCAGAGGGAAGGCCAAGAAGCAGCCCGTTCATAGCGCTGCCGCCACCGCCGCTGCTGTTTTGGGAGGCTTCAGAGTAGAGAGTTGCGCGGGGACAGAAATCCCACCCGTCTCTGTGAGGAATCCCCTCCGTCCCCGCCCGTCCCTATAAACTTCAGAAATAGTTATTTCATTTAATTATGCTACTGAATTAAAGGCTCTGGTAGAAACCCATTTACAAATAAGCAAAGAGGCTTTATTAATTTGGAAATATTAATTGGGAAGAATACATACTTTGTAAACGGGTTTCTACCAGAGCCTCTAATGTAAATATAAAATATAAATACTCAGCTGATGAGGACCTCCAAGCTTTCAGCTGAGGACTTCCTCTGCAGTTGGCTGAGGGTCCCTTTTGCCAAGCTTGGCAGGCAATAGTAGTGTCCCTGAGTCACAGATGCTGGCACCTCAGTGGCTTATGGATGCTGCCAGCGACTGCTGCGCTTGGTGGAGGGGAGTTCTGGCCGTCTCTGTTGGCGGTGCTTGGGGATCCCCACCAGTCACAGCAAGGGTCAACGAGTGCTTCGACACTGTAGAAATAAAACCAGAAATGCATTTCCTTTTCTTTTGAACACAATACAAATACATCTGCTATATACATTTCCCAAAGCTAACATATTTTAGTCAATAAATTTCGTTTTTTACCTTCGTTGTCTGGAGACTTATTTTTCCATAAAGTTGGTCCCAGTTTCTTTTTTCCGCTTTCCCATCTTCTGTAAATTCTTCTGTTGCTGTCCATTGGTTCCTCCTACCATGGTCCAGAATTTATCCTTTTCTCATCTTTCGTGCCTGCCCACCAGCCCCATGCCCAACATTTCTCCTTTTAACACCCCTCTCCAGCACCATGCCACATCTCTCCCTCCATTCCTTTCACCACTATGTCCAACATTCCTCCCTCTTGCATCCATTTCAATCTGTCCCACTGTTCCCTTTCCACCACAATATTTCTCCCTCTCATCTGTACCTCCCTCCCTATGACCAGAAATTTTTCTTTCTTCCATTCCTGTGTACACAACCATCTCTTTCCCTCCCTTCCTCTCTCCCAAGTTCATGCCTTCTGTGTCCAAAAACGCATTCCCTCCCCCACCTCAGCATCTCTTTCCCTCCCTTCCTCTCTCCCAAGTTCATGCCTTCTGTGTCCAAAAACGCATTCCCTCCCCCACCTCAACATCTCTTTCCCTCCCTTCTTCCATCCTCTTTCCCAAGTTCATGCCTTGTGTCTAAAAACACACTCCCTCCCCCACCTCAGCATCTCTTTCCCAAGTTCATGCCTTGTATCCAAAACGCACTCCCTCCCCTACCTCTTTCCCTCCCTTCCTCCATCCTCTCTCCCAAGTTGATGCCTTGTGCCAAAAACGCACTCCCTTTTGTGTTCCACCTCCCAGCCCTCATCTGCAAGCAAAATGGAGCTTGAGCCGCGAGGCTCGCCTTCTTTTTACTACCTGCCCTGCCGCAGCACACAGCCGACCGGAAGTCTTCCCGATGTCAGCGCTGACGTTGGAGGAAGGGAAGGCTTTGCTTAAGCCCTCCCTCCGACGTCAGCACTGACATTGTGGAAGACTTCCGGTCAGCTGTGTGCTGTGGCAGGGCAGGTAGGAAAAAGAAGACGAGCTTCGCAGCTCGAGTGCAGCGACCCTAGGGGGCATCCCCACGTGATCCCTGCGACCCTAGAGGGAACTTGCGGGATCCCTGCGGGTTTCGCGGGATTCCCGTCGTCCCTGTTCCCGTGCAGCTCTCTACTTCAGAGGTACGGTATGTCAGTCTAACGGGAGGGTCGGTGGGGGTTCTGCTGCGCAGGGGGATGAGAGGTAGGGATAGAGAGATGCTGCACAAGGGGATGGGTGAGAGGGGAGAAAAGATGCTGCATCGGGCAACACTAGTGTCAGGGATGGTGTCGGGGATATTTGGGAGAGGTTTCAGGGGTCGATCTTAACTTGGGTTTATTTTTGGGATAGGGCTTATATTAGGAGCACCTTTAAAAATCACGTTAGGGCTTATTTTTGAGATAGGTCTTATTTTGGGGAAAACATGGTATTTTAGCCTTCATTTAGAAGCATGCATAATGAAGCTGGATCCATGATTCAAGAGAAAGGGAATTCCATAATCCAGGAGCTGCAACCAAAACGGTCCTTGCCCTGGTCTTGGCTTTCCTGTTCTTTCTAATAGCAGGAATTCCCAGTGGCACCCAGTGTCTGAACTGTAACACCCTGCGTGTCTCATGCCAAGTAGTTTATGATCTAGATATTCTGTAGTACCCTAAATGTAAAGACAAACTTGCTCTAAATGTAAAAACAGATCTTGAATTTGATATGAGCCAAAATGGGTAGCCAGTAGAATTATTAACAATAGAAGCTTGTTCCCTACGAGGTTTCCTAAGGACCAGCCGTGCTACTTCTGCATGATTTGCAATCTTTTAATCAGCTTACCTGATAGTCTTATCGAAAGGGCATTAGAATAGTTCCTTCACAGACAGGGTGGTGGATGCCTGGAATGATCTCGCTATACAGGTAGTGGAGACAAAAACAGTGATGGAATTTAAAAATGTGTGGGACAGACACAAAGGATTCCTAAATAGAAAGAGGATAGTATCGACACAAAACTCAACAGATCAAAAACTAGAACTTCATATATGATGTGTAGGAGTGGTGCTTAAACAGAAGCCCAGCAGAGAGCATGAGCAGCAACTCCAGCCTGCTGCTCGCATCAGCGTCAGCTCTCCCTCTGATGTCACTTCCGGGTCCAGAGAGAGAGCCGAGGCGGAGGTGGGCAGCAACTTGGCGATGCTGCTCGTACCGGAGAAGTAAAGAGGTACAAGGTAGGGAAGAGGAGCATCCGCACGGCAGGAGGGGGGCAGAGGAGGGGCACCACCACCCCAAGCACCTCTCGTCCTTGCTACACTACTGGGAGGGAAAAATACTGAAACCTAGTGACTAAAATGAATAATTGCTGGATCTTTTCATCATAGAAACACACGACAGACTGCTGTTAAATATATTCATAGGCTTCTAGATTATTTATGGTGACATTTTGAATTAGATAATTTTTTTAAAGAAAATATTTAAATTAGAATTTTTAATGTTTAACCTTTTCCTGTCGTGCGTCCCGGATGACGGAACATTCCAAAAATGTTGTTTTCATCGTATGTCCCATACTAATAAAGATCCAGGAACACAAAATATTTGAATTTACAGACTTATGACTTATTTACATTATGTTTACAATAGCTGTAAATGATAACGGTGAATAATACAAAACTTTGCTAAAATAATTACGAATTGAACCACCGTTAACATGAAACGTATTACGATAGGAAAAGGTTAAATTAGATTTTGGGGGGGGGATTTAAGAGGTAATTAACTCACTTGTGTTAAGGGAATAATGCATGACTTTAGTCAGATGGGGGAATTCATGAAGGGGTGCTAACTGAAAATAGCGCGCACTAAACACTAAGATGCCCATTATATTCCTGTGCATGCTGAATCAGTTAGCGCCCCTTTGTGAATTGCACCCTAAATGGTAAAATCATGCCCTATTTCATCTTAATATACTATATAAGAAGTCACGGTGGCCATTTTCTCAAGCCAGCCTCAAGGAGCAGGAGCAAGGGGGGGCTTCACTTCTGCCTCCAATGCCTCACTGGACCACCAAGGAGCAAATGTGGGCCTGAGGGTGGGGAGAGCAATGTTCCAGGGGTGGGGGTATTCTACACGGAGAAAGATAAAATATTGCATTTCTGGAACATAAACTATAGACATCTACCCAGCAATATTCTTAGATTCCAACTACTGGAGTTGTCATCGAAGCCCACTCCGTCATCTGCGGGACACAGACTAAAAGGTTACCCGGTAATACCCTCATGTTCCAACTACTGGAGTGTCTGTCAAAGCCCTCTCCAGCCCTCCCAAGAGTGCTCAGAGAATTGAGCGATGTCCTGGCAAAACCGTTGGCTGAGCTATTCAATCTCTCCCTAAGTAAGGGGAAAGTTCCCCTGGACTGGAAATTAGCTAATGTCGTTCCTCTGCATAAAAAGGGTTGCAGGGCAGAGGCTGCGAATTATAGACCGATGAGTCTCACATCAATAGTGTGCAAACTCATGGAAACACTAATTAAAAGCAAATTGGACACGATCTTGAATGAAGGGAATCTTCGGGATCCCAGTCAGCATGGATTCACCAAGGGTAGGTCCTGCCAATCCAATCTCATCAGCTTCTTTGACTGGGTAACAAGAAAGTTGGACTTGGGAGAGTCTTTGGACGTCGTGTACCTGGACTTCAGTAAAGCTTTTGACAGTGTCCCACACCGCAGGCTGCTAAGCAAGATGGAATCGATGGGGTTAGGAGAGACACTAACTGCATGGGTCAATGATTGGCTGAGTGGCAGACATCAGAGGGTGGTGGTTATTGGTACCCTCTCTAAAACATCGGAGGTGACCAGTGGAGTGCCGCAGGGCTCGGTCCTGGGTCCACTCCTTTTCAACATATTCATAGGGGATCTGACTCAAGGGCTTCAAGGTAAAATAATACTATTCGCCAATGACGCCAAACTATGTAATATAGTAAGTGAATGCAGTTTACAGAATTATATGGCGCAGGACCTGCTTACATTGGAAAGTTGGTCCTCAACCTGGCAGCTAGGCTTCAATGCTAAGAAATATAAGGTCATGCACCTCGGAAGCGGAAATCCATGCAGGACGTACTTCTTGAACGGAGAAACTTTAACTAGGACTTCAGCAGAATGAGATTTAGGAGTAATCATCAGTGCAGACATGAAAACTGCCAATCAAGTGGAGAAGGCTTCATCTAAGGCAAGGTAGATATTGGGTTGTATCAATAGAAGTTTCGTCAGCCGAAAGCCTGAAGTCATAATGCCGTTGTACAGGGCCATGGTGAGACCTCATCTGAAGTACTGTGTGCAATTCTGGAGGCCACATTACAGTAAAGATGTGCGCAGAATTGAATCGGTTCAGCGGACGGCCACCAGGATGATCTCGGGGCTCAAGGGTCTCTCGTACAAAGAGAGACTGAACAAATTGCAGCTCTACACTCTCGAGGAACGTAGGGGCAGGGGAGACATGATCGAAACATTTAAGTACCTCACGGGACGTGTCGAAGTGGAAGATGATATTTTCTTTCTCAAGGGACCCTCGGCCACAAGAGGGCACCCGCTCAAACTCAGGGGCGGAAAATTTCATGGCGACACCAGAAAGTATTTCTTCACAGAGAGAGTGGTTGATCATTGGAACAAGCTTCCAGTGCAGGTGATCGAGGCAGACAGCGTGCCAGACTTTAAGAATAAATGGGATACCCATGTGGGATCCCTACGAGGGTCAAGATAAGGAAATTGGGTCATTAGGGCATAGACAGGGGGTGGGTAAGCAGAGTGGGCAGACTTGATGGGCTGTAGCCCTTTTCTGCCGTCATCTTCTATGTTTCTATGTTTCTACCTTAGCTCACTCCTTATTCCTTACAATCCCTCATGCTCTCTTCATTCCTCATCACCCAACCTTCTTGTGGTACCCTCACTCCCATCCTTTTGCCTCACTATTTCGTATCAGCTATTTAGGTCCCTCCCTCTGGAGTGCCTTTCCACCCCACATCTGCTCTGAGCCTTCCTATTCAAAATTTAAATCATTACTCAAGACCCTCCTGTGTTCTAGAATCTTTTGGTTCATCTCCATCATGAGTTTTTTTTTTTTTGTCCCCTCTCCTTCTGTTTCTACCCCCTGATTTTACTACTATTGTAAACTGCATATTTGCCTTTTTTTTTTTACATAGTGGCATTGTAAATGACAGCATATAAAGACCTGAACAGCCCATCCAGTCTGCCCAATATTCACACTCATTATACATTGTCTTTTCTTTAATATTTCTGGGCAATAGACCATAGAAGTCCTCCCAGTACTTTCTTTAGGTTCCCACTGCTGGCTTTTTTGATTGCTTGCGGTATACCATGTTCTTGGAAATAAGTATGAGAGTAGGACACTGATTATCCAAACTCCGATTATCTGGATGTCCAATTATCCAGATTGCTGCTTCTCTTTATTTTTTAAAATTTTTTGTATCGTAGTTATCACATTATACCTGATATACAGTAAAAAAAAAAAGTTATATCACATTTGTTATTTTAAGAACATAAGAATTGCCGCTGCTGGGTCAGACCAGTGGTCCATCGTGCCCAGCAATCCGCTCACGCAGTGGCCCTTAGGTCAAATACAAGTGCCCTATTTGAGTCTAGTCTTACCTGCGTAAGTTCTGGTTCAGCAGGAACTTGTCTAACCTTGTCTTGAATCCCTGGAGGTGGCTTTCCCCTATAATAGCCTCTGGAAGAGCGTTCCAGATTTCTACTTGTAACGCTCTAAAGTGTGTGTCTTTCAACAAGGATGTCTATTCATCTGTTCATCTGGATGTCTATTCGTCTGGATTTTTCCATTATCTGGACTGCTCTCTGCTGAGGTTAGTTCGGATAATCGACATCCTACCGCAGATAAAGTAAATAATCCTAATGAAAGTCTGTCAAGAGAGACAAGAAAAAAACTTGAAAAAAGAACCAAAACATTAACAATACGGTCTTCTTTTTGTTTGATGTCTATTAGACTTCGTTTTGACTCCTAAAGCGGACATGTCAAACTCTGGCCCGCGGGGGTAATAAAATTTGGCCTGCCAAAGAATTCCTGCTGTCGCCGAGATTTGGCCCACCGTTCCTTCCCTCCCTCCATCAGGTGCAATAACTTATGTACCCACCCAAAAATCATTGCACTTTCTGTAGATATAAATAATTTGACTTTAAAAAAATTGCAATATTGCCTTTATCCCAGTCTTAAATCATGTGCAGCATTTCTTCTAGGCCCGGGGTATACCTCAACGCCAATGTGAATTGCTGTGTCAAAATCAGAGCCCTGCCGCCGCTGCACCACGTTCCTTCTGCCGCGGTCCTGTACGTCAGAGGAGGGACGGGACTGCAGCAGAGGGAACATGCGGCGGCAGGGCTCCGATTTTGATACAGCTCTTCACATTGGCGTTCAGGTTGATATATGAAAATCAATAAAGATTTTTTTTTTTTAATTATTTACTTGGATTTTGCTCACAGCTTTTTTCAGTAGTAACTGAGGCATACTAGCTCTTTCCCTGGCCCCTGAAAGATCACATTCCAAACTTGTATCAGGCCATGGAGGGTTAAATGACTTGCCCACGATCACAATGGGATTTGAACTGGGCACTCTGGATGTCATGCCCAGTGCTTTAACCAGTTAAATAAAGTGCTCTTGCTGATCCTTATGACTGAGGGGCAGATTCTCAAAACTAAAATCTGCTTTTAACGGGCTCGCCAAACCGGTTCCAGTCGGCTTAACGTGCATGAATTTTAGGGGCGGATTATCAAAACGGCTTACCGAGGTCTTTTCCGAGTTTTCTGGCAGTCGCCGATACTGCCATGCAAACGGTTATTAATATTAAAATGATCACTCCAAGCAATTCTCTTTAATCGCAGAGTGATCCTAACGTCATTGTGCCATATCTGCGCCCACAAATTTACCGACAGGTCTTAGCTGTCATTACTTTACTTTCTGATCAGTGGTTGAGCGCTGATTGGCTCAGGCACTAACAGGAAAGTAAAATTTGACAGCTCATTAGTTGATACTGTACCTTCCACTGGCACAAATGATTATTTTCTTTTGTCTCCCGGAAGAGATGGTCAAAACAGAGACTGGGATAGGCACATGGGATCTCTCAGAGGGAAAGAGTCTGCGTATGGACAGACTAGATGGGCCATTTGGCCTTTATCTGCTGTCATGTTTCTACGGAATGGTTCCATTTCTATTGTATTGTTAGAAAAATAGCCACATGGGTTAAACATTTACATGGATTGAATTTATCCACTATCTGCAATGTCTGCTGCTGGCTCTTTATTTCTTAGAAATGATTATCCTGCCAGAATTCTTTGGGGCTGAGCTATTTTCCTTCAGTGCAAGAGTTATAATTTCTGTTTTGCTGATGAAGAAAGGATAACTTGAGAAAGCTAGTCACAGATGAATTAAGTTATTTCAGTGGCAAGGTCTTGCCTACTGAATTGGCTGAATTGTAATATTTACAGAATACTGAAGACTAACTGGTTTCAGGGGGCAAGGATAGAGTTTAAAATATTATGCCCACGTGTCCTTTAAGAGTCTTAGTTTATGGTATAGCTTTGTCATGCTTGTCACATTTATTTTTGGCAGGCTTCTCATCCCAGATCGCTAGATTAGTGGGAACAAATAAGTTCTTGATCCCATTATCAAGAAGGCGTCATTACAAGTAGTTTTTTGCTGTAGATTTCTGTGAAAATGCTCTTTTGGTTTGGAACTTTATCCCTTCAGAGCTTTGATATCCATCTAATGATTATTTTCGAGTTAGACAACTAGGAGCTGTTTTACAAAGCTGTGGCAGGGAAAGGGATTGGGACTTGTATACCATCTTTTTGAAGTTTTACAACCACATTCAAAGCGGTTTACATACAGATACTTCAAGCATTTTCCCTATCTGTCCCAGTGGGCTCAGAGTCTATTTGGGGCAATGGAGGATCAAGTGACTTGCCCAGGGTCACAAGGAGCAGTGCAGGGTTTGAACCCACAACCTCAGGGTGCTGAGCTCTAACCACTACACCACAATCTGCTTAGTGCATGCTCTTATTCATGTCTTTCCCTTGCGTTAAGGCCATTTTCCCACATGGGTAAAATGGCTGACTTTATGATTTCTCCATTAATAGTCACATGCCATTTCTCCATTAATAGCCATTAGCATGTGAATCCATAGTACCACCATCTATTTTGTATGGGGTAAGAACTCACACTAAACCTGTGCTAATCGGTTAGTATGTAGCAATGTTGATGTGCTAACTGATTGTCATAGATGCACCCACTCTTTACCTCCCAGACATGCCTCCTCCATGAAAAAATACTTGGGCAAAATATTTCCTGTGACCAGGAAGTGACATGAGAAAGGAGCCAAGGCCGGTGTGAGCAGAAGATGGAAGATGCTCACGCCGGCTAACATTTAAAGAGCTACACGGGGGAGCAGAGAGGAGGAGAGGCGTTGGTGCCTCTGCCAAGACAACACCCGGGGCAGTTCACCCCCCCTCCCCCCCCAATGCCTTTGGCAGCTAGGGCTCTTCAGCTTGGAGATATGATAGATATATATTAAAATACTAAGTGGAACTGATAAAACATGAATTCTTGTTTACTCTCGAAAAATACTAGGACTAGGGGGCATGCAATGAAGCTACCAAGTAGTAGATTTAAAACTCAATGTGTAATTAAACTCTGGAATTCATTGCCAGAGAATATGTTCTTATGAAAGCAGTTAGCTTAGCAGGGTCTAAAAAAGGTTTGGATAAATGAAGATGGACTTGGGAAAATCCACTATTTATTTCTAGGATAAGCAGCATACAATCTGCTTTACTCTTTTCAGATCTTGCTAGGTAGTTGTGACTTGAATTGGCCATATTGGAAACAGGATACTGGGCTTTGTGGACCTTCGGACTGACCTAGCATGGCAATGCTTACCTTATTATGTTAAATGCCACTGAATATCAACAAAGACCACTAAACTGAAAGTTGGCTATCTGGCCCGGGGGTTTAAGTGCTGATATTCAGCACTTAACATTACATTACATTAGAGATTTGTATTCCGCCATTACCTTGCGGTTCAAGGCGGATTACAAAAGATTTATGGAAGGGGGTTATAATGGAAGAACATTTGTCATTACTAACGTTGAGAAGAGTAGATCATTTGTCATTTCAAGAGTTGTACGGAGTAGAACATTTGTCAGTATTTGAAAGGTAAAAAGTGGAGAGGAGTAGGTCGAAATTTAGGAAGACAGGGAAACTAAGGAAGATCATTTGTTTTTTTTTGGTTTTTTTTAGTTAAGCGGCCAAATCAGACCACACAAAACTCGGTCCTATCTTTATGCGGTGTCACTTAGGTGGTTAAGTGCTGAATATTGCACTTAATCGCATAATAGATAGCCAGCCTCATAGCTCTGGATATTCAATGCAAGTGCCTGAACATGGCCTGGAACTGAATATCTGGGAATAACGCTGGTGGTGGCTTGAAAATTGCTCCCCGCTGCTGGCTGAATATCTACCCTCTAAATGTTAATGCTTAATATGTTTTTGTGGATGGAATTTGCGAGTTCAGACTTCCTCAGCCCCTCAGTAAAGGCAGGGACAATAGAGGAGGAAGTGGACTGCTGCACAGCAGGTCATTTCATCCTCCTGTGTTGGCTTAGACCCGACTATTTTTATGAACCGCTCTTCCGCACATGCAGAATTCCGCCAGGAGTAATATGTGTCTGGATTGCCATGAATGATGCTGCTGCATTCCATTATATGACAAGGCGAATACAGTAGAATCTCAGATATCCGGACCCATGGGGATTGGTGGATGCCAGATAACTGTTTTTCTGGTTGATTCAGAGTGCTTTATTAGAAACCTTGTCTTAACACAGATCTCAATCTCCCCCTTCCCTCCCGCCCCGAAGCACCAGTGGTCCTGAGCCACAACCTCCTCACTCACTCCCTCCCTACGCCAAAGTGGTAGCCGGTCAGCAGGAGGCAGAGCTCAAAACAAGCTGCTTGCAGCCCGACAGGGCCTTTCCTCTCACATGTTGGAAGTGATGCGTCAGAGGAAAGGTCCTGCTGAGGCTGGCCGCGAGCAGCCTATTTTGAGCTCTGCTTCCTGCTGACCAGCTTCCACTTTGGGTAAGGAAAGGAGGGAGCGATGGGGTTCATAGCTCAGGACCGCCGTCTGCTTCAGGGCTTGAGGGAGGGGGAGTTGCAGCTCGGGGGGGGTGGGGGGGGAAACTTTTTTATTTTTCACCAGCAATTTTTTTGCTGGTTGGGCAAGTGCGCCAATTAACCGAGTACCGGTTAACTGAGATTCTACTATATTATCTTTTTTTGATCTTCTGATCACTATGAAATTGTCTGTCACTCTTTCTGCTGTGATGAGGGCTAGTAAAAGAGAGAGAGGCTTCTAGTTTATTGGATTGTTTTACACTGTTAAGACTTAAGTGATTTTTATTTTCTTTCAGGTGAGCTCTGTAGGGTAAACCGTTGTCTGAATGGGGGCACGTGTTTGACTGGTGTGAAAGACTCCACTTTCTACTGCATTTGCCCTGATGGCTTCACTGGCATAATTTGTAATGAGACAGAGAAAGGTATGTAAGAAACTACTTACTCTGAGTTGAAAAATTGCAATATCAGTGGAATGAAATTAAAAAAAAAAAAATTTGGAAGAGGAGTCAAGAAGGTGAAAGTACAGGGGGTGATAAGACAGAGGAGAAGATGGAATTGGATTGGGGTTGTGGTGTAGAAGGATAAGAACATAAGAATTGCCGCTGCTGGGTCAGACCAGTGGTCCATCGTGCCCAGCAGTCCGCTCACGCAGTGGCCCTTAGGTCAAATACCAGCGCCCTATTTGAGTCTAGCCTTACCTGCGTACGTTCTGGTTCAACAGGAACTTGTCTAACCTTGTCTTGAATCCCTGGAGGGTGTTTCCCCCTACGACAGACTCTGGAAGAGCATTCCAGTTTTCCACCACTCTCTGGGTGAAGAAGAACTTCCTTATGTTTGTACGGAATCTATCCCCTTTTAACTTTAGAGAGTGTCCTCTCGTTCTCCCCACCTTGTAGAGAGTGAACAACCTGTCTTTATCTAATAAGTCTATCCCTATCAGTACCTTGAATGTTTCGATCTTGTCCCCTCTCAATCTCCTCTGTTCAAGGGAGAAGAGGCCCAGTTTCTCTAATCTTTCGCTGTATGGCAGCTCCTCCAAACCCTTAACCATCTTAGTCGCTCTTCTCTGGACCCTTTCGAGTAGTACCGTGTCCTTCTTCATGTACGGCGACCAGAGGAGATTGTCCTACACTATGAAGAAAAAGAAATAAGAGACAAATGGGCACAGGTAACCAGTTAGAGACAGTAAAGGGAACTTGTGAGCAATGACACCATGTGAGCAATGTCCACCGAGAATAAACATTCTCATAGATACAAGAGGAAAGGAAGTTAAGGAGTTAGTAGGGAAGAGAGATGGTCTTGGGTGAGGCATTTTGTTCTCTAACTTACACTGTTTCATTTTGGGCTGCAGAGAAGGAAAGCTGAAGTTGGTATATAGCAGGGGTCTCAAAGTCCCTCCTTGAGGGCCTCAATCCAGTCGGGTTTTCAGGATTTCCCCAATGAATATGCATGAGATCTATGTGCATGCACTGCTTTCAATGCATGTTCATTGGGGAAATCCTTAAAACTGGATTGCGGCCCTCAAGGAAGGACTTTGAGATCCCTGGTGTATAGTATTTTGGGTGTGAGGAAAGTCTAGAAAGAAAAGTTAATGCACAGAATACAGAGGGAGAGGGAGAGGCCCTTTTGCTAAAAGATGTTAAGCCTAATGTACACTTAGCATGAGAAAGAGTCTACCGCAAAAATACGTTAAAGCGTTTTTTGGTATTTTGCCTCTTTGTACATGCTAAATGGTGCATTAGCTTTGTAGGTGGCATGCCGTGGACAGAGAATGGGCATGGAAGTGTTAATCAGCTAGCACCTTCATATTAGCATGCACTAAGAGCTAGATTTTATAAACAATGCCTAAGTGCGTCTACATTGTAGGCGCCACTTGGCGCTGATGTCAATCAACCGATAGGTGCCATTTATATAGAAAACACACCTAGCAGCACCTAAGCGCCCTAGACATAAGCCCTGTTCCATTAGGCCAGATTTTTACTCACCTAATTTGGCGGTGCCTATATCAGATGCCTAATGGCTCTTAACTCAACCACTCCTAACTATTCTCTGCCTATAACCAGGCCTACTGTTTGAGATAGGCGTTGTTAGGCATCCTTAGGCGTGGGAGGGCACCGCCACTTAGGCATCACTAGGCGTCTTAAGACTTCGGCATCAAACTTTTAAATCGTTTAATTAATTTTTTTGATTGGCTGAAAACCGGTGTGGTCAATTACCATGCAGATTAAGCCAACTGAAAAATAAAAATTAGGCGCCGATCCAGAACTTAGGTGTCGCTAGGCAGCTATAGTTAGGGCGCCATTTATAGAATAAGGCCTTAACTGGCTAACGCAGAATTAATGTGGGTTCGCGTGTTAACTTTTGTAGGTACTGTGCATTAATGCCAACATTAGTTACTGACCTGAAATTCAAAAAATGGAAAATACCTCAAAAATGTTCCACGTTAAAATCTGAGATTAGCACATGGGAAAATCTAGAAGTAGAATGTGTTAAGACGGACAGAACAGTGAGGAGATGTAGGGCTTGATGTCTCCAAGTTATTGTAAATGCGGCCTCAAATGCCTCCGGCACTTACAACTATAACTTGTGCCAATCTAAACTTAAAGCCCCCAGCCTAGAGTGAATGTAGCTCTGTAACCCCCACTCCACCTCCCTAGTATACTGTGAATATACCCTGATGCTTTGCTGCAATGTACTGTGAATGTACCTCCTTTCCCTTATTCTACCCGGCAGTATAACGTGAATGTACCCTTAATCCTGTACCGCCAAAACACTGTGAATGTATCACTGTAACCAATTCTGGGCTCCTGGATGGGACGGGCTATAAAACTAACTCGGAGGAAGGAAAGGTGAGTAGTGGAGTCCCTCAGGGTTCGGTGCTGGGGCCGATCCTGTTCAATATGTTTGTGAGTGACATTGCTGAAGGGTTAGAAGGAAAAGTTTGCCATTTGTGGATGATACCAAGATTTGTAACAGAGTAGACACTGAGGAGGGAGTGAAAAACATGAAAAAGGATCTACAAAAGTTAGAGGAATGGTCTAAAATCTGGCAACTAAAATTAAATACAAAGAAATGCAGAGTAATGCATTTGGGGATTAACACTCGGAAGGAGCTATATATGCTGGGAGGGGAAAGGGACCTTGGGGTGATAGTGTCCAAAGATCGAAAGGCGAAAAAACAGTGTGTCAAGGCAGTGGCTGCTACCAGAAGGATGCTGGGCTATATAAAGAGAGACGTAACCAGTAGAAGAACGAAGGTGTTGATGCCCCTGTACAGGTCGTTGGTGAGGCCCCACTTGAAGTATTGTGTTCAGTTTTGAAGACCGCATCTGACAAAGGACATAAGAAGACTTGAAGCGGATTCAGAGGAGGGCGACGAAAATGATAGGAGACTGGAAGCCCTGAATATGTATACCCTAGAGGAAAGGAGAGACAGGGGAGATATGATTCAGACATTCAAATACTTGAAAGGTATTAACATAGAACAAAATCTTTGCCAGAGAAAGGAAAATGGTAAAACCAGAGGACATAATTTGAGGTTGAAGGGTGGTAGACTCAAGAGCAATGTAAGGAAATTCTTCTTTACGGAGAGGGTGGTGGATGCATGGAATGTGCTCCCAAGAGAGGTGGTGGAGATGAAAACGGTGACAGAGTTCAAAAAAGCGTGAGATGAACACAGAGGATCTGGAATCAGAAAATAATATTGAAGAACTAAGGCCAGTACAGGGCAGACTTGCACGGTCTGTGTCTGTATATGGGCATTTGGGGGAGGATGGGCTGGGAGGGTTTAGATGGACTGGAGTGAGCTTTGACAGAGACTTCAGTAGTTGGAACCCAAGAACAGTACTGGGCAGAGCTTTGGATTTTTGCTCAGAAATAGCTAAGAAGAAGAAAAAAAACAAACCATCAAATTTTTAGATTGAATCAGGTTGGGCAGACTAGATGGATCATTTAGGTCTTTATCTGCCGTCATCTATTATGTTAAATAAATAAATGAAACATGGTCGCAAAGACATGTGGGTTGTTGTGGGCCGATCTTTTTGGCCGATTTTGTAATGGTGATAAATGTTCCAACAACCCTGCATGCAAATTAAAGATAGCATGTTATCTGCAGCAGGGCTCATAGGAATAAAATGGGTCGCATGGCAGATAACATGTTAATATTTAGTAAAATACCTTAACCAGATTCCACAGGATAAGTGTTGTGTGAAAGAAAAATTCTGAGGTTTTTCATTCAGCTTGTTTTATGGAGTGTCCTTTGTTTTATTGTTTTGAAAAATTAAATTAAACTGTTCACACCCACTCATAATTTTATAAATTTCTGTCATATCCTTTCTGTTACCTCTGTTCCAAGCAGTGGTTAAAGCTATGGTCTCAGCACCATGAGGTTGTGTGTTCAAACCCACATTGCTCCTTGTAACCCTGAACAAGTCACTTAATACCCCCATTGCCCCAGGTACATTAGACAGATTGTGAGCCTAACAGAATAGACAGGAAAAAATGCTCGAGTACTTGAATAAATTCATGTAAACCGTTCTGAGCTCCTCTGGAAGAATGGTATAGAAAATTGAATGAATGAATAAATAAATAAATAAATGATTTGTGCGGAGGTTTCCTGTAATCCCGTCTGATCGATTGCTGTGAGAGCGACTTTGACAGATGCACAGAGCCGGTTTGGGGAAGTCCCAAAGCAGCCTCCTGCCACTCAGCTGTTGAGACTTTTTCCTTTTTTTTAAATGGCACAGATGTTGTGTGTGTGTTACACATGCACAATATCTGCCCCATTAAAAAAAAATATGAGCCAACCTCACCCCCCACCCCCACTGCCGGCCCCCAGAATCAAAATAGAGGGAGGCCCACTTCATCTTGCCACTGTGACCTCCCCCACCCTCATGCCAGGTGAACTACCTCGCCTGCACTTGAATAAAATCGGCAGGAGGGATGCCCACTCTCTGCTGCTGCTGCAAAAAAAAAAACCCCTCCCCTCCCCAGTTTATCAAAAATTGGCAGGAGGGATGCCCATTCTTTCCTGCCACTGGATGCTCCCCCTGATCCACCCTCCACACCTCCTTCGTACCTCTAAATTAGGATGACAGTAGGGGGATGCTAAGTCCCTCCTGCTTGCAGACCTGCCATTCCAAAATGGTGGACCTTCCCCTTCCCGGTGCATCCCAGGATACACAGGGAGGAGCTTAAGGCCCCGATTGGCTCAGATGTTTAACCTTTTCCTATCGTAATAAATTTTATGTTACGCTGGTTCCAATCGTAATTATTTTAGCAAAGTTTTGTATTATTCATCGTTATCATTTACGACTATTGTAAACATAATGTAAATAAGTCATAAGTCTGTAAATTCAAATATTTTGTGTTCCTGGCTCTTTATTAGTCCATACAGACTGTTTATCCACTGTCTATGTCATTTTTGGAATGTCCCGTCTTCTGGGGCACATGATAGGAAAAGGTTAAGGCCCCTCCCCATGTAGCCCAAGATGCAATGGGAAGGGGAAGGCCCACCATTCTGGAGTGGCGGGCCTGCAAGCAGGAGTTACTGGGCATCCTTCCTGCTGTTGTCCTAATTTTAGAGGTACAGGGGGGTTCGGAGGGGGGGTGTTGGCATCCTTCCTGCCAACTTTTGGTAAAGTAGGGGTGGGTCAGTTCTGCAGTGGGGGAGGGGTTGCAGCATCAGGAGGGAGTGAGCATCCCTGCTGCTGAGGTTTTTTTTGTATGTGTGTGTGTAAAAATGAAATAACTCAGGCAGACCTGTGGTCTTTTTGGGTCAGTATTACTGATGCAATGTTAGGCCATCGATTCGATGGCTGGTTTTAATATTAATGACCTCATTTGCATGCTAGAAACAGAGAATGTACGACTGCACAGAAAACCACGCGGTACGATTGGAGAGTTTTGTGCATCTAAGCAAAAATAGCAAAGAACTGCATGTCGACAACAGGGAGGAATGTATCACTCCACTACAAATATTCATGACATGAAGAAATGGACAGTAAAAAAAAAACTCAACATGGCCATGTTTTGGAAATGAGCCTGTGTTAGGAGTCATGCAGTCTAAAATGAAGATACTTACTTTATAAATACATCGGTATAAATTAGATGGATTAAAAAAACATCTAGAAAGTAAAAACAACTGGAAAGCCAATAACAATATCAGAGTACAAAGGCTTAAAGCTTAAATATTAAAAACATCATTTGAAAACAATATAAAAGTGTAAACTATAGAACAGATATATATTGTAAATATAAATATATATAATTGTTAACGTTGAAAAAATAGAACAGTGGAGTTGACAACACGGGCTGTTTTGGCTACAGTATCTGCATGAGGAGTCTGATGGAATACTATCTGCTTAACCTAGAAACAACATGCAATCATCATCCACCAAAGAAAACACTCCAGAAAATAATGTGCTGCAAAGGCAGCCTATGTTCCACAATCTAAAACGCCAGAACGAATCCCACTGATATGGACTTGACAATTCAATACAATGAGCAACTGTTATAAACTAAACTAAAACTTTGTATACCGGGTCTTCAGTCAGAAAGGAGCTTGACTCTGTTAACAGTAACTAAAAAAAATACTTAAAGTAAGTCAGAAAATATTAATATGACTAGTTTCCAAAGTGTTTGGCAAATAAAATAGTTTTTAAGGATTTACGAAAAAGTTGAAAAGGACCAGGACCCCTTAAAATAAGAGGACGTTCGTTCCATAGTTGAGACAATTTGAAAACCAAGGATTGACTGAAATTCTTGACTCCTTTGATTCCTTTCATTGAAGGAAGGGAGAGTTTGAATTGTTGGGTGCCTCTTGCATAGGAGAATCTATAAGCATTCCACAATAAAGGGACAAGAGGGATGAAGATACCATATAAAATTTTAAAAGTAATACATGCACATTTAAAGTGAATCCTGAGATAGACCGCTTCAGGATAAAAAGTTAACAAGGGCAAAAGCAAAGGATATAAAATGCAGTTCTCTATGTGTAGGGCATCGACTGTATATCAATAGTTTGGAAAGTAGGCCTTTCCAGGGGACAAGTAGATATCGCACTTCAAATGCACTTCCAGCTGTAATTAAAATTAAAACTATGCATTCTGTTGAGTAGATTTACAAGTATGACAGGACTGCCTGCTATGGATTGTGTCGCAAGGAGATAGCTTTCCTCTGGTAGTAACTCAGAAAGAATGTATCCAACGGTATTGTCATGTAATAATATTGCAGTGAGGCTCTACTTGTAGATAAAACTGCTACACAAAGTCCAGATTTCAGACATTTCAGCAAAAGGGTCTCAGAGTGAAAAATTGTAATGATTTCAACTTTAAATCTGTTCAGTAACATATAGAGGGGGAGGTGGTGGGAGGGGGGGGAGCAGACTGCCCCGGGTGCCATCTTGGCACCAGCACATCTCCACCCCCTCATGCCACACTCACGCCCCTCCCTTCCCTCCCCCCACCTCTTTAAATCTTCCTCAGCATGAGCAACTTCGCCAGCTTGGCTCCTCTCTGAAATCACTTCCTGGTCATGGGGCCAAGAAGTGATGTCGAAGAGAATCCAAGGTCAGTGCGAGTAGCAGGCCAGAGAAACTACTTCCACTGGTGAAGATTTAAAGAGATATGGGGGGGGGGGCGTCACTATGCCAGGCACCCTACCCTCACTACGCCACTGATAAGAGGGGCATTTTTGATAGGATGTCTAAGTCTGGGTTTTGATGGCCTTGCACTTTCCACCATAAATGTCATGATTAGAGTGTCTTATGGGCCTGGCTCCTCCTCTTTATGGCTCACTAGCCCACCCACCAGGCTACTTAAGACACCTGTGTGCTGCTCTACTAGGCTTTTCCATACCACGTCCTGCTTTACTGTTTCATTTAGATCTTTGTGGGGTGAGAAGGGGGTCAGTGACCACTGGGGGAGTGTGAAGGGGTCATTACTTAATCCCTCAAGTAGTCATCTGGTCACTGGGTTCCTTTTTGGCAATTGGGCTCTATTAAAACAGGTCTAGCTCCAGATGTCTAACTTCTATCCTGGACGTCTTAGGAAATGTTCAATTATCAGTGCAAGACATCTAAGTGCTAAGCCTGCCCATAACACGACTCCCAGCACGCCCCCTCGAACTTTGGATGCACAGCGGCTGAGAAGTCTAGCAAGATGGCCAGAAAGTTGGCTTTGAAAAGCGGCACTTGGACATTTTGGCGAGACGTCTTTCTTTTTTGAAAATGAGCCCCATAGGCTTTTAGATTATCTAGTTAAAACTATAAATGGGTGACCATACCAAAAGGAACCACAATCTTTCAGTCAATAGGAATAATAGGAACCTTAGTAAAAATGCAAAGCTTACCCAGTCATAATTATACTGAAATTACATAGTGGGGAAATTTTCAGACAGGCTTATGGTTGCAAGCTCCGTGCATTGTTTGTTCAAGTATTTTGATAATAATAATAACAGTTTATATACCTCAGGACCGTGAAGTTCTATGCGGTTTACAATGATTAAAAGATGCTACAGACTGAGTAGAATTAACAAAGTTAAGAGCTAGTGATGAACAGCTCTAGAGATCAGATATTGTGGACTAAGATTGTACAGGTCAGTTACCTAAATACTTCAGGAATAGATATGTTTTTAGGTTTTTCCTAAATTCCCCATAAGTAGTAGGTCAGCTATCTGCATTATTTACCTTTGAAAATCAGCAAGTGCAAAAGACATTCACTAAAAATGTTTTGTGGCCTTATTTATGTGGATAGCGAAGGAGAAGAGGGATGGTGAATAGCATCTTCTTTTGGGAATCGGTTCTATGAGTGCTATTTTTCGCCTCAACCTAAACACGTCTTTACAAATGCTAAAATACATGTGCAGTGTGCTACGTTGGAGGAGGAAAGGTTTCATTCACATCATCATAACCAGGGCGAAAAGGTCGAACAGAATGCTAGGAATGATTAAGAAGGGGATCACAAACAGATCGGAGGTGGTTATCATGCCGCTGTACCGGGCCATGGTGCGCCCCCCACCTGGAATACCGCATCCAACACTGGTCGCCGTACATGAAAAAGGACATAGTACTACTCGAAAGGGTCCAGAGAAGAGTGACAAAAATGGTTAACATAGAAACATAGAAGATGACGGCAGAAAAGGGCTACAGCCCATCAAGTCTGCCCACTCTGCTTACCCACCCCCTGTCTATGCCCTAATGACCCAATTTTCTTATCTTGACCCTCATAGGGATCCCACATGGGTATCCCATTTATTCTTAAAGTGTGGCACGCTGTCTGCCTCGTTCACCTGCACTGGAGGAGTTGCCATACAATGTGAGGCTAGAGAAACTGGGCCTCTTGTCCCTTGAAAAGAGGAGACTGAAAAGGGACATGATCGAAACATTCAAGATATTGAAGGGAATAGACTTAGTAGAGAAAGAGAGATTGTTCACCCTTTCCAAGGTGAAGAGAACGAGAGGGCACTCGCTAAAGTTAGAAGGAAATAGATTCCGTACAAACGTAAGGAAGTTCTTCTTCACCCAGAGAGTGGTAGAAATCTGGAACGCTCTTCCAGAGGCGGTTATAGGGGAAAACACCCTCCAGGGATTCAAGACAAGGTTAGACAAGTTCCTGCTGAACCAGAACGTACGCAGGTAAGGCTAAACTCAATTAGGACACTGGTCTTTGACCTAAGGGCTGCCGCGTGAGCAGCCTGCTGGGCACGATGAACCACTGGTCTGACCCAGCAGCGGCAAATCTTATGGGTAAATACCTATTTGCAGGGACAAATGCCTTTGAAATTTGTCCTCCCGATGCATTAGACACATGGCAGCACCCTGAAATTACTGTCGTAAATACGCTTTTGAATCTTGCGAGAATCGTCCAAATGCCAGGTTGTGAAACTGTGTGAGAGGAGCTGATAGAAATTCTGCCAATTTCCTTGTTAGTTCACATTTTAACTCTTCTTGAACGTTTTGCATTTACCTTCAGCTGTTTCCCGCCCTATCTTTTGCGCTCTTTTCTTCCACACCAACAAAGAAATAACTCTCCTGCATGTTATGTTATTGGGTTTGCCTCAAATAAGCAGTGCTTGGCTAAAAAGAATCTGCTTTTGCTGATGTTTCTTTACTTGTTTTCTCTTTCTAGGCCCTTGCCATCCGAATCCATGCCACCACAATGCAGAGTGTCAGGTGGTATCTTCCACCCGCCGGGGGGATGCATTTACTGAATATGTATGCAATTGCCCCCCAGGATATGAGGGCATACACTGCCAGAACAGTAAGTACTGAGTATGTTTGTGCAACGTAGGGTTAAACCTAATAAGAGGAAAGGAGGGACAGGGGAGATACGATTCAGATGTTGATATACTTGAAAGGTATTAACATAGAACAAAATCTTTTCCAGAGAAGGGAAAATGGTAAAACCAGAGGGTATAATTTGAGGTTGAGGGGTGGTAGACTCAAAGAATAATGTTAGAGAATTCTTATTTACAGATAGGGTGGTGGATGCCTGGAATGGCCTCCCAAGGGAGGTGGTGGAGAGGAAAACAGTGACAGAGTTCAAACAAGTGTGGGATGAACATAGAGGATCTCTAATCAGAAAATTTGTATTTATAAAATCACAATTGTTCAGAATATTGTTTCTTTTTATACTTTAATAAAATACGTTCAATATAAAATCATAATTGCGGCTTGTGCAGATGGGTTCAGATGGTTTGCGGGGACCGAGCTCGCGGAGATGGGGCGTAAACGGGGTTTTTAAATTTTAGTCCTAGTAGTTTGCCGGTCCACAAAATAATTCTTTTATTTCTGCCGGTCCACGAGTGTAAAAAGGTTGAAGAACACTGATCTAAACCATCCCAGCCGTCGAAGCCCTCCCCAGCCCATCCTCAACCGAATGGCCATATAAGGGACACAGACCATGCAAGTCTTGTTGGTCCGTGCTCTGTATATTTGTATTTATAAAATCACAATTGTTCAGAATATTGTTTCTTTTTATACTTTAATAAAATACGTTCAATATAAAATCATAATTGCGGCTTGTGCAGATGGGATCAGATGGTTTGCGGGGACCGAGCTCGCGGAGATGGGGTGTAAACGGGGTTTTTAAATTTTAGTCCTAGTAGTTTGCCGGTCCACAAAATAATTATTTTATTTCTGCCGGTCCACGGGTGTAGAAAGGTTGAAGAACACTGATCTAAACCATCCCAGCCGTCGAAGCCCTCCCCAGCCCATCCTCAACCGAATGGCCATATAAGGGACACAGACCATGCAAGTCTTCAATATATAACATTATATACAGAGCACGGACCAACAAAACCCCTGTCTCCCCTCCCCTTCACATATATCCCCTCTACTATCAAGAAAACTGAACAAGCCAAGTTATTATAGAATGCTACATAGAAATATCATGCTAACAGAACACTGCAGTCCCCAGTTATGTCTCTAGCAGGATATATAATTCAAATCTGATATATTCTAATGACAAAATAGAAATAAAATTATTTTTTTCTACCTTTTGTTGTCTCTGGTTTCTGCTTTCATCTTCTTTTCACTCTTTTCCTTCCAGCATCTGCCCGTTCCATCCAATGTCTGCCCTCTCCCCCTTCCATATGTATCTAACTTCTTTCTATGCCCCTCTTCCTTGTCCATCCTCCTCTCTCCTTTTTACATCATTCATTCCAGCTTCACTGCCTTCTTCATTTTTATCTCTCCTACACCAGATCTAACATCTTTATCCCTCTCTCATTTCTCTGCTGACCCCCTTTCCAGCATCAATGTCTCTCTACTTTCTCATTCCTCTCTCTCCCCTTTCTCTCATCTGATCTCTCCATTCCACCCTGACCCCCTTCCCCTCCTGTAATCTCCCTGCCAGCTGTTTCCTTCCTTTTTTCTTTCTCCCTACCCTCCTTCCTTTTTTTCCTTCTCCCTTCCCTCCTCCCTCTATCCAACATTAACTCTCTTCCCATACCTTTCCCTCCTCCCCTTCCAGCAGCATCTCTCCTTCTTCTCCCTTCCCTCCTCCCTCTATCCAACATTAACTCTCTTCCCATCCCTTTCCCTCCTCCCCTCAAGTCCAGTAACAGCTCTCCCTTTTCCAGCACCTTCCCAGCCTCCTACAGTGGCTTCCTCCCCTTCCAGCAGCTCTCGGTACTTGCCTGCAGGAAGTTGCCGGTAAATCACTGCCCTGGCAAATTGGAGAGCTGGTGGGAGGGGAGACAGCCACTGTGAAGGCTCCCCAGGATCTTGTTCGCACAAGCTGACCATCTCCCTCCACCTGCACCTGAATCTGCAGCTCTCTCCGGTCTAATCGCAACTTCCCTGCGGCCCTCTTCAGCAACTCGGCAGGGGTGGCGATCAAGACATGCTGCCGACGTCGGGACCTTCACTCTGAGTCCCGCCTATTTTGTTTCAACTTCCTGTTTCCGAACAGGCGAGACTCACAGAGGGAAGGCCCCGACATTGGCAGCCTATCTTGATTGCCTGAGGCTGGGAGGAACATTAATCAGCAGGAAATGCAGTCGGGAGGAACCGCAGTCGGCAGGAAATTTAACTGCCGACTTGATTTCGCCGGTCCTGCGTGGACTGGCAGAAATTTTCTGCGGACCGGCACCGGTTGAAGAACTGTGGTTTAGATGGCTCCCTGCGCTAAAACTCACTATCGCGGTTTAGTAAAAGGGGTGGAGAAAATTATTCCCAGAGTAAGTAGGACATGATCATCCCTTTACAAGCACTCACACTCATTCGGTAAGGTATGTAAAGTAGGAAAAGGGAGGTATTGATGCCCCTGTATAAGACTCTGGTGAGACCTCATTTAGAATATTGTGTACTGGTCTGGAGACCGAACCTTCAAAAAGATATAAAAAGGATGGAGTTGGTCAAGAGGAAGGCTACTAAAATGGTGTGTTGTCTTCATCTTAAGGCATATGGGGACAGACTTAAAGATCTGTATACTTTGGAGGAAAGGTGGGAGAGGAGAGATATGATAGAGACGTTTAAGTATCTATATGGTGTAAATGCGCATGAGTCAAGGGCATAGGATGAAGTTAAGAGGTGATGGTCTCAGGAGTAATCTAAGGAAATATTTTTTTACAGAAAGGGTGGAGTGGAGGCTGGACTGGAGAGAGAGAGTCCAAAACCCGGACAAACTCCCTCCAGTCCAGGAAACTGTCTGGATACCAGTCAGTCCTCTAAAAAGAGCACATGTCTGGGTAAATCCAGACATCTGGTAACCCTAAGAATGCTTAGGTTATACAATAAAGGCCAAATGTCCCATTCAGGCAGTAAAAGCAATTGTGTGCCTATATTTCACCAAATTTTAAGACAGTCCACACTTTGAGTTTGAGTTTTAAGTGGCTGTGGTTGCATTCCTTGTATATTCTGGAGACAGTTTCTTTTTTTTCCATGAAATTTTATTGATTTTTTTAAAATAAAAATTACAATAAGTTATATACAAGTCATGCTATATAAATAGAACAATGTTAGCAGGAAATATTGAAATAGAATGTAAACCCCCCAACTATTTTAATAACAATACATCCAGGTATATTGCAAGAACTCAATCAGTAGAAATACTACCCTGAAAAAAGAAAGAATACTTAAAAAAAACATATCTTAGTTTTGCACTAAATAGAAATCAACCGATATTTGGAGATTGTAAATAAGATGTTAAAGATGACCAATAGAGATTTACCTTCTTCAAAGTACCTATTTTTTTCAGCAATAGCTAATTTACATTTTTGATGAAACACTAAGGGCTAGATCAGGGATCTCACAGTCCCTCCTTGAGGGCCGCAATCCAGTCGGGTTTTCAGGATTTATCCAATGAATATGCATTGAAAGCAGTGCATGCACATAGATTTCATACATATTCATTGGGGAAATCCTGAAAACCCGACTGGATTGCGGCCCTCAAGGAGGGACTTTGAGACCCCTGGGCTAGATTCATTAATCTCACGGACCCGATCCGATCCGTGGGCGGGCGACTGATTCACAATGCCTTCTCATGTAAATTATGCCGATCGGAGGCACGCCCCAAACCAACCACACGGATAGCTGAAGAGCGATCCTGGTTCATGCACAGATCATCTTCTTTGCCTATAGATGGTCTGTGCATGCTCTCTGTACAAGGAAGACCTGGAAGAAACTTTTTCATGTCAGTTTCTGGGTTGTACGAGAAATTTTAACAGCCCAGACCTTGAAGATAAGGGCAGAAATACTGAGCCATTTTGTGAGGATTGCTAAGAAACGTCTAGAGCTGAACAACCTTCATTCCCTCATGTCTGTGGTGTCGGCATTGCAGAGCGCACCCATTTTCATGCTAAACTCGGGGGGGGGGGGGAACCAATCTCTGCATATTCAAAGGAAACCCCACAATTTGTTAAACAGATCTCCTTCCCCTCCATTAATGGTTTTAAAAGGAGATTGAAATGAAGTCCGTGCCGCCCCGACTCTCCTGTTCTCTGCCGCCCTTCCCCATTTTAAACCCACGGGTTAAAACCAAGGGCTCGCACTGTGGGGAAAGACAGCAGAGAGCAGGAGATGTGCCTCAGCTGGTTGCTTACTTTTCAGGGGACCAAAGGAGAGAATGCTCAGGAGAGTCGGTACAGACATGAGCGACTGGTCCTCGGCAGTCGCTTCTTTTTGATCAGCCAGCTCAGTCGGTGTTCCTGAAATTGTTTAGTGAATTGCTGCCTTCCTACTTTTGCATGCCATTCCCCTCATTTGCAAGCATGGTTCGGCCACGAGGTTAGTGGATCAGGTTGGAGGAAAATCGGATCGGTACACAATCGCAAACACGATCGGTGGGCTTAGTGAATCTAGCCTTAAATTCCACCTTGCTTGAACATTAAGGGATTTTGAAGATTTCCAAGTAAGATATCAATTTTGGGGCAATGGTCAATAAAATGTCAGAACGTTTTTTACAAGAGAGTCTTCAATTGGGCAATCGTGACTTATTTATTTTAAAAATTGTTTAAAACTAAACGGTTTACATAATTTACATACATAATTTTAAAACAAAAACATGATAAAATAAACATACAAACAATCCTCAAAAATCATGTCTACAAAGTAATACCATAGCTTGCATAGTAAAGATCATTAATAATTCATCAACTCTGCCAGAAAGGAAAATTATTGGCTCGAGAAAGGCATCTACAAATAACTGCATCTTAAGTAGTTTTCTAAACATGCCCTTTTCACGGCAGTTTCGTATCTGACCCACCAAGGAATTCCATATCTTAACTCCTGCATAACAAAAAAAGTCATTTTAGCAGTCTCAACAAGCCTTGAATTCACAGTCATCTTCAGTAAAGCTAGATTCTCAGAGCGCAATGATCTTTATCCGTGGACAAGCAGGCAGCATATTCTCTATACATGGGTGACGTCATCTACGGAGCCCCCTAGCGGAAATTCTCGCAAGCAGACTTGCTTGAAGATCTTCAAGCTTGCGAGTGTACTGTGCATGCGCAAGTGCCCCTACCGCCTGACTCAGGGCATGCGTCTCAGCGTGGCCTCAGTTCTAAGTTTTCCGCGGAGCCAGAAGCCACTGCTCTCTTGCTCTGCACGAATTCATAGTGCCCCTTTGCACCACGGCTTACTTTTTTGTTTTCGGGTGAGTCTTTGTTTTGTTTAAAAAAGTAAAACATTTTTTCAATTCTTCGTACTTTTTTTTGACTGCTGATTTTTGTCAGGCCACCTGGCCTCGCGGGGCCGCGGCTATACTTCTTCCTATGTCCTGGCCTCTGTCCGGGTTTAAGAACTGCACTAAGTGTGCCCGAGTGATCTCCATCATTGACCCACATCGTTGATGTGTGGAGTGCCTTGGGGCTGATCACTGTGCTGAGTCCTGACCGTGTTGTGCTACTCTTCAATCGCGGGTTCTTCATCGGCGCGTGGCCAAAATCCTCCAGCTTTTTGGCCCAATGGAGATGGTGGGGACGGCCTTGACCTCGCCCCCATCAGTAGGGGCCCCGGCTTCGAAGGCCTCAACCTCGGCTTCTCCTCCCACTTTGGCTTGGGTAAGTCTCCTCTTCCTTCTGCAGGTGTGCCGGCAAAGAAGCCTCCCTCGGAGTCTCATGCGAGTGCCGCTTCTTCGGCCTCTTCGAGACATCATCCTAAGTGTGCCTCCTCACGTAGGGAATACTCTTCCTCGAGGTCGCCCCCGAAGGAGCGCTCTGCTACACCTCAACCCCAGCCCTCATTGGTCTCGGTGCTTTATGTTCGAGGACATGCTTAAAGCTATCCTTACTTCGCAGATTTCTTCAGTTCTGGGCCAGTTGTCCCCGGCCCCGACCCGGCTCCAATCTGACCAGCCTGGGCCTCCCTCCGAGGTTTCTGGGGGCATATCTTGCAAGTCTCGCCGCTTGCCCTCGAGTGATTCCTCTTCTCCTGATTCGAGGCACGTGACTCTGCGGGTGTTCCGGGTGGAACCCAGACTATGGCTTCCTCTTCCTTGCACCTTGTACCTTCGAAGCGGTCGAGGTCGGTCCTCGACCATGAAACCCGTGGGGTCCATGCCGGCTTCAGCCTTGGGTGCAAGGCCTCGCCGGACTCCTTCTCCGCCTCTTTCCTCGGGGCAGGGGATTTCTGGGTCCCGGTTACCTCCTTCGATGCCTATGGGGGAATTGTCTTTCCCACCTGCTTCTCTGATGTTTTGGATGGTGGTGCCTCGGATGCCAGGGTCCTCCTCGAACCGTCTTCAGTAGGGCCATTCCTCAACGCCCCCGAGGCAGTTCAGTAGGGTGTCCTCGGTGTCCCGTTCTCGAGACTCCTGCCTATTATTCGAGGGAAGTCTCCCCCTCTTTCTCTGCTGCTCCGAGATCTCGCTCTACTTCGCCTTTGGAGGATGAGTCTTCTTCTCGAACCTCCTCCTTTACCCAGTTTGTCTTGGACACGGGCACAGCTCTGAAGCTAGATCTCCAGTCCGAATCCCGGTACACTCAAGAGTATTTGGCGGAGATGGGGCTCCCACATCCGCCTCGTGAGGCGCTCCATTTGCCTTTGCATCAGGTGCTCCAGCAGACATTCCTCCGAAATCTGGAAACTCCTTATGTCGTCACGGCCATTCCCTCCTAAATGGAGTCCCGTTACTGGACGGTCCCAGTCAAGGCTTTGAGAATGCACAGCTTTCCCATCAGTCTCTGGTAGTGGAATCTTCATTAAAGAAATCTAATCTCTCCAAGGTCTATGCCGATGTCCCTCCGGGCAGGGAAGGGCATATGATGGACAAGTTCTCTCTATCAGAACTCGATGATGGCAAACCGAGTTCTCAATTATAATTTTACCTTCACGTCATATCTTCAGTACTGTGTGGACACCCTCCACTCTTTCCAATCAAACGTGTCCGCCCCTCACCGGCAGGAGTCCGTCTCCTCCACGAGACCCTCTCACAACTTCGTCTCTATATGTTTCAGGTGGCTTATGACGCCTTTGAGTTACCCTCGAGGGTCATGGCCTTTGTAGTCGCCATGCGTCGCCTGGCCTGGCTCCGGATAGTGGACATGGACCCTAACCTCCAGGATCCTCTAGCGAATCTTCCTTGTGTAGGGAATGAGCTGTTTGATGATTCAATTGAGGCTGCCACTAAACGCCTTTTGGAGCATGAGCGGTCCTTCGCTTCCCTAGTGAGACTAAAGCCTAAGACCCCTCCTGCTTGTCCATATAAGATTCCTTTTCGGCGATACCTGCAGAAATCTGAGCCTGCGTTCTCTCGCCCCCTCAGAGGTGGCCCCAGTGGCGGCAGCAGCGTCCGTCTAAAGTCCAGCCGCCTGCTCCGGCGAAGCCTGGGCCGTCTTTTTGACAATTCCAGTCTGAGCCTGCCGGCTTCCTTCCTTCTGGAGCCTTCTCCCTTTCCCATCGGGGGTCGTCTCCATCATTTCTATCCTCAGTGGGAGACGCTTACCACAGACCTGTGGGTGCTTTCCATCGTCCGGGAGGGGTACTCCCTTCACTTCAGTCGTGTACCCCAGGACCTTCCGCCAAGAGTGTTTCCTTCTTCCAGGGCACAACTCCCCCTTCTTCTGCGAGAGGCTGAGGCCCTACTCCACCTCTAGGCGGTCGAGGAGGTTCCTCCGGAGCAGTTGAACACGGGGTTCTATTCCGGGTACTTCCTGGTCCCCAAGAAGATGGGAGACCTGCGTCCGATCCTGGACCTCTGGGCTCTGAACAAGTTTCTGGTCAAAACAAAGTTCAGGATGCTCACCCTGCCTACGTTGTACCCCATGATGGACGAAGGGGACTGGCTGTGCTCGTTGGACCTCAAGGAGGCCTATACGCATATACCGATTTATCCGGCTTCTCGCTGGTATCTGAGATTCTAGGTGGGGAATCTCCACCTTCAGTATCGTGTTCTCCCCTTCAGCCTGGCGGCCTCCCCAAGGGTTTTCACGAAATGCCTGGTAGTGGTAGACGCGGCCCTGCGTCTGCAGGGGCTTCAGGCGTTTCCCTACCTCGACAACTGGTTGAACAAAGCGTCGTCTCGCCAGGTGGTTCTGGTGACGACAAATCAGACTATTTCCCTCCTTCAATGTCTCAGCTTCGAGGTGAACTTTCCCAAGTCCCGGCTGTGTCCGTCTCAGTACCTAGAGTTTATGGGGCAGAGCTGGACACTCTTCGTCTTCGCTCTTTATTGCCTCGGCCTCGTTGGGAGACCCTTATCCATCTTTGTCGGAAGGTGTCTTCTGTCCTCAGTCCCGGCCCGTCTCATGATGGTTCTGTTGGGCCATATGGCCTCCACGGTTCATGTGACTCCTTTTGCCAGACTTCACCTCTGCATACCTCAGTGGATTCTTGCCTCCCAGTGAAACCAGGACCGGGATCCGGCGTTTCGACACATTGTCATGACTCCTTTGTGGATGCTCTCTACCAATCTTTCCAGAGGTTTTCTCTTTCATGCTACTTCCCCGGAGAAGGTTCTCATGACGGACTTGTCAGCTTATGCTTGGGGGGCTCATCTGGACAGTCTTCGTACCCAGGAACTTTGTTCCAGTGCGGACCGTCTCTGTCATATCAATGTGCTGGAGCTTAGGGCGGTGTTCAACACTGTGAAAGCCTTTTGTCATCTGCTTCCCGACCGTGTGGTGCCAGTTTGCACAGACAACCAGGTCACCATGTATTATATCAACAAACAAGGGGGCACGGGGTCCTTTTCCCTGTGCCAGGAGTCAATGAAGCTCTGGGATTGGGCGATCCGCCGCAACTTCTTTCTCCGTGCGGTCTACATCCAGGCCCAGCAGAACTGCCTGGCCGACAAGTTGAGCCACCTTCTGCAACCTCACGAATGGACTCTTCACTCCTTGACCCTGCGTCAGGTGTTTGCCCGGTGGGGGACTCCGGATGTCGATCTATTTGCATCCCCCCTCAATCACAAGTTGCCTCGTTTCTGCTCCAGGGTTTACACCCCTCTCAGGTTCGAGGTGGATGCTTTCCTTCTGGATTGGACGAACCTGTTTCTGTATGCGTTTCCTCCTTTCCCTCTGATTCTGAAGACTCTCGTCATGCTCAAGTCCACTCACGCCACCATGATTCTGATAGTTCCTCGGTGGCCCAGACAGCCATGGTTCTTCCTTCTGCTGCAACTCAGTGCCAGGGAACCTCTTCTTCTGCCTGTTTTTCCTTCTCTGCTTACGCAGAGTCGGGGATCTGTACTCCATCCCAACCTGCAGTCTCTGCACTTGACAGCCTGGTTCCTCGAGACCTGATGGTCTCTTTCCAGTTCTCTCAGTCGGTTCTGGAGGCGTCGTGGAAGGAGTCCACTCACCTACATTATCATCAGAAGTGGACCCGCTTTTCTTCTTGGTGTGTTACGCAGCGGCAGGTGCTGTGCTCTGCCCACTTGTCTTCTGTGCTGGATTATCTTTTGCATTTATCTGGCGCTGGTCTCAAAGCCACGTCAATTCGAATCCACCTCGGTGCCATTGCTGCTTTTCATCAGCCGATCGAAGGAAAACTGTTCATCCTGTGGTCTCCCGGTTCATGAAGGGTCTTTTCCACGTTCATCCTCCCCTTAAACCTCCTCCGGTGGTTTGGATCTCAACATGGTTCTTGCTCGCTTGATGAAACCGCCTTTTGAGCCTATGGCTCGGGCTCACTTGAAGTTTCTTACATGGAAGGTTGTGTTTCTTATTGCACTCACTTCTGCTTGTAGGGTCAGTGAGCTGCAGGCCTTGGTGGCGGATCCTTCTTTCACTGTTTTTCATCATGATAAGGTGGTTCTTCGTACCAATCCTAAATTCTTGCCTAAAGTTGTCTCGGACTTTCACATTAACCAGTCCGTGGTTCTTCCAGTGTTTTTCCCGAAGCCCCATTCTCACCCCAGAGAAGCGGCTCTGCATACTCTTGACTGTAAGCGTGTGCTGGCTTTTTACTTGCAGCGCACGGTACCTCATCGGACAGCTCCCCAGTTTTTCGTCTCTTTCGATCCCAATTGGTTGGGACATCCTGTTTCTAAGCGGACCATTTCTAACTGGTTGGCCGCTTGTATTTCTTTCTGTTACGCTCAGGCTGGTCTCCCCCTGCTGGGTTGGGTCACGGGGCATAAGATCAGAGCGATAGCGGCGTCTGTTGCTTTTCTCTGATCGACTCCTATTGAGGAAATCTGCAAGGCTGCCACTTGGTCCTCGGTTCATACTTTCACCTCTCACTACTGTCTGGATGCTTTCTCCAGGCGTGACGGCCATTTTGGCCAGTCAGTTTTGCAAAATCTGTTCTCCTGAATTGGCAACTCTCCCTCCATCCCTTTTTGGCTAGCTTGGAGGTCACCCATGTGTAGAGAATATGCTGCCTGCTTGTTCTGGGATAATAAAGTGCACTAATTCAGTAGAGTAGCAAAGACAAGACAGTTGTATTGATAACTTGTTATTGGATATCAGAATGACCTTTCAAGCATTTTAACTTGTCAGGTCTGTCAATCCTCATTCATCCCTTGTTATCTTAGTTTTGTTATTTTTTCATTATTTCATTTTATCATTTGATATAAGTGTAAATGTTTTAAATATTTTTAAATAACTTAGCTTTTAAATAGTGTTAGTTCATGCTTCCAGCACATATCCAACGCATTTAACAAATGCTCCCCAATTGCCAACGCCACTGAATTAATGCACTTTATTGCTTTGATTTTCTTCCAAATTCATTTGATTGTTTGAAGAGGATGTCCTGGGATAAAGCACAGTTACTTACCGTAACAGGTGTTATCTAAGGACAGCAGGCAGATATTCTCACGACCCACCCACCTCCCCGGGTTGGCTTCTTTGCTGGCTATCTGAACTAAGGCCACGCTGAGGAGACGCATGCCCTGAGTCGGGCAGGAGGGGCACTCGCGCATGCGCGGTACACTTGTCAGCTTGAAGATCTTCAAGCAAGTCTGCTTGCGAGAACGTCCGCTAGGGGGCTCCGTAGATGACGTCACCCATGTGCCTGCTGTCCCTGGATAACACCTGTTACGGTAAGTAATTGTGCTTTTTGGTGTATAGCTAAGTATATTATTTTTAAACAAATCTGGAATGTTTCCATACAAGAATTGATGACAAATAATTACTGCTTTATACTGTACTCTGAAGGCGACTGGTAGCCAGTGCAATTTTTGGAGATGTGGCGAAATATGATCATATTTAGACAACCCCATTATCAATCTTGCTGCTGCATTTTCTATAACCTGCAATGCTCTACATCTTGCTTTTGGTATTCCAAGGTACAGGGCATTATCCCAGGACAAGCAGGCAGCATATTCTCAACAGTGGGTGACGTCACCGACAGAGCCCCGCAGTGGACAGCCTTGAAAGCAGACTTGCTTGAAGATCTTTGTAAGAGCTTCTGAGTGCTGCACTGCACATGCGCGAGTGCCTTCTCGCCCGAGTTAGGGTGCGCGTTTCCTGTGAGGAACCTCAGTTCAACGTTTTCCGTGGAGCCGAGAAGTCCTCTTCTTTTAGCTCTGCAGCCTTCGTTGCCTTCTCTCACTGCGGCTTTTGTTATTTTTTTAGTCGCTGTGCTCGCGTTTCATTGTTCCTTTCTTTCTTATACAATAATTTAAACAAAACAAAACACAGCAACTTTTATTTTTTATTTTTTTCTTCCGGCAGCGGCCTTACGGCCTGGGCCTGGCCGCTTACCTCGTTCAGTACGTCGGTCTTCGTTTTTTCTATGTCCCGGCCTCTAACCGAGTTCAAAAAGTGTAGCCAGTGCAACAAAACTCTTTCAATCACTGATCCTCATAGTCTGTGTATTGTTTGCCTGGGCCCTGAACATTGTCCTGACGCTTGTTCGCGCTGTGCTACCCTCCAACCTTGGGCCCTTCGTCGGCGCCATGCCAAGCTCCTCCAACTTTTTGGCACGATGGACCAGCCGGCTGACAAGGTCTCGACCTCGGCTTCGGGGACGGCCTCGACCTCTAAGTCCTCAACCTCGACTCCAGCTTCTGCCTCCATCAAGGCCTCGGCCTTGAAGGCCTCGGCGGCAGCTCCTCTGAAGACTTCGACTGGTAAATCTCCTGTCTCTCCTTCAGGTACTACTCCTAAGAAGCCTCCAGAGTCACAGGCATCCCAGGCCGTATCTGCCGGCCACCTGCCTCGACTAGACTTCCAGCTAAGCATGCCTCCAAGCATCGGGAATTCTCAATTTCGAGGTCGCCTTCCTTGGAGCGCACTGCTGTACCTTCGAGACTTGATTCTTTTGTCTCAGTGCCCATGTTTGAGGACATGTTAAGAGCCATTCTGACCACGCAGATTTCCTCGGTCATGCCTCAACTCCTCCCGTCCTCGACCCTGCTTCCTGTGAGCCAGCCTGAGCAGCAGTCTGAGACCCCGGTGGAAGTACCTAGAGGTAAGCCTCGGAAGTCTCGCCGGTTCTCATCCAGTGACTTCACCTACTCCTCGGACACAGTCTCCTCCACCTCGACCGAAGCATCGCTCGAGGCATTCGAGGCATCTCGTTTCCTCAGGAGACATCTCTACAACAGAAGCCCTCGCCTTCCCTGGATACTGAGACTTCTATGCCTCGTTTATCCAAGGCTACTGAGACTTCTTCCAAATCTAAACATAAGTCACGCAAAGCTATTATACCGGCTGCTTCTCCTCGAAGTCCATCGAGGTCGAGGACTCCACCATCGAGACCGCCTCCGAGGGAGCTTTCTCCTCCTGCTTCAACCCAATCTGTTCCTCGAACCTCGGGAACTTCACCATCAAGGGTTTTGAAGCGCAAACACTCACAGACTCCTCCTCACGCAGGTAGTGCAGCTTCCTCTTATCACTGTGCGCCTGGACTCTGTGCCTCTGTCTCAGTATTCCAGAGAGGCTTCTCCCTCCTGCTCAGTAGTTCCTTGATCTCGCACTCCTTCTCCGGAAGATGCCTCGACCTCAAAGTCTGCCTCTTTTGCCAGGTTCGTCTTCGACATGGGAAAAGCTCTTCAACTGGATTTCCACTCTGATTCCAAGTATACACCTGAATACTTGGCTGCCATGGAGTTGTCTCATCCACCCAAGGAGACCTTGTGGCTTCCTATGACTCCAGTGTTGAAGCAAACTTTCTTAAGGAATATGGAAACTCCTTATTCCATCACAGCCATTACATTCAAGCTGGAATCCAGGTATCGCAGAGTATCTTACAAAGGCTTCGAGAAATCTCAATTATCCCATCATTCTTTGGTGGTGGAATCTTTAAAGAAAGCTCATCTATCTAAGCTTTACGCTGCGGTCCCTCCAGGTAGTGAGGGCCGTACCATGGACAAATTTGGCCGCAGATTATACCAGAATTCCATGATGGCTAACAGAATTCTCAATTATAACTACATATTCACAGCTTATTTTAACCATTTCCTCAAATTATTGCCTAAATTCTACCTGGCTCTTGAGGAACAAAGTCTTCCAGAATTCAAACAGATCATCAGAACTCTGTCTCAACTTCGCCTCTTCATTCTGCAAGCCACATACAATGCTTTTGAGCTCTCTTCTAGTTTTGGCCTTTGCAGTAGCCATGTGCTGTCTCGCCTAGCTCCGCATTGTTGATATGGATCCCAATCTACAGGACCGTCTAGCGAACTTGCCTTGCCAGGGAAATGAACTCTTTGATGATTCTATTGAAGCTGCTACAAAGTGCCTCTCTGAACATGAGCGCTCTTTTGCTTCCATGATTCGGCTGAAGCCTAAGACCCCTCCTGCTCGGCCATACAAGAAACCACCGCGTCGTTATCCCCAAAAAACGACACCAGCTTTCTCCAGGCCTCCTCCTAGAAGGCCTCCACAACAACAACGACAGCAGAAGGCTAAACTCCTGCTGTGACTAATCCAGCTCAGTCTTTTTGACATTCCCAGTCTGAGCATACCAACCTCCTTGCATCAAAATTCTCTTCTGCCCATAGGAGGTCGTCTTCACTAATTTTATCACCAATGGGAGATGATCACCTCAGATCTCTGGGTTCTCACCATCCTTCGGGAGGGATACTCACTTCATTTTCTTCAAGTGCCTCCAGATCGCCCTCCAAGAGAGTGTCCTTCCAATTCGTCACAACTTCCCCTTCTTCTTTAGGAAGCTCAGGCTCTTCTTTGCCTTCAAGCTGTCGAGGAGGTTCCTCTAAACCAACGGGACATGGGCTTTTATTCTCGTTATTTTCTAGTCCCAAAGAAGATGGGGGATTTGCGACCCATTCTGGGCCTCAGAGCCCTCAACAAATTTCTAGTCAAAGAGAAGTTTCGGATGCTATCTTTACCAACCTTATATTCCCTGATGGATCAGGGAGATTGGCTATGCTCTCTGGATCTCAAAAAGGCTTACACTCATATCCCGATTCATCCAGCCTCTCACAAATATCTTCGATTCAGGGTGGGGAATCTTCATCTACAATAAAGAGTTCTTCCTTTCGGACTCGCCTCATCCCCCAGAGTCTTCACGAAATGTCTGGTGGTGGTGGCTGCAACCCTCCGTGCCCAGGGTCTTCAAGTTTTTCCATACCTGGACGACTGGCTTATCAAGGCCCCCGCTCAACAAGGGGTTATTGCAGCGACCCAACAGACTATTATGTTCCTCCAAAGACTGGGCTTCGAAGTCAACTTTCCAAAATCTCATCTGACCCCATCTCAGTCTCTCCAATTCATTGGGGCCACTCTAGACACTGTCCAGCTCAGAGCGTTTCTACCTTCACCACGTTGGGATACCCTCATTCACCTTTGCCATCAAGTGTCTCATCTCACATCAATTTCAGCAAGACAAATGATGGTTCTGCTCGGTCACATGGCTTCTACAGTTCACGTGACTCCTTTTGCCAGACTTCACCTTCGCATAGTTCAGTGGACCCTGGCATCTCAGTGGCAACAAGCTACCGACCCGCTTTCTCAACAAATTACAGTAACTCCTTTGTTGAAACAGTCTCTCCACTGGTGGATGCTCTCTTCCAATCTTTCCAGAGGTTTGCTGTTCCACAACCTCCCTCATCAGAAGATTCTCACAGACTTGTCAACCTACGCATAGGGAGCCCATCTCGACGGACTCCGTACCCAAGGTCATTGGACTCCTGCGGACAGTCTTTGTCACATCAATCTGTTGGAACTCAGAGCAATTTTCAATGCTCAAAGCTTTTCAACACCTTCTTCACGACACTGTAGTCCTTGTCCGGACGGACAACCAAGTCGCCATGTACTATGTCAACAAACTGGGAGGTAAGGGATTGCACTCCCTTTGTCAAGAAGCTCTGAAGCTGTGGGATTGGACAATCCATCACAACATCTTTCTCAGAGCTGCATATATTCAAGGTCAGCACAACTGTCTGGCGGACAAATGAATCATCTTCTGCAACCTCACGAATGGACACTCAATTCCTCGCCTCTATGTCAGATGTTTGCTCAATGGGGGACCCCTCAGATAGACCTCTTTGCGTCTCCCCTCAACAACAAGCTGCCTCAGTTCTGCTCTAGAATATACTTTCCCCAGCGTCTCGAAGCAGATGCTTTTCTCTTGGATTGGACGGGTCAGTTTCTCTATGCCTTCCCTCCATTCCCTCTGATTCTCAAGACTCTTGTCAAACTCAAGACAGAACATGCCACCATGATTCTGATAGCTCCTCAGTGGCCCAGACAATCGTGTTACTCCCTTCTACTTCAACTTCAACTCAGCACCAGGGAGCCTCTGCTTCTACCAGTTTTTTCCTCTCTGCTTACTCAGAGTCAAGGATCCTTGCTACATCCTAACCTGCAGTCTCTACACTTAACAGCTTGATTACCTTTCAACCTAACAGACTCTATACAGTTCTCTCGGTCTGTACAAGATATTTTGGTAGCTTCCAGAAAGCCGTCCACTCGGCAGTGTTACAGCCAGAAATGGACTAGATTTTCTGCTTGGTGTTCCACTCGCTTTATGGAGCCATTGTCTACCTCCATGGCGTCTGTTTTGCATTATTTACTTCACTTATCACAGTCTGAACTTCAGTCTACATCTATCCGAGTCCATCTCAGTGCGATTGCTGCTTTTCATCAGCCTCTTGATGGGAAACCTCTGTCTGCACATCCTGTGGTTTCCCGCTTTATGAAAGGACTTTTTAATGTTCATCCACCACTTAAACCACCCCCAGTGGTCTGGGATCTCAATGTTGTCTTGGCTCAATTGATGAAGCCTCCATTTGAACCAATTGATAAGGCTCATCTCAAGTACCTTACTTGGAAAGTAGTTTTCCTGATTGCCTTCACGTCTGCTCGAAGGGTCAGTGAGTTACAAGCTTTGGTTGCGGATCCACCTTTCAGTTTTCCACCATGACAAAGTGGTCCTCCGTACTCATCCAAAATTCTTACCTAAAGTTGTTTCAGAATTTCACATCAATCAATCTATTGTTCTTCCAGTATTTTTTCCAAAGCCTCATTCTCACCCTGGAGAAGTGGCTCTCCATACTTTGGACTTCAAACGTGCCTTGGCTTTCTACTTGCAACGCACTCAACCTCACAGAACAGCCCCACAACTTTTCATCTCCTTCGATCCAAATAAGTTGGGGCACCGTCTTGAAGCGAACCATCTCCAACTGGATGGCTGCTTGCATCTCTTTCTGCTATGCTCAGGCTGGTCTCCCTCTGCAGGGTCGAGTCTCGGGCTGCAGAGTTAGAGCTATGGCGGCGTCTTTAGCTTTCCTCAGATCAACTCCTATTGAGGAAATCTGCAAGGCTGCCACTTGGTCCTCGGTTCATACATTCACCTCTCATTACTGTCTGGATATTTTCTCCAGAAGGGATAGCCATTTTGGCCAATCTGTTTTGCAAAATCTTTTTTCTTAACTTGCCAACTCTCCCTCCATCCCATTATACTTAGCTTGGAGATCACCCACTTTTGAGAATATACTGCCTGCTTGTCCTGGGATAAAGCACAGTTACTTACCTTAACAGTTGTTATCCAGGGACAGCAGGCAGATATTCTCACAACCCACCCTCCTCTCCTGGTTGGCTTCTTAGCTAGGTATCTGAATTGAGGTTCCTCACAGGAGACACGCGCCGTAACTCAGGCAGTAAGGCACTTGCGCATGCGCAGTGCAGCACTCAGAAGCTCTTACAAAGATCTTCAAGCAAGTCTGCTTTCGAGGCTGTCTGCTGCGGGGCTCCGTCGGTGACATCACCCACTGTTGAGAATATCTGCCTCCTGTCCCTGGATAACAACTGTTACGGTAAGTAACTGTGCTTTTCAGTAATCGAGTCTCGACAAAACCATAGCCTGGACTACTGTACAGAAATCATAAGAACATAAGAACTGCCATCTCCGGATCAGACCTTCGGTCCATCAAGTCCGGCGATCCGCACACGCGGAGGCCCTGCCAGGTGTACACCTGGCGTAATTTATAGTCCACCATATCTTTATATGCCTCTCTTAAGGAGATATGCATCTAGTTTGCTCTTGAAGCATATGGCGCTAACATTGGTTTTAATCGGTGTTTCAAATGCATTTGTGCAAAACATACTTGTACGGTCTAAGTTACTTGCAACTTCATTGATAGGCCAGAATCAAGCCTTACACCTAAGATGGTCATAGACTCATGTACTGAAAGAATATCATCAATAACTTTCACTTCTTTAGACCACTGATGATCCAGCTTTCCTACCAACATTATTTCAGTTTTATCTACATTTAATTTCAAATCTTGTTCTTCCATCCACTCCTCAATTTTACACATATATTTACTCAATTATTTTTCAAAATTCTTATCCCATCCACCTACTGGGAAAAAAATATCGTCTGCATATATTCGATATTCTATTCCTAAAGATTCAAATAGTTTGCCTAACGCAGCCATATAGATGTTAAATAATAGGGCAGAGAGCTCTGAGCCCTGTGGTAGTCCAGTTCTAGCTGAATATTCTCCTGAAATCTTGCATCCATTTCTCACTTGGAAAGAGCTTCCTAAAAGATGTTTTAAACCATTCATTCCAAGGTTGTACAGTTTACCCAACAATTTGCCGAGATCAACCGAATCAAATGATCCAGATATATCTGAAGACACAAGACTTTTCTTGTGTTGATCCATCCCTAGTTGCAGAGTATCAGTTAAGGCGATCAATAATTCTACCCTATGATCCTTCTGAAAACCAAATTGATTACAGTCCAAACAATTTGTCTCATGAACAAAATTAACAGAGAGAACAATCTTTTCTAAAACCTTTCCAATAAATGGCACAATAGAAATAGGTCGGAAATTTTTCATAACACTTATTTCCAGGTTTTTACACTTCAAAACTGGTCTAAAAGTAGATTGCTTGCAAACCCCTGGAAAAATTCCATTTTCCAGTGATTTGTTTACAATTTTAGTAATTGCCGGAGTCACCTTATTAACCATTTGTCTAATAACTGTTGAGGAGCAAGGATCTTGTATTGCATGGGTAGGTGTACAGTCACAAATAACTTTATGACTTAAACAATTGATAAGGATATATTCGATTGACCTAGAAATATGTTTGAATATATTTCCCAATATCTCTCCAAAAAAACAAAGTATATGGACATTCATATATCATATGTAACGGTTTCTACTTCTGTGTCAATACTGTGTGCTAGTTAGTTTTCATTTAGCATGTAGAAAAGTGGCTTGGTTCACAAAGAATCACTTCACAGAAGTGAACTGGCCCCTAATAAACAGATTTTGTGTTTCATTATCCCCGAGAGAAGATGAAATGGGATTGGTCACTAAGAGCAACTTTTGCACAAAACATTAATTTTTTTTCCTGGATTTATAATTAGGTGCTGTCTCAGTCTCATTGTTAATTTTAACCCAGTTTGTATGAACAGTTATCCCAGGACAAGCAGGCAGCATATTCTTGACATGTGGGTGACGTCATCCACGGAGCCCCGTCGCGGACAGCTTTTCAAGCAAACTTTATTGAAAACTTTATTGCGTGTGCCTTCCTGCTCCACTAGAGGGCGCAACCCCTCCTCGTGGTCTTCAGTTCTTAGTTTTCCGCAGAGCCAGAAAGCCCTGTCTCTTCTCTGCGTTCTTTTAAGTGCTTTTCTAGCACTGCGGCTTCTTTATTTTGTTCGGGAGTCGCTGTGCGGTTTGTTGAAAAAAAAAATTTGTTTTATTCCTCCGGCGGGCCCTTCTTGGGCTTCGGCCCTGCCGCTAGTCCTCGTTTGGCTGCGACTGTGTTTTCTTCTCCCCTGGCCTCTCACTGGGTTCACCTCGTGTGAGCAGAATGGCCGGGCCCTTTTTCCTTCATTGGAATCGAGCTGACGTAGCCTTGATCCCCAGTGGCGTCCCGTCTGCTGTGACTCGTGGGTTCCGTCCATGGGTAAGTCTCTTCTTTCTTTCTAGGTGCGTTACCTCGGTAACGCTGCCGGCTGAGTCTCAGGCATTCCAGGCATCGAGTGCAGTTGTTCCAGCCTCTAAGAGACCTTCGAAGCGTGCCTCCTTTTATGGGAATACTCATCCTCGAGGTTGCCCTCTATGGAGCTCACCTTCATTACCAGTTTTATTGGTATGGTGCCATCTTCCGAACCCTCGACGGACTTCGGCTGAGTGACGTCGACTGGGGCTTTGTGCCTCGACGTCGCCTGGGATCGACTGAGGGCGTGTGCCTCGACGTCGACCGAGGCTTGGTGCCTCGACGTCGACCGAGGCCTGGTGCCTCGACGTCAACCGAGGCCTGGTGCCTCGACGTCGACCGAGGCCGTTTGTCCCGACGTCGACCGGGGCCTTGTGCCTCGACGTCGTCCGGGGCTTTGTGCCCCTTGGTTGACTGCGGCCTTGTGCCTCAACGTCGCTGGAGGCTTAGTGCCTGGACATCGACTGGGGTTTTGTACCTCGGCGTCGACCGAGGCTTGGTGCCGGGACGTCGACCGGGGCCTGGTGCCTCGACGTCGACCGGGGCCGTTTGTCCCGACATCAACCGGGGCCTTGTGCCTCGACGTCGTCCGGGGCTTTGTGCCCCTTGGTTGACTGCGGCCTTGTGCCTCGACGTCGCTGGAGGCTTAGTGCCTGGACATCGACTGGGGTTTTGTACCTCGGCGTCGACTGGGGCTTGGTGCCGGGACGTCGACCGGGGCCTGGTGCCTCGACGTCGACCGGGGCCGTGTGCCTCGACGTCGACCGGGGCCGTGTGCCTCGACGTCGACCGAGGCCTGGTGCCTCGACGTCGACCGAGGCCTGGTGCCTCGACGTCGACCGAGGCCGTTTGTCCCAACGTCAACCGAGGCCTTGTCCCGACGTCGACCGGGGCCTTGTGCCTCGATGTCGACCGGGGCCTTGTGCCTCGACGTCGTCCGGGGCTTTGTGCCCCTTGGTTGACTGCGGCCTTGTGCCTCAATGTCGCTGGAGGCTTTGTGCCTGGACATCGACTGGGGTTTTGTACCTCGGCGTCGACTGAGGCTTGGTGCCAGGACGTCTACAGCGGCTTTGTGCTTCGATGTCAACCGGGGCCTTGTGCCTCGACGTCGTCCGGGGCTTTGTGCCCCTTGGTTGACTGCGGCCTTGTGCCTCGACGTCGCTGGAGGCTTAGTGCCTGGACATCGACTGGGGTTTTGTACCTCGGCGTCGACCGAGGCCTGGTGCCTCGACGTCGACCGGGGCCGTGTGCCTCGACGTCGACCGGGGCCGTGTGCCTCGACGTCGACCGAGGCCTGGTGCCTCGACGTCGACCGAGGCCTGGTGCCTCGACGTCGACCGAGGCCTGGTGCCTCGACGTCGACCGGGGCCTTGTGCCTCGACGTCGTCCGGGGCTTTGTGCCCCTTGGTTGACTGCGGCCTTGTGCCTCAATGTCGCTGGAGGCTTTGTGCCTGGACATCGACTGGGGTTTTGTACCTCGGCGTCGACTGAGGCTTGGTGCCAGGACGTCTACAGCGGCTTTGTGCTTCGATATCAACTGGGGCTTTGTGCCTCGACGTCGCCGGGGGCTCGGTGCCGGGACATCTACAGCGGCTTTGTGCCTCGACGTCGCCTGGTGCTCTGTGCCTCGACGTCTCCGGCTCCTGTCAGGAATACGAGGGTTCTCAGCTTTATCTTCGATTCATTACGGGCAGACGTGCCGGATTCTTGTAGTACGGAGTTTAGTCTCCTAGAGGAGACTCTCTCCCAGCTCCGGCTCTCTTTGCTCCCACCATGCGTCGTCTCGCTTGGCGCAGAGTGTGGCTAGGGATCCGAACCTCCAGGATCGTCTCACCACTCTCACTTGCGTGGGTACTGCGCTTCTTGATGCCTCCATTGAGGCGGCCACTAGCCACCTCTCAGAACACGAACGGTCTTTCGCCTCTCTGGTGCCAAATACCTTCCGGCCCGGTGGTATAGAATCCCTCTCCGGAGGTGCCCTTCGGATACCACTCCTGTGTTCTCTCGGCCTCCTTCGCAGCGGCTGTGATAGCTACAGCAGTGCCGGGTTACAATCCAGCCACCGGCTTCGGCGTCTTCTGAACCGTCTTTTTGACTATTCCAGTATGAGCCTCCGAGCTCCTCTCCTTCTGGAGACTTCTCCCCTCCCTTTGGGGGGGGGGTCTCCATCATTTCTACGCATGGTGGGACAGCCTCACCTCTGTCAGTTGGGCGTTCCCATCATCCAGGTAGGGCGCTCCCTTCTCTTTAGTCTAGTACTCCCAGACCTTTCCCCCGGGAGAGTGTCTTTCGGGTCGGTCTCGACTGCCCCTTCTGTTGCTGGCCGCTCGAGCCCCACTTCGCCTCTGAGCGTTTGATGCGGTTCCTCCAGATCGGTGGTTCTGGTGCCCCAGCGGCCGGGGGATCTGCGTCTGGTCCTGGCCCTTCGTGACCTGCACTAGTTTCTAGTCCGGGAACGATTCAGTATGCTCACCCTTCCAGCTTTGTGCCCCCTCTTAGACGGAGGGGACTGGCTGTGCACGCACTTTCCTATTCCCCGGCCTCATGCCGGTTTCTGAGATTCCGGGTGGTGGATCTCCACCTCCGGTATTGTATCCTTCCCTTCGGCCTGGCGGCCTCTTCAAGGGCTTTCACAATCTGCCTGGTGGAGGTTTCTGCTGCCCTGCGTTTCCGCAGCCTGCAGGTGTTCCCCTACCTCGATGCCTGGTAGATCAAAGCATCCTCTCGCCAGGAGGTTCTGCGAGCGACGAATTAGACCATTTTGCTCCTTCAGAGTCTAGGCTTCAGGGTGAACTTCCCCATGTCTCGCCTCTGTCCGCCCCAGTCTCGGGAGTTCATCGGGGCAGACCTGGACACAGTTTGTCTGCGCTCCTTGTCTCGGCCTTGGTAGGAGGCCCTTGTTCATTTATGCCGGAAGGTGGCCCCTCTGTCCTTGGCCCCGACTTGATTTCTGATGCTCTTCCTTGGTCACATGGCCTCTCCGGTTCATGTGATTCCTTTTGCCAGACTTCGCCTCCGCATCCCCCAGTGGACCCTTGCGTCCCCATGGAGTCAGTCTCGAGCCTCTCTCTCTCGATGCGTTGTCATACCTCCTTTGTTTGAGAACTCTCTCTGTTGGTGGCCTCCTCCGCAACCGGGCTTCATGACGGACTCGTCAGCCTCTGCTTGGGGGGGCTCGTCTGGCCGGTTTTTCGCGCTCAGGGGCTTTGGTCCAGTGCTGACCGCCCTTATCACATCACTGCTGGAGCTTCGTGCATTTCTCCTCGCTCTGAAAGCTTTTTGCCACCTGTTCGTGACCGAATGGTGCTGATCCGCATGGACAACCAGGTCGCCATGTCTGGTGGGGGGGGGGGGGGTTTCCCCATTCCTGTGCCGTGGGACGTTGCGGCCCGGGGTTTGGGCCCTTCGCCGCGATATGTTCCTTCGCGCAGTCTCTATTCTGGGCCAGCACAATTATCTGGCGGACAGGTTGAGTTGTCTTCTGCAGCCTCACGAGTGGTCCCTCCAGTCCTGGCTCTGCATCAGGTGTTTGCTTGTTGGGGGCTCTGGATGTCAATCTGTTCGCATCCCCCCTCGATGGCAATTTGGCCCGCTTCTGCTACAGGGTTTACACCCCTCTCGGGCTCGGAGCGGCTGCTTTCTGCTGGATTGGACGCACCTTTTTTTTGTATGCGTCCTCTCCATTCCCTCTGACCTCGCGGGCCACCATGATTCTGATAGTTCCTTGGTGGCCCCGGCAGTCGTGGTTCTCCCTTCTGTATAACTCAGTTCTAGGGAGCCTCTTCTTCTGTTTTCCTTCTCTACTTTTGCTGCGTCGGGGTTCACTGCTTTGTCCCAACCTGCGGTCTCTGCCCTTGATAGCCTGGTTTCTTGAGACTTATTGCCCTCGTTCCAGCTCTCCCAGCCTGTGCTGGACGTCCTGGGGCATCTTGGCAGGAATCCACTTGACCTTGTTACCATCAGATGTGGACCCGTTTTTCTTCCTGGTGTGCTCCTCGGCAGCTTGAGACATCCTCTGCCTCCTTCTACTAGGCTGTGCTCTTCCCAGAAGTGGTCTCAATTCACCATGTGGTGTGTTTCTCGCCGCTTGGAGCCTCTGTCTGCCTCTTTGTTCTCGGTGCTGGGTTCTTTGCTTCATTTGTCTCGGGCTGGCCTCCAGACACATTCGATTCGAGTCCTTCTCAGTGCGATAGCTGCCCTTCACCGGCAGCTTGATGGGAAATCCCTCTAAGTCCAACCGCTGGTTTCTTGCTTCATGAAGGGCCTCTTGAACGTCCATCCTCCTCTCAAGCTTCCCCCTGTGGTATGGGATTTAAATGTGGTTCTCGCTCAGTTGATGAAGCCCCCTTTGAACCCATTGATAAGGCTCTTCTGAAATTCCTTCCTTGGAAAGTAGTGTTCCTGATTGCCCTCACGTCTGCTCGCAGAGTGGCTGAGCTGTAGGCTCTAGTTGCGGACCCGCCTTTTCATGTTTTTCACCATGCCAAGGTGGTCCTGCGTACCCATCTGAAGTTCTTGCCCCAGGTGGTGTCAGATTTCCACCTCATCCGGGCCATTGTTCTTCCGGTGTTCTTCTGAAGCTCCATTCTCATCCTGGTGAAGGGGCGCTTCACACTCTTGACTGTAAGAGAGCATTGGCCTTTTACCTGCAACGCACCCAGTCTCATCGGACGACTCCTCCCCTTTTCATCTCTTTTGATCCTAATCGGTTGGGCCGTCCTGTTTCCAAGCGCACCTTTTCCAACTGGTTGGCTGCTTGTATTTCCTTTTGCTATGCTCAGGCTGGTCTCTCACTGCAAGGTCGAGTCACGGGGCATTGAGTCCGAGTAATGGTGTCGTCGGTCGCTTTCCTCAGGTCCACGCCTATTGAGGAGATCTGCAAGGCTGCCATTTGGTCTTCGGTTCATACCTTCACCTCTCATTACTGTCTGGATGCCTTTTCCAGGCATGACAGCCAGTTTGGCCAGTCGGTTTTGCGTAATCTGTTTTTGTAAATTGCCAACTTTCCCTCCGTCCCTTTTTGGTTGGCTTGGAGGTCACCCACATGTCGAGAATATGCTGCCTGCTTGTCCTGGGATAAAGCACAGTTACTTACCGTAACAGGTGTTATCCAGGGACAGCAGGCAGATATTCTCACAACCCTCCCACCTCCCCGAGGTTGGCTTCTTTGCTAGCTATCTGAACTGAAGACCACGAGGAGGGGATGCGCCCTCTAGTGGAGCAGGAAGGCACACGCATGCATGGGCAGCACTAGCAAACTTTGGGATCTTCAATCAAGTTTGCTTGAAAAGCTGTCCGCGACGGGGCTCCGTGGATGATGTCACCCAAATGTCGAGAATATCTGCTTGCTGTCCCTGGATAACACCTGTTATGGTAAGTAACTGTGCTATATGTTTGTTTATTAAAAACTTTCTATACCCCATAACAGCCTAAAAAAGGATCCAAGCGGTGTACAATATAATACATATTCATCAAAAAAACTCCATTTAAAAATAGGATAGAACAGAGTAAAAGCAAAAGTAAAAAAAAATATTTTTTCCTTCTAAAAATGGTAAGCAATCAACATCTCCATCATAATTCTAATAAAAACAGTCAAATCTTAGGGCTCCTTTTATCAAGCTGCGCTAGTGGGGTTAACGCACGCAACTTTTCATCACGCGTTAACCCCCATGCTGGCTAAAAACTACCGCCTGTTCAAGAGGCGTAGTGGCTAGCGCGGCCGGTGGTTTAAAGCTAGTGCGGCTTGATAAAAGGAGCCCTTAAACCATAATACATACAGTTAAAAAAATTTATCCATATCAAAAATGAATCATTAGATTAATACAAATTACAGTCCCAAACTCAATTATTCAATTTGAGAAAGCCAATTGAAAAAATTGTGCTTTTAGGTGCCTTTTAAAGTTTATATACGATTCTTCTTTTCTCAAATCTATGGGCAGATTATTCCTTATCCGTGAAACTAAATAAAAGAACGCACAATCTCTAGTTGACGCAAGATGTGCCTTTGAAATATGGGGAACAACTACCCTGTTGTCATTCAGAGATCATAATAAACGTCTTGGGGCACCTGTTAAGAGGCCAAACATGAAAGTCAAATACAGTGGAACCTTGGTTTACGAGCATAATTCGTTCCAGAAGCATGCTCGTAATCCAAAGCACTTGTATATCAAAGCAAAATTTCCCATAGGCCACAATGTAAACTCAAACGATTTGTTTCACAACCAAGATTTGCTATGGTGGCCCAGGGGTGGGTACCTGCCTGAATGATGTCTGGGTACCGCAGCCCCTTCAGCAGGGTCACTTCCTTCCGTCGGGGTCCCCGTACAGCTGCCCCCTGCTTCAGGATGATGCATCTCCTCCATCCTCCACCAGGTTATACCGGGTCCTCACCCGCGTGTCTTGTCTCCCCTGCCCTCTCAGCACACAGACAGCGAAGCCCCAAACCTTCTCTTCTACAGCTGTCACCACTGGCATCGGCAACGAGGCTTGCAAGAAAAGACAGCCCTGGGCTGGCGGACAGGGTGCATCCATCCGCTCCTCCTCAGCCCTTTATCACAGCCAGGCAACATGGAGAACAGTCCCAGGCAGAGAGGAACAGACACCTTCCATCTCTGTCAATTTTTTGGGCATGCTCCTATACAGCTACAGCCGCAGCTCACCGGCCCGCGCTCATTGGTTAAAAGTGGGCGCATGTGACTGGGGGTGCGACTGGCAGCAGAAGGGGAGGGAGTTGAGAAAGAAAAAATTTGCGCATTCAGAACGTAGGCGCATGCACGCGAGAAGAGCACCTGTCAATTGCCAAAGGGAGCATGCTGGAGCGTCAGGAGTAGAGGGAGACTGCTTCCGTTATCGGGACGGTTTAATTCACTCGTGTATCGGGATGGTGCTCAGTTTGCAAGGTAAGATTTTTGGGAGTGTTTTGCTCATCTTGCAAAACACTCGCAAACTGAGGTTTGACTGTATATCGGATGGGGACAACTCTGTTTTGGTCTGTATACCAGTTACAGTGACCTATATTTCTCTTTTACTACTATTACTTATAAGAAGATAAGATTTGCCGCTGCTAGGTCAGACCAGTGGTCAATTATGCCCAGCAGTCCGCTCACGCAGCAGCCCTTAGGTCAAAGACCAGTTCCCTATTTGAGTCTAGCCTTGCTTGCGTACGTTCTGTTCCAGTAGGAACTTATCCAACCTTGTCTTGAATCCCTGAAGGGTGTTTTCCCCTATAACAGCTTCTGGAAGATTTCTAGCGCGCAGCTAGATGTACGCAGCGCTGTACATTAAACATGTAAGATACATACATGTTATGTATGTTGCCAAGTTAGTTAACTGTTTAACAATAATGGCTCCTTTTACTAAGGTGCGCTAGCATTTTTAGCGTGCACTGCCCCCCTGCGCTACGCGGAAAAACTAACGCCAGCTCAATGGAGGCGTTAGCGTCTAGCGCACTAAAACCATTAGCGCAGCTTAGTAAAAGGAGCCCAAAAACATCCATTTCAAAATCTCTGATTGTTCAAGGGTACAAGTTGAAATTTGTTTAACTTAGGGGGTACTTGGCTTGAAGAAGCTGGGAAATACTGATGTATGCAGATAAACTTCTTTTTTTGGTCTTGCTTCTATGTAGTTTGTTTACCATGTTCTTTGCTGAGCAATTGTCGACAGCTAGTTATAGATTCGAACTTTCTTAGAAGCTGGAACTGAATAAAAAACAGGAAATGATTAGTCAGAAGAACAATTTGCATTTTCTAGCAGTGATCCTCTAGTTAGTAACTTGGTTCTTTTAAGATGTGTTCTAGCTGTGCCAAGGACTTTTTTTTTAATATCCAGGGCAACCATAACACAGGCAAATGGGCAGAGTCCCAGAACTGGAGCTGATGCCAGCATGACTCACAGAAGCTCAGTCTCAGCAAATACCTGGGAGCTTATTCACTCTCTGTAGACCTTCAGCCTGTGTCTGGGGGATCTGCAATGAACCAGCAAGCCAAACACACCCAGACAGCAGAAGTGTTAATCTTTCAAGACTTGAGAGAAGCCTAGATAGCTGTGTAGGCTGCACCAGGCACTTCATATATGCTGGGAGTGAAAAGTGTTTGAAACCACTAGTTCTACTCATTTGTTTTAAGGTGAAGAGGGACAGATAGAATTTAGAGGAGGCAGATTCCTAAGCACTGTATTTATACATGCTGGTTTAAAACTTTTATACCTCCATTTCAGTGTTCTGATAGAGAAGCGTAAAAATATAGAGCATGTTTTAAAGCCTAAAACAGTAACTGGAGTGTTATGTGATTTTTAGATTTTTGTGTTTTATGTTTTGTGATCCTCCAAGGATGGTAGATTGGCGGAATAGATTTTAAAAAAAATAAATACCATATATAATTTGAATATAAGTCGATCCAAATATGTCGAGACCCCCATTTTTCCCCCCAAAAAGGAGGAAAAATGGTTGACTCGAATATAAGTCTGGCGGCTTAATATTTAAGTGTCCTGCCCTGCCAGGTTCTACACTCGGCTCCCCTCCCTGCCAACTTCTGCACCCAGCCCCCTTCCCTCCCTGCCCTCAGTTCCATTCCCTACCAGGCTGTGAACCAAGCCCCCCTCCCTGCTAGGCTTTGAACGCCGTCCCACCTTCCTTCCCTGTACCCTCTTCCCCCTAAAAAGAGCCAACCTAATCAGCAATGCCACAATGGCTTGATTGTCCCATACTCCCCTCTGCCCTCTAACCCAGCCAGCAGATTAACCCTTCCCCTTAACTTAAACCACCTAGTTGTAGGCCAGAACAGGGATCACTCCTTTATCCCAGGACAAGCAGGCAGCATATTCTTTAAGCATGGGTGACGTCACCGACGGAGCCCTCGGTACGGACCTTTTTAACTAGAAAGTTCTAGTTGGCCACACCGCGCGTGCGCGAGTGCCTTCCCGCCCGACGGAGGAGTGCGTGGTCCCCAGTTTCTTCGTTTCCGCGGAGCGAAGAAGACGCGTGTGTTTTTTCAACGGCCGTTGAAATCACTTTTTGCCTTCCCGCTCGCGCTTTTTTTCCATTTTTTTCTTCCCTTTTACCTTCGGGTCTCTTTTTTCTTTGTTTTAAAAAAAAAAAACTTATATTTTTTCCCCTTTTTTCGACTTTGCCCCGGCGGGGCCTGTTGCCATTATACAGGCCTCGGGGTTCGATTTTGCGGAGGCTGTTTTCCCCTTCATGCCCCCGCAGGTCGGTTTTAAGAAGTGCCAGCGGTGTGCACGCCCGATCTCCCTCACTGACCCACACAATTGGTGTTTACAGTGTTTGGGTCCGGAGCATCGGGCGGACTCCTGCACCCGCTGTGCCACTCTTAAAAAGCGGACGCTTAAAAACCGACAAATACAACAAAATCTTTTGTTCGGCACCGGGTCGACGATGGACTCCTCGGCATCGACAGCGGTACCACAGAAATCGGCACCGTCTGCTTCGACGACGCCTGACCCCGCATCGGCGTCTCTGGCGCCAGGTAAGCCGGCTAAGAAGCCTCCCTCTTCCCTAGAGCGTCCACCGGCCACAGTGGCGACACCGATCTTGCCGGCCTCGCGCCGACCCCGAAAGCGCTCCGCCCCGATTTCGGTGAGTGCCTCGTCATCGGCCTCCTCATCGCCGGGGCGTGGAGCGGCACCTAAGGAACCGAAGCAAAAGAAAGCGGTTCCGGTGCCACCTTTGGATGACCGTATTGCGGCCATCCTCCAACTTCAACTCCAGGAACAGCTGCAGCATCAGCTCGAGCACCTGTTACCCACTATCCTGGCACCGCTCCTTTCGGTACCAGACCGGCCCGAGCCCCGTACCGAGCCCCCGGTATCCACCCCATCGGTACCAATCAACACCTCCATGCCGATTCTGTCGGCCGAGCAACTTCATGCCCATCCGGTGGTTCACTCCCATACCACGACGGATCCCCCTCGGGACCGGGCAGGGCACCATACTTCCCGGGACCGGGATCGACGCCGGTCCTCTTCTCCCGGTACCGTTTCGGTGCGCTCTGGGAAATCTTTATCCAAGACTCACCATACCGCACCTTCCACCCCGGTGTCTCGGCATGCACCAGAGGTCCGGGACCCAGACTTATGGGAAGAGTCCCCCCCCGGTACCGAGGAGGATCTCTCCTCATCTGATGAGGATCCATCGGCACCCGATGCAACCTCCAAACCTGAGCAGTCCTCCTTTTCAAAGTTCCTCAGGGAGATGTCTGCAGCCTTATCCCTCCCTCTGGAATCAGATTCTAAAAAATCTCAAGCCTTCCTGGAGGCTTTAGATTTTGAACAACCTCCTAAGGAGTTCCTCAAGCTCCCCGTACATGACATCCTACGGGAGACCTTTTACAAAAATTGGGAGAACCCCCTTACGGTACCGGGGGCCCCCCGTAAACTGGACAACCTCTATCGTGTCATCCCTATTCCAGGGTTCGACAAATCACAATTGCCCCATGAGTCCCTTCTTGTTGAGTCCACCTTAAAAAAGACTCAGGGCTCCAGTGTCTATGCCTCTACCCCTCCTGGCAGAGAGGGTAAAACCATGGACAAGTTTGGCAAGAGGCTCTACCAGAATGCCATGCTGGCCAACAGGGCGAACAATTACTCATTCCATTTTTCATTTTACATGAAACATTTGGTTCAACAGCTGTCCGCCCTCCAAAAATATCTCCCGGAGCGAAAGTTTCCACTTTTTCAGCAACACATCTCTGGCCTCCTTCAGTTGCGAAAATTTATGGTCCGCTCTATATACGACTCATTCGAGCTCACCTCCCGGGCCTCTGCCATGGCCGTAGCCATGCGCCGCCTAGCCTGGCTGAGAGTCTCAGACTTGGACATCAACCACCAGGATCATCTGGCCAACGCCCCCTGTCTCGGGGATGAACTTTTTGGAGAGTCCCTGGATTCCACCACCCAGAAACTCTCGGCCCATGAAACCAGGTGGGACACCCTGATTAAGCCGAAGAAAAAGGCTCCACCTGCCCGACCTTACAGACCTCAATCCTCCTATCAGCGCAGGTTCTCAGCCAGGCCACTCAATCCGCCTTCTCAACAACCTCGGCGGCCCCGTCAGCAACAACACCATACCCAGGCTCGTTCTCAGTCCAATCAACCCAACAAGCCTCTTCAACCTGCAAAACCTTCTCAGCCCTTTTGACTCTTCTCTCCAGGGCATAGCCAGTCTTCCACCTTCGCTACCTCTTCCACAACCAATCGGAGGTCGTCTCCGCATATTCTTCAGCCGTTGGGAGGTCATCACATCGGACCAGTGGGTCCTCAACATCATCCACCACGGCTACTCTCTCAACTTCCAGACTCTTCCACCGGACAACCCTCCCGTAGAGTCTGCTTCACACTCATCTCAAACCCCCCTCCTCCTGAGGGAGGTTCAATCCCTCCTCCTTCTCAATGCCATCGAAGAAGTACCTCCAGAACAAAGGGGTCAGGGATTCTACTCCCGCTACTTCCTGGTACCCAAAAAGACGGGAGACCTCCGTCCCATTCTCGATCTCAGGGACCTCAACAAGTGTCTGGTCAAGGAGAAGTTCAGAATGCTCTCCCTTGCCACGCTCTACCCTCTTCTTTCTCAACACGACTGGCTATGTTCTCTGGACCTCAAGGAGGCCTACACTCACATCTCAATCAATCCGAATTCTCGCCGCTACCTGCGTTTCCAGGTACTACACCGCCACTATCAGTACAAGGTGCTACCTTTTGGCCTCGCTTCATCACCCAGGGTGTTCACCAAGTGCCTTATAGTAGTAGCGGCCTTCCTCAGGTCTCACAACCTCCAGGTGTTCCCCTACTTGGACGATTGGTTGGTGAAAGCACCTACGTCTCCACTTGTGCTACAGGCTCCTCATCACACCATCTCTCTCCTCCACCTCCTGGGGTTCAAGATCAACTACCCCAAGTCGCACCTACTCCCCACCCAGCGACTTCAATTCATCGGAACAGTTCTGGACACCACTCTAATGAGGGCTTTTCTTCCCTCCGATCGTCAGTGGACCCTGCTCCATCTCTGTCGTCAGGTCCTCAGGCGTCCCTCCATTCCTGCCCGACAGATGATGGTCCTCCTGGGTCACATGGCCTCGACAGTACATGTCCTTCCTTTGGCACGTCTCCACCTCAGAACACCTCAATGGACTCTCGCCAACCAATGGTCACAGACTACGGATCTTCTTTCTCATCCCATCTCTGTGACATCATCTCTTCAGCAATCTCTCCAATGGTGGTTGAACTCCTCAAATCTTTCCAGGGGTCTGCTCTTTCATCTACCCCCTCACTCTATGATCATCACCACAGATGCCTCCCCCTATGCATGGGGAGCCCACCTAGGAGATCTACGCACCCAGGGACTTTGGACCCCACAGGAGCGTCAACATCACATCAATTTCCTGGAACTCAGAGCCATGTTCTACGCCCTCAAGGCTTTCCAGCATCTTCTCTGTCCTCAGGTTCTTCTCCTGTGCACAGACAATCAAGTCGCCATGTACTACATAAACAAGCAAGGCGGCACCGGATCTCGCCTCCTTTGTTTGGAGGCTCTACGCATCTGGACCTGGGCCACGGCCCGCAATCTCTTCCTCAAGGCTGTCTATATCCAGGGCGAACAGAACTCCCTGGCCGACAATCTCAGCCGCATCCTTCAACCTCACGAGTGGACGCTGGATCCTCCAACACTCCACTCCATCTTTGCTCGCTGGGGCACTCCGCAGGTGGACCTCTTTGCAGCACCTCACAATCATCAGCTGCCCCACTTCTGTTCCAGACTCTTCTCTCCTCATCGTCTAGCCCCGGATGCATTCCTGCTCGATTGGAGAGATCGGTTCCTGTATGCCTTCCCTCCACTTCCTCTGATGTTGCGGACCTTGTCCAAACTCCGCAAGGACGGAGCCACCATGATTCTCATCGCTCCTCGGTGGCCTCGCCAACACTGGTTCTCCCTCCTGCTCCAGCTCAGCTCCAGGGAGCCCATTCCTCTTCCTGTGTTTCCTACTCTACTTACACAGCAGCATCAATCTCTACTACATCCCAATCTGTCTTCGCTCCACCTGACAGCTTGGTTTCTCTCGGGCTGACCTCTCCTGAGAATCTATCGCAGCCTGTCCGTCTCATTTTGGATGCCTCCAGGAAACCGGCCACCCTCCAGTGTTACCATCAGAAGTGGACCAGGTTCTCCTCGTGGTGTCTACGGCATCATCACAATCCCACCTCCTTAGCGGTGGAAACTGTACTGGAATATTTGCTCTCGCTGTCCAATGCTGGCCTCAAATCTACCTCCATCAGAGTCCACCTCAGTGCCATCACTGCGTTTCACGAGCCTATCCTCGGAAAACCTCTCACAGCTCATCCACTGGTTTCCCGGTTCATGAGAGGTCTCTTCAATGTCAAGCCACCTCTGAAGCCTCCTCCTGTCGTCTGGGACCTGAATGTGGTTTTATCAGCTCTCATGAAACCTCCGTTTGAGCCTCTTGCCACAACTTCGCTCAAATTTCTTACCTGGAAGGTGCTTTTCCTAATTGCCATCACCTCTGCCAGGAGGGTTAGTGAACTGCATGCACTGGTCGCCGACCCACCATTCACGGTTTTTCACCATGACAAGGTGGTCCTACGTACCCATCCTAAATTCCTTCCAAAGGTGGTCTCAGCTTTTCACCTCAACCAGTCCATTGTGCTGCCCGTCTTTTTCCCTAAACCACATTCTCATCCTGGGGAACAGGCGTTGCACACGCTGGATTGTAAGCGTGCCCTGGCCTACTACCTTGACCGTACCAGGGCTCACCGCTCCTCTCCTCAGCTCTTTTTGTCATTCGACCCTAACCGTTTAGGTCGTCCTGTCTCCAAACGGACGCTTTCCAATTGGCTTGCTGCCTGTATTGCGTTCTGTTATGCTCGGGCCGGTCTCTCACTGGAAGGTGCTGTCACGGCCCACAGAGTCCGAGCTATGGCTGCTTCTGTGGCTTTCCTCTGTTCCACGCCCATCGAGGAAATCTGCAAGGCGGCCACTTGGTCCTCAGTTCACACGTTCACTACTCACTACTGTCTGGATGCCTTCTCCAGACGGGATGGACACTTCGGCCAATCTGTGTTACAAAATTTATTTTCCTAATGGCCAACCATCCCTCCTCCCTCTCTGTTAGCTTGGAGGTCACCCATGCGTAAAGAATATGCTGCCTGCTTGTCCTGGGATAAAGCACAGTTACTTACCGTAACAGGTGTTATCCAGGGACAGCAGGCAGATATTCTTACGTCCCACCCACCTCCCCGGGTTGGCTTCTTAGCTGGCTTATCCTAACTGGGGACCACGCACTCCTCCGTCGGGCGGGAAGGCACGCGCGGTGCGGCCAACTAGAACTTTCTAGTTAAAAAGGTCCGTACCGAGGGCTCCGTCGGTGACGTCACCCATGCGTAAAGAATATCTACCTGCTGTCCCTGGATAACACCTGTTACGGTAAGTAACTGTGCTGTCTCCTGCCCCGGCCGACACTAATAATTACCACCCCTTCTCCTTCCGTCCCTCGCGTAACTGTTTCCTGGTGGTCCAGCATCTATTCTTTGCCGAAATCCTCTTTTGTAAAGGTAGTAGCCAGCGGCGCACCCAGGCGCGAGCTTTTTGTTCTGCCGGCCCTGCACTTCTCTTTGATAGGCTGCCGCAACGAATCCCTTGAGAACTTGCGGCAGCCTATCAAGGAGCAGTGCAGGGCCGGCAGCACGAAAAGCTCGCTTCTGCATGCCTGCCCGGGTGCGCCACTTTACTTTTACAATCTTCAGGAGGATTTTAGCGCAGGATACATGCTGGACCACCAGGGAACAGGTACTCGAGGGAGGGTGGTAATTATTAGTGTCAGCTGGGGCAGGAGATAGGAGGGATCCCTCTTGTCCCGGTCTAAGGAAGGCCTGCAGGAAGTCCCGGAGGGTTTCAGGTGGTCACTGGGGGATGACCCGAATATAAACTGGGACACCCATTTTTGGGCCAATTTTTTGGCCCAAAAATCCCAGTTTATATTTGAGTATATACAGGAAATATATTTTTCCATAACTTAGATTAAATGACATTTCTTACCTAGTGACGAAGGCCTTTTTTACTGTGAAACAATTTAGGAAGTTTGCTCTCCTATGGACGTCTTCTCTTTCACTCTCAATTTGGACCACTGTTATTCTCTATGGCCCTCTTTTACTAAACCGCAATAGAGGTTTCTACTGCGGCCCAGAGGGCTAAATGCTCTGACCCTAATAGAATTCCTAGCAGTATTGGAGCATTTTAGCGCCCTGAGCCACAGTAGAAACCATGGCTTAGTATAAGAGGGCCTCTGAGGGTCTGAAACTTCCTCAGTTCCGGAGACTGCTGTCCATACAGAAAACCTCTTTTAGAGGACTTCTGTGTGCCAGGAAATATGACCGTCACTGCTGAAGGAAGAACTGTGATTTGCCTTTGCTTATAATTCTTGCCTCCATCTCTTTATTAGTTCACTTACAGAATATGAACCTATTTGATCACTTCTTTCTACAGAGCTGAATCTCCTTTTCATCCCACTCCATCACAACATCCATTTAGATTGCACAAGGCCTTCATGCTTAAGTATTTTAGCACCTTCTCTTTCAAAAGATTTTCCTCATGACATTCACTTAGAAACTGCCTTTAAAAAATGTTTAACAACCTCAAGGGCTAAATTTTGTCCAGACTTTCCCCTTTGACTAGCCTGGTAATACCTACCCCTTGGCCTGTAACTTCTTTAACTTTGCCACTATCCTTTGTCTCTTTAATCATGTTAACATGCTCATAACTGACCTACTGTACAGTAGGCTTCCTGATGTTCTGTCTTATATACCTCTTGCATTTTCTGCAAACTGCTTAGGTTTGTCAAGATTGGTGGTAAATCAGATAAAAGTGGAGTTGGGTGATGTACTATGGAGCTTGAGTGCCTTATCTGGCAGCTAGGTAACGGCAGAAAGACCAGTTTACTGAATATTTTAGCTATCCAGTTTACTGAATATTGCCAAGTCTAAACTGTTAGTAGTGGTACTGTGAGATGATCACATCACTTGAGGCCATAAAGCCACCGTGCTGGGGCATGAATGCTATGGGATAGCTCATGTCCACTTCCCAGTACCCACTAGGGAGACCCCCCCAGGAAGCAGGATGGGGTAGGGGTCCCTGAAGGTAGGCTTCATTACTAATGGATCAGGGTGTAGTGGGTTAGAGCCTTTATTACTAATGGATCTAGGTTTAGGAGGTGGGCTTGGAGTATCAAACAGGACTGTTATTAATGCAACCACACGTAAAGCAGTTTACATACAGGCACTTCAAAACATTTTCTTTGTCTGTCCCAGTGAGCTCACAATCTTAAATGTACTTGGGGCAGTTGATGATTAAGTGACTTTACCAGGGTCACAGTGAGCAGCACTTCAGGGTGCTAAGGCTGGTGCTCTAACCCCTGCTCCACCTTCTCCTCCAATACAGTAGCAAAAGTGAGCCAAGTATAGACCAATCAATGATGATGATGTTGGCTCTTAAGCATTGATGGAATAAGGCATTATGACATCACAATCTCAGCTCTGGAATGTTGCTGCTCTTTGGGTTTCTATCAGGTACTCGGGACCTGGGTTGGTCACTGTTGAAAACATGATACTGGACTTGATGGACCTTTGGTTTATCTAGACTTTTTCCCCCATCAGAACTCAGAAGTACTGGATAACAGCAGTAGACTCTGGAGTTAATGCTGCTGAATTACCTTCGCTTATCCACTATCCCCCAGATTCTGTATTGGTTGCATGCAAATTAATAAGCTAGACACTATCAATACACTTAATTGGCAGTAATTAGGAGTTACATGTGTATTTGCTCTATGTTCTATTCTATATTTCATAGCATTCAACTCCAAAGAGGGTGTGGCCTGAACAGATCAGGTCCCTTCTAAAAAAATTAGACAATGCTATAGAGGAGTGGTTCCCAACCCTGTCCTGGAGGACCACTAGTCAGGTTTTTGGAATAGCTCTAATGAATATACATGAGAGATTTGAATATAATGGAGGTGACAGGCATTCACATCTGCCCTATGCATATTCATTAGGGCTATCCTGAAAATCTGCCATCAGGAGTCTCCTAGCAGTTTAAATCCCAGGTCTGGGGCTAACTGGTGATATCAATTGCATTTGACCACATGGTGCTGTTGAATATCCTTTAACCATTCATTCCAAAACTGGCTAGTTTGTAGGTGGTACAGGGGATGAGTTAGGGCGGTGCAGAAACCTAGCTACCTTTGAGATTTTCAGTCTGATCAGCCACATAAAGTTAAGACAGGAAAAAGGCAGTTGCGACTTTTATGCAGTAAGTCAACTAGGCATTGATTTGAATATTAGCCAGTGGTAAAATGGTAAACTTGCAAGTCCTGGCAGGAAGTGCTGCTATTCCCTTCCCGCCCCCTGGGGTATTTCTATAATGCAGTTAAGTGTATGTTTGTACCAGGTGGCACTGAATACTAGGCCTGCCTCTCATCAGGGATAAGGCCCTACAGGCAGTGCTGGCTAACCAAGTTTGCCAAAACACCTTTACAGACCACCCAGAAGACAAAGGCAAGGTTTTAGTTGTTGAAAAACAGACAGGATTTTTATTTTTCAGTTTTAGCAAAACAAAGAAGTTCAGGAAAAAACAAAAAAGCAAAACAAAATATGCAGTGCACAAGAATCAAATGCAGAATAGGTAATGTATTCAGTGGATCTTTGGCTTCCTTCAGCCTGGTTAAATGCCATGCCCGGACTCTGCTTAGGCCTTGTTTCCAGGATATCAGGAGCTCAAAAAGGAGAAGAAAATAACCTTGAGTAAGTTCCAAACAAACACCACTTCACAGGTAAGTTTATCAGTACTTCTGAATAGTTGTTGCTTCGTGAACTCTACACAGTGGGTATGATGCAGCATAGGTTCCACAGTTCAGTTAGTCATTCAATTAGTCCCAGCCAAAAAAAAAAATCACAAAACATCCATGAAACAGTTCAAGTTGATTCTTTTCAGATGAGAATAAAGGTTTACTGCACAGTTTCTTTGCAATAAGGCAAGCAAAAAGGCAAGAAAATCCTTTCTCCAAGAGAGAGAAAAACAAGCAGGGTTCATTCAGCTCACCTTGTATAGGTACTTCTTCACACATCTCCATGCATTCCTCAGGAGTAGGCAGTCCTGTTTCCTCCAGTTCCATTAGCTCCTCACCAGGAATGGTTCTGGGCTAAGCTCCGTTCCACCCACTGGCACCTTCTGCCAGGCTGGTTTCCATCCACCTTCCTTTGCCTTACCTGTCTGAGACTCTGGCTTGTGTTGTGGCAAGCCATGCCCCAGGTATGGGAATGGGCCAGTACTGCCTCTGGCCCAAGTTGAATAGCAGTCAGGGAACATATGCTGCTTAAAGGGTTTTATTCTTTGCCTTGAATAAGCTCCTTTTGCAGAGCTGCTTTTCTCATTCTGCACCAAGATGGCGTCTAAGGTTTCTGTACTGGGATAAGCAGCCTCATAGCTAGGGAAATTCTTCGATGGAATTTACCACCACCACCTGAAATATTGTTCTCCCTGCTTTTACTGTGGGAGAAAATGGAAGCAGTGCCAGACTTTACAGTATATCTATAGTTCAGGAAAATATTTGCTCCATTTAGTGTGCTGGAGCTAAAAATTGACTCACCAGTCATTAATATGTATATTAATGCCTGGGGAGTCAATTCAGAGTGGTTTGCATGAGCTTCTGTAACAGTGGTATACTACAGAGCTTCTATGATATGTTACCATAGAAGGGCTCTCTGCAGTTACAGGGGCTTCTATAGTGGTGTTACAATACAGAGTTAGTACTGGCATAATGCCATAAGTTATCCTACTTATGTTACCGGCACATTGATCATCTTATGTATTTGCATATGTTTTTACCAAGTCAGTCATCTTATCTACATTCCCATCTAATTTTAGATTTATTGTTGCAGCTAAGTACACAATATTTACACACCTCCTAAGGAGGTTTGCCAATTCAACTAAATATAACCTATATACCTTATATTGTGGTCAGGTGTAGCCAATTAGACAGGCCCAGGGGCCAATACCTTAAGCCACACAGACCTCACCCAAGTGAAAGTGAAGTATAGGTAAGTGGGAAGAACTGCACTAAAGTTCAAAAACAATGCAACACACCTGGGTGCCACAAAAGAAATTTTTCACACCAGACTTGGTGCATTTAACTCAAGTTAGTAGCAATTCAAAATAAGTTCCAAAAATACCAACAAACAATAGTCTGCACAAGATACAAACAAAAGCAATCCACTTGTTTCTTTTATGTGGCTTGTTGCCATCCACTGACTTCAATTTCAGTCTTTTAATGGCCTTCTCTGAGGCCCACACTTGCCACACAGGGTTAGGCCCTTCCTGGCCCAGCCACTGTTTTCCACCAGGCCTGTTCAACCAGATTCTCCTACAACTCCTTTTTAAGTCCTTTCACTGGAGAAAGTTCACCTTGGGGGTTTATTAACCAAAATACCCCCCAGAGGTGTTGGGATCTGTACCTACCTTGTAGATTTTGGTGTACAAAAGTCCCAATAAATCTCACTAGATTTTGAATAAAGAGTTCCCCAATGTCCTGTGGCCAGCAGTGCCTTAGGTAAGCAATTTTCATGCACTGCCCAGCATCATAGAAAAATAAAACCCAGTTCTGTGTGGAATTAGGCTGTGCAGTTTCTCCCTGCAAGGCCCATACAACTGACAAAAAACCCCCCCAAAATTACAAAAAAAAAAAAAAAAAAAAAAGGCAAGCCACTCACCTCTTTTAGCCAGAGACTTTGAATAATACAGCCTGGCTAGTCTGGAATCTTCACCAATAATTTCCTTTTGATAAACTCCAAACTTTTTCCACTGTTCCTCAGCCCCACTCCATTAAATCAGGGTCAGTAGCATATGAAAAATCCTCAGTCATTTCTATATCATTTTCACTTCAACAAAACCCTCCCAATCCTGAGGTCCTACCTGCTCTTCTGGAATATAAGGCACCGGTGCACTTCTGTTTCCTGACAGAGCCAGTCTGGTTCTTTTCTCTTTTCCTGCTGGGTTCCTCCAGAATGGCTGCTTGCAATTAGGAGCCCCACCCTTTTATAGCAATGTGTGGCCCTGCAATTAGGAGCCCCACCCTTTCCTCTCTCAGTGGCTAACTGCCTATGCTGAAGTGCAGGTGTGCCCCTAGTTCTGGCTAATTCTGAGCTCAGGTGCTTGTTGGATTTGCTAGGAACTGGAGCTGTTGCAGTCCTGGCTTTAGGAATTCTCTGCCCTAGGCCTGATGGGATTTGTAGTCCTGTTACCTTGCTTTTCACTTGTTGTTTAGAAAAACGTAAACTAGCTAGATTGTGAGCCTTTGGGAAAGTTAGGGAATTTCCAAGTACCTATCTTTATTTATTTTTATTTTATTGTATCTTTAATGTATCTTTACAGTAAACCGCTTAGAACCTCACGGTATAGCGGTATACAAGAAATAAATAAAAAAAATAAAAAAATAAAATAAAATAAACAGGCATGAGGAGTCTTTCTCCTTCTGTATACTGCTATGCAAAGGCATTTTCTTTCTTGGCAGTGCCCTAGGAGGAATTTTAGGCTTATCTACTGTTTACTCCTGGGACAATTCCCTGCTGTGCTCATCAGTTCTGGGGCACTGCAATTATTCCTTTGCCTTCACAGGGGGTTTCTTGTGACAATATATATATAAATAACACAGGTCTTATTCTTCTGAGTCTTTCTAAACTATTCACAACTGGAGGGAGATCTACTACACAATTCTCAAATTCTCAGGACATAACAGAAAGCAAGATCACAGGGAAAATGTCTCCTGGATGTTCCATCATTCTATCTAGTTCACCTGTTGAATACAAGGATTAACTGTAAAATAATTTATCCCAGGACAAGCAGGCAGCCTATTCTCATATGTGGGTGACATCATCCACGGAGCCCGGATGTGGACAGCCTCGCAAGCAGACTTGCTTCTATAAAACATCAAAGTTTTGAGTTTGCCGCACCGCGCATGCGCGAGTGCCTTCCCGCCCAGCACAGGGTGCGTCTCAGTTTTCTGCGGAGCCGAGAAGTCTATCTTTGACGCTCTGCCTGAACTTCATTTGCTTTGTGCCTTCTCTTCACCACGGTTTGTGTTTTAATTTCTTTTTGCCGAATTGCTGTTTCTTTTCTTTTCTGTAATGTCTGGCGGACAAGTTGAGTCATCTTCTCCAACCTCACGAATGGACACTCAATTCCTCGCCTCTTCATCACATTTTTTCTCAGTGGGGAACTCCTCAGATAGATCTCTTTGCATCTCCCCACAACCACAAACTGCCTCAGTTCTTCTCCAGGATATACTTTCCTCATCGCCTCGAGGCAGATGCTTTTCTATTGGAATGGACAAATCTCTTCCTGTATGCATTTCCTCCATTCCCTCTCATGCTCAGGACTCTTGTCAAACTGAAGAATGATCATGCCACCATGATTCTGGCCGATACAACCTTGGTATTCCCTTCTACTTCAACTCAGCAGCAGGGAACCATACCTTCCATCAATTTTTCCATCTTTGCAGGGGTCAGGGGTCTCTAATTCATCCCAACCTGCAGTCTCTACACCTGACGGCTTGGTACCTTTCAACATAACTCCTCTTCAGTTTTCTCAACCTGTATGAGACATTTTAGAGCAGGACTGCCCAAGTCCGGTCCTCGAGATCTACTGGCAGGCCAAGTTTTCAGGATATCCACAATGAATATGCATGAGAGAGTTTTGCATACCAAAAAGGCAGTGCAGGCAAATCTCTCACATGCATATTCATTGTGGATATCCTGAAAACCTGGCCTGCCAGTAGATCTCAAGGACCGGACTTGGGCAGCCCTGTTTTAGAGGCTTCTAGAAAGCCTGCTACTAGACCAGGGGTAGGGAACTCCGGTCCTCGAGAGCCGTATTCCAGTCGGGTTTTCAGGATTTCCCCAATGAATACGCATGAGATCTATTTGCATGCACTGCTTTCAATGCATATTCATTGGGGAAATCCTGAAAACCCGACTGGAATACAGCTCTCGAGGACCGGAGTTCCCTACCCCTGTACTAGACAATGCTACCACCAAAAATGGACCAGATTTTCTACGTGGTGCATCTCTCATGACAAGGAGCCTAAAGATTCCTCCTTATCTTCTGTTCTGGATTATCTTTTCCACTTATCTACCTGTGGCCTCAAGTCTACATCTATCCGAGTGCATCTCAGTGCAATTGCTGCTTTCCATCAGCCTATTGAAGGGAAACCCCTCTCTGCTCATTTGGTGGTTTCCAAATTTATGAAAGGACTTTTTAATGTCAAACCTCCTCCAGTGGTTTGGGATCTCAATGTTGTTCTTGCTCAATTGATGAAGCATCCATTTGAACCAATGTCTAAGCCTCATCTGAAATATCTCACTTGGAAAGTGGTGTTTCCTCATTGCCCTCACAACTGCTCGAAGAGTCAGTGAGCTGCAAGCTTTAGTTGCTGATCCACCTTTCACAGTTTTCCATCATGACAAGTTGGTCCTCCGTATTCATCCTAAATTCTTACCTAAAGTGGTTTCAGAATTTCATCTCAATCAATCCATTGTACTTCCAGTGTTTTTTCCAAAGCCTCATTCTCATCCTGGAGAATCAGCTCTTCATACTCTGGACTGTAAACTACTTAGAACGCACCAAACCACACAGATCTGCTCCTCAACTTTTTGTCTCCTTCGATCCGAACAAGTTGGGACATCCAATTTCTAAGCGTACTATCTCCAACTGGATGGCTGCTTGTATCTCTTTCTGCTATGCCCAGGCTGGACTGCATCTAAAGAGTCGAGTCACAGCCCACAAAGTCAGAGCCATGGCGGCTTCAATAGCTATCCTCAGATCCACTCCTATTGAGGAAATTTGCAAAGCTGCCACCTGGCCCTCGGTTCATACTTTCACCTCTCATTAGTGTCTGGATGTTTTCTCCAGACGGGATGGCCATTTTGGCCAGAGAGTGTTACAAAATTTATTCTCCTAAGTTGCCAACACTCCCACCATCCCATTCTGGTTAGCTTGGAGGTCACCCACATGTGAGAATATGCTGCCTGCTTGTCCTGGGATAAAGCACAGTTACTTACTGTAACAGTTGTTATCCAGGGACAGCAGGCAGCTATTCTCACAACCCACACACCTCCCCTGGTTGGCTTCTCTGTTAGGTATCTGAACTGAAAAGACGCGCCCTGTGCTGGGCGGGAAGGCACTTGTGTATGCGCGGTGCAGCAGACTCGAAACTTCTAAGTTTTCTACAAGCAAGTGTGCTTGCGAGGCTGTCCACATCCGGGCTCCGTGGCTGATGTCACCCACATGTGAGAACAGCTGTCTGCTGTCCCTGGATAACAACTGTTACAGTAAGTAACTGTGCTTTCTGGGACTAGAATTGTGGCAACACTTTGCACGAATTCAGTATCTGTTCACATTGCCTGGCTTTAACTTTGGCTGCCTTTTACTAAGACACACTAGAGGTTTCTACTGAGCCCCGGGACACTAAATGCTCCAATCTTGCTCAGACTCTTATAGGAATCCTGTGAGCGTTAGAACATTTGGTGCTCTGCGCTGCGGTCGAAACCTCCACCATGGCTTAGTAAAAGGAGGGGGTTTGTGTGCTGTTCACATTAATTCGTATCACGCTCTCTATGTGCCTTTTTTTTTTCCTCTAGGTATGAATGAATGTTCCAGAAACCCCTGCAAAAATGGTGGAACCTGTCAGAATCTTAGCGCTGACTATGCTTGTAAATGTCCCTCTCCGTTCATAGGGAAGAACTGCCACCTTCGTAAGTACCCAGTGACAACTGGAAACAACCGATCCCACTGCATCCTCAGGAATGGCTTACCAGACTTCCACAGTACCTGAATGAAGTACAGGAGGTCTCATTGGTGAACAGATGCAAAAAAAAGTGGTAGTGGGGGGTGGGGACTTTATAAGGTTTAGGGGTTGTGACCTAGCTCTTAGTTTTAAAGTGACATGCATAAATTCTTAAAATATCTGAAATACTAGCAGCTACAGGCAGTCAACATTTTGCTGACTGCCACCCTGAAAATTCAGTGCTGGGCCAAGTCCGGGTTTGTGAAGCTGGCTGAAATGTAGCCGGTTAAATGCAATATTCAGCACAAAGTTAGGACTGACTTTTATGCACTGAAAATGACCAGTTAGCCCAGGGGTCTCAAAGTCCCTCCTTGAGGGCCGCAATCCAATTGGGTTTTCAGGATTTCCCCAATGAATAGGCATGAGATCTATATGCATGCACTGCTTTCAATGCATATTCATTGGGGAGATCCTGAAAACCAGATTGGATTGCGGCCCTCAAGGAGGGACTTTGAGATCCCTGAGTTAGCCCCAAGCAAGCAAATTAATTGGCCTGGAGCCATTTAAATTGCATTGAATATCGACTCCTATATGTTTAGCGGAGCATTGACCTGTGAAAGTGTCAGCAGAGTTCCTAACCATTATTCTGTAATGGTGTCCTTAACACACTCAATAGTGCTTAAAAGCAAGTGGGGGAGAGTCAGGATCCCAACCATGGGTATGAGGGGCCGCTGAAAAGTTCTCAGGCCAACCAAGAAGAGAAGGATGTGGACACGTGAAAGCTACAAGTTTTCTTAACACTTTTCATTTCATTTTGTATCATTGAAACAAAACGTGTCAAGAAAAGTGTGCAATAACTTGTAAGTTTCATGACTCTACATTATTCTCTTCTTGTTTGGCCTGAGAACTTTTCAACGTCCCCCTCATAACTTACATTCCTGCTGCATTTAGATGCTCACACATCAGCTCTTGTATTCCATAATGGAACCTGGTCACTTAGACACCATTATAGAGTGTGTGATGTAGTGGTTAGAGCTACAGCCTCAACACCTTGAGATTGTGGGTTCAAACCCTGCGCTGCTCCCTGTAACCCTGGGCAAGTCACTTAATCCTTCACTGCCCCCACTATATTACATCTATGCAATATCATATACTTCAATGCGTATAATATTTTTTAAAAAAGGAGGACAAAACAAAATGTTTTTATACAATTGAATACAAATTATATACGTTCTAATACATAACTGGTACAGAAGGTGAGAGGGTCAGCTACAATCTTTTAAAAAAAGAGAAGAAACATTTAGGGAAGAACACATATGGTGGGACCACATAAGAAAAAAAAAAGGAGATATAAAGGCAGAAATAATCATAGAAAAAAAAGATAAATTTACAACCTACTCGTAGGTCTGATTAAGATCTAAAAGCTTTAGTGATTGGTAAGTTATACTGTCTATGTTTCAAATGCATCCTTATACAGGAAACTTTTTAAGGAACGCTTGTCCCCATCAGGAAAATGCTTGAAATACCTGTATGTAAACCGCTTTGAGTATGGTTGTAAAACTGCAAAAAGGCAGTATACAAGCCCCAATCCCTTAACACCCCCCCATTTTTATTTTTTTTTTTCAAAGCATGCAATGAACATCAATTTTCAGTGTTTGTCCTACCAATCAGAGGTTATATATCTTGTATATGGTTTTGTTCATGTTTTTCTCCTCCCTCTTTTTCTCTTATCAACCTTTCTTTCAATTTTTCTTTATCTTCTTTGCCCTCTACAGTTTGTGCTGTCGCATTGGGCATGGAAGGCGGGGCAATTGCCGATTCACAGATCTCGGCCACATCTGTGCACTATGGGTTCCTGGGCCTCCAGCGCTGGGGTCCTGAGCTTGCTCGATTGAACAGGAAAGGAATTGTAAATGCTTGGACCTCAAGCTACTATGACAAAACTCCTTGGATTCAAGTAATGCATCGCTTAACTTCAGTTTGTAAATGATTAGCATATACCTCAGTTAATCCTTTCAAAATGTTGTTCCTTAGCACTGTTCCCTTCAAGCTGAGCAGAAGTCTTGCTATCTTTTGCAGAATATTAGAGGTTAGCTAGCCAGACACTGTTTAACCGGCCAGGAGCTGTTCCTGGCTGGTTAAATAGCGCTGAATATCGGGTGTAGTCCCACTTAGATTAGGACAATATGCACACAATTTATAATATTCTTTAAGTTATGTGCCTAAGTGTGCACCCCAGCCCTGTTCCACCCAGACTGCTCTCATGTGAATGCTCAATGTATCTTTGAAGGTAGACACCTACTTATAGAATAGCAAATAGCTGGGTTATTTAATGTGTATATGTTTAATATAAGTGTGTAAATGACCAGAACGCTGGCATTTAAGTGCATAACTGCCACCTAAATCCATACAGCACATAAGAATAGCCATACTGGGTCAGACCAATGATCCATCTAACTCTGTAGCCCGTCCTCACTGTGGCCTATCTAGGTCCCTAGTACCTTTCCAAAACCCAAGGAGTAGCAATATTCCATGCTACCGATCAAGGGCAAGCAGTGGCTTCTCCCATGTCTTTATCAATAACAGACTATGGACTTTTTTTCCTGGAAATTGTCCAAAACTTTCTTAAAACCAGCTACACTATCCGCTCTTACCACAACCTCGGGAATTGCTTCCCAGAGCTTAACTATTCTCTGAGTGACAAATCAATCCACTTGTATCTGTTTTACTCCACTCAGGATTTTTTAGACTTCAATCATATCTCCCCTCAGCTATCTCTTTTTCAAGCTGAAGATCCCTAACCTTTTTAGTCTTTCCTCATACGAGAGGCGTTCCATCTAGAGGTCTGCACGGGAACGGGGATCACGGGAACCCCGCGGGGACACCCCGACCCACAAAACTCTCGCGGGGATACCCCCTGGCCCATGGAACTCCCACGGGATGCCCCCCCTGGCCCATGGGATTCCCACGGGGATTGGAACAGGATTTCATTTACTGAGGCCTACCTAAATTCTGGCGATGCAGCCAAGAGACAAGTCCGGCGCCACGGTGGAAACAGCAGTGAGCTCAGCACGTACACAGCTGAAAGCTTTGCTTGCTGATTGATCCGGTGGCATGGTGAAGCGGGATCAGCAAGCAAGGCTGTCAGCTATGTAGAGATATTAAATTGGAGTAATATTGCCTGATGACCCGAGCTTAGCAACGGTTTGATTTTAGTTATTAGAGTGATGAGGAGGAGCTCGCTGCTGTGCTTTTTTCGGAAGCTGTATTGGGATGAATGAAGGCAGGAGAGGATCGGAATGCCCGCAATTGGTCTGTAGTTAGATGCTATGGAGAGGCCTGCTTGGGCTGTTTTCGGTATAGGGGTTAAGGCTATTTTGCCCATTTCTTTGGGTAGATGCCCTTGGTTCAGGGAACTATTTAGTAGGTTGATGAGCCAGTTAATGATATGATGCAGAGCTGCTGAAAGAAGTTATGGAGGACAGTTGCCTAGGGGGCTACTTCGTAAGGCTAGCTTTGATATTAGTTTATTGGTATCGGTGATGGAAAGGTTAGTGAATGAAGACCAGATCTGGTCTGCTTTTATGGGTTCGTTGTATTCCGTATAGTTATGTTGGGGAGTGTTTGTTGTGGCTGTCTTAGCAACTTCCGATTGGACCAATTTGACTTTGTTGAGGAAGAAATCTGCTAGTTCTTGGGCTGAGATTCCTGGTTTGGGGGGATGTCAGTTGTCGTACTAGGTGAAACAGTTTTTTGTTGTCGGTTTTGTTACCTTTTGTTTGTTGATCATCTAACGGTTCCAAGGATTCCCTCACAGGTTTTCTGCTTTTGATGTTCCTAAAAAAAATTGATACTATGAGTTTTGCTTCCTTAGCAAGTTTCTCTTCATATTCATTTTTAGCTTTCTTTATCAATTCTTTGCAACTAACTTGCCAGTGCTTTTATCTCTTCTTATTTTCTTCATTTGGATCCTTTTTCCATTGAAGGATGTTCTTTTGACTCTTTAATAGCCTCTTTCACTTGACCTTTTAACTATGCCTGCTCTCATTTACGTGGAATACATCTGGTCTGGGCTTCCATATTGGTATTTTAAATAACATCCACGCCTGGTTTACAGTCCTAACCTTTGCCACTGATTCTTTTAGCTGCTTTTTAAACATTTTCCTCATTTTATCATAGTTTCCCCTTCGAAAATTAAATGTCGCTATAATAGATTTCTTTAGTGACATCACTGCAGATATCAACTCAAATTTGATCATGTTATAAGTTAGATTGGTATATGCCCTCTAGATCATTAACATTATGTGAAAGTAAAAGCGTTCAAATTCCTTCTGTTAAAAAAATTAGTGAAGTTCAGACATGCAACAGTGCCTTTTCAAACCTGGTGTCTGTGGTTTGGAATCTATTGTATTTAAAACTTAAAAATTTTGAGGATTATGTTTTTGGTAGATATGTTAGGCATGATAAAAAATGGAATCACGTGTAGATCGGAGAAAGTTATAATGCTGCTTTATAGAGCGATGGTCAGATCACACTTGGAATACTGTGTCCAACATTGATCTCCCAACCCTAAGAACGATATAAAACTGTTGGAGAGGGTGCAGAGACAAGAAACGAAGCTAGTAAAAGGTATGGAGAACCTGGAATACGAGGAACGACTTAAGAGACTGGGATTGTTCTCCCTTGAGAAAAGGAGACTGCGAGGGAATATGATCAAGACCTTCAAAATACTGAAAGGAATCGACAAAATAGAGCGGGAAAAAAAATTATTTACAATGTCCAATGTGACACGGACAAGAGGACATGGACTGAAGCTAAGGGGGAACAAGTTCAGGACAAATATCAGGAAGTACTGCTTCACGCAACGAGTGGTGGACACCTGGAATGCTCTCCAGAGGAGGTTATTGTGGAATCCACCGTTCTAGGATTTAAAAGCAAACTAGATGCATATTTCCTTACGAGAGGGATATGGGTGACTAAAATTACGCCAGGTGTACACCTGGCTGTGCCTCCGTGTGTGCGGATCGCCGGACTCGATGGATCGAAGGTCTGATCCGGAGATGGCAGTACTTATGTTCTTATGGTTGACCGCAGATATTGAGTAGTATTTCAGTTTATAATGAATACTTGATTTATGAAGATTTCCTGTTTAATTTTTGTATTGGCTTGTTATATTGTTTTTGTTGTATATGCTTTATGTTTTTAACTGTAGTTTTATAATGCCTTAGCAATATATCCCATTTTGAAAGAGAAATACACTTTTTACAGAAGAGCTTGGTACAAATAAGGAGGAAATCATGTTACATTTCAACCCCTTAATGAGTCTTTCAGGGGAACAGTGGGAAGTCAAACGTGAAGGATTGACCATCCGTATCCCAAGCTTTCTTGTAGTCGAAGTAGAGAGAATGAAATCTCTGAACTCTGATCTTAGGGCTCCTTTTATGAAGCCGCGTTAGCTGCTTTATCGCACGCACATTTTTAGCGCATGCTAACCCCCGCGCTAGCCGAAAAACTACCACCTGCTGAAGAGGAGGCGGTAGCGGCTAAAACCCCACATTTGAATAGGATGCAGGACAAAATCTGGAACATGTCCTGGGTAATTAGTTTAAGATTCACCTTTGCTGTTAATTCTGCGTACACCTTTCAGCACCATAGTTCTTATGTGACCTTCAGAGAAAGTATTTTGGCACCAAGGTCAAATTGTTTTCTTGATGAACAGATGAAATTACTGCTCTTTGATCTTGATTCTCTATTCCCGCTTTGGCTCTGCTAATTTTGGCAAATTGCTTTCCTTTTATCTAATAGGTCAACCTGTTGAGGAAGATGAGGCTCACTGGCATTGTCACCCAAGGAGCAAGCCGGGCTGGCAAGGCAGAGTACATCAAAGCGTTCAAGGTGGCATACAGTCACGATGGACATGAATTCACCTTCTACAATGGGGAAGAGAAAGCCAAGGAAAAAGTGAGCCTTGGGCAAAATGAGGACGATGGATGCAATAAATGGTGCCCAGATTTAGGTGTTAAAAAAAATGTGATCTGAGTGCTGTTCTATAAAAAGCGATCCGAGTTGGGTGCTGTTTATAGAATCAGTGGCATAACGTGGCATAGCTCTGTCCTCATCTGCACAAGCCTCAAACGCTTTAAAATCATAAGTGTTTTTGTGTGGTTAAGGCAGAGCTTACAGGAATGGGACAGGGACAAAACTCACGGGGATGGGGAAATTGAGTTCCTGCAGGGACAGGGACAAATTTGTTCCCCATGTCATTCTCTACATGTTGTTCCCCAACCTGTCCTTGTGACTCCTTGGGTTTTAGACATTTCCTTTGAATATGCAGAAAGCAAATTTGCATGTCTTGTATCTCCAGTGCATGCAGATTGATCTCATTGCATATTCATTGTGTTTATCCTGGGAACCTAAGTTTGGGGTTAGCAGGTTAGGTTTGGGAGCTAGTTGCGTAGTGAGAGCGAGAGGCACTTGGGGCGGTTGTGACCCCCCCCCCCCCATAAAATGCTCCTTTCCTCACTCCTCCCCATACCTCTATAACATTCCTGGCATGAGCAGCAATCTCCAAATTGCTGTAACACCTGTGTGAGCTCTCCCTCTAAAATTGTTTCCTAAGCATGAGTCCAGGAAGTGATATCAGGCATGACAGCAGGTTGGGGGCTGTTGCTCGTGCCAGGAACATTACAGAGGTACGGGGAAGGGAAGTGGCATCCACGTGCGGCAGCGGGAGAGCAGGGGGTAGAGAGGAGGATGGGTGCTGCACCCCTACAAAGTTGACATCCAGGGCAGACCGCCCCTGCCCCTCCCATCCTACACCACTGTAATAATCTCCACTCTGCCCAAATGTCAGAACTTCTAGGTACTACAACCCTTGACCCACTCACAAATATTAGATAAACGTTTGCTCAGTGACAAAATGAAGCGAGCTGGATTCTCGAATCCCTGAGCCTTTTTATTTTAAGTAGAACAGGTGAAAGGGAAGAAAAGGAAAATGAACAGGTTAATGGCTGCGTCCCTCACAGAGCCTTTCAGCAGAGAGATCACTGCCGCATGACTTGAATCACTGCCGTTCTTCATAGCTGGTGAATATTAGCGGAAGCCAATTCAGTCTGTGTCAAGTTCTCTTTGCTGGTTTGTTGTTTGAAGCTTTAATAAAAATATATAAAATGTTATATAAACTTTATGAATTTTAAAAACAATCATAGTGCAAATAAACAAAGAAAAATGGGGAGACCCAATGATCCACAGTGAAAACAATCCTCCGACGAAAACAAAAACTGGAGATAATTTATTAAATACTGACATATAAAAACATGAAAATTTAATGAAAAAAGTACAATGATAAAAAAAAAAATACAGTGGTAAAAATCCAACCTGACCCTACACATTTTTTTGCTACTTCAGCTTGTCTGCGGTGTTCTTTGCTCACACGTTTAAAGACAATAGTCTGTTTTCAGTCCAATTCTTTATATGTGAGTTTGCAAACAATTGGACCCCTGAGGAAGGCGTGTTCACCGAAACACGGACCGTGTAGGGTCCGGTTGGATTTTTACCACTGTATTTTTTATGTCAGTATATAATAAATTATCTCCAGAACATCTGTATCCACCTTTTGTTTTTGTTAGTAAATAAACACACATAATACAATAAAAGCACTTTGCACTAACAACCCTCCTACCCCTATAATTAATAATCCATAAACAATATTTTAAGATTATCAATAATTTATCTCATTTAAAATAACCTTGTAAATCTCCACCCCATCCACCCACCCTGGATGTGTATAATAAAATGAACAAAATAAGATCAATCTTTACAATAAGTTATCAATGGATTCCAAACCTTTGAAAATTTCCTATAATTTCCCTGCTGTACAGCCAACATTCGCTCCATTTTAAAAATATGGCCTAAAGACTCCCACCAAAAGTTATAATTTAGTCTATCCCAGGTTTTCCAATTCCTTAAAATCAATTTTATAGCAACCCCTGTCATTATAAACAAAATGTTTTATTATGAGCTGAAATTTGACTTTTAGCTCTCATCATTGTCCCAAATAAAACCGTGTCATATGTTAAAGCTACCGGATTATCCAATAATTTATTTATTTGATTCCAAATTGACCTCCAAAATTTGAGTTATCAGTGGACAATAAAACAATTCAATCTGTGTCAAGTTCTTTTTGCTGGTTTGTGTTTGAAGCTTTAATAAAAATATATAAAATTTTAAAAAGTACGCGATACATTGTATCTGTGTGAGCAGCTTATTCCAGGCAGGTTCAGTGCTGACCTTGTTTTCCACCCTGTTGGCTCTCGCTGTCCCTTCCAATTTGATTATTTCTTTTAAATTTCCCCTTCTGAAGGTTTTCTCTGGAAATGTGGACAACGACAGTAGGAAGCCCAACTTGTTTGACCCTCCAATCATAGCACAGTATGTACGCATCTACCCGGTGTCCTGTCACAGAGCCTGCACCCTACGCTTCGAGTACTTCGGCTGTGAAATGAATGGTAAATTTCAACCAAGAACCTCTACATCAGTGTTCAACCACCAGTCCATGGACCAGTGCTGGTCCACAGAAATTTCCTGCCAGTCCACAGGGCCAGCATGTGCATCGGGTCCGAGATGGTATTCTTCAACCGCCGGTCCACGGTGCAATCGATGCGGTGTTATCTTTGGGCCACCTCCCCTCTTCCTTACTGCTGCACAAAGCCGTGGGCAGCGGCTCCTCGTGCGTCCCGCACCTCATCTGGAAGCCTTCCCTCTGACATTGCGACGTCAGAAAGAAGGCTTCCGGTTCAGGCGCAGAACACGCGTAGGAGCCGCTGGCCGCGGCTTTGTGCACTACAGCAGTAAGGAAAATTGGAGCCGGCCCAAAGATAACACCGGGGGCAGCATAAAACGGCCAGGAGGGAGCAGGCCAGAAGGTAAGGCACAGCATGGAGTATACACAGCATGTGTATAATGAAGAAAACCCTCCTGCTCCTTGAAGCCTCACTGCTTAAATAGTCTCCTAGGCTAACTTTCCACCTCCCTATTTTCTAACCTGCTGATTTTTTACATGGTGGATAAATCATATATCATATAATTAATTTAATTTTTAATCGCATTGTTACATAATGTTCATCCACAAAACGAAGCATTAACTGAGTTAGGCAAAATTGTCTGATTCAGTGTGTGATAGAGCTTTTGTTAAAATTGCCTCCTTATCCCTGTAAATGGTTATAGGGAAGGTAGAAGTATAACTGGTCATGTACTATTTGTATTTAATTAGAGAAAGAGAAATCTAGTAAAAAAAACCCAAAACATGGTGGGAGGGAGACAACAAAGGTAGGGGGAATGATTAATTCAGGGCCGGATTAAAGGGTAGGTCCAGTAGGCACGTGCCTCAGGCCCGAAAATATCAGGGGGGCCCAGAGCCGGCATTAGTGGGGGAACAAACAGGGCAGGGGGCCCCTGACTGCCTGGTGAGGTCAGCTTCCCTACCACCGCCCGCAAGTGAACCGAACCCAGGCCGCGGGGCCCTAACACTGCACTGGCTTCCTTTCACCAAATAAACACGCCCTCTGTGATGCTAGGCTGAGCTCAGCTTTCCGGCGCACTCCCGATGCCTGCCGGCAAACCCCCCCCCCCCCCCCACTCAGGCCCCAATCACTCTTCCAGACCCCAGCGCCCATCAGGCTGGGGTCCAAACACCTACCCGATGCTGTCTTCTGGCTTCCCTGGGCCTTCCTGGCCCCTTAGGAGTCTTCAGCACGCTCCCGCGCCTTAGCCAGACTTGTGGCCTACTTTGGGGCATCTTCATGCATGTGCGGGAACCCACACATATGCTGACGCGTCTTTCTCCCGATATTCCTTGGCAGCCGTGCATGTGGGGAACTTGACTGCCGTGCTCTTCAGGGGGAGGGAGTTAGGAGAGCAGAAAGATGCCAGGGCATGGGGGTAGGGAAGGGAAACTAAGGAGACAGATACCAGACCAGAGGAAAAGGAACGAGAGGAGATGCCAGAGCATGAAGGGGGAGGGATAGATAGAAGAGAAGAAAAGGAGAGAGATGTCAGGTCATGGGGTAGAGTGAGAAGGAAGGAAGGAAAGGAGAAGAGAGAGATGCCAGAGCATAGGGGAAGGGGTGGAGACAGAAAAATGGAGAGGAGGTGAAGCTGAAATGAATGATGTACAAAGGAGAGAAGGGGCATAGGACAGACAGTTTATTGAAGGGACATAGAAAGAGGGAAGATGCCATATGGAAGAGAGAGCGGACACTGGATGGAGAGGGCAGTGGATGGAACGGGCAAGAGAGAGGGGGGACAGACGCTGAATTGAAATGTGGGGGAGAGGGGGGACAGATACTGAATGGAAGTTTGAGGGGGGTAGACATTGAAGGGGGGTGAGAGAGGGGAGCAGACGCTGGGAGGAAGTGGGGAGGAGAAAGGAAAGAGGGCACATGCTGGATTGAGGAAGAGGATAAAGTTAGATACTGGAAGGGGTGAGGGAAAGAGGTGGCAAGCTATAGGTAGACACAATGAAACAGGGAAATTGAGGCACAATGAAACAGGGAAATTGAGGACTGAATAGTAAGAAATAATTTAGACAGGCAGTGAACTTGTGTACCTTTGGGCCTTTGAATTAATGCTACCTTGATTGAATTGTGTTAATTCTGAGAATTTTCATCTGTGTCTATATTTTGCACTGTTCAGGAAGAAATGCATGTTACTTTTTCTCTGGGGTTGTACTGCATGCAGAGTTTTGCATCTTAGGGTTAGGGTTTTAGTTTTTGGTCCCGTATTTGCATAGGGGTTATCTGTGCTCTGGTAGGAATGAATGTTGAGAAGCATACAATGTAGTTTAATTTTGTGGTTAACCATTATGTGTTATTAATATAAGAGTATATTGTGCGTGTGTGTATATATATATATATATATATATATATATATATATATATATATATATATATATATATACACACACACACAATATACTCTTATGGAAGAAATACTGTTACAATTAGTACTATTATGGGGGCAGGGCCTGGGGCGGAGATGGGTGGGGTCTGGCCCATGACTTAGCCCAGTGCCAGTCCACAAAATAAGAGAGGCGTAGTCAGTAGAAGGAAGAAGGTGTTGATGCCCCTGTACAGGTCATTGATAAGGCCCCACTTGGAGTATTGTGTTCAGTTTTGGAGACCGTATCTGGCGAAGGACATAAGAAGACTTGAGGCGGTCCAGAGGAGGGCGACAAAAATGATAGGAGGCTTGCGCCAGAAGATGTATGAAGAGAGACTGGAAGCCCTGAATATGTATACCCTAGAGGAAAGGAGAGACAGGGGAGATATTATTCAGACGTTCAAATGCATGCTGAGTGCTATTCTATAAATGATGTTCCTAGTTGGACGCCGTTTATAGACTAGCGCACAGCTGGGATTCATGTCTAACTTTTAGGTACAAGGATTCACACCAACTAAACTCTGGTGTTCACCTCCTTGCCAAAATTAGGAGTGCATCCCCCAAATTCTCTAATAGTGTGTGCACCTTAAGTTAACACCCCTTACCTGCCAATGCCCCTCCCGTGGCCACACCCTCCTTTCAGTTGCGCGCTTAAGGCTTTACGTGCTTATCTTTATAAAATAGCCAATTAGCGCCAATTGTTAGCAGCAAATTACTGGCACTAACAGCCTCGTTAATTAAATTGTGCACACAAACTGGGCATGCACCCAAATCCGCACGCACAGTTTTAGGCACCATTCGTGCTGAGATTCTCCCTTTTGTGCATAAGGGAGAGCCCCCTCTCCACTCCTGAACATTGTGGCCACACAGTCTGAGCCCACAGAACTCAATATGCTTATGAGTTTTATTGGCATATTATTTTTATGGGTGTCTCTTTTCTTAGCAAACAGCCAGTAAATATACTGACAAGTGTCAGTGTTGCTTCTAGGTTTATAATGCCATAGTAATACATGCCGCTTAAGGAGAAATATGCTTTTAAATGAGACTTAATAAAGAGCTTGGAACACACATGGAGGAAGATGCTTCATTTCAAGCCCTTTTTCAGTCTTTTGAGATTTTAGTCAGATGCAAAGGGAAGTCTCTTACTTATGAAAGACCGTCTGTATCCAAAGCCCACTGTAATTGGTACTTATTAGAGAGAACCTTCTTCGACCTCTCAAATGTCCTCTCAGGGAGGGTGTGGCCAATAACTCAGCTGACCAAGCACAATCAGTAGTCTGTCGGCTTCAGAAATTAAAAATACTAGCTCTGTGCATGTTTGATTCTCAGCAGTGAGCAGAGCACTTCAGATACTCGGCATTATTTATTACTTCCTTACTGGGTAGACTGGATGGGCTAGTGTGGTCTTTTTTTGCTGTCATCCACTATATTACTATCCACCCCTTAAACTGCGATAGAGGTTTCTACCTCGGCCCAGAGCGCTAAATGCTCTGACGCTGTGCCAACGCGCATAGACTTCCTATGAGCGGAGCATTGAGCGTCGCAGGTCACGGTAGAAACTCCTAACATGGCTTAGTAAAAGAGAGCCTATGTTATGTTGCTCTACTGTCTCTCATACAAATACCTATACAGGTCTCTCATCCCCCTCCTTTACAAAGCCGCACTAGCGTGTTTAGCGCTGGCTGCCATAGTAACAGCTCTGACGCTCATAGAATGCCTATGAGCATCCAAGCTGTTGCCGCCATGGCACGGTACGGCTTTGTAAAGGAGGGGGTAATTAATTATCTAGGTAAGCACAATTTGAAAATATAAACAGATTAACAAACTCAGTACAAAGCAACATCATCATCATATTTGATAAACCAAACTCAAAATATTATATAAGCTGTTTATAATATTAAAATACTACTACTAATGTTTATATACCACCCAGTTTGCCATAAAGGATCAAAGCGGTTAACAATCCAATCAAAGCAATGAAAAGAACTGTTTAAAAATAGGAAAGACAGAGCAAAATAAACTAAGTATCACACATCTAATAAACAAAATATTTGATACATTCTTCAAAAATGCAAGTTGAAGTACTGAATTCAAATCCTATCAGTGCAAAAAGGCCAATTGAAAATAATGGGCCTTTTAGGGCTCCTTTTACAAATGTGCGTTGGCGGTCTAACATGCGTAATACTGCGCGCTAAACCGCCGGCTGCGCTAGCCGCTACCGCCTCCTCTTGAGTAGGCAGTAGTTTGTAGGCCAGCGCGGGGGTTACCGCGTGATGATAAAAGCAGCTTGATAAAAGGAGCCCTAAGTGCCTTTTTAAAATATAGGAGAAATTCTTCCTTTTTCAATGCTATGGGTAAATTATTCCATAAAATTGGAATCAGATAAAATATACAATTTCTAGTGGAGGCAAGTTGAGCATGCAATATGAGGTATAGCTTACTCTTATCATTCGGTGATCTTATCACTTATGTAGTGCTGTACATTTTGACCTTTATAGACGGTCCCTGCTTACAATCTAACTTGGACAGACATGACATATAGGGTTGGGGATGCAGAAACCAAGGTGAGAGGAGTTAGGAGTTGAAAGCACTCTAAGAGGTGGGCTTTTAACTGGGCCTTGAACACTGCCAGAGAAGGAGCCATTTTTGTTCACAGCTCTGCACGAGGCAGGAGCATAGGAAGATCACTCCTGCCCTGCTTCACCGCTAGACCACCAGGTAAGGTGTAGAGAGGTCTGGGAGGTGGGGGGGGGGGAAGGTGGGGGGGTCATGGTTTAGAAACTCGCAAATAACTGAAGTCTCGCGTCCTAAACCCGCAAATTTGAAGGGAGAAATGTATGTGGTGTATTGTGGTATATAAGTAAAATTTAATGTTATAAATGTTTTTCCTGTGTGAGAGACTATGGGGGTCCTGTGAAATGTGTTGGCTACGGCTACCATACCATTTTCCTGAAGGTTCAAAGAAATAGTAAGTCAGAGCGAAATACGTACCCACACATTTAGACATGGAAATTTCAAGAACAAACCACCTAGACATCTTCTCTTTCTTATATACGTACCAGTCGATATTTAGTCAGTGGTGAGCGTTTTATAAAACAGTGTTAACTTTGCTGTACCCACATAGCTTCTGACTATCACTGCTGACATGGATAGTCAGTGCTGGTGATCAGACATGACATGATATTGAATATCCAGCGGCTCTGAGCATTTAGCATTTGTGAGATGTGTTACATTCTAGAATAATATCATTTAAGGGCTAAAGAGCCTCATTTGAGTTTTACGTTTATTAAAATATTTGATATGCTGCAAATACTAAAAGGTCTAAGCAGTTTAAAATAGGAAAAGAAAGAACCGATCTAACAAGGTTGGATAGACATCCACAACAAGAAGCAGTGACGTGCTGCTCCAAGTCCGGCCCTAGCAGCAGCTGGACTCACACAGCAAGACTACAGATTTACGATAAGGAGGTATTAAATGCTAATTAGAAAACCAAATGCACTTTTAGTAATAATTTGAATTTAGGATAGGCCAATTCAGAATGAAGAGAAGAGGGAAGGCTGTTCTAGAGGAAAGGAGACAAGAAGAAACAGGCAGCAAAACAAGCGGATTCATAGTGCGCTGTCTTATGGAGACGGAAGAACCAATCTATAAGAATCCAATGAATGTAAGAAGGTGTGTACGGAATGGTGACAGAGGCAAAATATGCCTGACAAAAGACATTCTAGAATGGAATCTGAGCACTCAACACACTGCACTTTGCTGCCCATCATTTCATGCTTTTCATACAAATGTCCCTAAGTATAGATATAAATAGATGAACTTGTCTCTTCTATCTCTATCCATTTCTAGACAGACACAGTGTTGGGGAGATATTTGCTTAGGCCTGGATTCTGTAGAGCGCAACCCAGCTCCGATAATTGGCAATTAACACCTAATAATTTATGCTAATTGGCTCTAATCAGAAGTTCTGTGCCCAACTTTCTAAGCGCAAAACACAGGGGAAACAAATCCACAGGAAACAGAATAGTAAAAACAAGTGGAATTGTCCAATAAGAAAAGGTGCAACAAATAAAGATGTCTTTCAACTCATCTGGACAATCAGGTTATTCTTTATTCTTCCAAAAATACTCGACCCGACATGTACATGTTTCGGCCCTACGGCCTGCGACAGGAGTCTATAGGTAATGTATAAAATCATATAAACACATATAGAAACAAATAAACACTATAATAATAAAATATATGGTAATAAAAACATTCAAAACATTCAAAATATTAAAAGGAAACAGCAAATTGCATATAAAAGTTTCTTTAAACAATGCAAAACAACATATACTTTAATAAACCGAACATAAAAAATAATAAATAAATACAAATGAATAATGACTAATATCGTATAAATTTATCATATAAATATCATATAAATTTAAAATCAACCATAACAACAAAATATCATATAAATTTAAAATCGAACATAGTTTAGATATCACAACAAAGCAATATAGATATTCCATATATTATTAATAGAAATCAATATATTATTACTAGGAAAATTATATATCAATGAAAAATGAAAGATAAGGTGACTAAAAAGCAATCAATGGAATATCTATATTGCTTTGTTGTGATATCTAAACTATGTTCGATTTTAAATTTATATGATATTTTGTTGTTATGGTTGATTTTAAATTTATATGATATTTATATGATAAATTTATACGATATTAGTCATTATTCATTTGTATTTATTTATTATTTTTTATGTTCGGTTTATTAAAGTATATGTTGTTTTGCATTGTTTAAAGAAACTTTTATATGCAATTTGCTGTTTCCTTTTAATATTTTGAATATTTTGAATGTTTTTACTACCATATATTTTATTATTATAGTGTTTATATGTTTCTATATGTGTTTATATGATTTTATACATTACCTATAGACTCCTGACGCAGGCCGTAGGGCCGAAACATGTACATGTCGGGTCGAGTATTTTTGGAAGAATAAAGAATAACCTGATTGTCCAGATGAGTTGAAAGACATCTTTATTTGTTGCACCTTTTCTTATTGGACAATTCCACTTGTTTTTACTACCCAACTTTCTAAGTGCATTCTATAAAGTGTCGCGCATAAGTTCTAATGCGCAACTCAAAAGAGGGTGTGGCTAGGGGAGGAGCATGGGTGGACTGTAGGCATGATCCACGCACAACTTAGGCCTGGTTTTCCTTGGCCTAAATGGGAGCACCTAAATGTTAGTCACACATATGGGCGCTAAGCGTATTTCTCTATATGCCAAATGTCTTTAATAGAATTATGCTAAGTGCTGATTTTTTTGGTGCCATATATAATTTTGGGTTAGTGAACTAACAGCCTGCTTTGTCGCTTGATCCATTACCGACTGCTCTTTTCTGCTCATGAGCAGCTTGTGAACTCTTCCCTTTCACTACTTTTCTTCTCTGTGAACTGTTGTATTACAGTATATTTCAACATGGCAGGTTGCTCTGATGCACTTGGGATGAAGTCCCACCTGATTTCCGACAAACAGATCACGGCGTCCAGCATCTACAAGACCTGGGGAATCGATGCTTTCACCTGGTACCCTCGCTATGCTCGTCTGGACAAGCAAGGAAAGAGCAACGCCTGGACCGCCCAGAGCAACAGCCCCTCGGAGTGGCTGCAGGTATGTCTGTTTTAAATGACAACTGTTGGGGTAGCCTGGGGATTCTCTTTTTCAGAAGACAGCTGGGAAGGATGTGCAGAGCAGTGCTGAAAATGAAGGGGCTGATATTCATGGTGACTTAACGGGACAGGCGAGGCCCCTGCCCATTATCTGCTGAGTGAAGGAGTGGTCTAGCGGTTAGAACGGCCGCCTTAGCACCTTGAGATTGTGAGTTTGATCCCAGCCTGCTCCTTATGACTCTGGGCTCAATCCCTCCATTACCCCAGATACCAAAGTTAGATTGTGAGCCTGCTGGGACAGAAAGGGAAAATACTTAAGGGCACCTTATTACTCTTCAATGTGTTGTAAAGCGCTTTGGGTGAATCTCTTCCAGCTATTTAGTAGATTCTTTTACTTTTGTTAATGTAAAGCGTCCGAGACAATCAGTTACATCAGAGGTGTCCAACCTTTTGGCTTCCCTGGGCCGCAAGACAGAGGAGGGAGCCAGCAAGACGGTAAACACTGTAACGCCCTCGACCGGGGCCGCACAAAATACTTCACAGGGCCACATGCGGCCCTTAGGCCGCAGGTTGGACACCCTGAGTTACATTCTTCTCATTCCCTTCTGTCAAAGGATGTAAATATAAGAAATACCACCAACATCTTTTAGCTTATCAAGCAGCTTCCTGGGATAAAGATTTAAGTTCCCTGATCTCTAATGCTGGGTTGTATCAACATTTCAGGAAACACTTAAAAACCTATTTATTAACCATATTTTTAGGTAATTGACTGTATCTTGAAAATCTCCTTGCTTTTGTAAACTGTATGGATCTTACTGTTATGCGGTATAGAAGAAGGCTTTTATGTTATGTTACAGTTAATAAATCCCAATAAATATTCAGTGGCACTGAATAGCAACACTAACCGCCAAACACGAAGCTGGCTGGTCATTGTGGGTGGTCATTGGATTCTGCTCAGTACATACCAGGGATTTAATAAAGCTCTTCCACAAATCACAGTGCAGTCAGCAGCTGGGACTTCTTATTACTGTCCTTTCTATACTTAATTTAATGTTAATATTATTATTATACATAAATAAGGTCCGTAGTTACAACATTTGGCCAGTCTACTTTGGAAATTAGCAAGACAAATCTTCATGGTTGAACCCCCCCCCTTCCCCCCACCTCCTGTACTTAACAGCTAAATTTTGAGCAGACATATCCAACAAGCTGCTAAGACCTGTCACTTCTATCTCTTCAATATCACCAAAATTCACCCCTTCCTCTCTGAGTACACTACCCGGACCCTTGTCCAAGCTCTCGTAACCTCACGCTTAGATTACTGCAATCTACTCTTAACTGGTCTCCTGCAGTGTCAGCTCTCCCCCTTGCAATCAGTGCAAAACTCTGCTGCACGACTCATCTTCTACCAACCTTGCTACGCTCATGTCACCCCTCTCCTTAAGTCACTTCACTGGCTCCCTTTCTGCCTTCACATACAGTTCAAGATTTAATTGCTGACCTACAAGTCTTCATTCTTCTGCCCCTCAATCTCTCTCCTCTCTTCTCTCTCCTTATACATCTCCCAGAGAACTCCGTTCCTCAGATAAGTCACTCTTAGCGTTACCCATCTCCTCCACTGCCAATTCCAGACTTTGTTCCTTTCTTCTAGCTGCCCCCTATGCCTGGAATAAATTACCCGAGTTTGTCCGTCAAGCCCCTTCCCTTGTTTAAAAGCAGACTGAAAACCCACCTTTTTGATATAGCCTTCAATCCTTAACCCTACTCCTCACCACCCTCCAACCCAGCCAGCTGATTAACCGTTCCCCTTACATCCTGTTGGGCTGTCTTGCTCTTTCGAGCAGGGACCATTTTCATCTTCTTTGTGACTTTGTGCAGCGCTGCTTGCATCTTGTAGCACTATAGAAATAATAGTAGTGGTAAGTGTGCAGGCGCTGAAGGCATTCCTAGCGCACTGTTTAATTTTGATTTTCAGTGCTAGCCAAGGTTAGCTGGGTAACAATGAGCAGACAATTGCTGTCTTACCAGGAAAATGTTATCCAGTGAATATGTTCAGACAGTGCAGTGGTGGGCTGAAGACATGGGAAAAGTTGATTGGACTAAGGCATTTGGTTAGCTGTCCCACTCAGTGACTTTGTCCTCCCCATCAATAAAAAAAAAAAAAAAAATTGAGGAGGAGTTGTTAATGGAATTTATATGGGCAATTAAGCAGTCTTCAGCAATCAAAAGGGGCCAGAGGTTTAAAGTGCATCTGAGAATTCCATTTTGAAATCCCCTTGTGTATGTTGTACCTGCTATAACAGTATAAAATCCTGAATTGTAAAGGGAGTCTTCCCTTTGCAGATTAGCACTGAGGCATGTAGTCACTCTAAATGGGCAACTTTCCTGATTTGGGGAGGGAGAGAGTTGCAGTTCCCACTATCCGTGCTCTTCAACATATTTATAAACGACCTGGAAATTGATACGACGAGCGAGGTGATTAAATTTGCAGACGATACGAAGTTATTCAGAGTAGTGAAGACACAGAAGGATTGCGAAGACCTGCAACATGACAAACACGCTCAAGAAATGGGCCACGACATGGCAAATGAGGTTTAACGTGGATAAGTGTAAAGTGATGCGTGTCGGTAATAAAAATCTTATACATGAATACAGGATGTCCAGTACGGTACTTGGAGAGACCCCCCAGGAAAGAGACTTGGGAGTACTGGTCGACAAGACAATGAAGCCATCTGCACAATGTGCGGAGGCGGCGAAAAGGGTAAACAGAATGCTGGGAATGATTAAGAAGGGGATCACAAACAGATCGGAGAAGGTTATCATGCCATGGTATGCCCCCACCTGGAATACTGCGTCCAGCACTGGTCACCGTACATGAAGAAGAAGAAGAATAATTTATTTTTTTGTATTCTACTATACCAAAAGTTCAAAGCGGTTTACAACAGAAAAGATACATACAGTCAATGTATATAAAATACATAACGCAGTCGATAAAAAAGAATACATCAATTAAAAAGCAAGAAGAAGTTAACAGTATCACAACTAAAATGTAAACATGTCAAACAGACGTGTCTTTAGTGATTTTCTAAAATCACTATAAGAAGTAGCCTCAAGTATAGGTTTTCCAAGCCATATGTTCAGTTTAGGGCCTGGAATGGTAAACTTCTGTCAAAAAACTTCTTATATTGACATGACTTTAGAAAAGGGTAATTAAATAGATTTATTCTACGTGTACTCTTATTAGAATAATTCAAAGAAAACTGAGAGGCAAGATAATCTGGTAGCATCCCGAAAACTGCTTTGTAACAAATGCAAGAAAACTTAAACAGAACTCTGGATTCCACTGGCAGCCAGTGGAGTTTTTGATAGGACACAGTACTACTCGATAGGGTCCAGAGAAGAGCGACTAAAATGGTTAAGGGGCTGGAGGAATTGCCGTACAATGAGAAATTAGAGAAACTGGGCCTCTTCTCCCTTGAAAAGAGGAGACTGGGAGGGGACATGATCGAAACATTCAAGATAATGAAGGGAATAGACTTAGAAGATAAAGACAGGTTGTTTGCCCTCGCCAAGGTAGGGAGAACGAGAGGGCACTCTCTAAAGTTGAAAGGGGATAGATTCCCTACAAACGTAAGGAAGTGCTTCTTCACCCAGAGAGTGGTGGAAAACTGGAATGCTCTTCTGGAGGCTGTTATAGAGGAAAATACCCTCTAGGGATTCAAGACAAGGTTAGACAAGTTCCTGCTGAACCAGAATGTATGAAGGTAAGGCTAGACTCAGGGCACTGGTCTTTGACCTAAGGGCCGCTGCGGGAGCGGACTGCTGGGCACGATGGACCACTGGTCTGACCCAGCAGCGGCAATTCTTATGTACCACCCACTAGAGGCCAGCAGAGCATCTGTAGATTTTGTTGCCCTGGGATGGGAAGGTCGTATGGCTGTTGAGGAAGAAAATGTAAAAGATAGTCATGATATTACAAACATGGTTATTCTTTCTGCCCCTACCTCACATTTGTTTAATTATCTGTACATCAGGTAGCACTATAGAAACAATTAATAGTAGTAGTAATGATTAGTTCAAGTGGGAGTGCTGTATGTCATAAGGCGCCGTGCAAATGGTAGTGTTTGGCTGAAGGGAGACATACAGAATGGATGAATGTCTAAGAAACGGAAGTTGACATATTCCCAAAATGGAAAATGGAGTCTAGCAAAGTACTCTCAAATTCCTTCCAAGCAGCTGGAAGGCTTTCCGGTAATGTGGCATTCAAGTGTAAACGCCAGCTAAACCTGCAGACTACATTTCACATACTGTACAAAATCAGAGGTAGCCTACACCAGTGTTCTTCAACCTTTTGACACCTATGGACCGGTGGAAATAAAATAATTATTTTGTGGACCGGCAGTTGAAGAACACTGGGCTAAGTCATGGGCCAGACTCCGCCCCCATAATAGTACTAATTGTAACATCATTTTTTTCATTCATTTTTCATATATACACACAATATAATTGTATTAACACCACATAATGGTTAACCACAAAATTAAAACACACAAAGCACACTGTATGCTCTTCAACATTAATTCCTACCAGAATACAAATAACCCCATGCAAATGCAGGACCAAAAACTAAAAGTACTAATATTGACAAACAAACCCTAAGATGCAAGACTCTGCAAGCAGTACAACCCCAGAGGAAAAGAAACAAATGCATTTCTTCCTGAACAGACAAATCAATCACTAAATTTAAAAAAATAAAATTATTTCCCCTACCGTTGTTTCCCTCTCTCCATGCTGTGCCTTGCCTTCTGACCTCCCTCCCCCCCGGTGTTATCTTCGGGCCGGCTCCCTCTTCCTGAGTGATGCAGTGCACAAAACTGTGGGAAGAGGCTCTTACGCACGTCCTGTGCCTCATCTGGAAGCCTTCCCTCTGACATTGCAACGTCAGAGAGAAGGCTTCAGGTTCAGGCACAGGACACACATAGGAGCCTCTTCCCACAGCTTTGTGCACTGCAGCACTCAGGAAGAGGGAGCCGGCCTGAAGACAATGCCGCGTTGATCGCACCATGGATCGGCGGCTGAAGAGCACTGAATGGGGCCTGATGCACGTGCTGGCCCTGTGGACCAGCAGGAAATTTCTGCGGACTGGCACCGGTCCACAGACCTGCGGTTGAAGAACACTGGCCTACACAATCTAATCTAATTGAGGATTTATGGGTCGTGCTATGCCTACATAGGTTCAAGGTGACTTACGAAATGGAATAAGGAGAACTGAAAGGAGCAGTAAGAGGAATCTTTGGAATCCATTACAACAAAGGTATTGTCATCGTGTGTTACCAGGCCGGGCCGGGCCCGGTCCAAGCGGGTATGGCCGAGAGAGCACAGAGCACATGGCGCTGACAGAGCGGCTAATCAGTTCCCAATTGGTATGGTGGATCAAGTAATAAAAAACACCTGGATTGATTCAAACTTCAGGAACTCCAATTTTCAGAAAAACCCAAAATAACATACTTGGTTCAAAAGGAAAACTTGGCTTTCAAAAATATATTCCAAAATGGCCTCCCTTGGGCTTGAGTCCTTCTTGGTCCACTCAAACTTTTTACACCAGAGAATGCTTGCAACCCCAGTATTATATTCAACTGGTTCAAAAAATGCTTTCACACAGTTTTTATTCAAAATTATCACTGGCAGCGTCAGACTGGATTTGCCTCTGAGCTCTTCTGACAGCAGAGCTCAGAGCAGAAGGGACCTCCTCCCACACTACGACTGTTGGTTGTGGTCCCTCCCCAACAGGATCCACAATCCAGTCAAAAAAAGAGACCAAAAGGAAAAAATATCCAAAAAGACCACTCCCAGGGCTGTGCAGTGCTAACTGCCACAGCTTAGAAAAACTCAGGTTTTTCCCAAAAGAAACTTGCCAAAACCTTGATATTTGGCAAAAGCCCAGGATAACCTCAGTTCAAACATAATCAGTTTTCATGTCACACAGGTCAGTTTCAGTATTTCCTACACTAAAGTCCTTGACTTCTTCAGGGTCTAAATACTCCTCATTCTCAGAAGTTTCACTCATAAAATCTTCCAACATTTCCGATCTGACCTGTGTGTTCTGTTGAGGTATGATGCTTCAAGTCCTAAGAACTGGTCTTCCTTTGATACACTGTTTCCTCTCCAGCTCGGGTTGGTTCAGTGGCTGCCTCCTTTCTGAGCACTGCTGCTGGCCCTTATAAGCCTCAGGATAATGAGCTGCAGATGTTGCTTGTTCCTGGCTAAAGTGGAGACTAGAATGTTCTTGGTGTCGCCTTGAACTGGGTCCCCATGAATGTTGTGAGTTGCCTTGTAAACATTCCCCCTAGGAACACTTCCCAGCACTACTAGTTCCACCTGCATGTTGTTCCCCCTTTCCCAGTATACGCCTTACAAATGGATATTATATCTCACTATGACCAGCAGGGGGAGACTGAGACAAAAACTTGTAGTATATTAGCTGAGGCGCCCTCTAGCAATCTAATCTATCTCAGTCTCCAGCAGGTGATAAGACTAATTCAGCTCCCCTCTTAGTACTGTTGGAATTTGTTTTGGACTCCTGGGTTCCCCTTTTGTGCTGGACGGAGCTTGGATGGGTCCTGTTTGGGGATCCATCCGATCTCGGGGGTGTTAAACCCGGCGGGTCTCGTGCTGGCTCTCTCCCTCCACCTTCTTCCACCTCCCCAAATTTTTGTAGAGGTGCCTCAGCCGGCGCGTACCGACTTGAGGTGCACGAGAGTTTTCAAAATCAGAGGAAAGGGAGGAAACGCATAGAGGAACCTGCCCGTCCAATTCAGAAGGAAAGTATTCGCCTCGAGATGATCCAGGGAGTAAATCCTGGAGCAGAAGCGAGGCAACTTGTGATTGAGGGGTGAAGCGAGCAGATCTATCTGCGGAGTCCCCCATTGAGCAAACACCTGACGCAGAGTCGAGGAATGGAGCGACCATTCATACGGTTGAAGAAGGCGACTCAACCTGTCCGCCAGGCAATTCTGTTCGCCCTGGAAGTAAACCGCCCGAAGGAAGATGTTGTGGTGCAACGCCCACTCCCAAAGCCGAAGAGCTTCCCTGCAGAGAGACAGGGAACCCATACCCCCTTGCTTGTTTACATAATACATCGCCACCTGGTTGTCCGTGCGCACCAGGACCACCTGATCCTGAAGCAAATGTCGAAAAGCCACCACGGCATTGTAAATGGCCCGGAGCTCCAGAAGATTGATGTGGCAGCGACGCTCCGCACTCGACCAAAGACCCTGGGTCCAAAGGCTGTCGAGGTGCGCCCCCCCCCAGGTGTACGCAGAGGAGTCAAAACCTTTTGAGGCGGGGACACGAGAAATAGCAAACCTCTGGAAAGATTGGAAGAGCTGGTCCACCAATGGAGCAAGCGTCTCAAGGAGGGAGTCACCGCAATGTGCTGTGAAGCGGGATCCCAATCCTGTCTCCACTGAGACGCCAGAGTCCACTGAGGGACGCGAAGGTGCAGTCTGGCGAAGAGCGTCACATGAACGGTAGAGGCCATGTGCCCCAGGAGGATCATCATTTGCTTGGCCGAGACCGAAGCCTTCAGGGAGACCAGCTGACAGAGCCGAATGAGGGCGGCCCGCCGAGGCTGAGACAGAAACGAACGGAGGCGAACCGTGTCCAGCACGGCCCCAATGAACTGCAGGGACTGAGAAGGGCACAACTGGGACTTTGGAAAGTTGACCTCGAAGCCCAGACGCTGAAGGAAGATAATAGTTTGATGGGTCGCTGAAATAACCCCCTCCCTCGACGGGGCTTTGATAAGCCAGTCATCAAGTTACAGGAAAACTTGAAGTCCTCGCGACCGCAAGGCTGCCGCCACCACCACGAGGCACTTCGTGAAGATCCGTGGGGACGAAGCGAGCCCGAACAGGAGGACCCGATATTGTAGATGAAGGTCTCCCACCTGAAAACGAAGGAACCTTCGGGAGGCCGGATGGATCGGAACATGAGTGTAGGCCTCCTTCAGCTCGAGGGAACACAACCAGTCCCCCTCGTCCATCAAAGGATACAAAGTGGGAAGAGAGAGCATATGGAACCGCTCCCTGACCAGGAACTTGTTCAGCTTCCGGAGATCCAGGATAGGGCAGAGGTCCCCGGTCTTTTCGGGAACCAGAAAGTACCGGGAGTAAAACCCAGAGCCCCACTGACAAAGGGGGACATCCTCCACCGCCCGAAGGCGAAGGAGGGTCTGAGCCTCCTGGAGAAGCAGGGGGAGCTGCGCCCGGTTGAAAAGAGACTCTCCTGGGGGCCTGTCCAGTGGCAAGGTCCGGAAGTTCAGGGAATACCCCTCCCTGACGACGGAGAGGACCCAAGCGTCCGCAGTGATCAGCACCCAGCGGTGAGAGAAGGTGCAGAGACGGCCCTCGATAAGAAGAGGGGAAGGGCCGAGGGCAGAGGAGGCCAGCCCCCTCCTGCCGGGACAGTCAAAAGGACGGCACCGGTTTGGCCGCTGCAGGGGTCTGAGGCTTAGGAGGAGCCCTCTGCTGCTTTGGGTGCCAAGGAGGAGGCCTAGAAAACGCCGGCATCGATTTCTGTGGATAGCGCCGGGGAGGCAACCTATAAGACTTGGGCGGAGCGGGCTTCGCCTTGGCCCAGACAAAGGAGGCAAAAGAGCGCTCATGTGCAGAGAGGCGTTTGGTGGCGGCCTCGATGGAATCATCTAACAGCTCGTTACCCAAGCATGGAAGATTCGCCAACCGGTCTTGCAGGTTCAGGTCCATATCTACTATCCGGAGCCACGCTAGGCGACGCATGGCCACCGCAAAGGCAGAGACCCTGGAAGAAAGTTCAAAGGCATCATAGGAGGCCTGAAACATATAAAGCCGAATCTGCAAAAGAGTATCTCCCAAGGGAGCTCAGAATGGTTTGCATGAATTTATTCAGGTACTCAAGCATTTTTCAATGTTTTTGTCCTGGCAGGCTCACAATCTATCTAATGTACCTGGGGCAATGGGGGGATTAAGTGACTTGCCCAGGGTCACAAAGAGCAGTTTGGGTTTGAACCCACAACTTCAGGGTGCTGAGGCTATAGCTTTAACTACTGCACCACACTCCCCCCAATGTACCACTCTTTTAGAAAGTAGGAGTTTCCTATTTGCTGGGCAAACCTATTCCCTTCTGCACAAAAATGCAAGGATCTGATCCTCTTCCACATCGATTCTCTCAAAAAGGAAATCTTTTTACTACAATACCCTCTCCTGTAGTTAATCTCCTGGTTGGTGCGTTTCTGTCTTTTCCTTCTTTTGGCTTGTGATTAAAACTCTCAGATTTGCTCTTTGCTTCATCACTGAGGCAGAGAGGGTGGGTAAAAACTCTTGATTTTTTTACATATACTTCACACAAGGTCCTAATTTAAGGCTCAAGGGAGGCTTCAAACCAGCCATAAATTAATTAGGTTCAAAGGATGAGCCTTAAGCATGCATTTCTTCTGTTAGCGAACATTTCAAAAGGCACACAAGGGCAGAGGGAGGCACTCAAGCAGCTGGGGGAGGGGGATTCAGCACGGTGACGCTGTGTGAATCTGCCCCAAGCCTCAACCTCCCTAGCTACACCACTTGCCCACTTGCTAACCAATTAGTGCAGGGGAAGACACCAAATATCTTGCGGAGAGATGGTCCTGCAACAGAGAAACATCTACTCTATGCCCCCAAACATGCCCTGTGCGCCAAAGAAAAGAAATGTACATTTTAACATGTGGGTGGTGTATGCTGAGGCCGCAGTTAGTTCAAGGCTCCTGTTCACATGCCACTAGCATCATTTTTAGGCAGCAGAAAACATGTGTTAGTGGTTACTGACACTTAGTAGAAGGGTCCCTAAGTTATTTGTCCAAGGTCACAAAGATTGTTGGTGGAAAAACCAAGATTTGAAGTTGACTTACCTGGTTCAGAGTCTAATCTTTTAACCCTAGGCTATTCTCTTACCTTACAAAATACTGGCAAACTCTTCTAGGCCACGCCTTTTTCTTCTTTTATCTCTCAACAGATTGACCTCTTAACTCACAAAAAGGTCAGTGGGATCATCACCCAAGGTGCAAAGGATTTTGGGACCATTCAGTATGTTGCAGCTTTTAAAGTGGCTTACAGTGATGATGGAAAAGTTTGGACCATATATAAGGACAGCCGGACCAACAGTGACAAGGTACGAGCAATGGAGGTTACTGCGCATCTTCTTAAAAAGAGAAGCAAAGGTCGGGTGAAGCTTTCTTGCTGAGCTAAAATTGCATTTTGGCAAGCTTCTGAGATACACAAACAATTGAAAGTCTAAAGTGAGGCAAGCGAATAATCGGCTTGGTTTGCATTGGATGGGAAATGTGGAGAAATCCATGGCTGATTGCTGGCAGATTTGGAGAAAATCTGAAAGCAATTTAAAAATTTCAAAGGAAAATTGAGAAATGTTTATATTAGATTAAAAAAAAAATTTGAGAATGGGTTTAAGAATTTGGCTTTGCATTTTTTCAGTATGGAAGTTTTTCAAATTGTTTATCTTGCCCATCTTGAACAGTTTCATGCATTTTTGTACAAAAGGTATTGCTCGACTACAAAAGTAAGGTGTTTGCATTCTAACATTTTTATTGAAAGCTTCAATACCGCTACTAATGACTTGGGGGTCAATTCAGAGTGGTTTATTTATTTAATTTGTTTTCTATCCCGTTGTCCCCAAAGAGTTCAGAATGGATTACAGGCTAAACAACAGGCAAAAAACAAAAGGAATTGACCCCAAGATATCCACAGAGAAGAAAATCCAGAGAAAACAAAAAAACTCTGTGGAGTGACGATGTTCCTAAATGGACTTTATTTGAAAGAGTTCCAAAGGTACACCAAAATCATCCACATAAAAATAGGTTATCCACATAAAAGCCTTAAAGGACCTAGTCCGTTAGGGATACAAGACCCAACACGGTCCACGTTTCGATAAAAAGTCTTCTTCAGGGGTCCTATAAAGGTGAATACGTGGGAAAAGCTTTTCTATTGCAAACGCAAACAGTGTTTCACTTCCGGTTCACCACACAATTGTTTCCCACATATTCACCTTTATAGGACCCCCCAGGGAACCCTGAAGAAGACTTTTTGTCGAAACGCAGACCGTGTTGGGTCCTGTATCCCTAGCGGACTAGGTCCTTTAAGGCTTTTATGTGGATAACCTATTTTTATGTGGATGATTTTGGTGTACCTTTGGAACTCTTTCAAATAAAGTCCATTTAGGAACATCATCACTCCACAGAGTTTTTTTGCTTATTTACAGGTTAAACACACATTATTTCAGTACATGTTTATCCTAATCTGACACATAGAGGGTTCTAATGTTAATATACAGTTTACCGGTTACAATTTGCCATAGTTATCCTTACAGTGCAAGATTTTCAGTACAGGTTTTATCTAATTTTATACAGACAGTTTACAGGTTGGATTTGTCATAGTTACAGTGCAAGATTTTACAATACAAGTTTTCCTTACGTGACACAAACTGGTTCTGGTACCAGTATACATTTCTTTGTAGTCCATTGGGCAAGAGCAGGGTTTAGGTGAGGAGGTATGTTTTTTTATTGCTTTTCTAAAGCTGAGGAATCCTTCAAAGGATCTGATCTGCAGGGACAGTCGATTTCAGTGGCTCGGTATGAAGTGGGAGTAGGACTATCGGTTGGCAGTCGAAAAGCAAGACCAGGGGGCGTTTTGAGGCATATTTTGTCCTGGGAGTGGAGGGACTGGTTTGGCACGTATGGAGGAAGCTTAGCCGTCACATAGCCCAGCGCCATGTCATGAATGCTAGCATCAGGCCCTTGAAGATGTAACGTTTGATTACGGGCAGCCAGTGAGCCGATGCTAGAGCCTCTGGCACTTGAAAAGCAATTTCACCCCTGTCCATGTCTTTCTTTTTCCACATCCTCCCTTCCATTTGTGTGATATTAGTTTTTTTTATTGTAATCTAGGCTGCCATTCCCCCCTTTCTCTTCATTATAATTTTCTTTTAACATTGTAAGTCCTTAGATATTTAATTTATTTGCTGTCTGGTAAATAAACTTGAAATGGTATTCTAAAAATCCATCTCCGTTGAGGCTACTTTTCCATCAAAAAATGCATTATTAATCTTTGAGGGATATGATTATCTTTCAGTGTTTTAAAAGCTAGCATATATTGGTGATTCTTTGCTTGTTATATAATCCAAGGGAAGGTAAAAAGAAAATCCTTAAACATTGCAGCCACTGATATCCTACAGAGTAAAAAAGTTATGAACCCAGCCCTCAGGGCTTGCCTAGTCCCATCGGGTTTTGAGGATATCTACATTGAATATGCATGAGAGAGATTTGCATGCAAATCTAACACAAGGGCAGGGCTGGGTTGAGAACGGTTGCACTGGAAAAATCAGATTGTTTTCCATGTGGATCTGAGAGAGAAAAGGCTGGCTCTGCTGATCCTGCAAATTCCTACTGTAATTGATTGCGAGTGTGTCGGATTTGTGTGGAACCACTATAGATTTTGTGGGAAGTAGTTCCCTGTCTAAGAGGCACACATTAATGCAGGTATTCTTAACCCAGGCCTCAGGACACACCAAGCCAGTCAGGCTATCAAGATATTCACAATGAATTTATGAGGGTAAATGAAAAAGTTAAAGCAAAATACATTTAACGGCTTTAACAGAAGTAACTGTGAGCAATTGAACATATCACTTTTCCACATAGTCCCCGTGCACGACGACGTATTTGTTGTATCGTTCAACTAGCTTCTGCATTCCTGCAGAGAAGTTTTTCGACTGCTCCCAAAGCCAGGTGAGCCCCGCTTCCTTTACTTCATCATGCTTTTTATCTGTTGCTCTCCGGGTCGCAGTGATGCAGCCATGTCTCGTCACTGGTGATAATTCTCTCCAGAATACTCAGATCTTCTTCATACCATCTCAGGAACTGAGTCGCAACCTCCACACGCTGTTGCTTGGGAACCCATTGGGCGCAAACTTTCCCGTATCCCAAGTCATTATGCCTTGTGATAAATGCAGATCCAGAACTGATATCCAAATCTGCAGCCATTTGAGACACCGTTATCTGTCGGTCTTCTCTAATCAAGGCATCCGCTCCGTCAATGTGCTTTTGCGTGCGCGATGTTGATTGGCGACCACAACGATCTTCGTCAGTTACACTTGTTCTTGCTGCATTTAAACCTTTTGTTGATTCATGGTGCTATGTCCATACTAAGTTAATATCCGATGATGACTTTCCACAGGTTTCACTACCTCTGTCCAAAGAAAGCACACTACCACCTGTTGTTCTTCGTTGTTGCAGTCATGTGACAGAGTGTCCATGTTTCTGACCTCGTGGCTGCCACATGACTAAAGGCTCAGTGGACGAACTATCCAACAGGCAATATACGAGTAAATATGTGGCATTTTGCTATCTCTGTTCCGGTTAATACGTAATTTAACAATTGTCTTTAATTTTTTATTTGCCCTCATATGTGAGATAGATTTACTTGCAAGGGGGTGGGGGGAAGTACTGCATGCAGATTTGGCTAATGCATATTCATATTCATTGTCAATATCCTGAAAACCTGACTGTGTGTCCCAAGGACTGGGTTGAGGACCCCTGCTTTAAGTGACACAAAAAAAACCTCATGCAAGATCTTCAACTCCATTCTGAGGCAATTTATAATAATAATAATAAAAGGGAATGGAACTTGTCTTGTATGAGGAAAGACTAAAAAGGTTAGGGCTCTTCTGCTTGTAAAAGAGATGATTGAGGGGAGATAGGATTGAAGTCTACAAAATCCTGAGTGGTGTAGAATGGGTACAAGTGGATCGATTTTTCACTCCATCAAAAATTACAAAGACTAGGGGGGGGGGCCCTCGATGAAGTTACAGGGAAATACTTTTAAAACCAATAGGAGGAAATTTTTTTTCACTCAGAGAATAGTTAAGCTCTGGAATGCATTGCCAGAGATTGTGGTAAGAGCAGTTAATGTAGCTGGTTTTAAAAAAGGTTTGGACAAGTTCCTGGAGGAAAAGTCCATAAACTGCTGTTGAAACAGACATGGGAGAAGCCACTGCTTGCCCTGGATCGGTGACACGGAATGCCGCTACTATTTGGGTTTTTGCCGGGTACTTGTGACTTGGATTGGCCTCCGTGAAGACGGGATACTGGCCTAGATGGACCTTTGGTCTGACCCAGTAAGGCTATTCTTATGTTAATATTTTAGATTCACTTCTAGAAGTGGTATTGCACTTGATTGGAATTAATGTGCCCTATGAATTCATATGCTTTATCAATTGTTAGGAATTTAAGATTAATAATTTGTTTGATTTCATTTCTCCAACTATAGATCTTTCCAGGAAACAATGACAATAGCTCGCACAAGAAGAACATTTTTGACCCGCCATTTTATGCTCGCTTTGTACGCATTTTGCCTTATTCCTGGCATGAGCGCATCACACTGCGTGTGGAACTCCTGGGCTGTGATGAGTAGATTCAAGAGGAGAGAAAAGGGACAAGCAGAAGTAAGCAAGATCGCAGTGGCATCCCAGCATTCAACCTCTTTGCATACAAGTCGGCTGCTGTAACACTATGTGGCTTTTCCCATTCAACCCATGCTGATGTGGTAGAAGGCTCTCTGTTCTGTAACAATGGTGTAGTAAGGGGCGGGAGGTTCTCAGTGCCAGGCGCCGTCTTGGTGAGGACGCAGGCACCCATCCTCCTCTCCACCCCGCTGCTCCTTCTCCAAGCGCCTCCCCCCCAGTGCCATGTATCCACGCCGCTTCCCTATTCCCCCGTACCTCTGTAATGTTCCTGGCGCGAGCAGTAACCCCCAAGCTGGGGGTGTGCCAGCATCGGCGCTTCCTCTGACGCCACTTCCTGGATCCACGCCTAGGAAGTGGCATCAGAGGAAGAGCTAACGCAGGCACGACAGCAGCTTGGGGGTTGCTGCTTGTGCCAGGAACATTACAGAGGTACGGGGGAAGGGAAATGGTGCACACACAGCAGAAGGGAGCAGAGAAAGAGGCGGGGGAGAGTGCCACCGCCCTGGCGTCTCTCACCCTTGCTAAACCACTGCTTGTAATGTCTCTCATGAGGTTAAGTGAAGGGTGAGCATTGCTTGATTTTAACTGAAACCAGTTGTCACGATTGGATTCTTTTTTTTGTTTGCTTGTTTTCAGGTTAACAAAAAAATGAGCGTAAACTGTGCCAAGACTATTCCACAGATTTCTCTTTAGGAGCTCAGAAACCTTTGACTCATCAACACTGAAGCGTTGGTACCAGCAGCTCTTGAAAATGAATTTCTATGCAGTGTTTTCAGGAGCAGAGAAATGTAGCTTTCTATGTCCCAGATCGGTATGGCATGTTCTACACTGGATCCTGAGTGCTTGGTCTTTTCTGAAGGAGGAAAGTGTGGCAAATATTCTGTTTTACCACTTTCTGAAATGGGAAAATGTTTCTCACTGACTGGTTTTAACTTGTTGGGGGAGAGGAGGGTAAAAACATGCTGGTTCGTAGATACTGCTCTGTGCTCACAGCTAGAGGGTAGGTACATGTATTGATTGAAGCCTGGTCAGATTGCTATTTACCTCTTTTTTGAATCTATGCTTGTTAAACTGTATTTCTAAAAAGCATTTACACCCTGCCTTATGTAAAGTATGCATTAGTAAATATAGAAACACAGAGTATTTTAAGCTGATAAAGACCTAACTAATCAATCCCTCCCTCCTTCCTCCAATCCCCTTTTGAAACTACAGTATCATAGCCCTAGTTTGATTTCTGACTTTACGCCCTCATCACAACCACATACTAGGCACTGCATGGCAAGTTATTCCCTGAGACTGCAAGGGTAGCTGACGCTCTTTGGCGTACAGTCACATTTGTTGATGTAGTCTGTAGTATTGTCTCTTGGTTAAACGAGTATAACCATAGTACCTGGGACTCTTTGCTGAGATAAGAAGGAGAATGAATCTTCAGGGGCAGCCCAGCTGACACATGGGCCAGAATGAAACTTTACTGTCTTGATATTTCTAGAGGAACTGATCTGACACTTGCTGGCAACTGACAGTATGACTGTTTCATCTCTACCCTGAAAAACACCAATGCCAAGTAGCCGTGTCCTTCCCCCATCTCTGTTCACTGATCGTGATGACATGAGTGTCTCCTTGAGCATAAGAACAAGCAACTTGAAAGGTTAGACCTTGGGTTTAGAAGGCAGAGGCCCAGGACACTACAATGCGGTAGAATCCTCTTGCAGCTTAGAAATGAGTCACGAAGGGATAGTAGGCATGTGCACAGTGGCGTGGTAAAGGGGGGGGGGGGAACGGACCACCCCAGGATCCATTTTGGTTGGGGTGCCGGCACCTCTTCTCCTCTCGGGCCACCCCTCTCCTCCCCCGACGCACATGTGCCTTCACTTACCCCCACCCCCACCCCCACCGTAACTCTAGCTCCAACCTGCTGCATGCGCCAGCCTCGGCACTCCCCTCTGATGTTACTTTTGGGTCCCGCAACTAGGAAGTGATGTCAGGAGAGCCGACACTGGCGCAGGCAGCAAGCCGGAAGCTAAACAGGGGAAAGGAAAGGGTGCATACGGGGGTGGGGGGTGGAGAAGAAAGTGAGGAGGGTTGCCACCACTCTGGACGCCTCCCACCCTTGCTACGCCGGTGTGTGTGTGTGTCTGGGAGAGGAAGCTGCAGTGGTAACTGCTGGATCTAAATTTATTTTGCAATACTTGGGTATGTGTTATCATGAACACTTAGGTAAGATCCACAGAGTGAGCACCTTAAATCCATTAACAAAAAGTGGTTTCCCAGGTATATTAGACTGTGAGCCCACTGGGACAAATAGGGAAAATGCTTGAAGTACCTGAATATAAACCGCTTTGAGTGTGGTTGTATAACTACAAAAAGGCACTATACTAGTCCTAATCCCTTTTCCCTATCATGTGGATTAAAAGTAGGGCTTCTTCTGATTTATATGTTTTAACTTATAAACATTAATAAAACAATGAAAAACAATGAAAGGTTAAATAAGTTGTTATTGGATAAACGCTGGAAAGTACCATTACCCCAGAAGTCTCTCACCCCTCTCCTGCTTGTCTGTTATTTCCCACTCAGTTTTTCTACCATTTATGTGTCGATTCCACAAATATCTGGATATGATTCCACAGAAGTTGCCTGCACATGATCTCCTACATTTTACCCTCTGCTAAGGAATACAGCCTAGGTGGTGGGGGTGGGGGGAAATCCCTTCTCTCCTTCCCCATTTCCCCTTTAATTTTTTCTATAAAATATTGGCATTCTCCCTAACTTCCCTCTAAAACTGGTCTCTCTTCTATAATTTCTCCTTTCTTTCCCTTCTTAAATTGATTGTAATTGTAAATTGCTCAGTCAGTTCTGGTATGTGGAAGATTGGCAATAGCTCAGTATGTTTTGACTTTGGTATCCATTTTGAAGTGTTTCAATTCATCTTTAAGTAATCAGTGAGGAAGTAGTTAAAAATAGGAGTAAGAAATCAGTAAGGTTTACTAGATCCAGCGTGGAAAGAAAACAAGAAACGGACCATATGATGATCACTAGCTTTAATTAATATATTCCCAGGAAGTAATGCCCAACATGGTGCGTTTTAGCAGACTTGGCTGTGTCATGGACAAAGCAGTCAGTTTGTGTCAAACAACTTCCACCAGAGCTGTAAAACACGATCCATTGCAGTGTTCTCCCCAGAAATTTTTTCCAGCCGCGTGGCCCGAAAAAAGTAGCCGGGTGGGGTGGGGTGGGGCGGGGAAATTTGATGGCGGAGAAAATGAAATGTGCACTATTTTAATTAATTAATTATTATTATTTTCCAATACTCAATATAACTTCCTTTAAGGTTTGACACTTAGGCAGTGTTCCAGTAGCATTTAAGCCCTTGAAAAAAAGTAATGCAGATCCTCTTATTCCAAATAACTATTGGCCAGTATCAAACCTTCCATTTCTTTCAAAACTACCGTACTTGAGAATGGCATTCAACCAACTTCAAACTCATGTTGAATCTAATGCTCCTTATACAAAGCTGCGATAGCAATTCTGCCAGAGTAAATGCACTGAAGCCCATAGGAACTGAATGGACTTTGGTCATTTGCCATGGGAGAATTGCTACTATAGCTTTGTAAAAGGGGCCCTTTACTGCGTGAACTCCATAGTCACCTAGACCAGTGTTTCTCAACTTCTTCAAGCCAAGTACCCCCTAAGTCTAACAAATACCAACCAAGTACTCCAGCCCTGACCCCCTCCCCATTATAATAGTACTTGTAATGCAATCTCTTCCATTCATTTTTCATGTACACACAATATAATCTTATCAATTCATAATGGTAATACAAAATTTTAAAAAAAACCCACAAAGCACACTGTATGCAGAGAAAATGTTAATTATCATTTACATTTGTTTTATTTTTCAGAGGTCAAGACAGATGCCTTTAAAATATGCAATGTCACTATAGAAGAATAGACAGCAGATTATAAATTCTCAAAACATTTCGATCACTAAATTGAAAATAAAATCATTTTTCCTACCTTTGTTGTCTGGTGATTTAATTAGTTTCTGGGAGGAATTCCTTCTGACTGTGCATTCCCTTCCCCCAACCAACATCTCTCTCTGTCCCTCCATGAGTCCAACTTTTCTTCCTTTCTCCTCCACCCCTATTGGCAACATGTCTCCCTCTCTCTCCCTCCTCTATTATGATCTTGCATTTCTCTGTTCTTCCTCAGGGTCTCTCTCCCTCTGTCTCTTCTGTCTGCACCTCCCATAGTCCAGCATCTGCCTCCTGTCTTTCCCCTTTGGTCCAGGCCTATCTCTCTCTGTCTTTCTTCTGCTTACAACACTCCACCCCCCATGTTTAGCATTTGTTCTCCTTTCTCTACCTCTCTCTCTCTTCCTTCCTCCCTCCCTGGTCCAGAATCTTTCCACCTCTCTGCAGTCTCTCCCTCTCTCTTCCCTCTATACACCCCTAAGCCCAACATCTGCCCCCCTCTCTTCTGCCTCTTTGTTTCAGGTTTCTCCCTCTATCTTCCTTCTAACATTTTGAGTCTTCCCACCTTTGATCCAGGTCTTTCTGTCTCTCTCACTCTGTCTTTCTCCTCTCCAGGGCCTGGTATCTCTCCTCTGTTCAGGGTGTTTCCCCTATCTACCCCCTCTAGTCCAGCATCTGCCCTGTCTTCCCCCTCACTTTTGGTTCAAGTCTGCTTTCCCATCCCTCCTCAAGGTCTTTCTTTCTTTCCCCCCCCCCCCCCCCCGTGTCTAGATCCAGTATCTCTATCCACACCCAGCGAGAGCGGTCATCTTCCATGCTGTGACCGCTGCTTATCGAGGACCAATCTTTAAAGCTAATTAAGGCAGCCTGCAGAGCGAACCCAGTAGGCTGCCGTTGGCCTCCACTGCACGTTAAGAACATAAGAATAGCCTTACTGGGTCAGACCAATGGTCTATCAAGCCCAGTAGCCCGTTCTCATAGTGTCCAATCCAGGTCATGGTACCTGGCCAAAATCCAGGGGCGGGACCACGGCAAAGGGAATGTGCTGCGGAGGCCGACGGCAGCCTGCTAGGATCGCTTTGCAGATTGCCATAATTAGCCTTAAACGTCAAGACAGTGAGACTAGGAGGGAATCCGGAGGATGCTGAGGGGGAAGCGCCCGGCTAAAAGATGCTAGGGAGAACACTGCTCTTCTTGATTGGGCTGAAAACTTTTCAGCAGCACATCGTAGTTGCAAATGAAGAGTCATGGGGCACTAGCAAAGCTGAAAAGCATACAAGAGGAAACAGACTCACAAAATTATCATAATGATTTTAGTCTGCAATTATTTATGAAACCCGATCAATTGTATATTCTTCACAGCAATTACATGCAGTTCCATTTACCTGTATCAGATGTACATAATACTCCAGTACTTGGTTTTCAATGCATATTATTTTCATTTGCAAAATTCTACCTGTCCATTATTTTGAAATGTCCCTTCTGAAATTCTGTTTCTAAAAGTTATGAAATGAAGAGTAAAGTGCATTTCCTAACCACCTTATACAATTGTTAACCTGCTAAAGTCATCGCTCACTCACCCCTACCTGCTTAAGTATTTGATATCAATTTGGGATGACAACATAGGAAGAAAGAAAACACAATACACAGCACAAATAAATCAGAAAAAAGCAGATGATGCACTGTAGGTTCTGGATAGGAAAGTTATTTTTGTTTGAACACTGTAAAATTGTGTTAAAGTAAAACTAATCCTATTGATAGTTCACTTAGCAAACTAAGTTCCCTAAATTTAAACCTTTCAAACAACAATTTTGAGTAATTTAGATTTATATCCAGCTAATTACATCCAGACCTAATTGCAACTTGATTGCTAAGTCCACTTGCACAGAGATTAGCAGTGCACCTGAATATAACTGGCTTTCAGCAAAGATTTGGACGGAAAAGGCCAGTAAAAGAAAAATCTAAAATGAGAGTCCAAAGGCACCAAACGGGATCAAATTTTTAGTAACTAGGCCCCTCCTGTTACCCTGCTTCCTTCTGAAAGGTCAGATTAGTTCACATTTTAGGTATTGCCTTTCTCCTCAGTAGCCAAACTGCCTAGCACGTCCACAACTCCTCTGCTAATGCCCCTTTCTGCAGAAAATCCTTTGCACTGCAGAAAAGGAAGCCTGGATTTTGGCAATGCACTCTGAAAAAGGAAAAGCAGTGACAACACACAACCCCCACAAGCTGATAAGTACTCAGGGAAGCTTGCAGCGTGCAGCACTGCTCTCTGCCCCCACTGTGCCTGCAAAATCAACCAGGGTAGCCCAATTATCCTTTCAGCGCAGTCTAAGCTATTTATTTAGCCTCTCTATGCTTGCAGCTTGCCCATCCTGCCATCCCTCGAGGTGGCCCGCTCGCGTGGAGTGGCAATGCATGGATTGTGTTGGTTGCTGCCAGACCCCCTCCGGCACTAATTACATGCACTCACCTTGTGCAGCTTCCACATGGCCTTTGGAATGCTTGCCCAACTCGAGGCACTGGTAGCAGACGGGCATCTTGCACTGCACACAGTATATGCTGTGGTTCTCCAGCTCGTGGGCCGTGCAGGTGGCGATCTTAAGGGGGCTCAGCCTGTGGCTCATCTGGTCCCGAGCAGGGGTCATCAGATTGTGCTTAGCCAGGGGCCCGTGAGGCAGGTGGCAGGGTTCGCAGTAGAAGACATCGCACAAGTAAAGCTTAATACGGTATAAACCGACCTTTTCTTTACAGCTTTAATACTATTGCATTAATTTTTCTGCATCCAAAAAGGTTTGAAGCTGCTCTGGCTCAACAAATACATATTTTATCTGACATTTACATGGATAGGATAACAAGAAATTTGCTCCCATTTTTACAGCTTCTTCCCTCACAACTAGAAACAACTTTCTGCGGTCCTGTGTTATTTTAATAACATCTGGGAAAATTCTAATTTTTTGTCCCATAAAAAGACTATGGGGAAATCGAAAAAAGGCCTTCATAATTGAATTCAGGTCCTGCTCAAAAACCAGTGAAATAATCAATGTTCCTCTATATTCGATTTCCTCCTGAGAATTTTCTAATAAGATGCATACAGTTTTTATACAGCACAGACAGCTGAAGAGCAGACCTTCAGAGCCCTATGCAAATATATAGCAAAATAAAATAAAATCGTCATCTTGTGCAGATGGTAAAAAAGATGATGAATGAACCGCAAAGTAAAAGATACTGTATTTCTAATACAATGGCGCCATCTGGTGGAAGCCATCACAAAGGACAACGAATGGACTGCAAGTTAAAAAAAAGATGTATTAAATGAATAAATGTTTTAAAACGTAATGTTTACATTTTTGAAAAGGCAATATAGGTCCTCTGCTTTCAGGCGGATTTTTTGGGACACCAAGCCGCAAAATGGTATAAATTATTATATGGATTTTTAAATAAAAAAAAGAAAACTGGACTTAGGGATATTTGGAGTATTGAGATTGGACAGACAATTTCTGCATCTCAATGGCCACGATTTTGGTCCTGGAGATTAAGGTCTACAAGGTCAGCATCTATGAGTCAAACGTGGATGTTTTTGTTACATAGAATTTTTTGGACCACTACACGTTTACAGAAGTTAGATAGTACTAGATCCAATAGATGCTGGCATTGTAGATTAGAAGTTGGGACGTTAGATCATTTAATTTATTTTTGTCCCTGTGTAAATGCTTTTTGGAAACTAATTTGGCCCCAAATTAATAAATTATTAGAGAACCATGTAGGACTCTCGTATGACACTATATTATTTGGTACAGCAATGAGAACTCAGAGCCCGATTTCTGCAAATAACAAGTTGTTATTAATATTGACAGGGGTCGCCATGCAACAAATTACTCAAAATTGGAAAGATTATACTAAATTAAACTATACATTTTGGTGGAATTCAGTTTGTCACATATATAAGATGGAAAAGATGATAGCGTTACAACAAGGAAATATTCATAATTTTAAAAAAATATGGGGACCATTGACTATTTATTCTAATGATCAGATATCATAGCACATGGGTAGTATATATGGGGGGGGGTAGGTTGGGGAATGTATATCATTTGAAATAGGATTGATAATAAAAAGGGGGGTATTTAATTTATCATATAAGAATATTTGATTGTAAATACAAGTGATATGTGGAAATTGTTTAATTCACTTGTTGTAAGATGCAAAAATGAATTATAAAAAAAAATAAAATAAAATAAAAAGCAATATAATAACTATCAGCATTCAGACCATAATAGTGAAGGGTATTAAGCTGATAACTGAGTCTCTTTTCTTCCCTATATAAAATATTGTTGATGTTGCCTCGTCACCATTCATGCTTTAAAGGCGAGGCTTTCTATTGCCCATACCAGAAACAGAAATGTATTTGAGATATTGATGCCATCTATTTTACCTAGCTCAGACACTCAGCTACCTTCCCACACTGGCCAACGAGCCTGCGGTTGCTGCTTTGTCTGCAAACATGTGGTATGCATTGATTCCTTCACAGATCCACATACTAATAAAGGTTTCAATATACATCATTCATCTGATTGCAATGCCAATCAAGTTCAAAACTTTGTAGTCCATTCACATTCATTGTCTTTTTTTTTTTTTTTTTACTGTTTCCACCAGATGACGATATTACTATTTCCTATCTGTTATACATAACATTTTTTCCAGCAGTATCAGCTTATTTTAATTTTTTACTTTCTCGCCCATGATTTATCCACAAGCTGAATTTTTTTATTTTGCTATGTATATGTGGGTGTTTACTGTATTGACTTGCACTCACTATATATCCACATGGCTTTTCTTGTTATTTACACATCACATTTTAGCATCTCCTGTTCATCATATGATTTGTTTTGGCATACGTTGTATTTTCTGGACCTTCATTTGTGATAGACGTCACTTTGGGCACCTTTTATCAAGTTGCGTTACAGGTTTTTAGCGCGGACCAGCACAGGAAATGCTCCAGCGCTCATAGAATTCATGTGAGCAGTGGAGCACTTACCTCGCTGGCCCGCACTAAAAACCTCTGCACTTCTTAAGCATCACGTTGCTTCCTTGGGGATCTTCTCGCAGAGCTAGAACTTGAGCATTTTAAAGGTGAGACACTGACTAGGGGGGAAGCGCGTCATTCGAAGAAGACAGCCAGGCGCTCACCTAAATTAGCGGGGCGGAGCGCCTGGCTAAAAGACGCTAGGGAGAACACTGCATTGTAGGAGACCCAGGATCCTTTTTACTACACTAGTGGAAGTTGTGGCTTTGCTCCTGACGCAGCCATGTTTTCATTCACTTACCTTAAAAAAGATATAGCGGCACTAGAAAAAGGTCAAAGAACAGTGACCAAGATGATAAAGTGGATGGAACTCCTTTCGTATTAGGTTAGGGCTCATCTGCTTGGAAAAGAGATGGCTGAGGGGGAGATATGATTGAAGTCTACAAAATCCTGAGTTGACAGGGAAATATTTTTAAAACCAATAGGAGGGAATATTTTTTCACTCAGAGAATAGTTAAGCTCTAGAATGCATTGCCAGAGGTTGTGGTAAGATCAGATAGCGTAGCTGGTTTTAAAAAAGTTTTGGACAAATTCCTGGAGGAAAAGTCCATTGAGACACATTGGACAGTAGCAATGGGAGGAAATATTTTTTCATGCAGAGAGTGGTTGGGCTCTGGAGCGTGTTACGGAGAGGTGTGGTAAGAGCGGATAGCATAGCTGGTGTTTAAAAAAGGTGTAGACAGATTTCTGGAGGAAAAGTCCATAGTCTGCGGTTGAGACAGAAATGGGATGGTAGTATGGCATGCTGCTGCTATTTGGGTTTTTGTCAGGTGCTTGTGACTTGTATTGGCCTCCGCGAAGACAGGATACTGGGCTAGGTGGACCATTGATCTGATCCAGTAAGGCTATTCTTATGTTTTTATGAAACACAGCCATGTCGGGCATTACTTTTTGGAAGTATACTAATAAAAGCTATTGCTCTTCATATGATCTACTTCTTGTTTTTTACAGTAGTTACATGTATGTATCAGCTTGCTATGTTAATCAGGGTATACCACAGCATGTTTTGGGTTGGACATGATTCTTTTCTTTGGTTGCATACGTGTACTTTTCTTGTACATTTATAACGCACTAGTCATCAATAAAATTGATTTCAAATAATCAGGGTGTAGAACAGCAAGAATGTAAAGAAGTGACATCGAGAGCAGTTGTGTTCTAGTTTAGAGTTGTATAGATGAGCTGATTTGTGCCCAGGGATATAGCTTTTCCATTGGTCGTGACCTCTGAACTCTTCAGGTCATTACAGTGTGACTTGGCCTTGGGAGCAAACCGCTACACTGACCTTAGTTGGAAGGAGCATAAGAACATAAGAAATGCCTCTGCTGGGTCAGACCCGAGGTCCATCGTGCCCAGCAGTCCGCTCACGCGGTGGCCCAGCAGGTCCAGGACTGGTTTCTGTCTCCCAGCGGATTTGGTTAAGAAGGCAGCAAGCAGTTGGTCTTTTATTTAAATATGGCAAAGCATGGCATATTACATTACAGACTTTAAGAATAAATGGGATACCTATGTGGGATCCCTACGAGGGTCAAGATAAGGAAATTGGGTCATTAGGGCATAGACAGGGGGTGGGTAAGCAGAGTGGGCAGACTTGATGGGCTGTATCCCTTTTCTGCCGTCATCTTCATCTTCTATGTTTCTATGCTGGATTTTACCATGATTTCCAAGAAATCAGTGAATGGGATATCTAAGAAAGAAGACAATCAGAGTGACTTCCATCATGGAAGAGACTAGCAAACATTGAGAAAGGTGGCACTTTATAGGCTTGATCTTTTGAGGACCAAAGTGGCTCTTCGCACCCACAGAGGCATAGGTGTGCTTCGTCCTGTCTGACCAGGCCATGTTTTCATTTTCTGATACAACATTCTTCCACACTCTGCCATACTATTCTCCATCTTTGTCCTACTATACTAATTGCCGTATTTACCAATATTATGTTTGCCACACTGTCTACCATGCTTCAATTTCTCATGCCATGCCTGCCATAGTGTTCGCTGTTCCATACTACATTTGTCATGCAATGTTTTGCTATACTATGCTCGCCGTGCTAGGTTTCACCATATCATGTTTTGTCATATTATGTTTTACCATGCTTTGTTAACTGTTTTGCCATCTCTGTCAGACAATGTTTGCCATGCTACCTCCTATCATACTATGTCTGAGAGTGTGGTTCAGGGTTTATAGCTATAGCCTCAGCACCCTGAGATTGGGGGTTCAGGCTTGTAAAATACTGCCCCGCTAAACCAGCTGGAGTAGGTTTAGTGACATGTTAAAGGCAGGTTAAGTTTTCAGTGGTCTCAAACTTGCAGCCCGCCAGGTTTTATTTTGAGGCCATCGGTATGTTTATCATAACCACAAAAGTAAAATAAAACAGTTTCTTGATCATATGTCTCTTTAGCTATAAATGACAATATTATTATTAAGACTTAGCCAAAAGGAAAGATTTAGAAACTATAGTTTTTACCTCATGCAAAATTGTCATTTCTTTAATAAGACACTATTTTTTCTTAGGCCCTCCAAGGACCTACAAATCCAAAATGTGGCCCTGCAAAGGGTTTGAGTTTGAGACAACTGCTCTAGGTGGTTTGACTGACCAACTTAGTTGAGTTACTTGATTGGGCTACATAATGCTCTTATGTGGTAACCTTTGCTGCATTGACGCCAGATTGTGGTGTCCTGCAGGGCTCTTTGTTGGTTCTGATTTTTTTAAAATATTTATATGACATTAATGATGTTCATTTATGCTGATATCTTCATCCTAGAAAGGTTTGTCATTTGTTCCATCAAGATCATTTTGCTGTATTGGTTCAGACCATTATCATGGCACAGCTGGATTACAAATTATGTAGGATTAAACAAAGGAAACAAGAAACGACTGCATTTGATTCAAAATGCTTCCATTTCAATTGAGAGTTCAATTTAAAATGTGTCTGTATAGTCTTTAAAATTTTAAATGGACTATTCTTATACAGTAACCTCTGGAAGCTTCACCTTCACTTTAAAACTAATAATTCTATTTTGATTACTTTTGAGAAATATGTTGTATTTTTGCTATTTGTATTCTGTAATTCGATGATTGTCCAGTTCTCTTCAGTGTAAACCGCCTAGAAGTCGTAAGATTATGGCGGTATAGAAAAATAAAATAATTATTATTCCAGCCTTGGCTGCAGAACTTAGAAATAAAACCAACCCCCTCCTTTGAGATACCTGGAGGCCACGCATGACTCTCGTCTTTCGGACCCTCTGTTTGTTTGGCGGGCCCTGCGCGTCTGAGACTTCCATCTCTTGATGGCTCCGTGCTGCTTTTTCCGCTGCTTATGTGTCAGCGAGGAAGAAGCCTCCCCTTGGGTGCAGGCTTACTCTACCAGAGGACTGGCTTCCTCGTGGGCTGAATCCTATGTGGTCTCGCCTGATGTGCTTTGTAGGGTGGCCACTTGGCCTCTTGTCATACCGTTCCAAGTTTTCCAGATTTGATGGGGCAGCCAAGCATGATGCAGCTTTTGGGGCTTCAGTCCTGGTAGTAGGCACATCGGGCCCCCCCCTGATGTTTTGGGGACTGCTTTGATACGTCCCACAGGTGAAGCTTCCAGAGTTTATTGTACAAGAATGAAAGATTAGGTTACTCACCTTGTTAATCTTTCTTCTTGTAAATATCCTCTGGAAGCTTCACACCCGCCCATCTATTTTGTCCGATTCACAGGTCGCCTGCCAGTAACTGGTAAGTTGGCTTTCTGTCTTTGACTAGCCTCACTAAAATTTCCATGAGTGTCCTTTTATGTAAGGTTAAGGGGATTGAGGGGGGTCCCGGGGTGATGCCCCTTCTGCTCTGTAGGCTGTGTCTTCTTTAGTGACCTGTTACTCAAGTTTGCAGGTGGGAAATGTTACAATTTCTTATTATTCTAACTTGGCCTTTTTTGGCATTCGTTGATTATGTATTTGGTTATCATTAGCAGCATTGACTTGTAGCAGGGAATCCCCGCACCCCCTCTCTTTTTTCTTGTGTTTCCTGTGTTTCCTATCTATCTATCTATCTATATACATACATACATACATACATACATACAGTGGAACCTTGGTTTATGAGCATAATTCGTTCCAGAAGCATGCTCATAAACCAAAATACTCGTATATCAAAGCGAGTTTCCCCAAAGGAAATAATGGAAACTTGCTTGATACATTCCCACCCTTACCTCCCCCCCCCCCCGAGGCCAGCGGCGCTGCTCCCCCCTGGCTCGCAAAGGCCTCCCCCCCCCCACAAACCGGCATACCCCGCCCGAACAACTTGAAACTTACACAGGACGAGCCGGTGCCGCTTGAAGAACTTCCTGCCTCTGCCGGGCCTTGAGCATGCATCAGCGCATGCTCAAGGCTTTCTAATTCTCCCTCTTGCTGAGATTCTCGAAAATCTCCAAAGCACTACCATTAGAAGCCAATTCTCCATGCAGCAAACGACTCAGCAATTCAGGCACAAACCGTCCCATAATAACGCGATGTCCAATAATTAGATGTAATAAAAGCACCTTAAACGACTAGTTTCCGGCACCCCTCTCCTACAGACCATGTGTACATGTGCTGTATTTCGTATTAAAGTTTTTGGGTTGTGGAACGAATCATCCAAGTTTCCATTACTTCCTATGGGGAAACTCGCTTTGATATACGAGCGCTTTGGATTACGAGCATGCTTCTGGAATGAATTACGCTCGCAAACCTAGGTACCACTATATAATAAAAACTGGGTAACAAAAACCACTTAATTTTATGTACAAGGACAAATTTATAGACATACTTACAGAAAACAAGAGGAGAGAGGGTAGAACTACAAAATTTTTAGAGAAAGGCAACATTGAAGGGTAACAAAGTAGGATGGGGAAGAAAGGAAGGAGAATGCTTAAATAAATAAGTAAAAACAGAATCTGCAGTAATGCTATCAGTGAAAAAGATTTTAATTTTCGAAAGCATCTTTGTAAACAAAAGTTTCAATGTTTTGTAGGCTGTAGCTCCAATGAATGTTAATGGATCTTTCTCTGTGATGTAATTACGTAAACCAAATTGAGCTCCTATTTCTAGAAGATGTTTCGATATATATAACTAAGAATTAGATTAGGAAAATGTACAAAAAATAATCTAAAGACTTGATACAGCTTTACAGCATCTGAAATGTCACCAGATATATGGATTTTTTCTGTTAGAAAGGCAGTGTACAAACTGAGGTCTCCGGTTAGCATTCGCCGAAGGCTATCTTCAGATAACTCCAAGATGACATCAGGTGTAGAATTTGGACATCCCTCACCGGCGTTTCCGTTTCCTGCAACAGACATATAAATACACATAAGTGGTAATTCTATGAAAGGGTGCCCATTCTATAAAGGAAAGTATCTTATATTACATTACATTAGTGACTTTTATTCTGCCATAACCTTGCAGTTCAAGGCGGATTACATAAGAGGTTATCTAGACATTTCCAACATTTCCAGGAGTGTTACAAGTAGAGCAGGTTACTTCGGGAGATCTAGACAAGCTAGATAATTTGGATAGAAGGTTGTAGGATCTGGGGAAGACTGAAATGCTTCCTGCAGTGTTAGTTTGTCTTGATAGATTTCTTGAATAGCAGGGTTTTTATTTCTCTTCCGTAGTCTGGTTTCGTGATCAGTAGATTGGAGAGTTGGTGGTCTAGTTTTGCTATTCTAGAAAGGAAAATAGGTGCCTAACATGTCAAATTATTATAGGTGTGCCAAATTACACCAGCCACAAAGTTGTCGTAAATGTTCATGCCTAGATCAACAAAAATTACATGTAAATTGTAGCATTTCTGTAATTTACATGTGTAATTATGTTCCCTGACAACCATTCACCCAAACTCTGCCCATGTGTACACCCAACTTCAAAGTATACACTGCCACATTTAGGTCCATGTGTACGTCCCTCACAAATGTGCATCCACAAGTGGCAACTGAGGCGCCATTTGTGGCACCTAACTAGATTTTCCCTTATAAGTGGGTAACTCAACAGGTTGTCAAAAGCTAGGCATAGAGATAGATGATGCATGCTAAATGTGAATTCTATAATGGAAATCATGCACGATTACCTTTATAGAATACTAGTATAAAGTCCACAGTCATGCGCTTAACTTTACGCATGAGCACCTCTGCTAGGTCACTGATGGTTTAAATGTTCACGCCAAAAGTATATATGAACATATGAGTTGCCATACTGGGACAGACCAAAGGTCCATCAAGCCCAGTATCCTGTTTCCAACAGTGGCAAACCAAGGTCACAAGTACCTGGCAAGATCCTAAAAGTAAAACAGATTTTATGCTGCTTATCCTAGGAATAAATTATGGATTTTTCTTTTAGGAAATGGATCATCTCTTTTTTAAATCCTGCTAAGGTAACTGCTTTCACCATATTCTCTGACAATGAATTCTAGAGTTTAATTACACATGGAATGAAGAAACATTTTCTCAGGTTTGTTTGAAATCTATTACTTAGTAGCTTCATTGCATGCCCCCTAGTCCTAGTATTTTTGGAAGGAGAAGCATAACTAATATGTAATATTTTATATTGTAATGAAAAAGATATAGTATTGTAGAACAATAGGTTAATATCCCATAATGATGAATATACTGGAAAAATCCACCTCCTTGTTCCTGGACACAGCCCTCCCTCCTTCAGTTTTTTCTTCTCCAAGCAAGTTAAGAAGGTGTCTTCTGTTCTTCTCCTGATTTGACTTTTTTGTTCAGTTTTCAAGGCTTTCCTATGCCCCAGAGGTCCCTGGTTTTCTGGGACAGCTCTGCCTGGGAGAAGTGGCAAACTCTGAAGCAGAGGTTTGCAGCTGGGAGGGCAGCCCTTCAGATACGGAACCTACCTAGCTGGCCTGCACTAGCATTGTAGTCATTTCAGGGTTTGGTCCCTTGTGAGCTAGCTCACTCCTGTTTGTCAGGTGCTTGAGCGCAGGCTGAGTGGTCCCACATCTGTCCCCAGTGATTCACAGCTGCTCTTCTGTCATGCATATGAACGAAGGTGAGGCCTCTCTGGAGTATTGGTATCCCAGTGAATAAAAAGACTGGGATGAGGCACTGGAATCAGCCGAGTCCTCAGATTCTGCTATCAATGTCCTCGATCGAGGGGTTGGAGGCCTCGAAGAGCTGGAAGGCCTAGATGAGGAAGGCTTCTCTCTGGAAGAGGACCTGCGCCTCGATGAGGGCCTTGACCAGTGACGAGAGTGCTGCCTGGAAGCAGGTCTCGTGCAAGGTCAAGGAGACTTCGCCCTATGCCTCAAGATGGACAATGCCTTATGTGAGGGTATAGTGCTGGAAGCTGTAGATCGAAACCCCATAGACTCAGTGGTTTGGATCAAGGAATCTCGAGGCACTCCCAAAGACTCAGCTCCTTTTATGGAGTGTGAGGTTTCCAGTCGAGACACTCACAAAGACTCGACTCCTTGCAGAGAGTGTGAAGATTCCAGTCGAGACACTCGCTAAGACTCAACTCCTTGCATAGTGTGTTTAGATTCAGCTCGAGGCGCAGGCAAGGACTCAATCTCTTGTGAGACTGCTGAGTGCCTAGGCTAGACTGCAGGAAGCAGGACTATATCTGTTCAGTAACTGAACAAATTCCCGCTCTAAAATGGTCTGGATTGTAGCCTGCAATTGTGGATCCGAGTCTGAAACTGGACCACTTGCTGAGGCTAAAGGCTCCAAGGTGGCAGAGGAAGCATGCTTCAATTTGGAGGAATGATGCTTAAGTAGCTTGAGGACCACCGCTGGAACCGTTTGTTGAGATATCTGACCTGAGGGAAGCTCAGGAGAAGACTTAGCAGATTTACTCAAGGTTGAGGACATTCCAAACGAGGAAAGTCTGATGAGACGCGAGGTCGAAGTCATGGAGGCAGGAGGACACCCCACAGCAGGCCTGACCGAGTCGGAGGTCGAGGGTGTAATAGGGGTTTCCATACTGAAAATCTTCACTTGAACTCGACGACGTTTAAGTGCTTGAGGTTGAAGGGAATCACAGCGAATGCATGACTCCGGGCAATGGTCAGGCCCCAGGCACTGAAGACACCAGTAGTGTGGGTCAGTGAGGGAGATCGCACGCTGGCACTGGCTACACTTCTTGAAGCCCGTGACCAGCCGGGACATAGAAGGAAAGATAGCTGCTGTAAAGTCGAAGCCCGCAGGCTGAGGGCTTGCGGCAGGTCCTGCCAGTCAGTCGATGAAAAATTAAACTTTTTTTTTTAATAAACAAAAAGAAAAGCACAGCAACATGGTAGTAAGAAAAATAAAACACGAGCCGCGGTGAGAGAAGGCACGAAGCGAACTAAGTTCAGTGTAGAACATCAAAGACTGACTTCTCAGCTCCGTGGAAAACTGAGAAGACGTGCCCTGTGCTGGGCGGGAAGGCACTCGCGCTTGCGCGGTGCGGCAGATTCAAAACTTATGAGTTTCTACAAGCAAGTCTGCTTGCAAGGCTGTCTGCATCCAGGCTCCATGGATGACATCACCCACATGTGAGAATAGGCTGCCTGCTTGTCCTGGGATTATCACATTTCCAGTTTCTCACTCTTGGTATTACCAATGAATGGTTGGCAAAGCCAGTTAACAGAAACATAGAAACATGATGGCAGATAAAGGCCAAATGGCCCATCCAGTCTGCCCAACAGGTGGTCTGAAGAGTCAATTTTCCATACTGCTGAACAGTTTGTCAATACAGTGAAGGTGGTTAACAACACAGCCGAGTGAGGTGTTAACCTGACAACTGACTTTGCCACTGGCATCGCCACAGATGCATTGCAGCATGAGGCCTTGTTGCAAGAAGTTGAACAGCATTGCAAGTTTTATCTTGATTATCTCAAGAAGACATTGAATGCTGGATTGTTTGGAACACCATCGGTAGATGACTACACCAAAGTATACATATTTAGCTATTAGCGAAGTATGTTAAATTTCTGTTATTTTCCACAATAAAGTGCAGATATTGAAGGTTCATTTAATAAAATAAAAAACACAAATCAGATTCATGGGTAAAACTTAAATTCACAGTTTTTCCAACTTTAGGTTTTTCTGAACAACCCTCTTATATATGTTGTGCAACTTTGTGCCGTGTCATATTTTGTGCACAAGTTTATGGTATTAGGAAGATAAGATGCAACTAAGATTATAACCCATCACAATTAGGAAGGGAACAATTTTTAGTAGGTCTCTTCCTGCCTGCAAACAACTGGTTACTTAGGGAAAAATCTTGGAAACTGCCCCCAAAACCTTGGAAATGTCTTTGATTTTCTGTAACTCACACTTCTTTCTTTTTACCACTTACTGTATGTGTTATTTTGGCACCACAAGGACAAACTGGCGTGTTAAGAAAGTTTCTTGAAACAGAGAGAGAAATGAGGAAATTGGCAGAAAGAGGGAAAGAATGATTGAAAAAGGGAAAAGAAACAGAAAGGAACAGTGAGATGGAATGAGTAAACATCTTAACTGTGCAGCAGCAACCATAGTGGCTTTTTTTGAACAAGTCACTAATGCTATAGGGTCATGAAATGGTTAACTGTTTTTTGAAATACTGCTCTGGCCTACATAGCTGGAAACAGTGTACAATCTACTGACATCATCTGCCTGAAATGTATGTCCCTGCCTTACCACATTGTAAACTAAATAGATAAGTTTGAGCCATGATGTACCCTGCCCTCCTGAACATGTAACATTTAGAACTGCAAGACTTAGATAAGCAGATAAATGAACTAGCTTCCTAAAGGACTATAAGTCGTATCCCTGAACCTATCACAAGTGCTGGCTTAGGACCAATAATAATTGTAGAAAGTTATAGAAGTAACAAATGAAAATTGTAGTTTTTGCATATATTAGTTTGCATATGCTTAGTGAAAAGGGCATAAAAGTCCATGCATTTCCTGTTTCTAACACTCTTGTAAGCAGGCTGTTCACTGCACAAGGGTCCGGCATGCTGTAAATAAAACTCTTGTACCTTCTTCATGCCTCTGTCTTTGTGTGTCCAAGTGACCTTTCAGTGCCATACCTTTCGTGAGATCCAAAAAGTACTTTTTGCTTGGTTTTCCGGGGCTTGTGATTTCAAATTGGAAGCATAATCCTACTGTGTAGACAAGGTCTTCCATAACACTTTCTATAGATATAAAATGGTCGGTTTTTTTGTGCTCTGAAACCCCAGGAGATGACACGGGAGACGGCAATGTAGGAGGAGAGTCTTCTTCATTTTCAAATGCTATTCTTGAGCCTGTAATGCAACAACAAATAAACAACAGCTTGATAACTAACGACAAAAGCTCAAGGTATGAGAAAGCTGGTAGCCCAGCAACATTACTATCTGTTACTAGTAGTTAGGTAAACATATATCGGGAGACACATATAAAATGAGATCTTTACTTCAAACAACAAAAATCTAATCTAATCTTTGGTTTTATATACCGGATCATTCCCTGGAGGGACTCGAACAAACCGGTTAACAGAAGTTTACTAAAAAAAAAAAAACATTTGGGGTGAGTAGTTAGACAGCAGCATCTCTCTATTAACTCTATTTAATTAGCCCTCCTTGAAATCTTACCAATACAAAAAGTTTCTAGATAGAATGTTATCATTACAGGCAGCTAGGCTGAACACATGGCTTGGAAAGCCCATACTTGAGGCCACTACATACGCAGACTTTAAAAAATCCCTGAAAACTCGACTGTTTAACAAATTCTAAATTCCCATACCCAACTCTTCTTCGCCATGACCCTTCCACCTCACCCCCTAATTCCAAGGCCCGAAACTAATTATACTTTCCATCTTGAATCTCATGTACTGACATAATGTATCTTTATTGTAACCCACCTGTATCCCATACACTGACAAAATGCACCTTGATAGTAAACCACTTGTATTGTAACCCACTTGTATCCCATGTACTGACTAAATGTATCTTTACTGTAACCCACTTGCAACCCATGTACTGACAAAATATATCTTTACTGTAACCCACTTGTATCCCATGTACTGACTAAACGTATCTTTATTGTAAACCGTTTCTATCCCAAGTACTGTCAAATGTATCTTTATTGTAAACCGCTTCGAACTTCACGGTATAGTGGTATATAAGAAATAAATTATTATTATTTTAATTGTCATCCAGAAATTTGTTATACAAATATGTCTTCAGAGTTTTCTAAAGCATATCAAAGAGGACAAAGATCTGATTTCTGAAGGGAGATCATTCCAGATTTTCACCATCATAAATGCCAAGGAGTGAGAAAGTTTACTTAAAGCTTGAATCTCTCTACTAGAATTAATCTGCAAAAGATCTGAAAAGGCAAAATATATAACATCACAGCACAGCACTCCTTGCCTGCCCCCCCATTGTACGAGGTATGTTCCAAAAAAACATATAACCAGTCACTTATCTTGCTAATTTGGCAGGCAACTGATCAGTAAACATTGTCGCTATGGAAATCCAAGCAATTCCTCGCCAGCGGTTGTGATTCCTCAAAGTGTGAGTTTAAAAGACATGAGTGAAATGCGTGAAAAGCCAAAAACAAAGTTCCATATTCAAATAAGCCAAATCATCTCCTTCCTCAACAAGAAATCGTATTTCACTATTCGCTTTTAGATATAGCTTTCAATCCTTAACCCTACTCCTCTGCCCTCCAGCCCAGCCCGCTGATTAACCGTTCCCCTTAACTGTATCCATGACATCCTGTTTGTCTGTCTTGCCTGTTTAGATTGTAAGCTCTTTCGAGCAGGGACTGTTTTCTTATTCTTTGTGACTCTGTGCAGTGCTGCGTTCGTCTGGTAGCGCTATAGAAATAGTAGTAATTATCTTGTCTGAGTTGCAGGGGTTGCCGTCTGTAGTGCAGTGGAGTCTAGACTCTAGGTGAGACCATATTTTGTCTACTTTGTCAGCAAAGTAGTCTGAGAACATTTCGCTGTCAAATTCAGTGTTAAAGCATTGGTTATCTCCTTGCAACATTGTATCTTTATTGTTAGTTTAAAAAGGTTTTTCGATCTATTGGGGGGTCTTAATAGTTGTTGGGCGTAGTAGTTCTTGTTAACCTCTATGGCGGATTTTTTTTATATTCTTCATGCAACTCCTTCCATTTGGACCTGTCACTATTAAGCCTGGATTTGTATCATTTCCTTTCCACTTTCTTTAGTTCTATTTTCTTAGCTCTTAAGTCGATAAACCAGGGGGAGGAGAATTAGTTAAATAGATTGTGAGCCCACCAGGACAGATAGGGAAAAAGACTCGAGTACCTGATTGTAAAACCGCTTAGATAACCTTGATAGGCGGTATATAAAAACCTAATAAACTTAAACTTATTTGATCTCTTTGACTGGCGCTAGCCCTTCATATAGGGTTTTTACCTCAGCGTGCCAGTCCATGGCAGCCTCATCAACAGATTCAGAATTGGGTTTTGATGTTACCACTAGGTTAGAAAGGCCTGTGAAGAGATCCTCTAAGTTGATAACATTATTGTTGTATATCTTCTTATGTTGGGGTTGCTTCCTGGTTCATGGTTGATTGGTTGCGTAGGTGTGGTTGAATGAGATCAAATAATGATTAGACCAGGGTACTGGTTTGGTGGTGCATCCAGGAGTTCCTGTGGTGAGCGGAATATATTTTTGAGTAAAGATTAGGTCTAGAATGTGGCTCACAGAGTGATTGGCAAGGGGACCATTTGCTGGAAGTCTAGGTCTGATAGTGAAGTAATGAAGTCTGCTGGGGATCCGGTCTTGTTCGGGTAGCTTATGCAGTTAAAGTTTCCAAGTATGATGACCTGGTTGCATGCGATGACCAGTTTGCTAAGGACGGATAGCAGGTCATCTAAGATAGCCATTTGAGAGTGTATTGCTTTGTATATCAAGGCGAAGGTTAGATCTCTGTTGTGGCCCACCAAGATCAGGCACTCTAGAGCAGTGTTCTTCAACCACCGTTCCATGGACTGGTGCCGGTCCGCAGAAATTTTCTGCCGGTCCATGGTGCGATCAACGCAGCGTTTTCGGCCTGGCTCCCTGAGTGCTGCAGTGCACAAAGCCGTGAGGAAAGGCTCCTACGCGCGTCCTGTGACTAAACCGGAAGCCTTCTCTCTGGCGTTGCAACGTCAGAGGGAAGGCTTCCAGATGAGGCGCGGGACACACGTGAGGAGCCACTGCCCACAGCTTTGTGCAATGCAGCACTCAGGGAGCTGGCCCGAAGATGCTGCGTTGATCGCACCGTGGACTGGCCTGAAGATAACACCGGGGGAAGGGGGGGGACAGGCCAGAAGGCAAGGCACAGAAAGGAGGGAAAAAGACAACAACGGTAGGGGGAATGCTTTATTTTTTTATTTAGTGATTGATTTACATCTGCTGTCTGTTCAGGAAGAAATGCATTTGTTTCTTTTCCTCTGGTAGGAATGAATGTTGAAAACATACAGTGTGCTTTGTGTATTTTAATTTTGTGGTTAACCATTATGTGTTGTTAATACGATTATATTGTGTGTGTGTATATATATGAAAAATGAATGGAAAAATGGTGTTACAATTAGTACTATTATGGAGTTGGGGTCTGGGGCAGAGATTGGGTGGAAATGGGCACGACTTAGCCCAATGTTCTTCAACTGCTGGTCCGTGGACCGGTGCCAGTCCACAAAATAATTATTTTATTTCCGCTGGTCCATAGATGTCAAAAGGTTGAAGAACACTGCTCTAGTGTGTCTAGTGTGATGGTGTCTAACAGTCTTAGGTTGAGAGTGGACTTAATGATGGCAGCTACCTCTAGTGTGAGTGCATGAGCAAGCTATTGTTTGATACCCTGGTTGACAAAGCATACCCAAGGTAGCTCTGTCAGTCTTTAAGCCAGGTTTCGGTAATTAAAAAGATGTCCCAGTTATTGTCTGTGAGGAGATCATAGCATAGTGTCTTTGTTGTTTACAGACCTTGCATTTACTAGTGCAATTTTGAGGTTATTGGGTGTGGATGAGGGGGGAGTGTATGTATGTGTGTGTGTGTGGGGGGGGGGGGGAGGTGATGGGGATAGTGTAGCCGGGTCTGCGTGGTAAGGATTTGCTGTGGGGCAGTGGACACAGGTCATATCTACTCTGGTTTGTGATAACTGGGATGGAGGAATGCATGCTGACGAGGTGAGTAAAATAGGAAAGCAGAGATTGTGGCATGGAATTTCTGTGGTGGTTAGGTGGTTATAGAGCCTTGGTAAGATTTGGTTGGGTAACAGGTGGAGTATGTTGAGGGTGATTGGTAGGTGGGTGTATATATGTAATGTGAGCCTAGGGGTGGGTGGGCCTAGGTTGAGTTCAGTGGGGATGTGGAGACCTATCTCAAAAGGACTCCTAGAATTAACATGTGCTTTGTTAAGGGTAGTTTTATAGAAGCAAAATGTCCCTTTTAGAAGCAGAGTTAGGAAAGGTTTGTAGAGCTGCTTCCAGTTTGAGGTCCAGAGAGGAAGGTGGGTTAAATGATTGGCTTTAAAGCTTAATGCAGTCTATTTTTAAGAAGAGGGGACAGACAGAAAGCAATCCTGGTCAATGTTTCCTCTAAGCCAGGGAAGCCATGATGTGATCTAAGTAGCAGTTGGGTTGGGCTGGGCCGACATATGGTGAGCGGGAAGGAGGGGCGCAAAGGCAAGCAATTTTTGAAAAGTATGTCAAATTATATTTTAAAAATTGAGACGTTAAATTATTTCCATTGAACTAAAAATATATATTTTTAAAACTGTATATAAATGAGTCACACTGCACAGAATGGTTTTTGACATCAGAAAAAGAGAAAGCAATGCATGTGTCCCCCCCTGTACCATCCTGCCTCTGCCCCCTCTCTCCTCCCTGCTTCCATAAAGCGAGAGTTGTCGAAAAAGGGTGAAGGAGAGCTGACAAATATGTTCTTACACCAATAACGCTTCTTGATATTCATTCCTACCAGAACATCCTATCCCCTCATTCCAGAGCTTCCTTTCAAATGAAAGAGACTTGACTCATGCGCATTTATGCCACATAGATATTTAAACGTCTCTATCATATCTCCTGCCTTTCCTCTAAAGCAGGGGTGTCAAACCTGCGGCCTGAGGGCCAAATGCGGCCCCTCAAAGTATTTTTTGCGGCCCCGGTCGAGAGTGATGCAGTGTTTTCCTCTGCTGCCCCAGGTGTTTACCGTCTTGCCGGCTCCCTCCTCTGTCTTGCTGCAGCGTTTGCGCGTTTGTTTTGCCCTAGAAACATTTTTTTTGGCCAATGTGGCCCAGGGAAGCCATAAGGTTGGACACCCCTGCTCTAAAGTATACAAATTGAGATCTTTAAGTCTGTCCCCACACATCTTATGACGAAGACCACGCAACATTTTAGTAGCCTTCCTCTGGACCGACTCCATCCTTTTTATATCTTTTTAAAGGTGCGGCCTCCAGAATTGTACACAATATTTTAAATGAGGTCTCACCAGAGTCTTATATAGGGGCATCAATACCTCCTTTTTCCTACTGGCCATATCTCTCCCTATGCACCCTAGCATTCTTCTAGCTTTCACCGTCACCTTTTCAACCTGTTTGGCCACCTTAAGATCATCACATACAATCGCACCCAAATTCCACTCTTCTGTCATGCACATAAGTTCTTCGCCCCCTAAACTGTACCGCTTCCTCTGGTTTTTGCAGCCCAAATACATGACCTTGCATTTCTTAGCATTAAATTTTAGTTGTCAAATTTCAGACCATTCTTCAAGCTTCACCAGGTCTTTCTTCATGTTATTCCATCCTGGGTGTCTACTCTACCATCCTGGGTGTCTACTCTATTACAGATTTTGGTATCATCCGCAAAGAGGCAAATCTTATCTGACAGCCCTGCAGCAATATCATTTATAAAAATGTTAAAAAGAACAGGCTCAAGAACAGAACCTTGAGGCACACCACTAGTAACATCCCTTTCCTCAGAGAAATATCCATTGATCACTACCCTCTGTCACCTTCCACTCAACTAGTTCTTGACCCATCCCGTCACTTTAGGACCCATCCCGAGGGCACTCAGTTTATTTATTAGATGTCTGTGTGGAACACTGTCAAAGGCTTTGCTAAAATCTAAATACACCACATCTAGTGCACTCCCTCTATCCAATTTCTGGTCGCCCAGTCAAAGAAATGTATCAGATTTGTCTGACAATACCGACCTCTAGTGAATCCATGTTGCCTCCGGTCCTGTAATCTACAGGATTTCAGAAACTTCAGCATTCTCTGTCTTAAAAGCATTTCCATTAATTTGCTCACCACAGAAACCAGATTAACTAGCCTGTAATTCCCTACTTCTTCCTTATTTCCACTTTTGTAGAGGGACCACATCTGCCCTTCTCCAGTCACATCCGCCCTTTTCCAGTATCAAACACTTTAGATCGTGGCCTTTAGATCGTGGCAGGAAAACACAGACCCTTCAGCTGCAATAATAATGACACTCGGCTCTTTGCTTTCAGTGTCTTGCAGGATGTCCCCATGCAGTCTCTGGAGCATGGCAACGGATAGAGCATGAATATACAAAATCACTTCCTTATACACATTAGTACTGCAGTCCTGCAGAGTTCTTTATGCCATGCCTCAGAGGGGGGTATCAAACCAGAAAAAACAGACGAGGCAGGACTCAAAACAGAAACAGGCCCTGGACAAGATCCCAACAACAACAACTACGATACCAACAGTAACTGTCAATTTATCACATCAAAATTTAGTACCCTCAGATATTGAGTTATTAAATCATGGTTTATCATTTGTACCCACTGTACTAAACAATGAATTCCAATTCAATATCGATTTTGAGAAGTTTTGTAGACTTCTGGAGGTTAAATTATTTTTTGCATCTAAATCTGATTGTGGTGATAAAACCATCATAGCACCTAAATCTACCTGGAAACCAACCGGACCTTTGGATCCGAAATTGAGTGTCTTTAAAGACCTAGTATATCAGGATTCTCACAAATTATTTCAGAATCCCAAGTTTTACAAATTCAAATCCAATCTGTCAGGTGACCAACATAAATCACTTGCAAATCTTCAACACAATAAAAATATTATCATCAAACCAGCTGATAAAGGCGGTGCCATTGTAATCCAAGACAAGAAAACATATACAACCAAAGCCTTGGACCATCTACATGATACCAATGCTTACATGGAAATTAAACTAGATCCCACCAAGAGGATTCAAAACCGTATAAGGAAGCTCACAGATACAGCGTTAAAAATTGGATATATCACAAATCGTTTTCTTAACACCAAATATCCTGTCATTTCGACCATTTACTTTCTACCAAAGCTTCACAAGGACGTAAATGATCCTCCATTTAGACCCATAACTTCAACACGAGGGTCAGTATTAGAACCTCTGTCGAGATACGTCGATCAATTTATTAAAACAGAAGTTTCAAAATGCAACTCCTACATTAGAGACTCTAAAGATTTTCTTAAAAAACTAGATTCTGTTGATTTCAATGAAGGTCCGTTTCTAATGGCAACTTTGGATGTTGCTTCCTTATATACATCTATTCCACAACAAGATGCCATAGATGTTATCAAAAATGTACTTGAATCTCAACCTAAACCACAACTTGTTCCAACTGAATTCCTGATTTCTCTAGCTTCTTTAGCCATGCGGGAAAACTTTTTTGATTTTGAAGGGACTCTTTTCAAACAAATTCAAGGAGTGGCCATGGGGGCAACCTTTGCCCCTTCAGTGGCCAATTTGTTTATGATAGCATTTGAGAACAATTGGATTACACAATCTCCCTTTGAACATTTGATTTACGTATGGTGGAGGTATATAGATGATGTTTTTCTTCTATGGAAAGGATCCAACATTCAATTGAAAGCATTTGTGTTATGGTTGAATACCTGTAACAGTAACATTCAATTCACTTTTACATTTTCTGAGAAACGGATACACTATCTTGACATTGAAATTACCATTGAACAACAAATGTTTAGCACACGCACATATGAGAAACCTTTAGCTAAAAACACGTTTTTAGAATATTCCAGCTGTCATCCCAAGCACCTGAAGAATAGTCTCCCCTTCTCACAAATGCTCAGGTTGCGACGCAACTGTACATTACAGTCTGAATATAAAATACAAGCTAAATCTCTGAGCAATAAATTGAAAGCACGAGGATATCCTTCGCAGATTATAAAAAATGCGTATAGAAGGGCCAAGTACAATAACAGAGACTTACTCTTAGAGGACTACAAAACAGAAAGTGAGGTTGACACATCTATGACATGTGTTTTAAAACATTCATCAAATAGTTCACAACTAACCAAAATCATTAAGAAACACTGGGGAATTGTACAATCGCTTCCCAGCTTCAATGAAAGGAGATTACGTTTTGCTTACTCTAGGGGAAAGAATTTAAAAGAATTTTTTACCAACTCTGGTGTACAAAAAAAGGACTCGTTGACAATACCTTCTGGTCACTACAAATGTGGCCACTGTATATACTGTGACTTTTCTATTCCATCTAAAGAATTTGTGAATCCTCTTACTCAGATCAGTTACAAAATCAAACATTTCAGTACATGCCAAACAGACCATGTCATTTATGTCATTGTATGTTCCTGTCCGATGATTTATGTGGGCATGACGACAAGACCATTTAAAACACGTCTAGCTGAACACAAATCGAATATAAAACGATTGCAATATAAGGAACCACTTGTACAGCACTGTAAAGATGCCTCCCACTCCTTTAACAATCTCAAGGGACTGGTTATTGATGTCATTAAAAAGAATGACAGGGGAGGTGACAGAGTGACAGCTTTAAAGCGACGTGAAACATACTGGATATTCACGTTACAATCTTTACATCCTACAGGTCTAAACGACAAGATTGACTGGTCACCATACTATTGACAAACTTTGGATCATTTACTGTAATTCTAACAGATCTGTTTATCTTTGATTTTTATATTTGGTGTATATGTGGATCATTTCCGGCATTTTTCGGCCTTTTTTGGCTGAAGATAAAAAATTTTTTTTTTGATTTTCGGACCTCTTTCAGCTGTGTTGACGTCATGACGTATCTGACGTTTTTGACGCGGTACCGGCATGTACCCAGCTGGTTATTTAAATGGCTTAATTTAGTTAGTTACCGACGCCATTTTTGGAGAATTGTACGCTGTGAGCAATTTCATTCTCGTAAGTTTGCTGATACACACAAACACATAGACTTAAATTTAAAAACTAAATGTTCTCACAAATGTCTGAATAATGTTAAAATGCATTTTTCAAGCCTTTATTTTCTGTTACAGGCACTGTCCACGTTTTCCCCTGAAGAAGCCACTCCAGGTGAAACGGTGGCCCCCGTAGGGACTAAAGCAGTGCACAGACTGATTTAAGATAAGTGCTTTAATTTAAAGTATAGGCACTATTTTCACAATTCTCATGATATTTGTGGCTTAAAAAGATGTTACTACATGCATATTAAGAGAAAACCTAAATTTAGTTTAAAGAGTAAATTCCTCTTTGATTTAAATTAAATTGAACTTAAAACTGTACTTACAACTGCCATTTCTGCCAATGATTGAGACTTTGACCACCACAAACATTTAGCACAAGTTGCTGAAATACGTGGTCTCTGAGGCATGGCATAAAGAACTCTGCAGGACTGCAGTACTAATGTGTATAAGGAAGTGATTTTGTATATTCAGCCAATAGCATACACTTCTGTAGATATTGAACGGATAGAGCATCCCTCTTCTTTGGATTATTCAGAATAATCTGCCTGATGCTCTCCTGAAGCTGCCGGACAGTGAGCGGCTCAGAGGCGGTACTGCTCAGGCCATGGAAACGTACTGGACTCGATCTGCAGAGTCGCGTGCAAGGCAGCCACTCTTTCATCCTTTAGGCAACTGGCAGCGTGAGAGAACATGCTGCCTTTGGTGGCCTGGAAGCTTTACCTCTGCTACTGTTTCCCACCTATGGGGGCGGGGGGACAGGAAGCAGTTGCAGAGGGAAAGCTTCCAGGCTGCCAAAGGCAGCATGAAGGATGAAAGAACTGTAGAGATGGATCCCATGAAGGGGGGGGGGGGGGTGGGAAGAATAATAGATAGAACTGCAGAGAGCAGCTGCTTGACCTGATCCAAGATACATCTTGTGGACAGGAGGGAGGTGGAGAAGTGCCAGTTAGCTCCAATTAAAGCCAATTATTAAATGTTAAAGCCATTTAGGGCCTAATTTCCTAATTAATTTGTGCGTATAACAGGCAGTATTTTGTAACATTTGCAGACAATTTCACACATTCACTCCAAAATAAAAATACATTTTAGGCTGTCTTGTATGACAAAAGAGAGGAATAGAAGAATAAAAATATTGGGGTCAATATACAAAGTGATTTGACTGGGCAGGAGAGGCTCCTGGCTGATTAAATTGGTTGCACAGTGCCATTTGCCTTTATTTAGTGAAGTGTAACTAGAAAATGCTTCTGAATACCAGCACCAAGTGTGAAACTCAAAGCCGGCAATTATGTGGGTGGTGCAAGAGTAGAGTCGGCTAAGTGCCGAAATTCAACCCTTCACCGCATAAGTGAACCTACACCAAACATAGCCCCATCCTTTTCCAGTTTAAATTATGTGGTTAAGTGCTGAATATACTGAAGTGCTGAATATACTTAAGTACTGAATATACTGAAGAGGATAAGTGAAAGCTGGCCACACGCACCCGAACATTCAATGAGGTTGCTTTCCTTCAGCACAGGCTGATAGTCGATCTCAACCTGATGTATTTGGAGTCTCCAGGATGTGGTTATTGTCTTCAAATAGATCTGTGAAATGGAGACAGAAAGTAGCAAGAATGAGATTTGTAATAGACAAGTAGAGAGAGCAGAAGGACAAATGCAGCACATCCTGGTCATGTGACCAGGAGATATCAGTAGATATAAATATATTCATAATTGGGGAAGGAACATTACACATCATCCAGAGATAAAATAATCGAGGTTTTATTCCAACACAATTTATTCCAAAACAACATATATTCTGAATGGAAAATTATAACATCAAATCCAATCTGTATACCAGACCTGACATGGACTGTGTTTTGGCTTCAAAGAGCCTGCCTCAGGGTTTGCAATTGGCATCCAGTAGAAGGCACTCTTGTAGTATCAAAGGTGTTTGAAACATTGGATAGTCAATGGAACTTTTCTCTTACCATTTCTGTATGGGGACCATGAGTATGTGAAGCTTGTAAGAGAAAAGTTTAATTGAAGCCGAAACACGGACCGTTTCGGGTCTGGTATACAGATTGGATTTAATGTTATAATTTTCCATTCAGAATATATATTGTTTTATTGTGTTGGAATAAAACCTCGATAATTTTATCTCTGGTTGATGTATAATGTTCCTTCCCTACTTGTTCATTTATTATGAGTTTTTCATGGGGTTGTTTTCCTTGGTTTTTGTCTTGCATAAATATATTCATGATAGTTTCACATGAACAAAAATCTTTTTTATTATGTTTACCTCACACAAAAAACAAAAGGTATAAGCCAAGCCGCTGGGGAAAACCAGGACCTCTCCCTTCTCTGATTCAATCCTGGGCATAAGTCCTTTTCCCTGTCTGAATCCCGACCCTGTGACTGTACTGAGGTGTAAAGCTCAGTGCATTCTGGGAGATGTAGTTTATTTCTCTCCAGTTGGCGAACTCTTGTGCCCCCTGCTGTCCGGCCATACAATAGCTGTAGCAGTGAGGGAGAATCCCTTACTCTTTCACACATAGGAAACTGAGAACCAGCACAACCAGGTTCAAATCCTACTGTTACTTCTCATATTGGACAAGTCACTTAACACCCAGGTATATTTGGCCCACAGCTCTCAGCCGTACTTAACCCACTGACAGCCATGGGCAGAATAAAGTTCAGATATTCAATGCTAGACCATGTCCAGGCACCAGCATTGAACATATGGGGGAAGCTGCTAATCTAGAAGTTATGTGGGTTTCGGGCAACATTAGTCCTGGCACCTGCATAGCTAAGCAAGCACAGATAGGACAGCTTTTCTGTGCTCTATCTGTCCATTTAGTTATGTGGACATTGGCACTGAATATGGTTGGTGCCTGTGTAACAACAGCCTTCTGATCCCCGACTTCACCCACAGTCGGAAAGCCAGGGCTGGTTTTAGACATGCTGGGGCCCAGGGCAGAAATTAAGGAGGGAGCCTGTGTAATAAGGTAAAATAACATAATAATAAGGTAAAATAACATAAAATAACTCTACGTAAAGTCTTGTAAAGTTATGTAAGATAAATTATGTAAGATAAATTATGTAAACTTAATGCAAGTTATGCAAGCACGGTAAGGATAATGTAAAGTAACACAAAGTAACACCACGTAAAGTTATGTAAAGTTATGTACGAAAAGTTATGTAAAGTTAGGTATGCAAAGTTTGTAAAGTTATACAAATAATTGTATTGTCATCGCCTGGAAATGACCAGCCATCTTCTAATGTAATCCGCTTAGAACCGCAAGGCACAAGCGGAATAGAAATCACTAATGTAATGTAATGTAATGTAATGTCCCCTCTCCTTTCTGCACCCTCCCCTCAATATCCCCATCTCCCATTACTACCACGCATAAAACAACTTTAAATGTCTTCTTTATACACAAAACACAGAACAAGGGATCACAAATAGAAAATGAACAGGGAACCCCCAAGAAATTAAACTCGGCAAGTATTACAACACAAGAGAAATAAAATCAGAAATGCACTTCTTTCTGTACTGATACCGAACACACTGGTCTTCCAAAATTTAACCATCGCCCCTGCTGTGGCAGGTGGGAATCCCGAAACCCTGCCAGTTGAAGACCACCTCCTCCAGTGTGGCAGCCAGTAATCTCCAAGCTCTGCAGCTAGCAGCAATGTCTGAGCTGCCACCAGCTGCAGAGCTTGAAGTGTTCTAGCTGCTGAACTAGAAGAAGACCTTCAGCCGGCAGGGCTTTGGGAAGCCCACCAACTTAGGTATTTATATTATGCATTTGGTAGGAGGCATGGGGCATGGTGGGAAGAAAATTTAGTGCTACCCCCACCCATCACATTCCCATCAGCTATCTGGTAAGTCACTGAGCACAATACAAATATATGTGATGCACATATCCCAGAACTAACATATCCAGGTAATACATTTAAAATAAAATACTTTTTTTTCTACCTTTGTTGTCTGCACATTTTATTTTTCCAGCATGTTGGTCCCATTTTGTCTCCTGCTTTTTTGTGTCTTCTGATAATTCCCTTTCCAGTGGTTGCTGTCCATATGTCTTTTCTCCTCTCTCCTGTCTTGTTTCATTCTGTCATTACTCCTGTCTTTGATATACCAATCTTTCTTTTTTTTAGCTCTTCCTGCCCTTTTTTCCCTTTTCTGCCTCTCCGACCACTCAAATTTCACCCTTGTCCTTTTTACTTTTCAGCTACTTACCAACTTTCCTTCTCCCTTTCTCATGCTCTAGTTCTCCCATGTCCCATCTCATGCCTTCTCCAGCCATCTGTCTCCTTCCCCATCCTCATGCTTTGGTATCTCTCTTTCATCTCCCTTTTCTTTTCTTTTCTTGTCTTTCTTCTCAATTTATTTTCTGCCTCTTGTCTAGATTAATATCAAACCATACCTAGCCACACAAGGAAAACCACCCACCATCAGCCGCCCAACTAGCAGAATACTTCAAAAACAAGATCACAACCATCAGGACCACCTTCAAGAAAACAACACCCTAAGTCTCTTTGACGAGATAATAATATACCCTGCAACAGGAGAAGTCATTGCAGCAGGCAGGACTTGGACCGACTTCCCAGCAATACATGGCCTGACCTGAACCAACTCTATAAAAATACTGTCTAGCAGCATGCGACCTGAACAACTGCTCCACATACCTGATAAAAACAGCCTTTCCCAAATTTAGATCTCACCTCATGCATTGGGTATAAACTATGCTCACGGAAGGTCAATTCCCACAGGACCTCGGCAAGATCATAATCACCCCAATTATGAAAGATCAAAAGGTTTAGAGATCTCCCCTCCAACTAGAGACCCATCACCTCAATACCAATATACTTTAAACTAATAGAAGGCCTAGTTGCACAATACCTCACAAACTACCTGGAAGATCACAACCTACTTCACTCCTCACAATCTGGGTTCAGAACCAACCACAGCACGGAGACACTACTAGGAACCCTCCTAGACACAGCCCGACAGCACCTAAGCAAAGGCAGAAGGATGTTGATAATTCAGCTTGATCTCTTTGCCGAATTTGACCTGGTAGGCCACACCATACTACTACAAATACTAGAAGCCATAGGGATCTCACACAGGGTACACATCTTGTTCCAAGGATTCCTTAAATCAAGATCATACAGAGTCATGACAAACGATCTTAAATCAGACTCCTGGTCTAATTCCTGTGCCATTCCCCAAGGGTCTCCACTATCTACAACGCTCTTCAACCTCTTTATAGCCTCCCTTGGGTCCAGTCTAGATAATCTAGACATAACATCATTCAGTTATGCAGATGACATCACCATTCTTCTCCCTTTCGATCCACCAGCCCCAACCTCAATGGAAAAACTGAAAAAAACACTAGAAACAGTGGAAAAATGGATGATAGATCACAAACTAAAGTTGAACTCAGATGAAACAAAATTTCCATTGCTAGAAAAGGACAAAACCTCATCCATAACAGAATTAGAAATAAATGCTACCAAATACTCAATACAGCCCGCCCTAAAACTCCTTGGAGTGATGATAGACAGATGCTGCACCATGCAAGTTCAAATCAATAAGACCATCCAGAAAGCCTTTATAGTCATGCGCAACCTGTGAAAAATAATAATTTATTTTCTTATATACTGCCCAACCAGAAGTTCTGGGCGGTTCACAATAAGAGAACTGAGACATATCAGCGAAGACACAAAATACAGCAGAATTCAGTAGAATACAATGCAGTGAAATACAATATGATGCAGTAAAATGTAATATAATGTGAAATCATCGCTTGAATTTATCAAACAAATAGGTTTTTATTGATTTTCTGAACTCAAGGTAAGATTGGGATTGGGCAATTAGAGGACATAACCAAGAGTTCATTTTCCCCGCTTGAAAAGCCAGAGTTTTGTCTAAGAAACTTTTAAAACGACAGGCTTTCAGAGCGGGGTACATAAACATACCCGAGTTTCTTGTGTTCTTATTTGATGAGAATAATTTTAATTGGGTGGATAAGTATAGAAACAGAGTATGACGGCAGAAAAGGGCCGACGGCCCACCAAGTCTGCCCACTCAAGAATCCTCCCTCCCTCGAGAATCCGTCTATTAAGCATTCCACTTGAGCGACTCCACCTGTCTGTCCCATCGTCCCTTGAATTCAAGCATGTTACTGGCCTTGACTACCTGACATGGAAGACCATTCCATTGATCAATTACCCTTTCGGTGAAGAAGTATTTCCTGGTGTCCCCATGAAATCTTCCCCCTCTGAGCTTCAGTGGATGTCCTCTAGTCACCGTGGGACCGGTAAGAAAAAAGTATGATGAAAAAAGTCTGAAGAGTGCTTTGTAACAAATGCAGCCGAATTTAAAAATAACTCTAGTTTCAAAAGGGAGCCAATGAAGTTGCCCGTAAAAAGGGCTTACATGGTCAAACTTTTTTAATCCAAAGATCAGACGAACAATCGCATTTTGAACCAGGTGAAGTCTTAGCAATATTTTCATGGTTGACAGAGAGGAATACAGGCTCATAATCCAATCCCTAGTCCTGGGACTTTTGGACTACTGCAACATCCTCTACCTGCCATGCCCTACAAACTTGATAAAACAATTGCAGACAGTACAAAACACAGCCCTCAGACTGATTTACTCACTAAGCAAATATGACCACATCACCACCGCATACCTAGACTCACACTGGCTACCTACACAAGCACGAATACTATTCAAATTCTACTGTCTATTATTCAAAGTAATACCTAATCAATCGCCTAAACCGGAACAAATCAACCAGACCAAGGAGAATTCAGACCCTATTTATCCACCCCCCAATCAAAGGTACACAGCGCAAGAAGATATATGACAACCTATTAGCAATGCAAGCAGCAAAACTTGATCACCACCTCTCCAATATGCTGACAACAATGACAGACTATCATTTTGAGAATAAATCAAAACCTTGTTATTCAAAATATTTATCAAGAAATCTTAACACATCTCCACGACTATCCCCATTCTTGTAAATTTCCCAGCAAAGTCTCAACCATGTAAACAGCACCCTAATTTTCCTGGAAATGTCCAGTTATCTTCTTTTGTAATCTGCCCAGAACTGCAAGGTATTGGTAGAATAAAAGTCTGTAATGTAATGTAGATTAAATTCTTTCTTACTATTCAGTCCTCAATTTCCCTCTTTTATCTGTGTCTACCTACAGCTTGCCACCTCTTTCCTTCACTCCTCTATCCTAGCTCTATCCTCTTCCCCCAATCCATCATGTCCTCTTTTTTTTTTTTTTCTTTAACCGCTTCTTCCATCCAGGATGTGCCCTCTTTCCCCTCCCTACTTCCTTCCAGTGTCTGATCCCCTCCGTCTCCTCACCACTTCCATCCAGTGTCTGCCCCCTCTTTCTCCTCACCATTTCCATCCAGCATCTGCTCCCGTCTCCACTTCCATTCAGCGTCTGATCCCCCCTCTCTCCTCCTTACTTCCTTCCAGCTTCTGCTCCCCTCTCTCACTATCCCCCCCTTCCATCCAGCATCTGTCCTCCACTTTCTCCACACAATATGGGCATTAAGGCATTTGTAATAATGTAAGCGCTGGGCAATTATTTGTTTGTGGTTTTTTAATATGTATTTTTTTATGTTTAAATTGTGAGCTGCCTTGGGAAAGGCGGGTTATAAATAAAACAAAACAAAGAAAAACAAAAAAAAAAAAACCAATAAACTTAAAGCACCACTCAACCTATTCCCCTTATCGGGCCATCTCTCTCCCTTCCCCTTATCTTTTTGGGTGCTTTCCAAAATCAAAGTTTTCTTTCTCAGAGGGGCCCGGACATGAAAGCCATTCTCACAAGTTGTATGTGGCTGCCCCAAAGCTTCTCCTTTGATGCAACTTCCTGTTTCTGCCAGGGTGGATTGCATCAGAGGAGAAGCTTTGGGGCAGCCATGTGCAACTAGTGAGGATGGCTGCTATCTGGGCCCCTCTGGGAGGGGAAACTTTGATTTTGAAATGTGCTGCAAAGGTGAGGGGAAAGAAGAGAGACGGTCTGACAAGGGGAAGAGATGTCCAGACTGTGGGGCCCCCTGGAGCTATGGGGCCCAGGGCAGCTGCCCTATTTGCCCTTCCCTAATGCCAGCCCTGGTCAGAGCTGATATCAAGTAGAAATGACTGGTTAACTGCTAATGAATATTAGAGACTGAGTCACTGGGCAAGTTTTAACTGGGCAGAAGTCTTTCCTACCTGGTTAAATTACTTTGAATCAGCCCCCTCAGAGCACTAAAACTTTACAAATAATATATTTTCACCTGTGCTGTGAATGACTTAAAATGTCTGGTATCCCTACTTTAAGGGGTCCTGAATAAAAGCATTTTGGTCTCACTATTACTGGAGTATTAAGCAGGACATAAAGCACATCGGAATGGAGAAAGAAAAGTAGCAAAATACAGAGTTATGTAAAAAAAAAAATAAAAAAAAGGACGGGATTAATAAAGAGAGAGAGAGGAGTCCTACCAGCAGGTCATCTTCAATATTTTCATGCTGCCTATGAAGTTCATCTGCATTTTTTACTTTTATAAGTTTTACAACCCCGCTCAGGACCCTGGATTCCAGGTATTTTGCAAAGTTCATGGTTTTGGCGCACCAAACTGGATTTTCAATTTCATATTTGATGTTAATATGACATAGCATATGTATGCCATCCTTGGTTGTTACCTGTAGAAAGTAACAAGCAGAGAGATCATCTGACTTGAATCCTTCCTGAGTACCGCAGCAGAGTCTAACATTATTCCTCCATGAGTACTGCATGGTGCACTACACTTCTGGAAGTGCCAAGGCCATCTGTAAAGCTTCTGGAATAACTGCAGCTCAAGAATCAACCCTGAATAAAAGCTCCACCCAGACCAGGTCCTATCATCCTTGGCTCATTCAATTAAATGTTAGTGCCTTAATGTCCATCATCACCACCAAACAAACCTCAGTTCCCACTAGAATATTAATAGCTTCTAGCCTATCAGGAGAGGATGCTCTAACACTCGAACAGAAAATTTTGGTAAAATTAGTTTTAATATGAGTTATACAAAGTGGGTGTGACCCAGGATTGATGAAGCTGTTCTGTGGGAGAAATGGGGGTCAATGCTAGAGTCTATTGATATGGCTGACCCTGAGGTTGTTCTTCGGGAATGGCAAATGTCATTACATAACGCACTTAATGAGGTTGCACCCAGGCAGAAAAAAATAGTGCAAAGAATGTATTAGAGAAAGCAGTGGTTGACTAAGCATTTGTTAATGTGTCATAAGCATTTGAGAAAGCTGGAACTTGTGTGGCGAAAGAGTAAGATGGAGAGTGATAAAGTGAGATACTTGGAGCTTTGGAGTGTTTACAAAACTAGAGTTCAGGAAACTAGAACTGAGTTTTACTGATGTAAGATTCTGGAAGTGAAGAACCATGCTCAAGAATTATACCAGCTAGTACGGAAGTGGTGCAGTAATGAGACTGTTGAGAACCCTTCATGTCCTTTTTCCGCTGACTAACTTAATATCTTTTTTGCTTCAAAGGTTGCTTCGGTTGTCCAATGCATTCCGCCAAGAAGTGTAGATGTTACTGTTATTGCTGAAAAGACTGATAAATGGGAGCCTTTTGTGACGGTTGAGGAATATGAGGTGGCTATTGCCTTGAACTCTTGTAAACCAACAGCGCCATCAGTGGATATTTGCCCCTTGGCAACCTTGAAGCAATTGGAGGAGACAAATAGTCCTGAGAATCACGGATCTGATGAATCTTAGTTTACAAGGAGAGGACTGTCCCAGATACATTGAAGATCATGACAGTCAAGTCTGTTATTAAGGATAAAAAGTTGGGCGTCCGAGAAATTAGTAACTTCCGACCCATATCCTCTTTGCCAGTATTGGCAAAAATTCTTGAAAACCTGGTTTATAGACAACTAGACCAGTTTATTCAACACCAGTGCATTTTAGACATTCATCAACATGCCTTCTGCCATCATCACAGCGCTGAGACCTTATTGGTTTCAATGTTGGATGAGTTGCGAAGGGGATTGGATAATGTTGGTCAATATCTGGCCATTTTTCTTGGCATTTTGGCATCTTGGCATTTCTTGGCATCTTGGCATTTTGGCATACTTGACACGTTGGACCATCAGATACTAGTAAGTCAATTAGAAGCTTGTGGTATTATAGGAATGGTCCTCGCATGGTTCCAGTCATTTTTGTTGAACAGGCAACAAGAGATTGGAGTGAATGGTGAAGTTTCGCACCGTAATATGTTACTGACACGTGTGCCTCAGGGTTCAGTGCTCTTGGCTGCCTTTTTCAATCTATATCTTCTCCCTCTATATAAGCTGTTGTAGAGTTCCGAGGTCCCTGTTGAAGGGAACTTGAGAGAAATGGAGGAACGACTACAAGTAATGATAACAAGTGTAAAGGAATGGATGGAGGATAGCCGGTTAAAGCTGAATGTTCAAAAAAACAAAAATGTTATTTTAGAGAACAAAGGTACAAGAAACCCCTGGGTCTTTACAGCTTTGGGACACCCATATAAAGCTCTCTGAAGAGGTTATGTATCTAGGCATTGTGGTGGACTCGAAATTGACCTATAAAAGTCATGTTCAGGAATTGATAAAAATAAGATTTTTTTTTCACATTGTGGCTTTTCAATAGACTTCGACCGTACCTGTCTGCTAGCACATTTAGGGTCATTGTGAAGTCAATGGTATTATCATGTCTGGACTATTGCAATATTGTGCTCTTGGGCCTACCAACAACCCTCGAAACTCAGTGATTAAGACTTTTTTGTGCTTGGAAAGGGCCGAACATGTAACAGACTATTACGTGAAGCTATACTGGTTGAAGTTGGAAGACCGTATATACTTTAGACTGCTTGTGATGTTTTATTTGTATATGCATGGTCTGGCTCCTGCAAGTTTGATGGGTATTATTCAGGCTTATGTCCCATTATCCAAGTTGCGTTCTGTCCATCATGGTGGACTTGTTTGTGCCTCCCGTAAGGAACTGAGACTAAATACCTCACATATAGGCATGTTTCCCTGCAGGGGCCCCCAGGAATGGAATTGGCTACCTTTGTACATTAGAAAGCAATGTAATTTGATGCTTTTAAGAAATTATTGAAGAGACATCTATTCTGTAACATGAAATATGGGCATTAGGCATTTGTAATAATGTAAGCGCTGGACACTTATGTTTGTGGTTTTTTATATGTATTTTATGTATTTTTTTATTGTGTATGTTTAAATTGTGAGCCGCCTTGGGAAAGGCGGGTTATAAATAAAACAAAACACACAAAAATAAAAACTCATGTTAAAATCCGATGGGCCATTGTTGTGGCCATTAATGTAACAATTTGAAAAAGATGAGTTATTCTCTATAATCCATACATGCAAATGAGGTTCACAGAGAGTTGCTAAATATGCATGGGACGAGTCACTGGTGATAGTGATCAGCATATGCGCAGAATACACCCACAAATTTTTTTAAAAAGAGCCCCCAAATCAAAGATCAGCAGGGGAGATGCCCATTCTCTCCTGCTATCAGTGATACCCACACAATTGAAGGATCTGCAGGGCAAGGAAAGAGGCACCATGGATCAATTTGGAAAGAGGGAATGGTAAATATATTTACATTGGTGTGATGTACAGGCCTCCTTCACAGACGGAAGAAGTGAACAGAGATTTAATAGTAGACATTCGGAATATATCTAAAAAGGGGAAATTTTATTAATAAGTGATTTTAACATGCCGGATGTTTATTGGGGAAATCCCTATTGCGGGGTCTTCTAGAAGTAGGGAGATCCTGGATTTTCTACAAGAAGAACTATTCCAGCAGTTGGTAATGAAACCTATGCGGGATGGGATCATATTGGACTTACCGTATTTTCACGCATATAACGCGCGCGTTGTACACGATTTTACAAACCATGCATAACCTTGTGCGTTATACGCGTGAGCGCGCTATATAAAATTTTTTTTACATAGTTCCCACCCCGCCCGACGCCCGATTCATCATCCGGAAGGACCATCATCCAGCATATTAAAATCTGACGTCAGAGAAAGGGCGGGACCGCCGGAAGAGGAAGCAGCGCAGCAGGGCTCAGAGAAGGGGCAGGACCGCCGGCAGAGGAAGCAGCTGGGCTCACTGGCATCCGGAAACAAGGTAGACAGCTTCTCCATGGGGGAGGGGGGGAGGATGTGGGGGTGCGAGCGGTTCTTCGGGTGGGAGTGCGAGCGGTCCATCGGGGTGAGAGTGCGAGCTGTGGGGGTGTGAGCGGTCCTTTCGGATGATGAATCGGGCATCGGGGGGGGGGGGGCATCAGGCTTTCAGGGTGGGGACAGGACTTCAAGAGGGAGAGGAGTCGGGGTGGCCGAAAGTAGAGTTGAGGTGGCCAGAGGAGAGTCGGGGCAGTGAATGGAAAGTCGGGGCGGGTGAAAGGAGAGTTGGGGCAGCCAGAGGAGAGTCGGGGCAGCCAGAGGAGAGTCGGGGCGGCATGCGCGGTATACCCATGAGCGTGGTATATAAAAATTTCTTTACATAAATTTGTGTTTCCCGCGTGCTATACCCGTGTGCACGTTTTACACGGGTGCACGTTATCTACGTGAAAATACAGTAGTGCTTACAAACGAGGAAAGTGTTTTTGATGTTACAGTGGGTGATCATCTGGCATCCAGTAATCACTGCATGGTACGGTTTATGTTTAAACAATTTTATTGATGATAACATGTAACAAATAAAGAAATAAAATATATAAAGTATAAATAAAGAAATAAACAATTTTCAACAAATGAGCAAAAATAACTAGGCAAATAACAAAACAGTCGTCATCAAGGATGTTTTATGGAAATACATTCTCTGATCCCACCCCCCTTTATTCCAAAATTTCTGGGTTTTTATGGACCCTGGCAATCAATAACCAACCACACCACCCCTCCCTCCCCAGTCGCCCCCTAAAGCCCTAGATCCCATCCCGATAAGGCCATTGGCAGGAGAAAGCAGGCAGATATTCTCACAACCCACCTACCTTCCCTGAATGACTTCTTAGCTTGCTTACGGAACTGCGAGCCTATGTCGGGTGGGAACTGCGAGCCTACGTCGGGTGGGAAGGCACTCGCTCATGCGCAGTGCAGACAATCACAAACTTTCTAAAAAGTTAAAGTAGTGATGCACTCTTAAAACTGTCTATACTGGGGCTCCGTGGATGACGTCACTCACATGTGAGAATATCAGCCTGCTGTCCCTGGATAACACCCGTTACGGTAAGTTACTGTGCTAAATGAGAGGGCACAGGATGAAGTTAAGAGAGTAATCTAAGGAAATACTTTTTTTTTTTACAGAAAGGATGGAGATGTGTGGAACAGTCTCCCATTAGAGGTGGTGGAGACAAAGACTGTGTCTGAATTCAGGCCACAGCTCCAGTTTATAGACCATTTCCTTTGAGGAGTTGACATCAACCCTGCATCAGATGACCCCTGTAATGACCCTCCCCCCAGTCGTAAAGGCTGGCATCTGTCATTAGTATCTCCCAAATGGTTATACACAAGGGCATACCCCTTGAAAGGGATTCTGAACAAAGCGACCAACTCATGCTTCACCTCGCTTCCACCATCTAAAGAAGCAGCATTTGGAGTGAATCCATCTGCGGAGCCAAGTGGGGTAACACAGTGTTCTGTAGAGCAGTGTTCTTCAACCTTTTGACACCTCTGGACCAGCAGAAATAAAATAATTATTTTGTGGACCGGCACCAATACGCGGACCGGCAGTTGAAGAACACTGGGCTAAGCTGTGCCCATTCCACCCAATCTCCGCCCTAGACCCCGCCCCCATAATAGTACTAATTGTAACACCATTTTTTCCATTCATTTTTCATATATACACATACACACAATATATAATCATATTAACAACACATAACGGTTAACCACAAAATTAAAATACACAAAGCACACTGTATGCTTCTCAACATTCATTCCTCCCAGAACACAGATAACCCCATGCAAATGCAGGACCAAAAACTAAAAGTACAGTAAAACCTTGGATTGCAAGTAACTTGGTTTGCAAGTGTTTTGCAAGACAAGCAAAACATTTGATTAAATTTTAACTTGATATAATTTCTTGCAATACAAGTATATACAGTATATACACATCACAATTGAGCCAATGGTTCTTCTCTCTCTGACGCTGCAAGAATGTAGTGACTGTTCTAAATGAGCGAGGTCTTGCAATAAGTACGTACAGTATTTTGTATTAAAGTTTTTGGGTTGTGGAACGAATCGTCTGAGTTTCCATTATTTCCTATGGGGAAATTTGCTTTGATATACGAGTGCTTTGGATTACAAGCATGCTTCTGGAACGAATTATGCTCGCAAACCAAGGTTATACCGTACTAATATTTACAACCCTAAGAAGCAAGACTCTGCAAGCAATACAACCCCAGAGGAAAAGAAACAAATGCATTTCTTCCTGAACAGACAGCAGATGTAAATCAATCACTAAATAAAAAAAATAAAAGCATTCCCCCTACCGTTGTTGTCTCTCTCCCTCCATGCTGTGCCTTGCCTTCTGGCCTGTCCCTACAGTGTTATCTTCGGGCTGGTCCACAGTGCAATCAACATGGCTCCTTGAGTGCTGCAGTGCACAAAGCTGTCGGCAGTGGCTCCTCGCGCGCCTCATCTGTAAGCCTTCCCTCTCACATTGCGACATCAGAAAGAAGGCTTCCAGATGAGGCGCGGGTAGGAGCCTTTTCCCACGGCTTTGTGCACTGTAGCACTCAGGGAGTCGGCCCGAAGACACTGTATTGATCGCACCGTGGATCGGCAGCTACAGAACACCGTCTTGGGCCTGTTGGACGTGCCGACCCTGTGGACCGGCAGAAAATTTCTGTGGACCGGCACTGGTCCATGGACCGATGGTTGAAGAACAATACTGTAGAGGATGAATATGAGACTTCACCCAAAGAACCACTTCTATGGCTACAGCCATCGATTCCAGTACCTGGAAATAATGCCAAGCCATAGAACTGAAATTTTCAGGAGGTTCACAATTTGACTTATGAGCTTCTGTTTGTGTAACTCTGGAAAAAAAACATGGCCTTCTGCTGTGTTGAAGCAGATTCCCAAGTATTCTAGGGTTTGAGTTAGTTTCAGGTGGCTTTTCTGGAAACTGACAGTCAAACTCGGGTCCTGTAAGAGCTACACAATTTAGGCCACTGCTCTTTCCCCTTCCAATTTGGACGGTGCTCTGATTAGCCAATCATCCAAATATGGATGCACGTGCATCTGAGGTGCTGTTGCCGGTCCAAAGGGAAGGGCAGAGAACTGGAAATGTCTCCCCAGGCCATGGATTCTTAAATACTTCCTGTGTTCTGGAAGTATCGGAATGTGTAGATAGGCCTTCATGAAATCTAAAGAGGCTAGGAATTCCCCTGGCTTCACTGCCGCAATGACCAACCGAATGATCTCCATTCAAAATCAAGGTACTTCAGGTCCAGAATAGGCTGCCAGTCATCTGAATCTTTCTTTGGCACTATGAAGCATCTACCTGAGCCCAATTGCTCAGATGGTACTGGTTCTATGGCCTTTAGATCCAAGTGTCTTTTGACTGTCGCTCGGATCTTGACCACTTTTTCTGGCCTTCCAGCCAGAGAGTCCATAAACCGGTCTGTCAGATGGTGGCAGAATTTGAGTCTTTAGCCCTCTCAAATTATATACAGAACCCAGTGGGCCTAGCAGATTTGTGCCCAGGATTCCAAATAGGCTGACTCCCTCCCTCCTATCCGTGGAGGTGAGGTCACAGCCCTGAAGTTATTGGGTCATCTTGGAGGCTGCTGTGGCACAAGACCCAGAGACCTGGGTTCACCTATTATTGCCAAACATCTCTCTGGACTCCTGAAATGATCTCTGGGAAGAGTAACCTCTGGAGTATTGACACAATTACCATATAAGAACATAAGAACTTAAGCAATGCCTCCGCTGGGTCAGACCTGAGGTCCATCTTGCCCAGCAGTCCGCTCACGCGGTAGCCCAACAGGTCCAGGACCTGTGCAGCAATCCTCTATCCCCTTTTCCAGCATGAAATTGTCCAATCCTTTCTTAAACCCCAGTATCGTACTCTGCCCTATTACGTCCTCTGGAAGTGCATTCCAGGTGTTCACTACACGTTGGGTAAAGAAAAACTTCCTAGCATTCGTTTTGAATCTGTCCCCTTTCAACTTTTCTGAATGCCCTCTTGTTCTTTTATTTTTTGAAAGTTTGAAGAATCTGTCCCTCTCTACTCTCTCTATGCCCTTCATGATCTTGTAAGTCTCTATCATATCCCCTCTAAGTCTCCTCTTCTCCAGGGAAAAGAGTCCCAGTTTCTCCAATCTTTCTCTATCTCTCTCTCTTTCTCTCTCTCCCTTTCTCTCTCTATTTCTGTCTATCCCTTTCTCTCTCTCTCTCTTTCTGCCCCTCTCTACTCTCTCTATGCCCTTCATGATCTTGTAAGTCTCTATCATATCCCCTCTAAGTCCCCTCTTCTCCAGGGAAAAGAGACCCAGCTTCTCCAATCTCTCAGCGTTTGACAGGTTTTCCTTTAGAGGTATGTGGTCTACTGTCTGGTAATGCTTTAGGATGATGATCTGCCACACAAGCCATAAGATTATCCAATCCTTCTGTGGCAATAAAAGCATAGACTCTGACCCCCAGTCTTCCCAGTCTGGCCTTCTGCTTCCTGCATGACGACTGTCTCTGGGGGGGATTGCGCTTTTAGAGGAAGTATCCCCTTGAGCAGCCACCCTCACATCACCCTCACAAAAACTGGTATAAAACCTTGAGCAGGAAGCCTAAAGGACCCCTTCAGGGACTCTTTATATTCCCTCTTATGCTCTACGGCGTCTACACATCCCTAAAAGTGTTGCCCTATTAGCTACAGACTTCTGCCCTGTGAGTCTGCGTCTTCTCCCAGGCAGAGATGCCCTAGCAAGCACCGCGAGCTAGAGGATGACACAGTGACAAAATTCATCACTATTTCTGTCCCCTAAGATAACCAGGGAACCCTCTCCATGCCATTCTTTAAGAGAGAGCGAAGAATCAGAGTATGAATAAGCACAACTACTGACCCTTAAGCATTTCATTGAAGAATACTGGTGTAGAAGGACTGAGGTTAAGATAGACCTTAAAGAATGGCACGGGATTATTTCCCATGGTTATCTGTGGGGATGGGAATGGTGTTGAATTTTGTCACTGTGTCATTCTCTACCACAAGGTTCACGATTTGTATAACACCCCCCCCCCTTCAAAAAAAAAAACAACCAACAAATAAACAAAACAACTATAACAGAGCAGATAATAAAGACACCTCAGCTTGCTTGCAGAAAGGAAAAACTGATGAGACTGGGCACTGCCCACTGTGGAGGAGGAGATGGAGCTGAAAGATGTGTTGTATCCTTCTGCAGTTAATCTCGCGCTTTCGGGAATATCACCCACTGGTTCAGGACTCGTGTTTCTTTTGCACTAGAATTTGAATTAAGGGGGTGAACGATGGGTAGTAAAGGTCTCAACTGGCGTCATACTGATGTAGGTATTAATTAATGAAGTTAGGGAAGACAGTGTAACTAAAAACTGAAGAATATAGGCCAACAGTAACCAACATAAGTTGGGATGTTTCCTTGAGGTTTGAATGGGTATGGACAGAATACCTTAAATGAGAGGACTATTTTTTTTAATTTACAGTGATGACAAAATTTTTTAATGCTTTCTTATTAGAATTTGTTTTAATATATGTTCTGAGTTAAAAATGATACACCATTAAAATGAAATAAATAGACAAAATTGTGACCTGGATCATTGCTAAAAATGCCATAAAGAGCTAAAAGTGAAAGTTAGTAGAAGCGAATGGATGTGACCCCATGAAGTATTAGCATTACATCTCATATCAATGCTAGGGGTTTTCAAAAATTGTACACAGAGATCAATTCTCTATAATTTGTCAATAAACGGTAATAGGATGACCCCCTCATAGTAATAGCAGCATATCTCACCTTAATGGAAGGGACTGTCAAAGGTTGTATCCAGAGATCAACCCTTTGCAGTTTATCAATTATGGGTACCAGGATGATCCATCTGGGCCCTTTGGCTCCTAGCATTCTGCCAAGGCGGTGTATCACGATGCCCTCGTGTTTTTTTACTCTCTGTGGAACAAAAGCAAAGGAAGAGTTTTTGTGGCTGATTTCCCATATGCATCACATACTTTCCTCTTCCCCTCCCATCTAGGGCTCTTTCATGCAACAAATGTGCACTCTCTGTGTTTACAGGGCCATGTAAAGAGGCATTAACAAGGTGCACAAGCACACATTAGAAAATACAAGTACGTGTCATTTTATCGGCTACACAGCGCATGGCATGTGTAGCTGCTACTGAGGAACATTAATCTGGCTTACACTTAACAATATTTCCCGATGGGAAAGCCAGACGAAGATATATACCAGGTGTATCCAACCTATGGTCCTGAAGCCAGAACCTGGCCTTCCATGTGCTTTTTTCTGCCCCTTGGAAGCTTGGTAGTTCATGTGGTACTTATAATAATATTCAGAGGAGCCACCCTTTGAAAATGATTGGGGGTGCTGAACTCAAAACTCACAACAAATTTCTACTTATCCAGCAAAGAAAAACAAAATACATTTGGTAGTGAATAACCAGTCTGTATCTAAACGTCAAGAGCAGAGCAGGTAATGTGGACAAATCATAAATTAGGGTCCTGCCACTCTCTCTTCCCTCTCGTAACTTGTCAGCATCATACAGGTAGGGTTACCAAATGTCCTTAAAAAAAAAAAAAAAGAGGACACTTGGCTCCGCCCCTAGCCCTGGTCCCACCTCCCACATGAACATTGTGTTTCCTTCCCCGAGCTCCAGGCTGTGTCTAGAGCAGGGGTCTCAAAGTCCCTCCTTGAGGGCCGCAATCCAGTCGGGTTTTCAGAATTTCCCCAATGAATATGCATGAGATCTATGTGCTTGCACTGCTTTCAATGCATATTCGTTGGGGAAATCCTGAAAACCCGACTGGATTGCGGCCCTCAAGGAGGGACTTTCAGATCCCTGGTCTAGAGGGTCTCTGTGTATGCCTGGACATCAATAAGATGACATCACACTCATGCGTGTCGACATCCACATGTGTGCAGAGGCCCTCCAGATGTGGCTTCAAGCTCCGGGCATTCCAAAACCCAAACAAACTGGTAACCCTATACTTGGGGCCATGACACCAATAACGTTTCACGACATTCATTCCTACCAGAACACCTGACCTTGGTCACATGTGCAGAATATAGATAAATCCTATGCAAATACAGGACCACAAACTAACAGTCTTATTATACATAAACAAAACCCTAAGATGCCAGGCTCTGCACATGCAGTACAATACCAGAGAAATAGAAAGAAATATATTTCTTCCTGAACAGTGCAAAATATAGACAGGAGATGTAAATTCTGAAAATTGACATATTTCAATCACTAAATTGAAAAATAAAATCACTTTTCCTACCTTTGTTGTCTGGTGATCTTACTTACTACCACCCCCAGAATCCGGTGCTTGCTTATTTGGAACTGCTGTAAACTCTTCATGCCATCAGTAGCATGAGTGAACTAAACACGTAGCCCTTGTCAACCCAGAAGCTTTTCCTCTGAAGAAAGCTTCCAGGTCTACTAAGGCAGTGTATTTAATTCAGTCATGCAAAACTTGGTCAGTGTTGCTTGTTGTTATTCTGACTTTGGCTTGTATTTTTGACCAATAAACAGTTTTGAACATAATTCACTCATGCTGCCGACAGAACAAAGAGTTACAGCAGCAACTCCCTCAATTACCCAAAGTAGTAATGGCAGCTGGAGAGCAGATGAAGCACCGTAAACAGGCTGCTTCCAGCCATCTCGGCAGGACCTTTCATTTGGCATATCACTTCCAACATGGCAGAGGAAAGGCCCTGCCGGGGCTGGCTAGAAGCTGCCTGCTTAAGACACTTCCTCTGCTCACTGACTGCTGCTACTGCTACGGGTAATTGAGGGAAGGAGAGGACTGATTCTGCTGCTTAGGGGGCCAGAGGGAGGGAGAGATATTGTTAGGACTGGCTGCCATGGATGCTGGACCCGTAAGTGGAAGGGATTTGGATAGTGATCCTGCAGAGTGAAGGGCAGGGGAGATAGATGGATGCTGGACCCATAAGTGGGGGGAAAAGGGGGGGGGGAGAGAAAATGACCCAGAAAGAAGGAAAGAACAGATGCTGGACCTACAAATGGAGGTGGGGGGATGATAGAGTGAGGTGGGAAGAGAGACAAAACTATTCTACAGTAACTCTCAAGCAACCAGAAAAACGGTTATCTTGCATCTACCAATCCCAATGGGTGCCAGATAACAGAATTTACTGTAATTGTTTTCACTTTCCACTAATTTCTTTTTCTTCCTTGTTCCTCCTTGTCCTCTTTCCCTCCCTCCTTACTCTCTCTGTACTTTTTAATTTTTCTCCTTTTCCTCAGGCATAAATTCACGTCTTATATTTAGGAGCAGGGAGTTTAATAGCTCTCTTCCTGCTCTACTCCCTAAATCTTTTTAGCCTGTTCTGTTTCTCATTTCCCCTTGAGCCAGACTTCTATTTCCCTACAGTCCTCAGCAAGCACTAATGCACTTTTCCCTAACCAATTTGAAGCATGTTTAGCTTATCCATCCCTTCACTTCTTCCCATGTCTCACTCTCCTCTACAGGTGAGACATCTCCCCTTGGAAGCTGAGAGGTTTTTTAGATCCTGGGAGTCGACATGTTAATATAATCCCCTTTTATCAAGCTGCGGAAGAGGTTTTATCGCAGGCCGGCAAGGTAAATGCTTGAATGGTCATAGAATTCCTAAGAGTATCAGGAGTTGTCTTGTTGACTTGTCGGTCCATAGTAAAAACCTCTACCATGGCTTGATAAAAGGGATGCGTCAGAGGAGAAGCTTCCACCCACAGACGCACGCGACTGCAGGCAGGCTCGGCAGGCTTCAGCGAGTTACTTTACTAACGCGCTATGAAGGTAAGGGGGAGGGAGGGAGATAGATTCGTCCGATAGGTAGGTAGGAAGGAGGGAGAGGGCTGCTCGCGTTCCCTCCCTTAACTGGGGGGACAAGACCATTCACTGCTCCATGGGGCGGTGGATGGCTTTGTCCCCATGCCCGCAGTGAGCACTTCCCCCCCCCCCCACCCGTTTCAGTGGGTTACCCGCAGCTAGCCGCGGATAACAGCCACCATGTCATTCTCTATGTGGAACTACGCTCTCTCTCTTCAAGTGGACCTTCATGTTGTCTATATTCCAGGGGAACACAACAGCCTGGCAGACTCCCTCAACAGGAAACTCAACCCTCATGAGTGGACCCTAAATCCTGCTGTCCTCACAGACATTTTCCAGCAATGGGGGACTCCCCAAGTGGATCTATTTGCTTCTCAAATCAATGCACAATGCAGCCTCCTTTGCTCTCTATGCCCAGCTCCAAGAGCACTTGTAAGGGATGCTTTTCCCATTCAATGGGAGCACAATCTTCTCTACGCATTCCCACCAGTTCCTCTCATTTCCAGAGTGCTTCAGAAAATTATTACGGACAGGGCACAACTCATTCTCATTGCAGCCAAGTGGCCCAGACAAATATGGTATCCAGTGCTCCTGGATCTTCTGGATGCCTCTCCAATTCCCTTAGTCCCATCCTCTTCTCTCATAGCACAACAGCCAATTACTGCATCCCAATCGCCGCAGTCTCAGTCTCATGGCATGGAAATTGAGAGTTCCCTCCTAACCAACTCCAACCAACCAACTCTCTCTCAATCAGTGAAAACAGTTCTGCTTGCATCAAGGCAACCTTCCACAAGAAAATCCTATCAAGCTAAATTGAAGCGTTTTTCCTTATGGGCACATACTCAAGGTCAAGAACCTCTTCACTGCCCACTGGATTATATCTTCACCTATCTCTTGCACTTGTCTGACTCCGGCCTCAAGACAAACTCTGTAAAACTTAATTTGTCAGCCATCTCAGCATATCATTCTTTGGTACATGATAAATCAGTTTTACAACATCCTCTCATTTCTCGTTTTATGAGAGGTCTTACTAATCTTAGACCTCTGCTCAGAGATCCTACTCCATTCTGGGTCCTCAACGTAGTCTTGGAATAATTGATGAAGGACCCCTTTGAACCACTAGGTTCTGCATCTCTCACTTTCCTTTCCTGGTAAAAAGCTTTTCTGATAGCACTCACATCAGCTAGAAAAGTTAGTGAGCTTCAAGCCAAATAAGGTATAGTTATGGACTCACCCTAAATTTCTTCCCAAGGTGGCTTTGGACTTCCACTTAACTAAATAATCACTTTACCTTCGTTTTTTCCATCACCGCATTCCTCTGAGGCAGAGGAACACCTTTATTCCTTAGATTGCAGAAGAGCGCTTCTTTTTTACCTCATGGCAACTTCTCATCTCCGCAAATTGAGTCAACAATTCGTTTCCTACAACCAGCAACAAAAAGAGCTATATCCTCATGGATTACACGTTGCATCCATTTTTGCTACACAACCCCTGGTTCAATCTGAAATAAACAGCGAGCTACAGCGACTTCAATAGCCAACTTGAAGTCCACCCCAATCCAGGATATTTGTAAAGCAGCTACCTGGTCTTCTGTACATACTTTCACCAAGCACTACTGCTTAGACCAAAGTTTAGCTCAAGATGTTCCCTTTGGTCAATCAGTTTTACATAACCTCTTTACATCATAGACTGTTTCTCCTTCCGTATGCTTTTTCAGCTTGGGACTCACCAACAGGTGTGCCTGCATATCCCCTGCTTGTCTCCAGAGAAAGCAAGGTTGCTTATTTGTAACAGGTGTTCTCCATAGACAGCAAGGGAATGTAGCAACAGTTACCCACCGCCATCCCCTCATCTCCTCTTCTTCTACTGCTAGAGACAAAACTGACAAGAGGAGGAGGGGGGGGGCTCAAGGACTAGGGCTCCTGCACATGCTCAGTATGCTTAAAGCTTACTATAGCTAGGGGAGGGCACTGACACTGCAGGCTCAGTCAGACACTTCACCAACAAGTGTGGCTGCATTCCCCTGCTGTCTACGGAGAACACCTGTTACAGGTAAGCCCTGTACAAGTGAACCCCCTCACCCCGCCCAGCAGCCAGAGCATGTGAACACTAACCCTGCTGTGTTTTGTGGACTCTATCTTGTGAATGTTTTTCAGAGAAGGAGTATAAAGCTGAGAGTAACCAGCCCAGGACACACAGAGAAGAGGACAAGGAAACTGGCCCAGGAGAATCAAAGAGGACTAAGTTAAATACCCAGTAATCCACGGGGAGCAGATGTGTTTCTTTTTTTTCTCTAAATACCCAGTAATTTGTTTCTATCCTTTTGGTACAGTGGTCCAGCTCAAAGGGACTAGTACGGGAAACATCCTTTAAAGTGTGGCTGATCATTCCTATTACAGAGAGCCTTACTAGCAGTATCTTACCTTTAGCAGAAACCATATAGAGATGGGGAATGTAACAATTAAAAGTATGATTGCTAAAGCCATAATGGTGATGTAGCAAGGGGAGGAGATGCATTTCCTTGATTTATCTCCTGAAAGAACAGAAAATAAGGGGCTAAATACAAAGCAGGATGGTGGACATACACAGAAAATCTAGAGACTAGGGGAGAAAAAAACAAACTTCCTTAGACTATATTCTGAAAATATCTACAGCAGAAGATAATTTCAATAAACAGACCCCTTCATTTTATTTTGAATACTTCATTTTGGGAAAAGTGACATACTTGAAAGACCACAGTTAGATATAAATGCAATGATTACTTCTGCGGTTTCTCCTTTATTATATTTTTTAATTGAACGCTAATGAGGAGTTTTCTTTGTGGAAGTAATTAGAGTTGATATGTTCCACAAAGTTTGTGGTGTGTTCCAAGGAACAAGTGCCCCAGACTCACCTACCAGAAATTTTTAGTCCTCCCTGCACTCCGCCAGGGAGAAAAGGGGAAGCCCATGAATCATTTGTACAGGGCAGCTAAAGTGATAGCATTGACCAATGGCCATACAGATATTCTCAATCCCTTCTGTATAATTTCTTTCCAAGATGGAGGTCCGGGAGTAATACAGGAAACCATAGACAGGTGGAGAAAAATGGTAAAATATATTGTAAACACCCCCCCCCCAAACCTCAACTATATAGAACAGTGGTCCCCAACCCTATCCTGGAAGACCACCAGGTCAGTTGGGTTTTTGGGATAGCCCTAATGATTATACATGGGGCAGATTTGCATGCCTGTCACCTCCATTATATGCAAATCTCTCTCATGCATATTCATTAGGGCTATCCCAAAAACCCGACTGGCCTGGTGGTCCTCCAGGACAGGGTTGGGGACCACTGATATAGAACATATTTAAGGGGAACGAGTCAACCTGGGTTTACCAATGCATTCAATCGTTTCAAAAGTGTAAACAAATGTGAGTAAAAATGATCTAGCTGATACAGTGTATTTGGATTATCAGATGGTGTTTGACAAAGATGCTCATAAGAGACTCCTCAGAAAATAAAAACTTCGTCAGACAGAAGGCAATGCCATATTGTGGGCTCTATATGCTACAGGACAGGAAACAGAAAATGGGATTAAACGATCAGTGTTTCATTTGAAAATGGAGCAATGGAGCTGTTATATAGATATCTTAATATTGACTTACAAGTGCAGCTCCTCAGTATCTCTCCTCTCTTATCTCTCCCTATACTCCTCCCCGAGGGCTCTGTTCCTTGGGGAAGTGTCTCTTATCTGTTCCCTTCTCTTCTACACCCACCTCCATCCCTTCTATCTTGCTGCACCATATGCCTGGAACAGACTGCCTAGAAACATAGAAACGTGGCAGCAGATAAAGGCCAAATGGTCTATCCAGTCTGCCCATCCGCAGTAGCCATTATCTCTTCCTCTCTCTAAGAGATTCCACGTGCCTACCCCAGGCTTTCTTGAATTCAGACACAGTCTTTGTCTCCATCACCTCTACCAGAAGACTCTTCCATGCATCTACCACCCTTTCTGTAAAAAAGTATTTCCGTAGACCTCTTAACTTCTTCCCATGCCCCCTCACTATGGTGTTTCCTTTAATTTGAAAGAGATTTGCCTCAAGCATATTTATGCCATGTAGATATTTAAACATTTCTACTAAGGGTTCCTTTTACTAACCCCGTGCTACACGCCAAGAACTAACACCAGCTCAATGCTGGCGTTAGAGTCTAGGAGCCCTATATCTCACCTTTCCCGCCTTCCCTTCCAAATATACATATTGAGATCTTTGAATCTGTCCCCCATATGCCTTACAATGTAGACCACCGACTATTTTAGTAGCCTTCCTCTGGACTGACTCCATCCTGTTTATATCTTTTTGAAGGTGCGGCCTCTAGAATTGTACACAATATTCTAAATGAGGACTCATCACAGTCTTATACAGGGGCATCACTACCTCCTTTTTCCTTCTGGCCATTCCTCCCCTATGTACCCAAGCATTTTCCTATCTTTCGCTGTTACCTTTTCAACTTGTTTAGCCACCTTAAGATTATCATCTATTATCACACTCAAGTCCCACTCCTCTTTTGTATACAAAAGTTCTTCACCCCCTAAACTGTACCATTCCCTTGGATTGTTGCAGCCCAAATGCATGATCTTGCATTTCTTAGCACTAAACCTTAGCTACCAAATTACAGACCATTGCTCAAGTTTCACTTCCTCTTGTTATCCACTCAGTCAAGCTCTGGTTGTGTTCAAATCTAGGCTAAAAGTCTACTTTTTTTGAGGCTGCTTTTAACTCCTAACTCTTACCAGTGTCTGTGTTATCATAAGAACTTAAGTATAGCTTACTGGGGCAGACCAAAAGTCTATCTAGCACACTATCCTGTCTTCACGGTAGCCAAACCATGCTACTGATCCAGGGCAAGCAGTGGCTTCCCCCAAGTCTGTCCCAGTAAACACTGACTTTTTCTCCAGGAACCTGTCCAAACCTTTTTTAAAACCAGCCACGTTGACCGCTTTTACTACATCCTCTGGCACCATGTTCCAGAGCATAACTATTCTCTGAGTGAAAAAATATTTCCTCCTTTGGTTTTAAAAGTATTTCCTCGTAACTTCATCAAGTGTCTCCTAGTTTTTGAAATTTTTAATGGAATAAAAAACAGATCCATTTGTACCTGTTCTACACCACTCAGGATTGTGTAGACTTCAATCATATCTCCTCTCAGCTGTCTCTTTTCCAAGCTGAAGAGCGCTAACTTCTTTAGTCTCTTTTCCAAGCTGAAGAGCGCTAACTTCTTTAGTCTTTCTTCATACGAGAGGAGTTCCATCCTCTTTATCATCTTGGTCGTACTTCTTTGAACCTTTTCTAATTCTGCTATATCTTTTTTGGGATACGACGACCAGAAATGAATACAATACTCAAGGTGAGGTTGTATGGAGCAATACAGAAGCATTATAACATTCTTAGTCTTGTTTATGGAAAGGTATGGAAAACCTTTCATATGCTGAAAGATTAGCGAAACTGGGGCTCTTTTCCCTGGAAAAGCGGAGGCTTAGAGGGGACATGATAGAGACTTACAAGATCATGAAGGGCAAAGAGAAAGTGGAGAGGGACAATTTCTTCAAACTTTCATCTCTTGACCATCTCAGTGGCTCAGGTAACTAGAGTGGAGAATGTGCAGGTGGACTGCTTAAGTCAACAGACCTTGGATCCCGGGGTGTAGTCTCTCTCTCAGAGGGCCTTCGACAGCATAGTCAGGCACTGGGGGTGCCCAACATTTGCCCTCATGGCCTCAACTACCAACAAAAAGGCAGCTCTTTTCCTCAGCCATAGGTACAAGCCCAGAAGCGCCAGGCTGGACTCTCTGGTCCAAGCCTTGCAGAGTGCTTTAACAGATCAGAATACACCCAAGTTGAGTGGTCCTGGTAGCTCCAGATTGGCCGAGGCAACCATGGCACACAAAATTAGTATGTCTGCAGAAGAATGAGGCTCTCAGGTTTCCTTGTCACTCAATCTTCTCTCCCAGGTACCCATCACCATGGAGGATCCAGAATGCTTTGGTCTTATGGTATGGCTCTTGAGTGCAAAGCCTTAGTGCATAAAGTCTATTCTACTTAAATTATTGCCATGCTCCTGAGGTCTAATAAAGTCTACACTAGCGGCCTACTCAAAAGACTGGAAGTGTTTCTGGAATTGGTGTGACTGAAAATGCTCAGACCAGGTGACTGCACCGGTTTTGATGGTGCTGGACTTCCTGCCGGAAGGTCTGAAGATAGGCCTGGTGATTGGGTCTCTCAAAGTACAGATAGCCAGACTTTCCTGCTTTAGAGCACAGTTCAGCAATCTAATCTAATCTTCTATTTGTGCGTCTTTCATACCTATACAGGCTCAAGGCGACTTAAAGAGAGGAGAGAAGAGAGAGTAGGGAGGTGGATAGGTAGGAGGAGAGAGAGGAGGAAAGGATACAGGAGGTTGAGGAGCAGCATTATACTTCTTTTCTGGGTGAAATGCCTCTGAGTTTGCCCCTGACGAATACAAAATGGGGCTCTGTAGGGCGATCAATGAAGGCACTCCCTTCAATGGACTTGAATGGACTTATATAACAGATGTAATTTGCAGGCTTCATCAAGCTAAGTTCCCTTTTAGATTTTTACCAGAGCTTGATAAATGTTTGAATATTCGGGAACTTTTTGAAATGATTTACCAATAATATGGTTGAATAATTTTTTTTAAACTGTCAAAATTTTTTTTTTTTAACTTGACACTATGGGTATTGTTTTAGGACTTGTAAAAAACTGTTTTACACAAGTCATTAACACTGTGGTTAGTTTTAAAATTTAAAACAATACACACCCAGGGCCGGGCACCCTAGGGTGCATTCATATGCGAATAGACCCTGGTGAACTCTTTGAACCTATGGGAAGTTCCCATAAACTGACTGAACAGCCCTGAGTTTAAGCAATTCTACTTAAGGCTTTTTTATGTAAAGCCCTAATGGTAACCCACAGTCTCAGTTGCTTTATTAAAAGTTGGGAGCTGTTTGGGTTTTTGACAAATACTTGTGACTTGTATTGGCCTCTGCGAAGATAGGATACTGGGCTCGATGGCCCGTTGGTCTGACCCAAAAAGGCTATTGTTATATTCTTATGTAGATTGCATTATGTTTATTTTTTAAAAATTACACATGAGTATAAAGTATAATAGTGATCACGGATAGTGAATTATTGACTCCCATTATAGTGTGAGTGTATAAAAAAAAAACACACCACACCAAGATTTACAACACTCACCATTGGGCTCTTCATTTTTCATGCCACAACTGTCTTCTGCCCAGATGAAATTACTGGACTCTTCAGGCTGAGATGGTGATTCAGCTTGATACTTCCTATTTTCTCTTAAGGGCTCGAAACCCATGTGTATCTTAGAGACATGTACCCCCCATCTGTTGGCTTGTTTCTGAAGATGAGCCTGTAAAGTGGAGAAAGAGAATAGCAATACTGAGGTTTGTAGCAGGCATCTTAGATTACAGGGAGATGGATGCTAATAAATGTGTGGCCTCTGCTATACTGTTCCTATTACCTCTCATCTCTCTATACCAGTTCTTCTCAACCAAATTCTTGGAGGATGTTCTAGTTGGGTTTTCAGGACATACACAACGAATATATATGAGATAGATGTGCATACGGAAGAGGCAATGCATGCAAATTTCTCTCATGCATATTAATTGTTGACATCCTAAAAACCCAACCGCTGGGTATACTACTCTGCAGGATGCTAGCCAATTAGTTAATGTATGATTTGCCACTGGAATACCAAGATCTGTTGAAGTCAAAGGAGATTAAAAGCTACCTAACCATTTGGAACATCTCTTTATTCAATTAGAGGCCAAAAGGTAGACAAATTGGAACCAACAGGCTACAATTCCTCAGAAACCATCCAGAATAATCTCAACTGATGATGGCTGGGTAACGTCAATGAGGCTGTAAGGATTTAGGCCATCAGATATTTGAACAAAAGTCTTTCTAGTTTTGACAGCCATTTAGATTATTACAAAGTTTGGTGATTTACAGTAGAATGGATTCTTGAAACTCCAATGCAGATATGCAGATGGGGGCGATCAGAGGAACGCCCCCATCTGCCGCACGGATCGCTGGTGTGCGATCTCCACGCATACGCAGACTATCTGATTTCCCTGCAGATGATCTGCGCATGCATTTTGTGTCTGGTTTTGTTTTTTTATTTCTGGTTTGTTTTTGTTTTTTTACATGCACCAACTCTCCTGCTCTCCCCTTCCAGCCGAGCCCTGCTCTTGCCGCCCAGACTCTCCTGCTCTCTGCCACCTTCCTTGCAATGCGAGCCCGCAGGTTTAAAGCGGGAAGGCAGCAGAGAGAGTCACAATTTCTCTTCCTGCCTTTTCTTTCTTTCCCTGCACCCTTTGCTTATTGTTTTGAAATCAGCTCCAAAGCGCTTTTGCTTCAGATAACGCCATGGCAAAGACGGGGGAGTCTGACTGAAACTTTTCGGTTGTTGGAGCTCGGGGCAGGAAGCAGAGCAGGGAAAGGAGCCGCACGAGGAGGTTGAACGTGTTTATTTCCCCGGAGCTGCAAACCTCTTCCTACATAGCAAGATCGGGGCAGAGAGCAGGGCAATGGAGCAGGAGAGTCGGCAGAGACGTGTGCGACTGTTCCCCAGCAGTCGTTTCTATTCTTGATTGGCCAGCCCAATCGGTGTCCTAAATTTGGTTGGTGGATTGCGTTCCTGCCTACTTTGCACGCGCTTCTCCTCGTTTGCATGCACAGATTTGAAGCGGATCGCTAGAGAGGTTTGTGAATCGGGCCGGAGGGAAATCTGGTCACTAAGGGGTCGCAAACCGATTGGTACACGATCAGTTTGCTTAGTGAATCTAGCCCTTGGTGGCCCTAATTTGCAGTCTTGAGTGGAACTATTCTTAGGAGCTTTTCTATACTGTTAGTGCATGATTGTGAAAGGTCTACGGATGTGGGAGCCATGGGTGTGTAAAACACTTACATGCACAATTGACAGCATTTAGATGCAAGCATCTCTACCAGCCAACTTACGCAGTATTCTATGCGCATAATTGAAATAAGGAATTTGCATAGAGCACTTACCTGTAGCCGACCTTCATAGAAATATCTCCAGAAAACATTGAAATGGGGAGAGAAAAGCTCGGGAAAAAGACAGGGTAAAAAAGGAGTGAGCCTTACCAACATCTTTTCTTTAATGTTCTGCTCCTCAAAAACAAGGTCGATGAACAGCTTTTTCTGGAACATACGCATCATCTGCCGCTCAGCTTCAATTTGGATGAAAGAAGTTAAATTTTTCACAGCCATGACAAAAGTGACTGGGTTATAGATCTTATAAACCACCTCAGCTTTTACAATCAGCATTCCTTCCTTGGTTGGCACCTGCAGAAAGCCCAAAACAAAGATTTTCTCTGTGAAACACACCAAAGATTTTGACATGATTTCTTCCCGAGTACTCTGGCACAGTCTAACCTGATTAACGTGACCATTTATTTTTTTCATCAAAACGGGACATCTATTAATTGTCAGTCCTGTCCCAAATCCCACCCCCAATTTCTTCCAATCATTTTTCATGTACACATAATATCTTATTAATTCATAATGGTAACCATTAAAATTAAAAACAAACAAACCACAAAACACTATATGCAGAGAAAATGTTAATTATCATTTATATTTGGGGGGTTTTCAAAGATGTCAATGCAGATGACTTTAAAATATGCAATGTCACCTCAGTAACTATAGAAAAATAGACAAATATAGTGCAAAATATAGACATCAGATATAAATTCTCAAAACTGACACATTTTGATCACCAAATTGAAACTAAAATCATTTTTCCTACCTTTGCTGTCTGATGATTTCATGAGTCTCTAGTTGCGTTTCCGACTGTGAATCCTTTCTTTCATTACTGTCTTTCTTTCTGCACTCAGGCCCAACAATTGTTCCTTTCTATTCCCTCCCTCCTTCCTTCCTATGTCCTTAGTGCCCCCAGTGCCTCCTTCCTATGTCCTTAGTGCCACTTCCCATGTCCTTAGTGTCCCCAGTGCCTCCTTCCTATGTCCTTAGTGCCCCTTCCCATGCCCTTAGTGTCCTCAGTGCCTCCTTCCTATGCCTTCACTGCCTTCCAGCCTTTGTCCCACCCCTCCCCCAAAGCTAGCCTGCCTACCTCCCTCCCTCCCTGCCGCGCCAAAGTCGGCCTCCCTCCAGTGCCCGATTCAAACCCCCACATCCACCTCCGCTGCTGCTGCCTGTCAGCCTCCCTCCTTCCCTCCCTCCAGCGCCGATTCAAACCTGCCCCCGCCGCTGCACCTTCTTCTTGCCGCCCAGAAGCCTTCTTCGAGACATCAATTCTGACATCGGAGAGGCAATTGGCTGGCCCGGAACTTCCTCTCCAACTTCAGAATTGATGTCAGGAAGAAGGCTTCTGGGCGGCATGAAGAAAGTGCAGCAGCAGCGGGCAGGGGTTTGAATCAGCACTGGAGGGAGGGGAAGCGATCGCCTGTCCCGTTGTTCTGGCGCACAGCTTTGGGACGCTGTCCCTAATAACGGGACATTTCGGCATCCTGAAGCGGTGGGTCAGGATAATGGAACAGTCGGTCCAATAACGGGATGGTCCTGTTGAAAACGGGACGTATGGTCACCTTAAACATGATTCCTCCATGACTACAGCATGATCCGTTATCCATCTTGGAATTCCCAGACCATGAATGCAACTGAAGAATTAGAAGCGTTGCTTTTCTACTGAGCTTCAAACCCTTTGGCCTCCCAAAAACCTGCCATATAGCCCCATTGTTATAAGCTGAAGCTCCGTCCACCTGGACTAGGTCCTTCAAAATACTTGGTTCTTTCTCCTTTCAGGTGTCATCTCCATTACTGGAATCACTAACTAAAGCAGAGGACTGCCAGCTTCTAAACATCACCCCTCCAGCAAGGGATGCTTTTTAAAGCAGCCTTTAAAAAAAGTCCATTTCCAATTTGAAATGAATTGATGAAACTGTGATCTGAAACGCTGTAAAGTAAAAGTGAAGAGTCAGAAGAGAAGAAATGAGCTTACCCCCTTCTCTTACCTGAAAGGATGGAATTTTCAGAGACTGGGTTCTGCGATAGATCCGGTGCCAGTCATCAAGAAAGGGCAGCAGGAAAATAAAGCCAGGCTTTTTCTCCACCCTTACTGTGCCCAGACGACGCACCACAATGTTCTCATTCTTTTTTAATTTCTGTGGGACAAATGCAAAGGCAGAATTGTTACTGCAAGTTTCCTATGTATGCCACTTCGACACCCTTTTCTCACCTCCCCCTTCTGTTTTTTGGGCAGGTCTTCCTTGTAATGCATATGCACTCTCTGCACTTACAGGGCCATGTGGAAAGATATTACTCAGCATACACACACATACTGTAGTTTAAAACAGAAGGAAGGGAGTGATTTTAACAACTACTGTGTTACACAGCACAGACAAGAACACTTGTGTGGTGTCATTGAGAAACCTTAGTTTCAGAAGGTATGTCAAATTATTCACTGATAGGAAAGCTGGATAAAGATAAATGTCTAAGGACCAAGACTGAGGCACTGCAGCTACATTATTGAGACAAAATCAGCACTGTTGTTTATATTAATACATACATTTAGCACCTATGCAATAACTGAGTGCTAATTTGATAACAGCATCTGGGCACCAAGATTCCATTATGGCACACTGGTATAAGTTGGAACCTAGGCATGCCCACTAGTGTTGGACGATTGATTCACTGATTTACTTTGGTGAATTTAATCATTCTCTATAAAAATCAGACTTACTAATTCAGTGACCAACAAACCCCCCCTCCCTCACCCCCCCCCCCCCGGTGAAACCTGGCATACCTTTGGGTGTCCTAAATCAGCAGCAGCGGTGGCCAACCGGCAGAGGCAGCGCTCTAAACAGGCTGCTTGTGGCCTGCCCCACCAGGACCTCCCCTCTGCCACGTCACTGACGCCACTCACAGCAGAGGGAAGCCCAGGTGGGGCAGGCCAGAAGCAGCTTGTTCACCATGCTGCTTCTACCGGCCGGCCACTGCCACTGCTGCTTTGGAGGCCCAAAGTGATGGTCTCAGCATTTTGCGGTTGGAGGGAGGGATGGAAAGGATGGATGGATGGATGGAAAGCTGAAGCACAGGGGGATAAGAGGGTTGAAAAACTGCTGCACATGGGGGAGAGAGGAAAAACTTGGATATGGGGTAGAGAAGAGGAAGGGAGAGATGCAACCGAAGTAGAAAGAGGGAGAAATCTTGCATAGGGTGGAGGGGAGGGAAACATGCATGGAGAAGAGAGAGGGAGAAATATTGGACATAGAGTAGAGGACAGGGAGAGATGGTGCATGGGGAGATAAAAAGGAATGTTGCACATGACAAATGAGGGGAGGAAGGGAGAGATGCTGCATGCAGAGGAATAGAGAGGTTTGACCCAGTGCACAAGATGGGGGGATGGGGGGTGGAGAGGGGCAGAGAGAGAAAGCGATGGTAGGTAGTGGGGAAAAACCAGAAATGTTGGATATGGCAGTGGAAGGAAAGGTACAGACATGGAAGATGGATGGTGAGCATAGAAAAAGAAGAAAACGTCAAATTGTCAGGAGACATGGCGAACGAGTTAATAGAAGACAAATAGAAACCAGAGCCTTGGACCAACATGATTTGAATAATAAAATGACAAGACAACAAAAGGTAGAAAAAATAATTTTATTTTCTATTTTGTGATTACAATATGTCAGATTTGAAATGTGTATCCTGCCAGAGCTGGTGTTAGACAGCGAGCATGACCTAGGACCTAACAAAGAGAGGAAAAATCTTGTTTGTCTATTTTGTTTACACCACAGCGCCAGCATGGAGTTGGAGAGGGCAAAGGGAGGTGGGGTGGGTGAAGAGGCTACATCAGGGCTGTCCAAGTCCGGTCCTCGAGATCTACTGGCAGGCCAGGTTTTCAGGATATCCACAATGAATATGCATGAGAGAGAGATTTGCATACCAAGAAGGCAGTGCAGGCAAATCTCTCTCATCCATATTCATTGTGGATATCCTGAAAACCTGGCCTGCCAGTAGATCTCGAGGACCGGACTTGGGCAGCTGTGGGCTACATAATAAACCTGCCAGGACGTTTGGAAAAAAAAAAATGCCTGATTGGGCAGGAGAAGCGAATTGAATAAAAAAAATCAATTCAATAGGCCAAATCGAACTGAATAATTTTTCCCTGAATCGAGCAGCACCATATGCCAATTTAATAGCAGGCGAATACATAAGCATGGATTAATGAGAGAAAGCCAACGGATTTAGTCAAAGGAAATCTTGCCTCACCAATTTCTTTAAAGGAGTGAATAAAGGTGAGCCGGTTGATATTGTATATTTGGATTTTCAAAAGGCATTTGACAAAGTACCTCATGAAAGACTTCTGAGGAAATCAGAAAATCATAGGATAGGAGGTAATGTCCTATTATGGATTAAGAACTGGTTGAAAGATAGAAAACAGAGAGTAGGTTTAAATGGTCAATATTCTGAATGGAGAAGGGTAAATAGTGGGCTTGCATAGTGCGGTTCTCCAGGGTCTGTGCTGGGACCGCTGCTTTTTAATATATTTATCAAATGATCTGGAAATGGGAACAACAAGTGAGATAATTAAACTTGCTGATGACACAAAGTTGTTAAATCGCAGGAGGATTGTGAAAAATTGCAAGAGGACCTTGTGAAACTGGAAGATTGGGCATCAAAATGGCAGATGTCGTTTAATGTGAGCAAGTGCAGTGATCCTCTTATTGCCCCAGGTACACTAAATAGAGTTTGAACCCAACGGGACAGACAGGGAAATATGATTAAGTACATGAATGTAAACCACTTAGGATATAAGTGATAAATAAATAAATAAAAATACATGTGGGAAGGAGCCACCGAACTATAACTAAGTGATGCTTGGTTCTGTGATAGGAGTCACTGCCCAGAAAAAGGATCTAGGTGTCATTATTGAGGATACATTGAAAGCCTCAGCTCAATGTGCAGCGATGGTAACTAAGAAAGGGAATCGAATGTTAGGAATTAGCAGGAAAGGAATGGAAAACAAAGATGAAAATGTTATAATGCCCTTGTATCGCTCTATGGTACGCCACACCTCCAATACTGTGTGCATTTCTGGTCACCGTATCTCAAAAAAGATGTAGAGGAATTAGAAAAGAGTGACGAAAATGATAAAAGGAATGAGACAACTTCCCTATGTGGAAAGGCTACAGTGGCTAGGGCTCTTCAGCTTGACAAAGGGTGCTATGATAGAGGTCTGTAAAATAATGAGTGGAGTGAAAAGGGTTGATGTGAATTGCTTGTTCACTCTTTACAAAATGCTAGGACTAGGGAGCATGCGATGAAGCTACTAAGTGGTAGATTTAAAAGCAGAGAAAATATTTCTTCACACAACGTGTAATTAAACTCTGGAATTCATTTCCAGAGAATGTGGTGAAACCAGTTGATTTAGCAGGATTTTAAAAAGGTTTGGATAATTTCCTAAAAGAGAAGTCCACAGGCCATTATTGAGATGACTTGAGAAAATCCATTGCTTATTTCTAGGTTAAGCAGCATCAAATCTATTTTACTACTTAGGATCTAGCTAGGTACTTGTGATCTGGGTTGGCCACTGTTGGAAACAGGTCACTGAGCTTGATGGACCTTCGGTCTGCCCCAGTATAGCAATTCTTATGTTCTTTAAATGCAGCAGCTTAGTCTATGACTTACAGTATTCTGTAAACTATGTGTGTAAATATTGGTTCTGCCCAGGCCTTGCCTATGCTCCTCCCCCATGTTTAAATAATTTTTATTGAGCAATCAAACAAACAAAACAGTAACACGCAAGTAACAGACACAGAAAAAAGGTATCAAAAAGCAGAATAACAAAACATCCAGCTGCTCATAAAAAGAGAGTTTCTAAATTGTACAATATATCCCACCCAATCCCCAAACAGCTGAGAAGAACAATGGCAAGAGATGTGCAATATCCAAACTAAAAATTTAAGATGTGGCTTCTATTTCTAGGAGAAAAGGAAGTCTAAAAGATATTCTAAGTGCGTTGGAAACATTTCCCAGGTCTCTAATCTAAGTGCGTTCCATCTTAACCAGGGTGATCATAGTAACATAGTAAATGATGGCAGATAAAGACTTGAATTGTCCATCCAGTCTCCCCTTAAGTTATACCCATTAAAAAATTCATGATTAAATTAACTTGTCCCTTCCAGCCTGTCCAACCATCCCATTGTTTGCAGGATATCTACTGTAAAGATTGGCCAGTAACATCCTCATGTTCCAAATTAGTGGAGTTCCCATTGATGCCCACCCCAGCCCATCCTACACCGAATCATCATATATGGGACACAGACAATGCAGGTTTGTCCAATACTGGCCTTAGTTCTTTAATTTACATTCTTCATTTTCTAATTAGAGATCCTCTATTTTTATCCCATGCTTTTTTGAATTCCATCACCGTTTTCCTTTCCACCACTTCCCTGATCGAGCCAGTGTCGGGTCTTCCTCCCTGCCAGAAACTGGCCAACTAAGTTAGCAGTGGGACAGGAGAGTGGAAAGCTCTCTCTTGCCCCCTGCACCTCTGGACCACAAGGGATCAGACAGAGGAGGTATGAAGGACAGGGCAGAGTACCGAGCCTGGCAGCGGCCTGCAATAAGTCTGGGAGGGGGTGCTCGCCTGAATATAAACCAGGACCCTTTGGGCCAATTTTTTTGTCCAAAAATCCCAGTTTATATTCGAGTATATACGGTATACTTTAGAGGAAAGGCAGGAGAGGGGAGATATGAAATACTTTTGTAACATAAATGCACATGGGTCGAGTCTCTTTCATTTGAAAGGAAGCTCTGGAATGAGATGGCATAGAATGAAGTTAAGAGGTGATAGAAATTGAGATCCAAGATGGCTGCGATAGTTGAGTGAAATGAAGTGGACAGCTCACTTTGGTTACTTTTCTTCAGTAACTTACTGTTAGATTTAACAATGCCAAAGCGGAGAGGAAAGAGCTCAGCTGGGGCCTCGCAGAGCTCTGGAGTATCTGACTTTGGTAATATTGAGGAGCTTCTGTGGCGAATGCAGGTTGGCCCCTCGTTGTCGGAGACACCCCGGACAAGCGGGATGGAGGCAGTCTCCCAGGGGTTTGACACCACATTGAGTCCCGACACAAGGGCGCTGCCCTTACACCCACAGGGTACCAGTTCCCCGCGGATGGAGGAGCTCCCGGTAGTCAGAGCTCACACTATCCTGGAAGCCGGTGAGAGGGGAGCGTGGAGCCAGACTCCCTACAATTGCAGGAGAGTTTGGGTGTGAAACCTGACGCGGAGACATCGACTGGGGTCAGACGAATCCAGGAATGTGACCAGCGAGGTGAAGCAGCAGTTTGTGAGGAGCTTAAATCTCTGTTCCATTTGTCTCAAATGGAAAACTCCTGAGAGGTAATCCTTGAATCAATTTGGGACCTTGTGGCAAATCTATCAAATGCAATAGACATTAAGAATCTACATCTGAAGTAGTTGAGTCCAAAATTTCTATTGATAGTATTAAACAAGAGGTGACTATGTCTAAAAAAAACCTCCAAGAATCACTGGTTAAGGATAATACAAACCTCAGGAAAAAGCTTGAATCTTTGGAGAATTTTTCTCGAGTAACAATTTAAGGTTGATGAATTTCCCTAGGATTGCTACTATAACTCCTAGGGAAATGTTACAGAGATATTTGTTAGAGTCTTGGAGATTTTGGAGGAGGTGATACCTCCTTTTACACAAGTTTATTGAATGTTTTTCTGTATTGTTAGAGCTTTCTAATTGAGAGACAGTTACACCTGCAACTTTGCTTTTAACGGTGGCCCTAGCACCGGATAAAAATTGGTTGATGAAAATTTTCTTTAAAAATAACCAGAAGGAATTTTTAGGATTGAAAATTCAAATGTATCCAGATTTGTCCAGGGATACTCAGAGGTGTAGGAGATAATTTTTGTTGTTAAAACCAGGAGTGTTAGCTCTAGGGGTGACATTTTATTTACACCATCCTTGTAAATGCATTGTACATTATTCTTCGCAAAAATATGTTTTCTTTGAATCCTTCCAACTATTAACGTTCCTATCACTATTGTGACTGGAAAAAGGAAAAGATAAAAGCTCAGCCCTAAATTAAATTAGAATTGTAATGAGGCATTCCTGAGTTCAGCTAGATAAGTCTAGTTTTTCTTCTTTTCATGTTATTTATTATTCTCGCTTTGTAAATCTTGGATCTCAGAATATAGAGGACTTGAGCTGAATTTAAGCATGTAAATTTTTGATTTAAAATTATATTTTCTTTATAATTGTTTTATGCTCAAATTTGCTTTCTATATAATTTTATACTTGATTATGTAAATTGAAAATTAAAAATAAATAATTAAATAAATAACTAAAAAAGAGGTGATAGGCTCAGGAGTAATCTAAGGAAATACCTTTTTACAGAAAGGGTGGTAGAACAGTCTCCCAGAAGAGATGGTGGAGACAGAGACTGTGTCTGAATTCAAGAAAGCGTGGGATTGGCAAGTGTGATCTCTTAGAGAGAGGAAGAGATAATGGTTACTGTGGATGAACAGACGGATGGGCCATTTGGCCTTTATCTGCTATCATGTTTCTATGTGTACATGGAAGAAAATCCTGGAGAAGGACCGAGATTGGCTGGCAAAGGTAAATATGAGAATTGAGTAGATACCGTACCTTTTACAGAAGAAAGAGTTTATGAATAACTTGAAAAACTGAAGGTGGACAAAGCCAAGGGACTGGACAAGATCCATCCCAGGATACTGAGGAAGCACAGAGAGGTTCTGGTGGGTCCTCTTAAAGATTTGTTCAATAAATTCTTGGAGATGGGAGAAGTACCGTGGGATTGGAGAACTGAGGGCAGACGGGAAGAAGCAGACGGAGCTGCAAGCAGTCAACACATGGATGAGGTGCTGGTGTGAGGAACATTTTGATATGTGATGCGGAGATGAGGATATAAAATGCAAAACTGGGCTCCCAGCTCCTTCAATTGCGGTCTGTAAGTTAAGAGTTTTTTCCCGCGCTTCAGCAGTGCGCTTGCAAAGGTCAGGAAGGAAAAAGATCATGTTGCCATCTGCTATATCTTGTTATGAAATGAGGTGATCAAAACTGCAAGCAATAGATGGAAGGTAGGAATCAGTTCGTGAAAGGCTGTATTGCCTTCCTGCTGAGGTTGTCATTGGAACTTCAAGAACCATAAAAATATGTCCCTCTGAAACCCACACAGTATCTTTTTTAATGGGCCAATGAAAGGATCGAGCAGGGCCTTGTGGATGCATTGTGTTCTTAGACTTCCAAGATATTTCCAATCCACCAATAAATGTCATACATGCAAGCAACATACTGAGTAGATATTTTTTTGTAACCTTCACTGGACTAGGGTACATCAATTTAAAATATTGATTACACATTAACTAACATTACTCTCCCCCAGTAGTGCAGTTTTTAGTGCAAGTGAGACACATAGAATTCCTATGAGCGTTGGAGCTGTTACCACCGCGGCCGGCGCTATAAACCATGCTACAGTTTTGAAAAAAAGGAGGGAAGAGGTAAGTAACTATTTCTGTTGTCTCAGTATCCTTATCTGCAAACCCCAGATATCTGAGAACTGCCAAAGTTATCCACAAGGAACAGTTTTCTCCCCCCTCCCCGAAAGACATCATATAATTTGTTTCTATCCTTTTATCTTTTGGTATGGTTTTCTAGTTCAAAAGGAACTATTATGGAAAACATCCTTTAAAGTATGGCTGAATTTTCCCATTACAGAGAGCCTTATTTCTAGGAGAAAAGTAGTATCTTACCTTCACAGCAAACCATCCGGATAGAGGCAGCATTACAATGGTGATGAAGCCCATGATGCCTATCAAGATGATGTGCCATTTTGATCTGCTAGTCTCAGATTCATATTCTGAAAGAACAGAAAGTAAGGGGGCTAAACCCAGAGAAACACTAGCAGACGTTCACAGGTCTAACATGAGCTTAATCTGGAAAATTGCAGGAAATCTAGTTAGGAAAAAACCTCCTTCATCCACATTATGAAACAATCTACAGATTCATTAAAGAATATCAATGCTAGGAAGTTCTTCTTCACCCAGAGGGTGGTGGACACCTGGAATGCGCTTCCAGAGGGTGTGATAGGACAGAGTATAGTATTGGGGTTCAAGAAGAGATTGGATGATTTCCTTAAGGAAAAGGGGATAGAAGGGTATAGACAGAGGATTAATATACAGGTCCTGGACCTGATAGGCCGCTGCGTGAGCGGACTGCTGGGCATGATGGACCTCTGGTCTGACCCACCAGAGACACTGCTTATGTTCTTATGTATTCACCATGCTGGGTCCACAAGTCCAGCAGTTTGGCCATCCTAGAACCCAGCAAGATCCCAAAGAGTAGATTTATTCCTTGTTGCTCACTCTCAGTGATAAATCACTATTAGGTAGACTTGGGGAAAGCCAGAAGTTAAGAACTCTTTCTCTAGCATCTTTGCCTATGTGCCTTTTTTAAACCCAGTTTTGCTACTTGCTAACTGATTTGATTATATACTTTGGCAGTTCATTTCGTAGTTTAATTGGGCGATAAGTGAGAAAATACTTTCTCCAATGTGTGCAACAATAAGTGTCCCCTATATGAAAGAGTAGAAAATCAGTCCCTGTCTACCTATTACACACCACTCATGATTTGAAAGTCATATTTCATCAAACTGAAGAGCCCCAACCTATTCCATCCTCTATCATTTTTTTGCCCTTCTCTGCTCCTTTTCTGGTTTTGCTATATTTTGTTTTGAAACGAGGTGATCAAAACTGAAAGTAATATTTGCTGCCCCATTGTAGATGGAAGGTAGAAATCCGAACTCATACGTCTAGATCAGGACATGTGCAAATTTGGTGTACTTTAGAAAAGAATCTGCCTGCATAGAGCCTTTTCTGAAATACCTGCAGGAGTGATGTGTATTTTCACAAAGATATACAGTATATTGAAAAACTGAACTGAAGGAGCAAACCAAGGAAGCACAAAGGACCTTCAAGTTCCAGACAAACAAAATTTAATTTCTTGATGAACCCAACATGGGCTATGTTTTGGCGTACCCGCTTGCATCACAGGTCTACATTAGAGCTGCCCAATTCAGGAGAAAATATTTCAATTCGATTTGGCCTATTGCATTGATTTTTTTTTATTTTATTTGATTCGCTTTCAATTACACAGCTTTTTAAAGTTGATTCAGTTTTTATTGGAAAATTAAGCCAGATTAATACAGATTGATCTTGCACAGTCAATGCTAACAGAAAACCGTGTCCTTTTCATACACACAGAACACAGATACACCCTCGCGCCCAGTATGGAATAAGTAATCCCAAATTAAAGAGAGAAATATGTAGATAAAAATTAAAATAAACAGCCAAGAAGCAACACCACAGAAGCAGTAACACGTCCCCTAATACTGTGCAAAATATAAAGATAGCAGAAATAAATTTGATGTTTTCATGCCATGGATATCACTGTAATTTTCTTCCTCTATTTGAAACAAATATGTACATTTGTGTACATAAGAAGTTAGCAACCCCCCCCACCCCCACACACAGAATAGAATCCTAGGCAGGTAAGGGGAGGCTACAGGTACTAAGAACCTAAGATTTGCCATATTAGGACAGACTGAAGGTCCATCAAGTCCAGTATCCTATTTCCAATAGTGGCTAACAGGTCCCAAGTCCCTAGCTAGATCCCAAGTAGTATAACAGATTTTATGCTGCTTATCCTAGGAATAAAAAATGGATTTTCCCAAGCCATCTCAACCTTTTTTAAACCCTGCTAATCTGATTTCACCACATTCTCTGGCAACGAATTCCAGAGTTCAATTGCACGTTGTGTGAAGAAATATTTTTTCCATTTTGTTTTAAATCTACTACTTTGTACCTTTATCCCATGCCCCCTAGTCCTAGTATTTTTGAAAAGAGTGAAGAAGCGATTCACATCTACCCTTTCCACTCCACTCAGTATTTTATAGACCTCAATCACATCACCTCTGAGCCGTCTCTTCTTCAAGCTGAAGTGCCCTAGCCGCTTTAGCCTTTTCTCATAAGGAAGTTGTCCCATTCCTTTTATCATTTTTGTCACCTTCTCTGTACCTCTAATTAAAAATATATCTTTTTTGAGATTGGTGACCAGAATTGCACATAGTATTCGAGGTGCGGCTGTACCATAGAGTTGTACAAGGGCATTATAACATTTTCATCTTTGTTTTCCATTCTTTTCCTGATAATTCCTAACATTCTATTTGCTTTCTTAGCTTCCGCCATATATTGAGCTGAGGGTTTCAACGTATCCTGAACAGTGACACTTAGATCCTTGACTATACCATTAAAAACAATTAAAAATTTTTTAAACAATAAAAATTTCACATGGAAGGGAGGAGGAAATAGAAGGAGCCGGCTCAGAGTCTAAATCCAACTCCTGCAGAAATTCAGAAATATGATTCGTCAAAGCAGAAAATGTAAATACATGCCAAAGTATGATCTAAAGAGCCGGCATATATTCCCAGGATCCCTGTCATGGGAGAAGCAGCCCCAGAAAAGAAAGGATCAGCAAAATGAGCATCATCATCTGTATCTCCAGGAGAGAGGCCTCTCAAGTCCTGAACAAAGGCATACTGTGAAGAAAATGTACCTTCTATGCCAAAAGGAGACAAGTCTAAGGTGCAGTGGGACTGCGCAGAAGTATGGCTCTCATGAAAGGCTATCCACAAAAAAATTTTAAAATCTGAGAAGGCATCCTGACTAGTGAGTGCCGAGTCACCCTGTTATGGACTCTTACTTTGCATTTCTAGGGCTGCAGGGCGTTCGCGTCCTTATGCATGGAATAATCACTATTTCTAGGCTCTGAAAACAGAGATGGCTGCCCTTTTTATCACTGTAGTCTTTTTATCACTGTAGTACACAGAGGAAAGGTTAATTTAGCTGTTCCCACCTCTCCAGATCATGTCACACAAGAATGCTCCTGAGGAGCAAATTTTGGGCAATCCTGGCATGAATTTTGGGTAGAAGAGCCCAAAGACTCTATGTCAGCCAGTTTTGAGGCACAAATTGAAGTTTTGGAAGTGCAGGGAACTTTTGAAAAAAAGATCACTAAAAATCCAAGATGGCCACCTTCAAGCTTTCCACAACTAGAATCGCTTAAACCCCCCCCCCCCCCCATCTCCGCAAACTCCAAAAATGGCAAATTTAGGATTTTTCAGGTGGGGGAACACAGGTACCCTTGAAAATCTGTTTTTCAACCCCCCCCTCCCCAATTCACCTCAGAGGCTGTAACAGTGTTACTCGTTGTGACCTGTGCTATAATGTGCTGTATACAGCCTCAGCTCTCTTACAGTAGCTGGAATGGAGAAGAATCACAGCCTCATGCTGGAAATGCCTCTTCAATGCTGATCTTCAGGCTGCCAGTCAGACACAGTGTCTGACTGCACTCCCATCCCCGTGGATTGATGGACATGCTAACAGAAGGGTGAAGGCAAAAAAAATTCATCTGGCACCCTGTGAGACACCGCTGAGCCTCATATGGGTACCTAACAGCCTGCATTCAAACCCCTGCTAAGCAGTACGTGAGGATGAAAAGCAGGAATAGCCCCAAGCTCCAAAAATACTTGTGCAGGCTGGATAACAGGTACCAACAGGGATCGGCCTGTCAGCTGCAGATCGGAGTCGGCTTCTTCTCTATGTAGGCAGAGCTGAAACTAAGGTGAAAGCTCTGAGCACTGAAACACCGAATAAAGGCTGAAAACACCGAATAAAATAAGAAAAAGAGGGAGCAGAACAGAAACACTCCTTCCAACTCACATGCAGAAGGGAAAAACTGCAAATGCAATAGAGCTCCCAGTGAAGTAGGAGGATCACAGGAAAAAATCTGGAATGGATTCCTTCTGCATATGGCTTGTGGCCACGGGGAGATAACCTACCCGTCTAGAATGACACATGTATTGCACTGGAACGAAAGATTAGGTTCTTACCTTTGCTAATCTTCTTTCTTGTAAAGCCACAATCTATTCCTGGACAAGTGGGTTATGCATCCCATGTCACGACACACTGCTTGTAGGAAGCCTCATTAACATAATAATCTTGACCCTCACCTCTTACCTGGGTGATTCTGAGGGTAACACTTGACAAACACCTAACCCTGGAAAACCACACAAACCTACTGTTTAAAAAATGTATTTCGGTCCTCTGGAAACTTCGCACTATTAAAAAATTTTTTGATGAAAAGTCCTTCCGTTTACTAGTACAATCATCCATCTTAAGCACCCTAGATTACTGTAACATCATATGCCTAGGAGCTTATAAAAAGAACCTCAACAAGCTGAGATTAATTCAGAACACCGCGATCTGACTAATCCACGGTTTAAAAAAATGGGAACACATTTCCCCTTATTATCAGAAACTCCACTGGTTACCTGCAGAATCCAGAGTCCTCTTCAAGTTTGCTTGTTTTTGCTACAAAGCTGTCTTTGGGATTCTTCCAGCTTACCTATTCTCCCAGTTCTCCTCCAACGAGTCCAACAAGAGCACTCGCAGAACAAACCTATTTAATTACCCCTCCCTGAAATCTCACCAATACAAAAAGTTTCTAGATAGAATGTTATCATTCCAGGCAGCCAGGCTGAACACATGGCTTGGAAAGCCCATACTTGAGGCCACTACATACGCAGACTTTAGAAAATCCCTGAAAACTCGACTGTTTAACAAATTCTAAATTCCCATACCCAACTCTTCCTCACCATGACCCTTCCAGCTCGCCCCCTAATTCCAAAGCCCGAAACTAATTATACTTTCCACCTTGAATCTCATGTACTGACATAATGTAATTTATTGTAACCCACCTGCACCCCATGTACTGACAAAATATATCTTTACTGTAACCCACCTGTATCCCATGTACTGACAAAATATATCTTTACTGTAACCCACTTGTATCCCATGTACTGACAAAATATATCTTTACTGTAACCCACCTGTATCCCATGTACTGACTAAACGTATCTTTATTGTAAACCGTTTCTATCCCATGTACTGTCAAATGTATCTTTATTGTAAACCGCTTCGAACTTCACGGTATAGCGGTATATAAGAAATAAATTATTATTATTATTACCTTAGCACTGCCCAATGAGGGGCAGATTCTCAAAACTACTGTAAAATGTGCCTTTAATGTGCTCGCATAAAAATACTGATGAAAAGAAAAATTAAACATGAGCAGAAAAGACTAGCTCCTACGGTCATATGCCATGAATCAGTTTTTTGAACAATAGCCCTTATGGTTAGTTGTGCTGACACCTCTAGTTTAATGTTCACTTGACTGCAGGCATTGTGTATAGTATCCATTACTGTCCTAGGAATGCTTTCTCTCTCTCCCCCCCGCCCCTCCCCCCATTTGAGTCAGTAATACTGTTTGCACACTCTATATTAATCAAATTCCCTCTACTGGAATTTATGAGTTATAACCTCTAGTGTTTTTTAGTTGCATTTTAATTGGTTTTATATTATATTGGTATTATATTTTATATGTTCATACCTTTGTATTATTTTGCAACAATTAACACCATTAGAAAATACTGTATATTAGTATTTTCATTTCTCACACGTTAAATAGGAAGCCAGTGCAAACAAGTTCATTTATCATAACCCATCATTGATAGCACTTCTGTCCATCCATTCCCCTATCCAGAGAGCCCTCAACCTGCTTCCAGGCTCCAGCCACCACCATCCAGGCAGCCATTAATAAATTAACTTTCTTTTTCCAGATCATTTATAAATGTTTTAAAAGGCAATGTGCCAGCAGAGATCTTCACTATTTACCGTTATTCAGTTTGTCCTTCAGCTTTTGATGATGCGAACGTTTCTTGGTCTGATAATTTTTCTTTTTCTTTTGCTTAGCCATGATCACTCTCCAACCTCCTATCACTAGCTACGCCTGTCTCCCACATGAGAACTTTTAGCATTTACCCATATATTACTATTGCAGTCCAATTATGACATCGCCTCAGATTAAGATGTAATAATGGCCTCTGACAAATAAGGCCAGATATTAGTAACTTTAGCCAATGCAGCAGCAGCTCCTGTACTCAGGAAGGCAAAAGAACAAAGGTTATGGATCTTATGAAAAACGTTTCTACCTTATGTCAATATGATCTGGAGCAGCGTGGTGAAAGGAGGACGGAAAGGGGCCAGAGGGGGAGGGGGAATGGAACAGAGAGGTTAGAGTTTTTCAGCTTCTTCAAGCCAAGTAACACCTAATTCCAACAAATATCAAGCAAGTACCCCTGCCAAAGCTCCACCCCAGACCTGTCCCCATAATAATAATACTAATTGTAATGCAATTTCTTCCATTCATTTTTCATATATACACAATATAATCTTATTAATGATGCGCTTTGGAGAAGCAGGGAAAACGCAAAGGCAACGCAAATCTATTGCAAACCCGGGATGGGCTCCACGATCAACTTGCGTTGCCCTTGAAAATCTGCTGGTTGATCACGATTGACCTTTTGGGCACCCCTGCCCTAGAAGAGAGGAGGATCAGGGGAGATATGATTCAGACATTCAAATACTTGAAAGGTATTAACATAGAACAAAATCTTTTCCAGAGAAAGGAAAATGGTAAAACCAGAGGACATAATTTGAGGTTAAGGGGTGGTAGACTCAAGACTAATGTAAGGAAATTCTTCTTTATGGAGAGGGTGGTTGATGCGTGGAATGTGCTCCTGAGGGAGGTGTTGGAGAAGAAAATGGTGACAGAGTTCAAACAAGCATGGGATGAACACAGAGGATCTCTAATCCAGTACTGGGCAGACTTGCATGGTCTGTGTCCCATATATGGACATTCAGTTGAGGATGGGCTGATGAGGGTTTCGATGGCTGGGATGGTTAAGATGGGCTGGAATGAGCTTTAATGGAGACTCCAGTAGATAGAACCTAAGCACACTACCGGGCAGGGCTCTGGGTTTCTGGCCCAGAAATATCTAAGAAAAACAACCATTTAAATTAAATGATTAATTTATGGAGCGTATATGGTTGGGCAGACTGGATGGACCATTCGGGTCTTTATCTGCCGTCATTTACTATGTTACATAATGATAACCACAAAATGAACAAACACATATGCAGAGAAAATGTTAGTTATCATTTATATTTGGGGTTTTTTGCAAAGTCTGGGCTTCATCATCAACTTCAAAAAGTCCAAACTTACTCTAGTGCATACCCTAATTTTCATAGGAGCATCTTGGATACCAACTGTGCAAGGGCCTATCTGCCTCAGGAAAGACGGTTTACAATGGCGATCATACATTTGGCAGATCAAGCAAGGCTGTCAACTCACTTGCCATCTTGAGAGATGTTACGACTGCTGGGCCACATGAACCAGCATCTCCACCCACTGACTCAGCTGATTCCCTTGCCTTCCAACATCAAGGATTCTCTTCTATGGTAGATTCTCTCCACCTCCCTTCTGGCAGGATGTCCATTCTAATTCCCAAAGCCTTCTCTAACCATCACCACCTGTTTAGAGTGCTGCCAGCCCGACGCTGCTCTGGAGGGAGGTATGTAGGCAGGGCAGGATTAACCAATAGGCCAAGTAGGCACGTGCCTAGGGTCCGAAATGGTCAGGGTGGCCCGATGAAGGAGGGCATCAACATTGTTTTTTCCAAATGGCGATGGGCCACTCCAGCATCGATCGGCAACGTGCCCCCCCCCCTGATCGGCAATGCGGCTCCCCCATCGACAGAAAGTAAGACAAGCAAGCAATGCGGTTAAGAAAGGCAATGGGAACTGTAATTGTGTAAGTGGTGCTGCTTGCCCAAAGCTTCCCTCTGACGCAGCTTCCTGTTTCCGCCTGGACGCATGGTGGGGCGGGGCGGGGCAGGGGGCCCAGTGTACTTGTGTGCCTAGGGGCCCTTGACGAATTAATCCTGCCCTGTATGTAGGGCTCACAGTCGGTGGGGTTTGGATGGGAAGAAAGAATGGAGGGTCAGCGGGGGTTCGGCTGCACTGTGGTGGAGGGTGCTCAAGGGTTCTGCTGCACAAGGGATGGGAGGGAAAGATGGAAGCTGGGCAATGAGGGGAGGAAAGATGCTGCACATGTGGAGGAAAGGAAAGAGGAAGAATTGGGGTGAAGGAGAGGGAGAGATGATCATGTACATTCATTTTGTACAATAAGCCTTACGTTTTCATGCTTTGCTACCTTTTAAAGACCAAAAACTTTTAAGTATGACGTTTACATTTAATTTATATTAGTTCACACAAACACTCCATCCATCTGCTCTTGGTCCAGCCCCTCTGTCAAATTTAAGAACTCATTGTGGCCCAAGAGTCAAAAAGTTTGCCCACCCCTGTTTTAGACTCTCTAGACCGGTACAACATCCCATCCTATCTGTTGTTGTGTTGTTCTTGTGGGTGTTGCACGTAAAGATTTTGGTTTTCTGTGGGTTCTAGTATTTTTCTAGGGCCGGGGAGATCAAAGAACAGCAGCTGTGGCTCGGCTGGCGGGCCATGGGGACAAACTTTGCATAGGCTTCAGATGCATCCCTGGCCTTTCCTGCCTCCTCCGAACCGGCTGCCCCTCCTAAACCACCAAGGCTAAAATGGACTTCAAGGCGGGTCCCAATGTATTCTGGTCACCTGGGCCAGACCCAGAAAATGTCGGGGACCGCTCAGGAGTACTGGAAGAGCCCTGAAAAACCGTGGCAGCCCATGGGACAAAAGCGGCCCCTGAAATGGATCCTGACACGACCTGGCCAATCAGGCAAGATAGAAAAAAATCAGGGGCTGCGCAGGAGCATTGGAGCAGCTCCAACAACATAGCAACAATGTCTAAGCCCCAGGGAGCCCTAAATCTCCTCCAGGGAAGTAAAACTTTTCTTTACCCCATTTACATTTCACTCTGCTCCAAACACTTAACTCATCCAATTCCTGCTAATGTACTTCTTTTCGAGGACATGTCTGGGAGTCCGGACAGCTTTTCCAAAACCCAGCACTTTGTTCAGGTTTTGAAAAGCTTCCAGCAAGCAGTGACGATGGGACGGTATCTGCACATGCGCGGATGCATGTGACATCATCACGTCTTACCAGTGCATGCACAGATGACCTCCCGACAAGCAAACAGGTTGAGGGGCGGGGTTGTGGCGTGACTCAGGTAGAATGGGGTGGGACCGAGCAGTACTAGATAGGCCTGGGAGTATGGCAATGGGTCTGGATTTTCGTTCCAGAAAATCTGGTAACCCTAGTATCCTGCACACTAGACATGAAGAGAATGGATATCATGGGAAACTGAGAACCAGCAAAGTCAAGTTCAAATCTCACTGTCACTTCTCCTCATCTTGGACAATTCATTTAACTCTTGGATAGTTCATTTAACAGCCACAGTTCTCAGCAGTATGTAACTCACTGACAGCCATGGGCAGAATATTTCTTCATACAATGTGTAATTAAACTCTGGAATTCGTTGCCAGAGAATGTGGTAAAATCAGTTACCTTAGCGGGGTTTAAAAATGATTTGGATAATTTCCTAAAAGAGAAGTCTATGGGCACATTATTGAGATGGCTTGGGGAAATCCACTGCTTGTTCCGGGGATAGGCAGCATAAGATCTGTTTTACCTCTTGGGATCTTACTAAAACAAAGAGAACTTTCTCACATTGTCCTTACGGAATGTGGAGGGGGTTGGGTAAGGGAGGTGCTAGCCTGGAGAAGGGAAGGACTGAAAGCTGGAATTTTAATTTGGGTTTAAAGCATGTATCTTCTGTCTAGAAAAATGCAGTCTTCCCTGGAATGATAATTTCAAGAAGATTGTATAAACAAGGGCACAGAATGATGTCAAATTCCTTCTGCTGCAGAGGGACAGAAACGCACACACCTGGGTAGAGGTTGCCCTCTGCTGGATGGTATTAGTAAAATGTGCAGCAGCAGAATGAGATCGTCTGGGCTTCCTGAATAATCAAATGGAAAACAAACTTACAAATGGGCTGTGCAAAACCTGGTAAATTATTTTGAACTTTCCTAAAGTTGCCATATCATCAAGGTCAACATCACTGGTTGAAATTGTTGTTCTGGTTTTAAAAAAGAAAAGCAGGGTGCATTTCAGTGCATAGAATGGGATGAAACCAGGGCAGAATAAGGTTGTTTGTGCTGACCTGAGTGAGGTGGCAATCCTAATTACGGCCCTCATAGCCTGGTTTCTTTAAGTTTAAATCAGCACTGCTGGTACCATAAATTCATTAGGAGCTGTCCTCCAAAAATCAGGAGTGGTCTAAGAAGCCTCTTTGCAAAAACTAGGCAGCTCTGACAAACTTGCATTGTTCAGATATAATTATCCAACTTCTGTCCATTTGGAAAAATAGGAGGAGATATTCAGCTGGCTTTGTGGCTGGCAGCAGCAGCGTTATCCATTGAGGTTCAGTGCTGAGCAGTATCAAGGCTGGTTAATGAGTTAGGTGCCATCGACTTGAGTTTGAGTCCTAGTGACTCGATGAATTACAGATCTAAAAAAAAAACCGGTTTTGTGCTAGTGTGGTAAGGTCCTTCAGCATCATCCCTGTGGTTTTCCTTGATTCATGCTTCGTACGTTCCATGCTCCTATGTTGAGAATATCTTTACAGCTTCTGATCTCCCTTTTCTGTCCATTAACATCAGCATCAGGACATCCTAGCGGCTTTGATCCATCCGCGCCGGATCCAATCAGTGGGCGCACAATTCATGAGGATCCAGTGTATTCATCCTTCTCCTGCATCCCAGTCGTTTCTTTAGATGATTCAGGCATCTTCAAGGTGATGAGTAGAAAAGTTGTAATGGAGAGCTGTAGAAAATCTGACCGATGGGAACGGGCGGAAACTAAAGACTGGGGATTAGGGGGAAGCAGGGGGAAATGGGTAGGGCTCGGGCATGCCCAGTGGGGCCCGGGCATTGCACGTGCTCAGAGAGAGAAAAAAAAAAATCTCTCTGAGCTATTGGAGAGCTTATCCGCAAATTGGGAGCTGTTGGGACAACACCCATATGTGGCTTACTATCCTGCTTGTCCTAAGAGAAATTGGGCATACTCTGAGTGATGATCAGTTCTTCCCTAGTAGCATGGTGAGTGCCTTCCAACCATCTTCTAGCACTATACGTTCATTCTTTATGTCTCATCATCATCATCATCAAGTTTTCATGGAGAAAACAGAAGTTGATTGCCGGGCCTTTCTTCTGAGCATATTAATTTGATGCTGTCGCCGTTGTTGCTTCATCTGCTCATCTGCTGCTGACCAGATTGCTGGTATATTCAGGGCAGGATTAATTCGTCAAGGGCCCCTAGGCACACAAGTACACTGGGCCCCCTGCCCCGCCCCACCCCACCATGTGCCCAGGCGGAAACAGGAAGCTGCGTCAGAGGGAAGCTTTGGGCAAGCAGCACCGCTTGCACAATTACAGTTCCCTTTGCCTTTCTTACTCGCGTTGCTTGCTTGTCTTACTTTCCGTTGATGGGGGGCCGTGTTGCCGATCGGGGTGGGGCCCGCGTTGCCGATCAGTGCTGGAGGGGCTCATCGCCGTTTGGAAAAAACAATCATCGGGCCCTCCTTCATCGGGCCCCCCTGACCATTTCGGGCCCTAGGCACATGCCTACTTGGCCTATTGGTTAATCCTGCCCTGGGGATTGTTATCTGACATCTCAGCTGAAACCTGTCTGCCTTGGGAGGCCCTGCTGGTAGTGAAACTACCGACAGCATAGCTTTCAGCTTTACAGATGCGTGCAAGCTCCAGTGGCGTGATAATATCCAGGCACTGGCACTGAATATCTAGACATATGTGCCTGGCTGTCCCTTATCTGATTAAGTGCAATATAAAACGAGTAAAGATAGGACTGAGTTTTATGCAATCCAATTTGTCTGGTTAACTTAGGAGGTTAAGTGATGAACACTGGCACTTAACTACAGAAGTGCTGACTCCCCTCCCTTCACCCTACCCCTTGAGATCACCCATTTTTGTAGTTAATATAGAAACATAGAAGATGACGTCAGAAAAGGGCTACAGCCCATCAAGTCTGCCCACTCTGCTTACCCACCCCCTGTCTATGCTCTAATGACCCAATTTCCTTATCTTGACCCTCGTAGGGATCCCACATGGGAATCCCATTTATTCTTAAAGTCTGGCACGCTGTCTGTCTCGATCACCTGCACTGGAAGCTTGTTCCAATGATCAACCACTCTCTCTGTGAAGAAATACTTTCTGGTGTCGCCATGAAATTTTCCTCCCCTGAGTTTGAGCGGGTGCCCTCTTGTGGCCGAGGGTCCCTTGAGAAAGAAAATATCATCTTCCACTTCGACACGTCCCGTGAGGTACTTAAATGTTTCGATCATGTCTCCCCTCTCCCTACGTTCCTCAAGAGTGTAGAGCTGCAATTTGTTCAGTCTCTCTTCGTACGAGAGACCCTTGAGCCCTGAGATCATCCTGGTGGCCGTCCGTTGAACCGATTCAATTCTGCGCACATCTTTTCATGGCTGAGATCCAGTGCTGCTAAAACAGACCAGTTGATACTGCACAAGCGATTCAAAACGAGTGATTATTCAGCAATTACTGCTCTTTTTCAAAAAAGCTTGCACCTGATAAAAACTTTTACCTAGCTTCTACAAATTTCAGGTAAGTGGGCCTGGGCCCAGATGCACTAAAGCCAGTGATCGTTGCGAAACCTGTTTCAACAGCTTTAGCGACAACTGTATGTGCCGAGCCAATGCAGAAAACGGCTCACCGCCTGGTTTTCTACGCGATCACTCATTCCACGATCCGACCATACAAATGAGCTGATTAATATTAAAATGCCCTGTAAACTAGTAGAGCAATTGAGGCTCTAACATGCAATGCACCATCCAACCTTTTTTTTTTTTTATGGGCACAGATGCTGAATCCCAATACTTAAATCTGAAAAAAGTTGCATCCAGTCTTGAGTGGTGTGCAAGGATTGTCTAGTGGTTAAAGCATTGGGCTGACAACCCGGGAAGCCGAGTTCAAATCCCAGCTGTGGCTCCTTGTGATCTTGGGCAAGTCACTTAATCCTACCTTGCTACAGGTAGAAAGTAAACAGAGTAAGTTCTCAGAGACAAGGCAGGAGCCGGAAGTCCATTTTGGGGAGGGTCCCTCTCCCCTCCCCAATCAATAAAATATTACAGTATCTTGGCTGGCAGGGTTGCCAAGCCCCACCAGCCAAAAGCGTCTCCTGCCCGAGTCATGCCTCTGCTAAATAAACAACACTTAATTCAGCAGGTGCACTTTGGCCGTCATATTTACCTAATATGAAACTGAGATCAGAAATTGCTGTGAGTTTGAGGATTGATACTGTACAATATGTGGCAACAGGTCAGTCAGCTTTTTCAGTGGCAACAGTGAGAATGTGGAATAAGCTACCAGGAATTTTGAGATTAGGTAAAGGTAGTGACCACTTTCGTAAATTGCTTAAAACATCTTTTTGTGCAAGCTTTTTATGATAAAGAAAGTGGATCAACTTTTCACTCCGTCAAAAATCACAAAGACTAGGGGACACTCGATGAAGTTAAAGTTTCAAGTTTATTACATCTCGATATATCGTTTATTGTACAGCCTAAGTGGTTTTACATAAAATCATAGCTAAAAATATACTTATAAAGGGAAATAACACAGACTCTTTAAAATAATAAGGGAAATACTTTTTTAAAACGAATAGGAGGAAATATTTTTTCACTCGGAGAATAGTTAAGCTCTGGAACACATTGCCAGAGGTTGTAGTAAGAGCAGATAGCGTAGCTGGTTATAAGAAAGGTTTGGACAATTTCCTGGAGGAAAAGTCCATAGAAACATAGAAAATGATGGCAGAAAAGGGCCATGGCCCATCAAGTCTGCCCACTCTAATGACCTACCCCCCTAACTTCTTCCCCTAAGAGATCCCACATGCCTATCCCATTTTTTCTTAAAGTCTGGCATGCCTCAATTACCTGCAGTGGAAGATCATTCCACTGCAATCGGTTACCCTTTCGGTGAAGAAATACTTCTTGGTGTCGCCATGAAATTTCCCGCCCCTGATTTTCAGCGGATGCCCTCTTGTGGCCGTGGTTCCTTTAAGAAAAAAAGATATCATATTCCACCTCAATATGTCCCGTGATATATTTGAACGTCTCAATCATGTCTCCCCTCTCTCTATGTTCCTCAAGTGAGTATAGGTGCAATTTACTCAGCCTTTCCTCATACGGGAGATCCTTGAGTCCTGAGACCATCCTGGAGGCCATTCGCTGAATCGATTCAGCTCTCAGCACATCTTTTTGGTAATGTGGCCTCCAGAATTGTACACAATATTCTAGATGAGGTCTCACCATGGATCTGTACAACGGCATTATGACTTTGGGCTTCCGGCTGACAAAACTTCTACAGATACAACCCATCATTTGTCTAGCCTTGGATGAAGCTTTCTCCACTTGATTGGCAGTTTTCATGTCTTCACTAATGATCACTCCTAAGTCTCGTTCTGCTGCAGTCCTAGCTAAGGTCTCACCATTTAGGGTGTAAGTTCTGCATGGATTTCTGCTGCCAAGGTGCATTACCTTACACTTTTTAGCATTGAAGCTTAGTTGCCAAGTCGAGGACCAACGTTCCAGTAAGAGTAGGTCCCGCGTCATACTGTCGGGCAATGTGCTTTTGCCTACTATGTTGCATAGTTTGGCGTCATCAGCGAATAATGTTATTTTACCTTGAAGCCCCTGAGTTAAATAGAATCGGGCCCAAGACCGAGCCCTGCGGCACTCCACTGATCATCTCTGACGTTTCGGAGAGGGTACTGTTAACCACCACCCTCTGAAGTCTACCGCTTAGCCAGTCTTTGACCCATGCAGTTAATGTTTCACCTAATCCCATTGAACTCATCTTGCTCAATAACCTGCGGTGTGGGACGCTATCAAAAGCTTTACTGAAGTCCAAGTACACGACGTCCAGGGACTCCCCCATATCCAGCTTTCTTGTTACTCAGTAAAAGAAGTTGATTAGATTGGATTGGAAGGACCTTCCCTTTGTAAGTCCATGTTGAGGGGAATCACGTAGATTCTCCTTGTTCAGGATCGTATCTAATTTATGTTTAATTAGTGTTTCCATAAGTTTACTCACTATTGATGTGAGACTCACCGGTCTGTAATTCGCAGCCTCCGTCCTGCATCCCTTTTTGTGGAGTGGAATGACGTTAGCTGTTTTCCAGTCCAATGGAACTCTTCCTGTACTTAGGGAAAGATTGAAGAGCGCGGATAACGGACATCACTCAACTCTCTAAGTACCCTGGGGTGTAGATTGTCTGGTCCCGTGGCTTTGTTCACTTTGAGTCTTGATAGTTCACAGTAGACGCTGCTGGGCATAAACTCAAAATTCTGAAATGGGTCTTCCGAGCTTTCCCTTGTCTGCAACTGTGGACCGGACCCTGGCACCTCACAGGTAAAGACTGAGCAGAAGTATTCATTCAGTAGTTCGGCTTTATCATAATCCGATTCTACATAATTCCAGTCTGGTTTCCTAAGGCGTACTATCCCATCTGTTTCTTTTTTTGTCACTAATATACCTGAAGAAGGATTTATCCCCCTTCTTAATGTTCTTTGCTAGATTCTCTTCTATTTGGAGTTTGGCCTCTCTGACTATTGTTTTGATAGCTTTAGACTTGGCCAGATAGTCTTCTTTTGTCTCCCTTTTTCCTGATTGTTTGCAAGAGATAAATGCTCTTTTCTTCTTTTTAACGAGGTCCGAGATCTCCGCAGAGAACCACTGAGGTTTATTGTTTCTCCGCCGTTTGCTTACTGTTTTTATATAGCTGTGAGTTGCTTCGTGTAGGATAGATTTCAGTTGACCACATAGCCTCTACATTATCGGTTTCAGCTTGGTTTTGCAATGCCCGATGGACGAAATCTCCCATGCGTTTGAAGTCACTGCCCCGAAAATTGAGGACCTTTGTTGCTGTGTTTGATCTAGTGAAACCTTTCCTGAGGTTGAACCATACCATGTTGTGGTCAGCGTATCGCCTACCGAAATCTCTGAGACACTTTCTCCGTTGGTGAGTACCAGGTCCAGTATCGCCTGATCCCTAGTGGACTCCAATACCATTTGTTTGAGTCGTGTGTGTTCCAATCTGCATCAGACATATTGAAGTCCCCTAACAATACTGTGTCCCAACGCAAAGTGATGCTCTCTATGTCCTCGATTAATTCTATATCCTTGTTTTCCTGTTGTCTTGGAGGTCTATATACTACACCAAGATACAGGCATTTGTCATTTCCCCTGGCCAGGTTCACCCAGAGGGATTCCCCAGTGTACTTGACATCTGCGATTCTGGTAACTTTGATGTCCTCTTTAGTGTATAGTGCTACCCCTCCTCCTAATTTGCCCTCTCTGTCTCGATGAAGTAAGTTGTAACCCGGTATAGTCATATCCCACCCATGTGAATCTGTGAACCAAGTCTCGGATATCGCCACCACGTCTAGGTCGGCGTTCATTATTTCCGTCTCCAATTCCAGAATTTTATTGCCTAAACTGTGTGCATTAACGTACATAGCCCTCCATACCTTATGTTTGCTAAGTCCCTGTGGAGAATTTCCCGCCTGAGTTAGTGTGACTCCTATAGTATTGTTTTCAATGTGTGCACTTACCTCGGACTCAGAAATGGAGTTGCAACATACCTCGCCAGGATGGTTCCTTACCGTGCCAGTATGTGAGTGGGTACTCTCCCCCAGCTTACCTAGTTTAAAGCTCTACGAAGCAGGCAGGCTAGTCAGTGTCCAAAGACGTTCTTACCCCTTCTGGTCAGGCGGAGTTCGTCTTGTCCCTGAAGTCCCTGCAATGCCTCGCCATGGTTTAGGAATCCGAAGTTCATCTCCTTGCACCATCCATGTGGCATAGCCCTCCATACCTTATGTTTGCTAAGTCCCTGTGGAGAATTTCCCGCCTGAGTTAGTGTGACTCCTATAGTATTGTTTTCAATGTGTGCACTTACCTTGGACTCAGAAATGGAGTTGCAACATACCTCGCCAGGATGGTTCCTTACCGTGCCAGTATGTGAGTGGGTACTCTCCCCCAGCTTACCTAGTTTAAAGCTCTACGAAGCAGGCAGGCTAGTCAGTGTCCAAAGACGTTCTTACCCCTTCTGGTCAGGTGGAGTTCGTCTTGTCCCTGAAGTCCCTGCAATGCCTCGCCATGGTTTAGGAATCCGAAGTTCATCTCCTTGCACCATCCGTGTGGCCACTCGTTTGTCCTCTGGATATGTTCTTCCCTGGCTCTTCCCTTACCTCTTACTGGGAGAATCGAGGAGAAGACCACTTGCGCTCCCATCCGCCTCAGCTTCTCACCCAGGGCTCCAAAGTATATTCTCAGGTATGTTCCTGGCAGTGTCTTTCGTTCCGATGTGGATGAGAAGCATGGAGAAGTGGTCTTGGGGCTTGATAAATCTATCAAGGCACACAGTGACATCTTGGATCCTGGATCCTGGTAGACAGCAAACCTTTCTTGATTGCATATCCGATCTGCAAATTGGTCCCTCGGTGCCCCTCAGCATGGAGTCCCCAATGATTACCACTCTGCGCTTCATCGGGGGGAGCTGATCTGTTATCCCCGGAACCGGAGCCATCTGTTGGACATCTTCCTGTACCTCATTGGCAATTCCTTCCTGTAAAAGCTGGAATCTGTTCCTCAAGGTGATTTGTGGGGTTGATGTAAAACTGCCCTGTTTGGAAGAAAAAGAAACTGAAAAAGGGGAAGGTCTTCTGTGCTTGCCTGTGGAGGAGGTTACCAGCTGCCAGGAGTCAGCATCTCCAGCCTCTTCCTGTACCCCAATCGTTGGTTTCAAAGCTGTAGGTTTGGTCGGTTTGGGCATCTCGAGGATGGTCTTGTCTTGCGCCTGCTCGGTGATTTAGGACAGCTCCTGGATGACTCCATCGATGAAGGCCTCATCTTCCCGGATGCTTCTCAAGCGCTTCACCTCCTCCCTTAGGCTCCTCAGTTCCTGTAAGATGTCTCCGTCTAGCTGGCCCACCTCTTCTGTCTGTGTGGAGACTGTAGTGTACTGTTGGGGGAAGGCCTCAGTCTGCACAGAGACCTCTGTCCACCGTCCTGGGTCATCCTCCACCTGTACGTAGGTCATGGCCATGCTCTGGATCCCTTCGGTGACTGGAATGCTGGTCTTGATTGTAGTCTTGGTGCTTCTAGTTCTGTCATGGTTCCAATCTTACTTCTCAGAGCGGTCCACTAGGGTTACTTTTAATAACTCATATTCAAAAACTTCCATTAACAACTATGGTATTCCACAAGGCTCTATACTATCTCCTCTCTTATTTAACATCTTCATAGCTCCATTATTAACTCTAAGTCAATTAATTGGGTTTTCTGTTTTTGCCTTTTCAAATGACCTTCAGCTGCTCCATCCAGTCAACTCTGACTCAGACAAGGAGATTCACAACATTAACCAAAAACTAACAAAAATAAATCAATGGCTCCAGGAGAATGTTATCCTTAAATATTGCAAAAACGAAATCCATATTCTTTCCCTGGAAAGACGGACTCAAGCCTCCTTCCTCCAATCTGTATCAAAAATGCTCCTATTCAAACAGTCAATAAGATAAAAATTTTAGGCATCACCCTCAACCACAAACTCAATTATCATGATAAAATTATTACAGTTGTTTCTATAGGCTGCTTATGATTAATAATAATCATTTATTTCTTGTATAACGCCAAACCAGTAAAAGGTTCTAGGCCAGGGGTGTCCAACCTGCGGCCCTATGAAACATTTTGTGCAGCCCCGGTCGAAGGCGATGCAGTGTTTTCCTCTGGTGCCCCAGGGTGTTTACCGTCTTGCCAGCTCCCTCCTCTGTCTTGCTGCAGCGTTTGCACGTTTGTGCGGCCCTAGAAACATTTTTTTCGGCCAATGCGGCCCAGGGAAGCCAAAAGGTTGGACACCCCTGTTCTAGGCGGTTCACAGCAAGATAAGGCTGAACATCAGCCGATTTACAATACAAGAAAAGTTATTTCTAGAAGATACATAATGCCTATAGATTAAAAGCATTAACATTAGATCACTTAAGTTACAAATTTATCAAATAGTTGTGTTTTTAGTAATTTTCTAAAATTATAGTAAGATGGAACTTCTAGCATAATTTTGTCAAACCAGGTATTCAAATTAGCTGCCTGAAAAGCAAGAGCTCTCTCTTTCATGTTTCAAACAAGCAAACAGCAATCCTGGCTGGGTAATTACATCAATGGAGCCAGGCTGACCTACGGCGCCTTTCAGGGAGTAATTACAACCATACTGTTTGACAGATTCATCTCTTAAATAGAAGCCTCAGTAAACTTATAAATTTATATTTTCCTTCTGTCTTTCTTGAGTAACATGTTGTTCCTCACTTTTTGCATTCTGTAATTCGCTGATTGCCCAGCTTTATTCCCTGAGTTGCATACTTGAGATCATATTTTCCTCTTATCTACTTCTTGTGTAATAAGTTGTACCCTCACTTTTTGTATTATGTAATTCGCTGAGAGGGGCATAATTGAAAGGGACATCTAAGTCCGTTTACGTCCATCTCGCAAGTTGTCCAAAGTAAAAAAACAGCTTAAGACACATTTTTGAAAGATATGTCCAACTTTTTTTTTTCGTTTCTAATTATACGTCCTGCTGATCTGATCGTCCAAGCCACTAAATCGTCTATCTTTATACCACATTTTCGTCCAACTTTCCGTCCAAGTCCAAAACGCCTAGAACAAGCCCTGTTGGACGTGGGAGGGGTCTGCAAAGTGATGGACAGCACACCCAGACATGCCACCTAAATAGCGGGATACCTTACAGGGCACTGCTGTGAACTTCACAAAAAGGGTGCCATGTCTTCTCCTCCCTACAGCTCACTTATAGGTTACTGTGAGCCCCCCAAACCACCTCCAGAATCCCCTAGACCCACTTATCTACCACCCCAATAGCCCTTATGGCTGCAGGAGCCACTTATATGCCAGTACAAAAGGGTTTTGGGGTGTATAGGGGAGTGCACATGTTTAAGTATCAATGCAGTGATTACAGGGGCTTATGGGCATGGGTCCTCCTCTCCATGAGTCTCTAACCCATCCCCAAGACAACTTAAGCTGCCTCTGGACTGGACGACTAGGCTTTCCTATGCCAAGCGGCCAGGTAATGATGGTCTGGAGGCTGAATTTTAAAGTTATGATTATAATTTTTATGGGGGTGGGGGGTTGGTGATCACTGGGGTAGTGTGTTGGGATCTGTTTTATGTGTTTGCAGTGCTTATCTGGTGACTTTAGGTGGGTTTTTGTGACTTAGATCATGTTTTACATGGTCTAAGTCACAACGTCCAAGTTCCGCCTAGGCTCTGTTGTAAAACTTTCGGTTATAACATGCTGTACGACTATGTCTAAGCCGGCCCACATCCCGCTCAACTCCCGCCCTCAACACGCCTCCCAAAACACCCCATTTAGCTTTGGTCGCTCAGCGGCACTATGAAGGCCTAGGTTGTTGTATTATCAACACTTGGGTCCATTCATACTCTGATTCTTCCTTCTCTCCTTAAAGAATGACACAGGGATGGTTTCCCATAGAGAATGACATGGTGACAATTTGTCACTGTCCCTGCCCTGCGGATAACTGCGGGAAACCATCCCATGTCATTCTTTAGTGTCTATCTCAACCTCAGTCCTTCTACATAAGCATTTTTCAATGCAAAGCTTGAGGGTCAGTGGTTTTGTATTTGGTTTTGACTGTTTATTTTGTACACCCTTGTTTGTATTTGATTCACTGGTCAGTGGTTTTGCCCGTTCTTACTTTGATTCTTCCCTCTCTCCTTAAAGAATGATATGGGGATGGTTTTCTGCAGTTAACCACAGGGACAAATTCTGTCCCCATATCATTCTCTACCCACCATCACCAGTGTGGGTGCTGAATTTAATGTGAGCAGCTTTCTTTTGTTCAGGTAAACAGCCACTTGACTTCTTCAGGAATTTTTTTTTACTGATGTCATCTTGCAACCTGTTCCTGCTCTCAAATATATCTTTTTGCCACCGTGTTACTAAAGATCATATTTCTTATCTTGCCACACTTCAATAATGAAGCCCATCTCGTGAGAAAGGCTGATCTGTCCCCTTGCCCTCTCTTCGATTTTTCCACATAGCTCCACCCATGCGTCTGTGATGCTGCTGAGGTGAGTAACAAAGAAAGTAGGTGAAGGAGTTAGGTGAGGGCTGCTCCCAGCCTTCCCCATCCCTTCCACTCGTTTATAAGGCACATTACATAATAGTCCAGAAGATAGTGACAAAAGAGCAGAGAAAGAGAGTTATTCAGAGAGAAACAGTTATAGTGGTGGTTTGTATAGACAGTGATATAGAGACAGCCAGCCATTGAGAAAGACAGGTGCACAAAAGAGAGCGTGCTGAAGACAACACAGGAAAGGAGTGAAGGTAGAAAAACTAGAGCCACATATCGCAAGGTAAGAAAATGGAGCTATTCACAGGGAAAGTAGCTTTCTAAAGCCTTTGGGCAGATGATTGTTTATGTGCCTAGTGGTTACTGCAGAGGCCTGAGAACCAGTGGAACTGGGTTCAATTCTCAGTGACCCTGGGCAAGTCACTTAACCCTCCATTGTCACAGGTACAAAAATTTGCGATTGTGAACCCAATAGAAACAGATAAAGTACCTGCATATAATATGTATAGAACTTTGTACATTTAATAGTGCTATTGAAATGATCGGTAGTAATAGATGTATGTATATATGATCAAGATGATAAAGGGGATGGAACTCCTCTCGTATGAAGAAAGACTAAAGAGGTTGGAAAAGAGACAGCTAAGGGAAGATATGATTGAAGTCTACAAAATCCCATCAGTACGGTGGTTCAGAAATTTTTCCACTGTCTCAGAATGATAAGGTCTCTTGCTAAACTGCTCGATCCCTCATCATTGAACACATTAATTCACTCTTTGGTTATTTCCTGCATAGATTATTGTAATGCTCTCTATAAGGGCATTACCAAAAAGGAAATAAGCCGCCTTCAGATAATACAGAATATTGCTATTAAGATCATTTACGGCGCAAAGAAGTATGACCATGTCTCTCCCCTTCTAATCGACGCTCATTGGCTGCCTGTCGAGCACAGAATTAGTTACAAAATTTTACTGTTAACCCTTACTATTCGTTCCAATAGCCAACCCGAATTCATTGATAGACTCCTTATTCCATATCAACCTCAATAAGACGCACCCTTATTTCCACCCACTTTGGGGCGAAAAAAGTGTGTCTTATAGAGCGAGAAATATGGTATTCATTATTAAAATAGGTGTAGCCCCAAATGTCCAAATTGTGCCCAGGACATAGTCTTAAATTTATATATAAAAATGTATTACTCACTAACAGCCAACAATTCTGAATGAGTTACAATATAAGACATACATAATTAAAATCAACTAACTAAACATACAATGTGCATACATATAAGACTAAATTTACAAGCAACCCATCAAAACAAAAGCAGTAATTACGCTGATTGTCTTATCTTGAACCAAAATCAGGGTGATTCACTAAAGGCAGGTAACACTGTTACAATACTCCTCAGCCAGTGATGCCGATCCACTTCTAAAAATGCTATAACTCACTTCCAGCTAGCACTGGGAGGGAGAAAGGAAGGTGTGAGATTAAGACTCTGGAGCCTAACAGTAATGCTTTTAGTAAAGACCAAAAGACTATAATCTCTACAGTGAATGCAGACCAAGAGATATGGGATACTAAACTAAACTAAACCTTGGGTTTGTATACCGCATCATCTCTACATTCGCAAAGCTCGACACGGTTAACAAGGGTTAGGGTAGAAAGGAACTCCAGTGAAGGGAAAAGACAAAATAAAGAGAAAATTTAGGATATATCCCCCAAGCTTTGAGCAGCAAACAGTGATATGTGAAATGTGAAGCTTGGTGATCTTTGACCAGGAAGGTCATTGGCTAGATTAAGGGACTGTGTGCTACACATTTGAAGGTCAGAATATTCTGTCGCTTAGTGATGTGCCCTGGAGACATAATGCTCTTCCATTGCACCTTGGTGACCTTTTTGTTAGTGTCATCACTGTGTCCACATGCCTTTCCATTTCATTTACTTCTGGATTTACTATAGCTATATCTGCTGTATGGAGAAGGTTTGGGTTCTTTTTGCTATTTAGCACAACGTTTCATCTTTGTACCACAAAGAAACATCTTTCATTTCTGCTATGTGTGGCTCATACAGGGAGTTCATCTACTTACCTATTTTACATTTCTGGTGGAATGATTCACAGCGCTGAATAACAGTGAACATCATTTTCTGGTACTTTTAGATATAATTTTCATGGAATATTTTTTATGATGTTTAAATTGTTGCAACCTAAAAATGAAAAGAATTTATATCGTCTGTGAAATAGAATATATTCAGTAGACCAAAAAAAGAAAGAAAACCATTTGTTAAATAACATAGTTTTAAACCACTTCTAAATTGAACAAGACTGGACGCACTTTTCATTTTGGCAGGTAGTGCGTTCCACAAAAAAGCACCCTGTGCAGTCATCATAGAATAACAGAAACAGGACAACCTCACATGTTTCAAAAATGATATCTCCAACCACATTTTATTTTCAGAGCGCAACGACTGAGATGGCTGATTATAACTGAAAAGAAACACTCAACCCTACTGGGTTCTAGTGTTCAAAATACATAGTAACATAGTAGATGACGGCAGATAAAGACCCGAATGGTCCATCCAGTCTGCCCAACCTGATTCAATTTAAATTTTTTTCCTTCTTAGCTATTTCTGGGTAAGAATCCAAAGCTTTACCCGGTACTGTGCTTGGGTTCCACCTGCCGAAATCTCTGTTAAGACTTACTCCAGCCCATCTACACCCTCCCAGCCATTGAAGCCCTCCCCAGCCCATCCTCCACCAAACGGCCATATACAGACACAGACCGTACAAGTCTGCCCAGTAACTGGCCTAGTTCAATATTTAATATTATTTTCTGATTCTAGATCCTCTGTGTTCATCGCACGCTTCTTTGAACTCAGTCATAGTTTTCCTCTCCACCACCTCTCTCAGGAGCGCATTCCAGGCATCCACCACCCTCTCCGTAAAGTAGAATTTCCTAACATTGCCCCTGAATCTACCACCCCTCAACCTCAGTTTGAAAAGTGATAGGCAACCAATGAAGGTTACACAATATCAGTGTAATATGGTCAAATTTTGAGGCACTCTCAATCGTGCAGCTGCATTTTGTGACAACTGTAAAGCCTGGATCACATACTTTGATAGACCTATGAAAAGTGAATTATAATAGTCAAAAATAGGTGTCAATATCACAGTTATGATTGTTTGAAGATCATTAGTTGGAAAAAAGTCCCTCAACTTGCGGAGCAGACAAAGCTTTAAAAAAGCTCTCAAAATTACAGATTTGATCTATGGCTTGAATGATAAAGTCGAGTCCAAAATAATACCCAAATATTTATACTGGCTAGACACTGGAATTGCTATATTGTCAAGCAAAATTTCTGATGGAAATTTATCTAAATGCTTTTATTTATTTATTCAGTTTTCTAATGGTTTACATGAATTTATTCAGGTACTCAAGCATTTTTCCCTGTCTGTCCTGGCGGGCTCACAATCTATCTAATGTACTTAGGGCAATGTGTGTGTGTGTGTGGAGGGGGGGGGGGTTAAGTGACTTGCCTAGGGTTACAGGGAGCAGCGTGGGTTTGAACCCACAACCTCAGGGTGCTGAGGCTCTAGCTTTAACCACTGTGCCATACTCTCCCCCATGACCTGCACAGAAAATTTCAGTTTTTCCAATGTTCAACTTGAGTTGATTTTCATCCATCCATCGCTTAATCACTTTAAAGCAATGTTCTCAAACTTGCGGCCCGCCAGGTACTATTTTGAGGCCCTCGGATTGTTTATCATAATCACAAAAGTAAAATAAAACAGTTTCTTGATCATACGTCTCTTTAGCTATAAATTACAATATTATTATTAGGACTTAGCTAAAAGGAAAGATTTATAAACTATAAAGAGTTTTACCTCATGCAAAATTGTCATTTCTTTAATAAGACATTAACTATTTTTTTTCTGCGGCCCTCCAAGTACCTACAAATTCAAAATTTGGCCCTGCAAAGGGTTTGAGTTGGAGATCACTGCTTTAAAGCAATTCTCAATGTAGGATAAAGCATCAATTAGCCTTTGACTGGTACTACAAATTGAATGTCATCTGCATACAACTTATAATTCACCCGTAGCAATTTCAATTCTTGACAAAGAGCAAAAAGATATTAAAAAGAGCAGTCGATAATGTTGATCCTTGAGGCACTCCTATAGCAAGAACAGACCAACTTGACTGATCCCCACCAATTTCTACACAGAAAATCCTATCCCACAAGAAAAAACTGAACCACTTTAACACTTAAATGTTCAATTATGGCAGAAAAATGTTCAAGTCATAAGCCTACTCTAGTTCCACCCACACCATGCCTCTAACACCCCCCCCTTAAGATGTAGATGAACTACTGAGCAACAGCATAGATATCGGTCTAGAATATAGAATTGAAAATAGTGAATTGGAATGGTTTGGTAAGAAAAGCTTCCATCTGCCCCTTTAAGCCACTTTCTGCATGTTTTTCCTTGTTTGAAAATGAGCCTCGTCATGTTGTTAATATTTGTCTCTGGGGAAGACACCTTTTGCTAGGCTCCCCAGATGAAAAGAGAGCAGTGGACAGTCTGAACCCATCTAGAATGCACCGCCACTCCCTTTCCTCTTCTGGTGCTACCAAGATTAATATACGATTAACAATAATTAATGGGGGAGCAAGCACACAGGCGTGAGATATGGAGAAAGCATGCAGGCAGCCAGCCATTTTTCTCCACCCAAAGAGAGCTGGTTCATTCACAATAAGTGAAAATGGACATGGGAAGAAAAGCTTTAAGACTGAGTACTGTGGACAGAGAGTGACTGGTGGAGACAGGGAGGGGTATGGGGAGTGCAGAGTGTCTGGTGGGGGGGGCACAGAGGAGCTTGAGAAAGAAAGAATGACTGATGTGGATGGGGGAGGGGTGAAATTAATAGAGAGAGTGACTGGTAGAAATGGACAGAGTTGAAAGAGGAAGTGATTGGTGTGAATGGAGTAAGAGAGAGAGAGTGACTAATGAAGACGAGAAGTGGGGAATGAGGAAAGTGATTGCCTTGACTGGGGAGTGAAACAGTGAGTAGGGTCATGACTGGCGAGGAGAGTGTAAAGAAATATACATGAAATGAACAGATTAGTGGATATTCACTCTATTAGGAAATAGTATCGTACAGTAACATAACATAGCCAAAAATGTTATTTCTATACCACAATACCATTAAGTTCTATGTGGTTTACAAAATAGAATTTAAAAAACTGCACATATACAGCTGAATATAATACATTAATTTCCTAAAAATCTTGTAGTACAGAAACTGTTTTAATGGCTCTACAGCAGGGATCTCAAAGTCCCTCCTTGAGGGCCGCAATCCAGTCGGGTTTTCAGGATTTCCCCAATGACTATGCATTGAAAGCAGTGCATGCACATAGATCTCATGCATATTCATTGGGGAAATCCTGAAAACCTGACTGGAATGCGGCCCTCAAGGAGGGGCTTTGAGACTCCTGCTCTACAGGATAAAATTTGTTTGAAGGGGAAAAGGGGATTATTGGTTTTGCTGGATTTATTATCCACTTTTTGATTTAGTTGGCTCAAATCATTTAGAGGAGTGGTGAAATGAGCAAGGAGTTGATGGATCGGCCTTGAGTTGGATAGATTCTTTCGTTTAGAATCAAAGTTCACGCTGTAATCAACCATCAGCAGAGTAAGTTTGTTACTTTCTCCTAGGACCTTGTCTAATATATTTTTTGGTCTGATAGAAGGCCTTTCAATTGCTCAGTTACATATGGTAAGTTTCTTGAGGCAATAATGTACAACCCTTTGTTCCTTTACGTTTGAATGCTGATAAGGAAAAATGGAAGTCTTTGTGGCATTTATTGTTGCTTGGTTGATAACAGTTGATTCTGAATAAGCAGGAAAACTGAGATCCCAGGTCCCAGGCTCACACTCTGCTGGCTGACAGAAACCCTCCTTGCTAGCGCAGTTTCATTCCAGTTTGGCTGACAGCTAATAATGCCATCCAGAAAAGTTATCTTATCATTAATTGCTTCTTTAACTCTTAAAAACTTATGAAATCCAAAAGATACAATGACCAAAATATCACAAAGTCTATCTTGCACTGCCAGAGAATAATTTATCTATCTGACTCATAGCACTAAAAGTTAATAAATTAAACAGCTTTATGACCTTTTGGAGCGCATAATGACATAAAATTAATACACGTAAGTATGCACTCAGTCCATGCCACACCCAGAGTTCACCTATATGTACAGAATAACATTGTAGCATACTGTAATAGTTGACAGCAGATAAAGGCCTGAATCCAATCTGTCCAACAGTCGCACATTATCAATTTATGATTAAACCAACAATGAATATGGTTTAAATTAGTTGATCATAGTCTTTCTTTGGCATTCTGGGACATAGGCCATAGACATCTGGTCAGTTTGGATATTTTTTGGCACTTAGATGCTTTTAAAACAGGTCTAGATCTGGATATCTAAATTGCGTCCTGGACATCTTGGGATAGGTCCGATTATAACTGCAAGATGTCCAAGTGCTAAGCCCACCCACAACACACCTCCAACATGCCCCTTTGAACTTTGGACATACAGCGACCAAGAAGCCTAGCAAGGCATCCAGACAGTTGCTTTTGAAAATCGGCACTTGGATGTTTTGGCGAGAAAAACATCTAAGTGCCGGTTTATACCGTTTTTTGGACATCTTTGCATGTTGAAAATGAACCCCTAAGTGTCATCGGTGGCAGATTCATTCTGCCTACAATCCAGTATGTGATTGGTTTTCAATATTTAAGACCAACTGATGATTTTCTAACCATTGTGCTAGGCCACAAGACAATTTTGCCAGGTAGAAAAATTAAGTGGTAAGAGGTTAGTTCTACTATCAAAATGTTGTCCGCATAGCAATAAGAACATAAGAATTGCCGCTGCTGGGTCAGACCAGTGGTTCATCGTGCCCAGCAGTCCGCTCCCGTGGCAGCCCTTAGGTCTAAGACCAGTGCCCTAACTGAGACTAGCCTTACCTGCGTACATTCTGGTTCAGCAGGAACTTGTCTAACTTTGTCTTGAATCCCTGGAGGGTGTTTTCCCCTATAACAGCCTCCGAAAGAGCGTTCCAGTTTTCCACCACTCTCTGGGTGAAGAACTTCCTTATGTTTGTATGGAATCTATCCCCTTTTAAACTTTAGAGAGTGCCCTCTAGTTCTCTCCACCTTGGAGAGGGTGAACAACCTGTCTTTATCTACTAAGTCTATTCCTTTCATTATCTTGAATGTTTCGATCATGTCCCCTCTCAGTTTTCTCTTTTCAAGGGAGAAGAGGCCCAATATTACAACCAAATGATTGAATCAAAGTAAGAAGAGGACTTAACTGACCCCTGCAGAACCCCACGTTTCATATGAAAGATTGTAGTAGCAGCAGCTTTGGCACCTACTATGAAGGTTCTATCACTTAGAAATGAAATAAACCATCCCAAACCTTTCCCACTAACTCCAATAGATCATAATATTTGAATAAGAAGGTTTTACTAAACCAAATCAAAAGCTGCTGCCACATCTAATGGTACTGCAGTGCCAAGAAAATGTGTCCTACATATGTCTCACTTATATAGGAACCTGCTCTAACTCCCAATTGACCGAGATATAATACTATATTTAATTTTTTCCATATAATCAGTTAATTGTTTCACAACCACCTGTTCTATCACCTTAGCGGGGAGTGGTCTACAGTTACTAACATTTCCTATATCATCACTGGAAGATTTTAGTATAGGGTAAAAATAACCTGTTTCCGCATCACAGGAACTAGATTTGTTAAAAGGCTTTCATTAAGCATTTGAAGTCAAAATAGTAATTGACCATGTGTTGTCCATTGTTATCCACTTCACGGGTATAGGATCTAAAAAGTTGCTAATTCTTTTAACATTTGCTATCAGTTTTGAAATACTAGTCAAAGATTGTTCCTGAAAAGAATGTAATTTGGACCTAAAAGTAAGTAACACTTTCTTTATTTTTATCTTGAATAAACCCTGGCACAATATTGGATCTCTCATTTTTTACCTTTGACAAGAAACAATTATTTAATTCATCTGCTGATGGAAACTTGGGGCTCCTTTTACTAAGGTGTGCTAGTGGTTTTAGCGTGCTCTACAATAATGCACGCGCTAAACGCTAACACCTCCAGAAATCTGGCGTTAGTATTTTTCATTTAGCCCATGATGTTCTCATACCACCCCTAACAATCTTTCCTTCTAGGGTATACATATTCAGATCTTCCAATCTATTCTCATGTCTTTTGGCTCAAGCCCCATACCACTTTTGGCACTTTCCTCTGAATCATTTCAAGTCTTTTTACATCCGTTGCCAGATATGACCTCCAAACTGAATACAATACTCCAAGACTTTGGCATTATTGGTTCAATCCCCTGAAGTGATCATCAGAGTGAATTTCAACAGACATATGGAGGATTCGAATATCTGCCATTCTAATGAGTTCAGTAATTTAATCACAGATCTAGTAATGAAGCAATGGGTCACTGGCCCTACACATTCTGGTGGACGCAGATTAAATCTAATTTTATCTCCTGCCGAAGGTGATTATGAGATGACTGATCATTTCCTGATAACTTGTTCCATAAAAAGTATTAAAGTTAAAAAGAACAATGTTAGAGAAAACATCTGAAGGGTGAGAGTAAGAACATAAGAATAGCCCTACTGGGTCCACCTAGCCCAGTAGCCCATCTTCACCTTAATCAATCAAGGTCACCATCATCTGGCAAAAACCCAAACAGTAGCAACATTCCATGCTCTGATTTAAAGGTTTGCTGCCGCCGCTGCTGGTTAAGGAAAGCAGCAGCGGCAGAATAGAGAGGGTGGTTCCAGCGGCGGGCCCCCCTGACCATTTCGGACCCTAGGCTCATGCCTACTGGGCCTACCTGTTAATCCAGCCCTGGAGATGACCACTGGTGCTGGAAAAATTTTTATTCTCTCAAAACAACCCGACATGCACATAACAGGCTGGAATCAGGGGTTTAACGTATTGATGGAATTCTTTACAACGAAAGAACATCCTTATTTGAGGTGCTGCTGTCGGAGAACATGGTTGAATCTATGTCTCATCATGTCCTAAAGAATTCTATCAACGTGTCAGACCCCTGACGTAGGCCCGTTTGCCGGAAACATGTCGGGTCGTTTTGAGAGAATAAAACTTTTTCCAGCACCATTGGCCATCTCCACTGCCTGGTTTTTTTCTCCATATCAAGGATTAATCGTAGAAAAGCGCACCTATATTTAATAGTTTATATGGTTTATATTTATTATTCGTAGTCCATCCTTATCCAGAGCGGAGAACAATTAAACATACATAATAAAATATACAGCATCAAAATATTTCTAACATACAATTATACAAGTACCCCAATGTACTTCCTCACAATTATCCTACACCGTTTCCATAAGCCGAACATCAGTCAAATCTGAGCAAAGCAAATATTGTCAGGGTTGTTTCTTAAACATGGATAAGTTCATGGTTGTTGCAGTTGTCTGGATCTCACCGCATCTGGGTAGGTAAAACCGACGTTTCAGCCATCAAGCTGTGGCTTTCTTCTGGGTATGCTGTGAGGTCTGCAGTTTGTCTTTATATATAGTAGGTCCTCTAACTTCATTGGCTGGGGTTTGAGGTGATTGAGGCAGGAAAGTCTACCTACCAAGATGTGGCGAGATCCAGACAACTGCAAAAATCATGACACCAGCTGCAGAAGCCAAGAGAACATGGATAAGTTTGTCTGCTTCTTTAAATCTAAAGGGTAGGCCTGACAATTTACACCAGTGACAGAGTGGAAGTACATGCTAGCACCTTGATCTCTGAAAAACACATGTAAATTGTAGCATGCATAACTATATACCCCACCAGAGGCATAGAGAGGGTGAGAAGTGCCTGGGGGCAGTGGTACCCCTCTTCTCCATCCCCCCTGCTCCTTTCCCACACCCCCTGCCATGCGCACACCCCTTTCCTATTCTGTACCTCTTTAAACTTCCCTGGCGCAAGCAGCATCAATAATTTTGGCGCCCGCATTGGCATTAGCTCTTCCTCTGACATCACTTCCTAGGAGTGGGATCCAGAAGTGATATCAAAGGGAGAGCCGACACTAGCGCAAGCAGCAGGTTGGAGTTGCTGCTCAAGCTGGCAGGTACGGTTGGGGAGGGGGGTGGTGGAAGTGAAGGCACACGTAAGGCAGGGGGAGGAGTGGTCAATCCTAGCCAAAACCCAAAGAGTAGCAACATTCCATATAGAATCTCCGAGAACAGCACGATTCCAGAATCCCAAAGAGTAGCAACATTCCATGCTACTGATCCAGGGCAAGCAGTGGCTTCCCCTATGTCTGTCTCAATAATAGACTATGGACTTTTCCTCCAGGAAATTGTCCAAACTTTTCTTAAAATCAGCTAGGCTATCCGCTCTTACCACAACCTCTGGCAACGCGTTCCAGAGCTTAACTATTGTCTGAGTGAAAAAAATATTTCTTCCTATTGGTTTTAAAAGTATTTCTCTGTAACTTCATCGAGTTTCACCTAGTCTTTATAATTTATGATGGCTTGAAAAATCATAGTAACATAGTAGATGACAGCAGATAAAGACCCGATCCACTAGTACCCGTTCTACCCCCCACTTCCCCATTTTACTAAGTTTGGGTAGAAGTTTCTACTTTGGCTTGGAGCGCAAAATGCTCCGATGCTCATAGAATGCCTATGTGTGTCGGAGCAGCATCAGAACATTTAGCGCTCCGGGCCACGTAGCTTAGTAAAAGAGGGGAATGGTTAATTCAGAAATATTTTTGAATAAATAGGGTGGATATTATATTTAAGATGTACTTAACAGTTTATAAATACTTTGGATATGGTATTATCTTATATTATAACCCACTTTAACATTGTGGGTAAGCGGGATATGAATATGGAAATTAAACAAGAGCAACAACCAAAAAAAGGGGGAGGTCCAACTCTATCTGCAGTGAGAAAACCGACCAGGAACAAACAAACAAAACTGCAGATGTGTACAACAACGTAGGCAAAATTTATTGTGACAAACAAAAAAATAAAAATAAAACCTTTTTACCAAACAGGGGACCCAACACGGTCCGTGTTTCGCACAACCTTCATCAGGGGTCCATGGTAGAAAAGTTAAAAAACAAATGTCACAAAAAAAATTGCAATGGACAAAGTTCAGTAGAAAAAAACGGACTGTATTTTCCGCTGAGAGTCACAAATAATCGTGAAAACTCACTAAAATAAAAATTTTTAGTGAGTTTTCACGATTATTTGTGACGCTCAGCGGAAAATACAGTCTGTTTTTTTCTACTGAACTTTGTCCATTGCAATTTTTTTTGTGACATTTGTTTTTTAACTTTTCTACCATGGACCCCTGATGAAGGTTGTCCGAAACACGGACCGTGTTGGGTCCCCTGTTTGGTAAAAAGGTTTTATTTTTTTTTTTTTGTTTGTCACAATAAATTTTGCCTACATTGTTGTACACGTCTATGGAAATTAAACCCAATTATGCTAACTGGCACCAAGTTCCAAAGCTTAACTATTCATTGAGTGAAAAAATATTTCCTCCTATTTGTTTTATAGGTATTTCCATGTAATTTCATTGAGTGTCCCCTAGTCTTTGTAAATGTCAGTTACCCCCCCCCCCCAAGTAGGTAATATATGTGTTACTGGATATTGAATTGGATCTTATAGTTTCTGGGGTGTTTTTATTCATGATTGTATATTTTTATCTGTGGGGGGTTTTTTTCATTTATGATGATTGGGCTAACCCAGGTATGACAGGCTAAATATGATTAAATAAACAAGTAAAATCATATTTTCATCTTTTATGTGATGGAAATACATACCGTGTCGTTTTATTGCATTTGTGTGTCTTGTAGATTGTGGGGAATGAATCCTGAAGTAGCTGAAGACAATGGGGTGATACTATTCAATCCAGTTATCTTACCAAATGACCAACATGTCATGCAGGCAGAGATCAATGTTCCTCAAAGCATCTTAGGCCAAGTTTCAGAGGCTCTGCAAAAATTCTTCAAAGGGGAACCGAAGGCTCTGGGGGTGAGTTTACTCTTCCTTATTTATATCCTATGAGGCAATCAGAGCAACTAGAGGAATGCTGTGAATGAATGTCCATGGGGAGACCACACAACTGACCCCCTCAACAGTATCAATCAAGCCTTGTTTATTTCAATGCAGGAAGTACGATATAGACCCGACACAGTACTGTGTTTCGGCGACCACAATCGCCTGCATCAGGGGTCACTGTGTATTGGGCTCCACAAAGGAACACAAACGCCCTCGAAGATAATAAAACAATCCAATTTGAGAAGTTGCGATTGTGTTTGCCGAAACGCAGTACTGTGTTGGGTCCATGTCGTTGTACATTTTGGATTGAAATAAACAAGGCTTGATTTTATCCCGCTGGCTTCTATGGATTGCTCATTGTCCGTTTCCACTGTTTTCCTTGCTGCATTGTACCTGTGGGTTCATGTCCTGTTGGACTGATGGTGGCATCTCTGCTCTAAAGTGACCAACTCATCTAATCAGTTGAAACACAGGCAACTCCACTGTTCTTATAGGCAATATTCACTGAACTGCAAAATTTGAGTTGAAATGATCCGATCCATTGTTTGCATGACGAGGTTTGCAATAGCAAAATCTTGATCTCAGTTTTGCTGTTTCATTTGTTTTACTGAGGAATTGTCATTTACATCTCCCTTCCACTTTTTACTTTTATCTGGAAGCATCAAATGTAACTAGATAAAAATTGGCAAAAGAATTACTTCAACAAAAGAAACAAATGTTATTCTGTAGTTCTTTACAAATAAAAATATCAAACCACAGCCTGGGGCACTAAATGCTCTGATGCTCATAGGAATTCTATGAGTGTCGGAGCATTTAGTGTCTCAGGTCGTGGTTGAAACCTCTTTCATGGCTTAGTAAAAAGGGAGATTAGTTACTATACAATACTGATTGGCACTTAGCATGGATCTTAACAGTAACTAACTTTGGGTGCCATTTACTGAATTTGTCCCTGTGCCATTCACACTCTGCCCATCCATAAATTCTGTTTTATTCTTTGGGATCTTGCCAGGTACTTGTGACCTGGTTGGCCACTGCTGGAAACAGGATACTGACCTTCGGTCAGTCCCAGTATAGCAGTTCTTATGCGAGCTAAGTCTAGGACAATCAAGACATTGTAACATCACTGATGAAGTTGGCTCTTAGGCATTGGTGGAATGAGGCATTATGACATCACAATCTCAGCTCTGGAATGCTGCTACTCTCTTGGTTTCTATCAGGTACTTGTGACCTGGTTGGCCACTGTTGAAAACAGGATTACTGAGCTTGATGGACCTTCGGTCTGTCCCAGTATAGCAGCTCTTATGTGAGCTAAGTCTAGGACAATCAAGCCCTTGTGACATCATTGTAGAAGTTGGCTCTTAGGCATTGGTGGAATGAGGCATTATGACATCACAATCTCAACTCTGGAATGTTGCTACTCTTTGGGTTTCTGCCAGGTACTTAGTACCAGGGTTGGTCACTGTTGGAAATGGGATATTGGGCTTGATGGACCTGCGGTCTATCTCAATATGGTGATGCTTAATTTTTTTTTTTTTTATCTATATACCCCTTGCATTTACGTATGTCATTAACAAAGTGCTAAGCTATTGTAACCTATTGCTAAATGCAAGTGTGCATTTACAAGTGTAAGTTCTATTACTCTCTGCATTTACATTTGCAAGGAGAGTGTAAATGCAGGTATCCAATTATAAAAATCACCCATTATAACAAACAAATTTTAAAAAATTAAAGAGATTTCTTAATGCACTTTCTTATTAATAGGTCACTCAAATCCTGATAGGTTTGATCCAGATGATCTTGGCAATTGTTCTGCGCTCTGCCATTCCTACACTTTTCAGCACTGTTCTGGCTATCGGACTACCTTATTGGGGCGGTGTCTTTGTAAGTATATGGAATACTTCTTAAATATTGTACTCAGATTTCAAACTGAATTCACAGAAACATCAAAAAAGCATTTTCTGCTGTAGAAGCTCCTTGATGAGGGGAGCTATTCTCAAAGCAATTGATGTTGGTAAATAGTAGTGCTGCCCAATTCAACAATTTGAATCGATTCACTGATGATTGAAATTGATTTGTTTTCTAAAAATATCTAACTCACAGATTTAGTGAGTCTTGATACCTCCAGGTATCCTAAAGCAGCAGCAGCAGCAGCAGTGGCCGTCGAAAAGAGGCAGTAATCGGAACAAGCTGCTCTTGCCCTGCCCTGCCAGGATCTTCCCTCTGCCTCGTCACTGATGATGTCACTGATGACAAGGCACAGGGAAGCTCTGGTGGGGCAGACCAGAAGCCACCTATTCACAGCGCTGCCTCTTCCCATCGGCCACCACCACTGCTGCATCTGGATATGGTCCCTCTCACCAAAAGTGGAAATAGGGAAGAAGCAGGGAATTATAGGCCAGCGAGTCTGACTTCTGTGGTAAGCAAATTAATAGACACGCTTTTAAAACAGAGAATGGTGTAGTTCCTGGAATCCTGTGGATTACAGGACCGGAGGCAACATGGATTCACTAGAGGTAGGTCTTGTCAGACAAATCTGATCAATTTCTTTGACTGGGTGACCAGAGAATTGGATAGAGGGAGTGCACTAGATGTGGTGTATTTAGATTTTAGCAAAGCCTTTGACAGTGTTCCACACAGACATCTAATAAATAAACTGAGTGCCCTCGGGATTGGTCCCAAAGTGATGGGCTGGGTCAAGAACTGGTTGAGTGGAAGGTGACAGAGGGTAGTGATCAATGGATATTGCTCTGAGGAAAGGGATGTTACTAGTGGTGTGCCTCAAGGTTCTATTCTTGAGCCTATTCTTTTTAACATTTTTATAAATGATATTGCTGCAGGGCTGTCAGATAAGATTTGCCTCTTTGCGGATGATACCAAAATCTGTAATAGAGTAGACACCCAGGATGGTAGAGTAGACACCCAGGATGGAATAACATGAAGAAAGACCTGGTGAAGCTTGAAGAATGGTCTGAAATTTGACAACTAAAATTTAATGCTAAGAAATGCAAGGTCATGTATTTGGGCTGCAAAAACCAGAGGAAACGGTACAGTTTAGGGGGCGAAGAACTTATGTGCATGACAGAAGAGTGGAACTTGGGTGCGATTGTATGTGATGACCTTAAGGTGGCCAAACAGGTTGAAAAGGTGACGGTGAAAGCTAGAAGGATGCTAGGGTGCATAGGGAGAGATATCTAAGGAAATACTTTTTTACAGAAAGGGTGGTAGATGCGTGGAACAGTCTCCCGGTAGAGATGGTGGAGACAGAGACTGTGTCTGATTTCAAGAAAGTCTGGGATAGGCACATGGGATCTCATAGAGAAAGGAAGAGATAATAGTTACTGCAGATGGGCAGACTGGATAGGCCATTTGGCTTTTATCTGCCATCATGTTTCTATATTTCTAATATTAATTAGCAAAATGCTGGAACCAACTACTACTTACACTACGATCTTGTGATCTCTATCTCTGGTTCAGAAAACTTTTAAAAGCATTTCTGTACCATGACAGGGAGCCGGCCCTGAAGTAACTGAAAGGGTATTTGTAAAAGCCTATTCCTAAACTGTCTAATGCAACTCCTGGGACATAATGATGAGACAAAGATGATTTACTTCAGCTTGTAAGTATGTATTTGTAACTATAACCTAACTGCATTAATAACCGTACTCTATTGAGCGTCCAGGTCAACTCTATTGAATGTCCAGGTCAAACTGTCCATTGTAATTTCCTGGGTAACTGACCCAACCTCTTGTAATGTAATCCAACCTTGAACTTAAGACCGTTCAGGTCTTTATCTGCCGTCAATTACAATGCTACTATAATAAATCCAAACAGTACATTACAGAAGAAACTGTACTGGTTCCCAGTTGCAAGCGTGGTAAAGTTTTAAGATTCTACATTTGACCTTTGAACATTCTGAATCATATTATTTATATGTGCCAAATAGAACACTGTTCTAGTCAAGATTTTATTTGGAAATTCCCTGTTAGAGAAATAAAAAATTAACGAACTAGGTCAAGGAGGCCATTAATTGATTATTATAATGATTAAGATTTATTCTTTTTCCTTAGAGGATAATTTATAAAAATGGGGTGGGGTGGGGGGGATAAGATAATTTAGTTAGCTAGCGGTATATTTCAACTGATTAATGGATATAAGAAACATGGTATATAGGTATGAATAGAAAAGGAAATAGGATAAATTTATTGGAAATATGTTGTTATGAAATATAAGGGGATATATGTACTATGATGAGATATATATTGTTGTGCATTACTTTGTATAATAAAATGAATAAAGAGTTTGAGGAAGAAAGGGTGGGGGGAGGGACAGATTTAATGTAAGATTAATTGTATTATGAAAGAGAGATGTATAAGTATGTATAAGTTTGGACGAAATATTTTGTTGATATGGGAAGGGATGGGAGGTGGATGGGGGGTATTAAAACATGTATAATAATATTGTTTAAGAATGTCAAGTGAGTTATGTGAATTAATTGTAATAATATTGTACACTTGTTGAAAGAAATAAAAAGGAATAAAGATTTAAAAAAAAAAAAAAAAAAAAAGGCTGTTCTGTGTGATGTCATCCACTTGATGGAATGCCTTACCAAAAGGGTTAAGAATGGGATATGATATCAGTTTAAAAGAAATTTGAAGGCACTGCATTTGGATGAATGTTTTTATTGAGATCTGTATTTGGTGGTGGTGAATTTTTAGAGGTTTTATGTTTAAATATTTGAGAATGTGGATATTTTGTATGATTTTGTCTTGGTAGTTGTGAAAGTAATACTATAAGTGCTTTGAACTGACATTTGTCTATATAAGCAGTATAGACATGTTTTAATATATTATAGGTAAAGATTGGCAATTCTGTTTCTTCCATTTTAAAGGAAAACTGCAAGCACCTGGATTGACCTAAATCTGGGGTGTCCAACCTGCGGCTCAAGGGCCAAATGCGGTCCCATGAAGTATTATGTGCGGCACGGTCGAGGGCGATGCAGTGTTTTCCTCTGCTGCCCCCGGGTGTTTACCGTCTTGCCGGCTCCCTCCTCTGTCTTGCTGCAGCGTTTGCGCGTTTGTATCGCCCCAGAAACATTTTTTTCGGCCAATGCGGCCCAGGGAAGCCAAAAGGTTGGACACCCCTGACCTAAACTCATTCACAGAACTGGGTGTCTTGTTATTCTTTCTGAGAATTAAATGAGCTTTATGGACTCTCTGAAGCTACTGTAAAAATAATCTGTATGAATTCACTGATAGATATTAAATTATTTTTATTAAAGCAAAGTTCACCCTAGAAAAAAAAAATACATTTACTAGTTTCTCACTGGAGAAACTTACTCTGCAAACCATAGCAATGTTGATAGACGGTATATAAATTTTAAAAATAGAAACAAATACATTATTTTGGTTAATTGCATTTATGTTCTTGTTCTTTATCAGTTCATCATTTCAGGATCTCTATCTGTTGCAGCACATAATAAAGCAAAGATGTATTTGGTAAGTGACTATAAATCCATATCTTCTTTCGATCTGTTTTTTTTATTTGAACCAAGCTGCTGGTAAGCTTTGAAGCGAAAGATCAAAATGATCAATTCTGCATCCAGCGTCATCCTTATCCTATTGGTAGGGTTACAAGACATCCAGATTTCCCTGGGGGTCCGGAAGGCTTTTCAAATCCCGGCACTTTGTCCAGATTTTGAAAAGCTTCCTCAAAATCGCATCAGATGTCCCCCTGCCTGACGAGAGCAGGCAGTGGTGGGCGGGACTGGGGCGGAGCTAGGGTGGGATTGGGGGCAGGGTTAGGGTATAACAGGGCGGGGATGAGTAGAACTAGGTGGGCCTGGGAGGTGGGTCTAGGGGTCCAGATTTCACTAAAGTAAAATCTGGTAACCCTACCTATTGGCCACCTCTGCTTTCTGCCTTCTGTGGTAATGGTAATAAATAAAATAATAAAAAAGCTTAATAATAATAATAATTAGCATCAAATTACTGCGTCTCAATGGCCACAAATTTGGTCTTGGAGGATGAGATGTACAGTATCTACTTCTATGAGACAAACTTGTTTTTTTCTGTTACATAGAGCATTCTGGACCCCTGTTCATTTACAAAAATTAGATAGCTCTAAGTCTAATAGATGTTGGCATTGTCATCTCGAAGCAGGGACTTTAGATCATTTATTATTCTATTGTCCATTCATTTTGGAAATCAATATGGGGCCAAATTAATAGTTTATTAGAAAACTTGGTGGCATTGACCTATGATACTATATTATTTGGCATGTCAATGAGGGCAAAGAGTCAAATATCTTCAAAAAATAATAATTATGACAGGAGTTGCCATACAACAGATTACATTTAATTGGAAAAATTGGAGTAGACTGAACTATAGTTTTTGGTGGAATTTTTTGTGTCATATATATAAAATGGAAAGAACATTAGCCACACAGAAAGGACATTTTAATAAATTTCAAGAGGTTTGGGAACTATTAACAAAATATTGTAATGAATAGATAACATTTTTCCCTTAATAGTATAATTATAAATTAGGGGGTGGGAGGGAGGTTTTGTGGTCTTTTATTAAATGTTGAGATTAATAGGAAAGAACATATTTTATGATAGGGATGTGAGGGAGGGGGTTAAATTTTATTAATTTAAGTTGATTACGATAGAAAATCAAGTGACATGCCCAAATTCACATGTCATTTTCTTAAGCACTTATTGTAAATTGTAAAAATGAATAAAGAATTTTAAAAAAAAAGGAAGTTGAAGAGATGGGATAATAACAACAACAACAACAAAAGATATAGAAAGGTAGATGAAAAACATCTCTTTTCTGAAAACATATACTGTACAGCAATAAGTGTGGTAGTTGGAGCTATAGCCCCAGCACCCTGGGGTTATTGGGGTGACCCTGGGCAAGTCACTTAATCCCCCAGTGCCCCAGGCACATTAGATAGAGTGGGAACCCACCCCAGGGAAAAATGCTTGAGTACCTGAATAATTTGTAATTTGCATAGAATTGTAGGATATGCAGAATATGTGGTCCCAGGCTTGAAAAGCCATGATGGGTCAACAGTATATCGAAATATAAATAATTTAAATAAACTATAGAAAACTAACACTCTGTTCTTTTATTCCTTGTGTGGCAGGTGAAGGGCAGCAGGATAATGAATAATATGAGCTCGTTGGTTGCATTCCTTGGAATCTGTCTTCTTTGTGTTGATCTGAGATATACATTCAATGACGTCAAATGTGAGATCTCTTACCACGACCGTCATTATGGTCAATGCATGAGCCTTAAAGAGTCCTTGGAGGTATGTTTTCTTTCAAATAATGATTATATTTAGTTAAGCTTAGAATAGGCCCTGAAACTCAGATGGGAAACAATTTTAGGTACCCTGTGACTGAGAAAAGTTTTTATATGAAAAAGATGTGGAGGGGCATTTTTGACACAACGTCCAAATCCAAGTTTAGATATTTTGTGAAAAAGTCCAAAATTATGGTACAGAAAATGACATTTTTTGAAGCAGAAACATGTTTTGTTTTGTTTTTTTAATGACCATAATGACCATTTCAAGATGTTGTTTGCCTTCTGTGCATCTATCTTTTTTGACCACTTTTGAAAAAAAAAAAAAAAAAAGCAGCCCAAATGGAAAACGCCCAAAAACCACCCATTGGGCTGTAGGAAGAGCCAAAATTCATAGCAGATTGGTCACACAGACATATGGGGCAGTGCAGTGAATTTCACATACAAGGTCCCAGGTACACATATCACCATAACGCCCTTACCCTCCAAAACTCACTACACAACTCCTCCTTCTTATTTCTTGTATTATAATGGTGATAACTGCTTTGGCACAAACTGAAGGAGACAGGACAACACATTGGAAAGGGAGATGAAAAATGTAAATTTCATCTTTCTGCAACACAATTCGTGAGTAAGGGAATATTACCTATCACCCAGATTCCTGTACCATTATTCCAGAAAGAAGATTATTGAAATAAGAACCTATTTTTTCCCTTGTTTATGTCAGTTTATCCATATTGTACACTGCCTTGGATGAATCTCTTCATAAAGAAAATAAATCCCAATAAATAAAAATAAAAAATATAGAAATTAAGCAAACATTTTTCCTCCTTGTTGTCTCTACAGAATACTATCTATGGAATTGAAGGTGTTCTCCTGGTTCTGATGCTCCTGGAGTTCTGCATCTCGATATCCACTGCCTTGTATGGGTGTATAGCCTTATGGAGCATTTCCGACTCTAACATGGTAATTACTGAAAACTAGTTATCTCTGATTTAAATATAGACTGCAGCCCTAATGCAACAAACCTGTTTCTTCATACAGATAAACCATCTGCTTAGGTGTCTTATTTCATTTTCTCAATCTATTTACCATTTGGGATGAATATTTAATATTCTGTTTTAATTCCTTAACAGCAGCTGATTTGACAAATTACAAATTTAGTAGGATTCACCCTTTTTTTGTCAAAACTAAATTACATAATTGATTTAGACAGGTGCCAAGCCAACTTCTGAGTTTTCAGCCAATGAAAATTGAGGATCCACTTTGCTCTACCCTCTCTGGCCCATGCCACACCTACTCTCTGCCAAAGAACATAAGAACTGCCGCTGCTGGGTCAGACCAGTGGTCCATCTTGCCCAGCAGTCCGCTCACACGGTGGCCCTCTAAACCAGTGCCCTAGACCAGAGACTAGCCCTACCTGAGTACGTTCCGGTTCAGCAGGAACTTGTCTAACTTTGTCTTGAATCCCTGGAGGGTGTTTTCCCCTATACAGACTCCAGAAGAGCGTTCCAGTTTTCTACCACTCTCTGGGTGAAGAAATACTTCCTTAAGTTCGTACGGAATCTATCTCCTTTCAATTTTAGAGAGTGCCCTCTCATTCTCCCTACCTTGGAGAGGGTGAACAACCTGTCCTTATCTACTAAGTGTATTCCCTTCAATATCTTGAATGTTTCGATCATGTCCCCTCTCAATCTCCTCTGTTCAATGATATCACTAAAAGTGGCATCATAACTTCTCCCTAAACCTCACCCCTTTTGGTGATATCACAAGTAACATCAAAACTCCAAATAGGCCACACCTCTTTACCATGATGGCAGCTCCTATACATTACACAAACTTAAGTTGTCAGTGCCTATCATGACATAAGAACAGCCATACTGGGTCAGACCACTGGTCCATCTAGATCAGTCTCTTGTTTCCAATGAATACTATAACTATCAACCTTGTAATATCCCTGGGAATGCCCAGGCTAATTTCTTGTTGTAAACCGCCTAGAACTGAAAGGTATTGGCGGGATAGAAGACATCAATGTAATGTAATGTGGCCAATCCAGGTCACAGTACCTGACAGAAACCCAAACAGTAGCAACATTCCATGCTACTGATCCAGGGCAAGCAGTGGCTTCCCCTATGTCTCTCTCAATAGTAGACTATAGACTTTTCCTCCAGGAACTTGTCTAAACCTTTCTTAAACCTAGCCATGCTAACCGCTGCAACTACCTCCTCGGGCAACGAGTTCCAGAAATTAACGAGTAAAAAAAATATTTCCTCCTATTTGTTTAAAAGTATTCTCATGTAATTTCATTGAATGTGACCTGGTTTTTGTACTTTTAGAAAGGGTGAAAAATGGATTCATTCTTACCCATTCTACACCAATCACAGGATTCTCAAAAAACCGTGTTAAAAAGTGATGTTCTGCTAACACAGTTTTGATAGCGAATTCAAAAAAGTGAGTCATTTTCAAAAAATCATGCATACAAATGAGGTCAGCGGACAGCAGCGAAGATTTGCTAAATTTACATGCATCAAGTTGCTGTTGATAGTGATTGGCACATGCACAGAATATACAAGGAAAGAGATGTGAATGTGCTCATGTTTATGTTTATTTAAGATTTGATATACCGCTCCTGCATTTTACTGACCTAAGTGGTTTACAATGTATCAAACTTGAGAAGAACGACGCTATCTGTCCTTCATGTCCCGGGAAAGCAACGCAATGCAATCAGCACATGCCTTTTTGAGCATAAAATATGCTTATGTCATATGCGCGCGACACACATGGCTGTAGCATTTGGTCGTAAAAGCTGTGGTGTCACAAAACCCAATAGAATCCCACTGCGAGCAGTTCGTATTGCAAGCCCAGTGTGGAAATATTGTTAATCATGGAAGAGCTACTGGACGAAAAGAAGGGAGGGGAGGGGAGAAGCAATGTCGGCTTTTAACAAGCATGCATAAAGTATGCCTTTCTCTCCCAAAAACTATTATAACTCAGGTAAATCTTGTAATTTCTTATTAATGTAAAATTTTATCGTGACCCACAGCCAGAAACACATAAGGGTATCATACATGCGCTCAAAAAGCGTACTTTTACTACTTTCCTAAAAAATATATACTTTTTTTTCATTAGCCACAGTCAAAACACATGCCACAAAAATGTACTTTTCACACTGATCCAGCACTCCCAGACCAGTCGCTGTTTTTTGTCGCCAAGAGCCGACGCTGCTCTTAGAAAATGCCTCGGCGATTTTAAGAATCCACCAGAGTGCTCATTTCAGTGTTGAAGAGCCCATTGCATGGCAGTGTCGGAGACTGCTCGAAATGTCACTAAAGACAGAGATAAATCTGTTTTGATAAACCACCGCTAAAATGCGTGCAGGCTAAACCATCGGAAAACAGTTTAGCGACGGCGTTAAAGTTTTAAGAAACTGCACCTCAGTTACAGCATGTCGTCCATATGCTGTTAGGGAATTAGGTTAGCAGATCCAGTGCAGCTCTTTGCATAGGAAGCAGAATGCTTTTTTCTTTGGGATGGGGGGGGGGCAAAAGCTCTGGCCCAGACCCCGCCCCCCCTAATAATAGTACTAATTGTAATGCCATTTTTTCCATTCATTTTTCATATATATACACAAATGTAATCTTATTAACATTATATAATGATTAACCACAAAAGTAACTACACAAAGCACACTATATGCTTCTCAACATTCATTCTTACCAGAACACCTGGCCTTGGTCACACATGCAGAACACAGATAACCCCTATGCAAATACAGAACCACCAACTAAAAGTACCAGTATATACACAAATGAAACCCTAAGAAGGCAGACTCTACATGCAGTACAACACCAGAGAAATAAAAACAAATGCATTTCTTCTTGAACAGTGCAAAATATAAACAGAAGATATAAATTCTCTTGTCATAGAAGAACTCTGCCATTGTCTGAAGGGATAGGAGATGGGGGTACTTTGAGTGTGGCAAAGAGATGGCGAGGGTAAGCCAAAGATGTTCATTTGTTCAGGCACAGGAGCACAAGCAATGGATGTTGGGGGTCTTCCTGGATGTGAAGTGGGAGGGGAGAAGACAGCTTCATTGAAAGACTTGTGTGACATAGTAGTTGAAAGGAGGGATGAGACCAGTGGCCTAGCGAAGGCGAGTGGCTCCCTCCCCCCCCCCCCCCTTCCCATGTACCTTTTAAATTTTCCAGGCACAAGCAACATCACAAACTTGCTGCCCAGGTTGTGTCGGCTATCCCTCTGACATCACTTCCTAGGCACAGGGCCAGGAAGTGAGATCAGAGAGGCAACACCGACGTGGGCAACAAGTTTGTAATGCTGCTCGCGCAAGGAAAATTAAAAATGTACATGGGAAGGGAAGGGGCACACACAAACGGCAGGGGTGGTCGGGAAGGGGGGTTGGAGAGAAGGACAGGTGTCGGCACCCTTACCAAGACTACACTTGGGGTGGACCATCCCCTCCCACTCCCCCTACCCCTCCTTACTACGCCACTGGATGAGACAATGGTAGAAAGTGTATCAGGGTCAACAGCTTGAAGGTTCCTAAATGTATGGGTAGGGATCGGCCAGGTTTGGGGGGGGAGGGTGATGAATTGTGAAGGTGGTCTGACATCTCTGTCTTCCCCCTTCCCCCCTCCTATGGTCTTGAATCTTTCTCCCTCCTCCCTTCCCATGGTCCAATATCTTTCTCATTCCCTTCCTCTCCTTTCCCTGGTCTGGCATCTCTCTCCTTCTCCTTCCAGTGGTCTGACATCTCTGTCTACTTCCTAACATCACCCTTCTCCAGAATCTGACATCTCTTCCTTCCTTGAGTCATCTCTCCTCCCTCCCAATATAACATTTCTCCCACCCTTCCTCCTTTCTGGCCTCCCTCCTAATTCAATACAGTTATTTCTCTCCATCAGTCCAACATTTCTTTCCCTCTATCTCCTATATGCTTCCTCTCCTTCAGTCCTCATTCCCTCCCCCAACCAACATCTGTCCCTCTCCCTCTTCCTCCATGTGTCTAACTGTTCAGTCTCTGCCCTCTTCCTTTTCTCCTGAGTGTGACATTTCTCCCTCTCTCTTCACGAGTCCAACACTTTCTGCCTTCTGCACACTTTCTTTCTCCTTGCTCCCTTTCCTCGAGTGTGACATTTCTCCCTCCTTCCTGCCACCCCCGTCCATCTCTCCCTCTCCCTTTCCCTCCATGAGTCTAACTGTTCAGTCTCTCCCTCTTCTCCCGAGTGTGACATTTATTCCTCCCTCCTTTCTAACCTCCTCATCCAACATCTCTCCCTCTCTCTTCACGAGTCCAACACTTTCTGCCTTCTGCACACTTTCTCTCTCCTTGCTCCCTTCCCTCGAGTGTAACATTTCTCCCTCCTTCCTGCCACCCCCGTCCATCTCTCCCTCTCCTTGCACACTCTCTGCTCTGGCTCTTCTCTACCCCACCCCTTGATCTACCCAAAGGATGTCGCCAGAGGCAGTCAATCACACATGCTACCCTGCCTCTGGCACTGGCGTCTCAAGTTTCAAGTTTCAAGTTTATTAGGATTTTATATACCGCCTATCAAGGTTATCTAAGCGGTTTTTACAATCAGGTACTCAAGCATTTTTCCCTCTCTGTCCCGGTGGGCTCACACTCTATCTAACGTACCTGAGGCTATGGAGGATTAAGTGACTTGCCCAGTGTCACAAGGAGCAGCGCGGGGTTTGAACCCACAACCCCAGGGTCTCTTCTCTACTGTGGGCCTGCTCTGATTAAATGGAAGTTATGTCTGAGAGAGCAGGCTGCAATAGTGAGAAGATATCAGTGCCAGCAGTGTTTGGGATTGGCTGCCGCCAGTGATGTCTGTTGGGCTGCAAATGAAGGTAGGACCGCCCCTACTCTGGACAATGATCCCACCAATTTTTTGAAGGAAGGGAGCCCCCCCCCATTCTGACACCTATGGCTCTTTTTAATTTAATATCTGGGAGTTGAGTGTGTAAGGAGGGTTGGATGGGTGGGAGTACTTGGGGTGAAGGGATTTTATGATACTTTATTGATACATATAACACTTCAAACTTTGCTTTTGATGCATGTCATCAAGTTCTGCTACATAAATAAATAATAAACAGCGGTGAAATGTTGATGGGTACAATGGACATCTATAAGGTGGAAATCATGCTGATGATGAAGAAAATGGAAGTGGCATAAATTATGGTGAAAAAGAGAAGAAGAAAAAAATACACAATGATAGAGACATTACTCATATTAACAATAAACCTGACCATGTTCTCTTTCCTATAGCAATCAGCCATCATCCTGCAAAATGAATTCAAACCAGAAACAAACTTCATTGTTGTGGCCCCCCCAGCGTATTCTCTACATGATCAATACAGATCTGAAGCCAACTTTCCATCAGAACCAGCACCAGCGTATACTGAAAACACTCAATGCAGACTGGAAGCCAACTTTCCATCTGTGCCAGCACCGGTGTATACATGTACTGAAAGCAGCTACTCATAATATAGAGCTGAAGCCAAGTTTCCCATCTATGCCAGCCCTAGCGTATACTGAAAGCAGTCAGCGCAAACCTCAAGCCAACCCTTTAGCTATATCTGTTTCACTATATGCCTCCTGTTGACCCTCGCTCTCTGGCACCACCGACAGCTCGTAATGATGAGTAAAATATGATCATCTGAAAAATAAGGTTGCTGAGGAATGGGGCAAAATATTCTAATCTAATCTGTGTGTTGCACATACCTATTCAAAATTCTGAAGTGGAGCCTGCTTATTATATTTTGCAAATAGTCAGGAAATCAACAAAATTAGCTTGCGTTGATTTTTAACCAGTAGAAACTAAAGATAGATGGACCGACCGATGGCTTCTACTGAACCAATATGTGAGCTTCCTACAAATGCCATCAGGGCAGCATGTTAAGGTCAGATCTAGAATTGGGTGCCTGCATTCATGCGCCACTTGCAATACCAGCATATTTATGGCAATGTATACTTATGTGTGTAAGTGTGTTCTGTTAATGGCACACGTAAGTGGTACAGTGCATAAATTCAAGGGGGGGGTCCACGTGAGCAGTACATGGTTGAGAAATTACACTCAAAACTTACAAAATGCTTTAAGTTGTCCTATTTAGGAACCCACAGGTGCAACAGGCAGCTTTGGCGCATACGGGAATATTCTAGAAACAGCGCCGAAACTTAGGCGCCCTACCGGCGTCTAATTGAGAAACGCCATTTAAAATGGCAAAAGAAGGGTAACATTAAGGCGCCTACCGATGCTTAAATAAAAGTCGCCAGAATCATGTCTACGGAGGTGCTTTACGGCACTTAACGCCACTATGGGCGTGGCTAATGGTAGAAGTGACGGTAGGCGCCGTAAAGTGCTTACGTAGGCACAAGTCACAACAAAGATAGGTGCTGGAAATGTAGACCCGGAAAACCCAGGCCTACATTTCTGGTGCCTATCTTTCATCGAGATGCAATTACAGGGCACTGTCACAAAAGTGGCCGCCAATATTGGCACTCTATAGAGAATCCGGGCCATTGATTTTAGGTGCACTGATGCCGAATTATGTTAATGTTCTGGTAAAGAATCCAGGTGTCCAGATGCTAATGTAGAATAAGCTCTCACCATATGGCATCAGGGCTCTTGTAAGGAGATGCTCCATATAGAATTACTCTTATGTATTGCTAACAATTTATCATATTAACATAACATAACATAAGAACGCCTTCACCGGATCAGACCCTAGGTCCATCTAGTCCGGCGACCCGCACACGCAGAGGCCAAGTCAGGTGCTCCCAGATGGAGAACCTGATTACCCGTATCCCTCAATGTGTTTTGCAATGAGGTGTGCATCCAACTTGCGCTTGAAACCCAGAATGGTAGTCTCCGTCACAACCTCCTCCGGGAGAGCATCCCAAACGTCCACCACTCGCTGTGCGAAACAGAACTTCCTGACATTTGTCCTGAGCCTGCTGCCCCTCAGTTTCAGTCCATGACCTCTTGTCAGTGTCACATTTGACAAAGGAAATAACGATGTTTCTTGCTCTATTATGTCAAATCCTTTTAGTATTTTAAAAGTCTCTATCATATCCCCTCGCATTCTCCTCTTTTCGAGGGTGAACAATCCCAGTTTTCCGAGGCGTTCTTTGTAGCTCAAATTTTCCCTACCTTTTACTAGCTTCGTGGCTCACCTCTGCACCCTTTCCAGCAGGGTTATATCCTTTTTTAGGTATGGAGACCAGTGTTGGACACAGTATTCCAAGTGTGGTCTGACCATCGCTCTGTAAAGTGGCATTATAACGGCCGCCGATCTACTTGTGATCCCCTTGTGCTACACATTATTCTAATAGATATCAGACAAAGTGTTTTAGCTCAAAGATATGGAGGCTTTTGTCCTACGTTATTTCATGGTGTAGTATGGAATCTCTGCCAGCCGATATCATGAAAATTCCACAGTCAAGACAAGTCTGAACCGTTTCACGACCAGCTTACATTCTGCCTATGTAATGTAGTTATCAATGCGGGCTGCTAATACATGTCATTTTACCACGGCACTAACTCATGCTGTTGTAGCACAGGTCCCGTTTTATACAGAGACCTAGTTCCTAATAACTGGGGTTAACAGGGAGAGTGTGGCATAAAGGTTAAAGCGAATGAAATAATGAGATTTCAGTTTAAATATGCTCAATATGCCCCTGGTGAGCGCTTAACTTCAAACAATTATAGCTAAATAGGAGAAAACGCCTCAGATGCTGCAAAGCAAACGTTGCTTTGGAGCTATGAAAGGGAGCTTAAGTTGTTTTTTAGATCCCTTTCATCTTTCTATCACTGGTGAAACAACCCCTGGGTTATGCTGGAAAAGATAACATAAAAAACAAGCAGCACTTATCTTTGCATTAACGTGACTGTTACTTTCTCTCTGAGTCCGTAAAGCCGACGGTGGCCACCGTTTCACGATCTGCCGATCATTTCTTCAGGGCTCTGAAGTGTTATCAACACGTACAGTCTGCAGGGTAAGAATGGTAAAATAAAAGTGGTTGTGGGTTCAAACCCATACTGATCCTTGTGACCCTGGCAAGTCATTTAATCCCCCCGTTACCCCAGGTACATTAGGCAGACTGTAAGCCTGTTGGGACAGACAGGGAAAAATGCTTGAGTACCTGAATAACTTCATGTACACTGTTCTGAGCTCCCTTAGGAGAACGGTAGAGAAAATTTAATAAATAAAATAACATCTCTTAACAATAGCTCATGTTGGTAACTTCCCCCTTTAATTAAAGAAAAAAGAAATGTCTCTAGAAATCACTGCTATATGTAATGAAAGTGAGACAAGTATGACATCACTGATGAGCTGTGACATCACAATATCAGTTGTGGTTACCCAAAAATGAAAGGAGGAAGTTATCAGTGTGGGCTACTGTTAAGACTGCTTATTTTAATACTAACTCGTGCTATTTTTGCACAGGTTCCATTTTATGTAATGAGAACTAGTTACTAATAACCCAGATTAACAGTAGAATAACACAGCGGCTCACACTGATAATTCCTCCCCCTCCCAAAGGTGTCGCACCATGTCTCATGCGTTTTCTTTGTAAATAAAGGCCTAAATTCACTAACAATAGCGACTCAATCGCTGTTGGCTGATTTTCCAACAGCGACTGATTCACTATTAAGTTTGCATGCAAACTCCTCAACTCAATCATTCAGTGAGCGATTGAGTCGGGGCACAGCCCTGACAATAGTGATGCAAACTTCCTCCTGCAGCTGGAACCCCCCCCCTGCTAAAACCCTCCCCCCACAGCGACATCAAACAAATTTGGCAGGAGGGTTGCCAACACCCTCCTGCCATTGGAATCCCCCCAAACCGACCCACCCCCGGTACCTGTAAGTTGGGAGTAGGAGGCTCAGTCCCTCAGGAAGTCCCTGATTGGAAGTCCCAAGGGAGGAGCCTGAGGCACCTGAGCCAATCAGGGCCTAAGGCCCCTCCCCGTGTATCACATGATGCATCAGGGCAGAGCCTAAGGCCCACATTTGCCGTTGGAGGAGGCCTGGAGTAGGAGGGACTGAGCACTCCTCGTGCTCCAAACTTTTTAAAGGTATGGTGAAAGGGGTGTGCTGGGCCAGGCCCGGCTGATGGCAGTGGGGGGGTTGCGATGGCAGAAGGGAGTTAGCATCCCTCCTGCCATACTCGCGCAGGCAAGGAGGGGGTGGGCAGTGTCGGAGAAGTTTTGTTGTGTTTTTTTCCAGAGGAGCTGGGCCCGATGGCAGGAGGGAGTCAGCATCCCTTCTGCCGTATTTTGGGGGGAGCGCCGATGGCAGTAGGGAGTCGGCATCCCTCCTGCATTTTTCTTCGGGGGGGGTACATTTGTGTGGTGGGGGGCTTTTTTCTTTTTTTTTTTAATTGACAAGATATTTTGCATGTGTAATACACACAAAATATCAGTGTCATTAAAAAAAATGAACAAAAAACAGGCAGACCTGTCGGTAACTGTGTTACCAAATGCAAAACACGGATCACTTTCAAATTAGTCCAACCCACAATAGACTTATAATTCAAAGAAAAAAGGGGGAATTTTCGGATCAGAAATAATTGTTATTTTGCAAATTTTTTAACACACATAAAAGTGTATCAACTTATATATAAATTAATACAATATAAATAACATCCTGCTCAAGCCATTGATACGGACCAGACACCCCAATTTGAAAAACAACTTTTCCAAATAATAAATGCACTAAGGGGTTGAGGTATCATATAGAGGCTTAAGGGAATTTCTAACTACCTATCTTACTTTTTAATTTTAATTGTTACTGTTACTGGTTACTTTACCCTGGTTAATCTGACTCTGCATCTTCGCTGTAAATGTACAGTCTCTTCTCCTGTAAGCCTCTCTGAACTGTTTTGTGGTATTGCGGTATACAAAAATAAAGTTATTATTATTATTATTATAACATATATGTTATTTCAGGTCCTTATCCTGTATATATTTGGTCACCATATAATCATTTACCTCAAACCCACATCCCACTCTTATATGAACTCTGTGTCTTTAAGGTTTAAAAGTGTGTCAGAAGAAACAGCAGCACTTATCTAGTTGGCTGTATGTCACTTCCATGGTTGGTGAGTGTCTCAAAATAACACCCGACGCTCCACTTTAAAAGGAGCGTTTCAGCTACAGAAAAGCCTTCCTCTGGGGACAACAGAATTGATGCTGAACTATAAGGAATAAATAATAAACACAGAAATATTACAAAAAAAGAGAATGCCTTCCATTTAAATGGCAACAAGACTATTTATCTAAACATTTGCTATAAAAACACGTTTATAAAACATGAACTACTTTAGACATGAGCAGTAAATGTGAACTAAAGTCCACCCCATACAAAAAAAAATATAAATTAAAAACTAGACCCATAAAGACTTCTACCAGTAAATACATGGTGCAAACACAGAACCCGGCAGCCATATGTGAACTAGCATTAAATATTGCAAGAGCCCCGCTGAAATAAGCTAAGAAAATGTTTGAGAAAAAAAGTTCGCAAATAGCATTTCTCTATATTGCTTTAAGCGTGCTCCCACCGCAACCATTCTTACAGTGCAAAAAAATGGACGCTGCAAAGCTACACTAAAATACCATAGCAAAGGAGAAAAGGTCACAAAATAGCATTTACCTTCATTGTTTGTAATTTAAACGCTCTCCTGCTGCAACCGGCTTTACAGTACAACAAAACCAACAACACTGCAGGGTTTAAATAAGAAAGTGGCCTGATGATGTGCGTGATGATGTAATAGCGTCAGAAAACCATTAGCGTGAATGGGTCTACAGCTGTTCATCGGATTCAAATTAAGGGCTTCTTTTATCAAGCCACGCTAGCGGGGTTAGTGCGTCGGACTTTTCATCACGCGCTAACCCCCGCGGCAAGCTAAAAAACTAACGCCTGCTCAAAGCAGGCATTAGCGACTAGCACGGCAGGTGGTTTAATGCGCGGTATTCTGCGGTAAACTGATTCGCTTGAAAAATCTCTCAATGGCTCATGGTTTCACGGACATCTTAAACAGCATTTCAGTTCTATCTTTTGAGTGAGAAACTTTTCAACTTTACAGCTGGGTCTCCTGAAGCAGATAACGAAACGGGGCCACATTGGGACCCTACTGGACTTTTTCCTCATAAGATAAGTGAGATTGTAACAATGCTCCAGTGACACATGTTTCAAACATAGGTGCAAAACAAGAAAAGAAACGTTTTTTGAACTTAAAATTTTGAAAAATAGATATAAGCCAGCGTTTACCGTTTCTCAGAGAGTGATTTATCAAATATGCAATGACTGGATGGTAAACTCTTGTCCCAAGAGGGGGTTGTCTCTCTCTTCAGAGTTTCACTTCTCTGAGCGTACTTCAAAGTAATTTCACTCTCTTGGAATTGGTATTCATTATAGTCAGGGTGTATATCCAGCATTTCTCTTTTCTTAAAAGAACTGCGTTTAAGTCACCACCTCTTTTGGAAAGGATAATAGTTTCCAAGACCACAAAAGTCAATGCTTCAAAAATGTGATCAACATCAAGACAGTGTGATACTAGGGGTACTGCAATGTCCCTTTGTCTGAGCCACGAGCGATGTTCCATGAGTCTCAATTTAAGGACATGTTGAGTTTCCCCTACATATAGGTCTGCAGTAGTCGGGTTTTAGGATAGTAAAACCCAATTCAAAATAACCAAGCAATTGTTAGTGAATCAATCGCTTGGCTATGTTGCATGGGGTTTCACTCATTTGCATAGGTGGATCAGATCGGAGAGGAGAGTGATTGGGCAAACAGTTTAGTGAATCGAGTTGGGGAACGATTACAAAACCAGTATAACTGGTTTTGCGATCGTCGGTACAGGATCAGAAGGCTTAGTGAATCTAGCCCAAAGTCATTTGATTTCTAGTAAATTTACTTATTAATCTGCGTATTAATTTGTCTCTGTAACATGTATGTCTTCTTTCAGAGATGCAATGCCTATCCGGGTGCAGTTAATGAGTTCTGATACTATTTTCACTCACCATTTTGAATGACTAAATGAGCTGATCATTCCCCAGCTTATTCTTCTTTTAAACAGCTTAACAGTTGATTGATAGTTTCCCAAACTTTATACCTATGCCACTTCAAAGCCTGACTCACAAGTTGTAAATCCTTTGCATTTCATTAATAAAATATTAGACAGCATTACCACTAAATATTTGTTCGTATTTGTCTTATTTTCAGTTTTGCCTCTCTCTGAAGTTATTTATCAAAATTGTTTATTGTAAACTTTGAGGAATCATTAATGTAACTTCCTGATTTATATATCAATAACATGGCAGGAATAGTGTTAGGGGAAAGCAACTAGGGCAACTGCCCCCTAGTCAGAGAGAGCGAGCCCTAAGCTAGCTGGAAGCTAAAGAAGCACAGCCTGGGCTTTGCAGTCCCCAGTTATGTCTAATACCAGCTCTAGCAGGATACATATTCCATCTGAAATATTCTAATCACAAAATATAAAATAATTTTTTTTTTCTACCTTTATTTTCTGGTAATTTAATTCTTCATATCACATCGGTCTTGGGCTTTGGTTTTGGGTTTCTTCTGTCTTCATCGTGGCATGGCTGGGTCCTGAAGGTAAAATAGGCGCAAGAGGAGCTGGGGAGGAGATGCCAAGTTTAGCACGGGCGCAATTTTTATTACCACAGGAGCAAGACTTTTCACTGCTCCCACGGGGCAATGAAAGGTCTTGTCCCCATTCCTGCAGTAAACCAGTTGCAAATGTCTCCAATCTTGCAGATTTACTGCAGTGACCACAGTTTACTGTGGTAAACAGTACCCGTGTCATTCTCTACTCTCAGTCCCCTCACCAAGATTCATTTACACGAGGAGGGACACGATCTTCTCTGCTACGGCACCTCAAACTTGGAACTCACTTCCAATTTATATTAGGGAAGAAAAATCACTTAGGAAGTTCAAAGGTGTCTTAAAAAAGCTGGCTCTTGGACACTTTCAACTGAGCTGCTTGAATTCTATAAAACTCAAACACTATAGTGGACTAAAATCCTCCAAATGAAAATTAAGTGGGTAACTCTATCTACTTAAGCCTAACTAAGAAAAACCTCCACAGACTCCAACGGATTCAGAATGCCGCAGCCAAGCTCATCTTCGCTAAAAGTAAATTTGACCATGTCTCCCCGCTCCTGGCCAAGCTCCACTGGCTTCCGATAATCGCCAGGGTCCACTATAAATGCGCCTGTTTAACTTTCAAAATCCTATATGGTATCCTCCCTCCCTTTATCCCTCTTTCTTGGAATTCCTCAAACGCTAATACCACCAGATCCTCCCAGAAATTAAAACTATCCTTCCCCTCGCTAAAAGGCATTTCCCACACAGGAAAGCTAGGGACCTCCCTTCACTTCAAAATCACTGAGCTCTGGAACAACCTTACCTCCCCTCTTCGGAACTTGAGCTCTCTCCAAGTTTTCCGCAAACATCTAAAAACCTGGCTTTTCTCAAAAAATGTAAGTCTCCCTCCAATTTAGGAATCAAGGAAACTCTTATATCTTGCCATCCCAAGTCCTGTAAATTTTCTTCCCACTTCTATCTCTAACCCTCTGTTGTAGTTCCTTCCTATTTCTCCTACTGTAAACCGCGTCGAGCTCTACGAACGTGGAGATGATGCGGTATACAAACCTAAGGATTAGATTAGATTAGATTAACTATTCCCTTCCTACTGTTTTAACCTCTATGTTCATTTTATTTATTTTTTTAATGAATTGTAATTAAACCTGTCTCCCTCTTGTGTCCTGTAGTGTCATAGTTTTAACATTTGTGTGGTTTTTTTCCCTGATTTTATTATTACAGTACTCCTCCGAGATTCACGGGGGTTCCGTTCTAGGAACCCCCGCGAATCTCAAAAAAAAGTGAATACGGTTTTTCATGGGGGAGCCTTAAGAGGGCAGCAGGAGAGCAACCAGAGCGCCGCGAGTGCAGGAAATCTCTCGCGGTACGCTCCGACCGCCTCTTCCTGCACTAAGTCGGGCCTTATCCAATCAGGAGCTGCTTTGACACGCAGCTCCTGATTGGATAAGGCCTGACTTAGTGCAGGAAGAGGCGGTCGGAGCGTACCGCGAGTGATTTCCTGCATTCGCGGCGCTCCGGCTGCTCTCCCGTTGCCCTCTCCTTGTCGGCGGTTCGCGATCAGAAAATACAACGAATGACCAGGACCGCGAACCACTAGAGGAACACTTTTTTTGTAAATCACTTTGGAATATGACATTGCAATCAAATCAAATTTTTAAATAAACTTGAAACTCCACTATTACCCATCAGTGGTGTAGCGATGGTGAAAAGAGCCCCTCCTCCGCCCTTGTCTCCTTCCCCGACCCTTCCTGCTGTGCACACACATCCCTTCCCTTCCCCCATACTTATAGTTGATCACTGCTGCGACCAACAACTTCAACATGCTCCTCGTGACTGCATCCTTTCATTCTGATGTCACTTCCTATGTGCAGCACCCGGAAGTGACATCAGCGGGAGCAAGCTCTATCTCAACTCACTTCACTGCAGGGAACCTTGCAAAAGAAACCAGAGACAAAACAGCACTTTATAACATTCATGCAGACCATCCTGGACAATTACATTACATTAGTAATTTCTATTCCGCCATTACCTTGCAGTTCAAGGCGGATTACAAAATGAGTTATTACATTACATTAGAGATTTCTATTCCGCCATTACCTCGCGGTTCAAGGCGGATTACAAAATTTTATGAATGGGGTTACAATGGAAGAATATTTGTAATTTCTAGTAGTGAAGAGGAGATCTTTTTTCATTTTTATAGTTGTAAAAAATAAGGCCATTTGTCCATTCTCTAGAGGTAAAAAGTGGTAAAGAGAAGTAGATATTTAAGAATGGAGGGTGACAAAGGAGGATCAGAAGCTGGAGCTCTTCTCCCTGGAAAAGCGGAGACTCAGAGGAGACATGATAGAGACCTACAAGATCATGAAGGGCATAGAGAAAGTGGAGAGAGACAGATTCTTCAAACTTTCAAAACATAAAAGAACAAGAGGGCATTCGGAAAAATTAGAAGGGGATAGATTCAAAACAAATGCTAGGAAGTTTTTCTTTACTCAGCGGGTGGTGGACACCTGGAATGCGCTTCCAGAGGATGTAATAGGGCAGAGTACGGTACTGGGGTTTAAGAAAGGATTGGACAATTTCCTGTTGGAAAAAGGGATAGAGGGGTATAGATAGAGGATTATTACGCAGGTTCTGGACTTGTTGGGCCGCCGCGTGAGCGGACTGCTGGGCACGATGGACCTCAGGTCTGACCCGGCAGAGGCATTGCTTATGTGCTTATGTTATTTCTCAGGTTGTTCAGGGAAAGGTTAGGTAGTATCAGGGGGCGGTAGAAGGGAGGGAAGAGTGTAGGAGTAAGTGGGTTAGGACTGTTTTAGGAATTTCTTGAAGAGTATAGTTTTTATTTCTTTTCTGAAAATCTTGTAATCTGAGGTGGTTATCAGCAGGTTGGAGATCTGGTTATCCAGTTTTGCGACTTGAGTGGCTAGGAGGCCATCATGTAGTTTTGTCCATTTTACTTCTTTTATTGGGGGAGGCATATATGGGGAATGCGTTTTTCTGTGTCTGTTTGAGGATGCTTGGATGAGGCGGTTGTTCAGATAGGATGGGCTGTCTCTGTTTAGGGTTTAAATAATATGCAGTAGAATTTAAATAGTATTCTTTCTTGGATTGGTAGCCAGTGTGAGTTGATGAAAGCTTCTGTGATATGGTCATGTTTCCTCAATGAGTAGATGAGTCCTCAACGCTGTATTTTGGATTGTTTGTAGTTGTTTGGTGAAAGTAGCAGGGCATGGGAGGTAGAGGATGTTGCAGTAGTCCAGCAGACCTAGGATTAGGGATTGTACTATAAACTGGAATTGTGTTCTTTCAAAGAATTTCCAAGAAGAACCAGCTCCATCACTGAAAATGGTAGAGACAATTATAAAACACAAAATTAGAGCGTTTCCATAATCATGGATTAATAAAAGAAAGCCAACATGGATTTAGACAAGGGAAATCTTGCCTCACCAATCTACTATATTTCTTTGAAGGGATGAATAAACATGTGGATAAAGGTGAGCCGATGGATATTGTCTACTTGGATTTTCAAAAGGCATTTGACAAACTACAGTACATCATGAAAGACTTCTAAGAAAATTAGAAAGTCATGGGATAGGAGGTAGAGAATGACACGGGGACAAATTTGTTCCTTTCCCAATGGGATCTATCTCCATCCCTGTCCCGTCCCCGTGAGTTCTGTCAGTGTTCCATCCCTGCAAGCTCTGTCCTCATCTGCACGAGCTTTGAACAGTTCTGCTTTTAAATGTTTGAGACTTGTGCAAATTTGTTCCCGTGCCATTCTCTAATAGGAGGTAATGTCCTTTTATGAATTAAGAACTGGTTAAAAGATAGAAAATGGAGAGTAGGGCTAAATGACTAATATTCTCAAAGGAGAGAAGGTAAATAGTGGGGTTTCTCAGGGGTCTAGGCCTAGTAATGGAGGTGCAGGGGGTGGTCTTTCTAAGTGCATGGCACCCCTCTTCTCCACCCCTTCCCCTACTCCTTTCTTTGCCGCCCGTGCATGCCCCTTGCCCTCCTCCATACCTTTTTTACTTCCCCCAGCATGAGGTTGCTGACCACGTCGGCATTGGCACGCTCTCTGACGTCACTTCCGGGACTCACGCCTAGGAAGTGACATCAAAGGATGAGCCAATACCAACGTGGTATGCTGCTCATGCCAGAGAAGTTAAAAGGGTACGGAGAAAGGGAAGGGGGCACGTGCGCGGCAGGGGACGGGGGAGGAGCACCGCTCACCCTTACTATGTCACTGGCTGAAACTGCTGCTTTTTCACATATTTATCAATGATCTAGAGATGGAAATAACTAGTTAGAGAATTTAAATGTGCTGATGACACAAAGTTGTTAAACTGCAAGAGGACTAAAAAACTGCAAGAGGACTCTGGGAGACTGGGCATCAAATGTAGGAAAGAGGAATCCAAACTTTAACTACACGATGCAGTGTTCCACATTAGGAGTCACCGTCCAGGAAAAGGATCTAGGTGTCATTGTCATTGTGGAGAATATGTTGGAAACTCTCAGGTATGAGCGACACAGAAATAGATTAGAGACAGAGACAGAGAGATGCCAGACCACAGAATGGAAGAGAAGGAGGGGAGAGAGAGCTGCCAGACCGCAGAAAGGAGAGGAGAGAGATATTAGACCTCGGGAAGAGGGAGAGAAAGAGAGAGATGCCAGACCATGGGAGAGGAGAGAGATTCCAGGCTATGGGAAGGAGAGGAGAAAGATGCCATTCCATATGAGGGGGGAATGGGGATGACAGAGATATCTGACTATGGGAGAGGGATGAGATGGTGCATAGGAATGGAGGGGAAGGTGAGACAGAGGGAGGAGATGATGCACAGCAATGGGTGCGACAGGGATAATAATAATAAAAAATTTATTTTTATATACCGCCATACCCAAAAAGTTCTAAGCGGTTCACAACAGTTGAAAAATACACACAATACAAGTTATATAAAAACACAATTAAAAACCAATGACTGGGAAATACAAAAGATTATAAAATACATAAGAAAAATATGGAAAGTTTTACATGGCAAAAGACTTTGAGATAATATGAAATGTTCCTTATGGATAGATGGAATAGGGGAGAAGAAAGAGGGAGAAGATGGTGCAGATGGATAGATGGGAAGGGAAGGCATGGAAAAATAGATTTTGAGAAGAAAGCAGAAAAATGGAAGAAAGTTGAATGTTAAAAGTTAATCCTAAAGATGGATGTATGGTAGAAAGTGAAGGAGAGAAAAACAGCAAATGGATACACAGACAGAAGGAAGTGCAGCTGTTCAGATAAACAGCCAGTTGCCATCTCTGGGAAATTTTTTTTTTTTTAATGATGAGTGCTATAACCTGTTCCTGCTCTCACAGGTCATATTTCTCCTGGTTCTTCTCTTACCACACCTAAATAATGAAACACACCTCCTCAGTGAGATAAAGGCAGACCTGTGCAGAAGCCTCCTCGCTCGCGCTGTCTCTCATTCTCTGCTTTTTTTTTTTTTCAGACAGTGCCCTCGTGTCTACTGATGTTCTGACGTGTCTGGGGGTGGGTCGAGGCGGAGGGAGTGAGCAATAGGAGCTACCCAGGCTTCACTGCGCTGCTATTTCTTTGCTAAGCAGATTTCTGAGGTCTGGGGTAGTGGCAGAAGAAAGAAAAGAGAGTTTATTCATTGTGTGCAGGCACTGATAGGGAGGGAGGGGGAGAGAGGCAGTACACAGAGAACCAGACTAAGGGAGACAACAGCACCATACTGCATAAGAGAGAGAGAGAGAACTGAAGAGAATACAGGAAAAGAGTGAAGGGAGCTGCACATCCCAAGGTAACAAAACCTTTGGCATAAAAGTAAGAAATGGATCTGTTTATAGAGAAGGTTTTCTAAAGCCTGTGCAGATGATTCTTTATGTGAATACATGAATGCATGCCGTGGTATATATGAGGAGACATTTCTGGGGATGGGATTATATCAGGAATGCAACAGTGCACCTAAGGGGGTCTTTTACTAAAGATTAGTGCATGTTATCTAAGATGGGACCCTGCTGCAGATAACATGCACTAATCGTACATGATCCCCTAAGTATGCTTTTTCAAAACCAGGCACATTCAGTCCCTTATTCAGAAGCTCTTTTGTATTTAGCCAAGATGCCAAAACATTTAATTATATTTTTCTTATAATCACCAGTATTTGCGATGCTGAGTCTGGAAGCTCGCTTACTATTCAAGTGGGCAGAACTTCATCTTCAGGCTCTCTCAGCAGCACAAGTAATGGGAATGGTCAATCTCCAAGCCATTTTCCTCAGCAAACACTGAATCGTCCCTGTGGTCAACCACCGTTCGATCTGATAGTGACAAGACCTAAGGCAGCCAGATTCTTCAGTTGAAGATCCGAGTCCAGAAGTTCAGATCTGGACACTCTGGTCTAGCCGTGGCCAAAGAGTGAGCTCTTATACGAGTTTCCTCTGTAGCCCGAGATAGGTCTGATTCTCCACAGGATTGCAAGCCATCCGAGAGCAGTCATTCTACTGGCTCCAGATTGGTCACACAAACCATGGTATGCAGACCTAGTGCGTCTTCAGACAGGCCTACGAGTACTACTGGACCTTCTTCTCAGGGATCAGTTCATAGACATTCCGCATCGCTTTGCTCTTACGGCTTGGCTCTTCAGTGCAAGGTGTTAGCACACAAGGGATACTCAGAGGTAGTCATTGCTACTCTGCTTAGGGCCAAATAGCCATCAACGATCTTCCTGTGATAAGGCATGTAAATCTTTCTAGCACTGGTATATCAAGGGAAAGGAGAAATCTTTCTCTGCTCTGGTCTCTGTGGGGCTGGTCTTCCTCCAAGCTGGCCTTGATAAGGGACTTACAGGTATCCCTTAGAGTCCAAATAGTGGGACTCTTTTGTTTTAGGGCCATGACCAAAGAGCTACACTGGCATCTCATTCAGACATAGCCAGATTTCTTAAAGACAGCACTGTGTCTCAGACCCTTGGTAAACATCCGTTTTTTTCATGGGACCTTACCGTGGTTTTGCAGGTTTTCAGCCAAGCTCCATATGAGCTGTTGATGGACCTGGCGCTCAAGATGGGTTTTTTTCTTCTGTAATATCACATACACAACCTTAGATAGAGGTATTATTCCCGTTTAGGACCCCGAATAATACCTCTATCTAAGGTTGTGTATGTGATATTACTTGAGTTTAACCTTGGAAAAGAAATATTTTTTCTATTGCCTTATATATCTGTATCTATTTTTTTCTTCTGGCCATTATCTTAACAAGAACAGTATCGGAGCTACAGGCCCTTTTTAGCAGAGAACCTTTCCTTAAATTCACTGAAGCAGGAGTTTCTTTGTTCACCGTCTCATCTATTTTTCCCAAAGGTAGTTTTGGAGTTCCATGTCAATCAGGAAGTCAGATTGGCAGCATTCCTGTTCACAGGTTCCAAGAAGAAAGACCAGATTCTGCAGAAGTTGGACATTAGAAGAATCCTCCTCCGATATCTTGAGGTCACTAATGAGCTCAGGCTCTCTGAACATTTCGTTGTGCTTACAGATCCAGCTGGGTGCAGTACACTGGCTTCCAAGGCCATGATTTCAAGTTGGATCTGTAGGGTCATTTTGTCAGCATATATTGCTTGTTTGAAATAGTTGCCATTTTCCATAAAGGCGCAGTAGACTAGACTAGAAGCGTGGCTGCTTTCTAGGCAGAAACCCGGGCAATCTCCCCTGAAGAGATTTGTAGGACAGTGACTTGGTCCACTCTACATATATTTTCCAGGTTTTACAGAGTGGATGTGGTGGCATGGGAGGATTCCGACTTTGGGTCCTCAACGTTATGGGCCGGTGCAATGGTCCCTCCCTAGGTTTCTGGGACTGCTTTTGTACATCTAGAATGACACACCTATTACACTAGAAAAAAAGATTAGGTTCTTACCTTGCTAATATTTTTTCTAGTAGATAGGAGTGCCATTCTGGAGCCCTGCCCTGTCATTTGTATCCTGTGCCTGCCTACTATCTCTGTCACAAAATGCTGAAGGGGTAATAAATTTAACTACTACGTTGATATTGTAGAGTGACTAAAGAAATGTAAGTGATACTTGAAAAAGTCACTGCATAGAAAAATCTAACAGGTATAAACTCAAATATGATTGGTTTACATTTCTGTGATTAGAACTCTGCTCAGAGACCTGAAGGCTGATTTTTCTGCCTCGCCACCCAATTATTGCAGTGTTCAGTATGGGCTGACTCTGAAATGTGAACTTATCAATATATTGAGTGCTAGCCTTTACAGCTATGCTAAAACCTTCAATTTTACGATTTGATGTTTATAAAAATAAACTTAACTTTAGAATAGTGACTGGTTCCGACGTGCCACGTTTTGGTGCTGCGTCAGGGAACCGACAAGACAGCTACATTTAAAGCGGGAGGTGAAGTCACTGAAAGCAAGAGATAATTATATGTTAAAATCAATATCGTTTATTTTTACATAATTTTTACTCAACTACCTCACTATATTTAGTAAAATAAGTATGCCTTTAACTGAATGAACACAATCACCACTAAGTTTACACACAAATTCGCTTTCCTGCTCTTAGTTTAATTCTTCTTGAATATCTCGAACAAAGCTTGCACAGCACGGACGCTATTTAAAGCAAATGATGTGCCGGTGTGTATCTTACGTCGGGACGTGAAACGTCACTGTCCCACCCCACTAGTTGACTAAACCCATGTTACGACGCTACGTAGCCTAAAGTGACAGGTAGCAAAATAACACCCTCACAAACATACTATTCAGTCATTCATTTATGTGATCAAAAGATGGACAATTGAAAAGAACTTGTTTTACCCATGTTGAAAAAACTAATACTTAAACAAAGGAGTATAACGTACATTAATGTGATCATCTGTGGCTACCTTATTACATTTACCACACTCCCAAACCCATTCATTCAAAGGGTTAGCCAAACCCGTTCAAACAAAATTGTAACAAGGGGGATGACTAGATCTATACTAATAGAGACATTTCTAAAGGACCTAAAGGAAACCAGGATGTTCAATAGAACATGCCCTATATTCCAAGGAAAAAATGGAAAAAGTAAAAATCATAAGAAAGCTCTCCACTCAATTTCGCTGTTTAACCCCTGAGGGGACAAAGTGCCTAAATTATAGATCCATCTTTGTTCTAATGCATATAATTTGGCTTTCATGTCACCTTCCCTAGGGAGCGTGGGTGCGTCCAAAATAGAAAAACGTAAAGAGGACACAGGATGTTTGGCAGTAAGCCAATGGGATGTGAGGGGAGCTTCTAAGACCTCCTTTACTATCCTGCTAACGTAACGTGGGTTTAGTCAACTAGTGGGATGGGACAGTGACGTTTCATGTCCCGACGTAAGATACACGCCGGCACATCATTTACTACTGTGGATGGACAGACTGGATGGGCCATTTGGCCATTATCTGCCATCATGTTTCTATGTTTCTATATCCCCCCCCCCATGTTTCTATGTCCCTCAATTTTACCATAATGGCTATCTTTTCTTCTATTTGCATTTTTGATCCTCTGACGGCTCCAGCTTCTCGTAGCTTTTCCACAGATTTATGCCTGTCTTCTTCTTTCTGTGATGTCTTGTAATTATTGAAGACTAACTTTTTTCCCTTACCTTTTCAGCTACTACATTTCAGAACTAAAGTGCCCTTCTTTTCCTTTTTCCTTTTGTTTACTTTTGTAACATTAAGATTTGTCACCTTTAAAATAGCTTCTTTCAGTTTTGCTCACTTCTGTTCTACTTCATTCAGCTGTACCTCCTTGAGGTATTTCCCCATCTTGACAAAGTTAGCTCTTTTTGAAATCTAGAACCTTCAGACTTGACTAATTCCTTTCCTCCCGTGTCTTAATATTGAACCACACCATTTGGTGATCACTAGATGCCAAATCATCACCCACCATAACATCGGAAACATTTTTCCCGTTTGTAAGCACCAGGTCCAGAATAGCATGTGGGTTCCATTATTAACTACTGGAACAATTCTTCCTGTAGCAAATCCAAGATCCCCTTGCTGCAGCAGGGATGCCCCAATAAACTCCCATCATATTAAAATCATCTTGTGAATGTCAATTAAATCTCTGTCCATTTCTTCTGTCTGTAAAGGAGGCCTGTATACCACACCAATTCAAATATGTTTGCCATTCCATCTTTCAAGATTAACCTAGAGCACCTCTTCTTTACCCCATATGTCCTGCAATCCTGCCACTTTAATATTATTCTTAACATATAATACTACTCCTTCACTCTTTCTTATCAACCCTATCCCTCTTGTATATCACAGTCATGGTTCTCTTTGAACCATGTCTCTATGACCTCCACTAAATCCAAATCAACTTCTACCATTAGAGCCTCTAGATCTGTAAATTTGTTTCCCATACTATGGATATTGATATACAAAGCTTACCAGATATCACCTTTTTTTCTCATTTCAATAATAGTATTTGATTTCCATTGAATAATGGAATGGGGACCACAATCTGCATTCATTTGTATTAATTTGTACTGATTCATGTTAATTTGGATTTATTTATTTCATATAACAGTTTTAGTGATATGTTTCCGAAATGTTAATTTCTTTCCTTTCCTATTTTCTAATGGAGTTCCTTTCTTAAATATGATTAAGTTGTGATGTAAACCACTTTGATCCTTTTTGGCTTTATAGGCGATATAGAAATATTTTAATAAACATAAACATATCTTAAATCCCTAAGAATTATTAATTACCTTGGGCCATTTTTCATCTATTCCCAGCGAATTTAGTTATTTCAAAGAACATAAGAACATAACATAAGAACATAAGCAGTGCCTCTGCCGGGTCAGACCACAGGTCCATCCTGCCCAGCAGTCCGCTCCTGCGGTAGCCCAAAAACAGGTCAAGACTTGTCTGAATCATCAGAAGGGGCTCCCTTGCCACCTTGGTTTCTCATTTAAGTCATGCCTTCCTATCGAAATCCTAGCCCTCCGGTCTTGCACATGCATGACCAGGTTGGTTTATACTCAATACCTGGTTAACTTCCTGTAACACAAGTATAGGAAGTTAACCAGGTATTGAGTATAAACCAACCTGGTCATGCATGTGCAAGACCGGAGGGCTAGGACTTCGATAGGAAGGCATGACTTAAATGAGAAACCAAGGTGGCAAGGGAGCCCCTTCTGATGATTCAGACAAGTCTTGACCTGTTTTTGGGCTACCGCGGGAGCGGACTGCTGGGCAGGATGGACCTGTGGTCTGACCCGGCAGAGGCACTGCTTATGTTCTTATGTTATGTTCTTATGTAAAGGCGATGAAGGGTCGAATCCATTTACTTCTATGCTAACCGGGAACATGCTACAATGCAAAAAATAAATGCACTGCAGGATTCACTCGCGCTACTGGTTTAAGAATTGCATGATACATTTTACGGTACAGTAATACAATATAGTTCATTGAGCATAATAGATTTTTTCATATAAACTTCAACCATTATTCTACGATTTCTCTTTTAAGAAGTTATCTGTTGCACTATGTACAAGATGAAAGAGACAAGGCCTGGTTTTCCCATGAGTATAAGAATATCATGTGCTCCTGGAGCTCAGAGCAAGCTCATCCCTAGCATCACTGTTTCCACAATAAGATGATACACACACAACAGAGAACTGATTCCAGAGCTGAATACCAAGCAGCTGATAAGGGACCGTGGCAATTCCCACTTCTAGTCTCTTGTCAGCCTCTGCTTCTGAATCAGAAATGAAAACATAGAGCCTCACTTCTTTCACCATTTTAGATTAACTGATAAAACTGAGGTTGTCAGGTCTTATCAGTTAAGCATGGTATTGATTAGTACAGGTTAATGAATCTTCTACTGAAACAGGAATATCAGTCTTGACCAGCCAGTATTTATCCTCTTTTTTTAAATTTTGTTTTCCTAACATTTCAAATTTACAATCACTTCAAAATATCCATGATAATGAAATTTCAGTAATATAAGAAAAAGAAATCAAAATATCAGGGGAAAAAATCATCTTAAGACTATGGGAACTCACGGCAGCCATTTTGGATGAGTGATCTGCACGGGGCAGACGTGTAGGAAGATTGCTCCTGCCCCGAAAGACCGCTAGACCACTAGGTAAGGTCTGTGATGCCGGGTGGAAGGTGGGAGGGAGGCGGGAGTGGGTCAGAGTTGACCCAAAAGCTATTCACAAATTTTCAATATTCGCGGGCCGGCTCTGCCCCTAACCCCCGTGAATATTGAGGGAGGAGTGTAAAGCTGTAGTTATCAATTGCACCATGGTCTCTGCTTGATTTCTTTGGCAGAGAATAAAGACTGGGTTTGATGATTGAGCCCTGGGATTGTGATCCTTCAGCCTACCGGAGTAAATCCAGCCCTGGCCTAAATTCAGCTCAAGACACTTAAAAACAGTCTAAATAAATTTCTTTCTGTAAGCCCAGCAGTGGGTACGCTGCTCAAAGAGCTGGCCGGTGTCCACAACTGTGTGTGAGTGAGACTGGGGTTACATTTTATTCCAGCCTCTCGCTGTATAAGGGATTTTCCATGCTTATCTCTCACCTTTCTGAACACTGTCACTAGTTTTATCCTGACCACCTCCACTAGGAGAGCATTCGAAGCATTCACAAATATTTCCCGATACTGCTTTTAAGTTTCCTTGTTGCAGCTTCATCTCATGCCCTCTAGTTCTAAATTCTTCCCATGTCTGGAAAAGGTTGATTTGTTCGCTATTACTTTTCTATCTCCCCTGACCCTCCTCTGCTCTAAGGCTTACATATTCAGATCATCAAGTCTCTTCTCACATGTCTTCAGGTGCAGAACTCATACCATTTTGGTGACTTTTCTCTGAACAGCTTCAAATCTTTTTATATCCTTAGTAAAATATGGCCTCCACAATGGATCACAGTACTCCCAAGTGAGGTCTTACCAATGATCTCCTGCTTTCTGCTCTTTCTATAAAGTCTAGCGTTCTTCTGGCTTTGACCTCTATCTTGTCACATTTTTTTGTCTGTTTGAGATCCTCAGATACTATTACCTAAAATCTCTCTAATGTCCATGAATATATCAGCTTCTCAACCCCTATCACATACAGCTTCATTGGATTTCTGCACTTCAAGTGCATCACTCTGCACTTCTTCATGTTAAATATTAATGCGAAACATTAGAATACGTCTCATGTTGTCTACTACCTCTGGAGTGTCCACTCTGTAAAGAGGCAAACCTTTTTTTTTCTGATCCTTCAGCAATATCACTCACAAAGATTTTGAACAAAATTGGCCTGAGGACTGATCCTTGAGACACCCCACTTCTCATCTTCCTTCTTTCTGACTGACTTCCATTTACCAACTTCTGTCATCTATCAGTCAACCAGTTTCTAATCTAATTGGCTCCTAATTTGTTCAATTTATTCACAAACTTCATACAAAGCACATGAGCTAAAGAATCCCTGGGGCTCTGGCATCCAAAAGATTTTCAAAGAAGAACTCCATGGGAAGTTTCTATTTGACAATTGGCTTGCAGAACTGTGAGTAAACTGAATTCAAGGTAATAAGTAATTTTTAAGTCAAAGCATGACTGACAACATCAGGCTACATCAAAGCTGTGGTAAGGTAATATGTGACGGCAAATTTGTAGATAGGGACATAGAAACTAGAAATGAGATATCTCAGTCAAAATGAGTTATCACATGCAAGATCTTCCAGGATCAAGGCTTTTTCTTTCCTCTGAGTGGATGGTAAAGTGAAGAACGCTCCCTCACTGTTGCTGCAGTGCAGCCACCTTACTAATGGTGATGCTAGTCTGCCAAGGCTGAGCCACAGGGCTGAGTCTCACGCTAGGCTGGAGTTAAATACCTTGAGTTAGTGTAGAGAAGGTGAGGCCCCTAGGCCCCTAGGCAAGAGGCTTCCAGGAGGAAGGTTATGAGGGGGAAAAAACTCCAGTTGAGGCTGAACTATAATACCTGAGGACAGGATCAGAGAAGTGTTGTGGCTCCCATCATCTTTGTGTGGGAAGAATGTCACGATAGGATATAACCTTGTACTGTATTCAGAAGATAATTGTTTTGATGTATGTCCAGAGGGAACCCAGGAAGTTGTTAAGAGTCACAAGATCAGGCCAAGCAGGAAGCCAGCCCTGGGAAGAGAGTGCTAAGAGTGATACATATTGACTCAACAATAAAATATTTTCCTTTTGTTTGCAAACCCTGTATATATGGCTGTGTTTCTGACAGGTCCAAGCCACACCCTTGGTCACATTATCACAGGCCTTTTTACTAAAGCTTAGTGCATGCGCTAAATGCAAGGAAGCCCATTTTATACCTATGGGCTTCTTAGCATTTAATGTGCACTAATTCCATTAGCATAAGCTAAAAGGGCCCATTCAGGCCTAGATGCACTAAACACTCCAATCATCTAACAATAGTTGCTAACTAGCGACCGACCGAAATTACCAACCCGATGTACAAAACGGCTCCCCGCATGGTTTTCTGTGCATTTGTACATTCTCTTACTCTGCCATGCAAATGACCTCATTAGTATTAAAATGGATTAACATGGCAAAGGCTTATACAAAATTTAGCAATGGTTAAAACAGACTCGAAAAAAGTAACAGGTCTGCTGAAGTCAAAATGGCGACCTAGACATACGTGCTGAATCAGGCTCCAAAGTTTAAAGTTTTTTCCTATTTAAATTGTATCAGAGATTGACTGTCCTAAGATGGGCAAGAGAAAGGGGAAAATTGAGACTTACCCCTCTGAGTCTTCTCCACTTCCTGTTTCGTCCATCAGGAGATTCGTTGACCGGTCAGCTAAACCCTCCGGAGCGGGTGCTGGCAAAGAGGTGGCCTTACCTGAGCTAGATTTGATGCCTAGCCCGGAGGAGAGACTTCCGCTCTGATCCATGGTCAAGCATCTGGCGCTATCGATGATGCCACATGAAGCAGGAAGCTTTGCGACTGACGGTTCATCGATTAAGGGGAATGGCTGGAGCTTGGAGGGAGCTGTTGGAGAATCAAACGCCGCCATAACATTTTTGGGAATCGAAGGTGCAGTAGGAGGATTGGAGAGACAATAACTAGTAGCCTCCCTGACTGAGAAATCTGAGCAGCTGCAGGCTGGTGGTGAGCCCTCTCTATCCCCAATGATTAAACCTGCCTATGTTACATTAGATTCTATTTGGGAAGCAGTTGCTCGTTTGGTAAAAGTTTTCCTGGGGAATAAAGCATTGGTAAACATTTCCTTACAAGACTAAGATGTGCCCAGGACCCAGGAAGCAAAAAATTTTGAACTGGAGCAAAAAGTAGAGGAAGCCCAATAAGATCTGAAAAAGATTGAATCTAACTCCTTGATGTGTGGACAAGGACTTTTGGGACTGAGGAATAAAGTAGAAAAGTTGGAGGGTTGGCTGCTTTCTGGGCGGAGTCCTGAGCTGTTTTGCCTTATGAAGTTGGTCTATTCTTCATACATTTATGAGGTTCTACAGAATGGATGTGATAGCTTGAGAGGATGCAATTTTTGAGTCCTCGGTACTGCAGGCAGGCTCATCTGTCCCTCTCTAGCTATCTGGCACTGCTTTGATATGTCAGCTACTGTACAGAAACTTGATGTCTCCACTACTGAATGAAAGATTAGGTTCTTACCTTGCTAATCTTCTTTCAGATAGAAGACTTAGGATGCCGTACGACCCACCCTGTCAAAGCTTTTGATTCGACCGATTCCTGCCTCTGCCGTTGCCAGTGTCGTCTCATCTTGGGATCTCTTCTCCTGTATCTAAGATTTAGCAGAGACAAAACTACAGGGGCATGAGGGCTCCTATTCCCTTTCTCCTTTGGTGGTGGTGGGGTTATGACTCCTACTAGTTACACTTTGTAGGTTGGTTCCTAGCTACTTGTGTGTAATTTGTTATTCAAGAAGCGATCCTATCCCTAATGTTTTATCCTCTTTCTGTCCATTTCCTTTCTACCCCCTTTTTTTCTTCTTTTTTTTTTTCTTATCTCTAATAATGTAACTTTTCCCTACTCCTCCCTTTCAATCATCACTTTCAAGTCCGTCTTGTCGATGTCCTTAATGTCCACTTCCCCTTCTTTTTTTTCTTTTTTTTTCATATAGACATTTCTTCTAACTACTATTTTTTATCTCTATTTTAGTATTTTATTGTAAACCGGCTAGATACTCGTTGATGGTCAGTATATTAAAAATCAATAAATTTGAAACTTGAATTGTTAAATGTTTATTAATCATTGCTTTTTTAAAAAATTCTTTATTTAATGTTTTCTAATACAATGAATTCAATGATAACACAATTAAAGTAAATATGCCTCATAATGTTGTTGAACTAATAAAAATAAAACAAGTTATTACACATTTTGAACATTCCCATTCCGCCCCCAAGAAATCTAGTAATGATCAAATGAGTCCTTCAAACATTTCTTTTTCCAGTTCAATATAACTCCCCCATATATCATGAAATTTTGCCCATTGATTAGTTAAAATAGCCGAAAGTCTATATTTTTCACATACTATTCCTAAGCGTTCTCTTACATTTAACATATGCCATTGCTGAGCTAATGTTAATCTGGCAGCTAAGAATGTCAAGTCCAAAAGTTTAGATTGAGAGGGTGTTATACCTTCTATTCTTACTCCCTTTCAGGATTATGCTTTAATGGAATCTGAATTAGTCTGTTTACATACTCAAAAACTTGCTCCCAAAACTTCTGGACCTTTTGACATTCCCACCACATATGATAAAATGTACCTTTTTCACCACATCCTTTCCATCAGCTAACATCAATCCGATTAGCATATTTACTAATTAAAACTGGGATAATATACCATCGTACTACGAGTTTAATAGCATTTTCCACCAAAGTGGTAGCCCTCGCTGTCTGAAAAAGATGTTATGTAATTACCCCCCACTCATCTATTGACCATTCCTTCCCCAAATCTTTTTCCCATGCTTTCATATATGATGTTTTAGTTATTTTATCATCATTTATAATTTTATATAACCACAAAATACACCCTTTGGCTGCTGGTTCTCCTAGCCTTTTTTCAAATTTAGATTTCTTTAAAATTCCATCGTTCTTCATCTTATATGTTAATATGTAATTTTTATCTGAAAATAAGGGAACAGAGCTCTCATTTCTAAGTGAAAATAATCCTGAATATCTATAAAAGCTTTTACCTTGCCTTCTTCAACTAATTGACCGAAACATACTAATCCTTTATCCTCCCACTTCTTAAAAATTCCCTCTCCCTGCCTGGTTTGAAATCTTGTGTATGCAATATAGGGGTAAATAGAATGTCTTTTTCTCTACCTGTTAGTTTTTTCCAAACACTTTTCCATATTTTCAGGGAGCATTTAGTAAAAGGGTTATTTATATTTATTAATTCTTTTTCTCCCAACCATGGTAGGTATTTCAGTTTTCTTATTCCATCTTTCCCATCTAACATTGCTTGTTCTACCTTTACCCAAAGCTTAAAAGGGGATGAATGCCATTCAACTATAACATATGGATCTGGAATGGCCAAATTGTCGCCCCTCTTACCCGGTATCCCAAAGCCTTTCACCATACCTGCTCCCCCGAGTTCATATATTCACAAGAATAATGTGGACAATAAATAAACCACAGACACTTTATTGATGGTAAAAACCAGGCCACAGCTTTGTTTATTAGGGACAACCAATAAGCAATCAACAATTACTTCAGCTCCCAAGCTACAAAACATTGCAATTTGACAGAACTCAAAATTGTATACCCCTGTCTCCGCCACATCAGCAAGAGCCTAAGGGGTGGCATGGACCTCCATGCCCCATTCCGTGCCACCTGCATCAATGCAGATTCGCTCACCTGAGCTCATTTTCCCTTAACTGCTCATCCCCTGATGAGCCTAGGGGGTAGGCATGGACCTCCATACCCCCCCTGTCAGGGTCACCTGACCCTCGGCATTGTCATTCAACTGAGCTGACTACCAAATATCTGCTCATCTTCGATGAGCCAAAACCTTGTAGCTCGGGATTACCGCCGCTGCGACAACCCTCAAACCCTGAAACTTCCAAGTGAACCCGAGAAACACAAGGGGAGGGTGGGAGGGAAAGTTGCCTCCGAGGGACTGTGAAGCACACTGTTCCTCGGAGGAATGAAGACTATATATCCCCTCCCATCATGCCCTGCTTCCTCTCTCCCATGCAATCACTCTCCAGCCCTCCTGCGGGAAATCACAACCCTCCTCACCTGCCGCTTCTCTCTCGCTTTTCCCTACTACCTCCCTACCAGCCTTCAAGCAGTCTCACTACAGGCGACCAACTTGGGCCATCCAGCCCACTGTTACCCTCAAGTTAAGCAACGTATGTTTAAATTGGATTTTGAACTGGATCTTACAGTTGGGGTATTTTTATCCATGCCTGTATACTTTTTTATGTATGTTCATTTGTATTTATTTATGATGATTTATCTTTAGCTAACCCATGTATGATAGGCTAATAAATATGGCTAAGTAAATAAATAAAATTCATCTTTTATGTGATGGAAGTACATAATTGTTTTTTTGTTGTTGTTGTTTCATGTAGATTGTGAGAAATGAATCCTATAGTAGCTGGAGCCAATGGAGTGGTTATAATCACTCAGGTTATCCCACCGAATGGCCAACATGTCATACAGGCAAGACCCAATGGTCTTCAAAATACCCTATGCCTAGTCCCAGATGCTCTACGAAAATTCTTCAAAGGGGAACCGAAGGCTCTAGGGGTATGTTGGTTTTTTTTAATTATTCAGTTTTTATTGAAACTTCTGGTACAAACAATATACAAACTTGTAGATATAACCAGAAAACCTGTCCATCCAAAATAAACTTTTCATGAACCACATAACTCCATTCAAACAGGATTGCAGTAAACCCAGCCAAGGTTATAAAGCCAAAATCATAAAAGAGGAAAAAGAAGTTACCCAGAACCCATCCCAAACATCCCCAACCACCTTCTCCACCTATGTAGCCAAATGAAAAAGGAAGAGGAGTGTGAGGACATAAACAGAGACTAAATAAAGAGTAAGTTAAACCAACGAAACTGGACATATGAAGGATGGACCTCTAAGTCCAATTCCAATCCAGTCTAATTCAAACCTTTCAGTAAAAATATAGTTAATGCTGCTGTTGTAATGTACTACCCTCCCAAAGAAGTGAAACTCCCCTAGGGCTTACATTTTCCAGGTCTTTATTTCTGTTCGTATCGATTCTTCTACCTCATTCAAGTAGCAGTGATCTTATTGTTGAACCTCTTCACAAACTGTTCTCCATTTGGACACTAGAGGGCCTCCACTGTCCTTCCAAGTTCTGGCAATAGGCATCTTAGCCACAAGCACTACTATTAGATTAGGATGGGGTGAAGGGGCTTGAAAGGGGATACAGGCTGGGAGATAGAATGCAGCTTTGAAGAGCTGGAAATGATGAAAAGGGGAGGGGACCTGGGTGATGGGCACATGTGCTGGGAGTGCAACTGTGGAAGGAGCAGAAAGGGGTAAATTAATTGAAAGGGTTTATTGCCTAGGAGAGAGAACTCTTTTGTGAAAGGCTGGAAGTAACAGAAAGGAGATGTAAGAAGGAGAGGAAATGCAGTGGAGCTGTGCTACTATTCTACACATTTATGCATCAGGGGTGTTGCCCGACACCTAATTTTGGGTGGACCTGGACCCAAGTTAGATGGGCAAAGCTCTCCCTCTTCCACTGGGGCAATCTGGCCTCCCCCTAGCATTCTGGTGTGTCAAGCCACCCTCTTGCCACTGCCACATACCTTTTGGAGAGCAGATCTTCGCTAGCAGCACTGCTCACAACCCTCCTTCTAATGTAACTTCCTGTTTTTGCATAGGCGGAGTATGTCAGAAGGAAGGCTGTGGAACTGGTGCGAGAAGTGTGAATTGGGCACACTGCTTGATGCCGGTGAAGATCTATTTAAGGGTATTTGGGGATTGGGAGGTTCCAGATCCCCACCAGCTATCTCATGGGTGTACTGCTACTGGGTGGGCCCGAGACCATAGTGATGGCTACGCCACTGTTATACGTGCAAAGGTCATATAAAAAATTAAAGAAATGTGCTAATGTACAGTACTTTCTTATTAATAGGTCACCCAGATCTTGATAGGTTTGATGCAGTTCATCTTGGGGATTGTTCTGGCTTCTGCCACTTCTGCTCTTTCCAGCATTTCTACAATTATTGGCCTTCTTTTCTGGGGCAGTATCTTTGTAAGTACAAGGAATGTTTCTTAAATATTGTACTCATTTTAAACTGAATGTTTTATTATGTATTGTGCTTACAGTATAATGTAGCTTACTGTGCGATACCTTGTATTGTTATTTGAATATTTTTACCCTCAAATGAGGGAAAGCTAAAGAAGTTAGGGCTTTTCTTGTACAATCTCACTTTATTCCAAGACTAGTAGTTATTTCCCTCTACCCGCCAGGACTTGTAGGAAGCCACATATTCCAGAGACTTAAGCTCAGAATGTTTTTATAAAAAATTAAAAAGTAATTGTTCACATTCTGGTGTCACAATGAGGTTTTTGACCTATGATAAGAACTTGCACCCCAACAGCTTGTCATTTCAAAAACTCCAGTTTTTTGACAAAGAGAACTTTGAGGTCTTTTTTCCTCGTTGTGTCCACTGGTATCATTGTTACTGTTGTTATTTTTTTATACTTATTTGTATTTATATACCACTCTTCTGTTATAACCTCAGTGCCGTGTACATCAATTAAAAAAGGAAAGGAACGTCAAATAATCATGATACAAAGGATAAGAAGAACAAGATAAAGAATAATTTAGTTGCTATTTTAAGAGATACCGAATTGAAACTTAAAACCAAATCATAAAAAAATTAAAACATACTTAAACTAAAATAAAAATAAACAGAGTAAGAGGGAAATGCCAATCCAAATAAGTAAGTTTTTAGCTTGGCTCTAAATGTAATATAAGTTCACCTCAATTATCGCTGCAGGATGACTAAGTCTAGGTTGGCCCCCATCGCGCCCACCTCCCACTCTAACCCTGGATAAGCACTTGGACAACCTGTCTTTTAGATCGTTCAACTACCAATTTAGGTGGGTTTTTGGACATATACTTCTTCCTCCAAATCCGCAAGGGATAGGGGCAGAGCCGGCCCGCAAATATGGAAAATTGAGGAAAAAATTTAGGGCCAACTCTGACCCACCCCAGCCTTCCCCCTGTGTCCAGGTTTTACCTGGTGGTCTAGTGGTGACACCGGGCAGGAGCGATCTTACTATGCTCCTGTCCCGTGCAGAGCCGTCATCAAAAATGGCTGCCGTGAGTTCCCGCTAAACCACCAGGTAAGGTCTGGGGAGGTCCAGGACGCAGTGATTTAGCCTTCTAAAACTAGGGGGAGATTCGGAGCAAAAAAAAAAAAAATCATAAATAACCAAATTCGCGGGTACTAAACTCGCAGATTCGGAGGGAGAAGTGTATTTTAGTTTCGATTATGAGCCCCATAGGGGTCCCAGTTCCACCAAACATTTGCCACCTCCCTTGCTGTGGCTGGTGGAGATCCCAAAACCCTGCCAATTGAAGACCACCTCCTCCGGTTTGGCAACAGAAATCGCCATGCTTTGTAGCTAGCAGCAGTGTCCCTGAGCTGCCACCAGCTTCAGAGCTTGAAGAGTTCTGGCCGCTGGACTAGAGGAAGAAGTCTTCAGCTAGCAGAGCTTTGGGAAACCCAACAATTTAGGTCTTTATATTTTGCATTTGGGCAGGAGCCACGGGACATGGTGGGAAGAAAATTTAGTGCTCAACTACTTTGGGCTCAGGGCCAACCCCCCCTCCCCTATTAGCTGTCTGGTAAGCCATTGAACACAGTACAAATATCTGTGATGCACATATCCCAAAGCTAACATATTCCAGGTAATATTGTTACCTCCCTGAGATAATTAAAGCAGAAAGATAAAAGGTAAAACAAGATTTTAGGTAGACAGATTTTTTTTTTGTTTCTTTAGAATAAAATACATTATTTTCAAAAATTGCTTGCCTTTGCGCCAAGCTGCCTCCCTCTCCCCCCCCCCCCCCCTCCACTATGGCCCTGCCTAGCCCAGCCCAAGCTAGCCGACTTGTACAGCTGCTTCCCAGGCTTAGAGGGAACATTGCTGCAAACCTTTGTCGGTGTTTACCGCAATTCTTTTAATTAATTATATTTATTTGCTTGTTTTTGTCAGTTCACCATTTCAGGATCCCTGTCTGTTGCATCAAAGAATAAAAGAAATATGCGTTTGGTAAGTGATTACACACCCACCTTTTTTGTCAATCTGTTGAAAGGAGCTGTTGCTGGGCCTAAGAGCAAAAGAATGGAATTATCAGTTTTGCTCAGTGGGAAAATCATAGCAATAAGGGGAAGTGATAATATCTGTGGTGATTAGGAAAAGGTATATTGTAAGTAAATAAGGAAAATGGTAAAACCAGAGGGCATAATTTTAGGTTGAGGGGTGGTAGATTCAAGAGTAATGTTAGGAAATTCATCTATACCAGTGGTCTCAAACTCAAACCCTTTGCAGGGCCGCATTTTGGATTTGTCGGTACTTGGAGGGCCTCAGAAAAAAATAGTTAATGTCTTATTAAAGAAATGACAATTTTGCATGAGGTAAAACTCTTTATAGTTTATAAATCTTTCCCCTCTTCTTTGCAGCACCCTGCAGTTTCCCCCCTGGCCTCCCGGTCTTAGTTTTGGCTAATTACCGCAGCCTGCAGACAGGATCGCCGGCTGCCATTGGACTCCGCAGCACGTTCCTTCTGCCACGGTCCCGCCCCTCCTATGACGTCAGGAGCAGGATTGCAGCAGAGGGAACGTGCTGCTGAGGACGACGGCAGCCTGCAAGGATTGGTACAGCACCGGCAATCCTCTCTGCAGGCTGCGTTAATTATCTGAAGGTAAGAGCGGGAAGCCAGGGGGGAAGCCGGAGGACGCTGCATAGAGCGGGCAGCACTAGTAAAAACATCACTAGTATAAACTGCGGGCCGCAAAATAGTACCTGGCGGGCCGCATGTGGCCCTCGGGCCACGAGTTTGAGACCACTGTTCTATACGGAGAGGGTGTTTGATGTCTGGAATGCGCTCCCGAAGGAGGTGATGGAGAGGAAAACAGTGACAGAGTTCAAAAAAGCATGGGATGAACACAGAGGATCTAGAATCAAAAAATAACAGTAAATATTGAAGAACTAAGGCCAGTTCTGGGCAGACTTGCATCCACTAAATAGTTTGGTATCATCCGCAAATTTTATTAGCTCGCACTTCGTCCCTGTTTCTAGATCACAAAGCCCCAGTAACAATTCCCACACAGCAAACGTGGCACAGCCTATTCAGTGCCTGTGGGCTACATCAGGACTTGCTACCGTGGCTTTGTAAACGGGGCCCTGAATTTGAACACAAATGTAGAAATGAAGATTTACAGATGCCAAACTAGTGATGGTATACATATTTTTTCTCAGAGCTCAATCATCGCTCATAAATTGCACTACTCTAAAGGATGTTTACACCAACATTACTGATATTTACAAGGAGAAAGCAATGACTTGCCTGTTTGAAGGGGCGCTCTTAACTCATTGATGCTGTTGCTCACCAAAGAAGTCGAGTGTTGTTGGAGGTTTCCTTTATTTGGACATTTTGGGATTGGGAGAAGTGGGAAGGGTGGAAGGGGAGTTCTTAGGTTTGATTACATTTTGGGCTCCTTTTACGAAGGCGCATTAGCGGTTCAATGCGCGCTAAACCACCGGCCACGCTAGCTGCTCCTGCCTCCTCTTGAGCAGGCGGTAGTTTTTCGGATAGCATGGGGGTTAGCGCGTGATGTAAAGTCACTAACGCGGCTTCGTAAAAGGAGCCCTTTATGATTCGCATTGATGTATCTTATATATAAAACATTAATAAACAGTCTGTCCCCGGCAAGATGGTTGAAGCACTGATCAAGGATAGCATAGTCTGGCACTTGGACGCACACGACTTGATGAAACCCAGTCAACATGGATTCAGGAAAGGGAAATCATGTTTGACGAATTTACTCCAATTTTTTGAGACTGTGAACGAGCAAATTGATAGTGGGAAGCCGGTGGACATAATATACTTGGACTTCCAGAAAGCGTTCGACAAAGTTCCACATGAAAGACTTCTCAGGAAACTACAAAGCCATGGCATAGAGGGGGATATACAAAGGTGGATAGGCAAATGGCTGGAAAACCGAAAGCAGAGAGTGGGCATAAATGGGAAGTTCTCCGACTGGGAGAAAGTGACTAGTGGTGTACCACAGGGCTCGGTACTTGGGCCGATCCTTTTTAATATTTATATCAATGACCTGGAGGAAGGAACAACCAGTGAGATCATCAAGTTTGCAGATGATACAAAACTATGCCGGGCAATCAGATCGCAGGAGGATAGAGAGGAACTCCAGAGCGACTTGTGTCGGTTAGAAACATGGGCGGAGAAATGGCAGATGAAGTTCAATGTGGAGAAATGCAAGGTAATGCATTTAGGCAATAAGAATGCGGAATACGAGTATACAATGTCAGGTGCAACTCTGGGGAAGAGTGAACAAGAAAAGGACCTGGGTGTACTGATAGATAGGACCCTGAAGCCATCGGCACAATGCGCGGCAGCGGCAAAGAAGGCAAATAGAATGTTGGGCATGATAAAGAAAGGAATCTCGAGTAGATCGGAGAAAGTTATAATGCCGCTTTATAGGGCAATGGTCAGACCACACTTGGAATACTGCGTCCAACATTGGTCTCCCTACCTAAAGAAGGATATAAAACTGCTGGAGAGGGTGCAGAGACGAGCAACAAAACTGGTGAAGGGTATGGAGAAACTGGAATACGAGGATAGACTTATAACACTAGGATTGTTCTCCCTAGAGAAAAGGAGACTGCGTGGGGATATGATCGAGACCTTCAAAATACTGAAAGGAATCGACAAAATAGAGCAGAGAAGATTATTTACATTGTCCAATTTGACACGGACTAGAGGACATGAAATGAAGCTAAGGGGGGACAGGTTCAGGACTAATGTCAGGAAGTTCTGCTTCACTCAGAGAGTGGTTGACGCCTGGAATGCCCTCCCAGAGGAGATTATTGCGGAATCGACCGTCCTAGGCTTCAAGAGCAAACTAGATGCATATCTCCTTAAGAGAGGCATATAAAGATATGATGGACTATAAATTACGCCAGGGTACACCTGGCAGGGCCTCCGCGTGCGCGGATCGCCGGACTTGATGGACCAAAGGTCTGATCCGGAGATGGCAGTTCTTATGTTCTTATGTTCTTAAGTGGAAGAAAAATAAAAATAAAAATCAATAACTTGCCTATTTGGAGGGTGTTATTAAAAGGTGTTTCCACAGCTACAGCAGTTCTTTACCTACAGTCTGGAGGGTAGAAATGCATGCATAGGTATGATCAAACTCTCAACGTGTTACAGGGAAAGGATACCACTTACAAAACTATCCCTACACAACAGAAATTTTTATGCGACTCATTTCACCAAGGTCATTTTCATAGGAAATATACAAGCACTATTTCCTTTGAAAATCATTGCAATGCTCGTGAAATAGTCTGCATGATAATACCAAAGTAAATTACAGAGAAAAACACGGGAGCTGATCTTCAGCCCATGATGGTCAGTGGATTTTTTAAAATGCCAACTGCTGTGGTTAAAACCACACCGAATATTCAGCAATGATGTACTGTATTGTCATCAAAAGATGGCACAGGAAATGTGCAGCATACGCCATTGCTACTGCATGTCATGAACAAGAAACAAACAGATAAATATGTACAGGAGATCGAGACTTGAAATACTAAACAATGGCACTTATCTTTAGCTGGTACTGGTTCGAGTAGCTTTTCCCCGTGGGGCTCCGCAGGATTCCACCACCTGATTTGTGATATGTGTATGTGATCACTTTTGTGTCTCCTCAACTTATTCCCGAGGCTTCTTCAGGAGGATTAATTACTAAAATCAAACCACATTACATTAAATTAATTCTATCTCATAAAAATAGCACCAAGAACTAACTATATTTAATGTTATGTTATTATATTATGTTGCCAAAGCCTAATGGTTACAGGAGTTGCCTCTGAAGTTTAAAAGTTTAGAGTGAGCTTCGATGGCTGGGATGGTTTAGACGGGCTGGAGTGAGCTTTGACGGAGACTTCAATAGATGGAAGCTAAGCACAGTACCGGGAAGAGCTTTGAGTTCTGGCCCAGAAATAGCTACGAAAAAGGAAAATTTCAATTAAATCAGTAATTTAAAGAGAGGGTAAGGTTGGGCAGACTGGATGGACCATTTGGTAAAGGAAATCCCTGCAGAACGTACACCCTGCAGCAGAACGGGACTTGGGAGTTATCATCCAGGATGATATGAAAGTTGACAATCAGGTGGAGAATGCGTCAGCAAAGGCTAGACAAATGCTAGGATGCATTAGAAGAAGCCTGAAGTTATACTGCCGTTATACAGATCCATGGTGAGACCTCACCTGGAGTACTGTGTTCAGTTTTAGAGGCTACATTATCAAAAGGATGTGAAGAGAATGGAGTCGATTCAGCGAATGGCCACTAGGATGGTTTCAGGACTCAAGGATCTCCCATATGAAGAACGTCTGAACAGGCTGCGCTTATATTCTCTAGAAGAGCGCAGAGAAAGGGGGGACATGATAGAAACATTCAAATATGTCACGGGCCGCATTGAGGTGGAGGAAGAAATCTTTTATCCTATGGGTCCCATGGCGACAAGAGGGCACCCGCTAAAACTCAGGGGGGAAGATTTCATGGGGACTCCAGGAAATACTTCTTCACCAAAAGGGTAATTGATCAATGGAATGGTCTTCCACGTCAGGTAGTTGAGGCCAGTACCACGCTCGACTTCAAGGGACGATGGGACCGTCTGGTGGGGGTCGCTCCAGAAGAATGTTTAAAAAATGGATTCTCGAGGAGGGAGGGTTCTTGAGTGGGCAGACTTGTTGAGCCGCCGGCCCTTTTCTGCCGTCATACTCTATGTTTTTTTGTTTGGGTCTTTATTTGCTGTCATTTACTATGTTACAATAAATAGCTCCTTTAAGTTTTGCCCACTTTTTCCTTACTTCTTCAGCTATTCCCTTCTGATCAACTCACAGACCCAGGGCCTATCAAAAACAGTTTATCTATGGTTTAAACGAACAGGACCAATAATTTTGTGGCACAAAACTGGTAAAAACTTCTTCCTCAGAGTGATACTGAAGAAAGAAGTTGAAGAGAGTGGGTGAAAGTAAGAAAAAGACAGATGAAAAAAATATGTTGAGAAAAATACCTTGGTTTTTCGTATAAAGCACAAATCGAAAGCTGAACAGTCTCTGTTCTTGTATTCCCTGTCTTTCAGGTAAAGAGCAGCATGGTGATGAATATTCTCAGCTCCATTGTTGCATTCATTGGAATTATTGCTCTTTCTATTGATCTGAGCCTTTCCTACTATGACTACTACAGCTGCTATTACAATAATGAGCCACAGAGTGGTTACACCTGTCAGAGGATTAAGAATGCCTTAACGGTAAGTTGTTTTTCTTTCAAATAATGATTATATGTGATTAGGCCTAAATTAGATCATGAGACTCAGAGTGATAATGATTTTTCCAGTGCAATAGGTGAGACATTCTAGACCAGGGGTGTCAAAGTTCCTCCTCGAGGGCCGCAATCCAGTCGGGTTTTCAGGATTTCCCCAATGAATATGCATGAGATCTATTTGCACGCACTGCTTTCATTGTATGCTAATAGATCTCATGCATATTCATTGGGGAAATCCTGAAAACCTGACTGGATTGTGGCCCTTGAGGAGGGACTTTGACACCCCTGTTCTAGACAGATGGGTAATATCCATCTGCAGAAGGAATCCACTCTGGAATTTTCCTCTGGGCTCCTTAGCTCCACCTACAGTTCTCTTCTCATGCGTGCTTGACGGAGTGTTGGTTCTGCTCTCCCCATTTTTATTATTTTATGTGGTGTATTTTTCATCCCTTTTTCAGGGATTCTGGTGCTTGGAGTGTTTTCTCAGCTCTGCCTGCTTTGAGAACACACAAACTTTGGACTGTAGCTGACAGGCCGATCCCACTGGGTACCTGTTAGCCAGCCTGCATAGTTTTCTTTGGTGCTCAGGGCCATCCCTGAAGTGGTATCACCTATTGTTAAGCAGAGGTTGAGCACAAGCTATTGGGTACCCTTAGGAGACTCGGCAGTGTCTCGCAGGGTGCGTCTTCTCACCATCCTAGTGTGCACCTATTGGTCTGCAGGGGTGGAGGTATAGTTAAGCATAGGAGTATAACTGGCAACCCAAAGATCAGCTTCGTAGAAGCATTCCCAGCATTGAGGTAGTAAATTTCTCATCCAGCTACAGTGAGAGAGCTGAGGCAGGCTACAGCACAGATCTTCTGTCAGGTCACAGTGAGTATAGGCTGTCAGCCTGTGAGATGAATTGGGGGAGGTTGAAAAAGTGGGTTTTTGAGTGTTTCTGAATGTTCCCCTGTGTTCCCCCTCCTGAGAAATCCTAAATTCACTGTTTTTGGAGTTTGAGAAGTGTGAAAAATATCGCAATTTTGGCACAAATTTCTTGACAGTGGCCAGGTTGGATTTTTAGCAAACTTTTTTTCTGAAGCTGCAAATTTTGCCTAGAAACTTGTTGGGATGGAATCCTTGGACTCTCATGTGGATTTTTGCCAGGATTGCACGAATTTAGCACTTTTAGAGCATCCTTGCGCCACAACTTTATTAAATTTTTGTGATCTGAGTTTCAGAACAGACATTCTCCCCTGAGCAGTCTCAATCCGCCTCTATGTCATCTCTTTGTGGCGTTGTGCCTTTGGGCACATCCTCACCTCAACCTGCTATGGCTTTGGCACTGCCTGACCCTGATGCAGATGTTTCTCTTGCTTGATCTCTTATTTGCAGTTACAGCATTTCCTGGAGCGGGAGATCAGGGACTGTGTGCTGGATCCCAGGGATGATCCCATGGTCCTGCAAATATTTAAGTCTGTGGCTCTGCCGGACCTTATTTCTGAGTCTTTGCAGTAGTTGAATTTAGTTACTCATCTGGCTCCATCCACTTCTCCTTCCTGGCTTTGTGAGGTGCGCTTGCAGTCTGCTACCTTTCCCTGGCACACTGATATGAGCGTTCTGGTCTTGGAGCAGTTTGACTCTCCAGAGGGTGCTCTTAAAATTGCTAGAGCTATGTCACACTTGTATCCTCTGACACAGGAGTGTCAACAGCTTTTGGGTCAGCCTAGGGTGGATTCTTTAGTGGCACAGGTGACTAAACGTACTTCTCTACTTAGTGAAGGGGGTGTGGTGCTAACAGATATGCAGGACCGCCATGTGGATGTGGTCCTCTGAAAATTCGTTGACACAGCTGCTTTAGGCATCAAAGTTGTTTCGGCAACGTTGTTTGTAGCACATGCCTGTCTCTCTCATCTGTGCACATTGGAGAGAGAGGCGGTGGATCCTCATCCTCAACTTCTTTTAGCTGGGACAGATTATATGGCTGACGCATTGTATGAACCTTATGCGAATTTTGGCAAAGGTGTCCACTTACTCCATCTCTGCCCGCAGAATGCTCTGGATCAGACAGTGGGCTGGTGATTCCACTTCCAAGGCTACTTTGGCTAGACTGCCTTTTAAGGGGCAGTTATTGTTTGGCAAAGATTTGAATGAATCTGTGATGGACTTTCACCCTAAGATTCTGCCTGATAGCAGACCCAGGCCCTCCAGAGGTTCTGTTTGCTCTAATTTTTGTAGGTCACGGTGATCCCAACCATATGCATGTGCCATGTAACAGATTTTCACAGGACTCCTGATGACGGTATGCTGACTAAAGGCATTCCCAGCCTTCCACCTCCTGTTCTGTGACCTCTGCCAAAAAGGCACAATGACACCAGACCAAGGGATGCCCCTCTTTGGATAGAGGGCTGGCTCTTGGCATTTCTTCCTGCCTGGATTCGCATTACGTCTGACTAGTGGGTCTTGGACATTATTTGGTCAGACTACAAACTAGAATTTGCCCTGCCTCTGATGGATTGGTTCGTGGACTCTCCTACAGGTCATCCGGAGAAAGCGCTCAAGGTTCAAGCTACCATTCAGCACTTGCTGGATATTCAACCTATAGAGCCAATGTCGCCTGACCACTCGGGCTCAGGCAGATACTCTATATTTTATCATGCCAAAGAAAGGCTCCAAAGATTGGAGGCCTATTCTGGATCTTCAGCAAGTGATTGTGGCTTTCAAGGTTCCATGCTTTCGCATAGAGATTGTACATTCAGTCATTGCAGCAGTGGCCCCAGGAGAGTTCCTTGCCTCTCTGGATCTCACGGAGGCATACTTGCACATTACTATTTTTCCAGCCCACCAAAAATCTTTGCAGTTTCATGTTCTGGAACTGTATTACCAATTCTCGGCTCTGCCTTTTGGGCTTGCAACAGCTCCCTGGACCTTCACCAATGTGATGATGGTCATGGTGGTTTACCTGTGGAAAATGGGTCTCTAGGTTCACCCTTACTTAGATTAACTGGTTATCCAAGCTCCCTCATTGTCCGAGGATTGGTGGAGCTGGTACTCCAGGTGCTGGAGGACCTGGACTGGATTGTCAACTTCAGAAAGAGCAATCTGATGCCCACACAGTCACTGGAATATCTGGGAGTCCTCTTTGACGTAGTTGCAGACTGTCTACCAGAAGCCCGCCGGCAGAAACTATGTGCCCAAATTTCTTCCTTTCTAGAGCAGCTGGCTCCTTCCGCATGGGACTATCTTCAAGTTCTGGGATCCATGGTTGCCACGTTGGATGTGGTTCCTTGGTCGAGGGTGCACATGTGTCATCTTCAGCATGCGTTGCACAGGGATGCTATACAGGCATTTCTTACTTGGAGCTCAGAGCCATTCAGCTAGCTTTGATGTGCTTGCAGAGGACTCCGGAGGGCCAAGTGGTCAGGATCTATAATTGGAGCTAACGTCGTTCCTCTGCACAAAAAGGGCTGCAGAGCGGAGGCTGCGAATTACAGACCAGTGAGTCTCACATCGATAGTGTGTAAACTCATGGAAACACTACTTAAATGTAAATTAGACACGATTTTGGATGAGGGGAATCTAAGGGATCCTAGTCAACATGGATTCACTAGGGGTAGGTCATGCCAATCCAATCTTATCAGCTTCTTTGATTGGGTAACAGGAAAGCTAGACTCGGGAGAGTCTCTGGACATAGTGTACTTGGATTTCAGTAAGGCTTTCGACAGCGTCCCACACCGTAGACTATTAAACAAGATGAAATCGATGGGGTTAGGTGAGACACTAATTGCATGGGTCAATGACTGGCTGAGTGGAAGACGTCAGAGGGTGGTGGTCAACGGCACCCTCTCTGAGACATCGGAGGTGACCAGCGGAGTGCCACAGGGCTCGGTCCTGGGTCCACTCCTTTTTAACATATTCATAAGGGACTTGACCCAAGGGCTTCAGGGTAAAGTAACTCTATTCGCTGATGACGCCAAACTATGTAATATAGTAAGTGAAAGCAATCTGCAGGATAGTATGACGCAGGATCTGCTTACGTTGGAAAACTGGTCCTCGACATGGCAGCTGGGCTTCAACGCTAAGAAATGTAAGATTATGCATCTCGGTAGCAGAAATCCATGCAAACCTTACACCTTAAATGGAGAAACACTAGCTAGGACTTCAGAAGAAAGAGACTTGGGAGTAATCATCAGTGCAGACATGAAGGCCGCAAAACAAGTAGAGAAGGCCTCATCCAAAGCAAGGCAACTTATGGGATGTATCAATAGAAGCTTCGTTAGCCGCAAATCTGAAGTCATAATGCCACTGTACAGAACCATGGTGAGACCTCATCTGGAGTACTGTGTGCAATTCTGGAGGCCACATTACCGTAAAGACGTGCTTAGAGTTGAGTCGGTTCAGCGGATGGCCACTAGGATGATCTCGGGGCTCAAAGGTCTCTCGTACGAAGAAAGACTAAACACATTGCAGCTCTACACTCTAGAGGAACGCAGGGAGAGGGGGGACATGATTGAGACATTTAAATACATCACGGGACGTGTCGAGGTGGAAGAAGACATCTTCTTTCTCAAGGGACCCTCGGTCACAAGGGGGCATCCGCTCAAACTCAGAGGAGGGAAATTCGATAGTGACGTAAGGAAGTATTTCTTCACAGAAAGGGTTGTAGATCACTGGAACAAGCTTCCAGAGCAGGTGATCAAGGCCACCAGCGTGATTGACTTTAAGAATAAATGGGATGCCCTAGTAGGATCCTTACGAGGGTCGAGTTAAGGAACTAGGTCATTAGTACTCAGACTTAATGGGGTGGGTCAGTAGAGTGGGCAGACTTGATGGGCTATAGCCCTTTTCTGCCGTCATCTTTCTATGTTTCTATGTTTCTATGATCTTCTTCAACAATGTGACGGCAGTAATCTACATCAATTGCCAGGGAGGGACCAAGAGCATTCCTCTGGCTCGGGAAGCCCACCTTATTTTTCTTTGACCATAATGTCACTTCCTAGCACTGACAGCATCACATGTGGTGGGAGTCGACAATGTTCAAGCAGACTTCCTCAGCAAACAGACTCTGGATCCGGGTAAGTGAGCCCTGTCTACAGTGGCATTCTGGGCCATAGGGTCAGCCCCACTTCAACCTCATGGCCACGGCAAAAAACAAGAAAGCAGATTGCTTCTTCAGTCAAAGATCAGAGCTCAGAAGCAAGGGACTCGATGCTTTAGTACAGCCGTGGCCTCAGGAGCTTCTCCTGTATTTCTTTCCTCCTTGGCTAATGATAGGCCGGGTCATTCAGTGGATTGTGGTCCTTCCGGGCTGGGTCATTCTGGTGGCTCCAGATTGAATCTATTCAAGCAGGGTCCAGTATCCATGGAGGATCTGGGTCACTTTTCCTTACGGCATGGCTCTTGAGTGCGCAGCCTTAGAGCACAAAAGATATTCTGCTATGGTAATTGATACTCTACTCAAGTCTATGAAGTCGTCCACAGTTTCTGCTTATGCTAAGGCCTGGAAGGCCTTCCAATATTGGTGCGCCAAGGCCCAAATGGATCCTTATTTAGCTCCAATTTTGAGGATTCTCGCCTTTATTCAGGCTGGCCTGGATAAAGGCTTCACTGTATTCAGGTGGCTGGGTTCTCTTGTTTTTGATCTCGGAAGCGTTTCTAATAGCGCTAGATTTTTGAAGGGGACTCCTTGTGCCAGACTGCCGGATAAGTAACCTTTCCCTTCCTGAGACCTTAACCTGGTGCTGTCTAGCCTTACCAAGGCTTCTATTGAGCCCCTTCAAGAAGCTTCCCTCTTGGACTTTACGCTCAAGACTGTTTTTCTGGGGTTTCTCTTTGGACGGTTCCTTCCTATCTGCCGAAGGTGGTTTCGGCTTTCCATGTTAATCAGAAAGTGCATTTGCCTGCCTTTCAGTCAACTGGTTCCAGGACACAAAATTGCCTGTTGAAGAAACTGTGTGTGTGCAAAGTTCTTCTGCATTATCTAGAGCAGTGTTCTTCAATCACCGGTCCATGGACCGATGTCGGTCCGCAGAAATTTTCTGCCGGTCCACAGGGCCGGCATGTCCATCGGGCCCAAGACAACATTCTTAAGCTGGCAGTCCACAGTGCAATCAATGCGGCGTCTTCGGGCTGGCTCCCTGAGTGCTGAAGTACACAAAGCCGTGGGAAAAGACTCCTACCCGCGTCCTGCACTTGAATCGCAACGTCAGAGGGAAGGCTTCCAGATGAGGCACAGGATGTGCGCGAGGAGCCGCTGCCAACAGCTTTGTGCAATGCAGCACTCAGGGAGCCAGCCTGAAGATGCCGTGTTGATCGCACCGTGGACTGGCCCGAAGATAACATCGGGGGGCAGGCCAGATGGCAAAGCACATGGAGGGAGTGAGACAACAACGGTTGGAGAAATGTTTTTATTTTTTTTATTTAGTGATTGACTTGTCTGTTCAGGATTTTATTTAGTGATTGATTTGTCTGTTTTTTTATTTAGCGATTGATTTGTCTGTTCAGGAAGAAATGCATTTGTTTCTTTTCCTCTGGGGTTTTACTGCTTGCAGAGTCTTGTATCTTAGGGTTTGTTTGTAAATATTAGTACTTTTAGTTTTTGGTCCTGCATTTGCATGGGGTTATCTGTTTTCTGGTAAGAATGAATGTTGAAAAGCATACAGTGTGCTTTGTGTATTTTAATTTTGTGGTTAACCATTATGTGTTGTTAATACAGTTATATTGTGTGTATATATGAAAACTGAATGGAAAAAATGGTGTTACAATTAGTACTATTATGGGGGTGGGGTCTGGGGCGGAGATGGGCACGACTTAGCCCAGTGATCTTCAACGGCCAGTCTGCAGACCGGTGCTGGTCCACAAAATAATTATTTTATTTCTGCCAATCCATAGGTGTCAAAAGGTTGAAGGACACTGATTTAGATGTCACTAATGAGTTCGTCTCTCTGACCATTTGTTTGTGCTGACTCATTCAGTTAAGCGAGGTGCTCCTGCTTCCAAGGCCATGATTTCCAGATGGATCCAAAAAGACATTTTGTCAGCCTAAATTCTTTCTTAGAAATAGTTCTTTGTTTCTGTCAAGGCGCATTCTACTAGGAGTGTGGCTTCTTTGTGGGCCGAAGCTCGAGCTGTCTCCCCTGAGATTTGCAGGGTGGCAACGTGGTCTTCATGTGCTTGCCAAGTTTTACAGAGTGGATGTGGCAGCAGGACAAGACTCTGCTTTTGGGTCCTCGATCTTAAGGGTCGGCACAGCAAGCCCTCTCCAGCTTTTTGGGGACTGCTTTTGTACTCCCCGTCTAGAATGTCTCACCTATTGCATTGGAAAAATAGATTATGTACTTACCTAGTAAGCTCTTTTCCAGTAGATAGGTGAGACATTCTGGACTCCCGCCCAGTCCTTCCTGTGCTTGCCTATAGTTTCAGTCTGTTTATGCTTCTCCAAGCTGATTCTTGGATTCCTGTCAGCCCTTGGGGGATGGGAAGAATTTGTATATACGTTTCAGTTTTCTATGGGAGTAGTTTCTGAGCTCTTTTGAAGCCTTTGTTTGCGATTAACATTGCTGTTTGATTTAATTCTTGAGGAGAACAGTTTGCTTTTAAGCCTGTTGCTACAGATGCTTCTACTTCATGTGGATGTGTTGTATCCGAGTATAAAATATTATATATGCTGTTACATTTATTGTATGTTTTTAAAAATGAATAAAGAATTGGGGGGAAAAAATAATAAGGAATTCCATTGGCTTCCGGTGAAGTTTCTATTAATACACAGGGCTTTAACTTTAGCATTTAAGGCTATACATTCGGGTCAACCTTGTTATGTAGCAAAATATTTGGTACCATATAGACCAGCTCTGAATTTGAGGTCCTCCCACGCTCAACAATTGACTTTGTCTTCAGTTCATTTAACCCCCCCCCCCCCCCCACCCTTTTATGAAGCTGCATTAGGCTTTATTATTGCCGGCTGTTCTGGTATTAGCTCCGTTGCTCATAGATCTCCTATGAGCGTTGGAGCTAATACCACAACAACCAGCGATACAAAAGCCTAACGCAGCTTCATAAAAGGAGGGGGTGGGGGTAAATGAACTGACGGCAAAGTCAATTGATGAGCATTGGATGACCTCAAATTCAGAGCTGGTCTAGAAATGTAGGCCAAGGTTTTCCGGGACTACATTTCTGGCACCTACCCTTGCATGAATCGCGCCTAAGTAGGTGCTTTAGGCTGCCTAACGCCACTTTAGGTGTTGGCCACACCTACTTTGGTGTTCAGCGGCCTAATTCCTGCACCTTTTATTTAGGTGTCGGTAGACACTTTATTTTTACTGTTTCTTCTTGTTTTAAATGATGTTTCTCAATTAATTTTGATGCCAGTAGGGCACCTACTGGCACCAAGTTTCGGCGCCATTTATAGAATATCTCCCTAAGCGCTTTCCCCCTTGTATTTTCCATAGACAGCCATCCATGGAATTGAAGGTGTTCTCCTGGTTCTGATGCTCCTGGAGTTCTGCATCTCGATATCCACCTCTGCATTTGGGTGCAAAGCTGTATGCTGCAACTCCAACTCCAACATGGTAAATTACAGCAAACTATTTATCGGCAGTCTTCAGACTACAAACCTGTTTCTTCATTCAGATGCACCATGTGCTGGGTTACATCTTTATTTTTTTATCTTTCTTCTTTCTATATGAGATGCATATGTTCTGCCTGTAACAGCAACTGATTGGGACGTACAGCACTAGACACCCAAAATTGGCAGTGGGAAAATACCCAATTCTCGAAAATACATCTAAAATATTTGGGTTTTTTTGAAAATCATCTATCTGAACGTCCAGACTATTGTTCATCCAAACCGCCAGTACGTCTATCTTTATACCACATTCTTGGCCGAAATTTCATCCAAGTCTCAAATGCCCAGAACAAGACCATTTGTCCGGGTTTTGAAAAGCCTCCTCTAAACCGTGTTGGGCAGTAGGAAACCCGCACATGCACGGATGCCATGTGATGACATCACATATGAAAGTCGCGCACTTCCCGGAGTCTCAGCAAACCTCGCACGGGTAAAATAATAGGAGTTAGGCTATAGAAGCAGGTTAATCACTGTGAGGTCCTCCGGAGCTGATCCGACTCACGTCTTCACAGCTCCATGGCTTCAGCAGAAATCCAGCCTATCACCTCTTAACTTCATCCTATGCCCTCTTATTCCAGAGCTTCCTTTCAAATGAAAAAGATTCAACTCATGTGCTTTTATACCACATAAGTATTTAAACGTCTCTTATCATATCTTCCCTCTCCCGCCTTTCCTCCAAAGTATACAAATTGAGATCTTTAAGTCTGTCCCCATACACCTTCTTGTTATCTGGTATTTCTCTCCTCTCCTTTCTTCCTCTCTACCCAAGTCTGGAATCTCTCTTTCTACCTTCCCTGGTCTAGCATCTCTCTCTCTCCTTCCCTCCCCCTCTAGTAGTCTGACATCTCTCTCCTTCCTTTTCTCGTTTCCGGTGATCTATTATCTCCTCTCCTTCCCTTCCCTCTATTCCCTGCAGCTGTTGTCAATCCATTTATCTTGGCAATTACTGGACTGGAATACTCTGGAGCAACATCATGACTTCACCTCAGCACAGGTATCATAGAAACATGGTGGCAGATAAAGGCCAAATGGCCCATCCAGTCTGCCCATCTGCAGTAACCATTATCTCTTCATCTCTCTAAGAGATCCCATGTGCCTATCCAAGGCTTTCTTGAAATAAGACACAGTCTCTGTCTCTAACACCTCTACCAGGAGACTGTTCCACGCATCTACAACCCTTTCTATAAAAATGTATTTCCTTAGATTATTCCTGAGCCAATCACCTCTTAACTTCATCCTATGCCCTCTCATTCCAGAGCTTCCTTTCAAATGAAAGAGACTCAACTCATGCACATTTATGCCACATAGGAATTTAAACGTCTCTTTCATATCTCCCCTCTTCTGCCTTTCCTCCAAAGTAAACAGATTGAGATCTGTAAGTCCGTCCCCATACACCTTATGATGAAGACCATGCATCATTTTAGTAGCCTTTCTCTGGATTGACTCCATCCTTTTTATATCTTTTTGAAGGTGCAGCTTCCAGAATTGTACACAATATTGTAAAAGAGCATCCTTCTAACTTTCTCCGCCATCTTAAGATCATCACATACAATCACATCCAAGTCCCACTCTTCTGTCATGCACATAAGTTCTTCACCCACTAAACTGTACGGTTCCCTCGAGTTTTTGCCAAAGGTGGTTTCAGTTTTGCATGTTATCAGGAAGTGCATTTGCCTGCCTTTCAGCTTACTGGTTCCAGGACACAAGTTTGCGTTATCTGGATGTCACTAACGAGTTTCATCTCTGTAAATTCTTTCTGGAAAACAGTTCCCTGTTTCCATCAAGGCGCATTCTACCAGAAGTGTAGCTTGTTTGTGGGCCGAAGCTCGAGCTGTCTCCCCTGAGGAGATTTGCAGGGTGGCAATGTGGTCTTCTCTTCACACATTTGCCAAGTTTTACAGAGTGTATGTGGTGGAAAGACAGGACTCCACCTTAGATCTTCGGTCTTAAGGGTCGGGGCAGCAAGCCTGCCCTAGCTTTTTTGAGACTGCTGTTGTACATCCCATCTATCTAGAATGTCTCACCTATTGCACTGGAAGAAGAGATTATGTACTTACCCTAGTAAGCTCTTTTCCAGTAGATAGGTGAGACATTCTGAACTCCCGCCCAGTCCTTCCTGTGCCTGCCTACTGTTTCAGTCTATTTATGCTTCTCCAAGCTGGTTCTTGGATTCCTGTCAGCCCTTGGGGGCTGGGAAGAATTTGTATATATGTTTCAGTTTTCTATGGGAGTAGTTTCTGAACTCTTTTGAAGCCTTTGTTTGCGGTTAACATTGCTGTTTGATTTAATTCTTGAGAAGAACAGTTTGCTTTGAAGCCTGTTGCTACAAGTGCTTCTACTTCATGTGGATTGGGTGGCTCTCAGTGCTTGGGTACTAACTGTAGGTGGAGCTAAGGAGCCCAGTGAAGTACAGCAGAGGCAAGAGGAAAAATCCGGAGTGGATTCCTTCTGCAGATGCACGCAACTATAGGGATATTACCCATCTGTCTAGAACAGTGTTTCTCAACTGGGTCCTTGAGTATCCCCTTGCCAGTCAGATTTTCATGATATCACAGCTCCCAGGAGCGCCAAGGTAAGTGTTGGGACTATGGGTGTTTTCAGCGGCTTATAGGAAAGCCGCACTCTGACAGTGGTTCCCGCACAGGTACTCTGCAGGCTGCCCCATTGAGAAGATTTCATTGGGTCGCGTTCTTCTTCTTCACTTGTTCCCTCCCTTCTTGACCCTATTTTGACTCCACAAGGGGAAGGAAACCTATCGCTGCCATCACAGCAAGTTAAAAAAAAAAAAGGGAAATATATACATTATTAATACTTATAATATGATAATTATTAACTTAGTACCCAGAAGCTCCTGCTGCTGAATTGCTTTTTTATTTTCATTTCGGCAGCGAAATGAAAATAAAAAAGCAATTCAGCAGCAGGAGCTTCTGGGTACTAAGTTAATAATTATCATATTATAAGTATTATAATATGATAATTATGATAAGTATTATAAGTATATTAGACACGGAGTTCTAATTCATGAGTGGCAGTGGCTCTCTCTCTCTCTCTCTCTTTGTTATCTCATTGGGGAGACGCCACTGAAGAAGATGGTGGGTTCTAAATGTGGATGGAAATTTTTTTTTAAAAACCTAATAATTATTATTTACAAGTCTTGATGGAGCAACCATCCTTCTACACCCAGTTGCGCTGATGGTGGCGGAGAGCTCATGGTGAGCTATTTCTCCAGTTTCAGAACTGCTGCCCTCCCCCTTGGATATGGAGGAATCTGACATCAAACCTGCAGATATTGGCACCTGGACGTTCTGCTCCCTTGCCTCTAAGTCCTGTTTCGGCCTGCCAGGGGAGGTGAATTATCAATAATGACCTTGACTCAGCAGAGGTAGTCTCGGTTTCGTGGTCCTTCTCCAAATCAAGTAGATATTGCCTTGATCTACGGAGGATGGTATCCCCAAGTTGAAGATGCATTACAAAGTATCAAGTTGTCCCTGGCTTGAATATCCTAAACCAGCGGACCTGGTATGGGCCCTGTCACAAGGAGGCTCTTGAATAGATCCTCCTTTAAACCTACAGTAACAACCCCCTTCCCTATGGACCAATCATACTCACCTGAAGAAATACCTGACCTCTTTTTCATCTCCCTGGCACACTCTAAATTATTGTGGAAGTTAGGCTGATGTCAGTGATTTCAGCTTCTCCGACAATTCCTCAGGATCAATTATTGATCTATCAAAGGATATTGGAGATTTGGCGGCTCTTTGTACCAGAGGTCCTGGCCAAGGGTGCTTGGTCTCAGAATGCCTGAGCCAGGGTGACCTGTCTTTGGGGATCTGGACCAGACAGCCTATGTAGTTAAAATGGTGGTAAAGTTTCCCTTTGTTTTAATATGATACTTAGGGCTCCTTTTATTAAGGTGCGCTACCAGTTTTAGCGCACGCTACAATGCCGCACACGCTAGACGCTAATGCCTCCAAAGAGCTTGCATTAGTATTTTTCGTTTAGCACAGGGTTTGCGCGTGCTAAAAACACTAGTGCACCTTAGTAAAAGGAGCCCTTAGTTTAGCAAAAAGTGTTAGTTCACTGCTTGATGCAAGTCTGTCTTGTCTGTACCCCTCTCCTCTCCTGCCAACTCCCGACTCTGTCCCTTTTACTTTGCTGCATTCTATGCTTGGAACAACCTGCCCAACTCAGTACATCAGGCTCCATCTCTGGCAGTATTCAGATCCAAGCTGAAGAACCCTAACCGCTTCAGACGTTCATCACAGAGGAATAGTTAGTGGGATAATTAAATTTGCTGATGACACAAAGTTGTTAAATTGCATGAGGATTGTGAAAAATTGCATTAAAGACAAGGTCTTGGACTGTTTTTTTAATCTTTTTTTACAGATCGTTCTTCCAAGGTAGTGTTTAATTCTACATTGTCTGACTCATTTACAGCCGATTATGGGATTCCTCAAGGTTCTATTTTATCTCCCTTACTTTTCAATATTTTTCTGGCCCCCCTTTTAACATTAGGGCAATTTATCGGGTTTACAATGTTTGCCTATGCAGATGATGTCCAACTAATACACCCGATAGATCTAAATAATCCTTTAGAAATAAAGTTTATAAACTAAAAATTGGAAAAGATTAACTCCTGGTTGGACGTACATATGCTTTCGTTGAATATTGAAAAATCTAAAGTAATGATTTTTCCCAACAAGGAAGAACTTTCTTTGCAATCTCCTCTTACTTTCAAATCTTAACCTATTAAAACCGTACTTTCACTTAAATTACTTGGAGTAACTTTTGATAATAAATTTAATTATAATCTTCATATCAGCACAGTGGTCCAACGTTGCTTTTAAAGGCTACGTATGATCAGATCACTATTGAAACTATTAGATGCCACAGCTTTGAATATCTTGATTCACTCTCTTGTGATTTCGTGCATCGACTATTGTAATGCCCTTTATAAGGGTATAACTAAAAAAGAAATACAAAGACTTCAGATAATACAAAATACCGCTGTAAAAATCATATTCAATGCAAAGAAATCTGACCATGCCAACCCCTTGTTGCAAGAAGTCCACTGGTTGCCAGTGGAACACAGAATCACTTACAAAATTCTTCTGTTAACATTTAAGACTAGACAAAACAATCAACCGGAATTTATAAATAATCTTCTTACCCCTTATATTCCTTCTAGGTCCCCAAGATCAACAGCTAATAACCTCTTCTCTATACCGTCACTGAAATTTATATATACAATGAGGTCTACCATCTTCTCTGTCACTGCCCCCTCTCTTTGGAATAGTATTCCAAATTATTTATGCGAAGAATCAAATCTTAATAACTTTAAGACGAAGCTAAAAACATTTCTCTTCTGTATTGCCTTTGAGACCTAACTGTCCTTTTAAGGGCAATTGAGTGAAAACACTATTGAGCTTACAGCAGCCCTCCCTCTTGTTTTTTCCTTAATTGTTTTCTTTTACTTTGCCTTATGTAGTTCTTGCCTTTTACCTTATATTCTTGTTTGTCTGTGTTTTTAGTAGTTTTTAAAAGTTTTTATAGTTAGAGTTTGGTGATGTAGTGTCACTTCAAACTTTTATTTTATTTAAAGTTTGCCCTTTGTTTTTACAAATTTGTACACCGCCTAGAAGACTGATTGGGCGGTATAAGAAATTTTAAATAAACTTGAAACTTGTAAGGTCCTATTTGCCTTAGCTCATTGTCAATACCATCGTATTCCGGCTTTGTTTGTAAGTCTGGACGCCTCTAAGACCTTTTATAGCGTCCATTGGTCCTTTTTGTTTTGTACTCTAGAGTATGTTGGGTTAGGTGGGTTCTACCTCGCAGCAATCCGATCTCTGTACTCTAATCCATGGGCCTCGTTGTTGGTTAATGGCACTCGTACTGATTCCTTTCCTATTCTACAGGGCACCTGACAGGGTTGCCCTCTCTCCCCTTTGCTTTTTCTCCTTTCCTTGGAACCTTTACTTTGTACTCTTCGAGGGTTTGATGAGGTGCAGTGCCTTCCAGTCGTGGGAGTAGAGCTCAGGACGTTGGCATTTTTTTGATCCTAACTAGACCGGAGGCTTCTTTACCGACGGCATTAGACCTTATCTCGGAGTTTGGCTTTTATGGACCCAGTTTTGCACGATGGGAAACAAGGGGTATTCATTATGTGTTTCAATTGGTGGACGATGATGGGAAACTTCGATCCTTTCCTCAGTTGCGGGACGAATTTGTTCTCCTGCCCACTGATTATTTTGCTTAGCTACAAATTCAACATTACCTCCACTCTTTACCTTTGAGCTCCTTAATGGCTTCTTGCCAGGAGCTGTTATCTACGGCTTTTACTATTGGTTCCCAACTTCCTGTCCCGCTTAAATTCCATCATTGTCACTTAAAAGATGAGACACCCTTGTTCGACCATTCAAGGTTGTGGGAAGCCTGGGCTCGGGATCTTGTTATAGAACTGCCTGATGTGATTTTACAAGCTTTCCACAGGCTGTCTGCGTTTCGTAAATATACTACTTTCTGGGAACAACACTATAAACTGACTCTTCGCTTGTATATTTCTCCTAAGCGGGCTTATCTCGCTGGGTTTTGTATGTCTGCAGCCTGTCTCTAATGTCAGGCTCCTGAGGCGGGTTGGGATGGGGTGGGAAGTTTGGGGGCTTAAGGGGGGAGCTGTAGTATGGTGTGGGTTTCTTGAAAATGTTTTGAGATTGTTTAGCTGTTATGCATATTCTTACCTGAAACTTGTATTTCAGTTTAAGTTTGTTTTCTGTTTTTACAAATTTGTACACCGCCTAGAAGGCTGATTGGGCGGTATAAGAAATTTTAAATAAACTTGAAAACTTGAAACATGCTAGATGTAATTTACTTAGATTTCAGCAAAGCCTTTGACACGATTCCTCATAGGAGGCTCTTGAACAGACCTGAAGGGCTGAAGTTAGGACCCAAAGTGGAGAACTGGATTAGAAACTGGTTGACTGACAGACGCCAGAGGGTGGTGATTAATGGAATTCGCTCCCAGGAAGGAAAGGTGAGTAGTGGAGTCCCTTAGGGTTCGGTGCTGGAGCCATCCTGTTCAATATGTTTGTGAGTGACATTGCTTAAAGGTTAGAAGGAAAGGTTTGTCTTTTTGCAGATGATACCATGATTTGTAACAGGGTAGACACCGAGGAGGGAGTGGAAAACATGAAAAAGGATCTACAAAAGTTAGAGGCATGGTCTAATATCTGGCAACTAAAATTCAATGCATAGAAATGCAGAGTAATGCATTTGGGGATTAATAATCGGAAGGAGCCATTTATGCTGGGAGGTGAGAGGCTGATGTGCATGGATGGGGAGAGGGACCTTGGGGTGATAGTGTCCGAAGATCTAAAGGCAAAAAAACAGTGCAATAAGGCGGTGGCTGTTGTCAGAAGGATGCTGGGCTGTATAAAGAGAGGCATAACCAGTAGAAGAACGAAGATTTTGATACCACGTACAGATTGTTGGTGAGACCCCACTTGGAGTATTGTGTTCAGTTTTGGAGACCATATCTGGCAAAGGACACAAAAAGGCCTGAAGCGGTCCAGAGGAGGGCGACGAAAATGATAGGAGGTTTGTGTCAAAAGACATATGAGGAGAGACTGGAAGCCCTGAATATGTATATCTTAGAGGAAAGGAGGGACAGGGGAGATATGATTCAGACATTCAAATACTTGAAAGGTACTAACGTAGAACAAAATCTTTTCCAGAGAAAGGTAAATGGTAAAACCAGAAAACATAATTTGAGGTTGAGGGGTGGTAGACTCAAGAGCAATGTAAGGAAATTCTTCTTTATGGAGAGGGTGGTGAATGCCTAGAATGCGCTCCCGAGAGAGGTGGTGGAGATGAAAATGGTGACGGAGTTCAAAAAAGCATGGGATGAACACACAGGATCTAGAATCAGAAAATAATAGTAAATATTGAAGAACTAAGGCCAGTACTGGGCAGACTTGCATGGTCTGTGTCTATATACGGCCGTTTGGTGGAGGATGGGCTGGGGAGGGCTTCAATGGCTGGGAGGATTTAGATGGACTGAAGTGAGTTTTAACGGAGACTTCAGTAGTTGGAACCAGTGCTCCCTCTAAGCGGGCGGGTGTTGTGGGCAATTTTTTTTTCGCTGTGCGCTACAAATATCGGGCGCCAGCGCCAACTCGCCCGATTCTCCAGTCTCGCCGCCCTGCCATCTCCGTACGCCGTGCGCTGTGACATAAACTTGTGCGCTGCGATGCAATATTTTGTGCGCCAGCGCACACCAGCGCAGCTTAGAGGGAACACTGGTTGGAACCTAAGAACAGTACCGGGCAGAGCTTTGGATTCTTGCCCAGAAATAGCTAAGAAGAAGAAGAAAAAAATCCAACAAATTTTGAGATTGAATCAGGTTGGGTAGACTAGATGGACCATTTGGGTCTTTATCTAACATCATCTACTATGTTACTTTGTTAGAAATTTGCATACATTGGAGGTAGTGTATGCAAATCAAGTTTATGTATATTCATTGTGGATATCATGAAAACCTGACTGGCAAGGGAATACTCCAGGACTGAGTTGAGAAACACTGGTCTAGAATGTCTCATCTACCTATTGGAAAAGAGTTTACCAGGGTAAGTACATAGTAAAAATAGATTACCTGTTGATCTTTATTTTGAGCACCGTTATTGGCATTCAGGAAAAAGGTGACAGTCTAGATTAAAATCAAGTTTTCAACTTTGTTGTAAGTGATATTACATAGTATTCAGGAATAAGAAAAAAGTATGGGTTTTAAATGGAATTTTAGTTAATGGGGTAACTGGGGATTTGAGTTAGATGGGAGTAGGATGGTTGGAGTTGAGTGGGTTAAGAGGGTTGGGTTGATAGAAGTGATTGATGTGAATGGGTTTTTAAAAAATATTTTGTTGATATTTCTAACACTTCAAACTTTTTTGATGAGGCCTGTCATAATTGTAGAAAGTTGATGAGAATGATGATAAAGAAAATAGGTGTGAATGGTGGTAAATTAGGAGAAAATGGAGAAGAAGAAGAAAGTCATTACTCAAATTAGCAATAAACCTCACCATATTTTATTTTTTTTAGCAATCGGTCATCATCGTGCAAAATGAATCCAAACCAGAGATGAACTTCAATCCTGTGGTCCCACCAATGTATACTGTAAACGATCAGTACAGACCAGACGCCAGCTTTCCATCTGTGCCAGCACCAGCATATACTGAAAACAGTCAGTACAGACCAGAAGCCAACCCTTCAGCTGTGGCAGCTCCACTCTACAACAACATTGATCTTTGCAGACTTCGTGTTGACTCTCCCTCTTTGGTAGCCAATAATAATGAGCAAAACAAGATCGCCTGAGAGATAAGGATGGTGAGGGATAGGAATGAGGCACAAGATTTAGAAGTGCTATAGAGCTTGTTTACTGTATTTAGTATATAGTCAGGGAATCAACAAAATTAGCACTTACTCATTTTTACCACAGAAACTAAAGGTTGTTGGACCAGTAAATGAGTTTTTCTACAATCCCAATGAGATAGCATTTTCCGCCCTCCCCCAAATTTTCTAACAGGTCACCTAAACTTAAACTTCTAGCCATATAAATGGCAGTAGCACACCTAATTGTTATTCTATAATAATGTACTAAAATGGTTTAGCAGAAAATTGCTAGGGGTCGTTTATAGGGGGCATGAATGGGGTTAATTCACGTGCACTTTTGGATGCTAACCCTTAGGCAAGCCATAGCCCTGTTGTAAATGTCTGCATCTCAGTTTTGGCTTACTCATGCAGCTTCATGTTAGCATTATACAAGAACACTTATACATGTAATTCTTATAGAATAGTCTGAATACCCCTGGAAATCCCTGACTACTCCTAGCAGATAAAGGCAAGACTCTCACTGCTCCCTCTCTGCAGCTTGATGAAATTTAAGACTGACTTTAGAGACCTGTTTATAATCTAACTTCCTGTTTGTTGGCTTTCGGCCCAGAGAGTGGAAGGAGCCAATGAATTCCTGCAACATGTCTTGTTCTGTTTAACTTGACTTTTTAATTTATATTTTTCATATACTTTGGAACAGCGTGAGCGGGCTCTGAGTTTTTCAGCCTGCCCAGCCAGACTAGACCACCAGCAGTAAAGAAAAAAAGCTCTTTATTAACTCAAAACAAAACTCCCTGAATCCTGTTACTTCACAGGCAGGGTATACAGGAAACAGTTTCTTGGTTTGATAAATAAAAAGTCTTGAGATGGGCCTGAAGCTGGTACCACCATGGCCCAAACACAGACTGCAAAGTCTTCATTAAACAAAGTAGCAAGGTCTGATCTAGAGAGCTGCATGGGAATGGGGCTGACGGGAATCCCATGGAATCTGTTGGGACCCTCCCTGGGTTGCAGGGTTCCCACAAGGATGGAAGCACCTCTTGTGGGGCTCCTGTAGTGTGTACCTGTCTCCTGGCTGCCTCCTCCTCCTCTTTCCTTCCAGGCAGCTGCACATGTTTCTTCACAAAGCCACGGGAAGTGGTTTTAACAGTGCCTGTGGTTGACTCAGAAGCCTACCCTCTGACATCTGAAGAAACACATGCAGCTGCCTGGAAGGAAGGAAGAGGCGGCCATCAGGAGACATCAGGTAAACGCCGTAGGAGGGGAAGTATGAACTTGGGATAAGAATGTAGGGAGGAGGCATACAGCATGAACTTGGGATATAGAATGAATGGGAGGGAGCACGTTGGGATAAAGAGGGGAAGGAGGGTCACAAACTTGGGATACAGAATGGAGGGAGGGAGGGGGCATGAACTTGGGACATAGGATGGAAAGATGGAGGAAGGAAGGGAAAGAGATGCTGAGGTGGGATTGAGCATGGATATCTGAATGAGAGGAAAAGAGAGATGGTGTATACAGGGAAAAGAAGAAAGAGAATTGTTGGGATAGTGAGGGTGAGAATTAGACATGGTGGTGGGAGAGCAGTGAGGTAGAGATGCAGGGGGAAGAGAGGGGAAAATGTTGGATGTGGTGGTGAAGAGGGAACAGTGGGATAGATAGGGATGTAAGAGGGAGTAATATTTAACATGAGAGAGAGATGAGCATAGTGCTGGAGAAGGGTGATAGAAGGAGAAATGTTGGACATGATGCTGGTGGGCAGGGGCGAAAGATGTTGCACAGGGTCCAGGGGATATGAGAGGGAGAAATGTTGAACTTGGAAGTAGAAGGAATGGAAGAGATATACCCTGGATCTCTCTTTCTCTTTCCCCACTCCCTTTGCAGCAAGGGAGAGAATGAGAGAGAGAGGTGATGAGAAAGAGAAGAAATGCTGTGCGGGGTGGACAGAGAAAAAAAAGAGGGAGATTGATCCAGGAGAGAAGGGAGTGAGGATTCTGTAATGAGAGGAAGTTATGCTGGACCATGGTAGGAGGAACCAATGAACAGCAGCCGAAGAAGAATTTGCAGAAGATAGGAAATCAGAAAAAAAGAGAAACTGAAACCAACTGATAGAAAAATAAATCACAGAGAACAAAGGTTAAAAAAAAAAAAAAAGGAATTTACTGACTGAAATACATTAGCTTTAGGAAATGTATATAGCAGTTGTCTTTGTATTCTGCTCAACAGAAAAAGACATGCATTTCTGGTTTTATAGAAACATAGAATATGACGGCAGAAAAGGGCCACCGGCCCAACAAGTCTGCCCGCTCTAAGGACCCTCCCCCTTAAGCACTTCCCCGAAGTGAACCCACATGCTTTATTTCTCCAGTGTTTAAGTATTTGTTGACCTTAGCCAAGGACCTCCTCCAAAGATGCCAGAACTCGCTTCTAACAAGCGTAGCAGTTGCTGGCAGCATCCTTGAGCCGCTGATGTGCCAGCATCTGTGGCTTAGGAACGTTGCTGCTGCTTGCCAAGCTTGGTAAAAGAGATTTGTGGCCACTTTCACAGGAAGTCTTCAGCTGACATAGCTTGAGGGTCCTCAACAGTTGGAGTATTTATATTTTATATGTACATTAGTGGCTGTGGCAGAGACCAATTACAAAGTATGTATTCTTCCCAATTAATATTTCCATATTAATAAAGGGCTTTTTTATAAAACGCGGCACAGCAAACACTCCAATGTCCATATGGATATCGTAGCGATTACTGCAGCAGCAGCCACTAGTGTGGCTTTGTAAAAGAGGGGGAAGTGTCTTTGCTTATTTTGTAAATTGGTCTCTACCAGAGCCTCTTAATTCAGAAGCATAATAACTGCTTGAGAAATTTATGGGGACAGGCGGAAATGGAAGAGATTACTTGTTGGGACGGATAGAGACGGATTTGATTCCAGCGGGGATGGATGGGGACGGATTCGATTTCAGCGGGGAGCAGGTATGATTTCTGTCCCCGTGCAACTCTCTAGTCTGATCCTAGCCAAACCTCAGACCAGGGCTCAGAAGTAATTAGCACTGGAAGGTGGCTTACCTCAACCAATTTTCTATCTAAAAGTGTAGTCAAGGAGTATGCTGGGCCACTTCTTCCTCCTCCTTACCTGGCCCTCATTAACCTAGCTCTGGCCCTGCCTCTTATACTTCCTGGTACTTGCCTCCCTGCCTCCTCTGTCCCACGTCATTTCCCCCTAGGAAGGAACTACAGTACCTATATTAAGATAGCTCTGACAATGTGAGGGAGTGTCCAAAAGGGGGAGTGGTGGTGTCCTCTAGACTCCCTCACATATTCCTTGAATTTTAGTGTGGTCTTTCGGCTTATTTTTTTTAATCTGTTGCTGAAATTGCAACTTTTTTTCCTGATTCCTTCCTATTTTGTTTTAGAGTACATTGTAAACTGCTCAGAAAGTTTGTAAATTGGATGGTATAGCAAATTTTTACTAAAATCTGGTAACCTTAAAGAAGTTGGGGTTGGCTAGAGGCTGCTGCTGGTGAAGATACACAACTGTAGAGGACTGTGGGAAAAGAGGTTTGAATAAGGAGGGAGGCAGGAAGAGATGATAGAATCTAGAGAAGGGAAAGGACAGTGGCATAGTTTTCTTACTCTTTGTGACTCTGTACAGCGCTGTGTGCGTCTGGTAGCACTATAGAAATATTTAATAGTAGTAGTAGTGAGGGAGGGAGGCGCCTGGGGCAATGGCACCAGGCATCATCATGCCGAGTGGACCTCTTGAAATGTTTGCTGGCATGAGCAGCATTTTCCTCCTCCTGCCTTGGCTCCCTTCTGATTTCACGTCCTGGTCCTGTGACCAGGAAGCGATGTCGGGAGTTGAGGCTGGCATGAGCAGGATGTGGAAGATGCTGCTCGCACTGGCGGATGTTTCAAGAAGTACGCAGGACAGGGTGGTGAGGAGGAGAGGCGGTGGCACCCCCCCAAGACAGGCCCCAAGGTGGTCCGCCACCCCCACCTCCCCTTACTACTGGGAAAGGGTATTGAGAAAGAAAGAGAGGCTATGAGGCTGGAGGAGCAGGAGCAGGGAGAAAATGAATGACAGAATGACCCTTCAGCATGTGAGATGGATCAGAGGGCCATCCGATGCAAATGTTACCAAACTTACAGAATTTCTTCATTTTAGTGCAGATAGTCCACGTGATGAACAAGGACACAGGGTATTTTGCTTTAGCCCTTCTGCTCTCTTGGAGAGGGGAGGGGTGATGCCTGGAGGCAGAAAAAACAAACTTGTCACTGAATGTACGTACAGTCTCGTCAACACAGCGTAAGTGCTTTATCAGAGATCGCAAAGGGTTGACAAGAAATTACTATTTCCAGTCGAGAGTCCAAAGATCATTGTAGTTCCGTCTCTCCACCTGCTCTTATTGGCTCAGAATCAAATCCTTCCCACTCTATAAGGAAGAAAGTAGAAAATAGAGAGATTCATACTGGTATCAAGAAGTGTCGGAGAAAGGTTAGTATTTGTCTGAATGTTTATATTTCTACATTATGTTCTCTTGTTCTGTTTTTTGGTCTGATTACTCACATTTCAAATTTATGCAAAGTTTCAAGTTTAATAATAATTTGATTAATCGCTTAATCTAAATTCTAAGCGATGTACATGTTAATAAAATTACAAAGTAAGGGGAATAATACAATAAATAAAAAGACTAAAACTAACAAGACTATTGACAAATTTGACAAAACTGGGAACATAAGGGAGGAGATGGGTTAGAATTACAATTTGTATAAAAGTTAAAGAAACAAATAAGGGGGATACATAAGGAGAGGGAAAAATAAAAAAGTTACTTCAATAAAATTGTAGAAAGAAAAATACCATGTGAACCATTTCTTCCTCCTCTTCCACTTCCCTCCATGCATGTGTATCATCTCTTCAATCCGCTTGCCTCCATCCATTTGCACCATTTCTTTCCTCCTCCCCATTTGTCAAGGAAATGTCTAAGCGATGTTCAGTCTAAAATAATATAGATGAGAAAGAGAACAAGTATAACATCAGAGCTGGGGAAAGGGATGGGACTTGATATACTGCTTTTTCTGTGTGATTACACAATCAAAGTGGTTTACATATTTTAGACAGTAACTTATTTTGTACCTGGGGCAATGTCCAGAGTCACAAGGAGCTGCAGTGGGAATTTAACTTACACCCTCAGGGTGCCGAGGCAGCTGCTCTAACCACTAGGCCACTCCTCAAAGTTATATTTTCTGCAAGATAAGGGGAAGGGAAGTACGTAAGGACGACTGTGTGGACCCAGCTCAAAAGTAGTCTGATTATGCTAATCAGAAAACAGAAATGTTTTAAAATAAGTCTTAAATTTGTGTTGGAATGCTTGAGGAGTGGTAACCGATTCCAAAGGTCTGGATCTTGAACTGAAAAGATGGATTAGTTCATGGTATCATAAACAATTTCTCTGAAAGAAGGCTCTACAAATCAGTTTTGTTGTGATGATCCGAGTCCCAAAAGCCCAAATGCTCTGCCCTAGACCCCGCCCCCATAATAATAGTACCGATTGTAATGCCATGTCTTCCATTCATTCTTCATATACACGCCATATAATCTTATTAACAATACATGTTTCAAGTTTCAAGTTTATTAGGTTTCTTGATTAATCGCTTAATCAGACTTCTAAGCGATGTACATATTAAAATTTACATTGGTTGGGAGACAATACAATACATAAAATACTTAAAAGGACAAACACACTCAATTTAACATATTCTTAACATTAGGAAAGGAGGAATGAAATACAATTCATAAAAGTAAAGAGAAGACGTTAAGGGAAAATACAAAAGGGTAACAAATTAAGAAATATAAAAAAAATAGAGTAATAAGATAATAAAATTAGTTTGTAAAAGCATCCTTAAAAAGAAATGTTTTTAAGTTACTTTTAAATTTTCCAATGGTAACCACATACTTAAACTACACAAAGCACACTATATGCAGAGAAAATTTTAATTAACTATCATTTATATTCTGCTTTTTTGAGAGAGGTCAAGGCAGAGGCAATGTCACCTCAGTAACTGCTACAGAAAATTTCCCTTCATTGCCAAAGAACTAATACAAAAAGCATAAGAATAGTAATACTGGGTCAGACCAGTGGTTCATCTAGCACAGTATCCTGCTTCTATTTTTTTAACTATTTAATTTTAATAAACATATTGCACAAACTGCAAAGCAATGTGAGTTCATTAACACCCACTCTCAGTACAAATCACTGCAAAAATGCAGGACAGTGGTCTTCACTCATTTTTAAGTTGGGTCTGTTTTGAATCCAAAAAAGCTGAAGGAGAGCCGTTGGAGATCTTCTTACTTGGGGCCACCAACAGCAAGCAGAGTTTCTGGACTTCCATTCTCACCAGAACACCTGGCCTCAGTCACACATGCAGAAAATAGAATAAAAACGTTACAAATACAGACCCACAAACTCAAGCCCTCTTTTGCTAAGCCACGGTAGAGGCTTCTACTACGGCCCACAGTGCTAAATACGCCGACTCTCATAGGATTTCTAAGAGCATCACAGCAGCATTGGAGCATTTAGTGATCCGGGCTGTGGTAGACACCTCTACCATGGCTTGGCAAAAGGGGGAGGGGGTAAAAGTGCTACTGTACACAAACAAAACCTTAATATGCCAGACTGCATACAGTATACAAGAGAAATAGAAAGAAATGTATTTAAACATAGAAACATAGAAACATAGAAACATAGAAAGATGACGGCAGAAAAGGGCCACAGCCCATCAAGTCTGTCCACTTACTGACCCACCCCATTAAGTCTGAGTGCATATGACTTAGTTCCTTAGCTCGACCTTCGTAGGGATCCCACTGGATGTCCCATTTATTCTTAAAGTCGAGCACGCTGGTGGCCTTGATCACCTGCACCGGAAGTTTGTTCCAATGATCCACCACCCTTTCTGTGAAGAAGTACTTCCTGGTGTCACTGCCAAATTTCCCTCCTCTAAGTTTCTTCCTGAACAGTCCAAAATATAAAAACAGGTGTAAATTTTCAAAATTGACATATTTCAATCACTAAATTGAAAATAAAAAAACATTTTTCCTACCTTTGTTATCTGGGAAAAAAATATTTCTAATCATCTTGTTCCCTCTGTGCTCTTAATTCTGTTTCCAAGGCCTCCTTAAGCATTTGCTGTTTCCTTCCTCTCCTTCTTCACTTTTTGCACTACGTCCATCTTTGGCACTAATTTTCATATTTTCTATTTTTCTGCCTCCATCTCAAATCTATCTACTTTTCCATTTCTTTCCCTCTCCTCCATCCATGTGCACCATCTTTTCCCCTCTCCTTCGACCATGTGCATAACATAAAAATTGATTTCTATACCGCAATACCATTAAGTTCTATGTGGTGTACAAAACAGAATAAAAAAACTGCACGTATACAGTTGAATATAATACATTAATTTCCTAAAAATTTTGTAAACAAATACATTTTCAATTGTCTCCTAAAATGCTGATATGACCACTATTAGAGAATTAAAATCTTTATCCCATATTGCAACTTGAAATGAAAGACATTGATGATATTTTTTATATTGACAAGCTTTGACTGAAAGAAAGGTATAAATACAGCATGTGTGTATCGAGAATGCTTTGAATTTATAAATGTGAACAAACCCATCTCTTCCCCTCACCTTCAATCCATGTGCACCATCTCTTTTCCCTCCCCTCTTGTCTTCAACCCCCTCCATCGATATGCCCCATTCCTCTCCTCTCTACCCCTTCCATTCAGCATCTTTCCCTTCTTCCTCCTCACCCCCAAGTCCCATCAAGTGACCCCCCCCCACCTCATTCCGAAGCCCCCCCACAACGGAAATTACAAGGAGGTTGCTGGTACAGCAGCGATTCTCTAGCACTGCCTGCAGCCTCCTCTGCATGGTTCCTTTGCTGTGATCCGCCCAACTGGAAACAGGAAGTTGCTTCAAGGGGAAGGGGAGGGGGCTAGACTGCGGCAGAAGAACAGTTCAGAGGGGGGATACTGGCAGCACCCTCCTTGCAATTTTTAAGATGAGGGGGGCTTTGGGACCCGGTGGGTAGCTGTGAGCCACAAGAGGTTCTACTACAAATTTGTTTTGGGGGGCATGGCCGTGACTCCCCTGTTCCAGTGCCTATGATCTGCGTGATCTAATCATGCAGTATTGAGTCAAATATCATGACAGAAATAAGGGTTCACTAGAGCTTTTGATTTTGTATACCAGTGTCCAAGCCAGGCTGAAAGATTTGAACAGCGGGGCCATAAGAATTGCCAGAATGGATTCTCTCTCCCACATGACTGGGCTAGAAAATCCGTTCTGTGAATTCAAATAACAGACATGAGAAAAAGCCATGTAACAAGCAAATAAGTTTTCATTAATGTTTCACATGCTTGAGGAGAGCCAATACAGGCCATCACAATTTCAGTGCTCTCCCAAGGGAGAAATCAATGACAACCAGACTTATACCCTATGTGACATCATTTGTTATAATTGGAATAAAATGGCACAGTTGATCACATGACTTCCTTTCAAAGAATGCCTTACATCAATGTTACATTTAAATCCTTAATTTTAATGTTAAGTCCATTCTAATGTTAAGTTTTTTAACCCAGCAAGGCAGCCTTTGACCCAATCACAGGTCTGATTTTGAATCTGGCATTCATGCTGAACCCGCGATCTTCATGGCCAATTCCAGGCCGCCAGAAGAGGGAGAAAGGCAGGAGAAATATGCAGGAAAGGCCCAGGCACCCAACATCTAGGTTGTTTACGCCTTTTTCACTTTCACTGTGTTTCAAATGATAAGATGTCCTTTGCCTTTTATTTTTTATACTTTGCTGCCCATTCTCAGGTTTCTCAATGTTTTAGTCTAGTGAGTTTTGACCTATTTGTTATTTTTACTCAGGGCCAACCTTTTGCCAACTTTTTTACTCTTGTTTTTTCAGTAAAGGTACTGTATTTTAGTTCTTTCACCTCCCTGTTTGCTCATTTTCCTTACATGTCTACTCTCCATCGGGCACCTCCTGTTGTACTCCTTAACGGTCTAAAGTAGAATTGGTCTTTTTTTCCACTACTCATGTTTTTTTCAATTTGTTTTTTTAAAGATTCATGATTAGCATCCTGCTAGCCACTTTAATCTCAAAGATTCAACAACTTCAATCTCGTAATAAGTTTGCTTTCCTACTACAATTCGATCTATCTGCGTCCTTTGATGTTGTCCACCATGAAATCCTAATTTACCAACTTTCTGAGATAGGCATTGATTCCACAGTCTTAGACTGGTTCTCAAAATTTTTACAATCCCGCTTTTACAGTGTTAATATGATTGGAACCATGTCTTCTCCTTGGAGACCGCTATGTGGTGTACCCCAGGGATCACCCCTGTCCCCTATTCTTTTCAACATTTATATGTCTTCTTTGAAATTCTTCCATCTATCTCTCTTTGAAACTCTATTTACATATGCAGATGACATCCTTATCCTTCTCAAGATAGATTCAAACCTCACTAACCTCATCGAAAATATAACAGCTTGCATAACGAAACCCCAATCCTGGGCCCTCTCTGTACAAATGAAGCTGAATGAGTCCAAAACAAAACTACTCTGGCTTGGCCCAAAATTAGATCAGTTACCCACGCTCATTCTACTACCTTCTGGTCCCACACTGCAGATTGAATTCTCAAGCAAAGTTTTGGCATTATTATTGACTCTACACCTTCCTTTAATGATCATCTCAACTCTCTGGTAAAAAAATGTTTTTTTAGTCTTCACATGTCGAGGAAAGTGAGATCCTGCTTCCGCCAACAACATTTTGCTGTCCTTGTACAATCAATTATTCTTTCCAGACTGGACTATTGTAATTCCATCTATCTAAGTCTAACCAAGAAAAATCTTCAAAGGCTTCAGCGGATCCAGAATACTGTGGCTAGGTTGATCTTCGGAAAAAGCAAATTTGATCATGTTTCCCCGTTTCTGTCAAAACTTCACTGGCTTTCGGTGATTTCTAGGACTCACTTTAAATGTACCTGCCTAATTTTCAAGATCCTACATGGCATTCTTCCTCCCCTAATCCCACTATCCCGGAAATCTTCAAGACCTGACACTATCAGATCCACCCACATACTCAAACTATCTTTCCCCTAGTTAAAAGGCATCATGTATGCAGGTAAATTAGGGAAATCCCTTTTCTTCAAATTCACTGAGTTTTGGAACAACCTCCCTGCCCCGCTGCTGAATCTAGGCTCATTCCAATTATTCCGTAAGCATCTGAAAACCTGGCTTTTCTCCAAAACGTAAAGCTATCTATTTAAAATGTAAAGCTAGCTATCCTCTTCATAACCTCTAATTTCTTATTGTGTCCTTCCCTCATTTATTGAATTACCTATAAACCGTGCCGAGATCTATCTTTATGGAGATGATGCGGTATACAAACTTAAGGTTTAGTTTAGTTTAGTGATTCTCATACTGGCTTTGTGATGCTTGTCCTTTCTTTGCTACCAACTGCATTTCTCAATACTGTAGTTGTTTCTTTTTAGGTATATCATTGTTAGCATTTCTTATACTTTATGTTTGGCACTCCTCTGTTGTTACTGCCCTTACATTTATTTATGTTGCTCTTTCTGATTGGTAATTATGCTGCATCCACAAATTTACTTCTGTCATGCTTTATTAACAGTTATATCTCATGCAATGCCCTATGATTTTACTTGTTCCTTTATATGTTTTTACATACACCTGCAGTTGCTCTTATGATTAGATCGTTATATTATTTATTTTTTATATTCCAATGTTATCTACACGATATTGGGTCATTGACTTTTACATTTCACGCAATGCCTTATGCTTCCATTTGTTCTTGTGTGTTTTTATTGGTTTTATTATTACAATTTCCTTTTTTATTAATATCTATTCATTTTATATTTGAGTGTCATTTGTATGCAATTTGCTTTTATGTAAGATTTTATGGTTTTAATATATTCTTTTATATGTTGCTATTCTCCAATAGTGTCCCCTGAAGAACACATCTTCCCAAACGCCAAAACTGGGATTCCTTTTGGGACCCTTTGTTCTGAATAAAATAAAAAATAAAATCCCCATTTTTGATTTCTGAAGTTTTTTCAGGATTTTCCCGGATCAGCTGAATTTGAAGTGTGTAATGCTGATTATTGATTGGTCAACTTGTACCGGAAGAGACATCTGAAACAGCGCAGCGTTATTAGCTGCGTTCTGTATTCATTGTGCTGGGGCTGGTCTCAGCGTGGCTGCACTATTCATGGTTTTTGGATTGATCCCCTGATAAGCCAGAAGAGTGGTGAAACAAGGTTGCTTGTTGGGATGATAGAGAGACTTGACAGCATTGGAGCTTAAGTTGTCTTTTCAGATAAGTCCTTGAACGTGCCTCTGAGTGACTTTGCCCTTTCTTAACTTAAGCTGTTAAATGAGGGAGGTTTTGTTTTTTTTTACAAGTTTTTCTAAGTACCTTTGTGTCTTACACTGCTACGTAAGTCTGAGGCTTTTTCTCCCTCTGATATTGGGTGCCTGCAGGGTTGGAGTTGGGAGGTCGCTTGTTGCCATGATCAGACAACAATTTTTTGATTTGAAAAGACATCCCCTTGCCTTTTCTTCTTGTTCTCATTCAATACATCTGCCATATAATCTGTCCCAGCCATCAGAAGTTGAGGAGGGTGGATCCACTGCCTCACTCTCCAGGGTGAACAGGCGAGAGAGACAGAACTGTGCCACAAAAGGACGTCGCCATAGCAGCCCTGATACCTAAAGTAGCTGCATCATAAGGTTTCCTGAGGATCACATCCACCCGGTGGTCCTGCACCACCCTCACTGGGGAGAGAGGCACAATTAGTTACCTGTGCAACCAAATAATCCACCCTCGGTTAACCCAAAAGCTGCTGACTCCTTTGCCACAGGATACAAGCGGGACATAGCTCTATCAATTTTCAAAGAACCCTCTGGAAAGTCAAACTGCTCTGAGACCAGAACACTCATATCAGGGTACCAGGGAAAGGTAGCTGACTGCGAGCAAACACCACATAGCCAGGAGGAAGAAGTGGACGGAGCCGGCTGAGTGACTAGATTCAATTCCTGCAACAACTCAGAAATAAGGTCCAGTAGAACCACGAACTTAAATAAGCGCAGGACAGTAGAATCATCCACAGGATCCAAGACCCCAGAGGGATCCGCAGATCCAGCACACTGCCCCTGATCTCCCGCTCCAGGAAGCGCTGTACCTGCAAACAAGGGATCAATAAGGGAAACATTAGCATCCGGGTTCTCTAGATCAGGATCAGGTAGTGCAAAAGCTGCAGCAGGATGAGGCAAGGCCGTGCCCAAAGGCACCACGCCACTAAGACGCCGCGGAGGCAGATTGAGACATGGGGGAGAACACATGTTCTGAAACTCTGACCACAAAAATTTCATAAATTTAGAGAAAAAGTGTCTGGCTTCTGGGGTGGAAAGTCACCTTTAGATGACTTGCATTTGCTTTTCTTAGGTTGCAGAGGATCCACAGTCTGGCTGACGGAAGTACCAGCCATGCTGAGCCCCGAAAGCAACAATGGCCACCCCACAGGGATAGTTGAGCATTTGGCCACCTGCTTCAGCAGGGGAAAAGCTAAGTTGGATGCTGTAGCCAACCTCCCACGAGCTGCACCTCAAGGACGCTCTAAAAGCTCTAAATTTGCGCAATCCAGGCAAGAATCCACATGAGGAGAGCCTAAGGACTCCATCCCAGTAGGTTTCCAGGCAAAATGTACAGTTTTGAAGGAGCAGGGAACTTTAGGAAAAAAGATTGCTAAAAATCAAAGATGGCCACTGTTACAAAATTCACCCCAAAATCGTGATATTTTTCATACTTCCCAAACTGTAAAAACAGTGATTTTAGGATTTTTCAGGAGAGGGAACACGGGAACATCCATAAACCTTCAAAATTCCACTTTTCCAACCTCCTCCAATGTCTCTCACATGCTGTCATCCTGTGTAAACCTTGTGACCTGACAGGATCTGTGCTGCAACCTACTTTCAGCTCTCACAATAACTGGATGAGAAATTTCACTGCCACAATGTTGGAATGTTTCTGCAAAGCTGATCTTCGAGCTGTCAGTCAGACTCCTATGTCTGACTACAACTCCACCAGGAGGGGTGGAGGCACAATGACATTGCCAAGCCTCCTAAGGGCAACTAACAGCCTGTGCTCGACCCCCTGATTAACAGTAGGTGAGACCACCTCAGGCATGGCCCTGAGCTCTAGAGAAACTATGCAGGCTAGCTAACATGTATCCAGTGGAATTGGCCTATTCGCTACAGACCGAAGTCTGTGAATTCTCAAGCAGGCAGAGCTTCAAAATTGCTCCAAGCACTAAATTACCCAAAAAGGGACAAAATTTCATCAAGTTAAAAATAATTAAATGGGGAGAGCAGAACAAACACTCCTGCAGGCACACATGCAGAAGGAAAGAACCAAAGGTGGATCTAGAGAGCCCAGTGCAGAACAACAGAGGCAGAGTGAAAAATCTGGAGTGGATTCCTTCTGCGACTATGGGGAAATAACCCTACTGTCTAGAATGTCTCACCTCTTACAATGGAAAGTAAATAAATAGTATCCAATTCAGGGCAAGACATTTCAGGTTGGAGATTTTGTGATGGTCCTAGATTTCTGTCCACTCTGTCCTGGTGCATTATGAGTCTTGCAATACTGATTTCAGTGGACAGAGTTCAATTTAAATGTGCTTGTGTTGCTTTCAAAATCCTATATGGTATCTTTACTCCTCTTATTCCTTTATCTTGGAATGTTTACAGATTCTCTTTTGCAAGAGGCATCCAACAATTTAAACTCTCCCTTCCTTCTAGAAAAGGGATTAAAGGAGTCAAGACTTTCAGTCAATCTTTGGTTTTTAAATTCTCACAACTTTGGAATGATCTTCCTTTTATTTTAAGGAGTTCTGGTTTGCTTCAATCTTTTCGTAAATCTTTAAAAACCACTCTTTTGCCTTTTACTTCCACGGTTCTGTTGCCCTTGTGGGGTAATCGAGACCTGGATCCTGATGCTTCCAAACTATACTTACAGCGCTGGAATGCTCGTGGACTATGCTACGTGTGAGATGTGGTGTCAGAGGAGGGAGTGCCTCATTCTTTCCAGGATCCACAGGTAGCAGGTCTCTTGGAGGCTCGGGATTGGCTTTTCTACCGCCAGGTGTCTCATTATGGAGGCACGTGCGAAGTTCAAGCTGGGATGTCTCTGCTTCAAGGTACTATCTGGTCTAGCCCCTAAATATATAGCTGACCTCTTCTCCTTCTCAACCAACAGACATAAGAGAAGAACACACCTGAAGTTCGTTTCCCCATCGGCTAGAGGATGTAAATTTAAGAGACACCATCAACAACTTCTATCATATCAAGCAGCCACATGGGGCAAAGACCTAGAAAAACTAATTATACACGCAAATAACTATGGTGAATTTAGGAAACATCTAAAAACATACCTGTTTTTGAAGTACCTAGGTAACGAATCTGCACAATCGACCCCATCACAATCTCACTCCCCCAAATCCGATCCCGTAAACTGTCAACCACTAATCTCTAGCTATGAATGTTCCATTCAATTTGTAGAATCTTCTAATTCATTGTAAACCGCATTGAATCTTTCTAATTCATTGTAATTCATTGAATCTTTCTAATTCATTGTAAACCGCATAGAACTTCACGGTCCTGTGGTATATAAACTGTTATTATTATTATTATTATCTCCATTCTTTGGATGCTGCTTCTTTGAATGAAGACAGGGCGGATGTGGTGTGTGAGACTTTGACTTTGTCCCTCCTAACTCGGATTAGCTTATCTTTTCATCAAGTCAGTTTGGGCTGCTTCATGGAACCTTGGGATCCTGAGGTAGTGGCAACTGTGCGGAACAAGGATCTCCCCGTCTGAACATATCACGGACCCCGGAGTTCGTCTTCTTATGAAACATCTTCTTCGGATGACTCGCTCTGTGGTACTGCAGGAGCAGCACTTTAAGTTTTTTTTGCGGCTGCATGTCTCACCATTCCGGGCCTATGTTTCTGGATATGCCGCTCATGCTCAGTGTCCTAGGTGCCAGTCCACCCCTGCAGGCTTGCTTCACATGTTTTGATCTTGTGACCGCATTCAGACATTCTGGTCTTTTGTAGCACTGTACCTGCAGTCTGCTCTGCACAAGCAGATTCCTTTGAGAGCAGATGTTCTGCTCTTTTCTCGGGGGGGTTCATTTGGGCTTGTCTAGAGGGGGCAACATGTTATTGCAAAAGGCCTCCTTGTTGGCCTGGAAGTGTATCCTTCTGTTGTGGCGCCAAGCTGAAGTGCCTACCCTTACTATGTGGAGAAATGAATTGTTTACTTTGTTGAAATTTGAATATCTGGATGTTCGGAAGGGAGGTCCTGGGCCATGGAGGAAATTCAGGGGAATATGGGCTCCCGTTTGGGAGGGATTGTCCCCTAGAGCTCGAAGTTCTTTATTGAATTTTTGACACTGGAGTGCCGGGGGGAGGGGGGGTTCTAGCAGGGGGTGAGGTTGGTTTCTGTGGGTCTTCGTGAAGGAATGACGTGAAAGACCTGACTGTTCCTGCTATTTCTCTTTTTAGTTGTTGTTGGTGTGTTGTTGTATTGCTTGTAATTTATAGACCCGAAAATTTAATAAAAATGATTTTATTTTTTTTTTTTTTAAAAACCCATTCTATTTGCTAAATACTTTGAAAATTAACTTTCATGAAATATCGCCATTATTCCTTACAGTTTCTTACAGTTAAGTTAACGGCTGTAAACTGAGTAAAGATTTCTTAGAATGGTGACTTAGATTCGATTAGAAAACCACGCTTGTGATGCAAATTCAAAGGCAGGACTGTCTGAAAATCTCCAGCCTGGAAGTGGATAACTTAACATCTATGAATAACAGCCCATTTATTTCACATCGCCTCCTTTAAAAATAAGCCAACCTTTATTTGCCCTAAACATGGACTGGCTTCCAAGAACCACCTACTCCTGCCCATAAAAAGGCAGTGTTAGGGATAAGGAAGGTTCCCTCGATCTCTATGAAAACAACTTCTGTTAAAAAAAAAAAAGAAAAAAGATATTCCAGCTCACCAGAGAGCTGCTGGCTTGAAACTCTCAGCATTGCACCGACCCAGCTGCTGGAACTACAAGGAAACATATTAGGCACTGAAAATTAATGCACATAGCATTCTCTTTGTCTGCTAAAAATAGCCACACATGCTAAACTACTGTTAAAGAAAGAAAATAAAGCAGAAAGTTGCCTTTAAATCACTCCACCCTTTATCACTTAACTGCCAGCTTCCGTGCGTTGCAAACTCAAACTTCATCAGATCCTTTTCGTGGCTCCTAAAGGTCAGCAGTAAGGTAGGGAGTGACATTTTTTTATTAGACTCATACCAAAGGACGTAATTTATATATTGTATTCTGGTAAATTTTATGTCCCTGCTCGTTTTATATTCTAAGCTTTGTACCTGGAGGCAAGGGAGGGGGTGGGGTGGTCCACCCCGGGTACAGACTTTAAAGACCGTTGATAAAGAGAGCGCTCTGAATAGGCTTCTTAACGACCCATGGGGCTTTCCCTCTATATATTAGGGGGGGGGGGTGAAAAATGATCAGCCCCAGGTGTCACATACCCTAGGTCCCCCACTGCCTGGAGCAGTGGGTAACTTTCACGGGCTCAAAAGGAGCTCACTGGGCTCAGCCCAGGTTCTCAGCTCTCTGCACCAACCATTAGGGGGCTCTTCTGCTCCTTCAAAATGTAGGCTCCACATCATTTGCTGTTCCCCTTGTATATCCAAAGCAGTGGGACTTTTTCCAAGTTTATTAAAACTTTCTATCCTTTTCATTATGGTAAAACCTTCTTGGCAGCTTACAATTCTAAAATAAAAATTTTTAAAAGGGGAGTGAATCATAATTAGACTAGAGAGTGGGGGCAGACAATATAAATACATTAATTTTTAAGATAAAGAAGAGGTTGTGTGCTTGTCTTCCTGATTTCCACAATTCATTGCAAAGATCATCGAGAAAAGTTCCTGGAGGAAAAGTCCATAAACTGCTGTTGAGACAGTCATAGGAAAAGCCACTGCTTGCCCTTGATTGGTGGCATGGGGTGCTGCTACTATTTGAGGTTTTGCCAGGTATGTGTGACTTGGATAGGCCTTTGTGAAGATGGGATACTGGGCTAGATGAACCATTGGTCTGAGCCAGTAAGGCTATTCTTATGTTCTTCATTGAAAAGCATTATCATAAAGAAGTTTTAGCTCGATTTTAAATGGTCTCAAATTAGTTTGTAGCAGTATTGTTTTTGGCAAAGAATTTCAAAGAGTAGGACCTTGAACTAAAAATGAGGAATTGCATATATGCAGTGGCGTAGCGAGGGAGGTTGGGCCCCCTGTATTGCCATGCCACGCGCCCCCCACTATTCCCCACCCTCAACTCTTCCCCACCACTTGAGTGCGCCCTCGCCCCCATGTACCTCTTGAAATGTTCACTGATATGAGCAGCATCTTACATTTGCTGGCCTCGGCTTCTACATCCCGATCCCATGAGAAGAAAGTGACGTCAGAAGGGAGCTGAGGCCATTGCGACTAGCATGTGAAAGATGCTGTTCGTGCTGGTGAACATTTAAAGAAGTACACATGGGAGCAGAGAGAAGGAGAGGTGCCAGTGCCCCCCCCCCCCATGAAGAAGGCCGCTGGGGTGGCCTTCCCTCCTTTTACTAGGCCACTGTGTATATGCTCAATATATGTTGGAATCACTGTTTCTGATCTAGAGATCTTAAGTGTTCGATATGGTGAATATGGAATCAGAGGTTTTGAGAAGTAAAGTGGTTCATTAAAGCTGTGTGTCTCAAACTTTCATGAGCTGGGGCACACTAAGGGTAGTGGCCACAACTCGAGGCACAAGGAATGTCCGCGCATGTGCAGAGGCCCTCCAGACAGGCCCTGAGATGCCAGTACGGGGTGCCTGCAGGAAAGAGGGCCGAAGAGAAGGAGAGGAGCTGGTGCCGGCTGATTGCCTACAGCAGTGTTTCTCAACTACTTCAAGCTAAGTACCCCCTAACAAATATCAACTAATTACCCCCAACCACAGACCTTCCAAGCTCTGCCTTAGGCCCACCCAAGCTCTGTCCCAGATCCCACCCTCTTTACTAATTGTAATGCACTTTTTTTCCATTCAGTTTTCATATGCACACAATATACACAGCAGATAAAAATTCTTAAAACTTGACACATTTCGATCACTATACTGAAAATAAAATCATTTTACCTACATTTGTTATCTAGTGATTTTATTTTTCTGTGCTTTTAACTATGTTTCCAGGGCCTTCTTATATTTTGACTGTTTTTCTCTCCTTCTTCACTTTCTGCCTTGCATCCATCTATGGCATTAACTTTTAACATTTAATTTTCTTCTTTCTTCTCAAAATCTACATCTCCATGTCATACCTTTCCTTTCTATCTCTCTCTTCCCTCCCCGTTTCCATGGTCTGACATTTTTCTCCTTCCCTCCATCCTCCCTAGTAGTCCATCTCTTTCCTTTCCTCCCAGTAGTCAGACACCTCTCTCCTTCCCTCCCTCCTCTCAGTGGTCCAATATAAGAACATAAGCCATGCCTCTGCTGGGTCAGACCTGAGGTCCATCATGCCCAGCAGTCCACTCATGTGGCGGCCCATCAGGTCCAGGACCTGTGTAGTAGTCTTCTATCTATACCCTTCTATCCCCTTTTCCTTCAGAAAATTGTCCAATCCCTTCTTGAACTCCAATACCGTACCCTGTCCTATCACTCCCTCTGGAAGCATGTTCCAGGTGTTCACTACCCATTGGGTGAAGAAGAACTTTCTAGCATTGGTTCTGAATCTGTCCCCTTTTAATTTTTCTGAATGCCCTCTCATTTTTGTAGTTTTTGAAAGTTTGAAGAATCTGTCCCTCTCCACTTTCTCTATGCTCTTCATGATCTTGTAGGTCTCTATCATATTACCTCTAAGTCTCTGCTTCTCCAGCAAAAAAAGCCCCAGTCTCTCTAATCTTTCAGCGTATGAAAGGTTTTCCATACCTTTTATCAAACGTGTCGCTCTCTTCTGAACCCTCTTGAGTATTGCCATATCCTTCTTTTGGTACGGCAACCAATATTGGACGCAGTACTCCAGATGCGGGCATACCATCGCCCGATACAACGGCAGGATAACTTCTTTCGTTCTGCTTGTAATACCTTTCTTGATTATTCCTAGCATTCTATTCACTTTCTTAGCAGCTACTGTGCATTGTGCTGACGGATCCATTGTCATGTCCACTATTACCCCCAAGTCCCTTTCTTGGGAACTCTCACTCAATAACAGCCCTCCCATCATGTAGCTGTACCTCGGGTTTCTGTTTCCTACGTGTAAGACTTTACATTTCTCTACATTGAACTTGATCTGCCATCTCGTCACCCCCTCCCCTAGTTTGTTCAGGTCCCTTTGCAAATCTTTGCAGTCCTCTTTAGTCCTAGCCCCATTAAATAGCTTGGTGTCATCTGCGAATTTTATTACTTCACTCTTCGTTCCCATTTCTAGATCATTTATAAATATATTGAATAGCAGCGGTCCAAGCACCGACCCCTGCGGAACACCACTTGTGACCTTCCTCCAGTCCAAGTAGTGGCTCTTCACTCCTACCCTCTGCTTCCTGCCCGCCAACAAATTCCTGATCCATCTGTATACGTCTCCTTCCACCCCATGGTTCTTTAGTTTCCGAAGTAAGCATTCCTGGGGTACCTTGTCAAAGGCTTTTTGGAAATCTAAGTATACAATGTCTATGAGGTCTCTTTTGTCCATCCATTTGTTATTTCCTTCGAAGAAGTGCAACAAGTTTGTCAGGCACGATCCTTCCTTGCAGAAGTCATGTTGGCTTGTTTTCATAAGTTTATGCCTCTCTAGATGCTCCTCAATGCTATCTTTAATCAGCGCTTCCGCCATTTTCCCCGGAACCAGGGATATCTCTCTTCTTCCTTTCCCCCCTTCCCAGTCTGCAACAATGCATAGTACCTAGTAATAATCTTTTTCTAATTCATATTCTCCACTTCTTCCTACTGTTTGTGGCAACTGTAACCAATTTTTAATGGGAGATGAAAACAATAGATGACAAACTTGCAAATAAATATGAAAATCAGTAATGACTGTCCATTGTTTAAGATCTTCTATGGGGGCAGGAGGGGGAGATGAGCCTGTGAGGTTAATTCCCTTTCTAGTACGGTTGTTGAAGTTTCACAATGCATGGGGACCTGTGGCTCGTCCCCTTTTAAAATTAATGAAAACACATTAATTAGTTAGGAGTTTCTTATAGCAGAACAAACACTCCCGAGTGATTCTGTTAAAAATTTCTTTAAAGTTTTTGAGAAAGGTATTTCGTGAGATTATTTTGTTCTTTCTCAATCCTGTATATATTTTTGGTGTTATTAGATCTTTACCCTTGGGCAAGGCTCCAGGACTGGATGGCTTTGCAGCAAAATTTTATAAACAGTTTATGGGGCTATTATCTCCAATATTACAAAAAGTGTTTAATGATATCTTGAAAAAGGGTGAAATATCACAATTTATGCTTGAGGCAGGTGTTACAGTTTTACCGAAACCTGGGAAAGATCTAACTTTATGTAATTCTTATAGTCCCAATTCTTTATTAAATATTGATGCTAAAATTATTGGCAAAGATCCTGGCAAATAGAATTAATAAGGTATTGAATAACTGGTGAGTGAAGATCATGTGGGATTTGTACCAGGTTGAACTACTGGAGATAATGTTAAACGAACAGTATAGATCAGGGATCTCAAAGTCCCTCCTTGAGGGCCGCAATTCAGTCGGGTTTTTAGGATTTCCCCAATGAATATGCATGAGATCTATGTGCATGCACTGCTTTCAATGCATATTCATTGGGGAAATCCTGAAAACCCAAGAAAGCAGCCCTCAAGGAAGGACTTTGAGATCCCTGGTATAGATTATGTGGTGGGCTAAAAAGAATAAGATCCCCTTAGTACTGTTGACGCAGAGAAAGCGTTCGACAGAGCAGAGTGGGGTTTTCTATTACAAACGCTTGAGTATTATGGATTAGGCCCAAATATGAGACGATGGATATCTGCTCTTTATTCTACTCCAACAGCTAGAATTAAAATAAATGGAGGATACTCAGAGGCGTTTTCGTTACATAGGAGTACACAGCAAGGTTGTCCCCTATCCCCAATATTCAACTCCAAACCTCCACTTAAACTGCCTTCAGTTGTCTGGGATCTTAATGTAGTTCTCACCAGTTTGATGAAGCCACAATTTGAAGTTTGTGCTCCCTTTTTCTCGAGTCCCAACACACTCCTCTCCCTCCCTCTATTCTGTGCCTCAACTAGGTGCCTCCCTCCGATGGGTGTTTACCTTCTGGACGGCTCCTTCCTCCTCACTGCTGCATTCATTTCTGTGCACAAAGTTGCAGGTGGTGGCTCCTATGCGTGTCCTGTGCTTGAACTGGAAGCCTTCTCTCTGACGTCGCAATGTCAGAGAGAAGGCTTCCGGATGAGGTGCAGGATGTGCAAGGAGCCGCCGCCCGCAACTTTATGCAAAATGCGGCAGTGAGGAGGAGGGAGCCGGCCAGAAGATGGTGGGAAATAATGAGGAAAATGCCGCATCACATCGCAGGCTGCATAAAACGGCCAGGCGGGCCAGATTTGGCCCACGGGTCTTATGCTTGACACCAGTGCCCTAATGAAATAATGTAAATCCTAGACATGGCTAGACTCTTCTAAATTGTAAATCACATTGAACTCCTCCTGGGGCATAGTAGTGATCTATAAATAACTAATGTAATGCAACAATGTAATGTTAAATTGCCGCTAATTGGAGTTAACTGGTACTTGCATGCACAACTTGGTAGGTTCAAAAGTGTTACGAATTATGTCCAGTGCACGTATAAAAGTAGGTGTGGATTGAGCAGATCATGGGCCTTTTTATGAGCTATGAGTAAGTTTTTGATTTATGCGTCACTGTGTGCACAACTTAAGCGAAGGCATTTAGCTGGCATTCATGGGTGTTCCTAAAGGTTGAGTGGCACTTAGACAGTGCTAAGCATGATTCTGTACAGAGCGCATAACAGAGATTTGCGCTAAGCTCCGCACTATTTGGCATTGCCTTTTAGGCAGCATATTTAGAATCAGATCCTGACAGATTAGCATGAGCCCTTATCACCTACACAACAGTAAGTGCCCCATGGCAGTTGCCACATGCTAATGGGAAAATTAGCATATGACTGTCAAACAGAAAAGGCAAGGGAGGTGTCTTTTCAACCAATGATAAAGTCTTAAGCTGAAGGTCGCTGAAGACTAAAAACGCGGCAGTAAACAGGCAGCAGCGTGCAGAGCGCTACGAAACCAGTTTCATAGCACTCTGCCCACTGCTGCCTGTTTACTGTCATGTTTTTAGTCTTCAGCGACCTTCAGCTTAAGACTTTATCATTGGTTGAAAAGACCAATGCCTTTTCTGTTTGACAGTCTATACTGAAAACACACCTTTTTAAAGACACTTTTAATTTCTAGTATTATTTAATCTTTTCTTAGCATTTTAACCTTTAATCTAACCCTTCCCTTATGTTTTTTGCCCTATTTGTTTTCTTAACTAAGACAGATGTAATCTTTTCCCTTTCTCTCCCTCCACCTCAAGTCTGTCCTGTCTCAAACTTATGTTATTGAGTTTTAATTTTGTATCTCGATATTTTATGTTTTATTTTGTACATCGCTTTGTAATCAGATTTAGCGATAAATCAAATGTTAATAAACCTTGAACCTTGAACCTATTCTGCTGCCTGTCTGCTCAAAATTAGCATATGGCCATTATTGCAGAATTAAGAAAACAGCCATTTACCGGCAGCACTAAAATTGGTCGTAGCACACGTGAAAAACCCATGCTGTGGACAGTGCAGGACACCTTTTAGTGCTGTTCAGTAAAAAGGGAACCTTATTGTTTTAGTGTTGTTTGGTTGGGGGTTTTTTTTAAGTAAGATGGGGAAATCTGAGAGGAATATTTTGGACTGTTTTGGTTTTTAATGCAGTCTGCCTTGAACTAAAAAATAAAATGGAATATACAGGTACATATCAAATTAAATTAAAACCTTCCTGCACTTTAGTTAAAAAAAAAAAAAAAGTCCTTCTCTATATATGACGGAGACCGAGAAAGAGAGTAGAGCAGCGCTGCAAGGAGACAGACAATGAAAGGAAGTCACGGAAAGACAGGCAACCCAGGGTAGTGGACAGTGAATAGAAAATGATACAGAGGAACTGGTTAGCTGAAAAGAAGTGGGAAAGTGACGCTAGTTAGAGGAAACCATAATGAGTAATTGCTGGAATCCAACAATTGTTAAAAAGGGAAGTGCGAGAACTTTGCTTACTTAGCTGGGGAAAGAAGAAATGAGTCAGGGAAGTACATGTCATATGATTCATTGTTATTGAACTATTCCGAACCAGGATCACTAAAGTGAAAGGACACTTTAGAGAGAGAGACTGCATGGAGGAGGAGAGGGGCAAGACAGGAAAAGATGTTGCATGGGAGGGGGAGAGGGGCAAGACAAGAAAAGATGCTGCATGGGAGGGGGAGAGGGGCAAGACAGTGAGAAATGTTGGACATAGCAATGGAGGGTAGAAAAGATGAATTGGTAGACAAACTGGAGATAAAATCTAATTTGATGATAAGAACATTAGAAAAGCCTTAATGGGTCCATCAAGCCCAGTAGCCCATTCTCACGGTGGCCAAACTAAGTCACTAGTATCTGGCCAAAACCCAAGGAGTAGCAAGATTCCATGCTACTAAGATGAATAACCTGAAAATACTGGACTACCTTGTATATGCTGGACACTTTAACACATATTTTCCCACAGCCTAAAACAGCCTTCCTTTACAAGCTAACCAGATGGAATAGCCTGTACCTTGCTATCTGTTAACACATGTATCCTTTTGAAATGCTAACCCTGCTGGCCTTTGCTACAAAGTTCTTGTCTCCATTCCCTGCTGGGAGGATACTTCTCCAAGGTTTTGTGGCCATTGTTCATTTGTGCTGAGCCATTATCAGTGCTGTATGACATATGCAAGAGTACTTAACATATGCAAGGCACCCCGAAAAGCCATAAAACACCCATAATAAACAACAACCCCGAAGGACGAAGGGGGAGTAGGGATGTGGGGGAGTAGGGATGTGGGGGCCTGGTACCAAGAAAGGACTTTTACAACACAGGCTGGACATTTGCTGCCTCTTTGTTTCAACATTCTACATAAGATTTTCTACAAGGACGCTATCCTGAAGATGATGTACAGTGTTGTAAAACCACAAATCAGCATCTGCAAGGTGATAAGGATTCCAGACATGGAGGAAGAAAGTTCAAGAAGTGCCCTCTGTTCCTGCTCGGGGCCCCCCTCCTGGGAGTAGAGGGGGAGTAAGGGAGGCATAGACTGGGGGGGGGGGGGGGGTGGAATAGATAGGTATACATTTTTGTATTAATAGGGAAGTATAAGACCAGAGTTTGGGGATGTGCCTTTTTGGAACAAAAAAAGAATTTCTCTATATAAAAATCCATGCATCACAGGTAAAATCAGAGAGATTGACTCAGATATACCGGCAGGAATGTGCTAGCCCCCTGTCTGGCATATCAGTGTAAGTTCTACTCTCCATTGCATATTCTGAACTGACAATATAATATTTCTTCTGCTATGTCTTTGCTGCTGTAGTTTTGTAAGTTTTTATACTAACAATAAAAATATTGTCTCTTTTGGAAAATACAATGCCGTCTCGTAGTCATTCCAATGAGGTAAAATAAGTGCCATTACTTCACTACTGATCCAGGGCAAGCAGTGGCTTCCCCCATGTCTTTCTCAATAACAGAATCCTCCGAATCCAAAAACAGCACTGTGGGGTTGGTCTACTTCAAGAAGATGGACCGCAGGAATGCACCTTGGTACCACAAACTGCTAGGTAACACAGAAGAAAAGAAATGTGGAACCAGTCCCTGGACCTCCAAGAGCTAAAATCACAAAATTTATTGGTGTGTAAAACAATTAAAATCAATCACAACAATATAAAAATGGAACTGCATGAACAATGACCAGACCCTACATGGGCCGTGTTTCGGCTTTACATAGCCTTCCTCAGGGGGGTCCTTGAAATGCAGTAACAAAAGAATCAAAAGACAGTAGATCTGTGAAATGAGTACCACATACTATCTTGCAACTTCCTCCAGGATCTTGTCCAAACCTTTCTTAAAGCCAGCTATGCTATCTGCTCTTACCACAACCTCTGGCAATGCTTTCCAGAGCTCAACTATTCTCTGAGTGAAAAAAATTTTCCTCCTAATAGATGCTCCCATCAACAGCCCAACACGTTTTGCCACACAAGGATGTTTCAGGGGCATGTAACTAAAAAAAAAAAACAATTTTATTTTCCAAAAAAATCAATGCATAAGGCAATACGGCCCTCCTTTACAAAGCATTTTAAGCCGCACCTTCAAAAAGATATAAAAAGGATGGAGTCGGTCCAGAGGAAGGCTACTAAAATGGTGTGTGGTCTTCGTCATGAGGCGTATAGAGACAGACTTAAAGATCTCAATCTGTATACTTTGGAGGAAAGGCGGGAGAGGGGAGTTATGATAGAGATGTTTAAACATCTACGTAATGTATATGCGCATGAGTCGAGTCTCTTTCATTTGAAAGGAAACTGCAAAGAGAGGGCATAGGATGAAGTTAAGAAGTTATAGGCTCCAGAGTAATCTAAGGAAATACTTTTTTACAGAAAGGGAGGTAGAGGCATGGAACAGTCTCCCAGAAGAGGTGGTGGAGACAGAGACTATGTCTGAATTCAAGAAGGCCTGGGATAGGCATGTGAAATCTCTCAGAGAGAGAAAGAGATAATGGTTACTGCGGATGGGCAGACTAGATGGGTCATTTGGCCTTTATCTGCCATCATGTTTCTATAATCCCAAGTTATACATTATTTTTTACCTTCCTATCTTTTGTATGTTTCCTGTAGGTTGTAAGCCATGATTCCAGTAGTAACTGAAGCCAATGGGATGGTGGTAATCACTCATGTTATCCCTTCAACTGGTCAACAAGCAGGTCAGGTGGTACCCAATGTCCATCAAATTGCCTCATGCCAGGTTCCAGTGGCTCTGCAGAAATTCTTCAAAGGAGAGCCAAAGACTCTGGGAGTACGTTTATGTCTTAACCATATTTTTATTACAATTAAAGCAACTACCACAATGTATTCAATGATTGTCACAGAGAAACCACATGTGTAATCCCTTCATCAGCATCATGACATTTGAGCAACTTAGTTCAGATTAAGTGCAAATGTATCCAAACTGTAGACATCAAACTCAGACGAGGGGCAGGAAGGTGCCTAAATGGATCTCATTCTATCAAGGACAGTTTCTATCATAGAAAACTAGTGTAGCAGCACAAAAACACACATGTAATTTAGGCGTAAACAGTTATATTCCTCATATCGGTTTGAATACACCTAGATTTGACTGGGATAAATCTATGGCAGATTTGTGTTTCAGATGTAGTTATCACAAACTCGCACTTGTGTGACCACCTTAAATTTGAATTCCAGTGATATTTACATGGGATGACTTTATAATGGCAACACACAGAAAGTTGTCAGAGGTGAACAAAGATGAGATTGTTGATGTTGTCACTGAGAATGGCATATAAATTTTAGAAATCAATCACATATTCACTGCTCCTGTTTTCAATGTTTCTGATGTTTGATTTCTCTTTTCTTCTTTTTACTTTCCTCCCTCGATTTTCAGGTTCTAGTAACCCCTAAACACCTTCCCTCACAGCATTATCGTTCTGCTGATATTAGTTAGATTTTAGTGTCTGTTGTCTTTCTCTTCTTCCATAATCACTCCTGCAGCTTCCTGCTTTTTAAATTGCATTGACAAATCAACTAGAACTTTTTACCTCTCAATTTCTGGGGATTAGCTTTTCTTCCAAGCTTTCCTTCCATTGTACAAACAGAGCACCTTTAAAGGATAGCGTCTCTGCCGGCTTCTTCTGACTCTATGCAGACAGCATCTGCATTCTGTGGCCAGCTCAAAACAAAGGAGCCTGCGTGAGTTAGAGTCTATGAGGTTGTACTGCCTAGAGTCATATATGTGCATGTTGCTCAGTTGGGAGGTGACTCCCTATACTTTTAGGAAGCACCTGTTGCACAGTGGTTAAAGGTACTTCTTCCATTTTCTGAAGGTCATGGGTTAAAATCCCAAGGATGGTCAGATACCCCCAAGCACATCTTCCAATTTTTGGGTTTTGGCCAGGTACTAGTGACCTGGATTGGCTACTGTGGGAACGTGCTACTCTTATGTACTCTTATTCTTATGTTCTCTCTAAGTCTCCCCTTACAACTGCAGGCAGCTTTACATCTCCAGGGCTATTACTCCTCTATGCTTCAAGCTCTCTGATATAATGCTGACCTTGTGCATAGTCAACTAGGGCCATGGAGTCGGTACATAAAACTTCTGACTCTGACTCCAGGAGCCCAAAAATTGCTTTCCAACTCTGACTCCTTTATTTATATACAGTAGAGTAGCGAGATTTCTCCAGGGTACAGGCAGAGGTTCACCAACCCCAGGCGTAACCAGTCCTCTGCCTCCCGTACTACTTCCTCTGCCATTTCTCTAATTAATTTTTTTAATACATAACTAGATTTTATTCCCCTCCACCAATACTCAGTCTCCATCATTCATTTATCAGATTTTACTGCCTGCACATATCTTCCTTGGCTTCACATTCTTGCCTGTGTGTTTTGCTTCTCCAATCTTCTATTTCCTGTCTTTTACCCCCTTTCTGGTCTTAGTTTCTAGTAGGAACACAAAGGCCTTTTCTGTTCCATAACTGGGTCTGAATCCGAACTGATTGGATCTAGCAAGTTGAACTTAGCCTGTTTGTTTTATAAGTTTTTCTAGACATGGGATGTTAGATACGGGCAGTTAATTTTCAAGTTTATCCTGGTCAAGGTTGTTTACCTTTAGCAAAAGACTCACCAGTGCTTCAAGGACCTCTGCTTGCACCAGTCCTCTCAAAGTCATTCTGTTCATATTCAGACTATCTCTGCCTTACCCTCCTTCAAATCAAAAAATAAAAATGTCTTACTTTTGTCTCACTTTCACAGTGGCGTACCTAGGGTATGTGGCACCCGGGGCCCATCATTTTTTGACACCCCCCCCCCCCCCCCCCTCATGTAAAATTTTTTTTTTTTTTTTTTTTTGCAATAACCATGAAATGGAATAAATGGTCAGAATAGAAACAGGCAGTGAAAATTTTCTTTTTTTTTTTTTTTTTTTTTCCAAAGTATTTTTATTGAGAATGGCAAAAGGTCCAGACAAGCAACCATGGTCTGTACAGAAACTTATACATTATCAAAAAGAACACAGAATGAGAGTAACAGCAACAACAAGCATGAACAAGCCTCTCCCAAGAGAAAATTGCCAATGAGAGGCATAGCAATACACAACAAAAGGCCAAAACTTGGGGCAAGCAAACAAATCCCACCCCAGAACCCACAAGAATAATAAGCCGGACTAGACCCTCAGCCATATTTTATAATGAAAAAAACCCCCACAAGCAACAACACCCAGACCGCTCACCAGACACACCAATCCGCACAACAAGCACCCAAGAAACACCCAGCCACCACCCAGACAAAACTACCAGACACACCTACCCCACCAAGCCCAGACCCAACCCCCCCTCCCCAGAGAGTGCAAGCGCAAAGTGGACCGTGAAAAGGGCAGCTGCAGAAGTGGAAAGCCCCAGATAAGTAGGTTAGCTAAAGAAAGCCCACAGATAGAAGAAATCAGGATAACAGAAGTTCCAACAAATGCTCCCACAGAAAATTTTCTTTTATTGAACCTCATTTATGTAACCATTATTCCAAACATAACATAACATAAATTATGTCTGAATTGTCATGACATCAGAAGTACATATGGAGTAGTTGCAGGTGATGCTTGGGACAGTTCTGATTATGTTAGTTTGGTTTTATGTGTTTTTTTAATAGAAGGGTTTTTATTTCTTTTTTTAAGGTTTTGTAGTTTGTGGTCGAGGTCAATAGGTTGTAGAGTTGGGGGTCAAGTGTTGCAGCTCGAATGGCTAGGAGGTTGTCGAACAGTTTTTTTCTTTTGACGTTTTTGGTTGGAGGGTGTGTGAATGGTGCGTGAGTTCTCCTATGTCTGTTTGAAGTGGATTGAATTATTTAGCTGAAGAAATTAGTTACCCCCCCCCATTCCACACACATTAATTCTCTTCCATTTTTGTTCCCATTATAAAAAAACACTGATAAGTTCCCAGGAAAAAAATACATTAAAATAAGAAGTGAAAACAAAGGCCCCTACAGATGAGAACATAACATAAGAATAGCCTAACTGGGTCACACCAATGGTCCATCATGCCCAGTAGCCCATTCTCATGGTAGCCAATAGTGCTGCCCGATTCAGAGAAAAATATTTCATTCGATCCGATTCACCCTGTTGAATCGATTTTTCGATTAGATTCACTGTTAATGACACCGCTTTTTAAGTTTAAACAAAGTATAACAATAAATTTCACAACAACAATAAATTTCACAAAGTACTTAAAAAAAAAAAATCACATTTTTCCATTAAAGCAGTTCTGGAGACATTTGCTTGAACAGTCTTTTTTCCCAGTCCATAAGCAAGCAATATGAAAAAGATTTCCTTAATTATCTACTCAAACATTTTTGCTATTTACTTTCATTGTACCTATACTATTATTCAGTAGAAAAAATGGACTTAACTGTGCAGGAAATGAATCTCCTCATACACCCACCATATAGTGCAAAAATGTGCAAAGGTCTGTTTTTTTCTTTCGATCACTACATAGCCTAATGCCACACAAGCAGCGCTGTTACAAACATATTCTGAAGGTCAATGCTAAGGTTGACAAAGTTTCCTTCCTTGGACCAGAAGGAGATACTGACAAACCACTGGAAGAGATTCTAAAACAACTACCCAGAAATAACACCCAAAGACCCACTCAGTGTGTGAACCAGTTGAGTGGAGTGGACTAACTGGGGGTGGAAATGGGCCCAGAGTTTGCTCAGCAGAATTTCCCAGACTACCTCTTCCTCTCAACACACTGACATGCTACCACCACCACCAACACTAGGAACACCTCACCGAGTATGCCAGCAATGCTTATAAACTTTATAAAACACATTATTATATTTTCTTATAAAGCATATATTTTAACTGAACTCAGCCTTGCCATTCACAAAAATAGAAAAGTTCCCATTTCAAGCTGTCTCATGTACACTTTTCAAATCTAACATATTGTAATCACAAAACAGAAAATAAAATTATTTTTTCTACCTTTTGTTCTCTGATCAATATTCAAATCTTGTTGGTCCCAGGCTCTTGTTGTCTTGCTTGCCAGGGTCTCCTTTCTCCGTGCTAACCATCCGTCTGCCATCTCTGTTCTCCCCTTCCGTTTCCCTTCCCTCTCCCGGAGATCTGGCATCTTTCCTTTTTTTTGTCTCCATCCACAGATTCACCTTTTCTCAACTCCCCACCACCCCAGGATCCACCATCTCTCCCTTTCTGTTCCCAACTATCCTCCTATCCAGTATCTCTATCCCCCCTCCACACCATCCCGTTTCCAAGTTCTCTCCCTTTCTGTTCCTTCCCTCCCTAAATCCCATTATGCACCATCTCTCTCCCACTCCTCTGTTTTTAGACCCATTATTTCTAACCCCCAAAGTCTGGCATATGCATGTATCTTTGAACCCCCCCTTCCCTCTCTCCCTCTGTGTACTTTTACACCAGGACCCCCCTCCCCCGAAGGTCTGTCCCCCCTCCGAAGGGCTACACCCCACCCCTGAAGACCTGCACCCCCCGAAGGACTTTACCTCCCACCCGAAGGTCTGTCCCCCTCTGAAGGCCTAAACCCCACCCCTGAAGGACTGCACCCCCCCCCGAAGGCCTGCACTCCCTTGAAGGTCTGCACCCCCCCGAAGGCCTGTCCCCCCCTTGAAGGCCTGTCCCACCCCCTTGTAGGCCTGTCCCCCCTTTAAGGCCTGCCTGCCTGCCTTTCCCCCCCTTGAAGGCCTGTCTCCCCCTTGAAGGCCTGCACCCCCCTTGAAGGCCTGCACCCCCCCTTGAAGGCCTGCACCCCCCCTTGAAGGCCTGTCCCCCCCCTTGTAGGCCTGTCCCCCCCCCTTGTAGGCCTGTCCCCCCCCCTTGTAGGCCTGTCCCCCCCTTGAAGGCCTGCCTGCCTTTCCCCCCTTGAAGGCCTGCACCCCCCTTGAAGGCCTGCACCCCCCCTTGAAGGCCTGCCCCCCCCTTGAAGGCCTGCACCCCCCCTTGAAGGAGTGCACCCCCCTTGAAGGCCTGCACCCCCCCTTGAAGGCCTGTCCCCCCCCCTTGTAGGCCTGTCCCCCCCTTGAAGGCCTGCCTGCCTTTCCCCCCTTGAAGGCCTGCACCCCCCTTGAAGGCCTGCCCCCCCCCTTGAAGGCCTGCACCCCCCTTGAAGGCCTGCACCCCCCCTTGAAGGCCTGCACCCCCCTTGAAGGCCTGCACCCCCCCTTGAAGGCCTGTCCCCCCCCCTTGTAGGCCTGTCCCCCCCTTGAAGGCCTGCCTGCCTTTCCCCCCTTGAAGGCCTGCACCCCCCTTGAAGGCCTGCACCCCCCCTTGAAGGCCTGCACCCCCCCTTGAAGGCCTGTCCCCCCCCTTGTAGGCCTGTCCCCCCCCTTGTAGGCCTGTCCCCCCCCTTGTAGGCCTGTCCCCCCCTTGAAGGCCTGCCTGCCTTTCCCCCCTTGAAGGCCTGCACCCCCTTGAAGGTCTGCACCCCCCCAAAGGCCTACACCCCCCCCCGAAGGTCTGCACCCCCCTGAAGGCCTGCCTGCCCCCCTTGAAGGCCTGCACCCCTTGAATGTCTGCACCCCCCCCCGAAGGCCTGTCCCCCCTTGAAGGCCTGCCTGCCTGCCTGTCACCCCCTCCCCCTTGAAAGCCTGCTTGCCTGCCCGCCCGCCCCACCCTGAAGGCCTGATGCCCCGACCCACCCCGAAGGACCGCTCGCCCCCCTGGCCTCCCCGCACCACCTATGAACAGCCGCAGCAGGATCGCGAAGTCAGCGTCGGGTACCAGCCCTAAGGGGGTGTTCCCGGCCTTGCCGTTCAGTCCCCCGCCACCCCCGAAGGACCGCTCGCCCCCCTGGCCTCCCCGCACCACCTATGAACAGCCGCAGCAGGATCGCGAAGTCAGCGTCAGCGATCCCTGCTGCTTCCTGCGCCACGGTCCCGCCCCTCCTCTGACGTCAGAGGAGGGGCGGGATCGCGTCGTAGGAAGCAGCGCAGGGATGCTGACGCTGACTTCGCGATCCTGCTGCGGCTGTTCATAGGTGGTGCGGGGAGGCCAGGGGGGCGAGCGGTCCTTCGGGGGTGGCGGGGGACTGAACGGCAAGGCCGGGAACACCCCCTTAGGGCTGGTACCCGGGGCGGCCCGCCCCCCCCCCCGCCCCCCCCTAGGTACGCCACTGCACTTTCAACTAGCATTTGATAAGTATTTGCTCAATAGAATTACAAAGTTATATTGCCATTTTTGCACTTTCATCATGGCAGTACATCAGTCATAGATCTACCATAATTATGACCAATGATCCTCTGTCTTCTAAGCCCTGTGGCATCATCAGGAGCCATTGCTGAGAAGATTTGCTGTCTTATATGTGTATTTGCTATTTGGTAAAGCATTTTCAAATATACAACAGTTTTTTATCAACAAGTTTGAGCTTTAATAAAAGTGCTTTTCCCTGTGTATGGATAGGGCAAATATGCACATAACTCTCTTTAGTGAAAAAAAGGTATTCGCAGAACGGGATGGGGTAGAAAAATTGGTGGACGCAAATAAGCATAAATGTGTATGGTTCGTAAAAGATAGTTTTCAATGCAAAATTTTGTGCATCATTTTACTTTGAAAATTAATGTTAAGTATGCAGGTAACATTATATTACAGTAAGCTTTAAAATTATGGCTTTCGTTGCTTTTTATCATTTTCATATAGTTTGAATTTAGTATTTCTCTCACTTTCAGTTAGACTAGTGTTTCTCAAATCTCACCTAGAGGCACACCCATCCAGTTGGGCTTTCACAATTACCACAATGAACATGTGTGGTTCTGCAAATTACACTCATAAATATTAATTGAGGTAATTCTGAAAACTGACTGGCTAGGTATGCCTCCAGGAGGGATTAGAAGCCCTGAATCACACTATAGTATCTAGCATAAATATGTTGGTTTTGTTTCGTGAGGCACCCTGGATAAGGGCCTGATATAAATATTTATTTATTTTAAAATTTGTATACCGCATAATAACTATGCGGTTTACAAAATTACATGCATACATATTTAAGAAATGCCAAACATGTTTCAACAAGACAAACACAAGAAGACATTAACTAACGATATCATTATTAAAATCTTCTTTTAAATTCATCCTACAAGATTGAAATAAAGAAATATTGTAATGTCCTTTCTCACTGATAGGCCACCCAGATCCTGATAGGCATCCTCCAGATCTTCTTTGGAGTTGTTCTGGCTGTTATCTATCCTACAGTTTTCAACATATTTGTGATTAGCGGAGTACCTTTCTGGAGTGGATTATTTGTAAGTATCTGGAGCATATTCTAACCATAATACTCAACAGTCTTAACCTCAGGGACAACACAATCCATTACCAGCCATAGGAATTTATCAGTTTATTGCTCATGGTGCCGGACCACAAGAACTCATTTAATCTGAGCTGCTCTCTAATCCAAGCTCTACTAAGCAGAGACTGTCTCTTGAATGTTTTATGTACAGCACTGTGTATGTCTAGTACACTATAAAGCACAGTTACTTACCGTAACAGGTGTTATCCAGGGACAGCAGGCAGATATTCTCACGTATGGGTGATGTCACCGATGGAGCCCTATTACAGACCGCTTTAAAAGTGCATTGCCATTTTATGTCTTTAGAAAGTTCGCAAAAGCCCGCACCATGCATGCACGAGTGCCTTCCCGCCCGACGTTAAGAGCAGTGCCTTCCCGCCCGACGTGGTCCCTCAGTTAAGAGAAGCCAGCTAAGAAGCCAACCAGGGGAGGTGGGTGGGTTGTGAGACTATCTGCCTGCTGTCCCTGGATAACACCTGTAATGATAAGTAACTGTGCTTTATCCCAGGACAAGCAGGCAGCATATTCTCATGTATGGGTGACCTCCAAGCTAACAAGAATGGGATGGTGGGAGTGTTGGCCTTAGGAAAATAAATTTTGTAATACAGATTGGCCAAAGTGTCCATCTTGTCTGGAGAAGGACTCCAGACAATAGTGAGAAGTGAATGTATAAACCGAGGACCAAGTGGCAGCTTTTCAGATTTCCTCAATAGGAGTAGATCTGAGGAAAATCACAGAAGCTGCCATTGCTCTAATTTTGTGGGCTGTGACACATCTCTCCAGTGCCAGTCCAGTCTGAGCATAACAGAATGAGATACAGGTTGGAACCAGTTGGAAATCGTTCTCTTGGAAACAGGATGCCCCAATTTGTTTGGATCACATGAGATGAACAGTTGTGGAGAAGTACGATGAGGCTTTGTCCTTGTCAATGTAATAGGCCAAAGCACGTTTACAGTCCAAAGTATGTAAAGCGGTTTCTCCAGCATGAGAATGAGGCTTAGGAACAATTGACTGATTGAGATGAAATTCAGTGATAACTTTCGGAAGAAACTTTGGATGTGTGCGCAGAACCACTTTCAAAAACTTCTCTTTATCCCCACTATCAAAGACTTCTACAATACACGTAAAGTAAATTTCGCAGTAACTGCCCCTACCCTCTGGAATTCCCTGCCACAGCAACTCCGCGACGAATCACGACTTGATAAATTTAAGACAGATTTAAAAACATTTTTATTTTGCGATGCCTTCGCTTTCACTTAGAGCCATCATCTCTATTTACCAATAATAACCGCTTTCTTTAAAGCGCCCCTCTCCATTATGTTTTATCCTTACCCCACTATCTCCATTTTCTTCTCAAATATGTAACTTCACCCTCCCTTCCCTTTTATCCTCACGGTCTAGTTCGTCTTGTGATGTTATTTGTTTATACACAATGCCTCTTTTTGTTTTTGTTTAGTTTCTCTTTCTTTTAAACATATTGTTAACCAGCCAGATATTAACTTGATGGTTGGTATATCAAAACTAATAAAACTTGAAACTTCTCATGATGAAAAACTGTGAAGGGTGGATCTGCTACCAAGGCTTGTAACTCTCTGACCCTCCTGGCAGAGGTGAGAGCAATAAGAAAAACCACTTTCCAGGTGAGAAACTTGAGATGAGCTGTGGCCCTTGGTTCAAATGGTGGCTTCATCAAACTGGAAAGAACCACATTAAGATCCCAGACGACAGGAGTCATTTTAGACAGGGATCTTACCTTTCATCAACAAATCAGTGCAGTTATGCAGAAATGTTTCCATAAGCTTAGGCTCATTCGTTCTATTTCCTCTTTTCTTGATCCCTCCTCCATCAATATCTCGATTCATTCCATAGTAATTTCAACTATAGATTATTGTAAAACCCTTTATCAAGGCATAACCCAGAAAGAAATTCGCCATCTACAACTATTGCAAAACACCGCTGTTAAATTAATTTATCACGCAAAAAAATTTGATCATGTTATCCCTCTCCTCCGTAAAGCACTTTGGCTACCTGTCATTCATCGTCTCTCCTATAAAATACTCCTCCTCACTTTTAAAACAAAATACTCTAACCAACTGGCGTTCATAGATAAACTTTTGATCCCTTACTCATCATCAAGGGCCTTCCAATCAAATAATCAAAACTTATTCTTTATATCGTCAATATGGGAATTGTTCTACGATACTACTCGCAAATCCATCTTCTCAGTTACTGTCCCCTCTCTGTGAAATGCCCTTCCACTAGACCAGGGGTAGGGAACTCTGGTCCTTGAAAGCCATATTCCAGTCGGGTTTTCAGGATTTCCCCAATGAATATGCATTGAAAGCAGTGCATGCACATAGATCTCAGGCATATTCATTGGGGAAATCCTGAAAACCCGACTGGAATACGGCTCTCGAGGACTGGAGTTCCCTACCTCTGCACTAGACATTCGATTAGAGAACTCACTTGGAAAATTTTAAACCAAACTTAAAACTTTTCTCTTTAAAGATGCTTTTACTCTTTAGCATCAGCCTCTGCCTTTTAATTCCCCGATTCATGTGTAGCATTGAAACATCTAATACTTCTTCTGAAGTGATTTCCCTCCTAATGTCTTTACCACTCCCCACTTACCATCCTTTTTTGTTAATTTTACTTCGATGTATTTTGAACAACCTCTCCCTTCTCTACTTTCTTTTCTTTTCATGTATGTTAATCTGAATTTGTCCAGTATTTTTAATATTTGATAAATTATTGTTTTTATTTACTTATTTTAATTGTTTCCTACTATCTTTTAAAATGTACACCGTCTAGACATGTATTTTGATAGACGGTATATCAAAAATAAAGAAACTTGAAACTTGACAGGCAGAGGCTTGAGAGCTGGTTTAACATTGAAAAGTCCTTTCATGAATCTGGAGACCAAAGGATGAGCAGTAAGAGGTTTTCCCTCGACTGGCATGTGAAAAGCTGTAATAGCACTGAGATGGACTCTGATAGATGTAGACTTGAGACCAGAATCAGATAGATGGATTAGATAATCTAATACCAATTCCACTGCCAAGGAAGTTGGATCGTGATAAGGAAGAAAACCTAGTCCACTTTTGTTGATAACATTGCTGAGTTTGACACAATTGGAAGCTTATCATCTTGCATAGGGTAAATTGAACAAACTTCGAATGCAATACTTAGGTGACAAGGTTAAGTGGAGTGATAAAGTCAACAGTCTTCTTGACAACAGGATGAGGTCTGGAGAAGAAGTTTCAGTGGATACTAATTCCATAGTAACCTTCATCAACATCCTATGTTTGCGTCTGGGTGAAAGATTTCCTGAAAATGAAGTTGAGGAATGGTCTGCTTTTGACTGTAAAGCAATATCACAATGCGACTGACTTCGGAAATGGACATATCAGATCTCTTTGTTTAAAGTATAAACAATTTATTCCGTAGGAAAGTGTTATTATTCAGCAATACAATGACTTTAAATTCCTTGTTGCAGAAAAAATCAAAAGCAATCTGTTAAACAGCTTTCCATATATGATGAAATTTGCATTTCAGAATGATCAATTTGCAGATTTAGCAAAATTGATGGACATTGGTGCCACATTCTTAGCATCTAGTTCAGATTGTGAGCGTGATTTTAGTCTAATGAACAATTTGAAGACTAAACAAAGGAATTGTTTAAATTTAGAGCATTTGGAAATGCTGATGCGTGTTAAGAGTCACCTTCAAGATGGAGGCTCAACAGATCTTGATAGAATTTATTCGGACTGGATAATATGAAAGATCGCAGGGAAAAACTTTGAAAACTAAATTGCTGTTATTTTCTAAATTTTAAGTATAAAGAACAATGATACCTTATTTATAGGTAGCGCTCAATGAAATATTTCAATGAAACATAATTTATGTTTATTGAAATGAGACTTTATGTTACATAAAGTGTAACTAACATAAAGTGTAACTAAAATTACATTGTGTTTTCGTTAATTCAGACTAAACTCAAAACCTGCCCATAAATGCCCATAACTGAACTCCGGGCCCTCTGGCAATCATTTTTATAGCGCACACAAATTTAGTTTTTCTTTAAAATGCGCACAGATAAAATTTTTTGCACACACAGTCTATGAAAAATTAGAGGGAACATTGACTGTGTCCCATTTGTTTTCATCATTCCACTATGTTTCTGTTATGCCAATGATTTCCAGTTCATCGTGTCTTGCTATTGTCTCTAATTCTCCCATTTTTGTTTCTTAGACTTCTAGCATTCGTATACATACATTTGAGTTCCCTTTGTGTTACCTTCTTGGATTTTCTAAGCTTAGTAGTCTCTACTGTTCCTTTCAGGGTATCCTTTTCTGCTCCTGCATTGTCTCCCTTATCTGCTTTGTGATCGTCCCCTCCTGTATCTGAGTAGTTGTCCGTAGTTCCTTCTTCGGGGCATACCATAAGCAAAAATAATAATAAATAATAAATGACCGTTTACCTACAAAAACCAGAGACATTTATCAGAATTCTGATCACAGTGTTTCAGAAATAGGGCAATATTACATTACATTACATTAGGGACTTCTATTCCGCCTATACCTCGCAGTTCAAGGCGGATTACAAAAGAGCGAACTGGACATTTCCAGTGAAGTTACAACAGTTGTTTTTTTTTGGTTACAAGAGAGGAGAGATAGCTGGATTGATTCCGGAAGAACTTGCAACTTGGATATTAAATTGACTGTACGTTACTGTGTGATATAACAAATAGATTACAGTTAGAGTACAAATAAGATTACGTTACATTTCAGCGATCTGAATACTTGGTTGCTGTTTTGGGGAGGAAGAGATTATTTAAGTGGAGGTTTGGGGGAAGAATTTAACTAGGAGGAGGGGGAAGGGTTGGGTTAAGATATCTGGATAAATTTTTTGAAAAGTAGGGTTTTGATTTCTTTTCGAAAAGTTTTGAAGTCACCTGTTGCTGCTTGATTCGCCAGAAGGTTATCAAACATCTTTTTGCGCTGAGTGCCCTTGAGTGGAGGGAAGGCAAAAGGGTTCAGAGTTCTTCTTTGTCTTGAAGTGAGGATCTGGTTTAGGCAGTTGTTTAGATAGGGGTGAGGCGGAGCCGTTTAATGCTTTGAATAATAGACAGTAGAATTTGAATTGAATTTGTGCTTGCATAGGTAGCCAGTGAGAGTCTAGGAAGGCAGTTGTAATATGATCTTATTTTTTTCAGGGAGTAGATCAGTCTGAGGGCAGTGTTTTGTATAGTCTGAAGTTATTTTATCATAGATACATCATGAAATTATATATCAGCACAGAAATCAGTTAGGGGTTACCAAATGGACAGGGTTTTTGATAGTATACCTTTCTTATCGGCAGCATATTTAGCTGTCAGACAGACCATATTCCGCCAAGCTGTGTGTGACAGAGCAGATGAGTTTTTCTAAAGCTTCGGCTCATCTGCTTAAAGCATTGATCTCCACTGACATCAAATTAATACTGACCCATTGGAAATTGTCTATTTTTTGCTTGAGAGTGAGCATCCAAACTGCTGATTTTATAGCCGGTACCTTAGGTGTGGCTCTACATTCTGGCGATGAGGAGGCCGATGTTGAGGCACTCACTGAGAACAGAGCGGAGCGCTTTTTGGGCCTCTTTGAGGTCGGCAGGACTGGACTCACTGCTACTTTGACCTGAGGCCCAGCCGGGATGGGGGAAGGCTTCTTAGCCGGCTTACCCACAGAAGGGTGCAACACCGAAGATGGTTCAGTTGGTGTCGACAGCTGCGGTGCCGACTTGGATGGCGCTGTCGGTAGTGGTGTCGAGTCTCCTTCCATTGCGGCACCGAATAGGAGATGGTTCTTCAGAGTTCTTTTTTGCAAAGAAGAACAGCAGGAACAGATCGCGGGATGGTGCTTGGGCCCCAAACACTGGAGACACCAGCGATGAGGGTCAGTCACAGATATGGGGTGAGCACAATGTGCACACTTTTTAAAATCCGTCTGTGGGGAGGACATCGATGTGAAAATGGCCTCAGCTAAATCAAAAGCGGAGACCAAGGTGGTCAAAGAGGCCCCGTCAGGCTGAACCCGCGAGAGGGAAAAAATAAAAATTGTAACTTTTTTTTTTCTGAATTCAATTAAAGAAAACAAAAAAGAAAATGACTGAAAAGTCAAAAATCCACGAGTGGGAGAAGGCAGTGGAAGAAAAAAGTTCAACGACCATTGAAAAAGCACATCTTCTTAGCTACTGTCTATTCTTGTACAATTCCACTTTATTCCGGGACCAGTGGATTATATCCATCCTCCTGCCAGGGATCTGTAGGAAGCCTGAAAACTTCAGAGGCTTTTACCCCCCTCCCTCTTATACCTCATCACTGAGTACGCTTCTGTCTACTGCAGCCTTCATTCCTACAAGCCAGACTGTAGGAGCTTGCCTTTTCTGCTTATGGTTTATTTCGTGATTTTTCAGTAGTTTTCGGTCACAGTTTACATCTTCGTGCCTAAGTGCCTGCGTCCAAGTTGTGCACATAAGCTATAAAACTTGCACATAACTTAAAACAACACTTATGATCTGCCTCTAACCACATACCCTTTTCAGATTTGTGCATTTAAACTGACGCATAACATTTTCGGCAGTGCACACACTGAGTTGAGTGCACATCTTTCAATTAATTCCAATCCATATCAATTATGAGGTGACTACCTATATTTTGTGCCGAGTGACAAATCGAGCTACAAATATCTCTATCAAATAGGCCTCAAAATCCTAAAGGATCAATACTCGAAAAGGAAGACTATACTCCGACTAGAATACATAGTAACATAGTAGATGACGGCAGATAAAGACCCGAATGGTCCATCCAGTCTGCCCAACCTGATTCAATTTAAAATTTTTTTTTTTTTTTTTTTTTTTTCTTCTTAGCTATTTCTGGGCGAGAATCCAAAGCTTTACCCGGTACTGTGCTTGGGTTCCAACTGCCGAAATCTCTGTTAAGACTTACTCCAGCCCATCTACACCCTCCCAGCCATTGAAGCCCTCCCCTGCCCATCCTCCTCCAAACGGCCATACACAGACACAGACCGTACAAGTCTGCCCAGTAACTGGCCTAGTTCAATCTTTAATATTATTTTCTGATTCTAAATCTTCTGTGTTCATCCCATGCTTCTTTGAACTCAGTCACAGTTTTACTCTCCACCACCTCTCTCGGGAGCGCATTCCAGGCATCCACCACCCTCTCCGTAAAGTAGAATTTCCTAACATTGCCCCTGAATCTACCACCCCTCAACCTCAAATTATGTCCTCTGGTTTTACCATTTTCCTTTCTCTGGAAAAGATTTTGTTCTACGTTAATACCCTTTAAGTATTTGAACGTCTGAATCATATCTCCCCTGTCTCTCCTTTCCTCTAGGGTATACATATTCAGGGCTTCCAGTCTCTCCTCATATGTCTTCTGGTGCAAGCCTCCTATCATTTTCGTCGCCCTCCTCTGGACCGCCTCAAGTCTTCTTACGTCTTTCGCCAGATACGGTCTCCAAAACTGAACACAATACTCCAAGTGGGGCCTCACCAATGACCTGTACAGGGGCATCAACACCTTCTTTCTTCTACTGACTACGCCTCTCTTTATACAGCCCAGAATCCTTCTGGCAGCAGCCACTGCCTTGTCACACTGTTTTTTCGCCTTTAGATCTTCGGACACTATCACCCCAAGGTCCCTCTCCCCGTCCGTGCATATCAGCTTCTCTCCTCCCAGCATATACGGTTCCTTCCTATTATTAATCCCCAAATGCATTACTCTGCATTTCTTTGCATTGAATTTTAGTTGCCAGGCATTAGACCATTCCTCTAACTTTTGCAGATCCTTTTTCATATTTTCCACTCCCTCTTCGGTGTCTACTCTGTTACAAATCTTGGTATCATCTGCAAAAAGGCACACTTTTCCTTCTAACCCTTCAGCAATGTCACTTACATACATATTGAACAGGATTGGCCCCAGCACCTTTCCTTCCTTCGAGCGACTTCCATTAACCACCACCCTCTGGCGTCTGTCCGACAGCCAGTTTCTGACCCAGTTCACCACTTTGGGTCCTAACTTCAGCCCTTCAAGTTTGTTCAACAGCCTCCTATGAGGAACTGTATCAAAGGCTTTGCTGAAATCCAAATAAATTACATCTAGCATATGTCCTCGATCCAGCTCTCTGGTCACCCAATCAAAAAATTCAATCAGGTTCGTTTGGCACGATTTACCTTTTGTAAAGCCATGTTCCCTCGGATCCTGTAACCCATTAGATTCAAGGAAATACACTATCCTTTCTTTCAGCAACACTTCCATTATTTTTCCAACAACTGAAGTGAGGCTCACCGGCCTGTAGTTTCCTGCTTCATCCCTGTGACCACTTTTATGAATAGGGACCACATCCGCTCTCCTCCAATCCCCAGGAGTCACTCCCGTCTCCAGAGATTTGTTGAACAAGTCTTTAATAGGACTCGCCAGAACCTCTCTGAGTTCCCTTAGTATCCTGGGATGGATCCCGTCTGGTCCCATCGCTTTGTCCACCTTCAGTTTTTCAAGTTGCTCATAAACACCCTCCTCCGTGAACGGCGCAGAATCTACTCCATTTTCTCGTGTAACTTTGCCGGACAATCTCGGTCCTTCTCCAGGATTTTCTTCTGTGAACACAGAACAGAAGTATTTGTTTAGCACATTTGCTTTCTCCTCATCACTCTCCACATATTTGTTCCCAGCATCTTTTAGCCTAGCAATTCCATTTTTTATCTTCCTCCTTTCACTAATATATCTGAAAAAATTTTTATCTCCCTTTTTTACATTTTTAGCCATTTGTTCTTCCGCCTGTGCCTTCGCCAAACGTATCTCTCTCTTGGCTTCTTTCAGTTTCACCCTGTAGTCTTTTCTGCTCTCCTCTTCTTGGGTTTTTTTATATTTCATGAACGCCAACTCTTTCGCCTTTATTTTCTCAGCCACTAGGTTGGAGAACCATATCGGCTTCCTTTTTCTTTTGTTTTTATTGATTTTCTTCACATAAAGGTCCGTAGCCATTTTTATCACTCCTTTCAGCTTAGACCACTGTCTTTCCACTTCTCTTATGTCCTCCCATCCTAACAGCTCTTTCTTCAGGTACTTTCCCATTGCATTAAAGTCCGTACGTTTGAAATCTAGGACTTTAAGTATCGTACGGCCGCTCTCCACTTTAGCCGTTATATCAAACCAAACCGTTTGATGATCGCTACTACCCAGGTGAGCACCCACTCGAACATTAGAGATACTCTCTCCATTTGTGAGGACCAGATCCAATATCGCTTTTTCCCTTGTGGGTTCCGTCACCATTTGTCTGAGCAGAGCCTCTTGAAAGGCATCCACAATCTCCCTACTTCTTTCCGATTCCGCAGACGGAACATTCCAGTCCGCATCCGGCAGGTTGAAATCTCCCAACAGCAGAACCTCCTCTTTCCTTCCAAACTTTTGGATATCCACAATCAGATCCTTATCAATTTGCTGCGATTGAGTCGGAGGTCTGTAGACTACACCCACGTAGATAGAAGTTCCATCTTCTCTTTTCAGAGCAATCCATATCGCTTCTTCCTCTCCCCAGGTCCCTTGCATTTCGGTCGCTTGGATATTGATCTTTACATAGAGAGCTACTCCTCCACCTTTATGACCATCTCTGTCCTTCCTAAAAAGATTATATCCCGGTATGTTTGCATCCCATCCATGTGATTCACTGAACCATGTCTCTGTGATAGCAACAATATCTAGATCTGCCTCTAATATCAGGGCTTGCAGATCATGAACTTTGTTGCTTAGACTGCGAGCATTTGTGGTCATCGCTTTCCAGCTATTTTTCAGCAATAATCTCCTTTTTCGTATGGATTTTTGTGTCGTTTCACTTTCCGTTGCAATACTAAGAAATGAGTTGCTGATATTGCTTATGTTGCAGCCTTTACTACTATCACATCTTTTCTTTTGCCGAGGGTGGTCTCTATAATTGTCCTTCGTACATACACCACCCCCACCTTCTAGTTTAAATGCCTGGAAAAATATTGTCTAAATTTCTCTGCAAGGTTTCTTTTTCCTGCTGTAGTAATATGTAGCCCATCAGTGCAATATAGCTTCTTGTCCTTCCATGTATTTCCCCATCCTCCTATGTACCTGAAGCCTTCTTGATGACACCAGGCTCTGAGCCATCTATTAAAGTCCTCTGTGTTTTTCATTCTTTGCTCTCCTTTTCCATATGCAGGCAGTATTTCAGAAAAAGCTAAAGTCTTTACAAAAGGTTTCACGCCCTCACCAAGCTCCCGAAAAGCTTTCTGTGCTGCAAGTGTGGAGTTGTTGGCCAGGTCATTTGTTCCCAGATGGATAACAACATCAGTGTTAAAATCCTTAGTTTCTTCCTTAATTATAGTCAGTATTACAATTGTTATCATTGGCCCACTGCTGGAAAAACTCCACAGAAGAAAAAATTCCCTTCTATAAGGAAGAAAGTTTATTTAAACTTGATATACCACATTCCTAAGTGGTTTACATAATACAAAGCTGAAAAATAAATTAATAACAGGGGGGGCCCTGACATATACAATTAAAATATAAAACAAATCATGAGGGAGACTTTACTAGATACAACAGGGAGATAGGTAGGATTACATTGCCAAAAATTAAAAAAATTAATGGGGGAGATAAACACAAAAGGGCATGTGGCATGACTGAAATCGAGCTCTAGGGTCTATGACTCATACACATCTTTGCCCAAAAAAAACCAGACTTAATACAAATACTCGTATAGGTCACTGAGCAACATTAGCTTATGGCAGTTAAAATAGAAAATAGACTGCTTTACAGATAGTCAAAATGATCTTAGGTGGCAGGAAAGACAGGTGTAAGGATGCGCTAAGGCCATTTGTTACTTCACCTCTGGAAAAGCACCCCAAAGTGATCGGAACTCAAGCAGACACTTATAAAATTGCCACAGTGTATCCTATATAATAAAACCCTAGAGCGCGCTTGTGCTCTTGAAACTTCGTGATCCCTGCCGCTGTGATTTCTGATCCGTGGCCGCGTTACATTTTAGAATGCGGCGGCAGGGATCACTCTAGCCACTCCCCTCCTCCCGCCCTCACTCACCAACCGCTGGAGGAAGTGCAGGCAAGCTCTCTCCCTGCCCGTGTCCTCGCTGCCCCGATTGGTGCTGGCGGCGGCTGCCGGGAGGAGGGCTTCGTGGAGTGCCGCCGCACACCAACACCTTCACAGTCTCCTGAGCCGCGTCCTCGCCACCCCAATTGCCGGCGCTCAGTCTTCAGCTTCCGTGACGCAGGCGGGGATCGGAAAGGGTAAGGGAGCCGAGTCAGCGGGGGTTGGACTGGGAGGAGAGAGAAGCGGTCTGCCTCGGGTTTTTCAAGGTCCGGCTTCTTCGGGCAGCAGCAGCGTTTACAATTTGCTGCTGTTGCCGGCTTTAGGCCTTCCTCTCTGGCGGGTCCTGCCTACTTTCTGTTTTCAGGAAGACGACCCGACAGAGAGGAAGACCTGAAGCCGGCAACAGCAATGAATTGTGAATGCTGCTGCTGCTGCCCGATGAAGTTCAAGGAGGAAAGGGAGCAGAGGGGGAGAGAATGGCTTGGAGGGAAGAAGAGATGGCAGGGCATGGAGGGAAGGAGGAATGTATGCCAGACCAAGGGGAAAGGAAGGAGGAGATGCCATATGGAACAGAGAGAGAGAGGGCGGACACTGGATGGAAAGAGAAGAGAGGGCAGTTAATGGAAGGGGAAAGACAGAGAGTGAACAATAGATAGAAGGGGTAGAGAGAGGGAGACAGACACTGAATAGATAGAAGGGTATAAATAGAGGATCACTGCACAGGTCCTGGACCTGTTGGGGCCACCGCGTGAGCGGGCTGCTGGGCATGATGGACCTCAGGTCTGACCCAGCAGAGGCATTGCTTATGTTCTTATGTTCTTATGAATGGAAGTGTGGGGGAGAGGAGGGACAGCCGCTGAATGGAAGTCTGAGGGACAGGGGGAGCAGACGTTGGAAGTGGGGAGGAGAAAGAAAAAAGGGCACATGCAGGATTGAGGGAAGAGGATAGAGTTAGAAATAAAGATAGACAGACAGGGGGCCAGGGAGAGACAGACAGAAAGAATGACAGACAAACAGCATCCAAGGAGAGAGAGACAAATAAAAAAAAACCCAGACAGACATGTACTCTAGCACCCGTTAATGTAATGGGCTTAAACACTAGTGTATGAATAAAGGTAAACTCTAGCAGCATGTTTTCGGGGACTGGAGTACAGGTAGAATCAAAATTCAAATGCATTTTATGAACCCAAGCAGATGCACTGATGTTCATGGGATTATGTTCTCTGGAGCTAGAGAACGGGCAGAGCACAGGTAGAATCAGAACTCGGGTGTACTTTATTTAATTAGTTTTCTATCCCGTTTCCCCCAATGAGCTCAGAATGGGTTACAGGTTGACATACATAATATACAGTTAACAGGTTACAATTTGCCATAGCTACAGCAGTGTTTCTCAACCCGGTCCTGGAGTCCCCCCTTGCCAGTCAGGTTTTCAGGATTTCCACAATGAATATGCATAATCTTGATTTGCATACACTACCTCCATTATATGCAAATTTATTTCATGCATATTCATTGCAGATATCCTGAAAACATACTGGCAAGGGGGGACTCCAGAACTGGGTTGAGAAACACTGAGCTACAGTACAAGTTCTTGCAATGCAGGTTTTTATCTTAACTCAGCACATACTAGGGATGTAATACATAATATACAATTTACAGGTTAAATTTGCCATAGTTACAGGGCAAGAATTTTCAATGCAAGTTTTTGTCCTAATGTGACACATACCAAGGATCTAGTACCAATATACATTTCTTTGTAATCCATCGGTCGTGGGCGGGGGAGTTAGGTGATAGGCATGTTTTTGTTGCTTTCCTGAAGTTGAGGAGTCCTTCAAGGGATCTGATCTGTGGGGGCAGATGATTCAAGTGGCTCATTATGAAGTGGGAGTATGAACGTCAATTGGCGCTTTTTTAAACATTTATTTATTTATTCAATTTTCTATACCGTTCTCCCAGTTGAGCTCAGAACGGTTTACATGAATTTATTCAGGTACTCAAGCATTTTTCCCTGTCTGTCCCGGCGGACTCACAATCTATCTAATATACCTGGGGCAATGGGGGTTTAAGTGACTTGCCCAGGGTCACAAGGAGCAGCGTGGATTTGAACCCACAACCTCAGGGTGCTGAGGCTGTAGCTTTTAATCACTGTGCCACACAGTTGAAGGGCACGGCCAGGGGGCGTTTTGAGGCGTATTTCATCCTGAGAGCAGAGGGACCTGTCCAGCACGTAAGGAGGAAGCTTGGTTGTCATGTAGCCTGGCATACACAGAGTTACTCATGTCACAGAACAGGTGAACATTTGCATAACAGCTTTTGAAGGAGAGTTTATAAAGGCTCACATGTACCTACATGATACCAGAGTGGGAGAGTGTGACGCAGTGGTTAAAGCTCCAGCCTCAGCACCCTGAGGTTGTGGGTTCAAACCCACGCTGCTCCCTGTGACCCAGGGCAAGTCACTTAATCCCCCCCCCATTGCCCCAGGTACATTAGACAGATTGTGAGCCCACCGGGACAGACTGGGAAAAATACTTGAAAATCTGAATAAATTCATGTAAACCGTTCTGAGCTCCCTTGGGAGAAAGGTATAGAAAATTGAATGAAAAAAATATTGAATCTACTGATGCATCGCACAAGGAATTAGTCATGCAAACTGTTTCTATGTTTAATTGCATTTATTTACTTGTTCTTTCTCAGTTCATCATTTCTGGATCCCTGTCTGTCGCAGCTCAGAATCATGCACACATGTGTTTGGTGAGTGATCAAAAACCCACCTTCTCGGTCAGTCTGTCCTTTCTTTTTTTTATTTTAAAATATGCTGCTGGTGACCTTGGAAGTAAGAGACCAGAATTATCTTCTGCTGGGTTAGAAGATGATGGTACTAAAGATGTGCTTTTTTTTTTTAAGAAGAGAAGGAATTTGGAATTAGCTCTTACCTTTTCAGTGGTTACTTATGGCGAGTCACCTTCAGGTACTAATTTGTATTTATTTATCCCCCCGTCTTTCCCAAGGCGGGTCACAATGGAGTACATACACAAGCAGAATCACAAACAGTACAACAGATCGAACATGAATAAAATAATATTGAGATATGTTGAGAGATTAATGATCACTTCCTATTAAAAGTTCATAGAGGAATTCAGAACGTTTAAACCAAGACCTCAGCAGCTACACTCAAAAAAACATCAGTTTCGTTTTATTTTGAGTTTAACGTAACCAGCCTCTTCATCAGTCTTAAATCGTAATAAGTTTAACTCCAGTTGCATAAATATATAAATATAAATATTACTCATCTCAAATATTTCTCGGGACTCCGCCATGAATTCACGTTTCCCTTCATGCTGTTTCAAGGAGTTTCCCCTCAAGAGGACTTCACTGTCATTTACCAAACTTTAAAAAAAATCGTAATAGAAGGGCGCCCTTGTTTTAAAGACAGGAAACTGATTGTAGCTTATTCAAGGATGGAGTCAGGGTGGCACAGGAGTTACCCAGTTTACAGTGATAGTCTGGCCATGAACCGAACAAGTTCCTGAATCCTGGATAAAGATACTGTAGAAAAGGAAAAAAGCTGTCCTAATTTTATCAAAGCACTTCTCTGGGTATCAAGCTGAATATCAGCTGATACCTAAATAAAACCCAGTGACCAGACATTCAGGGCTAAATATTCAGGTATAAAAATCCTGCAGTATCTGGCATTTAAAAAAAACCAAAAACCAGTGACTGCTATGGGGTAAATATCAGGAGGAGAGCTTACTTGGATAGCACCTGAAACTTGCCCTTTCTAAATTCTCAGCTTCTCCCTTGCTTTCCTCTCTCTCTGTCCCTTCAATATTTGAATAGTGTCAGGGAGGCTAGAAGGATTTTTTTTTTTTTTTGCCGACTTTGACCTAGATTCACTAAGCAAACCAATCGTGTACCGATCGGTTTGCGAGCCCTTTACGACCAGATTTCCCTCCTGCACTATTCACTAAAGCCTGCAGCGATCCGATCCCGATCGCCCCATGCAAATTAATAAAACCCCATGCAAAACAGCCAAGCGATTGATTCACTAACAATTGCTTGGCTATTTTGAGTAGGGTTTTACTACTGACAAACCCGACTGCTGCAGACTTGTCGGTAACTGAATTACTGACAGGTCTGCAGGTTTTTTGACAGACCTGCCTGTCTTTTTTGTTCATTTTTTTCCATGGCACAGATATTTTGTGTGTGTTACACATGCAAAATATCTGCCCCATAAAAAAAAATGAAAAGACAGGCAGACCTTCTCGTTCTCCCTACCTTTTTGGTCTACTATCTTTTCAGTCACAGTTATTCAGCTCTGGAATATTTTACCAAGTTATTTGCATGGAGAAACATCATTAGAAAAATTCAAAGGCGTTTATTCTATGTTTAAAATCTTATATTTTAATTTCTAATTAATCTTCATTTGCAGGATTCAATTTTTTATCTTCCCCCTTTTTATTTCTTTTTACTTTTTAACTCCCCCCCCCCTATGTTACCCATATTTGTTCTCTTTACTTTAATTATTGTAATTCATCTCCTTATCCTTTTGTACCTGTATAGAATTTTGTATGTATATATTATTCGTTAATAAAGTACTATATTGTTTTTCCCCCATTTTTAGATTTGTAATATGCTTTGAAATATTTCACAATGTGTGCACATCAAATTTTAATAAAATCTTGAAACTTTATGATAGATAAGGTCATCAGATGTGAGAGGTTAACGAGACTGACAAAGTAAAAACTAGATGAAGCAAGATGGAGAGAGAAAACTTGTTCTTCTTAACTTTGCCAGGTAAAGGGAAGCTTGGGGATGAATATCATGAGCTCCATTTCTGCATGTGTTGGAATAATTATCATTGGCCTCGATCTTGGCGTTGGCATTAACCTTTACTTCTATAACAGCGATTCATACAGTTGTTACAATTATGAATATGGAACTGACTGCTTGAGGTACAGAAGTGCCTTGCTGGTAAGTTTTACTGCTAAATGTTGAAAGTCATAAACAATTGTCTTAAATTATCAATAAAACTTGTTTTGCACAACTGTTGTCAAGGCTGTTAAATGGGATTAAAAAAAAATCAGCAATTGTTTTCTGTACAGTGTATTGTTTAATTGTGCTGTAAGCCAGGTCAAGCAGGTCATAATAATGGTCATAGCTTTGGCATTCATTACCCTCATAAGAAGCCCTCACAGTATTCAAGCTGTGTAATGCAGCAGCAAATGTATCACGCCCATTGCCAACTTCCAGCCCTGTTGGCTCACCATGTGAGTCTCTAGCAACCTCAACTGCAGAGTCTGGGTGGAGTGCACATTTATGAATAAAATTTATAAATACTATAAGTTATCTGAGGACAAGCAGGCAGCATATTCTCACATGAAGGTGACACCATCCACAGAGCCCCGGCATGGACAGTCAAAAAGTGCATACACCTCCCTTCATATTCGCGGGAGTTAGGGGCAGAGCTGGCCCGCGAATATGGAAAATTTGCGAATAACTTTTGGACCGGCTGACCCATCCCCGCCTCCCTCCTGCATCCCGGACCTTACCTGGTGGTCTAGCGGTGACGCGGGGCAGGAGCGATCTTCCTACACTCCTGCCCTGTGCAGTTCCGTCATCGAAAATGATGCTATGAGTTTCTGTGGTTTCACGAGACTACCACGGGAACTCACGGCAGCCATTTTCGATGATAGCTCTGCACGGGACAGGAGTGTAGGAAGATCGCTCCTGCCCCGCATCACCGCTAAAAGCAGGTAAGGTAGATTCACTAGGGGGGATCCTGGCACCAAAAACCACGAATAGTCGAAACCGCGGGTTCCGAAACCGCGAATAAGGAGGAAGGAGTGTATTGCCACTTTAAAATTTTAAGACTGTCTGTGCTGTGCATGTACTGTGCTGGTGTCTTCCGCCCGATGTCACCTCGCGGGGACATCAGTTCTCGGTTTTCCTAAGAGCTAAGAAGCTGGCTGTTTGAGTTTCTCTAAGCGCATCAAACTTACTACAGTTTTGCACCTTCCCATTCGGTTTTTCTCTTTTCTGTTTGTCATATTTATTTATTTATTTAAATTCTTCTCTCTTTAATTTTTTGAAAATTTGTGATTTTATATCAATTTTTTTTTTTTCAGGTTCTCTCCAGCCTATTTTAAGGATGTGAACATTGAGTTTTTTCCAGGTCTCTATCTACTCGGCTTCCCTGGATCACCCATTTCAATTTTGGGCCTTCTGCCCTCCAGGGCCTCTTCTCATGCCCAGAAACATCGACAATTTTCGGCTTCCCTCTTTCTTTTCAGTTTCACTATTGAGGCCTTTGACTTGGCATCAGAGATATTCCCATCGATGTCAAGGGCACCTAGCAAATTCAAGAAGTATTCTCATTGTAATTGGGCCATTTCGGCCACTGACCTACACTCTTGGTTTGTTCAGTGCCTTGGGCCCTGTCTACTGGGATATCAACTGCAAACTTTGCTCCTGTTTGCAGATTCGAACAAGAAAGGCAAGGAAGCTTCAATATGAAAAACTATTCAGTGCCACATTGAAAATATTGGATATGCCAGGAACTACAAATTCCGATGCTTACCATACCCCAGCATTGACACCTGCATTGACTTCTGCATTGGCTCCCTCAGCACCAAAATATATTGAACATACCCAAAGCCTACATCAGTACCACAATTCTCCAATGCTAGGAAGAAGACAAAGGAACACGGGCAAGAGCTTCAACCAACACCCTCTGGATCTCGTTCTTCTTCCACTTTGATGTATTCCAAAACTGACATCGAGTAGATTGTTCTCCATCACTTTAAGTTCTCTTTCCTCAATGTCTACTCTTACCTCTGAGCTCGCCCAAGCACCTCAGCACCTTCTGCACCAGTGTCAATATCAGTACTGGCGCCATCTGTTCACGGCCAGCTTAAACTACTACTACAGAAGGGGATAGCTAGCAATCTAAAACTGTCACAGATGCAATCTGTATGAGACCTGTTACTGGACCAAACTGATGAAACCAGAAGTTACATAAGAAGGAGGGACTTGGCCAAAGGTTCCATAGCAGCCCTGTGTGTGAAGTTTTTGACCTTTTCCATTCCTTGTTGATACGCGGTATATATAGATTTTGCGCCTCGGTGACTGTGTCCTTAAAAAGAGACCAAGCTTGCTCTAGCGTTTTTACAGTATTTATCCTCTTCTTAATCTTCTTCCCCACCATGAGTCTCATCCCTTTGTAATTCCCTTTTCGGAAGTTCAGTGCCGTGGCCATCGTTCTGGACCGATGTTTCGCCCCTGCATCCAGGTCGAAGCGGATTATGTTGTGATCGCTGTTTCCCAGCATCCCTTCTACTTCTACACCTTCCTAGCCAGCATGCTCTAGCACTTTTGGTGCCTTGGGGTTCGGTCCCCTGGTAGCAAGACTCACTTCTGGTTGTTACTGAAGCTTGAACTTAGGCTGTGTGGCTCCATGTCGATCCTGAGGACTTTATCAGGTGTCGGCTGCATCTCTCCCCCCTTTGACGCATGTGGAACTGTGGGAGTCTGTCTGTTTTGAAAATGGGCGTTTTATCTACTAGATTTCTGGATGTTTTTTCCTAATTAGATTTAGACGTTCTGTCGAAAATGCCCCTCCACGTCATCCTTTTATATTATTATTTGAATTGAATATTTTTACTGCTGTAATTGTCTATTGTTTGTTTAACCAATTCTTGCTGAACACCACCTTGAGTGAATTCCTTCAAACAGGCAGAAAATAAATTCTAAGATATAAATATCTCTATTGTTTCTTTAGAATGTGGTCCCTGGGATTGAAGGTGTTCTTCTGCTTCTGATGCTCCTGGAGCTCTGCATCTCAATATCCACCTCTGCATTTGGATGTAAGGCTTCCTGCTGCAAGTCCAATTCCAACATGGTAAATCTCTTAGATTTATTTCATTATGATAAAGAGCAGAGGCCAAAATTATTTAACCAATGAACAAAATACTGAACACAAGGTCAATCTTCCTCCCCAAACCCAACTTATCACCACAGTTTACCATTCTGCTCCCAACTCATCTACACTTATGCTATTCCTTCCAGTCCACTCTGGCTCATCTATACAAACCCTATTCTCCTCTCTCATCCAGACCTCAATAGTCCTTCTTCCCTACCTACCTTGTACACATCATACACTTTATTTTCTCTCAAACTAGCACCACTTCTTTCTCAGTCCTTCCCCACCTTAATGTCTTCTCTTCTTATTGTTCTGTTTTCCCCTCACTTCTTTCTCCCAATGTCATGTGACTTTTGTGTCGGGATAAGATGCTTAATATCCCTCCATACTTCCTCCACTCCTGCATTCTATATTTCTCTGCTCTATACTTTCTCCTGACACGATACCTTGCTCCTTACTAATTCTTCCTCACATTAGATTCCCTCTCACTTTACCTTGATTAGTGCCCCTCCCCTCAGTGGAGTAGCAAGGGTGAAAGGCGCCCCCTCATATGCCCCCATCTGCTTCTTCCTCATCCCATCCTGCTGCACACCCCTTCCCTTCCTCTGACATCACTTCCTAGGCGCGGGTCCAGGAAGATATCGGAGAAAGAGCAGACACTGGCGCGAGCAGCAGGTTGGGGTTGCTGCTCGCATCAGGAATGTTAAAAAGATAAGGGGGGAGGGGAAGGGACGTGCACGGTAGTGAAAGTGGGGTGGGGAAGGATCAGGAGGATGGGTGCCGGCACCCCCACCAAGACGGCGCAGACCGCCCCTCTTTTACTACACCACTGCCTCCCCTGAAGGCTAGGCTCACCCTTTCCTCATACCTCCCAAGCAGATGGGGAGGGAAAGGCCCACCATTTTGAAGAGGCGGGCCTGCTGGTCAGAGGGAATAGGCATCCCTCCAGCAAGCCATCGTAAACAAGGTAAGGGGGAGGGGGCGGGGGATCATCAGAGGCATGGGAGGGTGTCAAGTGGGTGTTGCTTGGCGGTGAGAGGGAGTGGGCATCTCTTTTGCTGCCGTGGGAGAGTGCTTGAGTTCAGCAGTGGGCAGAAAATAATGGTATATATTGAAGAACTAAGCCCAGTACTGGCAGACTTGCACGGTCTGAGTCCCGTATATGGCCATTCAGTTGAGGATGGGCTGGGTTGGTTTAGAAGGGCTGGACTGAGCTTTGACGGAGGCTCCAGTAGATGGAACCTATGCATAGTACGAGGCAGAGCTCTGTGTTTCTGACCCAGAAATATCTAAGAAAAAGAACAATTTAAAGTCAATCATTAAGTTGTAGAGTATATGTTTGGGCAGACTGGATGGACCATTCGGGTCTTTATCTGCCGTCATTTATTATGTTACTATGCCATGAGGCGGGATGCGATTGACTTCAGCGGCAGGCGGGAGTGGGCACCTCTCCTGCTGCTGTGGGGGGGGGGGGGGGCTTGACTTCAATGGTAGGAGGGAGTGGGCATCTCTTTCGTTGCTGTGTGTGTGTGGGGGGGGGGGTTGTTAGCAGTGTTGGGTGATTGTACGACATGGCAAGAGAGTGGGCGTCTTTCCTGCTGATCTTCGATTTGGGGTTTATTTTAACTTGTGTTTGTGTTGGGGGTGGGGTCCGAGCTGTTAAGCCTATGTTTCCTGTCAGTGCCTGAGCCAATCAACGCTCAACTACTGATCAGAAAGTAAGACAACAGCTCAGAACTGTCAGCAAATTTTGGCCGCAGATGTGGCACAATGAGGTTAGAGAATCACTCGGTGATTTTAGAGAATCACTGAGTGATCATTTTAATAGTAATGACGTTTTTGTACTACATTTGCATGTCAGTATCTGAGATTGCCAGAAAACTCTGAAAAGACCACGGTAAGCCGTTTTAATAATCAGCGGCTAAAATACATGCACACTAAACCAGCTGGAACCGGTTTAGCAAGCACATTAAAGGCAGATTTTAGTTTTGAGAATTTGGCCCTAAGTGGTTGGCTTGGGAGCCAAGTTAGCTATGACACTAATGCCTTTTGCAAAAACGGAAATTGGCACCTCATTTGGTGGTAACAGCTTTGGCATAATGTCCCCCTCCTTTATTAGTGGTGACTCCAGCACAACATCTTTCTCTCTGCTTTTACCCCTTCTTTGGCCTCCATTCTTTGCCCAGCACAATTATCCCCTGCTCCCCTTATTCCATGGCCCACATTATGTGGATGGATACGGAGGCAGCACAAATATATGGCAGTACTCCCTCATTCATCATGCCCTACATAGCTTCACAGGTCACATCCCCCTCAAATCTAACCTTAGCAGAGCCGTGGAGACAGTGGTATTGTAAACCAGGCTGTAGTAGCTAAGCATAGAGGAGAACCAACCAAAGACCCCCTTTTCCTCTTCCAAACTCCATCCATCTCTCCTGTAATCTCTTCATGCTCCTGCCATGCTATTTCTTTGGGATGATACAGTATAATAAACCCATTTAATCCAATACCACTGTCTCCCATAAGATGTAAATAGGGATGACTGTTTTATTATTGTGAAAAACAGATGGCATTCTCTATTTTCCTTTTAATTTTAACTCAATCATAGGTCTCTGCATTTCAGTGCTGCGATAGAGGAACTTAGATAGTGACATTATTCAGATGAGGATTTTAAGATTTTAGTTGTTATGAATTTTAAGTCTGGCAATAATTTTATGTTTGTTCTTAATGAATGTAAACTGTTTAGTCTCTGAAACAGTAAAGAAAATTTTTAAATAAATATATATGTTCTCTTTCTTTTAGCAATCAGTCATCACTGTCCCAAATGAATCCAGACCAGAGATGTTCGTCAATGCTGTGGCTCCACCAATGTATAATGTAAAGAATCAGAACAGACAAGAAGTCAGCTGTCCATCTGTGCCAGCACCAGCGTACACTGAAAGTGTTTAATTCAAAAGTCAACCTTCCAGCTATGGCAAGACTGGGGTATAATGAAATTAATTCATGCAGAACTTAAGTCAACTGTCCTTCCACAGCACCGCTGATAACTACTAATTCTGAGTAAAGTAGGTTCCCCTGAGAGGAGAGTGAGGGAGAGGGAGGGGATAAAAGATCCAAAACAGTGTCCTACACTAAACATTTTAGGATCTGGACCATTTGTACCATTCTTCATAATCTCTTCCTCCTCCTTTATCTTGCCCATTCTATTATTACTCTTCTCAACTTCACCCTTATTCCAAAAGACCCATCCCACAGAGCACAGGTTGGCAGATGTGGGCTAAACCTATAGCCAAAAATTAGCCTAATTTCCAGTATCAGCATATGACAGCTGGGGCCCCCACATTACTCCAATCTGGAACAAAAGATTTTTATAATTGGTCATTTTGAATAGCATGGGCTCATATAATCTCCACACACAATCCCATTCCTAAAGTATATTCACTTACCTTTTTTGCCAACACTTATAGCAACATAATAGAGTACTTATTTAGAACGTTATATTTTTTTAATTTGGACTCTTATCAGAGAATCTCAGCCCTGTGACTCACTCCCTTTGTCACTGGTCATTATGGGCCCTTTTGCAAAGCTGCAGCAGTGATTCTCCTGTGGCAAATACACCAAAGCCCATAGGAATTAAATTGAATTTGATTCATTTGGCAGTGGAGAATCGCTATCGTGGCTTTGTAAAAGGGATGCATCCATGTGCAAATAAGGTTGTTGAATGACTTTAGAATTGGTATTTGGAACAAAAGAATCATTTTAAGTAAGTTATCCCCTTACTGATGATTTTCCAGTTGTACTACTATAACTCCCTTTTTGATAGGCCAGCCTTATAAATTGTTGTATATATTGCAATTAGTTTGAAACATGAGGTCAAGATCTATAGAGAAAAGGCCACTCCAATGAAAATAAGTGGAACAGTGCATTGGTTGCCAATATCTGCATGGATTAAATTTCAAAATATGAGGTTACAGTCTGTGCACTAAGATTTCAGAAGCCATCACTCTGTCCGCTAAGCATTGTCTTGCATTCTATTTTAAGGATGACAAGGATGATTATAAAATACTTTTCCAGTGATTTTGTTGCAAAAAAGGATGACAAGGATGATTATAAAATACTTTTCCAGTGATTTTGTTGCAAAAATATTGAGATCAAGTGAGATTGCATTGTTTATTAATTTTGTGGTCTTGATTTTGCTTTAATCTGTGTAGCTTCAGACCTTTTTTTTTTTCTTTACAATCCACTATTAGCTTGGTGCTGTTCATTAATCTATACCTTCATGGAAATAAATGTGCTTGATTGTTGTTTGTCCATCAGTATTTTTCTGCACTTCTGGCTGTAATTAAGATATGAAACTCAGCATGCATGAATGATTGCAACTTACTATTATTTAGACAATGGAAGATTATGTTTACACCTTTGATAATCTTCTGTTAGTCCCTGGAGGATTCCATATGCTAGGTGTTCAATCCCAACTCGCAGTCTGGGTGTTGCAGAAATCTAACAGAAATTGAAATCTTTTCAGAACACATACTGCACTCCCCCTAGTGGTAGAATCAGTTCAGTCCCAAAGCTAAGCACATACCTGTCAATCCAGGACAAGGAAGTACAGGGGAAAATCCCCCATCAACACAAGTAACTCATAAACTGGTTTGTTCTGCAAAATATTAACAAGTAATAAACAGGCACAAAGGCAACATTGAGAAACCTGCTATGCGCAACAAGCACCCCAAGAAAGGCCTTCGGTAATGTGTTTACTCACAAAAACTCCCCACAGAATCTGGCAACTGACTGTTAAATCTTCAAGCCTCAGAAAGTAGCAGGCTACCACAAACAACTGAGTGAATACAGAGAGGGCGGATCATATGGAATCCTCCATTCCGTTACATCCTTTCCGGATTCCATACACTAGGTCAGTGTTTTTCAACCTTTTTACACCCGTGGACCGGCAGAAATAAAAGAATTATTTTGTGGACCGGCAAACTACTAGGACTAAAATTTAAAAACCCCATTTCCGCGAGCTTGGTCACCTCAGTAACTATAGAAAAATAGACAAATATAGCGCAAAATATAGACAGCAGATATAAATTCTCAAAACTGACACGTTTTGATCACTAAATTGAAAATAAAATCATTTTTCCTACTTTTGCTGTCTGGTGATTTCATGAGTCTCTGGTTGCGTTTCCTTCTGTCTGTGTATCCTTTCTTTCATTTCTTTCTTTCTGCACTCAAGCCCAAGAATTGTCCTCTTTCCTTCCCATGTCCTTAGTGCCCCCATCCCATGTCTTTAGTGCCCCCAGTGCCTCCTTCTCATGTCCTTAGTGCCCTCCTTCTCATGTCCTTAGTGCCCCTTCCTGTCTTTAGTGCCTCCTTCCCATGTTCTTAGTGACCTCAGTGCCTCCTTCCCATGTCCTTAATGCCCCTTCCTGTCTTTAGTGCCCCCAGTGCCTCCTCCCCATGTCCTTAGTGCCCCTTCCTGTCTTTAGTGCCCCCAGAGCATCTTTCCTGCCCCTTCCTATGTGTTTAGTGCCCCCAGTGCCTCCTTCCCATGTCTTTAGTGCCCCCAGTGTCTCCTTCCCATGTCTTTAGTGCCCCCAGTGCCTCCTCCCCATGTCCTTAGTGCCCCTTCCTCTTTAGTGCCCCCAGTGCATCCTTCCCATGTCTTTAGTGCCCCCAGTGCCTCCTTCCCATATTCTTAGTGCCCCTTCCTGTCTTTAGTGCCCCCATTGCCTCCTTCCCATGTCCTTAGTGCCCCTTCCTGTCTTTAGTGTCCCCAGTGCATCCTTCCCATGTCTTTAGTGCCCCCAGTGCCTCCTTTCCATGTCTTTAGTGCCCCCAGTGCCTCCTTCCCAACTCAACTGGATTGCAGCCCTCAAGGAGGGACTTTGACACTCCTACTCTAGAGGTTTGCGGTCTGCTGTCAGGTAGAGATTTCGTCCGATGATTTGCCACACTGGTCATGAAATCATCCATTTGTCCTTTCCAAATGGCCTTTGTCCCTTGAAAGGAGGGTAGCCTTAGAGGTGGAATCTCCAGCCCCAATGCCTGATCCATTCCAGAGCATTCTGCAGGCTGAGATCGAATAAGCCGAAACTTTGCTCATGACTTATGTGACCATTTATTTTTTTCATCAAAAGAGGACATCTATTAATTGTCAGTCCCACCCCCAATTTCTTCCAATCATTTTTCATGTACACATATCTTATTAATTCATAATGATAACCATAAAATTTTTTTAAAAACTACAAAGCACATTATACGCAGAGAAAATTTTAATTATCATTTATATTTGGGGGGGGGGGGTTCAAAGATGTCAAGGCAGATGACTTTAAAATATGCAATGTCACCTCAGTACCTATAGAAAAATAGACAAATATAATGCAAAATATAAACAGCAGATATAAATTCTCAAAGCTGACACATTTTTATCACTAAATTGAAAATAAAGCACAGTTACTTACCTTAACAGGTGATATCCAGGGACAGCAGGCAGATATTCTCTACATGTGGGTGACGTCATCCACGGAGCCCCATCGCGGACAGATTTTCAAGCAAACGATTGAAGATCTCAAAGTTTGCTAGTGCTGCCCATGCATGCGTGTGCCTTCCTGCTCCACTAGAGGGCACATCCTCACCTCGTGGTCTTCAGTTCAGATACCCTGTTTCCCCGATGGTAAGACATTGTCTTATTTTTTTTGGAAGGCCAAAATATGCTCTAGGGCTTATTTTCGGGGGGATGTCTTATTTACCCATGAAGAAGACTACAGTACACAGTTATTGTTGAAAAAAAACAGAATTTTATTACCTGTATATGGTACAGTATAATGGTAATAACGGTAGTTGTCATTACAAACCAGCATAACCAGACAATGTCTCCGACTCTCCAGTCGCCCGCCCCGACTCTCCTCTGGCCACCCCGACTCTTCTTTCGCCCGCCCCGATTCGCCTCTCCCCCTTGAAGTCCTGTGCCCACCCTGAAAGCCTGATGCCCCCCCCGACATCCGATTCATCCCCCCCCCGCAGGACCGCTCGCACCCCCACAGCCTCCCGACCCCCCCCCCCATCATGTAAAAGCTCCTACCGGTGTCCTGCTGCTTCCCCTCTTGCCCCGCCGACTCCCCGACAATATCGGGCCAGGAGGGAGCCCAAGTCCTCCTGGCCCTGGCGACCCCCCCCCTAGTTGTTCGGGCCAGGAGGGAGCCTAAATCCTCCTGGCCACGGCGACCCCCTAACCCCACCCCGCACTACATTACGGGCAGGAGGGATCCCAAAGAACCTCCGACCGCCCCCCCAGCCGACCCGACCTCCCTGGCCGACCCCCACCCCCCTTATCTTTCTGTAGTTGGCCGGACAGACGGGAGCCAAACCCGCCTGTCCGGCAGGCAGCCAACGACGGAATGAGGCTGGATTGGCCCATCCGTCCCAAAGCTCCGCCTACTGGTGGGGCCTAAGGCGCCTGGGCCAATCAGAATAGGCCCGGGAGCCTTAGGTCCCTCCTGGGGGCAGGGCCTGATGCACATGGTCGGGTTGGGCCCATGTGCCTCAGGCCCTGCCCCCAGGAGGGACCTAAGGCTCCCGGGCCTATTCTGATTGGCCCAGGCGCCTTAGGCCCCACCAGTAGGCGGAGCTTTGGGACGGATGGGCCAATCCGGCCTCATTCCGTCGTTGGCTGCCTGCCGGACAGGCGGGTTTGGCTCCCGTCTGTCCGGCCAACTACAGAAAGGTACGGGGAAGGGGGTTGGGGGTGTCGTGGGGGTCGGCCAGGGGGGTCGCGGGTCGGCTGGGGGGGCGGTCGGAGGTTCTTGGGGGGGGGGGGCGGTCGTTGGGGGGAGGGGGGTTTGCGTCGAGGGCAGGAGGGCCTGGGATCCCTCCTGCCCGTAATGTAGTGCAGGGTGGGGTTAGGGGGTCGCCTTGGCCAGGAGGGTTTGGGCTCCCTCCTGGCCCGAACAACTAGCGGGGGGGGGGGGTCACCAGGGCCAGGAGGACTTGGGCTCCCTCCTGGCCCGATATTGTCGGGGAGTTGGGGAATCGACGGGGCAAGAGGGCTTGGGCTCCTTTTTGCCCCGATCGTGTCGGGGAGTCGGCGGTCCTTCGGGGTGGGGGTGCGGGTGTGTGCGAGCGGTCCTGCGGGGGGTGAATCGGACATCGGGGGGGGAGGGGGAACTATGTAAAAAAAATTTTGTAGGGAGGGATGAGGGAAGCTGCCTGTGTTTCCTGGCGCAGAGTCACGAGCGCGCGCTGCAGTCCTGTCACTTCCTCCTCTTCACTTCATGATGAGGCATGGCACGCAGCCATGGAGGCAAATAGGTAGACGAAAGGACCACAAGGAGTCACCCAGCGTACCACCCGATTCGGGTAAGCGCAGGTATCGGTGGGTGGCTTATTTGCGGGGGGGGGGGGGGGGTGCCTTATTTTACATTTTTTTCTAAAATGGGGGGGCAAATCTGGCAGGAATTAAGGAGCCTAAGGATTCCATGCCTGCAAGTTTTGAGGCAAAGCGAAGTGATTTGAAGTTACTGGAGAATTTAAAAAAATAATTTTTGTGCCAAATAATGGTACCAAAACGCTTTTAACAAAAAGAAAATAACAGCGATTGCAGGATTTTACAGGTGGAGGAACCTAACGGAAGAAGCGGAAAATACAAAAACTGAACCCCCGATTTTCCTCATATGCTGTTATAGCCTTAACTCACCGTGACCTGTGCTGCAGCAGTCTGTCTCAGCTGCAAAGGTAGCTGAATATGGGAGAAGAAATCACTACCTCAAATGGATCGTCCAGAGCTGAATCTTCAGGCTTCCAGTCTGACTGGTATCTGACCAAGCTTCAAACTGCCATAGACATGAAAAAAGGGGGAGGTGAAATGCAGCCAGCATCCTGAAATTCCCCACTGAGCCCCCAATGGATGCCCAAGAGCCTGCACTGAAGCCCTTGCAATGCAGCAGGTGAGTGATGCTACAAGGGGAACAGACCCCGAGCACCAAAATGATTCTACAAGCTAGACAACAGTCTTGTCAGCTGCAGAAATCAGTTTGCTTCCTCCCCTCACAGGTAGAGCTGGACCTTCGACTAGGGAAGCTCTTAGCTCTTGAAATCACCAAAATACCATGAAAAAGACAGAAAAAATAAAAGAAATATACAGCGCAGATCAGAAAGACTCCTTCTGACTTGCGTGCACAAGAAAAAATTGAAGGGGGCAGCAGAGCCTTCTGGTGAAGGAGGAGGTATTCAAAAGCTAGAGTGGCTATTATCTGTCGTCCAGAATAACACACCTATTGCACTGGAATAAAGAAATATATAGAGTAGATTTAAAGACACCATCTGGCTCAGTGTTCTTCAACCTTTTCACACCTATGGACCAGCGGAAATAAAATAATTATTTTGTGGACTGGCGATTGAAGAACACTGGGCTAAGTCGTGCCCATCTCCACCCAATCTCCGCCCCAGACCCTGCCCCCATAATAGTACTACTTATAACACCATTTTTTCCATCCATTTTTCATATATACTCACATACAATATAATCATATTAACAACACAGAATGGTTAACCACAAAATTAAAATACACAAAGCACACTGTATGTTTTTCAACATTCCTTCCTACCATAACACAGATAACCCCATGCAAATGCAGGACCAAAAACTAAAAGTACTAATATTTACAAACAAACCCTAAGATGCAAGACTCTGCAAGCAGTACAACCCCAGAGGAAAAGAATCAAATGCATTTCTTCCTGGACAAACAGCAGATGTAAATCAATCACTAAATTCAAAAATAAAATCATTCCCCCTACCATTGTTTTCTCCCTCCCTCCATGCTGGGCCTTGCCTTCTGGCCTCCCCCCCTCCCCCGGTGTTATCGTCGGCTGGCTCCCTCTTCCTCAGTGCTGCAGTGCACAAAGCCATGGGCAGAGGCTCCTTGCGCGTCCCGTGCCTCATCTGAAAGCATTCCCTCTGACGTTGCAACGTCAGAGAGGCTTCCAGTTCAGGTGCAGGATGCTCGTAGGAGCCTCTGCTTTGTGCACTGCAGCACTGAGAAAGAGGAAGCTGGCACAAAGACAACGCCGCATCGATCGCACCATGGACTGGCAACTGAAGAGCACTGTCTGGGGCCTGATACACGTGCCGGCCCTGTGGACCGGCAGGAAATTTCTATGGACCGGCGGTTGAAGAACACTGATCTGGCTCGTATACAAAAGGGAAAACTGAAGAGGGCAACAGAGCTCTTGGTAGAAAGAAGAGATGTTGAAAACCTGAAGTGGATTCCTTTTGCATGGCTCGTGAACATGGGGAGAATAACAAATCCCTACTGTCCAGAATAATAAATCTATTGCACTAGAAAAACAATTAACTATTCGAGGCTTGTACAGATGGGATCAGTGTTTGCAGGGACAGGGCAGGGACCAAGCTCACTGGGATGGGGCCTGAGCTTGCAGAGGCAGGGCCAAACTTTGTCCTCGTGTACTATTTGGGTTTTTGCCAGGTACTTGTGACTTGACTTAGCCTCCGTGAAGACGGGGTACTGGGTTAGATGGACCACTGGTCTGACCCAGTTAGGCCATTCTTATGTGTAATTCTCTACTCTCTAATCCAAAAGGAAGACGATAAGTATTGCCATACTGGGACCCATCAAGCCCAATATCCTATTTCCAACAGTGGTCAACCCAGGTCCCAAATACCTAGCTAGAGACCAAGTAATAAAAGATTTTATGCTGCTTATCCTAAGAATAAGCAGTGGATTTCCCCAAGTCATCTCAATAATGGCTTATGGATTGTTCTTTTAGGAAATTATCCAAACCTTTTTTAAACCCTGCTAAGCGAACTGATTTCACCATATTCTCCAGCAACAAATTCCAGAGTTTAATTACACATTATGTGAAGAGATATTTTCTTCATTTTGTTTTAAATCTACTACTTAGTATCTTCATAATGCCGCTGTACAGATCCATGGTGAGACCTCATCTGGAGTATTGTGTTCAATTCTGGAGACTGCACTACCGGAAAGATGTGTTGAGAATTGAGTCGGTTCAGCGAATGGCTACCAGGATGGTCTTGGAGCTCAGGGAACTCACGTACGAAGAAAGGCTAAAAAAACTGCGGATGTACTCGCTGGAAGAACGAAGAGAGAGGGGAGACATGATTGAGACCTTTAAGTATATTACGGGACGTATAGAGGTCAAAGATGATATCTTCTGACTTACAGGGCCCTCGGTTACAAGAGGGCACTCGCTGAAAGTCAGAGGAGGGAAATTTCATGGTGATATCAGGAAGTACTTCTTCACCGAAAGGGTAGTCGATCATTGGAACGAGCTACCTCAGCAGGTGATTGAGGCCAACAACGTGTCAGATTTTAAGAGAAAATGGGATATTCACATGGGATCTCTAGGGGAATAAAAGTCGGGGAGTGGGTCATTGGTGTGGGCAGACTTGATGGGCTGAGGCCCTTTTCTGCCGTCAATTTCTATGTTTCATCGCATGCCACCTAGTCCTAGTATTTTTGAAAGAGTAAACAAGCGCCTCATATTCACCCCTTCCACTCCACTCAGTATTTTATAGATCTCTATCATATCACCCCTGAGACATCTCTTCTCCAGGCTGAAGCGACTTAGCCACTTTAGCTTTTCCTTATAGGGAAATTGTCCCATCCCTTTAATCATTTTCATCGTCCTTCTCTGTACCTTTTCTAATTCCACTGTATCTTTTTTTCTGATAAGACAACCCAAATTGCACATAGTATCTGAGGTGCAACCGCACCATGGAGCGATACAAGGGCATCATAATATTCTTATCTTTGTTTTTTTTATTTCTAGTTTCAAGTTTATTTAAAATCTGATGAATCACTTAATCGTAATACAAAGTGATGAACAAGTCTAAAAATTTAAACTAATACATTAACAAATACAAATAACAGATACAACACTTAACATAAACAGGACTAAGAAATACAATGTATAATAGTAAATGAGACAGGTAAGGGAGGGCTAAATAAAAATATCCTCAACAATGACACCTCAATCCTTCTGGGCAGTGACTCCCAACGTGGAACCTTGCATCACTACTATTTATCACTTCTATAGTGCTGAAAGGCATACACAGCGCTGTACATTTAATAGACAGTCCCTTCTTAACTTGGACAGACAACTTCATATATGATCACATAGCTTTAGTTTGGGTTCTTCTTTCCCACATGCATTACTTTGCACTTGCTCACATTAAATGCCATCTGGCCTTTTTGATGCCCAGTCTCACAAAGTCCTCTTGCAATTTTTCATATTCTCTTGCCCCTTTGGGGCATGCTCCTGCAGCCACGTGCTTGTAGCTGCAAGCCACAGAAGTAACATAATTTTAAAGATCTTTAGTTGACCCCCAATAGATGACTACATCCACTACAGATTCACATAACTTTGATAGTCATGTTAATAATACATGTGGAAAGCAATTTTATTACAATGTTTTTTAAATTGTCAACATACGCTCCTGTTATTTTTTAAATAATGATTTTTATTAGGTTTCATAGAAATAGGACAAAATGGTGCCAATAACAAATATTGAAACAAAATAAAAATAAAGGAAATAAAAAGAAAATGTTTGCATCAAACAAAGGTGAAAAGTAGAAAACTACCTGAAAATTTATTTAAGACATAAACAATAACCTAAAACTTAAAAAGATAAAATAGGTGTCTGATGATCTGAAGAAGATTCAGAAAGAAAGTAACCTAACAGTGAATGGACAGTTAGAGGACTTCCTTTCTGAATCTTCTTCATGTATTAGGTTAGTTTATTTTCTTCACACAGTTTTCTACTTTTCACATAACTGTTTTAAAAAAAGACAAATTGGATGTTGCGGATGGGCCATTAGGCTTTTATCTGTCACTGTTTCTCTGTTGTTGCGACTGGAAATAAAATTCTTCCTTTCGGCCACTTGGAAGATCGATTTCACAAAGCAGCCTTTGTGTGCGAGGCATGTTCTTACATGTGTCAAAGTATGTGCATATTCTGCCAACAAGAGTGTGCGTACGTTTGAGACAGCAGCCTGTAGGTGTCCCTGGGGATATATTTGGTTAGAGTGGTTGTGTAACCTTTCTCTGTACTTTTTTATTTCATAAATGATGCATGTATGCGTTTGAGAACACATGCACATCGTTATAACCGTTTTAAGGTGCAGATTGTGTGAGGACATGCGTGTACTGCTGGGGATTATTGCAGCAGCCTGTTCTTCTATAAAAGTAATTAAACATTATCTCCTCTTCTCCCTATAACAGTATAATAAGCTCCTCTAGAGCAGTGTTCTTCAACCTTTTGATACCTATGGACTGGTGGAAATAAAAGAATTATTTTGTGTACCCACAGTTAAAGAACACTGAGCTAAGTCGAGGGCCAGACCCCACCCATCTCCACCCCAGACCCCGCCCCCATAAGAATACCAATTGTAACACTATTTTTTCCATTCATTTTTCATATATATATATATATGTATAAGTATATACACACACAATATTATCTTATTAACACATAATGGTTAACCACAAAATTAAACTACACAAAGCTCACTGTAGATATGCTTCTGAACATTAATTCCTACCAGAACACAGATTATACAGACAGCAGAGGAAAATTCTCAAAATTGACTCAATTCAATCACTAAATTAAAAACTAAAACCATTCCCCCTACCTTTGTTGTCTCCCTCCCTCCATGCTGTGCCTTAACTTCTGGCCGTTTTACGCCGCCCCCGGGGTCACCTTTGGGCCGGCTCCCTCTTTCTTACTGACGCAGCGACCAAAAACGCGGGAAGTGGCTCCGCGCGCGGATCCTACGCCTGAACCGGAAGCTTTGCCTCTGAAGGCTTCCGGTTCAGGCGCGAGACGCGCTTAGGCGCCGCTGCCCGAGTCAATAAAAGGGAGCCGGCCCAAGACAGCACCACATCGTCGGAGCGGCGGCTCAAGAACACTGGCTCGGGCCCACGCACGCGCCGCCCCTGCGGTTGAAGAACAGCTTATAGAGGCGCTGAGCTTATGGATTCAAAGGCGGCAACATAAGGGCGCGCGTGCCAGGCCCGTTGGTAAGCTTGGGGCACCTGCAGCAATCTGCACGCGCGCGAGGCGCCTCGGGATGGGAGCGCCTCCTTCGGGGATTACCAAGGGCGGCTCCCGGACAAAGTCTGCACGTGCGGTGAGAGGCAAACTGGAGGGGGGGGGGAAAGAAGCCCAGCCCAGCCCAGCCCAGCCCAGCCCAGCCCAGCCCAGCCTCGCCCCCGAACGGCAACACTCCCCTCTCTCAATCCCAACCGGGAGAGGGGAGTGTCCGCCCCGCGCGCTGCCACTCCTCTTGCCGCGCGCTCCTTCCCTTCCTGGCTATTCCCGTCGAAGATAAGGAGGGGGGAGAGGGAGAAGCGGCGTTCACCTCCGCTACGCCACTGATCCCCCCCCCCCGCCCTACCTATAAGCTCGTCTTTGAGATCACCAGGAGCGGAAGCTGCCTGCAACTAACCCCCGGCCCTTGCCCTGTGACGTAACTTCCTGTGGGCCGGACCTGGCACTGCGGGAAGGTGGTCGTGTTATGGCGCTGAAGCTGAACTCGGGGAACCGGGGACGGTAGAGGTCGGCGATGTGAGTAGCTAAAACCCTCCGACTCGGGAGCAGGGCTTCGCTGTCTTTGCCCACCTCGGCCTGCACTTTCTCCTCTTCCAAACGAGGGTAGGAGGGAAAGTTCGCAGCCCAACCATGAAGGGAACTAGGTGGGTTGGGTTCAATCAGTGACGGGAAGCCAGGTGGTAAAAAAAAACCCAGAACCGAACTTCGCTTCCGCAAATTGGCACTTAACAAAATGTGATGAGGTTCTTTTCAGCTGCAGTTGCAAAATAATCTGGGAACACTTTTTTTTTCTGCAGACATTCTTGTGTGTATTTGTCCAAGCACCAGTTTTGGGTTCATATTTAATAGATATAGAATTTTGTGAACTTGATGCACTGAAACTAATGAACTTTGATACTTAAACTATGCAGATGCTTCAAACAGAGCTCAGTCTTTCAAAGTCTGTAGTCATGGCATTATGTAGCATGGAAAAGTGTCTTGTCCACAGTTTTACTAAATTAAATGCTTCTTCTCTTGTTAATATGCTAATTTTTAATTTTGTGTTGTTCCACTGATCACTTTTTTGAGTTTGTGTATGTATGTAACTGTAATTGTAACATTTCTTTAGCAGGGCTTTAGATTGTTCTCAGATGTCTTGATAAGTAGCAGCTTGTTGCATTCTGAAATGGGTGTCAATTGAAAAATGTTTTTATGAACTGTGGCTACTAATCCAATAAACTTCAGATTGTTGAATAACTGGGGGAAAAAAAAAAGAAAGTTGGTTGATTGGGTTGAGAACTTTTCAGCACCCTTGCTATAATGTCTTAGGCGAGCTTTCAGCCCTACTCCTAATTTGGGGAAGGCACTACCTACTTAAAACTTAGCTCTGTGTAATATTTCAGTACAATATATTTAGAACATTAAGGAAGAGCTAGATCTTATTTTTACAAAGCAAGTTTATTTACAAGGTTATGTAGGCCAGTGTTTCTCAACCTGCGGTTCATGTACCCCAGGGGATATGCGGCCTGGCTGCCAATTCCCGCCAAATCGGTGTCTGCCACCACTGCCTGGGATCGCCCGTTCCTGCCTGCCCGCTTGAGCCGCTTCCAATGATCTGGCTTCCAATGATCTCTCTTCGTTCTGCTGCTCCCAAAGCCGACACTCTCCTTCGATCTTCAGCAGCGCTCCTTGCACTGGGCGGTGCACACAGCGATTCAGGCGCTGCTTGTAAGTGGCTGGCTCAGAATCCTCTCCAACGTCAGAGTTGACATCAGAGGGAGGCTTGCAGGTCAGGCACGTGCAGCAGGTGGGTAGCTGCTTGCGCCATCCATTGCAGGGAGTGTTGCTGGGGGCTGAGGACCGAAGGAGCGGTGCAGTTTTACAGAGACACAGAGGAGATGCATAAGGGTGTAGGAGAGGCAGCTTATAGCACAGGAAATTATTTTCTTACATCCAAAAGTGAGGGGAATGGGAGTGAAATGTCAGGCTGTGATGGGGAGAAGGGGAAGATATGCTGGGCTATAGGGCTCCCTGGAGCTATTTTAAGCTAGGTATGGGAGGAGGGGATGAGAGGGGGAAATGCTGCACTAGAAGTGATGAGAGAGAGGAAGAAATGATGGGCCCAGAAATTGGGGGGTGGGGGTAGAGATGATGGGAGGGAAGGAAGAGGAAAGGAGAGAGATTGAAGTAGGAGTAAAGAACTGTTATGCCAGTGTATACCCTAGCAAAGGGAATGATCAATATATCAGAAGCTTGTGTAGTAAGAGAGTTTCATGAGAAAAAACTAAATGAATAAAGAGAAGTTTATAAGAAACCAAGACCTTGGCCGAGAATGGTTGTTTATAAAAATAAATAGAAGAAATGTCATTATAATTAGTACTATTATTATGGGGGTGGAGTCAGGGGCGGGGTATGGGCAGGTCAGGGGTGGAGCTTTGGCAGGGTACTCAGTTGGTATTTGTTAGGCTTAGGGGATTCTTGGCTTGAAAAGGTTGAGAAACACTGAAGTAGGCAATGCAATAACTTTAGTTACAATTTAGGGATCTTTAAACAAGGGAAATGTGCCACCAAATAAAATATTGTTAGAGGGAAGGGTATTGGAACTTGTATACTGCCTTTTGGTGGTTTTTACAACCATACTCAAAGCAGTTTACATTCAGGTACTTCAAGCATTTTCCTTATCTGTCCCAGTGGGTTCGCAATCTATCTAATGTACCTGGGGCTGTGGATGATTAAGTGACTTGGCCAGGGTCACAGGGAGCAGCATGGGGTTTGAACCCACAACCTCAGAGTCCTGAGGCTTAAGCTCTAACCACTACACCTCACACTCCTCTAGCAGAGAAGCAGAATGATTAATTAAGCTGGATTAAAAGTAACTCACCCTGGAAAAGGCCCCAAAGTTTTCTTTCTTTATGTTTAAGTATTTATATATCACTTATAGCCTAAGTGGTTTATATTCAGGCAATCAAGCATTTCTCCCCATCTGTCTCGGGGCTAGATGCTCTAAACACAATCACTAAGGCCATGCGAGTTGCTGTTGTCTGATTTTTTGGCCAATTATGGAACAGCAATGGATATTCTAACAAACTCCCTTGCAAATGATATGCATGTTGGTTTGCAGTAATCCCGTTTGGACCAGTTACCCTGAGAGCGACAGGACACTATGCAGAGCCAGTTTGGGGAAGCCCGAAAAGCAGAGCGGGCTGGGAAAGCCCCAAAGCAGCCTCCTGCTGCTCAGCTGTTGGGGCTTTTTTTCTTTTTTAATGACACAGATGTTGTGCGTATGTTACACACGCACAATATGTGCCCATTTAAAAACAAATAAAATAAAAAAATAGATATATTCATCATGGATATCTTGGAACCTTGGTTGGCTGTGGAGTCTCCAGTATAGGTTTGGAAAGTTCTGCTTTACCTGTGCCAGGGACAGCTAGGCTGTAAAAGCAAAGATGGGTGAGAATCCATTTAAAGATTTGGAAAAAGTGTAAAATATGTAATAATTATTAAACACTGAAGTACATCAGAAGACAGATGCTTTGATAGCATTAACCAGCTGCTGGATCTGGTATGGTAATGTCATAGCAGATTTTCTGGTTCATTGTGAAGTGTGCAGGTACCAAGCCCTTGGACAAATCACAAGTAGAAAACATTGCCACTAAATTAAGTACAATATGATTTGAATAAAGGCTAAAGATTCTTCTTTCTGACTGTTTTAAATAGCTTAGATCAGGGGTGTCCAACCTGCGGGCCCGGTCAAGGGCGATGCAGTGTTTTCCTCTGCTGCCCCTGGGTGTTTACCGTCTTGCCGGCTCCCTCCTCTATCTTGCAGCGTTTGTGCGGCCCCAGAAACATTTTTTTTTGGCCAGTGTGGCCCAGGGAAGCCAAAAGGTTGGACACCCCTGGCTTAGATTGTCAGAAAATAATAGCAGTATTAACATAATAGCTCTGGAAAGCTTTAAAAGTAGAATAGACGTGACTGTGAGAGATGTACAGTTTGGAGATGGATTAGAGAGGGCAAGCCAGTTGGCCTTAATAAAAAGGGGATGTTTGATCTCTTGTAGTGTTCTGTTTCCAACAGATGTCTCTTTTTGATTTGCAGAATCCAAGGACAAAAATAATCAAATTCAGCAATAGAAGAGGAGTAGATGTATCGCAATGCATTTTGAGTAGCAATGAACATTTTGAATCTTTGAATTGAGAAACATATCAGTTGCCAGGATGACTAAGCCTCGCACAGGCAAGATGAGTCGGTGTTCCCACCCATCAAATTTGCATGACAGTGAGCTACAAGAGAAGAGACAAAGGAGATCATGCAGACTGGCAGCCTATCGGATAGAAAACCAAGCAGCTAGTCCTATTTTGGTAAAAGGGAATGTTAATACCAACAGAAAACGAACAGGAGCATGCATCTCAAAGCACTTGCATGATAAGGTATCACCTTGCAAGGTAAGTGCACAGAAGGGAGGTCAGACTGTGCAGTCTCCGATAGAGGAAACTCCAGCATCTGTGAAAAGGGAAAGAAAATCTGGGGGTAAAGGGCATAGGGACTACCGCAATACAACACTCTCACCTGAGCAATCCTTAGAATATACAGCACAGAATATGACAGAGGAAATAATGCCAGTCTCTGAATTATGCTATTCTGTCACATCAACACCTATCGGGAAAAGATCTGGCACTATCAAGCAGCCAAATGCAAAATTGCTTGATTTCCTTCCAAGAAGAGGTACCTTGGAATTTAATTGTGACTTCAGGTCAGCAAACAGCTTGAGTTCACAGTCTTATACAGAAGACATTGTTGTGTCAAGAACTTCAAAATCTGTTAATCGGGTGGAGCCTTCTGACTGTGACTATCCCGAGAACATGAGTATGTCATCTGTTGAACTTCAGTGTGAGAGTGACATGGAGGGGAGAAGCCCCAAAAGAATTAAAACACCAAAGCTACCAGACTTGGAGGAGAAAGGAGGTAAAGCTGGACAGTAAGACCATTTGAAGTAATAAGATATGAGGCATGATAGTTGCCTTATATTTATGCAGATTAATTTTAAAAATGAGTTTAAACTGATGTGATTAGTTTTTGTTTTGGAGGAGAAAGGAGGTAAAGCTGGATAGTAAGACCATTTGAAGTAATAAGATATGAGGCATGATAGTTGCCTTATATTTATGCAGATTAATTTTAAAAATGAGTTTAAACTGATGTGATTAGTTTTTGTTTTGTAAATTTACCTTATATATGTTTTGTTACTAGAAAGACTTGACTGTAGTTTAAGGTACTGTATTTTTCGCTCCATAAGATGCACCCATCTTTAGAGGGGGAAGAACTAAGGAAAATTCAGAACCAAATGGTATGCCCTGTACCCTGCCCCCCCCCCTCTGGTGGTCTAGTGGTAGGCCAGAACAGGGTACAGGGCACATCTAATGGTAGGCAGCCCCAGGCCAGCCTGCCAGCCAGCACCCCCCCGTACCTTTTAAAATCTTGCCCACCCATCCCCTGATTCTGGGTCTGTCAGCTCTAGCCCATCCCCCTTGTTCGTGGGCCCAGCAGCTCCAGCTGGCTTACCTTCCTTCCTGCTATGGCCACCTACCTTGCAGCCTTCGCTCTGCCGGGCTCCTCCTTATTTCCCGGCTAGCGGTGCACAGATCAGCCGTGCAGACATCAGGAGCAAGCTTTACGCTGTCCTGCTCAGGCCCTCACTGATTTCCAAATGGCTGCCGTAAGTTCTCGTGAGTCCCGCGAGAACTTACATAGAAAATTTGATAGCCTTTAGGGAATGAATTTTTAACTATTGAATTAGTGAAAGTAGCCATATTACCTCAGGTATAATATGTGCCTGTTTATAATACACACCCCAAGTTTTAAATGTTCTTCTAATATAAAAATCTATTTACCCAGATATAATATATAGGTGGCATTCTGGATGTCCATGTAATGTGAGTGTGAGATTATAGCACTAGTACAGTAATTATTTACATAGTTTTCCAAACATTTAGAATGCCAGAGGAAACATGGAAAAACGCTGTTTAAAATCATTCTATTGTGCTTCTCATGTGCTAGGTTTATAAACAGATTTTGAAAGAATGCCATAAGTACCAGTATGTATTCATATGTTCATAATTTAAAAGTTTAATTAAAAACAGCAAAGCCTAGATTTATATATTAGTAATAAATGATGTAATTAATATTTATACATTTTAATTACCTATTCTTATTGATCATTTTACAAATACAAAATCATGACATCATGATGCAGATACAGCAGCCAAAAAAATAATTATCCATTTTGCTGAAGGAAATGGAAATAGGGAAGCTGGCTGCAAATTTGGTATGAATGAAGCAAACATTATGTTTATGGTGGAAAGATAAAAGGAAATCTAGAAAAATGCCTCTTCTCAAAACAGGCTGATTGCAGAAAAATGGCAGCATATTATAAGCTAAAAAAGGCACTGCTAAAATAGTTCACAGAGCACCAGCAACAGGGCAGCATCATTGATATTGAGTGCCCTTAGTACTGCTAAAGCTATGAGAAATATGAAAGAATTTAAGGCTTTGTATGGCTGGGCACAAAGATTTATGGGGTGTCATCATCTCTCTGTTCTGTATCGCCTGGTAGACTGGTATAGTTCCTTTACGGATGGGTATTATACCTCACTGCTACCTGCAGGTGGAGCCTGAGATCAAACTTGTATATCAGTATAGCTTCCCCTCTACTAATCCAGTCTTCCTCAGTCTCCGGTAGCAGGTGGTAAGGCTAATTTTGGCTCCCCTCTTAGCACTGTTGGAACTTTGTTTTTGGACTCCTGGTTCCGTTTTTATGCCGGATAGAGGTTGGACAGGTCCTGTTTGGGGATCCGCCCAACCTCAGGGGTGTTAAACCCGCCGGGTCTCATGCTGGGTCCCTACCCCCACCTACCTCCGCCGACAGCCTGGACCCCTGGTTGGTCAGCCCTCCAGCTTTGAGAGCCATGGAGTCTGTTATGTAAAAAAACCCCACCAAAATCCTGAGGTGTGCCGGTCTAAAGGGCCAAATTCCCTTTAAAACTGCCTTTTTACTGTATTTTCTCAACTAACAGCACTTTTTCTTGCAGCTAGGGCAGTTTTCAGCACAATGAGCACTTTTAAAGGGAAAAGGTGCTCATTGTGCTCCAGACACGAGGTTCTTGCAGCCGGCCTATGCAAGTGTTCAGGATCCTAACACATTCTCCCATGCTTTATGACATTGTCCCCTAATCCAGTCTTTCTGGACTGCTATTGTTTCATATTTGGGTACCCTGTGGGACGTTCCGGTGGTGGGTTTCCTGAGGGAGCATTATTTGGTAGCATTTGGCCTGTGGGGTTTATGGCACGAGGAAACGTCTTGTTTCAGAAGGCCTGCATGGTGGGCCATAAATGCATGATGCAATGTTGGGTGCAGGTGGATCCCCCCAGTTTTTGGCATTGGAGAAACCAATTCCATTGGGTACTTTTGTTTGAGGTCTGGGAGGTTCAAACATATCTGCCTGTTTTTGCAGATTTGGTTACCCCTGTCTCCAGTCTCTTTCTCCTAAAGCTCACAGTTTGATTCTCAATGATCTACGTTGAGTTCCTGTGGTATTTTTAATGTTTCCCATTTCCCGGGTACCGGAGTTACCTTGCATCCTTTTTGGAGGGGGGTGGGGGTTGGGTCCTGTTATACTTATATTGTTTGAAGGAATGATATTGTTTCCATTTTTTGCTGGAGTGGAGCTTTCAGAGTTGTGGCTCTACTTGAGACGGTTATTTAAACCTTATTGTGTATCTTGGTATGTTCTTTAGTGTTGTACAATTTCTTTTCTTCAATTAAAAACAGTTTGAACATAAATACAAGACCCTCTAGTAATATATTTCAAGTTAGCTTAGTATGACTGGATAAGAATTATGAATCTTTTTTTTAATTATTATTTATTTTTTTATAGGACATGAGCCATGTGCTGAGTTACTCAGTAGGGAAGCATTTGTTCCAGAAACTCTTGTTCTGATGAGACTTAAGTTGAATGCAAGAGAAAGATTTGCAGTTTATAGGCAATTTACAAATCCTTGTTAGCTTAAAAAATAAGACGGACAAGCTGTTGTGTAAAACGCTTTTTTAGAAGAGTGCGTTTGAATATTCCTGAAGAAAATGCTCTTACTTCATTGACAGAATTCGTGTCCTCTGATCTATCCTTGGAGTTTAGCTTGTCAGAAGCTCCCTCTTGTAGCAGCACCTGGATGGATGAAGATGAAGAGGAGGATGAAGAGCTTCCAAGTATTCTTCTGCAGCAAGGTGTGGAAAAAGCAATATGTCTTGGTGGCTCTGTCCTAATTCACACTTCAGGGCAGAAATGTCCTTTATAAGAAAATGGAAAGTAAGCAAAGTCCCTGAAATCAGTAGAAGGAAACAAGTGTTCTTAATTCTGTAAAAATATCTCCATCATTATTGACCATGAGAAGGAGAAATGGCTTATCTGCTATGGCATTACTTGGAAGTTGCACCCTGCTTGATACTTTACTGTTTTGTTTTGTCCTCAGGACCATTGTCCGTGGAACCTGGGACACTGGTATGGTGCAAATTCCAAAAGTATCCCTATTGGCCAGCTGTGGTAAGAATAGCAACCTCCATCCAGTCTATATTTGCAAAGTGGTATGTGCTAAATATCTTAATGTAGTACTGGTCATTCTTCATTTGCTTGTCACTCCAAAGAAATCTTGGGATCCACTACAAAATGAATACCTTCAGTGCTTTACTATCTGTAGTTTAGAAACCCCTAAGCATAGCTACACAGAGCTTTTAAAGTAATAAGCTTCAGTCTTTTGAATATTGGTTAAAAGTCCAGCTTTATATTTGCCTCCATTTGGAGATGTACATGTGCCCTTTTAAGTAAAGGCCTCAGGCTGTAAGAACAAGATGATTAGTTTTTCTTCCCATACTGGGAATACTGTTTCAAGCACAACACAACTTCAGAGGACATGATATATAAACATGCCTGGAGAAAGACTAAGGGTTCCTTTTACTAAACCACAGAAGAGCTTCTTACCATGGCCATTGAGACAAATGCGCCAATGCTCATTCAATTCCTATGAGCGTTGGAGCATTTACCTCATCGGCCCATGGTAAGAAGCTCTTCTGCGCTTTAGTAAAATCCAGCATTAATGACTATGAGAGCTTTACTTATACCAGCCAGCAATAAAGCTGTTCCTTAGTGTTATAAAGTCTATAGGTAGAATCCTGGAGCTGTGCACCTTTGTAAAAAATTTGGGATTCAAATCCACAGAATTTAGAGAGAGAGAAATATAAGATATTGCACCTGCCTTTTTAAATATGTAATAAAAAGGTACTAATATTGACAAACCACAGGAGGATTTCTAACAAAATATAGTATCTGAAAAAAGTGTTTTCAAATGCAGTTTTTTTCAGCCACTAAAAACTCTTGACTGGAAAATGCAGCATCTGATGTGGTCATGTTTCACCTGGGAAGGCTGCATCAGGGATCACCATGTATTTCCAAGTGGTGCTTTAGTGACTGGATCTTGTAATTGTCTATTGGAACCAAAACTGGAGAGGAACGCAATGCCACATAGCATTATTGATAGCACATACCACCAAGAGAAGCGGAACAGCTTTGCTGATAGTGTGCGTGAGACGTCTCTGTTCTGGTGCTTATTCAATTTTTCTATACAGGTGAAAAATGTCATGCGAAAAAAGAAAAAAGCAAGTATTGTGTTCGTTGAAGAGAGTTTGTCTGATCCCACAAACAAAAATAAAAGGTAAAAATATAGCCATGAAGAGAAATGTTTGCTGCTTGAATGCTCTGTTTGGTAAGTTGGAGCAGTAGGTTATAGTGCATCTGGAAGAATCTTTTGGCAGCTTATTGAAACTTTTTTTCTGTCTGGTCTATTTTATGCTTTGAGCAGCTTGCAAAAGTACAATAAATTTAAAGGGGTTTTTCCCCCAAAAATATAGCAAACCAAATCACCAATAGTGCTAAGTATAAGGTACTGTGAAATTGACACTTTTTAAAGCAAAAAATAAAAAACTTTTATTAATCTTTAATTTTCAAATCAGTAAAAAATGCAGAACACCATTAACCATTACAGTAAGCACTTAAGAACATAAGCATTGCTTCTGTCGGGTCAGACCAAGGGTCCATCGTGCCCAGCAGTCCGCTCCTGCGGCAGCCCCCCAGGTCCAAGACCTGTACGTGATCCTTTACCTAAAACTTTTATTCCCTAATCATTTTATATTCTGTATAGTAACCCTCTATCTATGTCCTTTAATCAATAAAATTACATAAAGAATAAACCCCCCCCTTATTACAGGATCACAGATAGGTATTAAAGAATATTTTAAATAGAAAATTATTACTTTTCTTTTAGATGACTGATATAGGTGTCCTGCTGAGTCGATTACTTCCAAAATGTTTTATGTGTCTCAAATAAATCCTCATAATTATTCCAAAATTCTCAAAAAAAAAATAGTGAAAATCAAGTGCTTATAAAGAAAGAATAAAACAGCCTATTCGACTCGGGCCACGTTTCAAATCTCTACTTCAGGAGGAATGAAAACTGCTCTCTCTTTCATTTCAATGCCACCAAGCATTAAATGTAACAAAAAATATATATATAAAAATCAAACTGTTGATCAAGTAATATTCTATAATCATAACTAAACAAATGCCCTAAAGGCGGCTCATCATTCAGCTTCACAGGGAAGATAGTAACCGGCAAAAACGCCAATCAGGTTGCAAATTGAGCCAGTCTCTTGACTGCTTAGAAATGTCATTCTGATGTAATGACAATGTGCACAAGCAATTCATGTAATTGGCCACTCAATCTCATTGTTAAAATTAAACGGAACTATAGTATTCCAAAGTAAAATAAATTTCTGCTCCTTTTAAATAAGGTTATGTATGTAATTTCCACCATTATGTTAATGAGTTGATAAATAGTATAAACAGCTAAACAATAAATTAACATAAAATTACTGGTCAGGCTTATATATATATATATAACAGCTGCAAGGAGCAATTGCTCATAAGAATCCTCCTATGAATAAGATAGTTTTAATTTTTTCTATGCAAGAATGAAATGTTTACAGCATATTTTCCCCATTAATCTGAGCAAACCGGCGATATCACAGAGCAGTTTGATGACAAACTGAATGCAGATTATATATATATAAATCATAGAACTGGTGCAGAAACGATACTAAGAGCATGTAATTTTTTTTTTCTTGGTCTTAAAGTTTGTCTGTAGGTCTTCGAACACTGAAGCATTTTGATTGTGAAGAAAAACGAAAGTTAATGGTAAGCCTAACAATATACTGAAACTTTGCTTTCTCTTGCCAAGATGACATTAATATATAGTGACCATTAAGACTGGTATGGTAACGCTGTCACAGACAGAACACTAATGGCCACTGTCTGTTCATATACTTTGTGCTGATGGATTTTTATTCTGAAATAAGAACATAAGAATAGCCTTACTGGATCAGACCAATGGTCCATCAAGCCCAGTAGCCCGTTCCCACGTTGGCCAATCTATGTCCCTAGTACCTGGCCAAAACCCAAACAGTAGCCACGAATTATGCTCGCAAACCAAGGTTTTACTGTACTTCCTTTCTCTTAACAAACAAAACGTAAGTCACTGACCTCATTCAGGATTGCCCTCCCTCTCTTTCACAATGGGTCCAGATCAAGGATTTGGACTCTCCTATGGGACATCAGTTTTTTGGGGGTTTTTTTAAATTCTTTATTCAATTTACATCTTACATTTGAACTTATACAATATCACTTGATTCTCTATCAATTTAACTTAAATTATAGTATTTAAACCCTCCCTACATATGTAGTTGCATATATCATATAATATATTATATAATCTGTCATATTAATCTAATCATTTAATTTCAAATCAGAAATCTCACCCCCCCATACTTAGCAATTATACCTATTAGGGAAAAATGATAATCCAATAATTACTCATTACAATATTCTATTAATGGCCTCCAAACCTCCTGAAAGTTATTAAAATTTCCTTTCTGCAAGGCTAACATTCTTTCCATCTTGTACATATGACATAATGAATTCCACCAAAAACTATAATTTAATCTATTCCAATTTTTCCAATTAAATGTAATCTGTTGAAAGGTAACTCCTGTCATAATAAGTAATAGCTTATTATTCTTTGCAGAAATTTGACATTTCTTCCTCATTGACATTCCAAATAATATAGTATCATAGGATAGAGCCAAAGGATTTTCCAACAAATAATTTATTTGACCCCCAAATCGATCTCCAAAAAGCCAAAATGAACAGACAATAGAACAATAAATGATCTAAGGTCCCCGCTTTGAGATGATAATGCCAACATCTATTAGACTTAGAGCTATCTAATTTTTGTAAACGAACAGGGGTCCAGAAAGCTCGGTGCAACAGAAAAAAAACCAGTTCGTCTCATAGATGCCGACATTGTACAACTCATCCTCCAAGAACTTGGTGTGCTTTTTGGGACTCTTTGACCCCGAGGGAGCAGAGTTGTCTTTTGAACATGTAGCCTATATCTACAGTTCCCCTTCGTTTATTATTCAATGTGTTGAATTGGTTGGAGGGGGGGGGGAGATTCAAATCATAAATCAAATTTATGTATTGAATTTTCTTTGATTAATGTATTGACCATTTCTACTTTTCAATAAAAAGATTATACCATAATATAAAGAGAGCTAAATATATATCAAAGATGTCTGGAGAATTATTTTTGTATATAGTTTGATGCTAGAAATATTTTCTCTGGAGTGTTATGACTTTACGGTATAATCTCATAACGTACTTCAATGGACCTGGAAAAATGGTCCGTTATATCCAGAGTTGCATTTTTTTAAAACTTTATTTAGGGCAACTTGAAACAACGTACAATCGATGAACAACAGTCACTGCACAAGCATATCAGCAACATCGAGAACAAAACTCAGCAAAACATTGGTATGGCACGAAATGATTGCAAACCAGAACACTGTACTGCAGGGGTGTCAAAGTCCCTCCTCGAGGGCCGCAATCCAGTCGGGTTTTCAGGATTTCCCCAATGAATATGCATGAAATCTATTTGCATGCACAGCTTTCTTTGTATGCTAATAGATCTCATACATATTCTCATACATTTTTTAAAAGACCCAAAAATGTTCCCCTTCCTAACGGCTGTGGAGTTGATAGGAGGTACACCAAATCTTTGACTCGGATTCCTCTTTTTTTCTACTGTCCAACTCTGACTCCTACTGATATTAAGCTTTAAATTTTTTATTCTGTTTATAAAGTACTAGTAAATATATTTACCAGTATTTTAAGAGCAAGACGCATCCATCCATCCATCTATCTAAGCTGGAGTTGAGTCAGTACATTTTTACCGATTCCGACACCACAGCCTTGCTTCCTAATTGTTTCATACTGTTGGTAGATAAAGGTCTGTTAATGTCCCTCAGTTGTGACTTTTGTGTATAGGATAAAGCCAAGGAAGACTATAGCAAGGCCATTGACTGGTGCATCGCCCTTATCCAGGACTACAGGATTCGAATTGGTAAGGAAAAAGGCTAATACTTTCATTGAAGGCATTGACCAGCTAATTTTTTTGGCTTTAATGATAAACTGACTTCTAATTTTTCTGGTCAGTAGAGAGAACTAGAGTTTAATAATTGCTTTAAATATAGCAGCTATGTCATTTTATGTAATGTGTACAAATAAAAGTTAACAGTTTTGTCTACTTCCATTAACAAATGTTTGATAATTCAGTAAAAGGTTTCATCTGCAACTCTGGATCTTTATTTCTAAATTTGTTTGTAAAATTTGAAAATAAAAAATAATATGGAAAAAAAAAAGAAAAAGTAATGAAATGTCCTGTTACTATTGTTTTGAGGTACAATTCAAAAATGAGTTGGAAAGAAGATGATTTATATATCCATAAATCATCACAGAAAGAAAAGGAAGGTGAACAAAGCTATTCTGCTCAATTAAGCACAAGAAGATACATGTCGAGTCACTATAGACCATGACTGAAGATCCAAAACAAAAGAAATAGAAAAATCACACAAACAAAAGATAAAGAAGGGAGCCTTGTGCCCCATCAGGCACCAAGAGCTTTATGAGTAACACTGAGTTTGGAAAGATTTTATTAAACACACATTTTGGAGACATGGTGGAGTACAAAAACTGAGAAAGATTAGTTGTCTAGTAACAGAGCATGCATTTATTTTGTTTGATTCAATTCCCTCTTTAACATATAGTACAAACCCCCTCCAATTTGATCTACTCCATCATTGTGATATAATTTCTACCCTGGTAACACAGCATACCGTTGATTATCTTCTTTCCAACAGATCTCAGAGATGCCTGTTATGCCTTAGTACAATATATTCTAACTCCCCCACTTGTTTCTTAGGCTTCTGGCATTTGCATACAGACATTACAAACAATGTTAGTCATCCCTATTTACAACTTGCTCAGTAGTTGACATGGATAATTTGCAATCTTTAAAATCTATCTGCTCTGTATTTAAGAACACTTGGTCAACTATGGTCTCTATTGTAACCTTGCTAACGGGATGATTCATCTTCCCTGTTTTGGTGATATCTTTTAAAGATACCTTGTTCCAAACCAAACACTTTTTGAGCGGCTGTTGGCCTTCCCCCAGTTTCTAGTTTAAAAACTGCTCTCTCTCTCTCTCTCCTTTTTAAATGTCGATGCCAGCAGCCTGGTTCCACTCTGGTTAAGGTGGAACCTGTCTTTGCGGACTAGGCTCTCCCTTCCCCAGAATGTTGCCCAGTTGCTGAGAGCCTTAGATGCTGGGCTTATTCTAACAAACTGGCCAATTGTGTTGTGGGAAGGTGAAGGTTGAAAAGTCAGATAACAGTTTTTTGTATTGGTGAATGGGGTTGGGTGTTTTTTGTTTTGGGGGATTTTTTTTTTTTTGGGGGGGGTTTCTCTCTATCTGGGTATAAGGAAAGTTAAACAGAACAAAAGCTTTGGCCAGTGTAATTTTGGGCTCCAGCTGGCCATTTTGATAAACCTAAGTTTTTTTTTAGCATGTATGCTCAACTACTGTACAGTATATATAATTATTTTAATAACCTAATAATCTTGTACAATCTGCCATGTGAAGTAAATGTTACATATGAAGGAGATTGTCATCCTCAAAGTTTAACGTGTATTTGTTGCAAATTAGGCTGAGGGTAGGAACTAAAGTAAACAGACATGAATGAGTAACTTTTTGTCTGTTAACGTCTTTGTTTTGCAGGTTGTGGTTCTTTTGTGGGATCATTTGAAGACTATTGTACTGCAGATATCAGTATGTATAATTTCTGTACTATGTATTTTAAAAAAATGTCCAGTACTGAAAGGTGAAAGTAAGTGGCTGAAAGAGAAGGAGAGTGAGTGATGTGCCAAACTTTCACAGTAACTTTGGGTTGATGTTATGGTCTATGCAGAGCATGGTTTTCAAGCAATCGGGCACTTACTAGGGATATGGGTCATGCATTTGATATACTGCCTTTTTTGTGGTTCAGCCAAAATAAGAACATAAGAATAGCCTTACTGGGTCCATCTAGCCCTGTATCCCATCTTCATGGTAGCCAATCCAAGTCACCAAGCACCTTGCATAAAACAAATAGTAGCAACATTTCATGCTATCAATCCAGGGCAAGTAGTGGCTTCCCTCATGCCTGTCTCAATCTTTCTTTAAAACTAGCTATGTTAACCACTCTTACCACAACCTCTGGCAGTGCGTTCCAGAGCTTAATTGTTCTCCGAGTGAAAAAATATTTCATCCTATTGCTTTTAAAAGTATTTCATTGTAACTTCATCAAGTGTCCCCCCTACTCATAAATATATTATTAGTGGAAAACCAAGAATCCCCCTCCCCACCCCAAATCCACATGAGTATTAAAATTGGGAAAAGTGTAAATTATTCATTATAATACTTTAATAATGGTCTCCACATATCCTTAAATTTATTATAGTAACCTTTTTGAACTGCCAACGCTCTTTCTATTTTATACATGTGACAAACTGAATTCCACCAGAAACAATAATTCAGTCTTTTACAATCCTTCCAATTATATGTTATTTGTTGGATGGCAACTCCTGTCAATATCATCAAAAGCTTGTTATTATTAGCAGATATTTGACATTTAGTTCTCATAGACATCCCAAATAGACTGCCAAAAAGCCTTAATGAATGGACAATAAAACAATAAATGATCTAAAGTTCCAGCTTCGAGATGACAATGCCAACATCTATTAGACTTGGAGCAATCCAATTTTTGTAAACGAACAGGGGTCCAGAGTGCTCTATGTAACGAAAAGAACCAAGTTTGTCTCATAGATGCTGACACTGTATATCTCGTTCTCCAAGACCAAATTCGTGTCCATTGAGACGAAGAAATATGATGCTTAATTTCAATGCTCCAAATGTCTCTAAGACCAGACTTTGTTTTTTTATTAATAAATCCAGATATCAAATTATACCACTGTGCAACCTGGTGTCCCAAGAAATCCGCCTGAAAGCATAAAAACTCCAGACTATACTGCTTATTAAGATTTTTCCATTCAGGGAGCCCCTCCTGAATAGCTGTAACCATTTAAAACTTTGTGATTTGTTAAGACCATATTTATGTTGCAACTGTGAAAAATCAAGCAGTTTACCATTTAAAATAACATCATCTAAGGTCCGTATACCTGCAATAATCCAATGCTTCCAAACGATTTTAAATCCGCCAATTTGAATCTTGGTGTTTAGCCATAAAGATTGATTTGTTGATTTGTGTATTGGGATTGGAGTTAAATTGCTGACATAACGCAATGTTTTCCATGTATCCATCAAAATTCTGTTCTCTTTATATTTTCTAGGCATCATGACACTAAGAACATGAGATAAATTTATAGGAAACATGAGTCACCATTCTAAATACAACCAATCTGGGATATTTTCCATGAGCTCTGGGAGAACCCAATACATACCCTGGTGTAAAATATAGGCTTGATGATACCTACAAAAGTTAGGAAAATTTACCCCCCCTCCGCAATTAAAGAACATTAAAGAAACAGTCCTCAAAATAAAGTACTATAGCTTAAATAGAAAAGATAGCAGGTTTACACTTTCATTCTTCATCTGACCCACTGTTCCCTCTCCACCACCATATCCAACATTTCTCCCTTTCATCTCTCTTCACCATGCATCTGTACTTCATGCCTCTCCTACTACCATGTCCAATATTTCCCCCCTTTCCCTTATGTGATCGATGCCATCAGAGCTCTCATGGTTGAAATAATATCTTTTCCACCCTCTCTGAGTCTACTAAAAGTCCATGGTGTACTAAGGCCTGTCCAGAAAAGGGGAAGTCGTGAGGCGAAGGATGTCGAACACTCGGCGATGGGTTATTCCAAAGTGTACTTTATTGGAGCTGTTCGGTCATCTTATAAATGCTTGTGTGGACACAAACAGAAAATGTGTGAATCAAATGTGGCTGGGGCAAGCTTGTGACTCGGAAGCTGGCCGTAACAACGTTTGATTCACACATTTTTTTGTTTGTGTCCACACAAGTATTTATAAGACGACGGAGCAGCTATTATAGACTCTTGACAAAGGCAGGATTGACGAAACACTGCCAGTGTCAAATCCACTTGTTTGATACAGTGCTGTTCCAATTTATTATTAAAAATTTGATGAAACGCTAATCAAAATTTCTAAGCGTTTTACAGTAAAGATTTAAAAAGGGGTTCTCCAATAAAGTACACTTTGGAATAACCCATTGCTGAATGTTTGACATTCTTTGCCTCATGACTTCCCCCTTTTCTAGATTTGCCGTTGTTGAGATCTATACCTGGCTCTCTTTTTGAGCGTACTAAGGCCTGACCAGTCTCTCAGATCCACCGCACTGTGGTACGAGCCATTCGGCTGAGCTCCTTTTTTTCATGCAAGTTTAAACAAATAACTAGTATCAATTGAAATGTTTTTTTTTCAAGTTACATTTTTGGGTTGTGTTTCCAGGTTACCCTGTTAGGAAGGAAATTCATCAAGGTTCCTTAATGGTATTTCCAGTCATCGAAACAGAAATGGAAGAAGAATTGCAGCCTGAGACCAGTCCTGCCACGCAGCAGCTCTCCAAGAAAATGCTTCCTGATCGAACCAAAGCTGCCAGAGACAAGGCTAATGAAAAGCTGGTAGACTATATTACGAAGAACAAGAAAGTGGAGAAGCATCTTTTGGCCATAATGAAAGGCAAAAAGAAATCACGTTGGCTTCAAGATTTCCTCAACTCAAGCCAATCCCTGAACTGCATTGAGACCTATCTGGAGGATGAAGAGCAGTGCGAGATGGTATTGACTTATTTGAAGAGTGTTTGTGATCAAATGGACAGCAGTCTGGAGACAATAAAAAATGGAGACCAAATCCGCTTTATCCTTGATGTTCTTCTGCCTGAGGTATATTTGGGAGTTGTCTTGGGAAGGGTGCCTTGACTTGGTAGCAAGCGTTGATGTAAAGTTATACTTGCAAGCCTGGAAACTGTATGGGAATTGGGATGTGGATAACATAACGGGCATAGACAGAGACCATTTGAGTAATGCACTCACTCTGCCCAGTGGTCCCTGCAATGCTGTTCTGTTCTAGCTAAGGTCATTGCCTTTTTGCACAGGAGGCCAGGAATGTCAATCTACCATCTTTCAGCACACAAATTTTCACTGCCTACAGGAGGTCACATAATTCTTGCTGTTAATTGGGCAATATAGAGAAGGCAAGCTGCAACTTCCCCACAGTTAACGCTTATGAGTATATCACACCATTCCGCCAGTTTTAACCGCGTTTCTCTTAGAGCTTGATGTGTTCCTGCTGTCATGCAACTGGCTTTCTTGTGGCCCTTGCCATGACACCCTCCCATCCTTGCCACCAGAATCGGCTTGATTTCTTTCATGGCTATCACCTCTGCCCGTTGCTGTTCAAGGCACTGACCACCACTCTCGCCAAGTCTTTCATCTTGGCATCCCTTCAACTTAAATAGTAAATGAGAGCAGAAGAAAATCTGACTGCCGTGTTATGGTTTTGGCTGTTTCATTTGCAGCATTTTAGCTGCGAAACTCTTCACTGTAAACTGGGATTGGACCAATATTTTATGAACCATTTTGAAGATAAAACTATAACAAATTGTACAGTCAGACTACAAATACTACTTTTAGTGTATGGTTGTTGGCTGGCAGCTGCATGTGTAATAGTATTTGTGGTTGTGATGAGCAAGGTGCTTTTTAAGAATACAGGAACCCATTTTGTTTTTGTTTTCTGTTTATTTTAAGGCTGTTATTTGTGCAATCTCTGCTGTGGATAAAATTTCTTATGAGAGGGCAGAAGAGAAATACATGAAAGGACCTTCTGTCAGCAAGAGGTAGTATGATGCCTTATGGTAAACGGTTGTAAAGGGAGGGGGTGGGGGTCCTTGTTCAGAAGCTGCAGGCAGAGGAAGGAAATAAAGCTTTGTTAAAATTCCTAGTACTCTCCCAAGCACATAGCTCTCTCTTCTGAATTATGCATCAAGCAGGATTTTTAAATAAACAAGACGTTTTGGCTCAAAATAACAACCCCCCCCCCCCCCCGGTTCAAAGGGGTGGTTTAAAGAATCACTCAGAGTCCTTAAGTGTTCTTACTGCAGGCTTGAATAGCTACCCCATACCTAAAGTCATATTTTGTGAAACTGGTGGTCTTGTGGCCTTATAAAGTAGCACAGGCTGAATGTTCAGAGCTTTGTCCTTAGCTGTCAAAGGGTAGCAGATAGAGAGGCAGTCCCAACACAGGAAGTCCAATGGGATTTGTCTCTTACTTCTGTAAAATTCCCTTGGAATCCCAGTTTGTGCCTTCAGATTGTCCTTTTAAGTATATTGCACATGGGATAAATGCTATGACTTGATCAAACGTAATATTTGCATCTTTTCCAGGGAAAAAGAAATATTTGAGAAGAGCATTTTAGAAGAAAAGAAATTATGTGAGATCTTGAAGATGAAAGCAGACACTGGAGGAATAAAAGATGAACACAAAGTGGTTTGAATGTAAAGAGAGCCAAAAGTGACTTGTTTTCTCTGTAGGCAATATGTAGCCTCATTTGTTCATGGGACTTTAGAGGGCTTCTTCCTCTTATTTTGCTGTTTGATTTTCTTTTTAATATTTTCTTGTTACCTGAGTTGGACTGTGTTTGGAGGAGTATGTGTGTATATCTCCACTGAATCAGAAATGCAGCAGCAATTGTATTATCCCTACCCCCCCCCCTCAAAAAGCAGCATCTTGCTGCTTTCCATATGACCATCATGTGCTGCCTCTAGAATTTTCTTCTGTTGAACCAGGTGCCTTTGGCCAGATTCTGTCAACTGCTGCTTTTGCTGCTCTGTGTGCCTTGTGTAATAGAGCTGCTGAACTCTGATTCTGGCTGCCTTTTTCAATTAGACACAAACTACCTATACCCCCATTGTCTGAAATAAGCTCTTAGAAACACATCATGATGTATCTTTGTATAGAATATTTTAATGTGTATAGATACCAACAAATCCTTTACTTCTTATTATTCCCCCAAATACTTAATTGGAACAAAGTACGTTTTAAAATCTACAGCATACCCTGGGGCCAAGTGACCTCATTTGTTCTGAATTTTCGTTAGTGTTTCTCCACCGACAAGCATAGGGATGCAGACGCACATTCTATGGCTGCATTCATCCTGCTGTCTATAGAGAACCCCCATTGCAGGTAAGCAACTTCATTTTCATTCCTTTGTTCTTCTGAATGTACATTTTTCTTGCTGCTATATGCAGATCATTTCTCATTTAAGCATTACTTAAAATTGAATGTACGCTTAGGATGAGAGAAAAATATTGCTTTGTTTGAATCTGCCTTATGCACTGTAGACTTGACCCAACTCCCACTTTATTCTGAACCATCTGCAGAGCAATTTACAGACTATGTTTGGGGAGGAGAAACGTCAGACTCTTCCTCTGAATGTCACAGAATCATTTTACTTCATTCATAACGTTCTGGAGAAGATTGAGCCTTGAAACACAATTCTTGTGATGAGCAAGCAAAATGGTATTGTAGTGCCTGAGTTTTCCAGAACATACAAGTCTCTTGTTCCGATGCGATTGTTGACCTCCAAAAAGGAAGTCCCATAAGTGTTCAGTAGAAATTGATTAACATCAGTTGCAGACAGCAGAAATGTAGTGTGAAAGTATTAACCATAAGACCTTGAACTAGAGAATAGAAAGTGTTGAAATAGATTACAAATTCAATGTATTGGTTCTGCTAATTTGGTTTTTAATAATCTTATAAACTATTGTTGTTTAGTTCCTCTTTTTTTTTTAAGTTCCTTAGAGGTCTTACACAGCTAAGAAGGTGAGACGGAGTGGCCTGGTAGTTGTGGGACCCTACTTTTTTCTGTTGGTGCTAGGTAAGATTTAGTGTAGCTTGGTTTAGGACTTTTTCTTGTATTGGATGAAGTCTACCTAATTTGTGGATAAATGATCTATATGTTTCTGTATATGTATTAGTCCTTAAAAACAACTTTTAATATTTCACAGAAAATATGTTTCATTGAAAATCTTGGTGATGGCATTTTGGTGGATACTAAACACTTAACTATCAGTCATGATGAGGTGTGTTAGCAACACTCGCAGTCTCCCTTGGACAGTACCTAATAAATGATATAAATCCCATTATTCCGGGACGTGCAGCAGGTATATTCTTACATATGGGATGTCGTCATCCACGGAGCCTGGTACAGACAGTCCACAAGTGCAGTGTCGCTTTAAAACTTGAAGACTGCCTGCATTGCACATTTGTGAGGTGCCTTCCCACTCGCCACCAGCTTGCAGGACCATCAGTTCTTAAGTTCTCTGCGAAGCTGAGAAGCCATTTCTTTCAGTTTTCTCGGCACGCTGTTCAGGGAAGACTTAATGCCTGAACTGTGGGGCAGAAGGAGTTTTCCAGAATGATTTCCTTCTCCCCAAACTGGGAAAGGTTCCCAGTCTGCAATTTCAAATATGTCAGACACAAAGGCTGTATAATAATCAGATATTCAGGTTTATTAATTAAAGATGGTAATTGATAAATAACAGCATTTAAGTCTGGGGAGAGAAATATGCTCTCGGACCTTCTTTCTTTCTCTCCATAGGAGAGCTCTAAAGTTTAAACATATCTTATCTGCCATCATTTTTTTTGATAATTAACATATTCTAGAACACAGTGGCAAAGCTGGTCATATGGCCTGTTCTTTCCAGGAATGGATCACTGGAACATTAGACAATTTCTTTGCACATACTTACTCTTCTGTGCTTGGCACAACTTACCTCTCTAGCTAATCATTGTAACTCTACTTTTTTAATTAACCTTTTGTAATCCGCCTTGAACCGCAAGGTAATGGCGGAATAGAAATCCCTAATGTAATGTAATGTAATGTAATTTATGAAAAATATACATTTGCCAATGTAATTATTAATGTATTAATTTACCTCAAATTTAGATTATTTTTTAACCTTAATTTGTTGTTGGCTTAATTAAGTTTCATAAAATTTTGACAGCATGATTACTCATTATTGCTCGCATATAATTTCCAAGTTCACGTATTTCCAATTTATCAACAAACAATCATCTTTTACTTCTTCCCTTAACTTTAACTACTTGTATTCTATAATTAAAACGTTACATTGCTTCATATTCATTCCTACTACTTTCTGCATACACTTTATAATGATCTTTACCCTCTCCACATCTATCTGCTTGAACTCTGAGAAATCCACAATGCTCTGTTCACATTCCAGGATTGTCTCCTCAGTCATGTAGTACTCATCCGCACGGACAGCCCAAGTAATCATGTACTTTGAACAAGCAGGGCGGAACAGGATCTCGCCACCTCTGCCAGGAAGCAATACAAATCTGTTCTTGGACGATCCCTCGCAACATTTTCCTCGAGGCAGTTTACCTGGCGGGAAAGTAAAATGTATTGACAGATAAACTGAGTAGAATCCTTAAGCCTCTAAGGTTCTTCATCAAATCTTTATGGATTGGGGGACCCCAGAGATAGACTTCTTTGCTTTGCCTCATAACCACAGACTTTCACTCTTCTGTTCCAGACTATACATTCCCAACCATCTAGAGTCGGATGCCTTTTTCCTCTACTGGCTGGCGGAACCGGTTTCTGTATGCATTCCCATCGATTTCTCTGGTCAGTAAGACTTCTCAAATCAACTTGATCAGGCCACCATGATTTTATTAGCTCCATGGTGGCTTCATCAACCTTGGTTCCCTCTCTTACAACTCGGCAAAAGAGAACCCATCACACTGCATAGCTTTCCAATCTTGCTAACGCAGAGCGAGGGCTCTCTACTCCATCCCAGTCTATGTTCATTAGAACTCGCAGCCTGGTATCTCTCTTCCAACAGTTAAATACTGCGACACATTCTGCTCCAGTGTCAGCCATTATTGAAGCTTCTAGAAGACCATACACTCAACATTACTCACGTGGACTCACTTCAGTCTGATATGGTCATCACTTGTTGGATCTGGCCATATGCCAACTACCATCAGTGCTTGAGTATCTTCTGAACTTTTCTAATTCTAGTCTTAAGACTACTTCAGTCAGAGTTCATCTCAGTGCTATCCATTCAACAATAGACAAAAAGCCATTGTTTGTTCATCCTCTGGTTTCTAGAGTCATGAAAGGACTTTTTCTTACCAAGCTACCTCTCAGACCTCCTCTAATGGTATGGGGTCATAATGTACTTTTCGCTTTGAACTCTCAACCTCATTTCTCAAGTATCTCGCTTGGAAAGTGGTATTCCTCATATCTATCACATCTGCATCCTGAATCTGTCAACTTTAAGCACTTTTGTCGGATCCACCTTCTATGACATTCTACACGATGAGGTAGTGCTCCATACTCATCCGAAGTTCCTCCCTAAAGTCATCTCGGAATTTCATCTGAACCAGACTATAGTTCTGCCTGTCTTCTTTCCAAAACTACATTCTCATCCTGGTGAAGCTGTACTCCACACATTGGACTGTAAACAAGCCCTCGCTTATTATTTAGATCGGAGTATGCCTCACAGAACTTAACCATCTCAACATGACTGACTGACTTTATATCCTTTTGCTATGCTTGGACTGGGCTGATGCTTGAGGTCTGTATCGCTGCACATAAAGCGCAAGCAATGGCGACTTCAGTAGCTCACGTACGTTACACTCTAATTGAAAATATCTGCAAGGCAGCCACCAGGTCCTCAGTCCATATCTTCACATCTTATTACTGTTTGGAGAATCATTCCAGACGAGATAGTTGGTTTGGCCAAACAGTTCTGAGAAATTTGTTTTCCTTTAGAGGACAACTTGCCTCCGACTATTGGGTGTTGCCAGGCTTTTATATATATATATATATATATTATTCTCATTCAGACTCATGACCCTTGAAACTAGGAAGTCCCATATGTAAGAATATGCTGCTTGCTTGTCCTGGGATAAAGCATAGTTACTTGCCTGTAACAGGTGTTATCCAGGGACATCAGGCAGATATTCTTACAACCCTCTCACCCTCCCCTAGTTGGCGTCTTAGCGTTTTTACAGAACTGATGGTCCCATGAGCCGGCAGCAAGCAGGAAGGCACTCGCGCATTCATGGTGTGGCAGTCTTCAAGTTTTAAAGTGACACTAGTGGACTGTCCATACCGGGTTCCGTGGATGACATCACCCCATGTATAAGAATATTTGCCTGCTGTCCCTGAATAACACTTGTTACAGGTAAGTAACTATGCTTTCTCCACATTATCTTTCTGCAGTAACAACCTGTGTGCCTTCCAGAGCTTTTGTGCTAGAGCAAGTTGGTTATTCATTATTTTGAAAGGTATCTTAGCCTATTAAGAATCTATTTTAACATAGGAATGGACAATGATTAGGAATTTGGAGAGGGGTGATTTTTTTTATTGGTGGTTCAATTTTTCTATTAAATATGTAATTTTCAGGGAAAAAATATTTAAAAATTGGAAGACTGTTAATGAGCTGCAAGAACAAAGCAGAAGTATGAAAATTTTATAGCAGTTGATTCTGAGAAGCCTTTCACTTGTGGCTGAATTCAGTATTCCTGTGCTTGATGACTTGAGTTAGTGTAGGGCTATAGTATAGGGTCACCTAAGACAATTTACAGAATGTTTTTTATATCGCTTCACTTTGTTTTGATGTTGTTTTTTAAATAGAAATATGGCTTCTGTTCCATTTCCTGTTTCTATGAAACTAAAATCTACCTCGGTCCCTTTTTTACCCTCTTTGTTCTTTAAAGCTTTAAACGTGTTGCCATGCTGTAAGTATGATCTTATTTTTCCACAGATAAGCAGTGGATAAGGATATGCAAACACTAGTTGGTGGCTTCATTAACAGCTAATGTGGTAGAGCTTTTCACTACCAAATTACAACTTCAGATGTGTCCTGGCAAGCATGGGAACTTCTAGATTCAGTATGCTGGTGAGGTCGGTCTACCTCATCTGTGTGCTTCAACCAATCTTGGCTCTCTTCTCTTGACAGCAAGTCATTACACTTAAATTTAAAAATCCAGGCAACCCAAAAACTTAAATCTCTCAAATAGCTCATTCTTGTTGGTGCTAACAAGCAACTAGTTCCAATGGACCAGCAGAAATCGTATCCCAACTTCCCTCAGGTCATCACCATTCCAGAACTTCACACTACATCACCCAGACCCAACCTTGGCTCTGGGGGAGGCACAAAAATCAGTCAGTACTTCTCTGCTGACTAGCAGGTCAGCATAATGCCCTCCCGAGGGAAGTGGTGGAGAGGAAAACGATGATGGAATTCAAAAAAGCATGGGATAAACAGAGGATCTCTAATTAGGAAATCAAAGAATGTAAATTAAAGAGCTAAGGCCGATACTGGACAGACTTGCATGGTCTGTATCCCATATGTGGTAATTTGGTGTAGGATGGGCTGGGGAGGGCATCAACGGGAACTCTACTAACTTGGAACATGAGGATGTTAATGGCTATACTTTATGGTAGATATCCTGCAAACAAGATGGTTGGATAGGCTGGAGTGAGCTTGGACGGCAACTTCAGCATTTGGAACGTAAGACAATACCAGGTGGACTTTACAGTCAATGACCCAGAAATATCAAAGAAGAGACAAGTTAATTTAATCATGCATTTTTAATGGATATAACTAATGGACAGACTGGATGGACCATTCAGGTATCTGCCGTCATTTACTATGTTACTATGTTAATTATGACCTTGGTCAGAATCAAATCACACTGTTTAGAAAAGCCCTACACATCTGATGCCTTGCCTTATCCAGTTCTGTTCAGATTCAGGCTGTATACGTTCTAGGCAAACACAACCAATAGCCGACTCCCTAAGTTGCAAACTGGACCTACATGCATATCCTCTTCTGTTACTGGGGGCAACTGGATATTGCTCTCTCCACTATTTCAGAGAACACAAAATGTACTGCCTTCTGCTCTGTCTGGATCTTTGCAGATTAACACACAATGTCTTCATTATCTCGTGGAACCAGAGCCTTCTGTATACCTCCCCTTTTTAGCCAGGACCAGGACCAGCTTATCCCTCCATGCAAGTGGACTGACCAGTACAGTTTCAACTTTATCTAGTGCTCCTGATTCAGCAGCAAGATTAGCTTCTTTGCCCCATTCTGCAAACTCCCTGAACATGTGGCATTTGAGCTGAGCTCTGTAAACCACAAAGTGCTTACCCCAGAAGTCTAAGAAGATTTTGTCAGCTTATAAAACTTCTGTCCACTGTTTCTGTTCTTTCAAGTGGACATGCTTCACATGTTGAATCGAATCTTAAGGAAGCAACCCCTATTCAAGCCTATTGTACATCTTTTTATGTCTCCTAATCTAAACTAAATTAAACTAAACCTTGGGTTTATATACCGCATCTTCTCCACAACGTGGAGCTCGGCACGGTTTACAGGAGTTGCCTCAAAACCAGTTTGGTCTGCCTGCAGCTAGTAGCCAATGTAGCCTATCATGGAAACAAATTTATCTCCACTCATCTTCTTGTCTCCTGTTTCATGGATTTACTTATAAATATTCTCCTCCCCCCAAAAAATAAAAATTCCAGGACTCTTATCATGGAACATCAATGTTCATATGATCCTCATAAAATCCCTCTTGAGCCCTTGGGTGTGGCTTACAATCAAGCATTTCACGTGGAAGATGTTTCTAGGAGCCATCACATCAGCCTGTAGAATCAGTGAGTGCCAATCACTAGTCACTTATCTACCATAAACCCAGTTCTTCTGTAAAAATATATTCATTCAAAGTTTCAAGTTCATTTAAAATTTGATTGGATCACTTTTACAGAGTTTCAAAGCGATGTACATTATAAAATTAATAGGAAAATAGACAACTTAAAATAACAGACATGACAATTAAACAAGAGGAGAAAGGGAAGAACTACAATTGTTATAATAAAGTTTTATTTATATCCCGTCATACCTTTTCAGAAAGAGGAATTTTGAGATTAGGATCATATCGAGAATATGCCCAGCTGAATGTGTCGACTTGGTTATCAGTGGAGATAAATTAATATCAGTGAAAAAGTTTGAGCAGATCTGTTGTGAGAATGTTATCGTGTTTATCAAAATCTCCGAGAGCGGTTTAAAAGTGAGGTGCAAAGATCAAATAGAGTTGTTTGCAGAATCGTAGTGATGTCACAATTAATTGGGGGAAGAATATACAGAATCATAAAATCGAGTTGTGGTTTAGTGCTCGTTTTAAATTGAAGAGATTCAATTGGGAGCTTAGCCGGTGAGCATTCAAAGTCTTTATATAAAGAGTGTCTATGGATCACTGCTATCCCTCTTCCCTTCTTTCCGATTCGATGATTATACTGATAAGTTAAACCTGGGAGGCAGGCGTAGGTGAGGTAGGCCTCATCTTCTGCTGCCAGTCATGTTTCCGTAATGCAGAGGAGGTCTAATGAATTTTGAGTGATCGCGTCTTTAATGATGTGATGTTTGTTTTTAATCGATCTGGAGTTAATTAAGCTTATGTTAAGGCATTCTGGTATGGCATGTATATCTGAAGTAGTAATTTCCTTTAATAGCTGTATTGCTGTATGTAGGGGGAGGAGGGGGGTAGTACTTGGAAATGGTAGTTGGTCTATATTCCCAGATTACTGGAATTGGTGTGTGAGTGAAGAATTCCAAGTTTATTAAAATTTTTGTTTGGAAAAAGTTTGCTAGTAAACACGAACTGTTAGTTGTGTGCACAAAGGAGTGCACTAAGGAGCATTGCCTGCTCCTTAAGTGCGCTGCAAGAAATGCTGATATATATATATATAGCATGTACTGGAGTTTGTAAGTGGGTGTGGTCCAGCGAGCCACCGTTTTGCGGCGGCAATTCAAAGCGAGGCTTAGAAGGATCCCAAACATTGTGTATATCAATTAAACTAAACCTTAAGTTTGTATACCGCATCATCTCCATAAAGATAGAGCTCGACACGGTTTACAGGTAATTCAATAAATGAGGGTAGGACTTAATAAGAAATTAGAGGTTATGAAGAGGATAACTAGCTTTACATTTTAAATAGCTTTACGTTTTGGAGAAAAGCCAGGTTTTCAGATGCTTTCGGAATAATTGGAATGAGCCTAGGTTCCGCAGTGGGGCAGGGAGGTTGTTCCAAAGCTCAGTGAATTTGAAGAAAAGGGATTGCTTTAATTTACCTGCATACATGACGCCTTTTAACGATCTATATCAATTCTATATCAACAAATCTATTGTACTTCATGCTCATTTTTTTTTCCTTGGACACTCCACAGCAGCAGAAACAGTGTTGCACACATTACACTGCAAACATACCCTTCTCTTCTGTTTTGGAGAAATAAAGACATGGAATTCTTCCCAACTCTTTGTCACCTTCAACTCCAACAACTGGGGGTACCTGCTTCCAAGTGTACCTTTATTATCTTGTATAGTGGACTAAATTATCTTCTGTTAAGCCATTCAGCTTTAAATCTCTCATCCAGGATCGTAGTGCACCCTCTGAACAGCTGCACCTTTTATACCTAACCTCAGAGCTACTCCTCTAACTGGCATCTGCAGGCAGCTGTGTGGTGCTCAGTACATATGTTCACCAAACAGTACTGTTGAGACCCTGCATATGCACAAAACACCACTGTTTATGAAATGGTCCTAACTTTTTTGCTTGTTAACTGTACCGTCTCCCTTCTATTATTGGACTGCATTCAACTCATGACCATGGCAGGCAACCCACAATTAGTAAATCACCAACTAACGTGTTTACATATTTCCTATTTATCTGCAGAGGAAACAAAGTTGTGTACCTGTAGCCCATAGTCAGCAGGGAAATGCAGCCACAGTGTTGCACCTTCCATCCCTACTGATGGTCAACAATTCTTCATACACTAGTCTCCTAATTGCGCCAGCTCTTCAACATTCTGACCTCACTGAGTGTGGGAACTTTAGTGCAAAGCTGGACGTGTTTAAAGTTGTATTTTCCTAGAGCAGGGTTTCTCAACATGTAGTACGCAAACCCTAGAGCAGTGGTTCCCAACCCTGTCCTGGAGGAACACCAGGCCAATTGGGTTTTCAGGCTAGCCCTAATGAATATGCATGAAGCAAATTTGCATGCTTATCACTTCCATCATATGCAAATCTCTCTCATGCATATTCATTAGGGCTAGCCTGAAAACCCGATTGGCCTGGTGTTCCTCCAGGACAGGGTTGGGAATCACTGCCCTAGAGGGTATGCAGACCCCCCCTGTTGGGGGTATGCGAGCTGACCGCCACCTGTCTGCTCCATTTAATTATCCCCTGCTGCTTCCACAACTCCAGGAAGGGAAGGGCCAGGTCCGTGTAGCGATTGCACGCCACCGGCCCAGAAGCCTTCCCCTCGACAGCAAAATTGACATTGGAGAGAAGGCTTGTGGGCCGGCGGCATGCAATCACAGCACGCACCTGGCCCTTCCTGGAGTCACGGCAGCAGCGGGAGGTAATTAAATGGATCAGGTGGGAGGCGGGGGCAGCAGACCAGGGGGAGGAGGAATTGTCAGCTGGTTGGCTTGGGGGCAGGCAGGCTTCGGTGCAGATTTGGGAGAGGGAGGAAGGGGGTGGGACAAAGACTGGAAGGCAGTGAGGGGGACATAGGAAGGAGGAAGGGGGCACTAACTTGGGACATAGGTTGGTATTTGTTAGGCTTAGGGGGTACTTAGCTTGAAAAGGTTGAGAAGTACTGTCCTAGAGAACTCCAGCATGTTGGCTTCATTGAGGCGGTCACTAACTAGTGTGGCTGCATTCCCCTGCTGTTTATGGAGAACATCTGTTACAGGTAAGCAACATTTGCTTTCTTAGTAAGTGGGAGAATAAGAAATTATGGTGTTGGATAGCAGTAACGAATACCTCCTCCATAGCCTCTGGCTCTTCTCTGTACTGAGCTCTCTTGCAGAGTCTCAGTAGGTATTGGCTTCCCAGTGTTTTCGTGGGCAAAGGACTGCCTTTGGACGGTGTGCTATGCTGCTTTTGACTTATTTAAAGCAGTTGTTTTGGGAGTATCTTCTAGACCATAAGTCTTCAGTCCCGGTCCTTGAGGGCTGCCCACAGGTCAGGTTTTCAGGATACTTAGGGTTACCATATTGCTCCAGAAAAAGGACAGATTAAGACATCCATTGCTTTCAATGTCTCAATCCATCCTCCTTTTTCTGGAGTCATATCCCTAATGAATATGCCTACTACTTCAGTTGCATGCAAAACTCCCATGCATATTCATTAGTGATATTGTGAGAATCTGGCGTATTGGCCCTTAAGGACTGGGCGTGAAGACCAATCTGGTTTTCAGAATACTCATGATGAGACACAGGTAGCACATTCAAATTTATGAATATTCATGTTGGATTCTGAAAACCAGATTGACTAGAGGATAATCTAGGAGCAGTTTGAAAAATACTGCTCAACAAGTGCTATATTACTCGTATCTGTAGGTGAGAATGAGAGACAAAAGTTACTCAGGGCTCTTTCTCTCCGCCTATCTCAGCATATGGCAGCAATTAGGGTCATTTATTACTGTTTTAGAAAATGGGCAGAGACTACATCAGAAAATAAATTACAACTTGGTTCAAGCTGTAAAGGAGATTATTGGGGAGTGGGGGGGGGGAGATATTTTCTTGACTGCCATCATGCCAAAGTGGATCAAATAAGCATTTTTATGTGGCAGAAAAACTTCTAACCTTTTTTTTTCATTAACTAGTCCCAGGATGAAAAGCATCTCACAATTTTTATTTCTTAAAACAGTGGTTCTTAAACCTGTCTTGGGTGACCCCCCCAGCCAGTTAGGTTTTTAAGATATCTGTAATGAATATGCTTGAGGCAGATTTGCATATAATTTAGGTGGCAGACATTTGAATCTGCCTCATGCAAATTCTATAGGGATACTAGAAAACCCGACTGGCTGGGGGGTTCCCCAGGACAGATTTAAGAACCACTGTCTTAAAACATCATGGTTGAGTGTTTTTGAAAACCGTATTGAGGTGACACATCCTTTGGATGTTGCTACAAATTAATATAGTGTTGATGTTTTATGGGGAGGGGGGTCTGTTCTAGGTTTTGTTAAAGATCTAACATCCCTATCACTTGTTAGCCAGTTGCATAAAGAAATATGAAGTGTGAAGACCATGCCTGTTGCGTGGTATATAAGCAGCAGAAGTAATTGTACAAGCCCTTCTCTGCTTTCTTCTACTGTATAAATGCTTTGTACTTAAGGGTTGTTGTGTACATCTTACCATCAGCAGTGTGGAACTTGCACTGGATTTTTTTTCTGCAGGCTTTGCTAAGACTATATAAAATATTATTCTGGTTTTGAAAGTGAATAGACTAGAGCAGATGTATTATCTACTGCTACACATAAAGTGTCAGATATCATCTGTTGTAGATTTTTCCTGAAAAGCTTTATTCCTTTCCACTTTCCTTTTTTATATGCTAAATATGTAAAGTACTAGATTAAATAAACTTTATTTCCAGTTTTATCACTTCTGCCTCTTATTGTGTACATTGCAGTACTTTACTTCCACATTGACTTAATTGTGTCACCCAGAGTCGGAGAAGAGCTGGTTCATCTGTAAGTCCATTTAGTTCCTATAATGGAAGGAGCACACATCTACTGTTGCAATATTTTTGGGTTGCAGACAATATGGTCTGTTAAGACAGAATCCTAGAATTGGAAATTGCTGGGGGGGGGGGGAGGATATAAAGTATACCATATTTCCCTATGTATATGCCGCAGGAAATGCCGATGTAGGTTTTAAAACTCTTAGATAAGCTGCTCCATGTTACTAGCCGCAGCTTATTTAAGAGTTTTAAAACCTACAATGGGGCAGCCTGTACTGGTACATCATCCCCCTCCCCTAAATACCTTCCTTGCCAGTAAATACCTCCTGGACGGCCATGCCTGTGTCCTTCAAATACACTGTGTAGGGCAAGAGTGATGTTTGCGATCGCAAGCCTTGCCCCGCTCCCTTCCTGATTGGCTGCCATCTCAAGAACTATGCTCTGTAAGTTCATTTTTCAATTCTATCAGCATTCTTTACCATCTGGTCCAGGCGATTTGCTACTGTCCAGTTTGTCAAATTTGACCCATTACATCATCCAGTGTTACAGAGATTTGTATGAGTTTCTCTGATTCATAAGAATTGAATACCATTTCTGGCACACCATTTCTCCCCCACATCTTCCTCATTGAAGACTGAGGCAAAAAATTGATTTAATCTCTACTATGTCCTTGTCTTCCCTGAGAGCCCCTTTTATCCCTCAGTCGTCTAGTGATCCAACCGATTCTCTTCTCAGCTTCTTGCTTTTAATATACCTAAAACAATTTTTACTGTGTTTTTCCTTCCAGCGCAATCTTCTTTTCAAGATCTCTCTTTGCCTTCCTTATTAGCGCCTTGCATTTGCTTTGACATTCCTTGTGTTATGATTATTTTCAGTCAGATCCTTCTTCCACTTTCCAAATTATTTTCTTTTAGCTCTAATAGCTTCTTTCACCTCACTCGTTAACCACGCTGGCTGCTGTTTGGTCTTCTTTCTTCCTATTTTAAAGGAATTTTTAAAGAGCATCCATGCACCTTCAAGTTTCTTTTTTACCGTTCTCATGTTATAATAGTCTCATTTTTTAAAGTTAAGTGCTGTTGTATTGGATTTCCTGTGTAAACTTAGTCCAGGGATTGGGATTATATCAAATCTGATCATGTTATGATCACTTATCAAGCAGCTCCAGCCCCATTACCTCCCTCACCAATTAATGTGCTCCACTAAGAACTAGATCTAGAATTGCTTCATCTCTTGTCAGTTCCTGAATCAGCTGCTCCATAAAATAGTCCTTGATTTCATCAAGGATATTTATCTCCCTAGCATGCCCCGATGATACATTTACCCAGTCAATATTGGGGTAGTTGAAATCACTAAAGCAAATACAACTTTATCTCCTTCTGCAGAGGAAGGAGATTAACAACGTACAGAAAAATATATGGTGGAGAAAAATGCCTTACTCGATACAAGAAGCTTATCAAACAACAGTCATAAAAAAACCCTCCACCAAACTTCACGTCAGTTGTCAAATCTCCCTTCCAACAGCAGGAACAGCTAAAGTAGAAAAAAACAAAAATTTAAATTAAATCATATTGAGATGCAAAAATATTTCTTGGGGGAGGTGGTCAAGTGGATAGAAATAACATTCAAACAAAGCCCTCATTCAGCTGATATAACAAAACAGGAAAAAACCAAATTTCAATCAAGTCCTCAAAAAAACTGTTGCCATATAAGCAAACAAAGTAGAAAACGTACGATACTTAGCTTTATGAGGAAAAACTTTTGATGCTGCGAGTACTCCAGAGGGCTAGAAGGCATTTTCATTCAGATTCAATTGACTCTCACTCCTTAAATAACACCATGCTTCACCAATGCACAGTAAAAAGCGGTGTGAAATACTGATAGTTCCCTTTTTATTTGTACAGTTCTCCCAAAGGAGCTCAGAACGGTTTGTATTAATTTATTCAGGTACTCAAGCATTTTCCCTGTCCTGGTGGGCTTACAATCTTATCTAATGTATATGGGGGGATTAAGTGACTTGCCAAGGGTCACAAAGAGCAATGTGGGTTTGAACCCACTACCTTGCGCTTCTGAGGCTGTAGCTTTAACCACACCTAGTGTGAGAGAAGTATCTGCTCTCCAGGTGCAATGAGAAGAAAGCAAGTTCCTGAAGGTTTCATGTTGGTGGCCTGGCTGAAAATCACCACTGGTGGTGTGTGGTAGCTAAAGGTGGTCCTGTGGAAACCAGCCTTGTTTGGGGTAGAGAGCTGGGCATTGTAAGATGGACTTGTCAGCCCTTTAGCAGAGGGCTGATAACGTTCATGCAGGATACTCTCCTTGCCTGGGTGCAGCTGGCTTCTTACCTACAATAATCCAGCTGAAAGACAAGGGCAAGGCCACCTCCTCCCCTGAGCGTCTGTGGAATGTGGAAATAAGACTGCCCGATCTGTCAGAGAGAAACAGAGGTGCTGTCTGTCATTCTTGGGTAGGGAGAGGCTGGGCGGTACCTGGGAAATACCTGTAGTTTCATTCACCCACTTGGCTTACGTTTGCTAAAGGTGACCACTAACAACAAAAATACTTTTTTCCTCTCGTTAGAGGCTGGTTGTGAACCAAGTAAACAGGCGGTACAGTAAGTTAATGGCCTCAAGGAGTTTTAAGAAGAACAGGAGGGAGGGACATGGATTTGATATACTGCCTTTCTGTAGTATAACTAAAGCAGTTTATTTATATACCACTTATAACTTAAGTGGTTTACATTCAGGTATTCAAGCTTTTTCCCTATCTGTCCCAGTGGGCTTACAGTCTACTGAAGGTACTTTCAATGGTGGATTAAATGACTTGCCCTGGATCACAATGAGCAGGGTGGCATTTGAACCTCAGGGTGCTGAGGCTATAGCTCTAATCACTGCACCACACTCTGCTTATCAATGCAGGTTGGCTAAGTGCTTTTTACATTCAGGTACTAAAGCATATTATATGCAGGTATTTCTTATACTGTAATTATTGCTAACAGGGAGGCTGATGCAGAAAATTGGGCTAGACTTTGCAAGCTGGTACACACATCAAGGATCAGCGTATTTAATTCACAGTTGCAGAGAAATGCTCAAAAGTCCCAAGGCTGAGCACAGTGCCAAGTTGGAGATGTCAGTGATCAGCTAAGAACCTCTGTGTGAGAATCTTCATACCTATTTCTTCCTTTTCCTGTGAGAATAATGATCCACAATGTTTTTAGAGCATGTGGAAGGTGTGCTGCTACAAGCAGCATAAGTGCCAGACTGGGGAGGCATGAGTCTATGCACAAAAAACGGTATGGGTACCATTTTGTGTGCAACTTATAGCTTCTGCTAGCCAAGCCTATGTGTGCTCTTTTATGTCAGTCTGCATATTAATTAGTGATTTTTCTTTAACTGATGATGTCTCTGGGCTTCAGCTTTCCATGCTCTGACGGGCTATTCGCGGCCAGGGCTTCCCTCTGTCGTGCCGTCAGTGACGCGGCTAAAGGGGGCGGAGGTGTCACAGAATCGTGAGTCCGCTTGGTGCGGAAAACGAATCGATTCGTGGAAGTGAATCGGGCAGCGCTCCTGGTCCCAGCGGGGTGGGCGTTGGGGGAGGAGGAGCCGATGAGAAGAGAGTTCCGCCCGCGGGCTCCCGCTTCGGTCGCCGCTGCTGATGGGCTCCGACGAGACGTCCCTTCGGGAGCTCCGGCGCCTCTTCTCCGCCTGCGACGCGAAGGGCTCCGGCCGGGTGGAGCTGTCGGACTTCGCCGCCCTCTGCCGGGAGCTGGGCGTGAAGCCCGGCCAAGTGCGCGCGCTCTTCGAGCGGCTCGACGTGGACCGCGACGGCGCCATCGACTTCGCCGACTTCTCGGCGCGCTTCAGGGAGGTGGCGCAGACCCTCGAGACGGCCCCCTCGTTCCCGCGCGCTCGCCCGGCCTGGGACGCGCTCGAGGAGCGCCTGGGAGGGGAGATGAGGCACCTGAGCAGGTGAGAAACGTTCGAGCTGGATATTACGTTCAAATGGTTGGATTTGTTGATACACTTAGTCTAAGTTTGTAAAATGAATAAAGAGTAAAAGAAAATATACAGTATAGTATTGAATTAGGGTAGGGGCAGGAAATTCCGGTCCTCGAGAGCCGTATTCCAGTCGAGTTTTCAGGATTTCCCCAATGAATATGCATGAGATCTATTTGCACGCACTGCTTTCAATGCATATTCATTGAGGAAATCCTGAAAACCCGATTGGAATACGGCTCTCGAGGACCGGAGTTTCCTACCCCTGCATTAGAGCTATCCTGAAAACCCGATTGGCCTGGGGGTCCTCCAGGACAGGGTTGGGAACCACTGCTCTAACTCAGGGGTAGGGAACTCCGGTCCTCAAGAGCCGTATTCCAGTCGGGTTTTCAGGATTTCCCCAATGAATATGAATGAGATCTATGTGCATGCACTGCTTTCAATGCATATTCATTGGGGAAATCCTGAAAACCCGACTGGATTGCCGCCCTCAAGGAGGGACTTTGAGATCCCTGCTTTAGGGGATGGGGGCGAATCCCCTGAAAGCACGCCACTGGTGCTCCTGCAATAACACTATGCTATCCAATTAGAGCAGTGGTTCCCAACCCTGTCCTGGAGGACCCCCAGGCCAATCGGGTTTTCAGGATAGCCCTAATGCAGGGGTAGGAAACTCCGGTCCTCGAGAGCCGTATTCCAGTCGGGTTTTCAGGATTTCCCCAATGAATATGCATTGAAAGCAGTGCATGCAAATAGATCTCATGCATATTCATCGGGGAAATCCTGAAAACCCGACTGGAATACGGCTCTCGAGGACCAGAGTTCCCTACCCCTGAATTAGGGAATAGGAGGATGGTACTTATTTGTTATTGTTTATATGGTATTATATTGTTGCAGTTGCTTGTATTTATATTGAAAATGTAATAAACACGATTTAAAATAAATACAGAATAGCCTTTCTATGTATATCATATGCTCAGGAATGTGAACTTCCCCCAGGGCAGGACTGTCCAATGTCGGTCCTCGAGGGCCGCAATCCAGTCGGGTTTTCAGGATTTCCCCAATGAATATGCATGAGATCTATTAGCATACAATGAAAGCAGTGCATGCAAATAGACCTCATGTATATTCATTGGGGAAATCCTGAAAATCCGACTGGACTGCGGCCCTCGAGGACCGACATTGAACACCCCTGCCCCAGGGGATTGGCCCAATTGCCGCACATGTGCTACTTATTAGAAAAATAATGGTAGGAAAGAATTTATTATATGATATACTGAATATGTATTATATTTGTTATGAAAGGGATGGAAGGGAGGGGGATAAACTTTATAAACTGGATTATTGCAGAAAATGAAGTGTTGTATCCAAATTAGTGTTGTTACTTTTTGATGCACTTGTAAGTTCTAAAAATGAATAAAGAATTTTTATTTATTTATTTTTTTTAAAAGAAAGACATTCAAAAGAAATTATAACTTGTGATTCAACTGAATTAACTTACCTTGTTCTTCCTGACTTTTACAAGTAATAGGGTCCCAACGCATATCTAAAAAGGGCTGCCATGAGAAATAAAAAGTGGACAGGAACTGATCGTGAATATGGTTCATATGACAGGCCTTCACAAAGCGTTGTAGGGGGCAATATGCCCAGGCCCCCCCTTATCAATCGGTAAAACCACCATACGGAGAGGTAGGCGAGAGAGACCTCCCACCCAACTTTTAGACTTCGCTCAATAAAAGGGGCCCTAAACCAGATTTCCTGTGCCTTTGCATGGATGGGCCCATGTACTAAAAGTTTTCTCCTGCCTTTTTGTCTCTGAAGAAAATGCTTGGTACAAAGAGCCCTTTCTTTTCTTCACTCAAGGTGTGGTGGACACCTGGAATGCGCTTCCAGAGGGCGTAATAGGGCAGATTACGGTACTGGGGTTCAAGAAAGGATTGGACAATTTCCTGTTGGTAAAGGGGATAGAGGGGTATAGATAGAGGTTACTGCACAGGTCCTGGACCTGTTGGGCTGCCGCGTGAGTGGACTGCTGGGCACGATGGACCTCAGGTCTGACCCAGCGGAGGCATTGCTTATGTTCTTATTTTTAGAACAGGTTTCACCTGAGATTTGCTGCCTTCTCTATGGGTTGAATATCATCTTTAACTATGCAACCTACTGAATCTGGAGAAAGCTATTTGTGACTTTTATCGTAAATAAATTGCCCAGCAGTTGGGAGTGAAAGGATTAAACTTAATGGATTTCCTGGGCCTAGTTTCATGAAGGTTCTTTAAAGCTGACTCTTCTTACAAACAGACTTCACTAGCATGGGGAAATCTAGCCTTGATTCATCAACTTTTGAGAAATTAGCTGTGAATGCTGAGACTTCTCAAACAGATAGTTATCAGGTTGACGCTTGAGCGAGTTTGATATCTTAACTTTTGTTTGTATTTCGCTATTGGCATGGATGTTGTAGAAGTTTCAATTTGTGACATTCAGACTGATTGACCTATGGGGAGTAGGTGATTTCTGTCTAGAGTTTTCTCAGGACCTTTTCCACTCTCCAGTGTTACTTGAACACTGGCAGGTGTGGCAACTGAGTCACTACCCACATAGGGCTCTTTACACCAGCAGTTTGATAGCTCATGCGTGCCTGGGATGCCTAGAGACCTGATGGGTACTCTGTCCCCAGCTTGACTCGGGCATTATAGTGGAGTCTATTGCTTGTATTTTGTTTGTCAGCTGTTTCCTGAGCTGCTTGATAAGCAGCATAAAGTTGCTGTTTGAGAGTCTGGATGTATTTGAGATGGTTTCCCAGAGTGTTCATCTGGTATCACTCCAAAACATACATCCACAGGTAGTCTAGCTTCTCAACCAAACATAAGATTATAAGGGGAATACCCCGTGGCATCATCCTTTGTGCAGTTGTAAGCATGTACCAGTCTGCTTACATGTTGACTCCACTGTTGTTTCTGCTTTGTGTCCAAAATATGCGACATGTTTAACAAAGTTCTATTGAATTTTTCTGATTGTGGCTCTCCCTGTGGGTGGCACAGTGTGGTATGTGACTTTTTGATGCCACAAGCTTTGCACATTTTTCTGATTTAACCTGCTTTCAAAATCTCTACCTTGGTCAGAGTGGATTCTGTTGGAAAATCCGTAGTGTTCAAAATATTTCTCCCATAACACTTTTGCAATTGTGTCTGCTTGTTGATTTTTAGTAGGGTAGGCTTGGCATACTGGGTAAAATGATCAGTGATCACCAACATAATACCAATGTTCATCTGTCATCAAAAATAAAATATATACAGGGTGCCCACAAACACTCCTTGATGGTTACAAAACCAAAATTGATTGGAATATTCTTTCACCTTTGAGGCTACAGTTTCATCAACTCATAAAGTTTCATATGGTATCTGTTGGTTACATGCACTCGATGTACGCCCCACCTGTTACTCGGCAAACATCGATGTGATAATCGAGCTCAGCTCAGACTCTCCGAAGTATATCCGATGTGATCACGTTTATAGCTTCAGTGATGTGTTCCTGCAGATCATCCATAGTTGCAGGTAGTGGAGGTACGTACACTCTGTTTTTCACGTACCCCCAAAGGAAAAAGTCACAAACGGTATTATCCGGTGATCTTGGGGGCTCCTTGAAGAACACCTGGTAATTTTGTCGCGTTGCATTGTCTGAAGGTTGTACCATATATACTCGAATATAAGTCGAGACTCCCATTTCCCCCCTAAAGGAAGGAAAAATGGTTGACTTGAAAATAAGTCGGGCGGCTTAATATTCAAGTGCCCTGCCCCACAGGCTCTGCGCCCAGCCCCCTTCCCTTCCCTGTCTTTCGTACCTCCTCTGCCGATCCCTGGTGGTCCAGAGGTGCAGGAGCGAGCTTTCCGTGCTAACCCGGTCGGTGGCTGCCGCGAGTTGTGGTTTCTTCATCCGCTGAGCGGCACTGAGCAGGAGCGCACTTCAGTGCTGCTGCTCAGCTTCCTGTCTGGCTCCCGCAAAGCTGAAGGATAGAAATGCTTCGGCGGAGTTACAGTAAAAATAATATTGCTTGATTAAGCGGTTTTTTGGGACAGGAGCAATCTTCCTACACTCCTGCCTTGTGCAGATCACCCATCTCGAGAGACTACAACGTGAACTCACAGCAGCCATTTTGGATGAGTGATCTGCACGGGGCAGGAGTGTAGGAAGATTGCTCCTGCCCTGAAAGACTGCTAGACCACCAGGTAAGGTCCAGGAAGGCCGGAGGGAGGTAGGGGTGATTCCGGTTTTAGGAAATCACGAATAATCGAAATCGTGAGTCTTAAAACTGTGAATTGGGAGGGGGAAGTGTAAACCATTCTGAGCTCCCTTGGGAGAACAGTATAGAAAATTGAATGAATGAATAAATTAATGAAATGAGTCCCACCCCTTCATGGGAGATAAGGAAACTTCTTCCATCCTTGCCTGGACTTTACAGGGTTAAGATAACCATTACAGTCCCCGGAGCTCTGGCTCCTGGAGATCTTCCAGCTGTGTGCTACAGTGCCGCTGCCTTCGCGGTAGAGAAGCAGTCTATTGTCTCTCATCTGAAGTTTGGCTTTATAGAAAAGGCTTGCCTGGACTAAGTTAAACATTCTCTGTGAATCTGAGAGTGTGTGTGATAGTCTATAGCAGTGGTTCCCAACCTTGTCCTGGAGGACCGCTAGCCAGTTAGGTTTTTGGGATAGCCCTAATGAATATGTATGGAGCAGATTTGAATGCCTTTCACCTCCATTATATGCAAATCTCTCTCTTGCACATTCATTAAGGCTGTGCTGGTTTAATGATGACTCACGAGCACAATTGCATGAGTGACGGTCATTTGCAAAAGTTAGTTTGACTAAAAACAATGGGTTGAACCATAGAGCAGTAAAATTGTTGGGATAAAAACATTAACAATAGTTGAATTTGTTGTAGTTTGATACTTTTAGTTTTTACCCCCAAAGTATTATATTAGGCAATAACCTTTTAACTTTTACCTAAGTAATTTCCTCTTTTACAAACCCGTAGCGTGGTTTTCAGCGCCGGCTGCGGCGGTAATGGCTCTGATGCTTATAGGAATTCTATGAGCGTTGGTGCTGTTACCGCCATGGCTGGCATTAAAAACCGCACTACGGTTTTGTAAAAGGGGAGGTAAGTTTTTAAATGTGTTCTTCACCTTACCTTTACTTGCAAGAATGAGGGACTACATCTGTTTTCTATGTGAAGACATGCTATGAATATTGATGGTTAATCGGTGCTAACCATAATATGTTCTTATGTTTTTTAGATTGTACTTTTGTATGTTTTTGTTTGCTAGGACATTTATTATGTTTGTTAATTTGTACTTCGCTTTGTACAAGGCGAATAAGAAATACGTGTATTTTTACTTTTACATACATACATAAGTACTTTGGCCAACACTGGTAAGAAGTACCTTCTTATTGACTTGATAGTCATTTTTCTGCAGAAGCCGGGATCAGCTCTGTGAGATGTATCAGCTGATCCATGCGGGCTCAGACTTCGGGCTGCTCCAGCAGTACGAGAGGCTAATTGCAGATGTCATCCAGGACTTCCGTGCCCAGAGACTTAACACTGAGAAGCTGGAATCTGTACTGAAAAGGTAAACGCTCGTTTTGAAGGCAGTGAGGCCCTACGTTTCTGTTGGGGCTACTTTAGGTAATGTGAAGAGTCAGGGTGCAGGGAGGTGAGGTCCCAAAGTCCAGCACTTAAAAGGCTGCAAAAGTGAATTGGAATTGAGATGAACCCCTGACACCACATCATCAGAGCAGGTGTCTGACTGTCTTTCACAACTCCTGTTTCAAAACATTTTTGCAGTTTCTAAAAGCTTGGGGAAGCTACTGAAGAGTCTGATGTGGCTTGTTTCTGATAACCTGAAGTCAGCCTACCTCCTTCCTAACTTCATAGTATGCTTAATAGCATTCCCTAAAAAAGGAAGTCGGAAGGTTCAATGCATTATTCTGAGTTGCCAAATAACCCAGAAGAAAGATCAGTCCAGCTTTTAGATAGCCCCCTTCTGAAGTATTGTGGTACTTGTAGTCGTAGGCAGTGGAATAAGGTGGGGGCTCAAGGATCCAACACAGCATCAGCATCGAGAGAGCTTGGTGACGTCCCATGCATCTGAACATGCTCGGAGGCCCTCCAGATGCAGCCCGGAGGTCAGAGAAGAAAGATGAGGCTTTGTGGGGGCGGGGCCAGGGGCATAATAGGGCGGATCTGAAGGCAGAATAAGGCGGGGCTGGGGCAGAATAGAGTGGGGCCATGCGTCTGGGTTTCTACTTTAAAAAATCCGGTAACACTAGTTCAATAATTAGAAATGACCAAAAGGTTTTGGATGGCATCCCTGGCAATTCAAGGCTTGGACAGTCTTGTACCAGTGTTCTCAAGTGTCTGATCATGCTGTAAGAGTGAGGCGGAGGGAAACTGATTTAGAGAAAACCCAAAAAAGTAGAGTATCCTATTGATGGATGTCACCCTGTGTCCAGTTAATGGATAACTGTGAAAATGTTTCCAGTCAGGCCAATGGAAGGAAGCCTGACTAGAGAAAGAAATGTGAGATACACAAGAAAACCAATTTCAGCAGGATCAGCTCCCGCTGCGCTTAGGTAGGAGAGGGCCGAGACAGAAGAGTGAACTGTCAGAACGTTGAAATTCCCCTTCACTGCCTAGACCCGGCTGCTTCCTCACAAACTGAGGCTCTCCATTTCCTTATATATTCCACCACCAGGTCACTGCAGGAGGCTCTTGGCATTCGCAGGCATAACAAGCCGATTAGTCTTTCAAGTGTTTGAGCAAAACCTTTTCATCTTTGCTTACAATGCAATGTAAAATCCTCTCTTGTGGAAGAAGGTAAATGGAGTGCTTGTCTTGGCTTTTCCTTGGGTCCCTAATCTGGAATGTGCGCCCCCTCCCCTCCACCACCCCGAGGTACCTATTAACATTAGTTCAAGATGGATTTTAGCCAGGAGCAGGCAAGCTGGACTCAAGTTACCTTAGTAATGATAAAATTTAAATAACTGTCAATTTGATTCCTTTTCATTTATTTTGTAAAGTTTGCATGAATGAATGTTTTATCAGTGATCAAACTCTTTATGCTTATTACTTACGGGTCAGAGCCATTGAATGCTTGTGGTGTAAATCTCTTCCTTGCCTCAGAGGAAGCCTTTTTTCCTCTACAGTTAGACTGGGGATGAAGTAGTTAATCTTCATATCATCTGGAGCTTTCTTGGAGGCAGATTCTTAAAGCTTAAAGCCCACATCGCAAACTCCACAGCCCTGCAAAAGTGCAGAAAAATAGCTAACCAATGCTTAAAGCAAACGCGACTCAAATTTTAAACTGAAAGCACTAAAATTTTGCAGCTCTTGTGTAAAGTGGCATAACTAGAACTGAATAGACCCTGGGAGAAAAAAAAGATTGAGAAGGGTGTCCTATAATGCCATCACTCCCAAGGTAATGGGGATTGTGTGTGTGTGTGTGTGTGTGCATATTTCCCAGGATGCACCGGGAAGGCCCGCCATTGTGAAGAAGCAGACCTGGCAGCCAGAAGGAGTAGGCATCCCTCCAGCCCGCCGTACTACAAAAGGTACGGGGGGTTGGGGGGTGCCGGGGTGGAGTGTTCGGATCTGGGGGCTGTCGTAGATTGGGGGTTATAGGTTCAGGGGTGGGCCTGTTGGCAGGAGGGAGTGGGCATCTGTCCACGTATGCCCAAGAACTGCATCGAACTTTAGACGCACCCATTTGCCCCTACTGAAACGAGGTGCAAATCCTCATGCCCAAATTAGACATGGATCCTCCCTTATTCTATAATTATGTATGTAGATTCTAGGAATGTGTCCCATTTCCGTGCCCCCTTTTAGAACTCATGTGTAAAATTTAGACGTGGATCCCTCGGTTAAATTTACACATGTAACTTTTAATTAAATCCAATTAGTGCTAATACGTGTATGTTAGGATGCCATTTATAAGCAGTAGTTGACTCATTCAATTAAATTGTACACATAAATTGAGCTTGCAACTCAAAGTACCATATATAGAATCCAGGGGGTAAAACAGAACCTTAGAGGTCTCTACATTGTTGCTTTTTTTTCTATACAGTGTAGAGCCCTCTTAAGGTTCTGCTCTATGAAGATAGCAGAGACCTCTAGTGGCTCTACTAAAGTACTAATAATACCCTCTGACCAGTGAACTAAAATCAGGAGGCATAGGAGCCAGCTCTGAATTCCAATGAATGTGAAGCATCCCAAGATTGAGCAGACTCCTTCGTTGGGCTCAGAAAGGTTAGTTTGTATTGTGTTTGGCACCCCCAATCATTTTGAAATGTTGGCACCTACCAACGCTGGCTCTACATGGGGTGGAATACGAGGGGCCGCTGAAAAGTTCTCACTCCAAACAAGAAAATTGGGGCAGTCTTCATTGAGTTCATCGATTTTCCACTTTTTCCATTGCATATTTTTCTGACAGAATGAAAAAAAAAATAAAACAACGTGGTAAATCGCTGGACTAAGTGTATAGCCCTCAATAGAGACTGCCCCAGCTCTGTGGTTTGGGCTGAGAACTTTTCCGTGGCTCTCATAGAGAAGTATGTTTTTCTCTTTCTTCTGTATCAACCTGTAATCCAAGGTGACCAAGATGGGACCAGTTCACCTAACCTACCTGGCTTCTGTCTGTCTTCTCTTGTCTATGGCTTCTGAATGGCATTGTCAGGACTGAAGAGAAAGCATCCATACAGATGGCAGAATTAGAAGAAGAATTGCAACAGCATGTGGCAAAAATGGAGCATAAAATCCGTGAAGAGGTATGCATGGCAGATCCTGGATATTAATCACCATAGCTAGTAGAATCTCTGCCCATGTAGACATAACTCTGAACTGACCTGACTTATAGAGACAAATTTACTCTTCTTCCAAGGAAAATTGCCATTATCTCTGTAATTTACTGTAATTACTATTTGAAAAAAAGCACGTCACAGTTTTTGTTGACTAACTTATTGCTGGAACTAGAGCTGTTTTGACTCCTGCTAATGCTTTGTATTTTCCACCACGTTTGTATTGTGGCAGAAAGCTTTAATTCAAGTGCTCGAGCATTTTTTCCTGTCTGTCCCAGCAGGCTCACAATCTATATAATGTAGCTGGGGCAATGGGAGACTTGCCCAGGGTCAAGGGGAGCAGTGTGGGTTTAAACCCACAACTTCTGAGGCTGCTGAGACTGTATAGCTTTAACTACTGCACCACACTCTCCTCCATTTCAGTTGTGCTTTTAAAGAAAATTAGATCTGGAAAAGACAAACTGGTAGTGACAGTTTGATAAAATGAGGACAGATAGTATGGCAGCTTTTTAAAGTTTTTTTTAACTTTAGCCATTAAACATGTAAACATGCAAGCATCAACTTGAATCAGAAACACAATCCACCAATTCACATAACAGGTAACAAAATCATGTGGTTTTTACAAAGTCGTGGAAGAGGTTTCTATCATATGAGTGTCGCAGCATTTACCTCAGTGAGGTAAATATAAAACCTTAAATGTAGATTCATTAGACCAGGATGAATAGATAGAGGATGAAAGTAAAAAGCTGGTGGGTAATATTAAAAGGAGAATATAGAAAAACATAACTTTAGTGCATTTCAAAGGGGGATATACAAGACCAGTAAGCATCAAATTTAGGCCCTCCTTTACTAAGCCATGGTAGAGGTAAATGCTCCGATGCTGCTCCATTGCTCATAAGAATTCTATGAGTTTTGGAGTATTTTTTAGGAGGAAAAGTAGACATGTGGATGGCATTTTTAGTGTGTAATGTTTAACGTTTAAAAGTGCTTGATTACCGCTTTTCAATTTTCACAATCAAAGTGGTTTACAATACAAAAACCAAATCAAGAAGTTAGAAAAGAACTTTTGTAAGGGGAGGGAGGGGTTGGGAGGGTTTTCTAACTTGATATCCATTGTTTAGATACTAGGAATAGTTCATAATATTCAAAATATTATAGAATGTAGGTATTGGCTGAAAAGTTATATTTTTAATGATATATGAAAGTTAATCAAGTGTATATTTATAAGTTCGAATGATTTTTCTTATACACTTGTTGTAATATGTAAAAATGAATAAAGAATTTAAAAGAAAAGAACTCCAAGGGTAAAGAACGGAGAAAAAAATATAGGCAGAAAAGAGAGTCGGAAAATGGTCCCATACTGAGTGGAAATCCCAATTGCTCTATGAGGAAAAGCTTGTATAAAAAGAGATGTCTTCAGGGCATATTTAAGCTTTGGATAGAATTGTTCTGATGGGACTTTGAGGGGTAATGAGTTCCAGAGAAACAAGGCATGGCAAGGAAAAGCTGTTGATGCTAGGCAGAAATAATTAATCCTGTAGTTGGGACAGTCGGGCAATTGGCAGATGTGGAACAAAGAGCGCAAGATGGGGTAAATAAATAAAGGCACAAAAATTCTAGGGACATAAATAATGTAGTACAAATGCTGCAAGTTTCAAAGTGCAAATGCAGGTGTACGTTTACTTTGAAAATAGTTTGTGCCAGTATGGAAAGTTAGGGGGGGGGGGGGGACTTTTCAAAGTGTAATGGCATTTTGATATTTTTTTTTTCTTTGACACTCTAGGACCAGCAGAAACTTGAAGCTGCCATGTTGGAGGTGCAAAGGAAACACAAGGCTGAACTGTTTGACCTACAAATGCTCGTCGATAGGTTAAATAAGGTGGGAATTTATTTGTAATCATCATCTGATATTCAAGGCTCAAAAAAGAGGAAAAGGCACAAGTTGAAGCATATCTCGGGAAAGGGCAGTGTCTAGAAACAGCAAAAACTGAAATGTTGGACTAGAGAGAGAACTTTACAGAGTTGGGAAGGAAGATGCGTAAAGTTAAGTGTGAGAGATGGTAGAGGAACAATACTTTCTCATAAGCTTCCCAAGCCCGATCTGCCCTCCTGCAGTTGGAAATACTCGACTTATGTCGAACTTGTACTTACGAACCAGGGTACTGCTTCTCCCTTCCTGTGCCAACGGACCCCTTTTTCCTCCTTTCCTGTCCAAACACGACCCTCCTCTTCCATTCCAAGTCCCAACGTGCCCCTTGTCGTCCCCCTCCGTTCCACGTCCCAAATTCGTACCTCCCACGGGTGTTTACCTCCTCTGGCCAGCTCCCTCCACCCAGCCACACTTCTCTGGGCAAAGCCGTGAGCGGATGTGGTGGTGGAGAGGGAACAGTGGGACTGATGAAGAACAAAAATAACAATCTTTTCTTTCTATTTCAACTACAGTACTTTTATTTTGAGGACTGTTTCTTTAATGTTCTTTAATATTTAATGTTTTTATAAACTGTGTACTATACTGGATCCAAGTTACATACAAATTCAACTTAAGAACTCTTTCTTAACCCCGGGGACTGCCTATAGTAACACGATAATTAATTTATACTAGTGTTCCCAGTTTTACAGGTTTTTTTTCCTCTACCATAGTAATGTGCTGCTTTCTACATTTCTCATAAGGATCAAGATGAAAGGAAGCTTATAGAATCTAAGGAGGAAGGAACCAAGCTTAAGGGTCAAGTCTTTGAACTCTCCCAGGTGGGTGTTCCTTTTCCACGGAAGGCTTTGATCATTGCAAGGGCTTGAGAGTGGAGCAGATGAGGAGCCGTTTGATAAACAAGACTGTGGGGTTGTTTATTACTAAAGAGCGAAAAAAATGTGGGCTTAATGCGGATTAACGTGGCTCCTTATGTGCTAAACCCAGATTAAATAAACAAATAACAAAAACCATTCACAAAACTCAAAAAAGAGACACCGATTCCAAAATAATTTGTTAAAATTTACTTTAAACCTTAAATCTAGTTATTTAGAATATTACAATTATTAATTAATTATTACAGGGAAATGTCTCAGACTTAGGAGTAGATCTTTCCAACTGGAACTATTCAAGAGAAGAATGAATTAATCTCTTGCCTCCTTATGACATCACAGGCTAATTCCCCACCTCCCTACCAAAGTATTTATTTTATTACTTTAATTAAATAACTTATAACTTTTAATCTAATATTAATTAATTTAGTAGAGAATCAACATATAACTTATAATCTATGGTAAATTACTTAAATTTAATTTAATTTAAAATGTAAAAATTTAATTAAAGAATCAGCATATCATTTTTTTGAGACTCAAGACCAACCTCTATTAGTGTCAATTTAATTATCTTCTTACATTTCAATTTATTTCATTATGATTCAAGTATATCTTAACTCCTTATTTTAAACTAAACAATCCTACATTTCATTTAAACTCATCAAACTTGAAAGTGTTATAGTGCTTGAAAGACTAAAAAAGCTAAAAGTTCATAGAAAAAGCGCAGAAAAGGCAGAAAAAAATGTTGAAATGTTAAAAAGTATTTCAAAATGAAGTTACTTCGGCTGAAATAAATTTTAAATTGCTGTTCAATTCATAGCAAAACATAAAGTTCATTCAATTCGTTCAAAATTATGTTGATTCAAACACAAAATTCATCATATATTGTGTAAGGTACTTAGCTTAAACATCCTGTGCCAAACCAGCTCCGTTGCTTATAATCGATATCCAACGAGGCCTTTGTTTCGCGGGGCAAAACTGTAGCACCCGCTGCATCAGGGAAATGACTTAGGCAGCGCTCTTCCTCCTCCTCCGTTTCCTGGGCTGCGCTGCCCATCTTAGGACGGGACTCCCTTATCTCCTGCCTCCCCAGCCTCTCACACAACGCACTGGCGGCGGGCCTGGAAGATGGCCGAGCGGCGCTGGAGTCCCGGTCTGAGACGGGCAGCGCAGCCCGGGAAGCGGAGGAGGAGGAAGAGTGTTTTGCCTAAGTCATTTCCCTGATGCAGCGGGTGCTACAGTTTTGCCCCGCGAAACAAAGGCCTCGTTGGATATCAATTATAAGCAACGGAGCCAGTTTGGCACAAAATATTGGAAGGATGTGTTATGGGCTTAGAAGATAATTTAAGGGGAGAGGGGGGGATAAAGCATAGAGGCAGGTATGGGAAAGGAAAAATATGGCACCGGGATGTTTTCTGGGAGTCGGTGGAGTTGTTTGATGAATAAAGTTGGAAGTTCGTGTCCTGTGCCAGGGATTGGTCTCTGAGAGGAGATTCACTTTGGTAGAGCTGTGCTTTGCTGCTGCTTTTCATTCCTCCTGGCTGTTGCTTTGCAATGCAGAGGAACCTGCTAAGTGAGATTTCTTATCTCCTGCCACACAGAGGTTCAGAGGAATCGGATGTCTGCGATTTTAGCCCTTTTTGTCTTGCATGCAATTAATCCTTCTAAATGGCAACAACACTGAGGCTTCTCTTTTTAGTCTTCTTGAAAATGCACTAATACATGTGCGCACACACGGGGGGGGGGGGGCCCTCAGGGACCATAGCCCCCATAAAAATTGGCAGTAGGAAGTTATATTATCTATTACTTCCTACCACTTTCTGTGCAGTGTCTGTTCACCTCACTGCTGTCACCACTGCTGCAAGACTGCCCCCAGGTCTAGAATCCTCTTCAGCACTGCTCTGCTCGCTGCCACCAGACTATACCATCTCAGGGCCGCCACCGCCACTGTACTGTGGCACTGCTACTGCTGCAACCACTATCATGAGACCAGGATCTCTGTTCAGTTCCAGCCCAATTAAGATTGAATGAATGGAAGAAGAAATTGCATTACAGTTAGTTCTATTATTATGGGTCTGGGGTGGAGCTTGGGTAGGATCTAGGGCGGAGCTTTTGGGCCCCCCAAACATAAAATGCATTCTGCTGCTTATGCACACATATATATATACAACTTGCCACACAAGTTATTAGGGGGTTATCAAAGTCAAAGCATATAACTCTGTTGCTTTCTAAACTTCATTGGTTACCAATCATTTGGAGAATTAGATTTAAGACTTTAGTTTTCAGCTTTAAGGCCATTTATGATGATGCTGCTCTGGCCATGTCTTCTTGTTGGAAAATGTGTTGTTGTACAAGAATTTTACACTGTCAGGGTAATTGTCTTTTGGAGATTCCTTCTTTTCATCAAGTTAGATTAGAGGAGAACAAGGCTGGAGTGAGCATGGATGGCAACTTCAGCAGTTGAAACCTAGGACAATACCAAGTGGACTTTAATCTATGACCCAGAAATATCAAAGAAGTGACCAGTTAACTTAATCATGTATTTTTAATGAAAATAACTAATGGGCAGACTGGGTGGACCATTCAGGTCTTTATCTGCCATCATTTACTATGTTACTTTATGAATTGAAGAGAGAATTAATTGGACTGGGTGGCCTTTGCTGTGGCTCCTACCACACTTCCTCTTCCTAAACTCCGGCACCACAAACATATTCAAAATGTGTGATCGTGGGGTGTTTCAAGAGAACAGTGTCAAGAAGTGCTGGCCTTGTGATTACATGCTTTGAACATGCTCAGAATGCAGGTCTTCAGAGGAAGAAGACGCCCAGTACCCTTGAACTAAGCCTGGTGTGGCTTCAGGACCTGTTGTTTAATGGCAGCTGCTGTTTACCACTTTCCCCTCAGATGTTCTCTTAAGTTGATCCTGAATATCTGGATCCCCTGGATTCTCATATTGTGAAGTTTATGGGTTATTGATGCATTTTTTTTAACCTGCATAGTGTATTCTCCAAAAAGGAGAGGAAACTCAGTTGCCTTTCCTAAAAGCAAGTGAACTTCACCAAGCAAGTCAACTTGACCTTGAAGCTATGGCATGGTTGGTAAAGGCTGAGAAAGTCTTAGGCTTTGGTCACTACCATAGTGCAGGACTTAGAGAAAGGATATAATGCAAGTTTTCCACAAATGACTCGTCTTACTTCCTTCTAGGAGAATGAACATTTGAAAAGGAATCTGCTGGAGTCTCAGACCAACGTGTCCCTACTGCAGACGAAGCTGGACAAGTTAAAAAATGACCTGGCAGACCAACAGATGCAGCATGAGAGGTGAGGTGAGAGGTGTGGGAAGCAGTCTCTTGGACTCAGAGATACCAGATAAAGCAGTAGAGTAGATGAGCAAAATGAGGGAATAGTAATTGTAAAGTCAGATGAAGAGCCATCTCAAAAACTAAGAATGTCAAAAGGGTCCAATGAATAGTATTGGTGACCACATGATTCAGAGGATGCAGTGGAAAAAGTGAGTTAAAAGGTGCATAGGAGATGAATGTAAATAGATAACCTGTCATTACAATGAGAACCTTATATACTTGAATATAAACAAATTTGTTTTTTTGCCAAAAAATGGCCCATAAATGAGGGTCTTGGTTATATTTAAGCCCTCTGGTCTGTGCTGTGGGCCTTCTTGAACCCCTGGTGGTCCAGTGGTGAGCCAGGACAGGGAGTAATCCTTCCTATGTCCTGTCCCAGCTGACTTTAAACCACCTCGCCTCCCTGATCCCTGTAAACCTTACCTATAAAGCCATGGTGGATAAGCAGTGAAGCAAGGTAGGAACGATCTTCCTACACTCCTGCCCTGTGAGAACCGTGGCAGGCATTTTTGATTGCAGCTCTCACAAGGCAGGAGCTTTGGAAGATCGCTCCTGCCCTGCTTTACTGCTAGACCACCAGGGTTTAGAGAGGTCAGGGAGGCAGGGTGGTTTAGAGCAGGACAGGATGTTGGAAGGATCGTTCTTGTCCCAGCTCCCTGCTAGACCACAAGGGCTTCAGGCAGACCTATAGTGGGCATCAGGGCCTGGGTAGGAAGTGGAGGGAGGAAAAAAGGACTGGATGCAAGGCAGGGTACTTGAATATAAACCCCCAGGTTTATATTTGAGTCAACCTTTTTTCCTCCTTTTGGGAGGGGATTACATCAGTTTATATTCGAGTATATACTGTAATAGGACTCGGTATTATCAGAGCACATGACTGAAGACTGATTCAGTAAATTAGAAGGAAACTATCTTTCAGGATGATGGGAAATATTATGCTTTCTGGAACAAATATATATAGATGTACTAGTCTAGGCTATAATTGTCTATATTTTTAACATTTCTTTCTTGGTACAGTGAGAAAGAGCTTATGAGGATGATGGCTGAAGACAGTAGAGGAATTAGCAGCCAGATTGAAATTCTGCAGTATGTATATAGCAAATTTACTTAGTCCACCGTCTATGTTCTGCTCTCCCTCCTGTCCTGTTTATGCCTATAACTGTCCTTTTGTTATTAAATTATCATGGAAGCACATTTTGTTTGATATCTTTTACCTATTAGCCTGTGAGTATTGCTCTGTGCTACTCAGAAGAAACTATGGGCTCTGCTGTCTCGTATACTTGTGCCTGTGTCGGTGCCTAGGCGTCCTACCGCTGTCTGGCAGCCAATTGGGATGCATGATTTTTGTTTTTTTTAAAAAAAGAGAGTCCAAGGCAGGACACCTACATTGTAGGCCTCTGTAGCACGTCTATGGAGATGCATACACATGCTTAAGTACGCCAATAGTGGGGCATTGGCATGGTTTCGCCCAGAAGTGGCCTTCAGCAGGCTTAATCGTCGGTGCGTATCTCTGTAGACGTGAGACAGAAGCCTTAAATGACACTGATAAGAACGTAAGAATTGCTGCTGCTGGGTCAGACCAGTGGTCCATCGTGCCCAGCAGTCCGCTCACGCGGACATGCGTGATTGACACCCAATCAGAGGCCACTTCTTAGGCATCTTATACAGAATCAGGCCCATAATGTGTGGCTTGCTGAACCACTGGTTTGTCTTAACATGGCACATCTTATGTTCATATTGACCACTTGTGTGCAGTAGGTAAAGTACCTGATCCTTGAATGGGCTAGAGATGAAAAACAGAGGGATCAAGGAAAATATGAAATAGTGCACGCGCTTCTGAAACGGAGCTCATGGTCTGGATTTTCCAGCCGTCATTGCTCACCTTAGCTAGAGCTTGATCAACATCCTTTGCATGGTGCTGTAACGTAGAGCCTAGTTCAGGAGCGGGGCTGAAAAAGAGACTTGAATAAGTAGAAGGGATGAGAGAGTTCCTGTATGAGACACAAGACGTATATTATCAATCTGTTTATCCTGATTACAGGGCAGCAAATAAGTCCCTTTATGACAGCAATGACAGCCTGAGGACTGCACTCCTCTCTAATTCAGAACACTCAAGGCAGCGGGTGAGTTAGAACTTTTGGTATGCGTGAGAGAAAATATGTTGACTTAGCTTTCACACAAGTGCTAAATGTAGAGGTGAGGAACTTAGGTCTTGAGGGCTAGGTCCAGGCTTTCTGATAAGAATATGTATATAGTATTCCCCTGAAATTCGCAGGAACCCCCGTGAATTTTTTTTTTAAATAAATCTTTATTTACAACTTGCAACAAGTGTAGCACAAAGTAACATTTGAACTTGAAAACATCACTTGATTTTCTATCAAAATGCACATAAAGTAATCAAATCATATCCTATCCAATCACAATATACGGTTTTTTGCCTGTCAAAAGGCAGGGGAGGCAGGAGAGGGCAGCTGGAGCGCCAGCGGGTGAAGAAAATCACTCGGAGTCTGCTCTGATTGCCTCTTTCTGGTGGTCGGAGCAGACCACGAATGAGTGAGTCTGCGAACCGTGAATTCGCGGGGGAACACTGTACCATGAATTTATAAGACATTTTTGCACCGAACAATTACATGTCAGGCTGCTAGTTGGGACATGGAACTGCGTATTCTGTTTGCCTCCTCAGTTTCATAAATGCATTTCCGAAAACTATTGAAGACTTCCCTCTTTGTAAGATTTTTAGGAAAGTAAGGAATATGATATATCTCTTTTTTTGTAACTCACTGTGGTGTACAGTCTCTTGATTATGTAGATCACATCAATCTGGAAGGTTTTGCGGTCTAGAAATGTGTTTTAATGTAATGTATATTATGCTATGAAGTTTTGTCCCAACACTTTTGGCATCTTATTTGCTGAATTATTCAGTTGACTCCAATGTCTGTATGCCAACAGCTGAGAAGTTTTTCTTACAAGACAAATGGCAAAGATGCAGTTGAGCAAGAAGGGCAATGAAATCTTTTCATATTAGTTCAGTAGGGTAAAACTCAGGATAATTGCATAGGGCTCATCTTCCCTGCTTTGGTTCTGAAAAAATATATGGTACAAATTAGAGAATGACACGGTGACAAAATTCATCACCGTTCCCGTCCCCGCGGATAACCGCGGGAAATAATCCCATGTCATTTTCTAGTGTCTATTTCAACCTCGGTCCTTCTACACCAGCATTTTTCAAAGCAAAGCTTGCGGGTCAGTGGTTGTGGCCATTCATACTCTGATTCTTATGGGAGCCAAGGATAATGAAGCCATTGTGACATCACTGATGTGATTGGCTCTTAGGCACTGGTGGAATGAGGCATTATGACATCACAATATCTGCTCTGAATACCAGAGACTCATTCTTTAGTGTCTATCTCAACCTCAGTCCTTCTACACCAGCATTCTTCAAAGCAAAGCTTGCGGGTCAGTGGTTGTGGCCATTCATACTCTGATTCTTCCCTCTCTCTTTAAAGAATGAAGATGGTTTCCCGCGGTTATCCGCAGGGACGGGAACGGTGATGAATTTTGTCACCGTGTCATTCTCTAGTACAAATGTATGACATTGTGTTTGGGATTGTTTCTGTGCTGAAATGGATGTTTCAGTGCAAAAGATTATTTAGAGGTTGAGGGTTCTAAGAGGCAAATAAAATCTATTATATAAGCAAATACAGAATGAGGCAAAAAATGTAACCCCCTAGAGCAGTGGTCCCCTGTCCTGGAGGACCACCAGGCCAATTGGGTTTTCAGGCTAGCCCTAATGAATATTCATGAAGCAGGTTTGCATGCCTGTCACTTCCATTATATGCAAATCTATCTCATGCCTATTCATTAGGGCTAGCCTGAAAACCCGATTGGCTTGGGGTCCACTGCCCTGGAGGATTTTGCCATTTCTCAGCAACTGCTTTGAATTTCAGTGAGAATTTTTACATACTTATTTAGTCATTGTTCTTAAACAGCATTTAATTATCTTAAGCTAGGTTGATGTTACTAACATTTTAGTGTTACAGATATTCAAGCTAAAACGCAATAAAATAACATCATTTAAACAATACAATTAACAAGGATTCAGAATTTTGTAGTCGCTGTGAATGCCCAAAGCGTCCACCCCCAGCTTTAACACGGGCCTCCAGTCGCTTAGTTCTTAACAACTTTGAATATCGGTCACAGATCATCTGCAGCGCTTCCTTGAGTTCGGCAACTGTTTGCAGCTTTCTGTGGCACTTGGAATCGGCCTCCAACATTGCTCCCCAGACAAAAGTCTACGGCACTGTGATGTCCTTAACAGTAAGCTAGTACCCCTCCTTCCCCCCAAAATAATGCTAGTTTTGGAGTTCATTTTTAAATGTGCAAAAATGATTGGGTAGTCACACTAAATAATCTGTAACTTTGCCATGTTTAAAGATAATGTAGATAAACGAAGATAGTAACAACAAATAAAGCTGTAAATTCAACAATGAAATTCCAAGCAGTTGCTGAGAAAACTGCAAAAAAATAAAACTTTAGGAGGTTGCAGGGTTTTGTTTTGTTTTTGTTTGCCTCACCCTGTAGGTACATAACTCTTTGCAGGGCGGAGGATATAAATGAAACATTTGGGATGATTGCTCTCCTGTATAATCCTGAATATTTTTCTGACCACATTCAAATAGCTCCTGAATACTATATATATATATATATATATATATATATATATATAAGGTTTTTGGGATAGCCCTAATGAATATGCATGAAAGAGATTTGCAGATAATGGAGGTTCATTAAGGCTATCCCAGTGTTCTTCCAGGACAGGGTTAGGAACCATTGGACTAAAATATGGCTGCACCATTTGGAATACATCAAGAGGGGAAAAAGAGCAATATTTTTTTTTTCAACAGTGAAGACTTGCCAGTTAAAATGCTACACAATAATAATAATAACAACATTTATTTATATCCCGCAATACCATGTAGTTCAGAGCGGTTTACATCAAGAGAGTCTTCAAAACGCAGCGAAAATACAAACATAAGCCTATTCCTAAAATACTTTGTTGAAATGACTCAAAACAAATTTATCAAATAAATAAGTCTTCAAGAAGTGTAATTTGTGCCGCCTTTTCCTCTTGTAGCACTCATCCCCTGGTCGCCACAGCTTACCAGACAGAGTGAGTCCAAACATGACACCCGTGATCACATACAGCAGGTGAGAAAATACCATACCATGGGAGGAATGAGCCCACGCTTTGTAACAGCTTTCCAAGCTATTAACCATCTGAATCTATCTTTAGCTACGCTGCTGCGGATGATTCCTACAGGAAGTTCTCGGATGTGGCCCATTGGGCTGATAAATATCTGGACAGCGGAGTTTCCTTGCCGCACAGTGATGACAACTCGCCCAGTGACTTTGAGAGTGATCGTAGTGAGAGTTCAGAGGGGACCATGCATAGGAGTTATTCTTGTGTGCCCTCAGATGTAGAGGTGAGGAGCTTAGGTCTTGAGGGCTAGGCCCAGGCTTTTGGACAAGAATATGTATACCATGAATTTAGTAGAAATAGAAAAGGAAATTCAGGGTTGGAACGTCAGAAACTTGGCTTTAGGATTCTTCTCAAGAGAGACTGTGTTGTTTAATTCTGGTCTCGTACATCCACTATGGAATCTAACTGACACATCATTTGTGTAACAACAGATCTGAGGAGGAGCCTGTATGGTTTCCAAGGCTCATGAGTAACACAAGGAAAAGACTGCAGAAGCGATGTACAAAGCGCCAGGATCCTTTATTAAAATGAATAAATATGGTGACCCCAATGATGGTTCTCGTGTATGGAAATACAGGACCCGACATGGGCCGTGTTTTGGAGAAACACTCCTTCAGGGGTCCCGGATTGGAAAATATCACAATTGTTGAGAACCGTTGGTATCAAAAAATAAGTCTGACAAATTGAAGACAGTGAGTCCTATCGGATTATGTCCTGCTGCTGAAGGAAGAGTGTTTCTCCGAAACACGGTCCGTGTCGAATTCTGTATTTCCATACATGAGAACCACCATTGGGATCACCATATTTTATTCATTTTAATAAAGGATCCTGGCACTTTGTACATCGCTTCTGCAGTCTTTTCCTTTTTACTCATCGCTTTACTTTATTTTTTACTGCAGACAAGTTGGATTGTTTCTTTTTTTCCCAAAGCTCATGTACATCATCCCCTTCTAGTAATTTGTTGTAGTCCACTAGAACTTATGACCGCTTGTGATGAATCTACCGGTAGTTATTTATGTAATTATGGTCCTGTATTAGTATTTTTTTATGTCATCATATTATTCCTCAAAAATCAAATGGCTTTAATATATCTTATTCACGAGTGAAGGATATAGTCAATCAATAATCAATATAAATCATGCCACACTTTGTTCTATTTAGTTGTTATCGGTACCACTTTTGAATTTACAGAAAATTAACGGCCTCCGCAAAATCGAACCCCGAGGCCTGTATAATGGCAACAGGCCCCGCCGGGGCAAAATCGAAAAAAGGCGAAAAAAAGCAAGTTTTTTTTTTTTTTTTTTTTTACAAAGCAAAAGAAAAAGATACCCGAAGGCAAAAGAAGAAAAATTAGGAAAAAAGCGCGAGCGGGAAGGCAAAAAAGTGGTTTCAACGGCCGTTGAAAAAACACACGCGTCTTCTTCGCTCCGCGGAAACGAAGAAACTGGGGACCACGCACTCCTCCGTCGGGCGGGAAGGCACTCGCGCACGCGCGGTGCGGCCAACTAGAAACTTCTAGTTAAAAAGGTCCGTACCGAGGGCTCCGTCGGTGACGTCACCCATGTGTTAAGAATATGCTGCCTGCTTGTCCTGGGATAAAAATGGTTTATGGGCCGATGAGGAGGCAGGCTACTGTTAAGCTCTAGTGTTACATGAAATAGAACACTTGAGTGTAGCCGCTGAGGCCATGGAAGTCTGATGAAATGGCTCTATAAATGACTATGAAAAAATGAAACGCAATATGAGATGAATGAAATTTTCTGTAAATTCAAAAGTGGTACTTATAACTAAATATTTATATTGATCATATTATTCCTGGAATTATTCCTTTTATAAAGTCTTCTTTTCTGGTATTACACCTGAATATGAAATCCTAAATTATAATGTGCGTGTTTGGAAGCCATTTAACTTTTGGAAGAGTTATTGATCTGCTCCCAGTGACCTTTCTTTGCATTTCTGCAGATGTCAGAGGTTGATGGCAGAGCTAAGGGAAAGACAGTCTCTCGACCAGTTTGTCGCTCAGGATCATCTGCCTCCTCCAAGAAGCGACTTCCTGCTTTCATACCAAAGGTACCCAGTAGTCCAAGGCTTTAACTCCAGATAGTAGTGAACAAAGAGATAAAATGACCAAGAGAACAGAGGTGAAAGGAAAGGAAGCAGTTAGCTTAGAGAGAGAGAGCTTCCAGCTAAAGTACTTGGGTGCAAATTTTACAGGAAATGGAGACAATCCCTCTGCTCATAAATCTGACTGGGTGCTGGACAGAAATTAAGAAACTTAGAGAAGAATGCTAAGACAGGCCTGTGCTATCATGTGAGATGTCCTGGGAGTTATTGTCCCAAATGGGTAGGGTTACCAGGCTTTACGTATGTAAAATCCGGACCTATAGACCCGCCCAGTTCTACCCATCCTCGCCCTGCCCACTGGCAGCATTGTAGGTGGAGGAATCTCACTCAGCTTAGAGCAGTGGTCTCAAACTCAAACCCTTTGCAGGGCCACATTTTGGATTTGTAGGTGCTTGGAGGGCCTCAGAAAAAAAATAGTTAATGTCTTATTATAGAAATGACAATTTTGCATGAGGTCAAACTCTTTATAGTTTATAAATCTTTCCTTTTGGCTAAGTCTTAATAATAATATTGTAATTTATAGCTAAAGAGACATATGATCAAGAAATGGTTTTATTTTACTTTTGTGATTACATACCGAGGGCCTCAAAATAGTACCTGGCGGGCCACATGTGGCCCCCGGGCCGCGTGTTTGAGACCACTGGCTTAGAGGGAGCAGTGACGTATACTGTATATACATATCTCTATCCTGGATGTAAAATTATATTTACCTGCACTTTAGATCTAGAAAAAAATTTAAAATCTAATATCGGTGAGAATTGAATTCAGAATTGGAGTCGGACAATAGACAAATAGAGGAGTTGGAGTCAGCGTCAAAGGTTTGGAGTACCAGCTCCAAAGTCCTAGTGGGTACTAATGCTGAATTAGTCCTTCCCCTCCCCGCGTGCCCCAAAATACGCAATCAAACAATACCTATGACTCTCCTCCTAAACAGGAGAGTGTAAAAAGAGGGCTGAGGATTAGATTAGAAAGGGGTAGGAGAGGGGAGCAGAGGGCACGAATACTCGCCTCAAGTGCTAAAATGCTTAATTACAGCTCTGCTTTGTGTTTGTTGTGTTTTGGGGGGAAGCTGAGAGTTCCAAGCGTAGGCAGCGAAGGAAAAGCATACGATTTTTAGAATTAAAGCCCCTGGAGGTGGCAGACAGAAAAGTACTAATATCTAAAGGACTGACTTGGAATTTGCTTTTCTTCCTCATTCTAGAAAGAGGGAATTACGGTAGAAGAGGACTCCCAGAGCGCTGGCCCTATATATAGGCTGGTGCTGGCTGGAGACGCAGGATCTGGAAAATCCAGTTTCCTACTTCGACTATGTTTGAATGAGTTCCGAGGGGAAATTCCTACCACATTAGGTAAATCAAAAAAAGTCTCGGTCTTCTGTATTTTTAGAAACATGCAAAGTAAAATTTATATGGGAACAAAAATGTAACATGCCTTGTGATGTAGCAGAATCTCTGCTTGATAAAATTCAAGTCACTTTAACGTGGAAAGTAATCCTTTTCCAGTTACCGTTTTTCTTTTTGGAGACATTTTTCCCATGGTTTTCTTCCTCTGTTTTCTTGCTATTTAGGAGTTGATTTCCAGATGAAAAAGCTCTTAGTTGATGGGGAACGTACAACACTACAGATCTGGGACACAGCTGGTCAGGAAAGGTATGAAGTAACTAGTAGTTTGTTTTGTGATGTTGATGTTTTTATTGGTATGTTGTACACAGTTGAGTCACATTATTATGATCACCTGCTAATATCCAGAATAACTGCCTCTGGCAGCACAGATGGCAGCCAGACACCGTGGGAGTGACTCAGTAAGATACTAGATGGTTTCTAGAGGTATCTGGAACCAAGCAGACTGCAGTGTGTCTGACAGTTGCTGACGGGTGCGTGGTAGTGAATCCATTCGTCGAACATATCAATCAAGGTGGTCCCAAATGTGCTTGATTCGGTTAAGGTCTGGGGAATTTGAAGGCCAGGGAAGTAGCTGGAAGTCTTGGTCGTGCTTTGTGAACCACTCACAAACAATTTTAGTGTAATGATGTGCTGCATTATCCTGTTGAAAGATCACATTGGCCGCAGGGAAGACCGTCAACATGTATGGGTGTACTTGAACAGCAAGGATGGAGAGATACCCATATCGGTTGAGAATACCTTCCAGAGGGATAAAGGAACTCGGGCTATACCAAGAAAACATTCCCCAGACCAGGGCTGCCCAAGTCCGGTCCTCGAGATCTCCAGGCCAGGTTTTCAGGATATCCACAATGAATATGCATGAGAGCGATTTGCATACTAAGAAGGCAGTGCAGGAAAATCTTTCTCATGCATATTCATTGTGGATATGCTGAAAACCTGGCATGCCAGTAGATCTCGAGGACCGGACTTGGGCTGCCCTGCCCCAGACCATAAAGCTGCCGCCACCAGCTTGTGTACGTACAACAATGGTTGCTGGGTGTTTGTTCTCGGCAGTTTCATGCCTGACATGCCAATGTCCATCCGTTTGATGGAGTTCAAAACATGACTCATTGGAGAAGACAACCTGCTGCTAGTCAGTACAAGTCTAATGTTGGTACTCTTGTGCAGATTGCAGCTATTTTTTGCAGTGAACCCTCGTGAGCATGGGTGCAGTCACTAGCCATCTGCTCTGGAGCCCCATTCGCAACAGGGTTCACACTGCACAGTCATTTTGGACACATATCTGGAAGCCCCTTGGTGCCAATAGGCCCGCATCAACCTCTCGCATTGATGGCTCATGCTGCCCCACAGTTACGTTGGGTCGTCTCAAAGATTCCATTCGTCCATTCACGATACACTTTAACCACAGCAGCACGTTAACAGTTCACAAACTCCACCGTTTCTGAAATTCTGCTGCCCAGTAGCCAAAGATCATGCCTTTTTCAATGTCTGATGAATTAAGGTTTTTTCCCATGACAGCCAATGGTTGCTATATTGGCAACTTGCTGACACGAACTAGACAGACAACTCACCAATCTGCTTACAAAACCTTCAAAAAAGAAACAAAAACTCTACTCTTCATAAAATACCTAAAACTTATTTAACATGACCAGATCCATCCCAAGCTCCACCTACTATACTGTCCACTCCTTATCAAATCTAAAATGTTCAAATTACCCAACATGTGTTACCTAATTTAACGACAATTCTTATGTAATCTGCCTATATATCTTGTAACTTCATGACAACTCTTATGTAATCCGCCTTGAACCGCAAGGTAATGGCGGAATAGAAATCACTAATGTAATGCCACCTTATATATCCACGAAGTCTGCATGTGACACATGCGTTCATTCATTGTGTCTCTGACATCAGAGGTAGGCGGTGGTCATAATAATCTGACTCGACTGTGTATTTTTTTATGTTTTCATTTGATTTTTATGTTTTTATAATTCACCCTGTATAGGCTTATTTGATGAAAAGTTGCCAAATAAAACTTAAATTAAACAAATTTGCTATTTCTGATTGAAGGAGGATGCAACCAGAGCATTGGTTGGTTTTAACTCATCGTTTTCACCTGCATTAAGAGGGCTACCTAAATTTAGCTAACTCAGTAGGATGTTGGGGTAATTCTTTTTGATTTTGTGTTCTAGGTTCCGTAGTATAGCCAAGTCCTATTTCCGGAAGGCACATGGGGTGTTGCTGATGTATGATGTCACTTCAGAGAGCAGCTTCCTCAATGTTCGTGAATGGATGGATGAGATAAAGGTAACAGAGGAAAAAGGACCCAATTAGAGATTTGGAAAAGTGGCACCTTACTTCTAGCTGTTCTTCTCCAGTGTATGGATGTTATTATGTAAATTAGGTTGTTATTTGGGGTGGGGACTCCAAATGGGTTTGTTTTGTACTTACAACGGAGGAGTCGTGAGGAAGAGATGTTAATTGATCAGCCAGGGGTATAATGTTCAACGTTCATTTTATTGATAGACTCGACACTGGCAGTGTTTGGCATCTGTGCCTTTATCAAGAGTCTAGCAGACCATATAAAACCAGAAAAAGATACAGCACAATTAAAAATTGGACATGATAAAAACAAGAAAAAGAATGAGTAATCATTAACAATATAATATCGCATGGTTAAAGGCAGCAAAAGTCAGATTTAAAATAAACATTGAGAGAAACGCAGAGCTGAAAAACATAATAATGATAAAAGAACTAATTGGGAACATTGTCCAAACCTCTTACAGCCTTGAAAAGGAATCTAATAATTATGAAAAATGCTTATGGGTAATAAATCGATCAAAATGGAAAACCTTACAGAACATGGTTGGTGATGCTGCTCGCGCCACTGGAGAAGAGTTAAAAGATATAGACTTTATTAATATAAAAACTCAGCAAACCACATAAAAACCTCTAGGACTCAGGTTTTTATGTGGTTTGCCGAGATTTTATAGTAATAAAGTCCATCTCAGGAACATCATTTCTGTCTGTGGAGACATTTGGGTCAATTCTCTTGTTCACGTTTTCTTGATATTCAATTGTATTTATTTGTACTTGATAATCTTCTTTCATTTTCCATTTCATATAGCATAGTTGCTTGATTCTAACTCTTCTGTTAGCAATGCTGTTCTTTAATGGGCATAACTAATGGGCAGACTGGATGGATCATTCAGGTCTTTATCTGCCGTCATTTACTATGTTACTTTGTAAAAATGTGAAGAAAGTTAAATCAAAAGAAATAAAAATGGAATTGTCCAGATCAGAATGATGTGCACTAAAAAAGTGTCCTCCAACTCATCTGGTATTGTGAAGATCTTTATTCCTCCAATATCACAATGGTACATCCAATGACTCGACATGTACATGTTTCGGCCAACAGGCCTGCCTCAGGAGTCTTAAGAATCACAAATGATGATATTCGAAAGAAGCTGCCACTTACATTGATTTAACCAAAGATCAAACAAAGGAAGGAATATCATCTGTGCCAGCCAGGATTCAGAGGACAGAAGCCAGCATTCCCCATAGAAAGCAAGGAGTAAACCTCAGGACAGACAGTCGTGACCGCCTCCTCTGAGTGCCGGATTCAAAAGAAAGTTAAATCAAATCAGACTGAAGAGGCAAGGAGAGGAGAGAGCTGTGACCTGAAAAGCACCGGTCAAAGAAAAAACTGAACAGCTACGGGTGGAGCGTGAGAGGCAAGGTGCCCGCACATGCTCAGTAGTAAAAAAACAAACAAAAAAACCCTACTGTATCTAGGGGAGAGCACCAGCGCACAGGCTCAGTCAAGGGCTTCACTAGCGAGGGTGCCTGCATTTCCCTCTGCTTGTCTCCAGAGAAAGTAAAAATATAGAAGTTTACTACACAATTCTACTACAGCATTCTCAATCTGATAGGCAATTCATTTTATTTTGAATATTATGTTTAAGCTACACAGAATTGTAGATGAAGTGGGATATAAAAATGTTTAAATAAACGCTGTGGAAGCATCAATAAGTATATTAGATGTACTGATGAAGCAGGCCACTGTTTCTCAGTCTTCTCCTGAATTTCAATATTGCCACAATGAATATGCATGGGACAGATTTGATCATATCGCCAACTCCTACCTAGATTCACACTGGCTACCTATACAAGCCCGCATTCAATTCAAACTATACTGCATTAAACGGAATGGCACCCACCCACCTAAACAACTGCCTAAATCGGAACCTCTCATCCAAAGGAGAACCCAATCCCCATTCTCCTACCCCCCTTTCAAAGGAACTAAGCGCAAAAAGATGTATGATCACCTACTAGCAACACAGGCAGCAAAATTGGACCCCTCCATCTCCAACCTGCTGACAGCAACAACTGACCTCAAAACTTTCCGAAAAGAAATCAAAACCCTACTATTCAAAAAGTTCATCCAGATATCCTAACCCCCCTCTCCATTCCCCCTTGCTATTCTCCCCTCTCCCTCCCCCTACCTGTAATATCCCCCTAAGACTCAACAAAGTAACCAGCACCCACTCTGTAACTCTCGTAAATTTCCAGCTCCTTCTGACGTCTTCCTTATTTTTCTACTTATCTTGTAACCTCTCCTCATTAATTGTAACCTTCTTCCTGGAAATGTCCAGTTATCTTCTGATGTAATCCGCTTAGAACTGCAAGGTACAGGCGGAATAGAAATCAGCAATGTAATGTAATTCATATTGATCTCATGTACTTGTATATGCATTGTAGATAGCCTGACGTCCTGATTGCCTTGGGGGGGTTCAATATTTCTGTGGAAAGCAAAGAATTGGTAATCGTGTATTTTCCTGTGTTAGAATTCTGCAGAGAACTCAATCCCACTAATGGTGATTGGCAACAAGATTGACCAGCGAGCAGAGCTGCCAGAATCCAGTGGTATTCACACTTCTCATGGAGAGAAATTGGCCATGGTGAGTAAGCAACACAAAACAATGGTGCCATGACCTGCTTCTCGCAATAATAGGGATTGGGACTTGTATACCGCCTTTTTGTAGTTTTACCACTACACTCAAAGTGGTTTACATACAGTTGCCCTATCTGTCCAGTGGGCTCACGATCTGTCTAATATACCCGGGGCAGTGAAGGATTAAGTGACTTGCCCAGGGTCATAGGGAGCAGTATGGGGTTTGAACCCACCACCTCAGGGTGCTGAGGCTGTAACTTTAACCACTGCACCACACTCTCCTCCAATACAATAGCAGAAGTGGGGCCCTTTGATATATTTTATGGATTCGTTGTAATTGTTTATTTTCCTTTGTTCCTGTTGGCATATTGCACACACGCCGAGGGAGGGTGGGAGGGGGTATTTCTGTCATGGTTTCATCCCTTGCAAAATATTGGTTGGGTGGAGGTTTGTTTGTTTTTTGTTGTATGGATTTTGATTAATTATAAATGCATATATGATATTATTTGTATAGATACTGTACTGCATTTTTGTTAACTTTAGAAAATCAAAAAGATTAAAAAAAAAAGAAGTGAAGCCATTGTGACATCACTGATGAGGTTGGCTCTTAGGCATTGGAGGACTGAGGCATTATGATGTCACAATATGAGCTCTGGAATGTTGCTACTAGGGTTTATGCCAGGCATTATGACATCAGGGAAAGGGATTAGGACTTATATGCCATCTTTTTGTAGTTTTACAACCACATTCAAAGCGGTTTACATACAGATACTTCAAGCATTTTCCCTATTTCTCCCAGGGGGATCACAATCTATCTAATGTACCTGGGGCAGTGGAGGATTAAGTGACTTGCCCTGGGTCATAAGGAGCAGTACAGGGTTTGAAACCACCGATTCAGGGTGCTGAGGCTGTAGCTCTAACCACTGCACCACATTCTCCTCCTTAAAAATAGAAGTTACAAGGCAATGACTAACCTATTAATACAGTATGACAAGTTCTGGTAATCATACTGGTCCTGGAGAAAAGAGTTCTCAAGACCATGTCAGATCTTTGTGAAAGGATCTTTCAGAGCTTAAGTAGCTTTGTTAACTGTTGAGGGTGGTATGTTTCTTGTGGATATGATCTCCAAACATTGTGGCAGTGCTTATGTGGGGTATAGAGTGCCCCCAAAAGTGAGGCAGGAATTAGGCGCCTAACTGCTGTTAACGTCTGTTTGAGCATCATAAGTTAAGCACCCAAGTGCCTTAGATATTATTCTATAACTGGGTGTTAAGTGTTCTAACACATAACTGCATCGGGGACATTCATATATGCGGGGCAACGGCATTGTATTTTTGCACTCAACTTATATGATGGTTGCAATTAAGCGCCCAGTTGCATTGACTTGGCATAAGTAGTTGCGCCTAAAGTTTGGTCTAACTATTGACTTAAGCAAATATTCTATACCACAGTTGGTGCACTAGAATAATAACCTAGTGCCCATTTTTTACCCCATAATCTAGCCGTGGTCTATCTTTCCAGCGTTCTGCTCCATTTTTTCCAGTTTATTCTGACTTGAATATGTTGCCTTTTCTTTTAGGCCTATAAGTCCTTGTTCTGTGAGACCAGTGCCAAGGATGGTACCAATGTTGTTGAGGCTGTCCTACACCTAGCCAGGTAAAGAGAAAGGGAGGGGAGCTGAACATATGTAACTTAAGCACCTAAGTAATCCTGTCCTGAATGTTTTGGATAAAGTAGTGTGGTAGCCATATTGGTCCAGTGGCGTAATAAGGAGGGGGGGATGCCGACACCCCTCACTCCTCCCCCCCCTGCCACGCGCATACCTTCACTTCCCCCCACCGTACCTGTAACTTTTCACCGCCGCGAGCAGCAAATTCAACATGCTGCTCACGCCAATGTCGGTGCTCCCTCTGATGTCACTTCGTGTCCTGTGCCTAGAAAGTGATGTCAGAGGGAGAGCCGGGTGCAGACAGCAAATTGAAGTTGCTGCTCTCAGCGGAGAAGAGGTGCGGGGAGAGGGGGTGCCTCTCACCCTCGCTATGCTACTGTGTTAATATACATCAAAGCAATAAAAAAATAGAAACCAAAGCCTCCTTGGTCAGGATGGTATGAACAAAAAATATCATCAATGAAACAAGAGCATTCTAATAACAGTTTCAAGGGGAAAGGGATGGATGGGAGAGGAAGGACAGGGCGATTTATGGATGGTTGATTAAGATGATAAAGCAATATAATTTTATGGGTTAAAGGCACTATAAGAGACTTTTTATGCACTTGTATATTTATTGCAATTTTTTATATTCAATTCCTAGTACCATATACTGTATACTCGAATATAGGATGCGATTTTTGGGCCAAAAATGGGGGTCTCATCCTATATTTGGGTCATCACCCAGTGACCACCCGCCACCCTCCCGGATTTGCTGCACGGCTGCCATTAGGCCGGGACAGGGGCAATCTCTCCCGTCCCAGCCGATACTAACAATTCTTTTACACACACCCTTCACCCTTCCCTGGTGTTTCCCACGCTGAGCACCTCCTGCTGATCTCGCAGCCAGCGGTGCACTTGGGCCGGCACACAGGAGCAAGCTTTTCAAGCTGCAACTCCCTGAAAGGCTGTCACCGGTTCTCGCAGCAGCCATTCAGGGAGCGGCGGGAGCTTGAAAAGCAAATGATATGAGGTAAATATAAAGAGGAAAAAGAAAAGAAAATTTCTTATTTTAAATTAAAAGTCCTCAGTTTGTAGGGGTAAAGCATTATTATAAATATTAAAGCACTACATGAAATTTGACTGCAGCTAACTTTTGCAAACCGTCCATCATACAGGGAGGTGAAGAAGACTGTGGATTTGAGAGAGGAAAATGCTGAGCCAGTAACAAAGTTAAGCATGTCGGACAAGAAGAAAGTCCTGGCTAACTGCTGCAAGACATAGCAAAATATGTACATGAGAACCTGAACCGAGCCCAGCTCTAGTTACCTTGCCAGAGAAAGAAGGAATATGAAGATTATCATCAAAAGCTTCCAGCCTTTTGGAACTTCAGACATGAGCTAGTGCCCATTTGCACACTCTGCAGCTTGTATTCAAGCATGGCTTGCCTCTATGAGGGAACATGTTTCTTATCCCTGACATCATTGAAACCAAGACTAAAGCAACCCAAATGTATGCTGATGCAATGAGACCATACTTTTTACCCCTACTTTTTTACCCCATCCCTACCCACCTCACAAAAAAAATGTTCTTTGCTTTTTCTTTAGCAACTCTCCAGACTAGCATAGGTTAATCTTACAAGCGGGTATATATATCTCATCATGACCAGCCGGTGGAGACTGAGACAAAACTTTGGAACTGTACATATCATGTGACCCCTTCCTAATTACTTCAGTTTGCCGAATAGCCAAGCAGAACCAAGAACTATATTCAGAAAACAAACAGGACTTCGAACAAGAGTATCAACAAATAAAAACAGGAATGCTGTTGGAAAATGCAAAGGAACAAATGCAAATAGCAAAGGTCCCCACAGTTCGCCAGCTAAGCCACGCCACCGCTGCTGTTCTTAATCTCCCCGGCCTTAGTACAATACTAGAAACCGACCGAAAAATGAAAATCTGCATGCAAGAATACGACAATAGACAGGGTGGGGTCCTATGCTGGTCTGGAGAGGCTAAAAGAAAGTAAATTAGCAGGTAAAAACCTAATTTCTCATTTTTGCTGGCAATCGAAAAATCTGTTCTTGAGAGGATTGTACTTGCAGCTCTGGCACTGCTGTCCTTTCTGGACACAGCAGGATGCTGATGTACTAAAGTCTTGTGTTTTCTTTTTTTTTTTTTGGGGGGGGGGGGAGCCTCCTTGCACTGAGCTCAAACTTGGACCCTCCTGTCAGCAAAACACCCCTAGTACCTCACCCCATCCAGTATGCCACAGCTGGGAAAACAATGGACAAGGGGTGATTTTTGCCCTCCTCCCCATCTCCCTTGCACAGCCCTCAAGATGGCCCTACTTCCAGTACTTGGTCATTTACCTAGCTTTTGGGGTTGTAATTAGGAAGAAAGGGTGCAAAGATATGAAGAACTGGGGTTGGACAGTTCTAACTCCACACTATATATTTTTCACATAAGACTGATGTTGTGTTCTATGAGAATTCCTACTAAAGGCTCTGACTATAGTCACCTCAAGTAAGACGTTCTAAAGTATAGGCAACAAAGGGACTTTCAGCACAGAACATGTTACAATATTTTCTGATATTGAGAATGAGAATTTGTAAGAGAAAAGAGAATGAGGTTCGGAACAGTGCCTCAACGCAGTTCTTGGGGCATACGCAGCCAGTTGTTTTTTTCAGGATCTCCTAAATGAATATGAACTTGATAGATATGCAAATATATCTCATACAGTACTCCCCTGAAATTAGCAGGGGTTGGTCCATGAGTGACCATGAATTGTGAAAAACCGCAAAAAATGGATGTGGTACAAAAAAGCCTAATTTCTTTTAGGGTCCACCTCCCCACTCTGCTTTTGGCTTCTCATTGCCATGGTGACGGCGCATCATTCTCAGCCAAGCAGCTGGTCGCTGTCAGCTGGAAGGCTCCATTGCATGTGCACACTCTACCGCTGCAACTGCTACCAATCTCCCCCCCCCTCCCCAATCTCCCTCGCAGCAGCCATGCTAATAATTGACAGGATGAGGTGATGGTGTGTGCGTAGATCAAAAGGAGAAATAAGGAAAAAGAAAAAACCCGCAAATGACTGAGGCCGCAAACACTGAATTGCGAATTTGTGTGTGTGTGTGGGGGGGGGAGGGGTACTGTATTTGTATTTCTGAAAGCCTGACTAGCTGGTGGTGCCACAAGGATGGGGTTGAGAAGCACTGATTTAAAAAAATAGAAATCAAAAGTGTATTCTGCTTTTTCTAGTTCACAAATGAGATAGACAAACTCAAAACAGATGAATATTTTTGATGATTATGGACTCCCATGTTTTTTTTTGAGAATTATTTTTCTAAATAAAGATGCATCAACTAGATGCAGTTCTAGCTGCTTTGGAGTCTTAGGTACTCAGATGTGTACTATCTGGAAGTGTGAACAAGAAATTTTAACTATTTCAGGTGGAATAAGGAGACAGCAGGCAGAGCATGGCTCATGGACTTCTTTCCAGCCCCTCTGTATATAATTGGTCTGACAACTAAGTTCACAAACACATCCTAGAAAAAGTGCTACATCCATCATTGCTGAATATCACTAAGGTCACCTTTGAAGTACTCCCCTTGGGAAACGATGTGCCTAGACCAGTAAGGCACAACGTCAGCACCCACCCCCACCCCTGGTCCGCTGCGGGAAGATTAGAGATGCTCCTCCAGCAACACCTGTCAGGAAGGACTGAGAGCCGCCTCCCCTGCCGCCGAATACAGCCACGGAGGGCAATCGGGGCGGCCAGGATGCATGCAGGGAGAGAGCTTGCCTGCGCTTCTCCAGCGGTTGGTGAGTGAGGGCAGGAGGAGGGGAGTGGCCAGAGTGTTCCCTGCCGCCACGTTCTAAAATAGAATCCGGCCATGGATCAGGGAACACGAAACCCTAAGTGCGCATGCGCGCTTAAGGTTTTATTATATAGGATTACAGAATACCACTATTCCAAAGTATTACTGTGCCTTTTCATTACTCACTAGCAGGAAAAACACTTAGGGCTCCTTTTACTAAGGTGCACTAGCAGTTTTAGCGAGCTAAACGCTAACACCTTCAGTATTTTTCATTTAGCGCGCACTAAAAACACTAGCACACCTTAGTAAAAGGAGCCCTTAGTAATAGATAACTACAACGTTCAGTCCACTGTAAATAAAATCTGAATCCCGAGAATCCACAGGGATAAAAATGTGATAGCAAGAGAGGGCTGCTGGCCATGTATCATGAAAAATTATTTCCAATCCTTCTGCTGCTTTGCTTGTGGGCAATAGGGGGGATGGACAGTTTGAAAACAGCACGTCCCTAATAGCTCCTAATATCATTGTTTCCATAGTGCAGTTGCTGGCACTGTCTGGCCCACAGAAATTCATTGGGCCATATTATTTTTTTTTGGGGGGGGAGGGTGCTTTTATTTCTATAATGCCTGATGCCCCCCATTCAATCTAAACCATTTTCAAACTCAGTGTGTCTAGATTTTCCCCTACATCAATGTTCCATTATTTTGGCCTCGGATAGCCATTCCTGAATTAAATTTCTTGCTAACATTTTGTGGGTTGGAAAGCATAAGGTGAAAACAATGCCTTTTTTTGTCAACAAACAGGACTGAATCAGGCAGGGTTCCTCACTTGATTTGTCCCATACTTAGAACAGCCCACAATAGAAAGGAAAATTGCTACTTCCCACAGATTGGCTAGCAGAAGTTGACCAAGACACTGACTGTCCTTTATTTTGACTTACTCCAAGTAACAGCATGGAAGAGTAGCCTAGTGGTTAGTTCAAATATGTTTGTTTATTTAAGATCTGTGGGATCACGAGTAGATCGGAAGATGTTATAATGCCACTTTACAGAGCAATGGTCAGACCACACTTAGAATACTGTGTCCAACACTGGTCTCCATACCTTAAGAAGGATAAAATTCTGTTGGAGAGGTGAGCCACGAAACTAGTCAAAGGCATGGAGAATTTAAGCTACAAGGAACGCCTCGGAAAACTGGGACTGTTCACCCTCAAAAAGAGAAGACTACGTGGGGATCTGATAGAGACTTTTAAAATATTAAAATGATTTGACCAGGAAGCAGCATTATTGACATGACACGGACAAGAGGTCATAGCCTGAAACTGAGTGGCAGCAGGTTCAGGACAAATGTCAGGAAGTTCTGTTTCACACAACGAGTGGTGGGCGCTTGGAATGCTCTCCCAGAGGAGGTTGTGGTGGAGACTACTGTTCTGGGTTTCAAACGCAAGTTGGATGCACACCTTCTTGCAAATCATATTGAGGGATACGGGAAATCTGGGTCTCCAACAAGGAGCACCTAAATGGGCCTCCGCGTGTGCGGATCGCCGGACTAGATGGACCTTGGTCTGATCCGGTGAAGGCGTTTCTTATGTTCTTATTTGATATACCGTTCCTGCTTAGATTTTATGCACTTCAAATTCCTGCAGACCTTTTTCCAATCTGTCCTTTCGCTTGCTAATCAAGACTACTACACCTTCCTCATGCTCTTGGATCCAATCCTCACCTTCTCTTTGCCACAGCTCAGCTCTCTACTCAAGTGCCATCACCTCTGACCCCTCCTTCACTTTCTCCCCAGACTATGGCCGAATACTTCCAGTACCTTGAGTTCTTGACTGAATCACCTCCACCACTCCTTAGTCCTGGTGGAATTCTGTGCACAAAATTAGCAAATTCTGTATGTTTTTCCTACCTTTCCAGCATGTTGCTTCCAATTTCTTTTCTACTTGTTCTCTTCCAAGCTGTTGCTATCCATTTTCTTTGCCATATTGATCATTCCGTTTTAGCTCTTTCCTGCCTCTTACCCCTTCTCCTCTTTTTCATTTTTCAACCACCTATCAAATTTCCATCTTCTCTCTCATTCCCTTTCAACAAACTCCCCTGTCCACAACTATCTGCTCGTTCATTTCGTATCACCCCTTCCTTCATCGTTCAACATCTGTTCCTCTTCCTTCCTTCCCCATGCTTTTTGCCTGATCTGTCTGTCTTTTCTCTCTTCCATGGTCCAGTATTTCTCCCACTCTTCCTTCACTCCCATTGCCAGGCATTTCTCCATACCTGCCCCTTTACTGTTCTCTCTCTTTTTTTTTTAATGAAACCAATAATCAGGAGCATAGTTAAGCTCTGGACAGAACAGCTGTTAACGTAGCTGGTTTTAAAAAAGGTTTGAACAAGCTCCTGGAGGAAAAAGTCTAGAGTCTGCTACTGACAGGCATAGGGGAAGCCACTGCTTTCCCTGGATTCAGTAGCATGGTATATTGCTAAGAGATTTTGCCGGGTACTTGTGACCTGGATTGGCCACTGTGGGAAGAGAATATTGGACTAGATGGACCACTGATCTGATTCGGTAAGGCTATTATGTAAGCACGGTGACAGTAGGACAGTAAATCATTTTGCAGAGCAAGTCATTTCCATTTCTATGTCAATACCATTAGCAGATGGACAGAAAAGTTAATACTCTAGAAAGCCACCACATACATTAAAAAGCTATTTTATTAAATATGCTTGAATGGTTCCAATCTGAATATAAAATGCAGGGTTGTCCCCTCTACTGATTACACAGCATGGTATCTAACCGTGCAGGATAACAATACACAAGAATCAAAGATGAAAGTCCATGCTATTTCAACATGCATGAATTAAGCAACAAACAGGGTGCTGCCCCTCAAGTTAGCTACTAGGAATGACACTGGAACAATGTTCAAGAGAGAATATTTATAATATATACATACAAGGAGGGAAAACATCCTAGCTTTACTACAGACTTACTGTATCTTACTGAAAAGGTAAAGTATAGAAGTCTCCAATCGAGCAGGGTCCAGACAAAAAGAAAAGAAAACTCCCCATCAAGTCACACAAGTTTTGCCACTAGGGACAAACTAAACTGTTTTTATTTAGTTTTCTTATTGTAAAATAAGAGGTCTGCTCTTGCTTCGTCTCTGCCTCCATCAGTTAGGAGCCTCCCCCAGAGTTATTTGGCTCAGGTTTCTTCTCCATAGCCTTTTTCTGCTTCTGCTGCATGATCTCAGCATCCCTTAGTATAGAAAGGGACAAAATGTCAAGACAATGGCCTAGTACAATTCTATTAGACAGTTAAAGCCTAGCTAGACCATACTGGCTCTGCTAGACTTTCAGTTCTCTGTAAGCAAAGAATAGCCTAAAGATAACTCGCTAGGCCAAGCTCCGTTTCTTACTCCTGCCCTTGTCCTACACCTCTTCTAGTCATCCTGAACTTTACCAGCACACATAAAAACACAAACTCACTCTGCTTTCAAACAGTAAATAAAAAATGGCATCCTTATCTTCTCAACTGAAGTTTGCAGCAATTTAGTAAGTGGTTAATACATTAAGTAGATAAGACAGCATGTTTTTATGTCTGGGAGAATCCTGTACAACTAACAGCAAAGATTTCTCTACTGACCTAGGATGAGTAATGTAACCAAACTTCCATGGGACAGAGACATGAAAAGAGAGAATAGGGGTACCAAGCTTGGAAAGCAAGAATGGGGTGGCAGCTGGGCAAGTAAATAAGACAGGGCTGGACATGGGCCAAAGGAGGCTGGATGGGGAGAAAGAACTTGGCCAAGATTTAAGGCTGGAGATGAGGATATCAGCACAAAAGGGATTCAAATTTAATCCTGTACTATGTATTTTAAGAAATTGTTAAAATTTAAAATTATACAGAATTATCCTTGGAGAGATTGTTGACTGTGACCTCTAACCTCAAAATCTGAATAGTGATATTGGAGGGTCACAACCTCTGAGTATAGAACCTTGTGGACCTTTAATATTAAAGGAGCCACATGACGGTGCACATAAGCACGACAGGCAGGCAACTTGATTAATCAGCAAGACCTCTAGGTACCACCTTCCAGACAAAAAAGTATAATTGTTTTTGCTGTCATGACTACTATAAGAGACAGTGTGAGCTACCTAGTTTGCCCATTGAGGAAGTTAGTCAATCCTGCCACTGTTCAAGAACATGTAGAATTCCTCCTCTACCTTCGTTGAGGCTTGACTCTATTGCTCTAGAGAGTATACCCCATTTTGATCCCATCCTCTTGCTAGATAGAATCCAGAAAGGCATAGTTTAAACAGAGGGTCCCTGTCACTGTTTTTATCCCAACCACTTCTACCAGGAAGGCATTCCAACTTTCCACCATTCTCTGTGTGGAAAAAAGTAAAGTGGAACCTTGGTTTGCAAGCATAATTCGTTCCAGAAGCATGCTCGTAAACTAAAGTGCTTGTATATCAAACCGAGTTTCCCCATAGAAAGTAAGGGAAACTCGGATGATTCGCTCCACATCCCAAAAAGACAACATCCCAAAACCCTTACTGCGATAGGGCACCAGCACATAGCACCAACCCACAGGATGTGCCAGTGCCCAATCGCAGTAAGGGTTTGGATGGGCGATGCCGGTTCTTGGGGGTGGGGGCTCGCATATAGAGTCAACGCTCAGTTTGCAAGGCAAGATTTGCGAGTGTTTTGCTCGTCTTGCAAAACACTCGCAAACCAAGGTTTGACTGTATTACACAATGTCACTTTCAAGCTTACCTCTTTAGTTTTATTTCCACATCCACAGCTTGCTATATGATTTTAAGTTTATCCCCCACCATGTACAGGGAAATATCTGGTACTTTCTGACTGCCACTTCCTGTTTGGCTGGCCATAATACTGCAGCTGATTTGTGGCACTTAACTGCATTTTAAGTTCACTTTCCTGTATGTTATGGAGTTAAAGTAAGCAGCAGGAAAGGACAGAAATTTGTCTCCTTAGTCTGAGCCACTACTCCAGTTATAAAGAGGTTAGATCTAGAGTATAACCAGCTCCCTAGCATGGAACCAGTTCATCATAATACTCCCCACCCCATGCTAGATGTTATTTTATCCTGGCTGAAACAACATTCCAATTCTAGTTTGCTATTCTAGGAGCCCTAAAAGAACTTGACTGCAGAAAATGAGTAATCATTCACCTTTGCTTGCGGGCAGCTGCAGATAGACCATCATCTTGCCTCTTCCCCTTGCCATGATCTGTAGATTTTTTCATGTTCTTCTGACGAGCAAGTTCACGCTGGTTTCCACCTGCAAAGAGTAGGAAACTTGCACTTAAGACGTTTCCCACTATTAACACATACAGCTGGCCGTTTTAGTAAACATGGAATAACTAAACACTTTTCCCTCCAAATTCAAAGGTTTAGGACTCACAACTTCGGTTATTCACAAAATTCTAAACCCTGACCCACCCCCTCTCTACACTGTACTTGGTGGTCTAGCAGTGAAGCAGCGATCTTCCTAAGCGCCTGTCCCCTGCAGAGCCTTCAACAAAAATGGCTGCCTTGAGTTCCCTTTGTAGTCTCATGAGAGCACAGGAACTCATGACAGCCATTTTTGTTGACGGCTCTTCACGGGATCAGGCGCACAGGAAGATAGCTCCTGCCCCACTTCACCACTAGACCACCAGGTAAGGTGTGGAGAGGTCCAGGAGGCGGTGGTGGGTCAGAGTCAGCCCTAAATATTATTCGCAGGCCAACTCTGCCCCTAACCCCTGTGAATATGGAGAAGAGTACATAAGTTATGATTCTTGACATCTCCAAGTTAAAATGGTGAGCCATATTCTATTGCTTATGAAAGCATTTCACAATCAAAAAATCCTGGTATTTTAAGGCTCCGATTCTGCATCAACATGGAAGTAGGATTTTACTATTAAAAGACTTAGGGCCTGTTTAGAGAGAGAGATAGAGAGAATAAACATTAACCCTCTGGTTTATATGCAAGTCAACCTTTTTTCCTTGGAGCTTGCATGGTTTATTGGATGAGAACTCTAAGAGGAGCAAGAACCAAACTTGATATGGCCAAAGAGGTGTTATGAAAATCATGGTGCCTCAATCTTGACAAAATTTTAGTGTTTTCCCAATGACAGGTATCAGAGGAAATGTAGAGAGGAACCTGTCCTCCCCAATAAATGAGGAAAGCATCTGCTATAATGCAATTAGAGGCAGAGTCTGAGGCAGAAATGCAGAAGTTTGATGTTGTGGGGAGAAGCAAAGAGATCTATGTCCGGTGTCCCCCATGTTAATAAAATCTGATGCAAGATGGTAGTGCTAAGAGACCATTTGTGCGGCTGAAGAAGTCTGGTTGTCTGCCAAAATATTTTGTTTTCCTGATAAGTAAATCATTTTAAGTATGCTGCAAGCAATTGTCCAATTCCAAATCTGGATTGCTTCCATTCAAAGAGTGAGAAACCGTGCCCCCTTGTTTGTTCAAATAGAACATGGCAACTTGGTTGTCTGTAAGGACAAAAACTACTTGAAGGAGACAATTCTGGAATGTTCATAGTTCAAGAAGATTGGAGGGTTGGTTCATGGTTTAAGACTTTTGAGTATGTAGGCAGTCTAGATTAACACCCCATCTGAACATTGAAGCATCTGTGCTTAGACATTTTTATGACAGTGGAGTCAGAAGGGAAGACACTGAGTGAGATTGTGAGTAACTATCCACTATTGGAGAATATGATGGCAGTCTGAGGTGACTTGGAATGAAGCAGACAGATGTACTGAGTACTTGAGATCACTGGGTCGATAAGAGTCCTATGCGGTGAGTCTGACACATACCACCCATGCCATACAACCCAGAAAGCTAACAGTCGATGAGCAGAAGTGTGTTGTAGGGTGGAAACTGTTTGGCATAAGTGAATGAGATTGTGTAGTTTATTTCAGCAGAAAAGCTTGACCCTGAGAGCCCTGGTGAATATGAGCACCTGAGAAGGGTGCAGATTTGAATTTAAGTAGTTTATGGAAAACCCATAGAGCTCCAGAAAAATTGTTCAGTTGATGGCAAGCTGCACTGTTTGCTATGATGAAGCCTTGATGAGCCAGTCATCTAAGCAGGAAAATACGTGAATCCCCCATGTGCGGAGGGCTGGAAACCAATCCAAAGGGTAAGGATTTTGGATCTCAACATTTCCAATTCAATGCGGAAGGAAAGATACTTATGTGAGCAAGTAGAACAGGGATGCCTCTTTTAGACCTAGACAGCATAGCCAATTGGCCTTTCTCCAGCAGAAATAGAAGGGCTCGCCAGAGGGACCATGCAAAACTTCTCCTTCAACACGTATTTGTTGAGGCTCTGGAATAGAGAGTTGCACAGGGATAGAAATCAAATCCGTCCCCATCCATTGAATGGACTACAGCATGTCTTTTGCATTGCTTCATTGAAATACAATGCTTCATGATGCAGAGTTGGTCATGATCTGTTAGATTAATTTCTGATCACCAAATAAGTAGTAACTTGTCATTTGCTGATAATTCATGTACCAATTTTTTTTAACAATAAAATAAGCTGCGACACTTTGATGACTGTTTTCTTCCATTGATACATGCTGCTAGTGAAGAACTGTCATCAGCATTCAGTTCAGTTGTATCCATTTTAAATTAATTGATAAATCATAAATTAATATGAATCTTATCTAAATGGGGGAAATGATTGAAAATATATTAGGCTTGGAGACAAAAACAGTATCCCAATAATATTGTCTACCTAGTATAAATGATAAATAAAAATACGCTAAACCCATGCACTGCTCATTAAATCAAAAACATGGAAACTAAAATGTTTCCTAAATTTATAGAACCGATGTCAGCTGCTGTATCAAACACTGAAACATATGCTGTAAGTCTAAAGAGGTTTTATTGAAATTTGAACCAGATCTATAACTTGCCCAGTTATCAGGCAATTGCCATACCTAGTTGTAATATTAAAAGATAAATAAAGCAGCAGACTAAAGATTAGTGAAGACAGGTTGCAAATCAGTTCACCTTTCATCATATCAGGTATATTATTATTTATTGACTTATTATCCCACCTGTACCAGCCAAGGACCTAGGCAGGTTATAATACTAAAACCATAAAAAAATAAAGAACACCAATAATGGATAGGAAAGGAAACAATACAAAATTTTCATCCAATTTTACCTAAACGTACCAGAACCTCAAACTCTTACATTCATTCTACTTATTAAAAAAATAAAACAAAATTCTGTTGTCTTCAAGAAACCCAGGGCTCCTTTTACTAAGCTGTGTTAGCGGTTTTAGCGCGCACTAAACCCGCGCTACACAGCTAGAACTAATGCCAGCTCAATGCTGGTGTTAAGGTCTAGCACGGGTGGCAATTTAGTGCGCATTATTCCGCGTGTTAAAGCCCGAACGCAGCTTAGTAAAAGGAGCCCCTAGTTTGTATTGTAGTTATTTCCTCACAAACAAGGGGCTACATTACCTGAACTATTAACTGCATTACAGTCAGATTTGGAAAGAAGTCTGAAATCCAAAATATATGCAGTGAACAGCAAACTCAGCTTATATGAAATCTTGGTCTGCAACTGAATTCACATTGTTGGAGAAATCAAGTGAACTAGTTAATGTTCAGATTAATGTAAAGAGATCGCGATTAATAGAACCTAAAAAAAACCCAATAAGTATCACCAAACGAGCTCGGTGCTTCCCCTTTACATCTCTTAGCATTTGAGAATGTGTTTGACTACTTTTTGAGTTAAGAACATAAGAATTGCCATACTGGGACAGACCAAAAGGTCCATCAAGCCCAGTATCCTGTTTCCAACAGTGGCCAACCTAGGTCTCAAGTACCTAGCTAGATCCCAAGTAGTAAAGCAGATTTTATACTGCTTATCCTAGGAATAAGCAGTGGATTTCCCCAAGCCATATCAATAATGGTCTATGGATTTCTCTTTTAGGAAATCATCCAAGCCTCTTCTAAACCCCACTAAGCTGATTTCACTACATTCTCTGGCAATTCCAGAGTTTAATTACACATTGTATGAAGAAATTATTTATCTGGTTTGCTTTAAATCTACTACTTAATAGCTTTATCATATGCCCCCTAGTCCTAATATTTTTTTTAAAAAGTGAACAAACGATTCCACTCCACTCAGTATTTTGTAGACCTCTATCATATCACCCTGAACCCTCTCTTCTACAAGCTGAAGAGCCCTAGCTGCTTTAACCTTTCCTCACAGGGAAATTGTCCCGAACCCTTTATCATTTTTGTCGCTCTTCACTGTACCTTTTCTAATTCCACTATATCATTTTTGATATACAGCGACCAGAACTGCACACATTATTCAAGTTGTGGCTGTACCATAGAGCGATACAAGGGCATTATAAAATTTTCATCTTTGTTGCTGCACATTGAGCTGAGGGTTTCAATGTATCCTCAACAATAACACCTAGATCCTTTTCCATTGCAGTAACACCCCAACATAGAACCCAGCATCGGTAGCTGTAGTTTGGGTTCCTCTTTCCCACATGCATCACTTTGCACTTGCTCATATTATACATCATCTGACATTTTGATGCCGTCTTTCAGTCTCACAAGGTCCTCTTGCAATTTTTCACAATCAGCTTCCGATTTAAGAACTTTGTGTCATCAGCAAATTTAATTATCTCACTAGTTATTCCTATATCTAGTTTTGATAAATATGTTAAAAAGCAGTGGTCTCAGCATAGACCCTTGGGAAACCCCACTATTTACCCTTTTCCATTGAGAATATGGGCCATTTAAACCCACTCTGTTTTCCGTCTTTCAACCAGTTCTCAGTCCATAATACGGCCATTACCTCCTAGTCCTTGACTTTCTAATTTCCTCAGAAGTCCTTCATGAGGTACTTTGTCAAATGCCTTTTGAAAATCCAAATACACAATATCAACCAGTTCACCTTTATCCATATGTTCATTCACCCCCTTCAAAGAAATGCAGTAGATTGGCGAGGCAAGATTTTCCTTGACTAAATCCACATTGGGCTTTCTCTCATTAATTTATATGTTCTATCATTTTGTTCTTTATAATAGTCTTTACCATTTTGCCTGGTACTGACGTCAGCCTCGCCGGTCTATAATTTTCCGGATCACCTCTGGAACCTTTTTAAAAAAAAAAAAAAAATTGGCATCATGTTGGCCACCTTCCAGTCTTCAAGTACTATGCTGATTTTTTTTAAAGAAAAATGACAAAAGCCCAATAGCTCTGCAAGTTCATTTTTTTTCAATTCTATCATCACCTTGGGATGTATAGCAAAATATATTGTGGTCCTAACTGGTTTTTAATGAACACTTAAGACAAAAAGCCCTTCTAGCCTCAGACAAGGGAAGCCTGAAAGCAGAGGCACCGATTGCAGTACTAACCTCATATCAGAAAGCCCGTTTCGTCTACGTCCCAGTCACTTCCTGGATAATAAGATTCGATAGTTAACTATAGAACTCAACCATCCCCAGATCCTAATGCATTTGCCAACTATGAACCTTGTAATCTCCCTGGGGAATGCCCAGGCCAAGTCTTTTGTCAGCCGCCCAGAACGGAAAGCTAGCGGCGGGATCGAAGACGCCAATGTAATGGAACGTCAAAACCGGCCAGGCCGCAGGAGGAAGCGGAACCAAGTCGGCCTCCGCCGTCGGTAGCTTCCGGCCTAGTTACAGTCCCGTGGCTTAGAGCCTCCAAACGGGAGTCAGACGAAACCACAGCGACGGCCCCGTCACGTCGACGTGGCGGGCGGAAACAGGCCCAGAGCCACCTTGCCACAGAAGCTCCGCGGCCTAGAGGACCCCCGGCTCATCCTTACGCACATTCAGGCCCGGTGCGCTACGACGCCCGAGCCGACACTCTCCCCCCCCCCCCTCCCCGGTACTTACGGGTCATCGCTGGCCGACCTCCGACACCCCCTGCTCACCGCTCGTCAGTTCTCGCCTTCTGACGTCACCGCCGCCCGACCCCCAAACTGTCTGAGGCTCGAGCCAGTGGCGCCGCCCCCTCGCTGCACGCCTATTGGCCTCGGGAGATCAGGTGCCGTTGGGAGCGAGACTGACGAATAGCAATTTTAGAACTAGTGAGCGGGAAGAGGAAGGCGTGTGATTGGCTCACCGCTAATAGGAACCGAGATTGATTTTACCATGCACGTGCTACTGACTTGGGTCGACTTTTTTTTTTTCATTTTTTAATATTAGAACAGGGTATTAGTGGTTCGGCTGTGCACCGGGTAGGAAGTAGAGAATGACGCGGGGCAACTTTTTCTTCCTCCCTGTGAGAACTAATTTTCCCGTCCCGTCACCACAAGTTCTTGTCCTCTCCCCGTCAAATTCCTTCAGTCTCTGTCCTCATCTGCACAAGCCTCAAACACTTTAAAATCATAAGTGTTTGAAGCTTGTGCGGTTAAGGCAGAGCTTACAGGAATGGGACAGCAACAAAACTCACGGAGACAGGATTGGAAAATTGAATGCCTGCGGGCAGGGCCAGATTAATGGGTAGGCCCATTAGGCACGTGCCAAGGGCATAAATAGTCAAGGGGGGGGGGGCGCTGAAGGGTGACTTACTTTGCCAATTTTTTTATTCAAACGACGATGGCGATGCCCCTCCCCCCCCCCCCACACACACACACACGGCAACAGGTCTCCCCCGGCATCAATGACAACAACACAGGCCTTCCACCCAGGCATCGACAGACGACAACGTGGCCTCCCCCAGCATCAACAGCAACAAGGCCAACTCTGCTCCAGGAAGGTCCTGTGCTGACTGCATCTGCCAGAAGAAGTGATGTCGGAGGAGGATGGACTGGCAGATGCAGTCATCACAGGACCTTCCTGGAGCACAGCCAGCCGCGTTTCCATTGATGCCGGGGGAAGCTGCCGTATGTCAATGCCAGGGGGAGAGCCTGTGTCGATGCCAGGGGGGGCATTGCCATTGCCAAGTGGGAAGGGTGGTGGAGGGAGAGACGGGGCAGATGTTGATGGAATTGGTGTGCAGGGAAAGGGGAGAGAGACTTAAGGGGGAAGGATACTGGATGGAATTGGGTTGGAGGGAAAGAAAGGGAGCAGATGCTGATGGAAAGGGGAGAGAGACATAAGGGGGAAGGGTGATGGAGGGAGAGAAGGGGCAGTTGCTGATGGAATTGGGTTGGAGGAAGAGAAAGGGTGCAGATGCTGATGGAATTGGTGTGCAGGGAAAGGGGAGAGAGAGATAAGGGGGAAGGGTGGTGGAGGGAGAGAAGGGCAGTTGCTGATGGAATTGGGTTGGAGGGAGAGAAAGGGTGCAGATGCTGATGGAATTGGTGTGCAGGGAAAGGGGAGAGAGAGATAAGGGGGAAGGATACTGGATGGAATTGGGTTGGAGGGAAAGAAAGGAGACTGATGCTGATGGAAGTGGATGGAAGGGAGAGGAAAGAGTGAAATGCCGGACCATGGGGGTGTGGGAGAGGGAAGGGAAGAAGAGGAGAGAGAAGCCAGAATGGAAGAAGATGGATGCCAGACCAGTGGGGGTGAAGGGCAAAATGGAAGGGGGAGGCATACAGTTTCTGGAAGTGGCATAGAAGGACAGAAAATGCCATATAGAAGGGGCAGACAGTGGATGAAAGGAAGAGAGTGACAAGAAGATGAGGAAAGCAGAAACCAGAGAAGACAAAGGTAGAAAAAATTTCAATTTTTTATTTATTTATTTTGCTTTAGGGGACATGCATTGCTGTTTCTATGGTGTTGCATTGTATGCAGAGTCCAGCTTCTTGGTGGTTCAATTTAACCTTTGTCTACGTATTTCTATTTTAGCCCCCTTTTTACAAAACTGTAGAGTATTTTTTAGCGCTGGCCGTGGTGGTAGCAGCTCTAATGCTCAGATTTCTATGAACATCTGAGCTATTGCCACTGTTTCTAAAAACCGTACTACAGTTTTGTAAAAGGGGGAGGGGTTAGTTTGTGATTACATATTCTAAACTAGGCGAAGGTGTTTTCTGTGTTCTGTTTGTATGAAAGACATGTTTTTTTTGTTAGCGTTGACTAGCCTTGTTTGACAAAATGCATCAGGCATTGGGAGCACCTTGAATAACCCTAATTTGAATCTCCTTATTTTCTGCTGATCTTCTTTTGTTTCATGTTGGATTCATTGGTGTACTGCTTGCCTTGTTGTTTCATTACAAGTTAACATACATGGAATGGAACATACTAGATTTGGTTGTTTATACATATGGGTTACATTTGGTTGATGTAGAGCAAGGCTGCCCAATTCCGGTCCTTGAGATCTAATGGCAGGCCAGGTTTTCAGGATATCCACAATGAATATGCATATGAGAGATTTGCCTGCACTGCCTTCTTGATATGCAAATCTCTCTCATGCATGTTCATTGTGGATATCCTGAAAACCTGGCCTACCAGTAGATCTCGAGGACCGGAATTGGGCAGCCCTGACGTAGAGTGAGGCAGTTGAGAGACGTTGTAAACTGGGTTATTAATATAGACTTATATTTCAGATAGTATTACTGCTTTACAATATATTTCAACACTTTTATATATGTATAGAAAGGGTTCAGAGTTAAAGTCCTGGGTAAATAGGTGGGAAGGGAAGGAAGGGGGATTTGTTCAGAGATGTTTGGGGGTTGCATAGAAGAAAAACTGTGCACTGGTATGCTAATCTTTCTTTGTTTTGAATTTAAAAGAAAAAGAAATACAAGTGGAAATAAAGACGTAAATAAGAAAATAGATACATGGGGTGGGGCATGGAGGGGGCGTGGGCGGGTCAGGGCCAGGAGGGCCCAGTGTACTTGTGTGCTTAGGGGCCCTCAAATAATTAATCCTGCCCTGCTTGTGGGGATGGGGACAAATTTGTCCCCGTGTCATTCTCTAGTAGGAAGCAAAAAGTAGCCAGCTGCTTAGATGAAGCTCAGCATGAGTATATACAATCTTTCCGCCTTCACCTGGAGATTTTCATAGTAATCAAATCTGCAATGGTTTCCTCTTTCTTCCCTGTCCCAGAACAATCCAATAAAAGCATAGTGCACTGGTATTGCCCTCTACTTCTCTGTCTTTTTCTTTTCTCCTCTTTTATCAGCTTTGAAATTCCATTTCCTCTGGGTTGATGCTAAAGACTGAAGGACCCAATAATACCAGTGTTTTACTGGATTGTTCTGGGATGGGGAAGAAGGAGGAAACCATTGCAGATTTGATTATTATGAAAATTGAGTGAATAAAGAAGCAGTAAAGAATGAAAGAAATGATAAAATTTTAAAAAAGGATCAACACCAGACAAATGTTGGGTGGGATTGAAGAAGACAAGAGAGGAGATATGGTAAAGGCAGACCTGTAAAGAAATGAAAATGTATAGAGGAAAGCAGACAGAGACACTGGGACCAAAGCAAATAGAAAAATAAATGTTTAGACAACCCAAGTAGAAAAAGAGTCTGCTCTGCTCTTAACTACAATTAAAAGAAACTGATGTCAATAGGAACATAAAAAACAAGGTGGAACCGAACAAGCACCTGAGTGCAACCAGCACTAACACTTATGTATTTCCTGCAGCCTTCCATTTTTCAAAACATTTTTTTTTAACACAATAGAAAGCTATGAACAAACCTCTCAAGAATATCTCTGGACAGTGTGGAGACCTTCCAGTTAGTCATCTTCAGGCCTGTTATGACAGGAGAAGGTCAAACATCTAGAAAATACATACATGTCTGAGACAGTAAGGAGGCTATATCGAAATATGACAAGGAGGTGGCTTGCATCCGACGTAGGAGGTCTTCTATGTTGCCGAGTCCGGTCACAGAAGAGCTCTGCGACGCCCCAGCAGAACTCTTCCCTCTCTGTTTCGGCATTGCTGGGAAAGGTAAATTGGCTGCTAGCAAAGTTCTGTAGAGAACTCCCAGTCGTGCCTAAAAGCCCAATCAGTCTGTGGCCATTTTGGATCTCTTATCGTGTTAGACTCTGTTTTAACGCATTGCCTGCCCTAATTTTTGTTGTATTTTCTTTTGCCGTAGGCATACTTTTCTTTTATTTCTACTTTCAGTAGAATAAAAAAAAAAAAACCTAAACAATTTATTTTTAATTTCCTTTTCTCCTTAGTCGGCCCTTTGGGCCTTTGTGCTCAGTCAAAAATTGAATATTTGCCCTTGCAGCACAAATGTTCCCATCCTTGCTGAAGCCGAGTGGTTTTAAAAAGTGTTCCTGGTGCCAATGGCTAATCTTAGTCACTGACCTCCACAACTGGTGCATTGTGTCTGGGACCAGACCACCAGATGGACACCTGTATTCGTTGTTCTACTTTTCAGAAACACTCCCTCAAGGCTCAACATCTTCAACAAGAGAAGTGTTTGGATCAGCCATGGCTTCCAGAGAGCCATTGATGCTGGCATTGTCGTCGCCATCAGCGTTGGATGCAATTTCTGCATTGGGTAGGCTGGCTATGAAGCTTTCTACTACTGATTAACAAAAAATGATGGGATAAGGAATCAATATGGAACAATATACAACTGATATATTCAATCTCTCTTATCATTGTATAAATACGTGTTTATGTGAGAGGACAAGGATCTCAGAAACCTGCTTGATTTTCAAGAATAAACCTCAACCAAGACATTTCTATCATTGATCCTGAAAATCTTCTCACTCCTATCCTAATTAAATAATTTTATAATTTTAATTTTCTGTAATCAACCTCATGTAAAATTTAAAAATTATGTTTTTAATTTTTTTTATTTTTTATAGTATTATTTTTAAATATTTTTTATTTATTTTATATACTTTTATATTTTGCATCCCCCCTTTTACAAAAAGTTCCAAAGTACAAGCCATTATCTCTTGTATTATGGTCTTATTCTCTTTATGGTCTTACTGTTTGATTGCAAAAACAAAACTGCAAAGAATGTATAAGGTGTAAGAATTTATTCAATAAAAAACATTAAAAACATTGGTAATAACAACAATAAAAATAATAATGAAAATTGTATCCAAAGACTGGTTCTTGCTGTAAAGCATACTGGACCCAACATGGTCTGTGTTTCGAATAACACTTCTTCCTCAGGGGTCTGGGATACTTAGAACATAGATACTCAAGAACCATACAGATGAAAACTATTCTACAAAGATTCTAGGAACACAGGCGAAAGGCTCGCCAGTATAAAATGCTGCTCAGAATAACACATTCATTGTTTCATTTGTTGGCCTTAGGTGATTATAGAGTTGGGCATCTCCTTGTGGACACGGACACGGTACAGTGATGTATATTCCTTGTTACCCCAATTGCTCAGGACTTTTAATTGAATATAACCAAATGAGCCTTCTCCCTGAAAGAAATGAAAAAACATTATTATAATGGATAATGTTTGCTCGATACATTGATATGCAGAGTATGTTACATCAATTATTCCATGGAAAGTGCCTGCATATATTAACTCATGTTATTAATATGCACATATTTTCTAAGGTGTATGTATAATTACTAACCTGGCAGGCACAAAAGAAGAACCCCTTGTCTTAGGATAAAGATGCACAAACAGGAAAAAGACAATGTGGATGTCTTAATCAACCAAAATGGGTCTTTATTGAATTGCAGAAACGTTAAAAGAGTCCCAACAAGGATCCCTGTTTCGGCGCTGCTAAATAGCACCTTCTTCAGGGGACACAGGGTCACTCTCCAGCTCTAGCCAGCCTTTATTCATCTTCTTATGTGGAGTCTCAGCGCCATATCCGGGACCACCACCTGGTCTTCTTCAGTGGCCTGCATGAGTCGCTGTCTGTCCTGGAGATGGCGCTGAGACTCCACATTAGAAGATGAATAAAGGCTGGCTAGAGCGGGGAGAGTGACCCTGTGTCCCCATTTTGATTGACAGAAACTGAAAAGGTTGGTCAATAATGAGACCCCCTCGTAATTTTCCCAACTGATTGTGTTAAGTATAGCTGACCCTCAGAAATGCCACCAGCCACTCAATTGTGTTTCATAGTGGTTGGATTTATATATTAAATCCTCACCGGGTCACTTTAACTATGTTTTCCAAATTCGTGAATGTATTAATTTTTCAAAAAGTGCAAAGGTAAAACTTTTTATAAATATGAAGCTAATACTTAGCTTAGCTTAGGTAGTCCATTCTAAGGGATATTGTCACCAATATGTTTCACCCTACACGGGTTTCATCAGGGTTGTGATCAATGTTCCCTCTAAGCTGAGCGCATGAGCGATCGCTCACTATTTTTATTGGCGTCACTCATAATTTTTCTCGTGTCGCTCACTAAAATATGCAGTGGGCACGACTGGAATCAAGCGCGGGCGGAGGTGATAGGAAGCGGCGGTGGCTCAGGCCAAGCACCGGCGCAGCACCGCGAAAGGGGACAGAAGCGGCGCGAGTCCGGCGCTTGTTGTTCTCCTTGGGCAATGCCGTGCCTGCGCATCCTCCTCAGAGCCTTGTTTTTTCCATCCGCCGCTCCGTACCGCCGCCTGAAATGTTTTTTGAAGCTTTGGTCTGCCTTGCTCGCCTTAGTGTATTTTAAGTTGAAAGATGCAGCGGCGGCTCCTCTCAAGATCCCCGACTGCATCGGACTTCCAATGCATAAGACTTCTGAGTCTTATGCTGCCACGTCTTTCAACTTAAAAATACACTAAGACAAGGCAAGGAGCAGGGCAGACCGAAGAACAGCATGAACATACCAGTAAGGCTGGGGACTCGCGCATGCGCAATCCTGCGGCTACAGACCTACACCTCACAGAACACGCAGATAGGAGTGCGCCTGCGCGCCTGCTCATAAATTTGTGGAGTATGTAACTTGTCGCTCATGCATATTTTTTTTTGCAAACCTCATCAATCCTTAGAGGGAACATTGGTTGTGATCCCTAGAACATTAAAAACCCATATTAAACTCTAAATTCTTTCAGATCACTAAAACCATTCACCTCGAAATAAATAGAAATATTACCTCAATTAGAATTGGTTTCCCACGACGCGACCACTCCACAGATTTTAAAATGGCCTCGGCGTGTTACAACTGCTGTTTAAATACCTTTCCGCCGGGCTGTCGGGACCACCTCCAAACAGGGTCAGCCGAAACCATGCCAACGACAGCATGAAGGCGGGTCGACCATCCAGCACAGGGGGAAACTTTTAACTATTACCAAAAACCCCCGAACGGGGTCTCACAGAATTCTTGGGGCACTCCCTCCCTTTCACATTGGAAGGAGATGAACATAACCAGACGAAACCTCATATAAGTGTTAGCCACTCCAGTTCCAGATGTAAACCAAAGGGGGTAACCGTATTGAGACGGTATATCCACCTCTGCTCAATCTCCAGGAGTGCTGGATAACTGAGAGTCTACTGTATATCTATGGCAGTTTTCATTCTGAAACTTAGTATCAATAAAAACTATTCAATTATTGACTTCATAAATATGTTAAGAAATCCCCCCTCAATGACCATCCTTTGCATTGCTTATGTAGCCAGGAGGTCCAGTTTGTTACAGCCAAGAGAACTATTCCCAAATGGTGCTGTGATAGAATTCTATCCTCAGCAGTTGAGCCAAAGTTGAAATAAATATTGAGACTACCTTCTTTTCTTCCATATGTACAAGTCACATTTTCCCTGAAATGTTAATTCTTTTTCTGCTACAGCTGTTAGTTATTATAATACTCTGACCCACTTTATACTGCTTGTGGCTGAAAAAATTATATCTGTGGATTAAATTACTGTTCTCCCCTGTTGCTGTAATGGTACCTTCAGATGAAATGTCTGTATGGGGTCTCCATATGCATCATAGGTGAAGCGTCCCAGAAGGGTTCCTTCAAAATCATACTGGTCTTTCAGTCCCTAAGGGTAAAGAACCAATAAAATATACATGACATTTCCTTTTAATACATGCAAGACAGTTGTATGGATATTCACAGGTGGCAAAAGTGAATCATACAAAACAAAATTTGTATCAAAACATACAGAGTAAGAAGTTGTGCAAAAAAGAAATAGTAACACATTGATTTCATCCTTCTCCTCATTACTTACATAGATAGCAAATTCACGGGGAGCACTTCTGATGTGGCCTGTTGGTGAAATTGCTTTTGGAATGTGCTGTATCGTAACGGCCTTTGGTTTGATTGTAGCAACTAATTGAATGACAGTCTCACCTTGAGACCCCGGGAAGGCCCAACAATTGCCTGGGTAGACATCTGGCTGAAACCAGAACATGACACAAAACAAATTAACATCAGTTCCAACAACGGAACATTACACAGGAAAGTATCAGCTCAAATTGTCATTTTAGGATGATCTAAAGGGATATTAGTCAAAGAGAATAATTCTATATAAAGACATGCTGATCAAAACTTAAGGAAACTTATAGGAGACTAGCACTGCTATCTGTCACCCTGTGCCCTGTGAATGGGCAGAAACATTGTTTGCATTTATGTTTGCTCTATACTCATTCTAACATATATGGTTTATGTTAGATGTTCCCAAACTTTATGCAGTGATGGTGATGCTGAGGGGCATAGCTGCATTCCTGCATTTTAGCAGGGACAAAAGCATGTAGTTCTAGCTTTTTTCAGTGGTGTATCTACAGGAGGGCCTGGGTGGGTATAGGCTCACTCATTGTTGGCTCAGGCCCACCCAATCTGGTGGCCGGTGAGGTCTCCCCCCAATTTGAGGACTTTGTGACCTGATTTGAAATTGCAACCCACTTTTGGAAAAGCTGCTTTATGTAATTTCTATCAATGAGCAATTTGAATCACAGAACTTCTGAATCAATTTAAAAAAAACAATTCTAAAAGTGGAATTGCTGAGAGTGTTACTATTGTGAAAAAGGATCTACAATCACCTATGACATCATTATGGAATGGAGATTAGCCAGTTAACTAAGCAGTATTTTTTACTATGTCACAGTAAAAAATGGCCTTAACATGCCCTTATGTGGGGTTTTCCCATGTGCTAAGGTCATTTTTATGGCAGCTGGAGTATGGCCAGATTTTGGGGGCATGGCTTGGAAGCGCATGCACTCGGTCGGGTGAACAGTGAGCTCCGTCCTGATAGATATTATTGAAAGATTTAATAGGTTACAAATTTGATTTTTTTCTGTGGAATACAGGAAAATTTTGTGGTCCTATGGCGTCTGGTAAGCTGAGTAAAGCCGATTCGGTGCTTACGGCATCTATGGGTGCAAAAAGAGCAAAGCCAGAGCCTCCGACCCCCTCGAAGAACCAAACGGCTAAAGATAATATGGATAGTGCAGAAATTCTCCGTGAGCTGCGGGCAATTAGAAATATTGTTTCCGAAAACTCAAAAGATATTAAGGAGGTAAAAGAAGAGATGGCTACATTGAACAGGAAAATAGAACTTGTGGAAAACAAAATAGTGAATCTCAATGATAGAATGATGACAGTTGAAACGGATTTATTTCGAATGAAGCCTTTTAATAAAAAAATTGAGGTACTTACTACATTGCTGGAAGATTGCTGTAATTAGGAGAGGAGGAGTAACTTGAGATTGCTTGGGCTTCCGGAAGGGGCAGAGAAAAGCAATATGACTTCCTTTTTAGAGAACCTCCTACCTAAAATCCTCCCAATCAAAACAAAATATCCTTTAGAAATAGAAAGAGCCCATAGGATACTTTCAAGCAGGTCTGACAAGCAAAATGGGCCGCGTCCAGTAATATTTAAGCTTTTAAGACACCAGCAAGTTTTGGAAATAATTAGTCTGGCTAAAGAAAATAGAAATCTCAAGTTTCAAGATTCTCGTTTACATATTGTGCCGGATTGTGCATCTGACACTGCAGCTAAGAGGAAGAGATTTCTTGAACTAAGACCGCAGTTGAGAAACATCGGGGCAAAGTATGGGCTGATTTATCCGGCAATTATGAGAGTGACTTATAAGAATAAAACGTCTAACTTCAAGGAACCGGAGGATCTGAATGGATTTTTACAACAGCAAGAAGAATCTATGAACTCATAAATTATCTTGTGCTGATTTATTTGTATTATGGATTAGAATAGATCTTTTTAAATATTTAACTAAGTTTATATTTCAAAAATAAAAGGCTCATGGAAAGTAATGTTTAGAATTAGAATGTTGCTTTCAGTGAGTCTTAAGGAATTGTTTCCTTGGCAACAGTTTTTTTGAAGTATATTGCAGTTAAATGTTTTTCTTTGTTTTTTGAATGTATTCATAAGATTGATTTTATTATTTATTGATGTGATGAGTTCTTAAGGTCATGGCAAAAGAGTTTATTTTAAGTCCATATTTTTTGTGTTTTATTTATTGTCTTATTTTATTTTGCTGAATGATATTGTCCTTTAGTTATTTATGATTTTGGTTTATTATTTTATTCCAACAAGGTTCTTACTTTAAGTGATTTTATTCTTCACTCATTCATGATTAGATGAATATGTATGAAAGATTAATGTTTAGATTGGGAAATATATTTATTATGATGATGGTTTGGGATCTTGATGATATGTTTGATATATTTATTTCAATAAGGACTCTATGAGTCCTGGCAAAAGAGTTTATTTTAAGTCCATATTTTTTGTGTTTTATTTATTGTCTTATTTTATTTTGCTGAATGATATTGTCCTTTAGTTATTTATGATTTTGGTTTATTATTTTATTCCAACAAGGTTCTTACTTTAAGTGATTTTATTCTTCACTCATTCATGATTAGATGAATATGTATGAAAGATTAATGTTTAGATTGGGAAATATATTTATTATGATGATGGTTTGGGATCTTGATGATATGTTTGATATATTTATTTCAATAAGGACTCTATGAGTGTGTCTATCAGCTGATCACTCCTAACAAACCAAACCACACAGGTGCCAAATATCAATTGAAGAATAGGGGCGCTCTCAGTGTGAGGTTGTTAGCGACGTTGGAGAACAAACTCCAACGCTTCCACTTACAAAGACGGAGGTGAATTACCCCGCCTGCACACCATCATCGGGCGTCCCTAGTGTGCAAAATCAACTGTGCAGAAATACTAACAATAATTAAATCACAACAGTGAACAAGTGAGAGAGTGAATCAAACTGAAAACTCACTCATAGAGTCCTCCCCAGCCTAATCCCCAAGATACAAAATGAAACCACAGCCAACTTAGCTTTTAAAGCGAGCCAAATGAAGTCAACGAATATTGCGGGAAACCAAGATAGTCATAGGATCAACCGGTTTCGGGTGAAAACCCTTCATCAGGATCTTAAGGCTGGAGCAGAACTTTAAAAGCTAAGTTGGCTGTGGTTTCATTTTGTATCTTGGGGATTAGGCTGGGGAGGACTCTATGAGTGAGTTTTCAGTTTGATTCACTCTCTCACTTGTTCACTGTTGTGATTTAATTATTGTTAGTATTTCTGCACAGTTGATTTTGCACACTAGGGACGCCCGATGATGGTGTGCAGGCGGGGTAATTCACCTCCATCTTTGTAAGTGGAAGCGCTGGAGTTTGTTCTCCCGTCGCTAACAACCTCACACTGAGAGCGCCCCTATTCTTCAATTGATATTTGGCACCTGTGTGGTTTGGTTTGTTAGGAGTGATCAGCTGATAGACACACTCATAGAGTCCTTATTGACATTTTGTGCCTCCTTTTTTGTATCTTTTTAAGCACCTTTCGGCAAACTTAGAGGAGCTTATAGTTTAGTTGATATATTTATTTAGCATAATATATTAATTGATGGAGATCTGATTTGATTACTGGGATTCTTTGAAAGTTTTATTTTATTCCTAGCTAAATATTTATTACATAAAGAGACCCATCTTAATTTGATAGAATCAAAGAAACTGGAAGGGGGATGGGTAAAGCATTGCTTTTATGCTCCTGCCGTTGGGAAAAAAGGAGGCGTGGCTATACTTTATTAATAAAAAATGTAATGCCACTTTTCATTTGGTAAATGCAGATCCTCAAGGCAGATTGGTACATGTAGATATGAGTATGGGAAAAACTACTTTGACTTTGTTTAATGTGTATGCCCCTAATTCGAATCAACAGGAATTTTTTTAAAACATTGCAAAGGTTGTTGCTCCCACTGGCTGCTTCTAAATTAATTATGGCTGGAGATTTTAATGCTGTTATGGATCCATTATTAGATAAAAAGCCATGTCAAAATATAAAATCTTTAGGGTTAGATAATTTGGCTCACGCATATGATTTAAAAGATATTTGGCGTATTCTTCATTTTAATGAACAAGACTTTTCTTTTTGTTCACAGGTTCATAAATCTTTCTCTAGAATAGATTATATTTTTATTTCTACTCAATTAGTTCAACAAGTGCTTAAAGCTTCCATAGATTCAATCATTATATCTGATCATGCGGGTATATGGATTGAACTTCAAATAGATCAACAGGAATATAATAGACCTGTGTGGAGATTTGATAATACAATGCTTGCAGATACAAAATTTATTGAGGAATGCAAATCACAAATTAGTGAATTTTTTCTTTTTAATTTATCAGAGGATAGTTCCATGGAAAATTTATGGGATGCCTTTAAGGCTACCATAAGAGATTCTATTATTTCACATTCTGCTTATATTAGAAAGCAATTTAAAAAGCAATATTCGGAGTTGGATAAAGAAATGAAAATTTTGGAATCTAAATTGATTAACAAATGGGAACACAATACGTTGCAGGATCTTTTAAAAGTAAAAGGTAAATATAATTAACTATCTTCAAAATTAATTAGGAAAGATCTGTTCTCCAAACAAATATTGTATTATGGAAATTCTAATAAGGCAGGAAGACTACTGGCAAACTATCTTAAAGCAAAAAAAAAGAAGGAACAACATTATGGCAATTAAAGATGATAAAGGAGTTATACATAATCAGATTGGGAAAATATTAAATCAGTTTCTAACTTTTTATAAAGATCTGTATTCTTCTGAGTCTTATGCGGACAGGGAAAAGGATGGATTAGAATTTTTAAATTTAATTATTGGACCTAAGGTTCCGGTTCATATAAAAGGAAGTTTAGAAATGTCGATATCTCTAAAAGAATTAGAAACAGTGTTGAAATCTCTTAGAGTTGGATCCGCTCCAGGTGGTGATGGTTTCACAGTAGAATTTTATAAAGCATTCCAAATTCTTCTTTTACCTCATTTGTTAAATTTATATCAGTCACAACTTACTAATGGTTGTATTACAGGTACTATGGCTGAATCATTAACTATTGTTTTGCCTAAGCCAAATAGAGATCCTACTTTGGTTTCAAACTACAGGCCTATCTCTTTAATAAATATAGATGGTAAACTTTTGGCTAAGATATTGGCTTTGCGCTTAGCTAAAGCTCTCCCTTATATTATTGATATGCACCAAACAGGATTTGTTGCTAAAAGACATTCATCTAATAATTCTAGACTAGCGTTTCATATGCTAAATTTAACCAAAAATATGAATGATTCGGCTTTTTCTGTATCCTTGGATGCAGAGAAAGCTTTTGATAGAGTTGAATGGAATTTTATGTATCAAGCATTAGATTGGTTTGGTATAGGTCCTGGATTTATACAAATGGTTAAAACATTGTATAACTCCCCTTCTGCAAGATTGAATATTAATAATAATTTATCAGAAAGATTTAATATGCAGAAGGGAGTTAGACAAGGCTGTAATCTATCTCCTTTGTTGTTTGATGTTGTTTTAGAACCCTTGTTATTAGTCATTCAACAAGCAAAGGGGATACAGGGTATTCCTCATTCTGATTGGGAATATAAAGTTTCAGCATATGCAGATGATATTCTGCTTTATTTGAGAAATCCAGAAACTACCATTCCATGTTTATTGAAATTGATTGATGCATTTGGAAAATTTTCAGGTTACAAAATAAATTGGAGTAAGTCTGAAATTCTTCCTTTAAATGTGTATTGTTCTAAAGGATTATTTGATTCCTTTCCATTTATATGGAAGGAGGATGGCTTAAAGTACTTAGGTATTATGATTAAAAATAATTTAGACGACACAATTAAAGAGAATGAAAAACTTTTATTAAAAAGAGTTACAGAGTTATGTGAGCAATGGAATCCTTTATATATTTCTTGGTGGGGGAGAGTTCAAAGTATTAAAATGATGATATTTCCTGTGGTTTGTTATCAAATGAGTATGATACCAATTTATTTTCATGCGTCCTTTTATAAAAAGCTTAATAATATCCTTATGAAATTTCTTTGGTTTTTTTTTTGTTTTAACATTAATACATGACCATAATTAGAGAAACTTGAGGTAAAATGCATAGAATTGCTTTAGTATCTCTTCAAAAACCAATTGAGGAGGGTGGGGTAAATTTTCCTAACTTCTATAGGTATCATCAAGCCTATATTTTACGTCAAGGTATGTATTGGATCCTCCCAGAACTCTTTGAGAATGCCCCGGATTGGTTATATTTAGAATGGCGTCTTTTGTTTCCCTTAAATTTGGTTCATGTGCCTAGTATTAGAATGCCTAGAAGATATAAGGAGAACATAATTTTATCAGATACATGGAAAACATTGAGATATATTAGTAATTTAACACCTATTCCAATAAGTAAATCTACAAATCAATCTTTATGGATAAACTCCAAGATTCAAATTGGCGGATCTAAAATCTTATGGAAAAATTGGATAATTGCAGGCATTCGAACTCTGAATGACGTTATTTCAGATGGTAAACTGCTTGAATTTTCACAGCTGCAACATAGATTTGGTCTTAATAAATCACAAAGTTTTAAATGGTTGCAGCTGAAGCAGGCTATTCAGGTAGGGTTCCCTGAATGGAAAAATCTGAATAATCAATATAGTCTGGAGTTCCTTTGTTTCCAAGCGGATTTCCTGGGACATCAAGCCGCATTGTGATCAGTGTTCCCTCTAAGCGGGCGGGTGTTGTGAGCAAACTTTTTTCACCGTGAGCCAAAAATATCGGGCGCCAGCAAGTTATGAGCCAACTCGCCCAATTCTCCTCTCGCCGCCCTGCCATCTGCCGTACGCCTCTTCCGATCGTGCGCTGTGACGAGAAACGTGTGCGCTGCGATGTAATATTTTGTGCGCCAGCGCACGCCAGCGCAGCTTAGCGGGAACACTGGTTCAAATGGTTTTATTTATTTCCCAAAATTTATTTTTGTTATACGCATTGAAAATATTTGATATTGCGTTTAAATCAAAATCTCAATAAACTTGAAACGAGTGCCCGTGAGATTGTGGGAGGGTTAAATACTCAAAACTTAGAAGTTTTTGCTACGCCAGCTTTCTGGTATCTTTACATACAGTGGCGTACCTAGCATATGTAACATCCGGGGCCCATCATTTTTTGGCACCCCCCCCCATCTGTAAGAAAAACATGATTTTTAGTAACAAACCACACGTCACACATGAGTACCTAGGAAAAGGCAGCATCTTACATATTGCAGTGAGCAGTACATCAATACACCCATTGTAAAACTAAACAAGCCAGACCAGCACAGATCAATCCTACACCGTCAATCCTAACAGAAAACCATGTCTTTCGAACACACAGAACACAGAAAACACCTTCGCCTAGTAAGGAATATGTAATCACAAACTAACCCCTCCCTCTTTTACAAAACTGTAGTGTGGATTTTAGCTACGGAGGTAACAGCTCTGATGCTCATAAAATTCTGAGCATCAGAGCTGCTACCACCAAGGCTGGTGCTAAAAACGCTTCACAGTTTTGTAAAAGGGGGGATAAAATAAAAATACATAGACAAAGGTTAAATTGAACCAGCAAGAAGCTGGACTCTGCATACAATGCTTCACAGAAACAGTGACACATGTCTCCTAAAGCAATAAATAAATAGAAATTTTTTTCTACCTTTGTCTTCTGTGGTTTCTCCTTTCCTCATCTTCTTGTAACTCTCTTCCTTCCATCCACTGTCTGCCGTCTCTCTTCCCCTATATGGCATCTTCTCTCCTTCTATGCCCCTTCCAGAAACTGTATGCCTCCCCCTTCCATCTCTCCTTTCACCCCATTGGTCTGGCATCTCTCTCCTCGCCTTCCCTCTCCCACACCTCTCCTCATAGTCTGGTATCTCCCCTTCCCTGATTCTCTGGCATCTCTCTCCTTTCCTTTTCTTCCATCTTTCGCTCCCCCTCCATGCTCTCACATCTCCCCCTTCCTTTTCCCTTAGACTGGCATACCTTCCTCCTACGCTCCAAGCCCTGGCATCTCCTTTAATTCCCTCCCTCATCTTCCTTCTCCCTCCAGCTGGGTACCGCAACACTCTTCCCTGCAGCTCTGCACTTCCCCACAATTGCCATGCTTCGGTTCCTCTTCTTCCTTCCTTCCCCCCCCCCCCCCCCCCCGCGGGATCCTGCGGCACCATCAACTCTTACTCCCTCTAATGTCGGCCCTGCAGCTCCAGACTTCCTCGCACCTTCTCCCCTCCCCCTTTGGATCGCTATTATTTTAAATGTTATAGCCGCGGAGCTGTATCCATCAGTGGAGATGTCTAACCTCGGCCTGCCCCGGAACTCTTACTGCAGCAGCCGCCCGTCTAGGCAGGAACAGGAAGTCACTGTTGCAGTAAGAGTTCCGGGGCAGGCCGAGGTTAGACATCTCCACTGATGGATACAGCTCCGCGGCTATAACATTTAAAATAATAGCGATCCAAAGGGGGAGGGGAGAAGGTGCGAGGAAGTCTGGAGCTGCAGGGCCGACATTAGAGGGAGTAAGAGTTGATGGTGCCGCAGGGTCCCGCGGGGGGGGGGGGGGGGAAGGAAGGAAGAAGAGGAACCGAAGCATGGCAATTGTGGGGAAGTGCAATCCCCCCAATGCGTCCCCTTACCTTACCGACGCGTGTGTGCGCTGTGAAGAGAAACTTTGCGCTGCGATGTAATATTTTGTGCGTGAGCGCAGGCCAACGCAGCTTAGCGGGAACACTGATTGTGATATAAATTATTATCTGGATATGTGAATAAAAAACCAAAAAAACGGTCTTAGAGACATTTGGAGCATTTAGATAAAGCAGCAAATTTCTGCATCTCAATGGCCACGAATTTGGTCTTGGAGAATGAGATGTACAATGTCAGCATCTATGAGGCAAACTTGGTTCTTTTTGTTACATAGAGCTTTTTGGACCCCTGTTCGTTTACAAAAGTTAGATAGCTCTAAGTCTAATAGATGCTGGCATTGTAATCTGGAAGCAGGGACATTGGATTATTTACTTTTTTACTGTCCCTGTATTAAAATATTTTAGAATTCAATTTGGACGCAGGTCAGCTGTTTACTTGAAAATCATGTTGCTTTGTCTTATGATACTATTCGGTTTGGCATGGTTATGAGGAAAAAAAAGTCAAATTTATCTTATAATAATAAACTTCTATTAATAATGACAGGGGTTGCAATTCAGCACATTAGAAATAATTGGAAAAATTATACTAATCTTAATTATTCATTTTGATGGAATTCACTTTGTCAAATTTTTAAAATGGAAAGAGCAATTGCTGTACAGAAAGGTAATTATAATAACTTCATAAAGATCTGGGGGCCATTAGAAAATTATTGTAATGAATGAACACTGTTTTCCTTTTTGATTGTTACATGTATTTTGTTGGGGGGAGGGGGGAAATTGGATGGTTAATATTTTCAATTAATAATTTGATTTGTGTTTATTATGGTTATATTCTTTAAAGGACTGGTGGGTGGATAGAAGGGATTATAATTTTTACATTAATGGATTATATGTATAAGAAGGTCAAGTGTTGTATATCTTATTAGTAATGTAATGTTATAATATTAATCACTTATTTGTCAGTTTTAAAATGAATAAAGAATTTTGAAAAAAACCCAAAAACCCAAAAAACCACCCACCAAACAACTTGTGTAACTTACAGTATATGAGGTATACAATGAGGCCCCAATTCTGCAAACTGTGCCTACCTTTAGGCGTGCTTTAGATGTCTGTTCCGCGTATGTCGTGCTTAACGTTACTTAGGCGTCGGATGCACCTCTTCAATAATCACATTATTTTTCTCTTCTAGATGCCAAGTAGACGTCCAGACAATGTATTTAGTTATATGTAAAAATGCGGGGTATTTTGTGATTCTTTAGCATTATTTCAGGATTGTAAGCTTTAACATAATAAAAACACAGTATACCAACTTTAAAAGGATATTTATAATATATTATTTTCAGTGGGAGTTGAACTGGGAACATCAGTGTGAATCATGAAAAAATGTGACATGCTTGCACACTAACCTGCATTCTAATCCACTATGCTAAACAATAAGCCATACAATAATAGCAATTCTGGTTTTATTATACTGTTCTGTATATGCATCGTTATGGCAGTTAATTCTGCTAGGATAGATGCAAGGAGACAACACAAGGTGGATCTTACTGCCCTGTCATATTTTCTTTCTTCATTATTTCAGGATTATAAGCTTTAAAATAATAATAATAAAAAAGTAACATAGTATACCATCTTTAAAAGGATATTTATAACATTTTATTTTCAGTAAGAGATAGTGACTGGGAGTTGAACTGGGAATATCAGTGTAGCAGAATGTAACTTTAACTTGTGTGCTACATAGGAAGCTACATAATAGTTATAAAATTAGCTCCTACAAGCAGTGTAAAAAAAATAGCTGTTTGAGCTTCAGATAGATGTGGCTTGGGCTTCAGAAAGATGTTAATGGGATAGATGCTATTTATTTATTTATTTATTTATTTATTTAGATTTCTATCCCGTCCTCCCAGTAGCTCAGAACGGTCTACAAGTGAACATACACAATGGAGAGTAATTTGACATATAAGAAGTACAACATGTTTAAATGTTTGGACTATAAGAATGTGATGAATTTAAATAAAGGGAGAATAAGCAAATTAAGAGTAGACTTTACATATAAGTAGTTTAGGTTAAGAACAGTTCTATGAGTTTAGATACAGTTTGTCAGTGTAAGGACTAGGAGAGGACTATATTGAGATTTAGGGAGAGGATAGGCAGGGGAGAGAGGAGAGAGGGGGTTTAAGGGGGGGGGAGAAGATAGAGGGTGATCTTTAGTTGAAGAGGAGGGTCTTTATCAATTTGCGGAATGTTAATAATGAGTTCTGTTGTCTGAGTTGAGGGGGGAGTTGGTTCCAGAGGTGAGGAATGAAGTGGCTGTAGGACCGTTTGCGGGCAGTTTCTGTGAGGAGGGACCTTCCGGGGGGGGTGCATAGGCGTATCTCTGATTTTGAGCGGAGGGTGCGAGTGGGGGTGTAGATGGGAAGCTTGGATTTTATGTAGGAGGGGGTGGAGGAATAAATTGTCTTGTGGGCAATTGTCAGGGCCTTGAAGGCACAGCGCTGGCTAATTGGGAGCCAGTGTTCAGCACGGAGTGCTGGGGAGATGGGATCGTGGTAGTTGAGGTTGTGTAGGAGGCGGATAGCTGCATTTTGGACCCGTTGAAGGCGTTTGAGATTATTTTTGGTTAGTCCATTAAATAGGGAGTTACAATAATCCATTCTGGAGAGAACATATGCGTAGAGGAGTTGGGCGAGGTCCGGTGTGGAGATGTAGGGTTTGATCCTTTTCAGTTGGCGAAGGTAGTAGAAAGAGGTAGAGATTACTTGGGATATGTGGGCAGATAGGGATAGGTGTCCGTCTAGGGTTACTCCTAGGCTGCGAACCTGATCTGTTGCCGTTAGTAGAGTGGAGTCCCATGTTAGTGTAGGGCGTGGGTATTTGGTGTTTTTTTTCCTGATCCATAAGAGTTCGGTTTTAGAGGCGTTAAGTTGAAGTTTGTTGTTTGACATCCAAGTTTTCATGTCAGAGAGGCAGTGTTGGAGGTTAGCAATTTGGGACGACCGGTTCTCGCCTAGAGGGAGGAGTAGCTGGATGTCATCTGCATAAGAGTGGATTTTAATGTTATATTTCTTCGCTATATCGATGACAGGCCTGATGTAGAGGTTGAATAGGAGGGGGGATAGAAGGGCGCCTTGAGGAACACCATATTTGATAGGCTTGGGGTTAGATTTATGTGTTCCTAGTAGGACAGTCTGGGTCCTTTGATGGAGGAAGGAGGTGATCCATTGGAGGGCTGTGTCCTTGATTCCGATGTCGTAGAGTCTGGATGTGAGGAGATTGTGGTCGACTGTGTCAAAGGCAGCGCTGAGGTCTAGTAGGACTAGTAGGGCATCACTGCCTTTGTCGAGTATAGACCAGCTGTCATCCATGATATCGAGGAGTACTGATTCTGTGCTGTGGCCTTTTCGGAAGCCGGATTGGGCTGGAGATAGAGCAGCTTGTTCTTCAATGAACGGGTGTAGTCGGTGGAGTACAATTCGTTCAAGGAGTTTGGAGACAAATGGGAGGTTGGAGACTGGGCGATAGTTGCCAGGTTCGTTAGGATCAAGGGCGGGTTTTTTGAGAGTGGGTTTGATAATAGCTGACTTCCAGCTGAGGGGAACAGTCCCAGTGGTTAGAGAGGTGTTAATGATGGGGAGGATGGATTCTGCCATGGCATCTTCTGTGGATAGCAGGAGGCTGGACGGGCAGGGGTCGAGGATGGTGTTGGAGGGTTTGAGTTCTCTCAGTGTTTCGAGAACTTCAGTATGAGTGGCTATATGAAATTGGGAGAGAGCGGCGGAAGAGGTGGTATTTGGAGTCGGCTGGGGCTGAGTAGGAGCGGGTTTGGTATTGGCGTCAAGGTTATCTCGAATGGTTTGTATTTTGGACTGGAAGAAGTTCGAGAGAGTCTCGCTATCGAGTTCTGTTTGGTTGCTGTGATTTTTTCTTTGGGCGTTAGTGAAGAGTTGGTTTGTGAGGGTGAACAGTTGTTTAGATCTAGAAGGGGCTAGTTGTAGGAGGCGAGAGTAGTAGGTCTTTTTTGCTTCTAGAATGGCTGCTTTGTAGGTGATGGATGTGTTGTTCCAGTGGGCTTTGGTTTCTGTGCACGGGTGTTTGATCCAGATCCTTTCTGCTTTTCTCAGTGATCGTTTTATGGATCGGAGGTCTTTAGTGTACCAGGGGGCAGGTGCTTTGTTGGTGGTTTTTTGGGTAGTTTTTGTCTGGACAAGGCTATTATAGAGGGATTGAATGTTGGAGTGCCATGTGGAGGCAGCCAGGTCAATGGAGTGGGGATGTTGGGTGCAGGTTTCATTTAGGGTGCGAATACCCGCGGCCATGGCTTGAGGGCTGACCGAATTAGGGAGTTGACGTAGGGTGGGGGGGGGTAGGATCTTTACGCGGGGTTATGGTATTTTCGAGTGGGAGTTCGAATTCAATGAGGTGGTGGTCTGACCATGGGACAGGTGTGGTAGTATAAGTTTGTTGGGGCTCTGCAGTTGGGTCTCTGAGGGTGAAGAGCAAGTCTAGGATGTTGCCTGCTGAGTGCGTGGGGGTGGTAATAGCTTGGTGGAATCCCAGGTCTGAGAGGGAGGAGAGGAAGTTGTCAATTTGTCCTGAAGTGTTGGGGTAGTCTGGGAAGTTGAAATCTCCCAGGATTGTCACGTGTTTGTGTGAGATAGATAGTTCGGTGATGAATTCGAGGAGGGTCTCTAGGGTATCTGCTGGAGAGTTGGGAGTTCTGTAGAGGAGTATGAGGGCGATTTTTTGTTTGTGACCTATGGTGAACGCAATTGCTTCTAGGGAGGGAATATTAATAGAATTTATCAGTTTTGGTGTGGCGGAGGTCTTGACAATGGTAGTCACGCCACCTCCTTTCCCAGAGGTACGTGAGCAGGCGAGGGCTTGGTAGCCTGGAGGACATAGTTCGCCTAGTGTTGTCCCATCATTGTCTTGGAGCCAGGTTTCGGTGATCATGAGGGCGTCCCAAGTCTTATCATAGATGAGGTCGTGTAGGATGAAGGATTTGTTGTTAACTGATCTTGCATTGATGAGTGCTAGTTTGAGTGTATTGCGTGAAGGGGCTTGTGGGGAGGGAAGAATGGGGATGAGGTTGGCAGGGTTTCTGGTACGGCTTTTTTTAGGTTGGGGGGAGAGATCACCGTATCTGCCTTGGCCTGTAATAATGGGGATGGTGAAGTACAGTGTTGTAAGGAGTGTAGGGGAAGTGGGGAGGGTGGGGGAGGGTGGGGAGGTGGTTTGTAAAGTGGTGGGAGGGGGGGTGGGGAGGGTGGTGGCCTGAAGAGTTGGAAGCATGGTAGGAGGGGGGTTTGAGGCGTTGGGTCGGAGGAATTCAGGAGAGTCTCGCTATCGAGCCGGGGCTAAGTCCTACTGTTGTAGTTATGGTTTGATGGGGGTCAATTTTGACAGAGTTAAGTCAGGAGCTTGGAGCCGAATTGATATTTTTGGGGCAATTGGAGGAGCAATTGGATAGGGAGAAAGCTAGGAGACAGAAAAAAAGAAAGGAACCAGAGAACAAAAAGTTGAGTTGCTGAGGATTGAATAGTTAATTGTTGTTAGTTAAAGTAAGTTGTATATGTTAGTTAGAGAGCATGCAGCTTGTACGAGATAAATGTGTATGTTAAACAGTTATACGTGAATTATATATGCAGGTTGAGTATGTAGAAGTATGCAATTTGATGTAGTTAGGGGGAGCCAGAGCGCTTAGTGCTCTGTGGAGGAGCTTGTAACATGAAAGAAAAAAAGAAGAGATAGCTCCGTGGGGGAGTCAGATGCTATTTAGGCAGCCCTGTAGGTCATCCCTTGAGCTTTGCTTGGGTCAGATAGATGTTATTTGATAGATGTTTCTCTGAATGGGATTTTGGCAGATTTTGGGCATTTCCAAAGTGATCTTCTAAATACAGTTCAGGGAATTTATTTTGTGATTTAGCCACCTCATAAACAGGACTCATCCATACAAGCATATTGAATTTAAAACTTACTCATTTCCTGGCGAAAGAAGCAATATTAGCTAATTACAGCACATGAAAATCACAGCTTTAGGTTTCTTGCTCCAAATAACACTTTCTTTCGCACTAAACATTGCTCCAATCAGCACATTCTTCAAAGCAAAGAAAGCACATAACTTCATTTGGCAAAGCTTAAAACAGAATAAAACACAGAAGAGACCTGAATGTGGCTTCTAGTTCATTGCAAATGGAGGTGTGCAGTTGCACAATGCTGATCTCATTGTGAAATCATCAAGGTGCACCTGCAAGTTACAATACCACAATTAAACAATGTGCAGGGCGTACAACTCACACAACCTGTGGAAAAGCAGCACACAGCTTTTACAAATTGAGCTACACCACCTTCCACTTCAGTTTTTCTGACTTCCCTGTCATATCATAGCTTACTTATCTGCTTATGTATAATCTGCTTAGGAATGTTATCACAAAGAAGGAATTTCTAGCTCACCAAGTTAATGCACCTTCTCTATTTTTTCCAGCTCACTGGTTCAAATCCCACCATCACCTTCACTAATTTTAACAGCTTCCTATTAGTTCTGATACTATTGGTAGGTGGACTTTGCCATTTTTCATCAGCAGACTTCCCTTTCTAGGCAAACTTATTTTCACCATCACATGTCTAGGGCATCTTCTAACAGAATGAAGCCATTTGTGGCTCACCAAGTTAAGTCTACTTGTTGCACCTTGTTTGTTTTCTCAAGCTCACCAGTTCAAATCTCACTCTCACCTTCACTCATTTTAACAGTTTCTTATTATCTCTCATAAGAGAGTCAATATGGTGGATTTTGTTATTTTTCATCCACGCATTTTCTTTCAATGCAAACTAATTTTTACCGACCCATGATTAGGACATCCTAAGCTGTCATGGTAGGAAACTTCTCCTCTAACAAAAAGAAGCCATTTGTGGCTCACCAAGTTAATGTCCCTTATTATACCTTTTCTCATCTTCTCAAACTCACCAGTTCAAACCCCATTCTCACCTTCACTCATTTTAACAGTTTCTTATTAGCTCTTATAAGAGAGTCTAGATGGAGGACTTTGCCATTTTCATCCACACATTTTCTTTCAAGGCAAACTACTTTTTACCGACCCATGGTTAGGACATCCTAAGCTGTCATGGTAGGAAACTTCTCCTCTAACAAAAAGAAGCAATTTGTGGCTCACCAAGTTAATCCCCTTTATTGTACCTTTTTTCATCTTCTCAAGCTCACCAGTTCAAACCCCATTTTCACATTCATTCATTTTAACAGTTTCTTATTAGCTCTTATAAGAGAGTCTAGATGGAGGACTTTGCCATTGTTCAACCACGCATTTTCTTTCAAGGCAAACTTATTTTCACCGTCCCATGGCTAGGACATCCTAAGCTGTCATGGTAGGAAACTTCTCCTCTGACAGAAAGAAGCCATTTGTGGCTCACCAAATTAAGGCCCCTTATTGTAACATTTTTCATCTTCTCAAGCTCACCAGTTCAAACCCAATTCTCACCTAAACTCGTTTTAACAGTTTCTTATTAGCTCTTATAAGGGAGTCTAGATGGTTGACTTTACCATTGTTCATCCACACATTTTCTTTCAAGGCAAACTTATTTTCACCGTCCCATGGCTAGGACATCCTAAACTGTCATGGTAGTAAACTTCTCCTCTAACAAAAAGAAGCCATTTGTGGCTCACCAAGATAAAATGACACATTCCATGTTGTACTTTTTCTCAAGCTCACCAATTCAAATCCCACTCTCACCTTCACTCATTTTAACAGTTTCTTATTAGCTCTTATAAGAGAGTTTTGATGGTGGACTTTGCCATTTTTCATTAGCGCATTTCCCTTTCAAGGCAAACTTATTGTCACTGTCCCATGGCTAGGACATCCTAAGCTGTCATGGTAGGAAACTTTTCCTCTCGCAAAAAGAACCATTTGTGGCTCACCAAGTTAATGTCCCTTATTATACCTTTTTTCATCTTCTCAAACTCACCAGTTCAAACCCCATTCTCACCTTCACTCATTTTAACAGATTCTTATTAGCTCTTATAAGAGAGTCTAGATGGAGGACTTTGCCATTTTCATCCACGAATTTTCTTTCAAGGCAAACTAATTTTTACCGACACATGGTTAGGACATCCTAAGCTGTCATGGTAGGAAACTTCTCCTCTAACGAAAAGAAGCCATTTGTGGTTCAAAAAGTTAATGTCCCTTATTATACCTTTTTTCATCTTCTCAAACTCACCAGTTCAAACCCCATTCTCACCTTCACTCATTTTAACAGTTTCTTATTAGCTCTTATAAGAGAGTCTAGATGGAGGACTTTGCCATTTTTCATCCACGCATTTTCTTTCAAGGCAAACTAATTTTTACCGACCCATGGTTAGGACATCCTAAGCTGTCATGGTAGGAAACTTCTCCTCTAACCAAAAGAAGCCATTTGTGGCTTACAAAGTTAAGGCCCTTATTGTAACTTTTTTCATCTCCTCAAGCTCACCAGTTCAAACCTCATTCTCACCTTTACTCATTTTAACAGTTTCTTATTAGCTCTTATAAGAGAGTTTAGATGGTGGACTTTGCCATTTTTCATTAGCGCATTTCCCTTTCAAGACAAAGTTATTTTCACCTTCCCATGGCTAGGACATCCTAAGCTGTCATGGTAGTAAATTTCTCCTTTAGCAAAAAGAAGCCATTTGTGGCTCACTAAGATAAAATGACACATTGTACCTTGTACTTTTTCTCAAGCTCACCAGTTCAAATCCCACTCTCACCTTCACTCATTTTAAGTTTCTTATTAGGTCTCATAAGAGAGTCTAGATGGTTGACTTTGCCATTGTTAATCCACACATTATCTTTCAAGGCAAACTAATTTTTACCGACCCATGGTAAGGACATCCTAAGCTGTCATGGTAGGAAACTTCTCCTCTAACAAAAAGAAGCCATTTGTGGCTCACCAAGTTAATGTCCTTTATTATACCTTTTTCAACTTCTCAAACTCACGAGTTCAAATCCCATTCTCACCTTCACTCATTTTAACAGTTTCTTATTAGCTCTTATAAGAGAGTCTAGATGGAGGACTTTGCCATTTTTCATCCACGCATTTTCTTTCAAGGCAAACTAATTTTTACCGACCCATGGTTAGGACATCCTAAGCTGTCATGGTAGGAAACTTCTCCTCTAACCAAAAAAAGCCAGTTGTGGCTTACAAAGTTAAGGCCCTGATCGTAACTTTTTTCATCTCCTCAAGATCACCAGTTCAATCCTCATTCTTACCTTCACTCATTTTAACAGTTTCTTATTAGCTCTTATAAGAGAGTTTAGATGGTGGACTTTGCCATTTTTCATTAGGGCATTTCCCTTTCAAGGCAAACTTATTTTCACCGTCCCATGGGTAGGACATCCTAAGCTGTCATGGTAGGAAACTTCTCCTCTGACAGAAAGAAGCCATTTGTGGCTCACCAAATTAAGGCTTCTTATTGTATCTTTTTTCATCTTCTCAAACTCACCAGTTCAAACCCCATTCTAACCTTCACTCATTTTAACAGTTTCTTATTAGGTCTTATAATGGAGTCTAGATGGTTGACTTTACCATTGTTCATCCACACATTTTCTTTCAAGGCAAACTTATTTTCACCATCCCATGGCTAGGACATCCTAAGCTGTCATGGTAGTAAACTTCTCCTCTAGCAAAAAGAAGCCATTTGTGGCTCACTAAGATAAAATGACACATTGTACCTTGTACTTTTTCTCAAGCTCACCAGTTCAAATCCCACTCTCACCTTCACTCATTTTAACAGTTTCTTATTAGCTCTCATAAGAGAGTCTAGATGGTTGACTTTGCCATTGTTAATACACACATTTTCTTTCAAGGCAAACTAATTTTTACCGACCCATGGTTAGGACATCCTAAGCTGTCATGGTAGGAAACTTCTCCTCTAACAAAAAGAAGCCATTTGTGGCTCACCAAGTTAATGTCCTTTATTATACCTTTTTTCATCTTCTCAAACTCACCAGTTCAAATCCCATTCTCACCTTCACTCATTTTAACAGTTTCTTATTAGCTCTTATAAGAGAGTCTAGATGGAGGACTTTGCCATTTTTCATCCACGCATTTTCTTTCAAGGCAAACTAATTTTTACCAACCCATGGTTAGGACATCCTAAGCTGTCATGGTAGGAAACTTCTCCTCTGACAAAAAGCAGCCATTTGTGGCTCACCAAGTTAATGTCCCTTATTATACCTTTTTTCATCTTATCAAACTTACCAGTTCAAACCCCATTCTCACCTTCATTCATTTTAACAGTTTCTTATTAGCTCTTATAAGAGAGTCTAGATGATGGACTTTTCCATTTTTCCTCAGCGCATTTCCCTTTCCAGGCAAACTTAATTTCACAGTCCCATGGCTAGGACATCCTAAGCTGTCATGGTAGGAAACATCTCCCTTGACAAACAAAAGCTATTTGTGGCTTACAAAGTTAATTCCCTTATTGTACCTTTTTTTCATCTTCTCAAGCTCACCATTTCAAACCCCATTCTCACCTTCACTCATTTTTACAGTTTCTTATTAGGTCTTATAAGGGAGTCTAGATGGTTAACTTTACCATTGTTCATCCACACATTTTCTTTCAAGGCAAACTTATTTTCACCTTCCCATGGCTAGGACATCCTAAACTGTCATGGTAGGAAACTTCTCCTCTGACAGAAAGAAGCCATTTGTGACTCACCAAATTAAGCCCCCTTATTGTACCCTTTTTCATCTTCTCAAGCTCATCGGTTCAAACCCAATTCTCACCTTCACTCATTTTAACAGTTTCTTATTACCTCTTATAAGGGAGTCTAGATGGTTGAATTTACCATTGTTCATTCACACATTTTCTTTCAAGGCAAACTTATTTTCACCGTCCCATGCCTAGAACATTCTAAGCTGTCATGGTAGTAAACTTCTCCTTTAGGAAAAAGAAGCCATTTGTGGCTCACCAAGATAAAATGACACATTCCACGTTGTACTTTTTCTTAAGCTCATCAATTCAAATCCCACTCTCATCTTCACTCATTTTAACTGTTTCTTATTAGCTCTTATAAGAGAGTTTAGATGATGGACTTTTCCATTTTTCCTCAGCGCATTTCCCTTTCCAGGCAAACTTAATTTCACAGTCCCATGGCTAGGACATCCTAAGCTGTCATGGTAGGAAACATCTCCCTTGACAAACAAAAGCTATTTGTGGCTTACAAAGTTAAGGCCCTTATTGTACCTTTTTTTCATCTTCTCAAGCTCACCATTTCAAACCCCATTCTCACCTTCACTCATTTTTACAGTTTCTTATTAGGTCTTATAAGGGAGTCTAGATGGTTAACTTTACCATTGTTCATCCACACATTTTCTTTCAAGGCAAACTTATTTTCACCGTCTCATGGCAAGGACATCCTAAACTGTCATGGTAGTAAACTTCTCCTCTAGCAAAAAGAAGCCATTTGTGGCTCACCAAGATAAAATGACACATTCCATTTTGTACTTTTTCTCAAGCTCACCAATTCAAATCCCACTCTCACCTTCACTCATTTTAACAGTTTCTTATTAGCTCTTATAAGAGAGTTTTGATGGTGGACTTTGCCATTTTTCATTAGCGCATTTCCCTTTCAAGGCAAACTTATTGTCACTGTCCCATGGTTAGGACATCCTAAGCTGTCATGGTAGGAAACTTCTCCTCTGACAGAAAGAAGCTGTTTGTAGCTCACCAAATTAAGGCCCCCTTATTGTACCCTTTTTCATCTTCTCAAGCTCACCAGTTCATACCCCATTCTCACCTTCACTCATTTTAATAGTTTCTTATTAGCTTTTATAAGAGAGTCTAGATGGTGGACTTTGCCATTTTTCATCAGCGCATTTCCCTTTCCAGGCAAACTTAATTTCACTGTCCCATGGCTAGGACATCCTAAGCTGTCATGGTAGGAAACTTCTCCTCTAGCGAAAAGAAGCCATTTGTGGCTCACCAAGATAAAATGACACATTCCATGTTGTACTTTTTATTAAGCTCACCAATTCAAATCCCACTCTCACCTTCACTCATTTTAACAGTTTCTTATTATTTCTTATAAGAGAGTTTAGATGGTGGACATGGCCCCTGGAATGCTTGCCCAACTCGAGGCACTGGTAGCAGACGGGGATTTTGTACAGCACACAGTACATGCTGTGGTTCTCCAGCTCGTGGGCCGTGCAAGTGGTGATCTTGCGGGGGCTTAGCCTGCGGCTCATCTGGTCCTGAGCAGGGGTCACCAGATGGTGCTTAGCCAGGGGCCCGCAAGGACAGATGTCAGGGCTCGCAGTAGAAGACATCGCACTCAGGGCAGAATTAATTCTTCAAGGGCGCCTAGGCACACAAGTACACTAATACATGCTGCCCTGGAGAGATGGTGCTCTGAATAACAAACCGTACGGCAACCAGAAACAAGAACTTTAGCTCTCTGTGGGGGGGGTGGGGATCTTGTAAAACTATGATCTGGGAGCGTGGCAAGAGGATTGCCAGGGTAATGTAAGCCTGAAGGAGAGGATAGAAGAGAAAAGTCCTATACAATATATGCTCAATTGCAATCAGTAGTGCAGGGACCATCTCTGAAAATCGAGGGTTTCTAGTAACCTTTATGCAGGGGACATGCATAGAAAAGACTTGGCTCTCTTCTATTAGCACGGGGAGCATCGCAGTTCCCCATGCTAAAAACTGCTATCGCAGTTTTGTAGAAGAAGAGATAAGTCAACATATATCACAACAGAAGATCCAGGCAACATAAATCATGACAAAATATGCAAATACATTAAGTGGAGAAAGCATCGAAAAGTACAAACCATATGATGAACAGAAGGTGAAATGCCATGTGGCTATATAGTGAGTGCAAGTCAATACAGAAAACAACCACAAATACATAGCAAAATAAAATAAAAATCAATCTGTAGATAAATCGTGGGCGAGAAAATACACATACAATTTAAATAAGCTAAAACTGATGGGGAAAATATATGTATAATAGTAATATAGTAATATCGCCATCTCGTGCAGATGGTAAAAAAAGACAATGAATGATGAATGGGCCGCAAAGTAAAAGATACTATATTTCTAATACAATGGCACCAGTGAATGTGAATAAGCTGCAAAGTAAAAGATACTGTATTTCTAATACAATGGCGCCATCTGGTGGAAACCATTACAAAGGACAACGAATGAAAAAGTGAAAAAAAGATGTATATAAATAAATGTTTAAAACAGTTGTAATATGTAATGTTTAAATGTTTAAAAAAGGCAATATAATAAATATCAGCATTCAGACCATAATAATGAAGGGTATTAAGCTGATAACTGAGTCTCTTTTCTTCCCTATATAAAATATTGTTGATGTTGCCTCATCGCCATTCATGCTCTAAAGGCGAGGCTTTCTATTGCCCATACCAGAAACAGAAATGTATATGAGATATTGATGCCATCTATTTTACATGGCTCAGACACTCAGCTACCTTCCCACACTGGCCAACGAGCCTGCGGTTGTTGCTCTGTCTGCAAACATGTGGTATGCATTGATTCCTTCACAGATCCACATACTAATAAAGGTTTCAATATACATAATTCATCCGATTGCAATGTCTATCAAGTTGTTTACATCATAATTTGTGAATGTGATAAACTATTCTATACAAACTGCTATTGCAGTTGTTTGCGCGGGGAGCGCCCAGCTAAAAGATGCTAGGAAGAACACTGCCTTCCCATGGCTAGGACATCCTAAGCTGTCATGGTAGGAAACTTCTCCTCTAACAAAAAGAAGCCATTTGTGGCTCACCAAGTTAATGCCCACTTATTATACCTTTTTTCATCTTCTCAAGCTCACCAGTTCAAACCCCATTCTCACCTTCACTTATTTTAACAGTTTCTTATTAGGTCTCTTAAGGGAGTCTAGATGGTTGACTTTACCATTGTTCATCCACAAATTTTCTTTCAAGGCAAACTTATTTTCAGCATCCCATGGCTAGGACATCCTAAGTTGTAATGGTTGAAACTTCTCCTTTAACAAAAAGAAGCCGTTTGTGGCTCACCAAGATGCAATGAGGCATTGCACCTTGTACTTTTTCTCAAGCTCACCAGTTCAAATCCCACTCTCACCTTCACTCATTTTAACAGTTTCTTATTAGCTCTCATAAGAGAGTCTAGATGGTTGACTTTGCCATTGTTCATCCACGCGTTTTCTTTCAAGGCAAACTAATTTTTACCGACCCATGGTTAGGACATCCTAAGCTGTCATGGTAGAAAACTTCTCCTCTGACAGAAAGAAGCCATTTGTGGCTCACCAAGGTAAAAGGACACATTGTATCTTGTACTTTTTCTCAAGGTCACCACTTCAAATCCCATTCTCACCTTCATTCATTTTAATAGTTTCTTATTAGCTTTTATAAGAGAGTCTAGATGGTGGACTTTGCCATTTTTCATCAGCGCATTTCCTTTTCCAGGCAAACTTAATTTCACCGTCCCATGGCTAGGACATCCTAAGCTGTCATGGTAGGAAACTTCTCCTCTAGCAAAAAGAAGCCATTTGTGGCTCACCAAGATAAAATGACACATTTCATGTTGTACTTTTTCTTAAGCTCACCAATTCAAATCCCACTCTCACCTTCACTCATTTTAACAGTTTCTTATTATTTCTTATAAGAGAGTTTAGATGGTGGACATGGCCCCTGGAATGCTTGCCCAACTCGAGGCACTGGTAGCAGACGGGTATCTTGCACAGCACACAGTACATGCTGTGGTTCTCCAGCTCATGGGCCGTGCAGGTGGTGATCTTGCGGGGGCTCAGCCTGCGGTTCATCTGGTCCTGAACAGGGGTCACCAGATGGTGCTTAGCCAGGGGCCCGCAAGGGCAGATGTCAGGGCTCGCAGTAGAAGACATCGCACTCAGGGCAGAATTAATTCTTCAAGGGCGCCTAGGCACACAAGTACACTAATACATGCTGCCCTGGAGAGATGGTGCTCTGAATAACAAACCGTACGGCAACCAGAAACAAGAACTTTAGTTCTCTGTGGGGGGGTGGGGATCTTGTAAAACTATGATCTGGGAGCATGGCAAGAGGATTGCCAGGGTAATGTAAGCCTGAAGGAGAGGATAGAAGAGAAAAGTCCTATACAATATATGCTCAATTGCAATCAGTAGTGCAGGGACCATCTCTGAAAATCGAGGGCATCTAGTAACCTTTGTGCAGGGGACATGCATAGAAAAGACTTGGCCCTCTTCTATTAGCACGGGGAGCATCGCAGTTCCCCATGCTAAAAACTGCTATCGCAGTTTTGTAGAAGAAGAGATAAGTCATCATATATCACAACAGAAGATCCAGGCAACATAAATCATGACAAAATATGCAAATACATTAAGTGGAGAAAGCATCGAAAAGTACAAACCATATGATGAACAGAAGGTGAAATGCCATGTGGCTATATAGTGAGTGCAAGTCAATACAGAAAACAACCACAAATACATAGCAAAATAAAATAAAAATCAATCTGTAGATAAATCGTGGGCGAGAAAATACACATACAATTTAAATAAGCTAAAACTGATGGGGAAAATATATGTATAATAGTAATATAGTAATATCGCCATCTCGTGCAGATGGTAAAAAAAGACAATGAATGATGAATGGGCCGCAAAGTAAAAGATACTATATTTCTAATACAATGGCACCAGTGAATGTGAATAAGCTGCAAAGTAAAAGATACTGTATTTCTAATACAATGGCGCCATCTGGTGGAAACCATTACAATGGACAACGAATGAAAAAGTGAAAAAAAGATGTATATAAATAAATGTTTAAAACAGTTGTAATATGTAATGTTTAAATGTTTAAAAAAAGGCAATATAATAAATATCAGCATTCAGACCATAATAGTGAAGGGTATTAAGCTGATAACTGAGTCTCTTTTCTTCCCTATATAAAATATTGTTGATGTTGCCTCATCGCCATTCATGCTCTAAAGGCGAGGCTTTCTATTGCCCATACCAGAAACAGAAATGTATATGAGATATTGATGCCATCTATTTTACATGGCTCAGACACTCAGCTACCTTCCCACACTGGCCAACGAGCCTGCGGTTGTTGCTCTGTCTGCAAACATGTGGTATGCATTGATTCCTTCACAGATCCACATACTAATAAAGGTTTCAATATACATAATTCATCCGATTGCAATGTCTATCAAGTTGTTTACATCATAATTTGTGAATGTGATAAACTATTCTATACAAACTGCTATTGCAGTTGTTAGCGCGGGGAGCGCCCAGCTAAAAGGTGCTAGGAAGAACACTGCCTTCCCATGGCTAGGACATCCTAAGCTGTCATGGTAGGAAACTTCTCCTCTAACAAAAAGAAGCCATTTGTGGCTCACCAAGTTAATGCCTCCTTATTATACCTTTTTTCATCTTCTCAAGCTCACCAGTTCAAACCCCATTCTCACCTTCACTCATTTTAACAGTTTCTTATTAGGTCTCATAAGGGAGTCTAGATGGTTGACTTTACCATTGTTCATCCACAAATTTTCTTTCAAGGCAATCTTATCTTCAGCGTCCCATGGCTAGAACATCCTAAGTTGTCATGGTAGGAAACTTCTCCTCTGACAGAAAGAAGCCATTTGTGGCTCACCAAGGTAAAAGGACACATTGTATCTTGTACTTTTTCTCAAGCTCACCAGTTCAAATCCTACTCTCACCTTCACTCATTTTAACAGTTTCTTATTAGCTCTCATAAGAGAGTCTAGATGGTTGACTTTGCCATTGTTCATCCACGCATTTTCTTTCAAGGCAAACTAATTTTTACCGACCCATGGTTAGGACATCCTAAGCTGTCATGGTAGGAAACTTCTCCTCTGACAGAAAGAAGCCATTTGTGGCTCACCAAGGTAAAAGGACACATTGTATCTTGTACTTTTTCTCAAGGTCACCACTTCAAATCCCACTCTCACCTTCATTCGTTTTAAGAGTTTCTTATTAGCTCTTATAAGAGAGTCTAGATGGTGGACTTTGCCATTGTTCAACCACGCATTTTCTTTTAAGGCAAACTTAATTTTATTGTCCCATGGTTAGGACATCCTAAGCTGTCATGGTAGGAAACTTCTCCTCTAACAAAAAGAAGCCATTTGTGGCTCACCAAGTTAATGTCCCTTATTATACCTTTTTTCATCTTCTCAAACTCACCAGTTCAAACCCCATTCTCACCTTCATTCATTTTAACTGTTTCTAATTAGTTCTCATAAGGGAGTCTAGATGGTTTACTTCACCATTGTTCATCCACACATTTTTTTTCAAGGCAAACTTATGTTCACCGTCCCATGACTAGGACATCCTAAGCTGTCATGGTAGGAAACTTCTCCTCTAATAAAAAGAAGCCATTTGTGGCTCACCAAGATAAAATGACATATTGCACCTTTTACTTTTTCTCAAGCTCACCACTTCAAATCCCACTCTCACCTTCACTCATTTTAACAGTTTCTTATTAGCTCTTATAAGAGAGTCTAGATGGTGGACTTTGTTATTTTTCATCCACGCATTTTCTTTCAAGGCAAACTCATTTTCACAGTCCCATGGCTAGGACATCCTAAGCTGTCATGGTAGGAAATTTCTTCTTCAAGAAAGAACTGATTGCAGCACTGTTTGATGAGAAAAAAAAAGGGGTTCTTTTTCAGCAGGAATTCTAAAGGTGCTGTAATTATTAAATCATATTGCTGTTTGGGCAGAAATTACTATGTTTTTGCATGCTATATGTTTGTATTGATGTGCCCTATTGATATGGTGGCTTATTAAATCTATTAGGAGGGGAAAAAAGAGAAAACATATTCCTGAACTCTATTTAGAAAACATCATGTTGATTCTTCTCACATCTGACACATTTGTGAAGAAAGACTTCCTTTATTATGGAAAGCATTGTCTCATCACTGACTTTCTTGGACCCCCACTTTCTTGCCTCCTGTGTTGTTTTATCACAAATTTTTCAGCACCATTTATAGAATTTCCCCCTATGTGAGTTGTGCAATAAGGTCCTGATTTTATAAGACCCCTAAAGTTAGGCACAGAGATCTAGGCATTGCACTTAATTTTTTAATTGACTCAACCAGCGCTGATAATTAAGCTGCATCATTAAAAAAAACAATAAAAAAAATAATTTTCTGGTAGGTGCCTAACTCAGTAGGTGCCTACAGCTTCCCGGTGGGTTTCTACACTGAAGCGGCTACCAGAAAGTAGGTGTGGTTAGGGACATATTGGGGGCAGATTTTTGGCATGGTTTGACTTAGGCATTGGTAAGTTCCTACCTGAGGCACACTCATTTAGTCCAAGAAAATCCTGATATAAATAGCAGTGCACCACATGATTCAATGCCTATCAGTGCCTGACTGCATAGGCACTGCTAGGTACGATTCTACAAACGGCACCTAGTTGATGATCAACAACTGCGTTGAACAGCACCTACAAGTTAGATGCCACTTATAGAATCAGGGCTTAAGCATGTAGAATACCGCCAACAAACACTTATATGTTATAGATAGTATTCTATAATATTGTATGCAATGGTGCTTACATCCAGTGGATTAGTAAGGAGGTGGGAGACAGACTGCCCCAGGTGCCGTCTTGGTTTGGACATCGATACATCTCTGCCCCTCAGACCACCCTTGTGCCCTTCCTTCCTGTACCTATTTAAATCTTCACCAGTGCGAGCAACATCTCCAGCCGATTGCTCAAGCTGACCTGGCTTGAAACCACTTCCTAGTCATGGGGCCAGGAAGTGACATCAGAGGGAAAGCCAACACCGGTGCAAGCAGCAGAGTGGAGAAGCTACTCGTGCTGGCAAAGATTTAAAGAGATACGGGGGGGAGGGAGGAAAGAAGGGCGTGAGTGTGGCATGGGGAGCAGGGAAGGAGGGGGAGAGCACAGGAGCGGGGTGAGGGTGGAGAGGTGGAGAGCATCCTGGGTGCCTTATACCCTTGCTACGCAATTGCTTAAATGTAGGTAAAAATTATAGAATTGGGGGGAATGTATTATAAGGAGCCTAAAACTCTGTTTCACTAATATCATACAGAAGAAAAAACATTTCCAGTTGCGGCTCAAGGCTGTTTCCTAGTAGATTATGAGTAATTGGTAATAGGAATTTGTGAGTCTCTGTAAAATGACAATATAATTCCTTAGGATGTCCTATGTATTACAATACATTTTTACCTGCAAAATGGAATCAGGGTGCGATTTGTATTTTCCAAGGTTGAAATAGTGCCATGGAAATGATGAGAATGCTCTTGTGAAGCTGTTGCTTGTTCTGGCTAAAACAATCCTGGCACCTGAAAATTGTATATTCAGAATGAGAGCCTGAAATACAGAAATACTTCTAAAGACCTGAACTGAGCAGAAGATATTTGGATACTAAGTTCTTGATACATCTGCCCACAGTTAGAAAGAGGAGATGCACAACTTTACTCTGGGACTATACGTGCTAGTCAAAGTTTCTACCTTATAGAAAAAGTTTAGGATAGAAAAATCCTTCTCTAAATACTAGGGAAGTGCAATCGTTTCAAAGCAACATTTCCTATGCCATTTCCTAAAACAAAGAAAACTGCAGACAGATGTACAAAGATGCAGGCTAAATTTATTAAACCCAAAAAATGAATGCAATTAATGTTACCAGCTTGAACCAAACCAAAGGACCCAACACGGTCCGTGTTTCGGTAAACACGCCTTCATCAGGGGTCCCAGGTGGATAAGGTATCAGTTCAAACCGCAAACAAAAACTTAGCCTTTCTAAAAAAAATGCGAGCAGCAATAAGACAATCACTTGGAAAACTCCGCGACTTATGTGGCTTCCAGTTCCTGCGGCGGCTTTTTTCACCACGGCGGAATTTTTCAAGTGATTGTCTTATTGCTGCTCACGGTTTTTTGGGTTTTTTTTTTTTTGTAAATCTTTATTCATTTTTACATCTTACAACAAGTGTATCAATAAATTGACAATTGAAATTAGATACATCACTTGAATTTCTATCATATTTAACAATAATATATAAAATGTAACCCCTTCCCTCCCGCCCCTACCATAACATATGTAATCGAATATATCTTATAAAATATTCTTTTTTACTGATCTAAAGATTTTATTAATAATTCTTTATTCGTTTTCAAATTAAACAACAAGTGCACAAAAGAGTATATTACAACAAATTATTCCAGAATAGCACTTTGATATCTGCCATATAAACATCTAGTAAAATCAATAACCCCCCTATCACCCACCTTTCATCATATTTTCAATAAAAAAAATATACACATATTATATATCATAGTATAACATAATATGTAACATTATTTCCAACTCCCTACTCCCTTTAGTGTGCTAAAAAAAAGAAAATGAAAAGGAGAAGAGAAGAAGTGCTGACTATTCACTACAATACTTTGCCAATGGCCCCCATATTTTTATAAATTTAGTATTTGTCCCTCTTTGTACTGCTATTGCACGTTCCATTTTAAATATATGGCATAATGTATTCCACCAAAATGTATAACTAAGTTTTCTATAATTTTTCTAATTGTTGGTTATGTGTTGGATGGCAACCCCTGTCATAACTAATAAAAGCTTGTTGTTCTCTGATGATATTTGACTCTTTTTCCTCATCATCATGCCAAATAGCACTGTATCGTAAGAGAGTGCCACATGATTTTCCAATAATGTATTTACTTGAGACTCATATTGAATTCCAAAATATCTTAATATAGGGACAAAAATAAAGTAGATGATCTAATGTCCCAGGTTCCAGATTACAGTGCCAGCATCTATTGGACTTAGAACAGTGGTCTCAAACTCAAACCCTTTGCAGGGCCTCATTTTGAATTTGTAGGTACATGGAGGGCCGCAAAAAAAATAGTTAATGTTTTCTTAAAGAATTAACAATTTTGCATGAGGTAAAACTCTTTATAGTTTATAAATCTTTCCTTTTGACTAAGTATTAATAATAATATTGTCATTTATAGCTAAAGAAACATATGAGCAAGAAACTTTTATTTTACTTTTGTGATTACAATAAACATACCGAGGGCCTCAAAATAGTACCTGGGGGTCCGCATGTGGCCCCCGGGCCGCGAGTTTGAGACCACTGACTTAGAACTATCTAATTTTTGTAAACGAACAGGATTTAATGAAATTTTGAATTCCCTCCCTCCCAACCCTTCACTTGTATTGTACTTATAATGGAAAAATGGTATCTATTCATTACAATATGTTGTCAACGGCCCCCATATCTCTTTAAATTTGTTATAATTCCCTTTTTATATGGCTATTGTTCTCTCCATCTTAAAGGTATGACACAATGAGTTCCACCAGAAACTGTAGTTAAGCCTACTCCAATTTTTCCAATTGTGTGTGATATGTTGTATGGCGACTCCTGTCATAATCAATAAAAGCCTATTATTATTTGCTGAAATTTGACTCTTTGTTCTCATTGACGTCCCGAAAAGAATCGTGTCATATGACAAAGCCACAGGATTCTCTAATAGACAATTTATTTGGGCCCATATTGATTTCCAAAAGGTCAAAATAAGGGGACAATAGTATAACAAATGATCTAGAATCCCAGCTTCAAGATTACAATGCTCATGTTTTTTAGAAAAGCTAAGTTTTTGTTTTGAATTGATACCTTATCCACCTGGGACCCCTGATGAAAGTGTGTTTACCGAAACACAGACTGTGCTGGGTCCTTTGGTTTGGTTCAAGGTGGTAACATTAACCACATTCATTTCATTTAATAAATTTAGCCTGCATCTTTGTACATCTGTCTGCAGGTAGGGCTGGTCTCAGTTAGGGCTCTGGTCTTTGACCTAGGGGCTGCTGAAAAAGCAGACTGCTGGGCAGGATGGACCACTGGTCTGACCCAGCAGCGGCAATTCTTATGTTCTTATGTACAGTACTTGCTAAGTTTAATGTTTTGAGGTTTCCAGTTCAGTTTTGGTATTTATATTTATATTTCTTTCTTTTTTTTTTTTTTTAATTCAAATGCCTTTATTCATCCAAACTTCATAAAAAGACTGTGACTCAACATGCACATGTTTCAGCCCAAACGGCCTGTCTCAGGAGTCTACGAGTACATACATAGGCAAGAAATACATTAATAACATATATAAAATTTGTATAAAATGTATAATTAGAAAAATGTAATTTTTTAAAAAAATTCTTTATTCATTTTATAACTTACATCAAGTGCACATTAAGTATCAAACAATTATAATACAACATCACTTGAAAAATCTTCATCATACAGCAAGAAAGATTTAACTCCCACCCCCTCCCAAAATCATATATGACTAAAATATACTACCCGAAAATAATATCTTATGCCATTCATATAAATTTTCTTAATGAAAAAACCAACCCCCACCCCCATCCCAAATCCACATGTGTATTAAACTTGGGAAAAGTGTAACTTAATCATTATAATAATTTAATAATGGTCTCCACACATCCTTAAATTTATTATAATAACCTTTTTGAACTGCCAACGCTCTTTCCATTTTATACACATGACAAACTGAATTCCACCAAAAACAACAATTCAGTCTACTACAGTCCTTCCAATTATAAGTTATTTGTTGTATGGCAACTCCTGTTAATATCATCAAAAGCTTGTTATTATTAGCCGATATTTGACATTTAGTTCTCATAGACATGCCAAATAAAATTGTGTCATAAGACAATGCTACATGATTTTCCAACAGGCAATTTATTTGATCCCAAATAGACTCCCAAAAAGCCTTAATAAATGGACAATAATACAATAAATGATCTAAAGTTCCAGCTTCAAGATGACAATACCAACATCTATTAGACTTAGAGCAATTCAATTTTTGTAAATGAACAGGGGTCCAGAGTGCTCTATGCAAAAGGAAAAACTATGTTTGCCTCATAGACACAGACATTGTACATCTCATCCTCCAAGACCAAATACGTGTCCATTGAGATGCATTAATTTGATGCTTAATCTCAATACTCCAAATATCTCTAAGTCCAGTTTTTGGTTTTTTTATTTAAATAGCCAGATATTAATTTATACCACTGTGCGGCGTGATGTCCCAGGAAGTCTGCCTGAAAGCATAAGAAATCTAAACTAAATTGATTATTAAGAGCTTTCCATTCAGGGAACCCTGCCATCTTAATCTTAAAACCGCCTTTTTGGATTCTGGAGTTTAGCCATATATTCTGATAAGTAGATTTTTGAATTGGAAGAGGTGTTAAATTATTAACAAATCGTAAAGTTGTCCATGTATCCATTAATATTCTATTATTTTTTCTTATTCTAGGCATTTTAATACTGAGAAGATGACAAAGTCTAATGGAAAACATGCGCTGCCATTCCAACCATAACCAATCCGGTAGCTTTCCCATGAGTTCTGGGAGGACCCAATGCATACCTTGTCGCATAATATAAGATTGATGGTACGTATAAAAATTTGGAAAATTAACCCCACCCTCCATAATTGGCTTTTGTAAGGTCACTAAGGCAATTCTTGCCCTTTTACCCAGCCAAAAATATTTAATTAACATACTATTCAACTTTTTATAAAAAGACCCCTGAAAAAAATTGGAATCATACCCATTTGATAACAGACAACAGGCAATATCATCATTTTAACAGTTTGGACTCTTCCCCACCAAGACAAGTGCAACTGATTTTTTTTCATATTTATATTTCTAATTTGTGATCCATTGTTCTATATTTGGTGAAGGTCTGTATGTGTTTTGTGTGTGAAGAAGTCATTTAAAGTTGCTTTATACGTATGTGGTAGTAATAGTAGGTGAGGAAATTGGGAGAGGGGCAGGTAGAAGAAGTGCCCTCTCCTTAATTTCTGCCCTGGGCCCCAGTATGTCTAATACTGGCCCTGCCTACTGGACTAGCAGGAATTGTACTGGTAGGCCCAAGGTGGGTAGGGGAATAGAACTAACAAGAAGAGGCACTGGACTTTGTCTTTTGGAACTTTGCTTGTTTTAAACTTTGATACAAACTACAAATAAAGGCTCTATGACCATTCTGTTGGATTTGACATCTCCAGTGCCTCTTGTTAGTTTTGCTTTGCTTCGAGGCTTGGAACCGCCTTTCCTCTTCCCTATACACTTTTGGGTAGAGAAGTAGGCCTTAAGATTAGGGGTGGGGTGGGGGTATTTTATCAGGTGCTTAACTGCATCTTTTACCATGGGAGTCATCAACCTGCGCTACTGGGATTCTGCAGGTTAGTGACTCCCATAATAACCACCGTCTTTGGCACACTATTGATGATATTCATGTCAAAATGATAAAAGAAAAACGCAAACATATATGTTCTGGCTGTCCATTTCTTAACAATACAATGAAGGAATGATAGTCAAAAGGAGAGAGGAGAAAAGAATACAAAAATGCAAGATTTGGATAAAAAGGCCAAACTGGGAAGAGGAAAGAAAGACTCCAAGCTACTTAAATATATTATGTAGTTTCTGTCTCTGTTTACACACCTGATGATTTCAGGGCATAATCTGCTACTTGTACATGATCCTCAGCAATTTTCTTAAGTATGATGCTCAACATTTTTCTAAGTTTCTGTGAATTAAAAAAAGTGAACAAAGGAAAAGATATACAAATAAAGCCACAAATACCAGGCTTCCCAAACCCATTCAGGGGACCCTAGAGCCAGCTGGCTTTTTATGAATATGCATGACATAAATTAGAATATACTATGGCTTTTTTTTTTTTTTTAAGAAAGCTTCCAAAAAGTGGCACAAATGCTTACGATTCTTAATTATTTTAACAACAGTTTTTTCAACTGATAAACTCAGAATTCCCTCCTATGTGTTCTAACCTTTTATGTTTCTCTCTCTTTCCTGTCTAAACATTGTAATTTCCCCCCTATTTGTCCTCACTACTCTTGTATGTTTTCACCCATAACTAATATTTTTTTTATATGTATGTATTTTTGTATGATAATTTTTATCGCATAACAAAAGTTAGTTTATATATTGACACCAATGTTTTATTAGTATTTTTTGTGGCATTGTACATCGCCTAGTAATTTAAAATAGGCGATTCATTAAGAACAAATAAACTTGAACTTGAACAAAGAGGCAGATGGATGTTTATCTCACCAAACAGTTCAAATGGTTGTTTTTGAAACCCTTTTTGTAGACAGATATCTAAGCTGTTTGCTGCAGTGCATCTAAATTTCAAGGGGAAGGGACTGCTGGAGGCACAGTTTGAGTGGGACTAGGGTGCGCTTAGGATTTGGATGTTTTTCTGTGATAAATGGAACATTGTAGATAATCTCCAGGGTGAAGTTTGTACATTTGGGGCTAGACCTGTTTCAGTAATAAATAAGTGCTAAAAGGTACCCAAACTGAACAGATGTTCACTGTAAGGACAAAGGCATGGCCCCCTCACAGTTCCCTACTGGTCACTGACCCCTCTTTCCCATATCAGTATGTATGACCGCTTCAGATCTTAAGGCCAGTTTTATAAGAGCAGCAAGCAGGTCCTTGAAGTCACTTCATGAATGGTGCAGTGGACTATACAGATGAGGACCCAGGTCCTTATCCTACTAACTACTACACTTGTGGTTAAATGTGAACCTTCAAAAACCTGCTGAACCTGCATATAGGTGATATCTGCAGGCATAAGGGTTATTGTAGTTTACAGTTGGGTTTTGGAGGGCTTACTACACAAAATAAGGAGGTTATGGTTAGATGTATGCCTGGGAATTTTTATGTGAAGTTCACTGCAATGTTCCCTAGGGGGCTCCACTGCTCTTCTGGGATGCCTATGTGGCCAGTCTACTAAAAGTGCAGGCCCTCTCTTATATCTCAATGGCTTGTTTAGTGTATTTTTGGGACTTTTTTTTACTTAAAAATAGTTCAAAAAGATAGCCATTCTTAGCACAAACACATCTATGAAATGGCCATTTTTTTGAAATAACAAGATAGATGCTTTATTGTTTTTATAGCTTTTTGGAAGTGTCCTACAACACGTCCAAAATCAGATTTAGATATCATACTGAAAATGCCCCTCCACATCTCCAGCTTGATCAAATGTATCTCATGTGTCATCATAATGGATTTCATGCAAATTTGACCTATTTGGGAAACTCTACATAAATAGCATGTTCTGCCCAGGTCCAGTTGGTGAAACATCAAGGTCAGTTTTAAGATTCAATTTCAGAGCTGAATATATTCAGTCCCCATTTTACAAACATCTGACTTACGTCGGACTCATGCTTAAGAACAGGAGTCCTCGTTCTACTTTTGGTATTCCAACATGCCCCTCTTCCTCCCGAATCCCAACATACCCCTCTCCCTCCCGAGTCCCAATACGTCCATCTCCCTCCCGAGTTCCAGCATGCCCCTCTTCCTCCCGAGTCCCAGCGTGCCCCTCTCCCGAGTCCCAGCGTGCTTCTTTTTCTCCCTCTCTCCCTCCATTCTGTGACCCAAGTATTTGCCTCCCTGCCGTGGGTGTTTAACTTCTTCTGGCCAGCTTCCTTTTTCCAGCTGCAGTTGTTTCTCTGCACAAAGCTATGGGCAGCTGATCCTAAGCACATCCTGCATCTGAGCCGAAAGTCTTCCCTCTGACATCAGAGGGAAGGCTTCCAGGTCAGCCGGGGGACATGCATAAGAGCTGTTACCTGCAGCTTTGTAAAATGACTCCTGCTGGTAGGAGGAGAGAGCCAGCCAGAGGAAGATAAACACCTATGAGAAGGCAGCACATTCTTGGGGCACAGAATAGAGGGAAAGAGAGAGAGAGAGAGGGAGAGAGAGAGAGAGAAAGAGAGAGAGAGAGAAGGGTGCGTTGGGACACCAGGAGGGAGAGGGGTGCATTGAGACTCGGGAGGGAGCACAAACTTCAGACAAAGGATGGAAAGAAGGGGGAGGGGGCATGAACTTGGGACACAGAATGGAGGAAGAGAGGGGAGTATGAGCCATGGAATGGAAGAATGGAGGCAGTGGGGTAAAGAGATGCTGAGGTGGGGAGGGAATTAAAAGGGAGAATTGGGTGTCTGAGTGAGAGGGAAAGAGAGATGGTGCACATGGGGAGATGAAGAAAGAGGAGAATTGTTGGACATACGGAGGGAGAGAGAATTATTGGACATGGTGGTGGGAGAAGAATGAGGTAGAGATGCATGGGGATTCACATAGTTCCTTTAACATGGAACTCTCTTTGGTCTTCTGTCTCAAGAAATTCCTAGAAATATAAAATCTCTTTTACATCATTGCAAGGATTAAAGTCTGTTGGCAATATTTCACGGTCTTTCTCATATATGTTCACAATGATCTGGAATGAAATCCCTTGTTGTATCAGAATGCTTTTTTTTTTCTCTTCAGATTTTTTGTAAATTGATGAAAACGATGTTATTCCAACAGTTTTTGGGTAATAGTGTTAAGGAGTGTTAATAATTATTTTTCTTCCTTAGCAATTCCTATGTTTAGTTCTGTTAATTGATTCCCTGTATATCGAATTTTATGTAAACCGAGTCGAGCTCCTTATTTCAGAAGATGACACGGTATATAAATCTAACGTTTAAATTAGATTAGAGAGATGAGAGGAAGTATTGTTGGATGTGGTGATGGAGATGGATCAGTGGGATGGATGTAAAGGGATGCAAGAAGGACCTCAAGGAGGTGGAGAAGGTGGAAAGAATACTAGGATCCGAGTTACATACAAATTCAACTTAAGAATGATTTTAAAAATGGAACCCTTGATCCAAGATGGCCGCACACTATGTTGGCTGAGCTACACGTCCTTGAAAGCTGCCTCAAAAACTAGAGTTTCCGCTACCTTATTACCTGAATTATTGGCAATGCCGAAGAGGAGAGGAAAAAAAGTGGCTGGAGCCTCGTGGCGCTCCGGAACGGCTGCTCTTTGTAACATTGAGGAGCTGATGAGGAGAATGCAGGGCATATCATTGCCGTTGGTGATTTCCCCGGATGAGACATTCCGAGGAGGCGAGACAGAAGCGATCTCTATGGGATTAGAAACATCGTTGAGTCTCGACTTTAGAGCACCTCCCCCACATCCTCAATCTACCAGCTCCCCATGGGTGGAGGTGCTTCTGGAGGTCGGAGTTCATCTCCCCTCAGAGGCCAAAGAGATCGAGAAGAGGAGTGTGGCCACAGACTCTCTGCTTTTGCACAGGAGTCTGAATATGGAAACTAATGATATAACAACAACTGCTCAGGAGGACGATCGACAGGGAACGCTGCCAGAGGGTGAGCAAACTAATTTAAACTCACATTTGCTTCAAATTGAAAACCCCCAGGAGGGGTTAGACGTGATAGACGTGCTGCAGGGGCCCTGGGATGGTGGGGGAGGGGAAGGAGGTCTATATGCTACTTAGTGACCACGTACCAGACATTACTATTATAACGACTCAACGGTATGTTTCGAGTAAGGATGATAAAATAATGGTATTTTCCATAGGTGGTTGGACTTGTGGCTCATGGTGTCTTATTTATTTATTTATTTACTGGGATTTTTGAACCACCTTGAAGAGATTCACCCAAGGTGGTGTACATAGGGTTACCAGTAGTCCGGATTTCCCCGGACATGTCCTCATTTTGAGGACATGTCCGGGGGCCAGACGGCTTTTCAAAGCCCGGCACTTTCTTATCGGATCTTTCTTATCGGATTTCTTATCGGATCTTGTAGCAAATTTGGTAAGATCCATAAACCCCCAGCTACAGCAGCTGGAAGGGAAACTTAAGGGCCAAGAAAATGAGATAAAGAATTTGAAGATTGAAGTAAATAATAATAAATAATAATAATAACAGTTTATATACGCAGGACCGTAAAGTTCTATGCAGTTTGCAATGGTAAAAAATGCTACAAATTATGTAAAACTAACAAAGTAAAAGCTAGTGATTAACAGCTCTAGAGATCCGTTATTGTGGAATAAGATTGTACAAATAAGCTACCTAAGTACTTCAGGAACAGATATGTTTTTAGATGTCTTCTAGTTTCAAGTTTCAAGTTTATTAAAATATTTGATTGAACGCTTTTCAGGATACAAAGCGTTTTACAAAGAAATAAAATTGGATATATTAAAATTACAAATACATCGTAAATAAAAATTGTTACTTAAAAAATTAAAAGACGAACTGGGGTAACAAACACATGGAACAGTAGGAAAGGAGGGAAAAGAAAAAATACAATAAAAAAATAAAAAAAAAACAAGATGAGTTAATCAGGTTGGGTTAGAACATAAGGATAATGTGAGAAAAGGATTTACAATCTTGAAAATCTAAGAGAAATTCCCCATAAGTATTAGTGAGCATAAGTAATAGTTCCAGATCTTTACCCTATAATGCTTATGAGAAAAGATATGAGAAAAGATGTTGATGTTTTTTAAATTTACATCCTCTAACCGGTGGAGAAACAAAATTCAAGTGTGAGCTTCACTTATGTCTATTGGTTGAGAAAGAAAAAAGGTCAGTTATATATTTAGGGGCTAAACCAAATAGTATCTTAAAGCAAAAACATCCAAACTTAAACTTTACACGCACCTCCATCAGCAACCAGTGCAGAAGTCGGTAGGAAGGTGTTACATGATCAAATTTCTTTAACCCAAAAATTAGCCTGACTGCCGCATTTTGCATCAATTGTAATCGCTGCATATTCTTCTGGGAAATTGCTAAATAGGCAATATTACAGTAATCAAGTTGACTTAGTATAAGGGATTGTACCAAAATTCTAAATGATGAAACATCAAAGTATGCTCTAATGGACCAAAGCTTCCAGAGAGTAAAAAAAACCCTTTCTAACCAAAGAGTCCACCAGAGAGGGCTCTAAAACTTCTTTACAGACTGACTATTCACCAAGAGTTAAAGACCTCAAAGCAAATTAGTGAAGCACTAATCAAGGACAATACAAATTTAAGAAGGAAAGTGGAAGCATTAGAGAACTTCTCCCAAAATAACAATCTTAGACTGATTAATTTCTCTAGGGCTTCAATGGTAGCACCTAGAGAAATGTTGAAACGCTATATGTTAGAAGTGTTGGAGGTTCCTGAGGAATCAGTACCCCACTCACACAGGTTTATTATCTTCCAAATAAGGCACAAGACCGACAACAACAAGAATTGGAACATGATCAATATATCTAATCTGTTGGAACTATCTGATAAAGAATTGGTGACCCCTGCAACCTTACTTCTAACAGTAGCTCTCGCACCAGATAAAAACTGGTTGCTGAGCCTTTTCTTTAAGAATAAGCAAAAATAATTCTTAGGTCTCAGAATACAGATGTTCCCAGATTTGGCTAAAGATACACAGAGAAGGAGACGTGAATTCTTGTTAATGAAACCTAGTTTTGCAGCTCTCGGGGTGACTTTTTTCTTACGCCACCCATGCAAATGTGTAATACATTATCGACAGCAAAAATGTCTTCTTTGAGCCCTTCCAACTGTCAACATTCCTGTCAACGTCACACTTAGAGAAAGATGAGATCTGAGTGCAATGTTAAAGGAATAGGATGCCCTAGTCTCAACCAACTAGCTTGTTGCTTTATGTAGTTTTCTGTAATTACTCACTTTATTATCCACATTGGATCCTGTTTGAGGACTTGAGTTGAAATTTAAGCTTACATTTGATTTCTTCTAGTATGTAATCTTCATTTTTATTTTCTTCTTTGCTTCAATTTCCTTTCTGTACAAGTTATGCTTGATTCATAATGAAAATTAATATATATATATATATATATTTTTTTTTTTATAAACCCCAGAACCCATTGTTAACCTGGGGATTGTCTGTATGCTCCAATAGAGGAACTGAGGAGTATGCTGTAGAATGCAGTAGGAAGATGGGTAGAAGACAAGAAGAACAAGCTACACATTTTTACCTGTTTGGAAATCATTTCAGCAGCCTGAGCATTCTGCATTTTAATTTCAATAGTCTGAATGACAAAGTCCTTGATATTATTTTCTACAGTTGCAATGTCTTCCTTCAATTTCACCAGTTGTTGTAGCAGGAGTTGGATTTCACCGAGAAGAAATGTCAATTCTTCGGAGTTCCTTGCCAGAAGTAAAAGTAAAATGAGAAGAGATGCAAGAAGAAAATACTTTGGACTCCTTTTACTAAAGAGTTCCAAGATTTATTCCTATAGCATTTCCTAGCAAATAATACACAATAAGGGGATAATTTGATAGTTGGGCATCTCATTGGTGTATATTCTATAAAGGGATGTATAGTATCCATCAGATTTTGTACTGGTTCCTAAAAGTTAGGTGTGCAATTTTGGGTGCAGATCACACATCTGTACACAATTTAATTGGCTAATTAGGTGAGATCAATCAATTATTGGCATAAACAAATACTAATTGACAATCAGTAGTTATATATAGATCTGTCCTACATCCCTGTATACACCTATCTTTTCTCGTGTGCAACCCCAATGGGAGTGCGGCCAAGTGATAGGCAGGGGTAGGTTAGGACATTTCCAGGAATTAGGTACAGAGTAAGACAATACTGTAATTTCTGTGCCTGCCATTAGTCGGGTGTGAGCATTTTTATACCAGTCTTTGTCAAATGTCAATGCTTGCGCCCAAAGCTAGGTGTGAAAATGCATGCTAAGCTTGTATTCTATAAAGGCAGTTGCCTGTGGAATGACTTTTATTGAATATTAGCTTAGCGCAGATCAACCCAGTGCCTAACTTTGGCTATATAGAATGTCTCCTCCTAGACACCTACTTTTCTTTACAGAAACCATGTGTATATGTGTGTATGTACTTACAGTAGGTGCAAACACTTATGCCAGCTTTAGAACTAGTGTATAGTAAATACATGTGCCTATGTTTCAGAGATACATATGTAACATAGTAACATAGTAGATGACATCAGATAAAGACCCGAATGGTCCATCCAGTCTGCCTAACCTGATTCAATATAAATTTTTTAAATTTTTTCTTCTTAGCTATTTCTGAGCAAGAATCCAAAGCTCTACTGGTACTGTGCTTGGGATCCAACTGCTGAAATCTCCGTCAAAACCTACTGCAGCCCATCTACACCCTCCCAGCCATTGAAGCCCTCTCCAGCCCATCCTCCCAGCCATTGAAGCCCTCTCCAGCCCATCCTCCCCCAGCCATATACAGACACAGACTGTGCAAGTCTGCCCAGTACTGGCCTTAGTTCAACATTTAATATTATTTTCTGATTCTAGATTAGCTCATGCTAATTGTTAGCACTTTATAATGTGGCAACGCCCATTGATGAATTCTCTCCTAAATCAATCAAAAAGCAAATAAACTAATAATTATCTTTCAGCACTGTCGTTACATGTGTCATTTTGTACCCACCTATGAGCTGCCCAGACTCTGTCCATGTGAAGACTCACCTGCAAAGTGCATGCTATCAGACATATCCATTTAGTTATAGAATATTATAGAAGCGCATATCTGGCATGTTTGTGCATATATTAAGATTCCAACCATTGATGTTGTAGCTAGCACATAAATATTACGCCTCTGCTTCATAGAATTACCTCCTAAGTGCAAAGACTGTGTGATAACTGATGGTGGTGTGCCCAGCATGTCATCTGTAGTTATCTCACTGAAACTTACTTTACCACTCATTAAGACTGTTCACAATTAGCATGGGTGAACTTAATGCCTCATCTTTAATGTACAGCGCTGCATGTGTCTGATAGCACTATAGATACTAAGGGCTCCTTTTACTAAGGTGCGCTAGCGTTTTTAGCGCGCACTAACCCCTGTGCTACACGAAAAATACTAATGCAAGCTCTATGGAGGCATTAGCATATAGCGCGCGGGGCATTCAACAAGGTCCCACATGAACAACTACTTCGAAAAATTGCAAGCCATGGAATCGAGGGTGATATACTCACATGGATTAAAAACTGGTTGGCGGATAGGAAACAGAGAGTGGGGGTAAATGGACAATACTCGGATTGGAAAAGGGTCATGAGTGGAGTGCCGCAGGGTTCGGTGCTTGCACTCGTGCTCTTCAACATATTTTTTTTTTTTTTTTTTTTTTAATTCTTTATTCATTTTTACACTTTCAATAAGTGAAAACAGTAAAGAATACATTTTATACGTAAAACAACACTTAATATCCTTACATGACTTATAAAGAGTTATAACCCTCCTTCCTACCCCACATTATCCATCAAATTATAATAATAATAATAATTTATTTCTTATATACCGCTATACCGTGAAGTTCGAAGCAAAGTTATCATAGTTTATGATAAGTGCTCTATATCAAATATATCTTATCCACATATTAAACATTTATAAACCTTAAGAAACTGTTACATAATCCTTAAATTGGTACGACGAGCGAGGTGATTAAATTTGCGAATGATACAAAGTTATTCAGCGTAATGAAGACACAGAAGGATTGCAAAGACCTGCAATGTGACATAAACACACTCAAGGAATGGGCTGTGACATGGCAAATGAGGTTTAACGTGGATAAGTGTAAGGTGATGCATGTCAGCAACAAAAATCTTATACACTAATACAGGATGTCCGGTGCAGTACTCGGAGAGACCCCCCAGGAAAGAGACTTGGGAGTGCTGGTAGACAAGTCAATGAAACCATCCGCGCAATGCATGGCGACAGCAAAAAGGGTGAACAGAATGCTAGGAATTATTAGGAAGGGGATCACAAACAGATCGGAGAAGGTTATCATGCCACTGTACCGGGCCATGGTACGCCCCCCCACCTGGAATACTGTGTCCAGCACTGGTCGCTGTACATGAAGGGTCCAGAGAAGAGCAACTAAAATGGTTAAGGGGTTGGAGGAGCTGCCGTACACTGAGAGATTAGAGATTAGAGAAACTGGGCTTCTTCTCCCTTGAAAAGAGGAGACTGAGAGGGGACATGATCGAAACATTCAAGATAATGAAGGGAATAGACTTAGTAGATAAAGACAGGTTGGCCACCCTCTCCAAGGTAGAGAGAATGAGAGGGCACTCTCTAAAGCTGAAAGGGGACGTAAGGAAGTTCTTCTTCACCCAGAGAGTGGTATAAATATGGAATGCTCTTCCAGAGGCTGTTATAGGGGAAAACACCCTCCAGGGATTCAAGACAAAGTTAGACAAGTTTCTGCTGAACCAGAACATACCCAGGTAAGGGTAGATTCAATTAGGGCACTGGTCTTTGATCTAAGGGTCACCGTGGGAGCGGACTGCTGGGCACAATGTACCATTGGTCTGACCCAGCAGCGGCAATTCTTATGTGGTTTGAACCCACAACACCAGTGTGCTCTGAGGCTGTAGTTTTAACCACTGCGCCAAACTCTCCATGTGCTATTTTTGCTATTAGTGCTTGGCCATTAAAACAAATTAGTGCATGAGTCATTGTTGTTGTTAGGTGCCATCAACTTGTGCTTGAGTACTAGCGACTTGATGAATTGCAGATCTAGAAAGAAATCTATTTTGTACTAGGCTGGAAAGGTCCTCCAGTGTCATACCCATTGTTGTTTTCAACATATCCAGCCATCTAATTGCAGGTCGCCCTCTTCGCCTGGTGTCTTTGATCTTCCCAAACATGATGTCCTTCTCCAGTGATCTCTCTCTTCTGTTGGTGTGATCAAAATAAGACAGTCATAATGTCATCACTTGGGCTTCGAGTGACATAGCCGGTTTGATTTCATCCATAATCGATTAGTTAGTTCTTCTGGCGTCACGTCATGCCTAAAATCCTTCTCTAGCACCAAAGCTCAAATGAATCAATCTTTGTCTTGTTTCTGTAGTGTCCAGCTTTCACATCCTTAACTGACCACTGAGAAAATGAATGTGTGGACAAGTCTGCTCTTCGTTTGGAGTGTTATCTCCTTGCCTTTGAATACTTTGTTGAGAGCCTTCATTGAAGAGCAACCAAGTGCTAATCTGCAGAGTATTTCCTCCCTGCTAGCTGCTTCATTGTTTACAAAAGAGCCCAGGAGATTGAAATCTATTATAACTTCTATTCTATCGCCTTCAAGCTCAAAATCTTAATCATTTTCTGTGTTCATGATCTTCGTTTTGTTTATGTTCAGTTCTAATCCATGTTACGACTTTCAGTGTGTGGGTTGTATGCCCCATAATACACCATTTTTTGCTGCTCACGAAAGCTTATTACAGCTTTGTTAAAAAGGCCCCATAGTGAGGAGAAAGCAAGGGAAACTGAGATAGCAAACATGAGAAGAAGAGAACAGACACACCGGAAATAGTCAGTCACTGCATATGAAAAAGAAGGCAAAGTTTGAGTGATAAAACCGAAAAGAGAAAAAAGATTTTGCCTTACTTTTCAGTCTCAAGCTCTCTTTGAAAATTAAATGGCATCATTAAGTTTGATGACATAATCCAATACCCTGTAGGAGACAAAAATGAGAGAAATCTAACATAATGCAAGGGTGCTCCTGCAAAACAGGATAATACAGTTTCAGATGCAGTTGGTGAGGCTTTCAGTTGCATGATATGAAGTTACTGTAGTTTAAAGAAAGTTTAATTAAAGATAAGAGATAATTATTGTAATTTCTTTCCTATTTATCCTCACAATTCAAGTATGTCTCTATACCCTAACTAACATTTTAATACACGTTTGTAATTAAGTATGTTTACTATTTACAAAATTTACTTTATATTGTCACTAATATTTAATTTGTATGTATTAAGGTATCAATCTGTATGTATTAAGGCTTTGTACATCGCTTAGTGATTTAAAATAGGCGATTCATTAAGAATAATTAAACTTGAACTTGAACTTGGACAGAATAATTGGACTATGATTCAGGATAATTTGAGTGAAAACCTGAAAACATTATTCTATTGAAGGGGAAGTCAAAAAATGTATCTAAGAAATAAAACAACAACTTGATTCAGACTCTTGATATTGGCAAATCCTAATCAAAGTTTGAGCAGAATTCACTCTAAATCAAGAAGCAGATTCAATGGGGATTCCTGAAAATTGCTGAATCTTTGACAAATCTACAATGGGATTGGACCACATTTTCTCCAGATTTGCTTTGGAAAATAGCTAATTTTTCCTGAGTTTCTGAAACAAATAAACAAAAATATTCATAGAACTCAAAAGAGGCTATAATTCATCTGGTCTGAATATGACTTTCAGGTGGAGATGCTCAAAGGTTTGCTGTGGAAGGAAGGCAGACATAGCCTGCAAATACCAAATACAGATTCACTTCTTCACAGATGACATCCAACCTGAGACACCCAGATCACAAAACTAAACTGCCTTTCAGAAATCAAAAACTGGATGTCTTGTCAACAAATTATAACTAAACGCCTCCAAAATGGAACTCCTTTGGATCCACAAAGAACACTGCAACCGCACCCATCCCTCACTGCACTTGGACTCGACTACCATAACTATGACAAATAGTAACCTGTAAACTGTATATTATATACTGTGTATTGGTATTAGACCCCTAGTATGAATTGAGTTATATCGTTAACCTGTACTGTAATTATGGTATAACTGCTTGCCCTGTATCGGTAGCATGGAATATTGCTAATCCTTGGGTTCTGGCCAAGTACTGGACCATTGGTCTGACCCAGTAAGGCTATTCTTATGTTCTTAACTGTATATTATGTATGTTTAACCTATAACCCGTTCTGAGCCCTTTGGGGAAAACGGGATAGAAAATTAATGAATTAAATAAATAAATTAAAAATATATACATATTTATTTATTTATATATATGACGGGGTGCTGAAAGGTTCTCAGCCCAACCGACGAACTTCCTAAATTCTGAGTGTTATTTGCCACTGTAGCTGAAAACAGTGTAATCTTATTTTGTTAATTGTTACAAAATTCTCTGTTTTGACATTGTTTGAGATCATTGATTGAACCATATCCACATCATTCTCTTCTTGGTTGGGCTGAGACCTTTTCAGCATCCTCTTGTGTGTGTGTATATATAAAAATGACATTCACTTTGAATGTTACACTCACCAAAAAGAAGCAGCATTAGGACTACTGAGGTTCCAATCATGACCTTTATCAGTCTGTAAGAGAACAGGGAGATTGAAAATTCAAAGTGTCAAAGGCAGTAGCCCTAGAGTTTTGTCTGAACAATCCATATTAAACTCATTAAAAAAAAATAAATCTTAAAACATACTATTGAATGCATGCATCTCATTATCTATAGATATAAAATCGGAGGTATGTATGTATGTGCCGCGATCACGCAAAAACGGCTTGACCGATTTGAACGAAACTTGGTATGCAGATCCCTCACTACCTGAGGTGATATGTTCTGGGGGTCTCTTCACCCAAGAATTTATATGTTCTTGCTCCTGGAGGTGAAACTAAAAATGTTGTTTATAATCAAGTTTTGCGTTAGTTGTATTGTATTCATTTTGTCAAATATTTCACATTATAATTTGAATATTGTACTTTTTATAAAGCTGTAAAAAAATAATTTCATTCACCACTATAAAGTATCTTTATTTGAATCCATTTACAGTGTTATTGCTCTAATTAAATACACGTGCAACGCCGGGGCTTCAGCTAGTATATGAATAATGTTGTTTATGTAGATACTGTAATGCATTTTTGTTAAATTTTGGAAAATTAATAAAGATTTAAACAAAAAAAAATGTAGAATAAGTAGTTCTACTCCAGCTTTACTCAGATCACATGGGTGTTAGGGCTTTTCTAGAAAGCTCTCTGTATGTCATCATGGCTCAAACTACCCTCCTAATGACTTTTACTTTAGAGTCAGATCATAACTTAGTATTGTGTTTATATTTCCATTGTATACATGAACAGTTTCTGGGCTCATTTGTATATATTTTTTCTTATTTTGTCTTCAGTGAATCAAAAGCACTAGAAAGACTTCCTGGCCTTATGACCAAGGGTCTTGGCGTTTCTTATGAAATTTCTTGCATATTACTTATATTTTCTTTGAGCCTTAATAACTGTTGGATTTTCTTACTGTATGAGAAGGTATTCAGACACTGGCATTTGGCCCTTTTTTTAGGATGAGAATGTTGTTTGACTGTCTTGCATCCATTTCTTATGGTTTTTGCCATGATGCTTGTGGTTTGACAGAAGGATTTGTTTTCTTCTAATTTGATAGAATATTTTTTATTCTCTTTTTTGCATATTACAGATTTCCTCTTTTCAAGTGTGATATGCTTGATAATAATTCGAGCAATTCTTTTTTTTTTTTTTTAAACCCCAGTATGGCTGGTTATTTTAGAAAATTCTTAATGACTCTACACTGTGTTCTGATATCCCTGAGATAAAAACTAATCTACTACAAACTGAATCTTTTTTTTCTTTATAAGTAATATCAAGCCTGTATTATAGGTATTAAAAATATTGAGGCCACAGAATCATATGAGCTACATGTGTAAGGGGATAATAAATTCTTATCAGTAGCAGCTTCAGAAACATATTCAATCTTCGCTAGTTGTAATGTGATAGTGGAAGTATTACTGCAAATAATCTGTTCTAAGATTAAGTGGGAAGTGATTCTTTTTTTTAATTAATTTCTTTATTCAGTTTTGCATATTACAACAAGTGTATCAGAAAAATTCATATAATCTTATAAATACACACTTGATTTTCTTCATGAACACTTTAAAATTAAAATTGATTTAATATGTGTATCTTCACTTGATGTAAGAGATAAAAATGAATAAAGAGTTATTAAAAAAATATATAAATAAATATTATGTAATACATTTAATAAATATGACAAATGTAAATAAAATAGAAAAAACCCCAATCCCTCCCTACCTATTTCAGAAAATCTAACCTAATACATCAAAATGTATTAATTAATTCATACATATTATGAGATAATTAAAATAATACCCACCCCCATCCCCACTTAACAAATATCAAATACAAGTGGGAAGTGATTCAATGTGAGAGTATAAAAACCTTGTGCTGAGTGATGCATTTTGAACTTCTTTATCCAACCTTCCTTGGAGGTTCCAGAAGTCAAGACAAGTAGTTAGGCTCTGAAGAAAGGGTCTTGAGAGCCACGTGTTTTAAGGACAAGAATAAAAAGTGGCACCAGTAATAAGTCGCATCAACAGCAACCTGTTCCTACTGAAGGACAAATATTGAATATTACTGAGATATTGGAGAAGTCAGACCAAGAAGTGGTAACATCTGCAACATTAGTAGCTACTTTAGCTCTTTCTATAGATAAATCTTGGTTATTGAGACTATTCTTTAATAATAAACAGAAGGAATTTCTTGATTGTAAAATTCTAATGTTCCTTGATGTTTCAAGGGAAACTCAAAAATGTAGACATGATTTTCTTCTTTTGAAACTGGGGATCACCTCGTTGGGGGGCTACCTTTTATCTAAGACATCCTTGTAAGTGCATTGTCCATTATCATTCCATTAAATATGTATTCTTTGAGCCTCAACATTTGATTAATTTTCTGGCTATGTCCCCTCTGGACAAGGAGAAAATTCAACTTGAGCTCTAAAGAAAATAGTAACTCTCAACCCGATCTAAAGGCACAATTTTACTTCTTTTGGTTGTTTTCTTGTTTTTTCTCGCAAATTAATTCTTGGATCTAAAGAGGACTTGAGCTAATTTCACCATAATAGTTTTTCTTGTAAACTACTTAATTTGTTAAGTATGGATTTATATGATTGTAATATGTTTGGTTAAATTTGCTTTCCGTATAAGTTTTACTTGATATTACAATGAAATCAATAAAATACTTAAATATATAAAAAAAATGGCAACTGTTTTTAGTGTCTATCTCTGAACAAGTCCCAGGAGATGGATTGAAGAACCTAAGGTTTGGGGAGTGATGCAAGGAGTCCACTAGGGAGATAAGGAATGGATAGGGGAGTCAATGAGGAGATGGTTATTAGAAGTATGGGTATGAAACCAGATTATTACAGGGTCCCCAAGGAGAAGAAAAACCTTTCCATTCTGTGTGCAAGAGAATTCAGAAATCTATAGACTGCGCTTTCAACTATCTGAGCAGAAGTCTGTTTTTGCTGTTGTGCTGGTTTTGAAGAAACTGTTTTTTGAGACTGTGTTTTACCTTCCATTCTTGATACAAGAATGAAGAAGTAACATAGTAAATGATGGCAGATAAAGACCTGAACGGTCTATCCAGTCTGCCCATTAGTTATACCCATTAAAATACATGGTTAAATTAACTTGTCTCTTGCTCCTAAGTCTTCTTCCCCGCAACCTCAAATTATGCCCTCTAGTTTTACCATTTTTTCTTCTCTGGAAAACATTTGGTTCTATATTAATACCTTTCAAGTATTTAAACATCTGTATCATATCTCCCCTGTCCCTCCTCTCCTCCAGAGTATACATCTTTAGATCTTCCAGCCTCTTCTCATACTTTTTTTGGTTGAAACCCGTTACCATTTTCGTTGCCTTCCTCTGGACTGCTTCTTTTTATATCCTTCACCAGATACGGCCTCCAAAACTGAATACAATACTCCAAGTGCAGCCTCACCAATGACCTATACAGGGACATCAACACCTCCCTTCTTCTGCTGGTTATTCCTTGAAAGCTCCCCTCCCCCTCCTGCCCAACTTATCATGGTCCCTGGGGATAGGGGAGTAGAGTGCCAGCACCTGCCCTTCACAGTAGATGAGGGTTGCATTTGAATGAAATTTGATAGACAATTTAGGAAAGTGAGGCAACACTTATGTGGACAGAAAGATATACAAACCGGAGGATTTTCAAAGGCCTGTTTCCATGGAGGAAACCAAGTTAATTAGGTTAAAAAGAAATCCTATCTCACATCTGTTAGCATTCTTACATTGCTCTCAATGTTTTCTCAGAATTGCTGGGGACATTGTTCTATTTTGCCCCATCATGAAGAATGATTTCTTCTTCTCTTAACCTTATTTGACAAAGAGGGGCACGTCCAAAGTTGGAGGCAGAGAAACGACCATTTTCAAAACTGGCAATACCACAAGATGTCCAAGTTTAGGGTTTTTTTGGGGGGTCCACTAGGATGTCCAACCATTGTTTGCCATTTTTGACCACAAAAATGTCCGTGACCACTAAGGGATAGTGGTAGGGGGGGGGGGAGGCGGTGTCATAACTTAATCTTTCCAGTGGTCATCTGGCCAGTTAGGGTATCTTTTTGGCACATAGACACTTTTAAAGCAGGTCTAACTCATAACATCTAAGTTCCATCCAGGATGTCATCAGAAAGGTTTGATTATTACCACAAGATGTCCAAGTCTATGCATATCCAAAGCACACCTAGAACATGCCTCCAACATGCCTCCATTTAGTTTTGGATGCACAGAGGATGTCTCGCAAGATGTCTTGAAAGACGGTGTTGAAAATCAGCACTTGGATGACCTGGCGATTAGGATATCCAAGTGCTAATTTATGCCATATTTTGGACATCTTAGTGTTATGAACATGCCCCTAATAGTGTAATGTTACCCATGTTCCTTTTGTTCTATTCTGGAGAACTTACTGTACATGAAATGCCTTTTAATGGCAATTGTATTTTGCATATATTGGTAACATACTTTCACACTACCCAGAGGAAGAGTCCATCACAAACTTACTTCTTCATTATGGCCGTGATATGAGCTAAGATGTCCCTGATGCCAAATATGTGGAATGTTGACATGTGATCTAAAATAACAACACCAGAATAAATTTAAAGGTTAGCTTAAATTAAAATGAGAACTTCCTTGTAAAGAGGAGATAATTTTATCCTCAGATTGAATCACATTGAAACAACAGAAGTGCTACAGAATACAATAATGAAATATACTGCAGGTGTTTGCTTTGGAATAAGTCACAATGAATATAAGGCTTCTAAATATGCACTAGATTTATGCACTGCCACAATACTTGAACACACTAGTGCAGTGATAAAAGGTCACACACCTTGCACTATATCTTGCTACATCTCAGTATAATCCTTTCTGCTGCACCTCAGCAGTTCACATTACTATCACATCTCTTTAATACATATACCCATTACAGTTGCTCCAACTCGTATACATTTACATAAACACACACCTCTTTACCATGCCACAACTTTCATACACTCCCTGCTACTGTTTAAAGTCCTTCATACATACCTCTACAGCTGCTATTACTCTATAGCAGCTGTTCTCAACCCAATCTTTGGTATATATCTAACTAGTCAGGTTTTCAGAATATCCACATGAATATGAATGAGATAGATTTGCAAAGAATGGAGATAGAGCATGCAAATTGATCTCATGCATATTCATTGTGGATATCCTAGAAACCTGACTGGTTAGGTGTATCCGAAGCATTGGGTTGAGAACTCCTGCTCTATAGTTTCCATCTCTGCTACCATAGACCCTCCACACTAACCTACCAATGCCATACCAGCTCCTATAAATATCCCTTTGCCACAGCCACTACCCTACCTCTATTGCTCCAACTTCTCCAGATATCTGCAGTGTCTCTGTCTCACATCCTGCATATACCCTTTCCTTCCAGTAGCACTCCACAGATTTTCTACCACTGATGTTCCAGCTTTCACAAACCCTCAACAACTTCTGTATTTCTTTCTCTAGCTCTGCCAGCTCCACCGTCATCATACCTGTTATTCCACACATCTCTGCTACCACTAGTGCTATTCCATGTATCACCCCACTCCTTCAAAATCTAAAATGTGACGCCTCTCTGGTGAGAACTTTGATTTTCAACTTTCTTCTATTATTTTACCATCTATCTTTAAAATTTCCTTTTTTTTTTTTTTTTTTTTTTTACAAGGTAGCATGTTTAAGCAGCTCTTGATACTCACAAGCGAAGAATTAAAAAAATAAAAAATGTTATAAAAAAATATTAATATAGAACAATAGAAAAGTAGGGGATAGGGTGGAACTTGAGCCAGTGATGTGAATAGGAGCCAGTGAACATTTTGTTCACAAAAGAACCTGTCTTCATTGTTGTGTATATCTTCATGTGCGGTCTCTTTTGAGTTTCAATGGATGCTTCATATATCGAGGGAAGTATGGCTGCGCTGTCATGTCTGATCTGAATGTCTTAATCGGATTTGATCACTGAGAAACACTCTTCATTCAATTATCGGTGCCCTTTCTCCCTTTCCCCTTGCCTTGGGTTGAGCTTGTTCGTGTCATTTCTCTCTAAATGCATGAACAAATTCTCTTCCCTCATTCCCAGGACTCAGTCTGAGAACTGTATGACAGGTCTTGCCTATTTTAAAGGGGAGGGAGGGTAGATAAGTGTGGATTTCAGTAACCTTAATTTAAGATGTTAAGCTTTATACAACGGACATGACGCTCCAAACACAGGAACGGGTGAATACCTGCATGACACGCTGCAAAGGATGGACTTTGGCAGGGGTAGTAGAAAATGGATGTGTACATAGAAGTTGTGGAAATAACTGGCATTCATATAGTTCTCAATAACGGTAGCCTCCTTGATGCTCCTGGAAGTCCTGTGATTTTGTTCTGCAACAGTAGATGATGCTACCTAGCTTAGGTAACGAGATTGAGATGATCTCCGGTAGTGCTACTTCAGCCAAAAAAGGGCCTATTAAATTTGAGTGCTAATGTTTTGGGCCGGGGATCCTAGTTTATAGGGAACCAAAAGAGGAGAATGGCTTCTCTGAATAAAAAAAATATTATTGCAGGAGCCCCTATTTAGGCTTGTCTTTCATTATTTAACGTTTACTTATATAAGATGGAAGAATATGGAAACTGAAATGTTTCCTGGACTTTGTCTGTCATTGATATGTAGAATATTGTTAACACAAGAGTTATATTTAATGCCGTTATGTAAGCGGCTTGTCTCTCTTTTCTTCAACAATTGCCTATAAGGATAGCAGGAGTGGAGATTGGGGATTTATGTTTGGAATCATCTGCATAAAACTATAGATTTGAGTTTCTAGCCACTTAGAGTAATTGCACAGAGGGAAATGGATATCATCCTTTATGAGTATAGTATAAGTTAATGAATATAAGAATGAATAAAGTATTATTAATTTAAGATATATGTTTTAAAAGGCAATTGTAAAATGGATATTATATAATTCAGTTTAATTTTATCTGTACAAGTCATATAGGAATTATAATTATTTTTAGATCTCTTTTAATTCCTGTGAACAATCTTAATTATAGTATAAATCCAGGAATTATATAAAATCTATATAAAATCTTCCCTTCGCTAAAGCTGTGTCACCTCAAAAGATTCCTAGACAAAACCTTCACCTTCCAAGCAGCCAAGCTGAACCCATGGCTAGCCCAAATGATATTGGAGGCCCCCACTTACCTTGGCTTTAGAAAACTACTCAAAACTCACCTATTCAGCAAACAAGACCCCTAACCATCCCCTTCCGGTAATCACCTGGCCTTTGCCCGGCTCAGCTCCTCCTTGATCACTTCTTTCCCCCCTCTCTTCTACCCTCCTCCTTCTTCATCTGCCAAACTCGGCTAATTATGTTGTAAACCTGATAAATTGTTGTAAATCTGCATGTCAATGCGGATCCTAACCTAATTGATGTGAACCGCCTAGAACTCGTTGGGTTTGGCGGTATATAAGAATAAAATTATTATTATTATTATATTTGGGAAGTCTATTTTCATATTTATGTGGTAATTTTACTTATTTTTGTTTTATGTAAGTGGAATTCTTCATAATCTCTTAAAAGTATGAGTTCAATAGTTATATTAATACTTTTATAAATGATTCATAAATTAATTTGGATAGCTTAGTATAGTTCAGTAAGAATATTTTTCAATTTATCCTGTTTGGGGTTCTTCATAACCTGATTCCATATGTGTGTTTCCAAGTTTTCATCATTACTCAAGGGGGGGTTGGGAAGGGATGGATACAATGATTAGGGATGGGAGGGTAGGGAAAGAAGGGGTTGAAGAAGAAAAATTTATTTTTTTTAAGTTTATAAACTGTATAATGGTGTATAATCATATTAAATTACATAAATTTAATTATTATTGTTGGATTACATATCTAGAAATAGATGGAGATTAAAGTATTTTCATTGAATGTCAATGGCCTTGACCATCAAATAAAAAAGAAAAAAATGTTAGCTTTCTTAAAGCAACAAAATGTTGATTTGTATTATATTCAGGAGACACACCTATCAATGGTGGCTTTAAGAAAACTGGAAGAGGGTTGGATACGTCAGAATTTTTTTGCCCCTGCAGCTGGCAAAAATGCTGGGGTTGCCATATTAATAAATGAAAAATGCACAGCTAATTTTCAGCTGATTGATTTGGATCCTATGGGTAGGTGGGTACATGTGAGGATGAGCATGGGAAATGATACCCTGGAACTGTTTAATGTGTATGCCCCAAATACAAATCAAATGGAATTTTTTTATAAATTACAACAACTATTGCTCCCACTGGCTGCTTCTAATTTAATAGTGGCTGGAGATTTCAATGCTGTAATGGATCCATTATTGGATTTAAAAAAACAAGTAAAATTATGAAGTCATTAGGGTTAGATAATTTGGCACAATCTTGTAATTTAATAGATATATGGCGTATACTTCATTTTGATGATCGGGAATTTTCTTTTTGTTCACAAGTTCATAAATCTTTTTCAAGAATAGATTATATTTTTGTCTCAAATCAAATAGTACAGCATGTGACAAAAGCCGCCATAGATCCTATCATTTTATCTGATCATGGTGGTGTATGGATTGAATTTCATTTTAATGAGCAAGATTATAGCAAGTCTATATGGAGATTTGATAATACATTGATTGCGGATTCAAATTTCCTTGAAGAATTTAAATTAGAAATGACTGAATTTTTTCAACTTAATACTTCAGAAGATATTAACATAGAAACATTATGGGATGCATTTAAGGCTACCATGAGAGGTAATATTATTTCATATTCGGCGTATATTAGAAAACAACTTAAAAAACAATTTTATAATTTGGAAAAAGAAATTAAACATTTGGAAACTAAATTAGTTGATAAGTGGGAGCAAAGTACCCTACAGACTTTATTAAAAGCAAAAGGTAAATATAATGAGATATCTTCAAAATTTGTAAGGAAATATTTGTTTTCCCAACAAACTCTATATTATGGAAGCTCAAATAAGGCGGGAAGATTATTGGCAAATTATCTTAAAGCAAAGAAAAGAAGAACAAAAATTATTGCAATAAAGGATGAGAATGGAGAGACGCATACAAAAATTGGAAATATTTTAAGTCAATTTCTAAATTTTTATAAAGACCTATATTCTTCTGAGCCTTGTGGAGATAGGAAAAAAGATGGTTTAGAATTTTTGAATCTAATTATTGGACTGAAGGTTTCTGAACATATAAAAAGAAGTTTGGAAGAGCCTATATCACTAAAAGAATTAGAAACAGTGTTGAAGTCTCTTAGAGTTGGATCCGCTCCAAGTGGTGATGGTTTCACAGTAGAGTTTTATAAATCATTTCAAATTGCCCTATTACCTCATTTATTAAATTTATATCAGTTCCAACTAATTAAGTGTTGCATTACAGGTACTATGGCAGAATCATTAACAATTGTTTTGCCAAAGCCAAATAAGGATCCCACTTTGGTTTCAAACTACAGGCCTATCTCGCTAATCAATGTTGATGGAAAACTTTTAGCTAAGACATTGCCTTTACGCTTAGCTAAGGCTCTCCCTTTTATTATTGATATGCACCAAACAGGATTTGTTGCTAAGAGACATTCCTCTAATAATACCAGACTGGCTTTTCATATGTTAAATTTAACAAAATACATAAAAGATCCAGCTTTCTCTGTTTCTTTGTACGCGGAGAAAGCCTTTGATAGGGTTGAGTGGACTTTCATGTATCAAGCATTAAATTGGTTTGGTATAGGTTCAGGATTTATACAAATGATTCAGACGTTGTATAGCTCCCCTGCTGCAAGATTATATATTAATAATAATTTATCAGAGCGTTTTAATTTGCAGAGGGAATAAATTTATGTATTTAAGATGACAATAGAAAGAAATTCAAGTGATGTGTAAAAGTTTAAAATGATGTAATATTGTGTACTTGATGTAAGATGAAAAAATGAATAAAGAATTTGAAAAAAAAAAAAAAAGTAGTAAACCTCAGCGCGGTATATTTAGTAGTGCATAAATGGCCTATTTCTCTACATGTGGAAATTTGAGCACTCGTCCAATGCCCATGCACAATTTAATTGAATAACAGGTTAATTAGAACCAAAACCTGGGGTGCTAATAATCAATTGTTAGCATTGGATTGGGCTGGTTGAGCATTTTGTCACCTGCTTTGTGCTGCCACCTCTCCTGGATGTGCCACGTGGCACATGGTGCAAGGACACTCCTGAGAAACAAAATGTGCACAATCCTGGCAAGAATTCACAGTAGGAGAGCCCAAGTATTCCATCCTAACAAGTTTTGAGGCAAAAATTGCAGTTTTGGAAGTGCAGAGAGCTTTTGAAAAAAAAAGATTGCTAAAAATCCAAGATGGCCACCATCATGAAATTCGTACCAAAATCGTGATAATTTTCACAAATAGCAAGTTGCAAAAATGGAGATTTTAAGATTTTTCAGATGAGAGAACACAGGGGGACATGCAGAAACCTTCAAAAATGCTAAATGCATACCTCCTTGATCCACCTTACAGGCTGTGACAGCCTTACTCACTGTGACCTGTGCTGTAAATATGCTGCAGCTTTCCTCAGCCCTCATAAAGTAGCTGGAATCAGAAAATCATTGCCTCATGCTGGGAATGGCTCTTTAACACTGACCTTTGGGCTGCCAGTCAGACACAGTGTCTGACCATATCTCTTCCCCTGCAAACTGGCGGACACGTTCAGGGAAGGGCAGAGGCAAGAAAAACTTAGCTGGCACCCTGAAAGACGCTGCTGAGTCTACTAGGTATGTCAATCAGCCTGCATTCAAATCTTTGTTTGGCAGTAGGAGAGAAAAGGCAGTGATGGCCCCCTAGCTCCTAATGTAGGCAAGCTAACAGGTACCCACTGTTGGGATCGGCCTGTCAGCTACAGACCAAAGTCTGTGTATTCTAAATGCAGGCAGAGCTTAAGAATCGCTCCGAGCACAAAGAAATCCAGGAAAGGAGACAAAAACACTGAGTAAAATAAGAAAAACGGGAGAGCAGAACAGAAACACTCCTTCAGGCATGTGTGCAGAAGGGAAAAACTACAGGTGGTGCAAGAGCTCCCTATGAAGTAGAGGAGAGTCATAGAAAAAATCTGGAGTGGATTTCTTCTGTGGCCATTGGGAGATAACCCACATGTATAGAATGTCTCACCAATTGCACTGGAACATCACATACTAATCTAATCTAATCTTTGGTTTACATACCGGGTCATCTCCCAGTGGAGCTCGACTCAGTTCACATATAATTAAGACTAGAGTACATAGCAGAAAACATAGGAGAAGGAAGAGCTAATTAAAAACTAAAGTACATAAGAAAAGCATAAGAAAAATAACTATAATATTATCATTTCATTACACCCAAATCCCATTCCTCTTTCATGAAGAAAAGTTTTCACTTTAATATGGACCCAAAGTCTGGCCACTTGGTGTTGAATTCAACAAGCCTAAGACTCCCTCCCCCAAAGAGCTCTACCGCATATTCTAATAAAGAAGACCCAGGAATAGAACCTCAGTCTAGGAATCATACCCATGTTTTCCATGTCAGTGCACTGTACTTACAACATGAACAGATTAAGAAGGCAAGGAATCAGGCACAATTCTCTAACCAGCATCTGTGACATGGGTACTGGTTAGAAAATCGGGGTAGTTAGGCAAGGTTAAGTATCTGTCCGTTAGGGAAGATGCATTTCTGTATAGGACACCGGTGTGTGATTCTCAGCCACTTCTCAGGTGGCTGCTGAGACCGGCGTCCTATTCAGAATGTCCCCCTAAGCACGATTCTATATAAGGTGCGTACACCCTATAGAATTGAGCTAAGCAATATTCTATCAGCACCAATTTTTTGGGTGCTATATATAGAATTGGGGGGTAAGTGCTTAATGTCCTTTAGTAAATAGACCCCATACTCTGCAAGAAAAAGAATGAACCTCAAGTTATTATTATCCAGAAATAAATGATCAACCCTTATAGATGAAAAAAAATAAAAAAATAGAAATTTAATTCCCTGTTTCAATTTGAATTTTAAAAATGGGTTTGATATTGAAACTGATTCCTTTCCACATAGAAAAACACACACCCCATTCACACACCCCTCGATCAAAGAAGTAAAACGGAAAAAACTATACGATGGCCTCCTGGTCACTCAAGCAGCTAAACTAGATAACCAAATCTCCAGTCTACTGATAACGATGCCAGACTACAAGATGTTCAGAAAAGAAATAAACACTATACTCTTCAAGAAATTCTTGAAACAGTCCTAACATCAAACTTACCGTCCTTCCTCCTTTCCTTTTCCCGCCACACAGAAACTACATGACCTACTCTTTATCTCTCTAGAAATGACAAACGATATTCCATTGTAACCACCATTTTTAACTCTTTTGTAATCCGCCTTGAACTGCAAGGTAATGGCGGAATAGAAATCTCTAATATAATGTAATGTAATAGATGTCATGTCTTACTTGAGATCAATTGTCCTTGATCTGTAGTTGTAATAGGCCTTTGCTTTCTTCCAGATTTCCTACAAACAGAAAAAAGGGTCATGAATAAAATTCCATAAATATTATAAATAAAAATTCTAAATTTCAGAACTGTTATTGAGAAAGACATGGGGGAAACCTCTGCTTGCCCTGGATTGGTAGCATGGAATGTTGCTACTGTTTGGGTTTTGGCCAGGTACTAGTGGCCTGGATTGGCCACCGTGAGAATGGGCTACTGGGCTTGATGGTCTGACCCATTAAGGCTATTCTTATATTCTTATGTCCCTTTTACTAAGCTGCGGTACAAAGTGACCTTAGGGCACCCTTATGCAGATCTTTCCTGCACGCTAAGGTCATTTTTACTGCTCGCAACCTTGGGGTGATCTTTGACTCCTCTCTCTCCTTCTCTGTTCAGATCCAACAGACCGCCAAATCCTGTCACTTTCTACTCTATAATATTACCAAAATCCATCCTCTTCTCTCTGAACACATGACCAAAACCCTTGTCCATGCTCTCGTCACCTCGCGCTTAGACTACTGCAATGTACTTCTCTCGGGCCTCCCGCATGCCCACCTCTCGCCTCTTCAATCCGTTCAAAATGCTGCTGTGCGACTCATATTCTGTGAGAGCCGCTATTCTCAAATTACCCCTCTCCTCAAGTCACTTCATTGGCTCCCCGTCCATCTCCGAATACAGTTTAAACTGCTCTTGCTGACTTACAAGTGCGTTCACTCTGAAGTCCCCCCCCTATCTTTCTTCACTTATCTCCCCCTATCCTCCTTCCCGTGATCTACGTTCGTCAGGCAAGCCCCTCTTATCTGTACCCTTCTCTTCCACTGCCAACTCCAGACTCCGTCCCTTCTTTCTTGTGGCACCATATGCCTGGAACAGGCTACCTGAATCAATACATCGTGCTCCATCCCTGGTAGCGTTCAAATCCAAGCTAAAAGCCCATTTAAAAAATCTGTTTTCAACTCCTAACTCCCACTCACTGCTGTCAGATACCTAGACCCACTGTATCATTTCCTCTACCATAATCTCCCCAACCCCGAAATGTCATGTTTAAATTAGATTGTAAACTCTTCTGAGCAGCGACTGTCTATTGTATGGGAAAATGTAAAGCCTTTCAGCGCTTTAGAAATAATTAAAGTAATAGTTTTACTACAGCAGTAATATGGTCAATTTTTTTTATTCTAGGGCTTAACAATACAGAAACAGCGTGACCAAACTACTGATAGGTAAGTTGTATGTATTTAACTTCTATAATTCTGACACAGTGCAAGACTGCTTTTGTATTAGAAAGCACTATTCACTTTAAGCTGAGCAGGAGTCCTCCAGTTCAGGGCACGTCCTAGTCCTAGTCCTAGTCAGTTCAGGGCACGTTTTCAATAGTGAGAGACAGGCAAGCTCTGCAGGACTCCAGGGAACCTGCCTGTCCCTAGTGATAGAAGACACTATATTGAAAGAGAGCCCTCCGTTGGCAGCAATGCACTTGGAGGTAACAGTGTTAGAAAGGCAAGGAAAAGGAGTCAAGTGGCTTCTAGGTTTCAGGATAGGCTAATCTCCTCCTAGTTTTCCCTTATGACCTGTTTCTCTGAGTGATATCCACAGGCACTATAGGTCCATGGAGGCCATTGGTTAAAATTGGGACTGGATTAACCTGTCCTGAAATTGGGGGGTCACTTGGTAACCCTACTTCCAGAAAATAGTAAGGAAAAAAAAGTGAATCCCCCAAACTAGAGGACAATGAAGTAGTACCATACCTTCTTCCAGAGCTGCTTGAAATACTGCTACTGCTGCTGCTGCTGATGGCTTTTATCCTATCGCTCCTGCGAGGCATCATCTTTTTATGTGGTTTAAGGCAATAATACAAATAAAAAATAGCCCCAAGAAACCAGCACAAAGCAAAGCAACTGTAAACCACCAGAGATTGGAAAAATGCCAGTGTCTAAGAATTCTCGCTTACCGGCACCCTACTGTGATGTAATCGTAGTAAAGGGGCGTGTCTTCAAGTTCATTCTATGCAATAGGCCTAGCTCCCTCTAAACCAACATCTCAAAGCACAAAAGCACAGAAGAGGTTTTTAGTGCCAGCCAGTGCGCTGAATGCTCTGCGCTTCTCCAACAGTTTCAATAATTCCTATGAGTGTCGGAGCAGCGCAGAACATTCAGCGTGCCGATCGGTGCTAAAAACCTCTTCTGCGCTTTTGTAAATATACACAAAACATGCAAATGTAAGCAAAGCATTTCATTAATATGCAAATACCATATTGCAGTTTTCAGTGAACCGCAAGTCATGTTATAGCTGGAAAAATAATCTCAGCAAAAAACTAATGAGCACTCCAACCTCCCCTCAATCAAAAGTACCACTCCCATAAAAACTGCATTCCTGATTCCCCTGGGCCTCAAATTACAAGCCCCTGGTGGTCCAGGGGATCCCAGAGCAAGCATATTATCAGACAATCCTGCCTTCACTGGTTCCTTCCTCCATAATTGCACCAGCAACCCCTAGCAACCCCTAGTAATCTCACAGTACTACTGCTTGGGGGTCAAGTTTTCTCATATGGATCTATGACTCCTAGTAGTATTACTACAAGACTACCTCTAGGGGGAGCTGGTGCCACTTTGCAGGAAGCCATCAGAGGGGACAAAAGTGAATGATTTTCCATAGAGAATGTAGATGGAAGTTATTCAAATGAGCTAAATAGAAACATGATGGAAGATAAAGGCCAAATGGCCCACCTAGTCTGCCCATCTGCAGTAACCATTATCTCTTCCTCTCTCTAAGAGATCCCAAATGCCTATCCCAGGTTTTTCTTCAATTCAGACACAGTTTGTGTCTCCACCACCTCTTCCGGGAGACTGTTCCACGCATCTACCACCCTCTCTGTAAAAAAGTATTTCCTTAGATTACTCCAGAGCCTATCACCTCTTAACTTCATCCTATGCCCTCTCATTCCAGAGCTTCCAGTGTCACCCCTGTGACTTGAAAGGTATTTAAACGTCTCTATCATATCATGTAGGTATTTAAGTGTCTCTATCATATCTCCCCTCTCCCGCCTTTCCTACAAAATATATAGATTGAGACCTTTAAGTCTGTCCCCATATGTCTTATGATGAAGACCACGCACCATTTTAGTAGCCTTCCTCTGGACCGACTCCAGCCTTTTTATATCTTTTTGAAGGTGTGGCCTCCAGAATTGTACACAATATTCTAAATGAGGTCTCACCATCAATACCTCCTTTTTCCTACTGGCCATACCTAGCATCCTTCTAGCTTTCGCTGTCATACTTTCAACCTGTTAGGCCACCTTAAGATCATCACATACAATCACACCCAAGTCCCACTCTTCTGTCATGCAAATAAGTTCTTCACCCCCTAAACTGTACTGTTTCCTCGGGTTTTTGCATTTCTTAGCATTAAAATTTAGCTACCAAATTCAGACCATTCTTCGCCAGGTGTTTCTTCATGTTACTCACATCATCTGGAGTGTCTGCTCTATTGCAGATTCTGGTATCATCCGCAAAGAGGCAAATCTTACCTGACAGCCCTTCAGCAATATCATTTATAAAAAATGTTAAAAAGGACAGGCATAATAACAGAACCTTGAAGCACAACACTGGTAACATCCCTTTCCTCAGAGCGCTCTCCATTGATCACCACCCTTTGTTGCCTACCAGTCAACCAGTTCTTGACCCAGCCCGTCACTTTGAGGCTCATCCCGAGGTCACTCAGTTTAATTATTAGACGCCTGTATGGAACACTGTCATAGGCTTTGCTAAAATCTAAGTACACCACATCTAGCACACTCCTTCTATTCAATTCTCTGGCCACCCAGCGTCACCCCTGTGCCCTTAAAGGAAATGCCGCAGCGCTCAAAGTAGGGATAAAGATATGGACAAGACTTTGAGGGGTGAAACACTTGTCCCTAAAGATAGGCCCAGAGCACTGCAGCACCAAGAGCATCCTTTAAATGCTGGTTCTAAAACTGTCAAAACTCCTAAGACCTGTTCAGATTTTCAAAGGCAATTGACGTTAGGGAAAGACAAGGAACTACCTGTCCCAGCATGTCCCAAGGTGGAAAGTATAAAAACCAGGGCTGGAACTGCTAAGACAACCAGCTCAGGTGGGAAAGACTGTAATCAGCTGAGAAAAAAACCTGAATGTTGCTGGCAGGGTAGCTCAGCTGGTGTGAGTTCTAATCAGAAGAAAGTGGGAGAAAAGAGAGTGGCTGCTTGGGTGCAGAAGAAGCCCCCCACCATCTCCCAGAGCAAGACTGATGGATATAGAGAGGAGTTTACTCCGGTTCAAGGCTGGAAAGCAGCAAGCTGCCCACACTCAAGATTCCCAGGTACAAGCTTCTAATGCTGAATTTGCTAATGACTTTGAAATGGAGCAAGATTCTATGGAGGGGGAAGTAAATGCCTGGGAAATGGAGTCTGTAGGATGGGGGGATGGGCTAATGAAGACCGTATGGCGTTCAGTTAGGAAATCTTATGCAGTAAATGTGTTTGCTGATAACCAAGAGAGAAAGATTGGGGTTTAAAACCAATGTTCCCTTGTTTATTGAATTACCAAGCAGGACTATTCAGGACCTTGCCAGAACCCAGAGACTAATAAGATATTGCCTTTGGCATGATTTGGTTGTTTCACATTCTGCTGGAAGAAGTATGTCAAGGCACTGTTATTTTGAATTGTGGGTTTGTTTGTTTTTTGCCTTGTCTAAAAACCTTTTTTAGGCTGCCAGTTTATTTTGTGTATTTCTGTGGTTGGGGAACATGAAGATTTGGTTCTATTTATGGGAGGTAAAATCCCAAGGCTTGGGGAAGTTATATTCCTATTTTTCCCCAAGCACTGGCCATTAAGTACTGGGTGATGAACTTGTGCCGCAAACAACTTGTATTTTTGTTCTTTCATTTGACTTACCTGGTTTGCATTGTTTGACCAAACTGGAAGCAGTAGAAGGGAGAGTGAAGCTTGAACTGAGTATGATAGTTTTATTTGTTTGCACCATGGATGGAACTACTGAGAAATTATTCAGATTATTGAACTGAGTTAAAAAAAAAATAAAATAAATAACCCGTTTGTGTTTCACTGCATTCCCTGCTCCACACTCCAAGCCTCACCAAACTGCTCAGCTGAGGTCTGTGTGACCTGGGCATGGTCCCTTGCTATGGCCAGTGCTGCCTCGTCCGGTCAAACCAGTCAAAGAAATTCATCAGATTTGTTTTATAAGACCTATCTCTGGTGAATCCATGTTGCCTCCGGTCCTGTAATCCACCGGATTCCAGAAACTTCACCATTCTCTATTTTAGAAGTGTTTCCATTAAATTGCTTACCACAGAAGTCAGATTTACCAGCCTGTAATCCCTACTTCCACTTTTGTGGAGAGAGACCATATCTGCCCTTCTCCAGTCTTCCGATACCACTCCCGACTCTAGAGAAGCATTGAAAAGGTCAGTCGGTGAAGCCACCAGAACTTCCCTAAGTTCCTTCAGCACCCTCGGATATACAGCATCCAGCCCCATCACTTTACCTACCTGTAATTTAGCTAGCTCCTCACGAACACAACCCTCTGAAAAATTATCAGGGTCTACCACTCCTCCATCCCTATTCATGTTTGTCTTCTGCGGTCCCATTCCCAATGCTTCAGCCATAAACACAGAACAGAAATATTTATTAAGCAATTTTGCCTTTTCACTATCAGCTTCTACATATTCCTCCTCTTCACCTTTGAGTCTCACAATGCCACTTTTGCGCTTCTTCCCATCACATATATATGTAAAAATGTCTTTTAGTTAAGTGTTTCTCAATTCAGTCCTGGCGTACCCCCTTCCCAGTTAGGTTTTCAAGATATCCACAATGAATATGCATGAAAGATAGTGTATGCAAATCAAGTTTATGCAAATTCAATGTGGATATCCTGAAAACCTGACTGGCAAGAGGGTACTCCAGTCCAGGACTGAGTTGAGAAACGCTGATTTAATGAATTCACAATTACTCTCCCCACTTTTATCAAGCTGCACTACAGGTTTCTAGCACAGGCCGTTAAGGTAAGTGCTCTGATACTCATAGGAATTCTGTGAGGGCCGAAGCATTTATTACCCATGCTAAAAATCTCTATCGCAGCCTGATAAAAGGGGCCCTTAATGAGGGAGGAGGAGTAGAAAGGCAAAATTATTTTGAAATATTAACATATTCAAAAGCAGGACACATGCCTTCTATTTTTCATGAACAATTCTGGCAACCCAAAGTGCCAATTATTGGCGTCTGTGACATGCGGATATGCTAATGTTCTCTAAACTATGCGCGCATTTGCCACCTAACAGTAGATGGAAAATTATAGAATGAAGGAGTTGACCTGTAGAGATCGCTTGAAATTCTGCCTTTTAGACTTCTCCACACCATTCCCTTCTTCCCCTTTGCCCTACACTGTGTACAAATACTCTTTAACTCTGCAGCAGTGCTGATGTGTTGTAGGCTGTGGTTTGATTCCCAAGCCCAGCTTCTGCTCTTTGGACTATCCAGGGTTGGGCAATCAACGGAGAGAGTATTCTGAATACCCAGGAACAGGGAGTCCCAGCTACCACACAACAGTGACAACTACTGACTGGTTAGAAGCACACCACCAGAAAGAATTACAGTTTGTACCCTCCGGCTGTGTATGAAAACTTAATGGCAACATAGACCTATCTGGGACTGATGCAGATTGTCCTGAAAGTCAAAAGCAGCAGGAGAAAAATGCCGGGTCAAAAAGAAAACAGAAAACAACTCACTGCAAAGCATGAAGATTCCAGAAGGGTGCAGCATTGTACTGCAAATTTGCCGTGAATATTTTGTTTTCATAACATACTGCTTTTAATACTACTACTATTACTATTATTTCTATGGCACTACCAGATGCATGCAGCCCTGTATATTGAACATGCAAGAGACGGTCTTGGTTCAAAAGAGCTTACATGAAAAAGTGGGGAGGGGATGCTACAGAGGGAATGAGAAACGGATACAGTTTAGGACCTAAACGCACCTTGGAAAAAGTGGACTTTAAGCCTGGATTTGAAAACTGCCAGAGAAGAAACCTGTAATTTAATGAGTGCATTCTAGAAATGCTGTCACTGTATTGCATTGAATAGTTGTGAAGTGAGTGGGTTTGTGAAAGAGCTAAGCCACATTTGGCTAAGAACCTAAGAAGTATCATTCAGGGTCAGACCCATCCAGTCCTGCATCCTATTGCAAGGAACAGGCAGGATCCCTGTTGTTCATATCCACAGACAAAACAAGGCCTGGCGTTCCCAAGCCTACATGACTAATAATGGTCCATGGCCTTTTCCTCCAGGAATCTCTTTCAACACTTTTTTTTTTAAGCTGGCTACGTTACGTGCCTTTGACCATATCTTCTGGCAACAAATTCAGTAGCTTAATTATACTCTGAGGGAAAATACACTTTCTTCAATTTGTTTTCAATGCATTTTCTTTTAGTTTCATGTTGTATCCCTTACATCTGAAAGGGTAAACAACTACTTCCTATTTAACCCATTCTGTTCCACTCTATCAAATACCCTCTCAGATATCTCTTTTCCAAGCTGAAGTACCCTAACCTTTTTAGCCGTTCATCATAGGGAAACCATTTCATCCCATTATTATTGTGGTTGCCATTTTCTATTTCTACTACATCATTTTTAAAGATGTACTTAGAAAAACTGACTAACATTTTCATAGGTCAGAATACATCTCATTCAGTGTGTTTTGGTGCATAATTAAGGCACAGAAGTCCGTCTAACAATGATCTTTGCCTTAATTTCTTAGGAGTGGGAGATGGTCCAGTGCTATGAGAAGCAGATTGCAGACCACTGAAGCCACAAGGTTCAAACCCAGCATATGCTCCTTGTGAAATTGGGCAAGTCACTGAACCCTTCATGTAACTACATTCTTTCAGAAGCTACACTGACTCCCAGTTCAGACAAGAATATTATTCAAGTTAGGTTGTACCTGTTACAAGACATTGTTTGGCCTTATACCTGATTATATTATTGGCCACTTTAAATTTACTAACAGAAGACGTTTTTCTCAGCATTTTAGATTATTTACATTTCCTATTGTAAAAGGTTGCATATACAAAAGATTTAAAATTTGATAACTCATATAAAAATTTCTAAGCGATATTCATAATATTAAAATTGGGGATACGAGACAGTTGGAAAATACAAACAAGACAAACTTTGGACCACAACACAAACAGGAACAAGGGGGATAAAGGGGTAGAACTACAGTGGTATTAAGAAAAATTTAACAATAAAGGGATATAAAAATGATAGGAAGGGGGCACGACAAGAACAAAATTTCTTATGAAAATAAATGAGAGTTAAAGATTATGCATTCTGATGTTTAAATAAGCCAGGCTAATGATTTTAAGTTTCAAATGTGTCCTTATAGAGAGATTTTCAAAAACCCTTTTCTGTCCTGGTAAACTCTTAACTCCCATCTTTCCTTTAGAAAAATGCTAAAGACCTTATTTGACAAATTCTTCTGAATGTGATTATAATACACTGGGCTTGTGCAGTCTCTTGATTGTCGTTAACCGCGTTGAATTGAGACGTTTCTATGGTATATAAGTGAATTTGTACGTTATGTTAATACCTCAGGGTCAAACTTTATTGTAAGTCCTTCAAAGATAAGGAAATACCTACCATAGGTGGAACTGAAAAACAATGAGCAAAATCCAAATAAATTGTGTTGAGATATATTCCCAGGTGAGAGGAGGAAAGGGACTGGAACTTACATACCACTTTTTTGTAGTTATACAACCACACTCAAAGCAGTTTACATATAGGTACTTCAAGTATTTTCCCTTACAATCTGCCTAATGTACCTGGGAAATATTTAAGAACTGAAGTTAAAGACCAAAAAAATAATGTGTGCTGACAGCTATTTTATAAATGGTCCTCTGAGTTGGGCATCGTTTATAGAATAGTATGTAACGCTGGAATCACGATTAGATCGGAGACAGTTATAATGCCGCTTTATAGGGCAATGGTCAGACCACACTTGGAATACTGTGTCCAACATTGGTCTCACAACCTCAAGAAGGATATAAAACTTCTGGAGAGGGTGCAGAGACGAGCAACGAAGCTAGTAAAAGGTATGGAGAACTTGGAATACGAGGAACGACTTAAGAGACTGGGATTGTTCTCCCTTGAGAAAAGAAGACTGCGAGGGAATATGATCGAGACCTTCAAAATACTGAAAGGAATCGACAAAATAGAGCAGGAAAAAAAATTATTTGCAATGTCCAATGTGACACGGACAAGAGGACATGGACTGAAGCTAAGGGGGGACAAGTCCAGGACAAATATCAGGAAGTTCTGCTTCACCTAACGAGTGGTGGACACCTGGAATGCTCTCCAGAGGAGGTTATTGTGGAATCCACCGTTCTAGATGCACATCTCCTTACGAGAGGCATAGAGGGATATGGGTGACTAAAATTACACCAGGTGTACACCTGTCTGGTCTCCGCGTGTGCGGATCGCCGGACTTGATGGACCTAAGGTCTGATCCCGAGATGGCAGTTCTTATGTTCAACTGAAATCTGTAAATCCTTGCGCATAAATTAAGGGCCGATCTCCCAAATTCTACAGTACTGCACACATCCTTAGTGAACGCCGCTGGGCCACCCGTGCCCCTCCCTTGACCATGCCCCTTTTCAATCGCATGCTAAAATATTTGCATGTGCATCTTTATAGAATTGCACTTAGCAAGACACATATGCAAATCCAAACTGTTGCCAGTTAGTGCCAGTAATTGGTTGGTACCCAGTTATTGGTGCCAATTGGTTGATTACTCAGATTGTGCGTGCAATTTTGAGCACCATATATAGAATTGGGGGAAGGGAGGACAATTCTATAAGTGCTTTCCTGTATTAAAGCACCCCTTGCTAACCTGGGAAGCTAGAGATGCCTGTCATACTTTCAAATGAAAAACGCTTTTGGTCCATCTGGAAATATTACATAGATGCATTCCCCTCCAGAGTTCATAGTCTGATACTTAACAAGTTGAATCTCTGACACCTTGGAGGGAGTATAGTTATACTTTAGATATTATTTTATTTGTCTTCTATTTCCATTTATATCCTTGTTTTAAATATGCAGCTTCTTGTTCACCAGTTGCCTGATTCTGTTTTGAATAAGATAGGGTGAGATAGGGAGGGTTTATATCATTACTAGTATTTGATGATTGAATGATGATGATGGCTATCATCTTGTTTATAATTGACAATGAAAGCTTACTAAATAATTGGGAGGGGGCTGAGAGTTTGAGGAGTATGCAGTTGAGTGTTTGCGTATAAATTGGGGACAGGGTGTATATGCTATATTATGTTTGTTTTCTTTCAAGGTTGCAATGTATCCATTCAACATGTGCTTGTATATCCTCTTTCACGCAATAAAACAAATTTGACTCTAAAGCACCCCTTGCATGCGTTAATGTGCAGAATTACTGACACTTATGTGATCAAGTGCTAGTAGGATGCCTACGTGCTCTTCTGTAACAGAGTGTGTAAGTGGCATAATGCATAAAGGAAAGGGGACATGAGCATGAGCAGGGCTCCTATTGATACATCTAACTTATGGAATTCTTTCAGTTACATAGAAACATGACAGCAGATAAAGGCCAAATGTCCCATCCACTCTGCCTATTCGTAGAATTCACTATCTCCTCCTCTCCCTAAGAGATCCCAAGTACTTGTCCCACACTTTCTTAAACTCAGACACAATCTTTATCTCCACCACCTCTTCCGGGAGACTTGTTCCACGCATCTACCACCCTTTCTGTAAAAAAAGGCATTTCCATAGATTACTCCTGAGCCTATCATCTCTTAACTTCATCCTTTGCCCCTTCATTCAGGAGCATCCTTTCAAATGAAAGAGACTCGCCTCATGCGCATTTATGCCATGTGGGTATTTAAACATCTCTATCATATCTCCTATCTCCTGCCTTTCCTCCAAAATATACATATAGAGATCTTTAAGTCTGTCCCCATACGCCTTATGATGACCACGTACCATTTTAGTAGCCTTCCTCTGGACCAGCTCCATCCTGTTTATATCTTTTTGAAGGTGCGGTCTCCAGAATTGTACACAATACTCTAAAAGAGGTCTCACTAGAGCAGGGGTGTCAAAGGGCCGCAAACCAGACGGGTTTTCAGGACTTCCCCAATGAATATGCATGAGATCTTTTAGTATACAATGAAAGTGGTGCATGCAAATAGATCTCATGCATATTCATTGGGGAATTCCTTAAAACCTGACTGGATTGCGGCCCCTGCACTAGAGTCTTATACAAGGGCATCAATACCTCCTTTTTCCTACTGGCCATACCTATCCCTATATACCCTAGCATCATTCTAGTTTTTGCCATCACCTTTTCAACCTGTTTGGCTATCTTAAGATCATTACAATCACACCCAAGTCTCCCTCCTCTTTCGTGCACATAAGTTCTTCACCCCCTAAACTGTACCATTCCCTCAGGTTTTGCAGTCCAAATGCATGACCATTCATTTCCTAGCATTAAATCCTAGCTGCCAAATTTCAGACCATTCTTCAATCTTCGCTAGGTGCTTCTTCATGTTATTCACACAATCAGGGGTATCTACTCTATTGCAAGTCTCATGACATGGAATGCATAACCCACTTGTCCAGGAATAATGTGGATTTATAAGAAAGAAGATTAGCAAAGGCAAGAACCTCATCTTTCATTATTTTACCATAAGTTGTGCAATTTTGGCATAAGGTCCCATTGTATGCATTAAGATCCTGTGCTGAAATAGCACAACTTCAAGTAAAATAACCCGTCTTAACAGTCTTAACCCATGTTGATAATTTCCCCACTGAGGATTTGAAAGAAAGAAATTACAGGAAACACTGCAAGAGAAAAAGTTCCAGGACACTATGCTAAAGTCAGCTGTGTCAGCTGGCATGGAGACAAAAAGAGAAAAGTTCTCTAAAAATAGTCAATTTATCAAGTCTGTTTGCAAAATTAGGTTAAAAATAAATCTTCACATTAACACAGATCTTTACAGTATGTCACAGTGGGTCTTAAAACATTAAACTAAGATTACTCACTCATGTAAGCTTCTAGTAGACCCTACTTGTCCTTCAGAAACGGGTGTTTGGTTTCTGAACATGAAAGAAAATATTAGAAATTTATATTTTGAAGTATAAAATATATAAACTGCTCAAACACCATCCTTTCAAAAAGCAAACAAAATAAAAATGATCTATACCATCTGTCTCTAGGAAGGAAGACCTAGGCCTGCCTCCATAAAATATAGTAATTGCTCTCCAGTTACTTCCTATTTTTTTTTTTTTTTAAACTTTAGGCCACTTCTGATCCATGAGGATCTGACAGCCTAGGCAAACCTTCAAATGGGCACCCTCATCCCCACCCCAGGGAAATTCAAACTCCACCCTCTCACATCTAGCATCTCCCCTGCTATAGTCCAGCATCTCCCTTTCTCTATCTCCACTTCCATTACAGAATATAATAGCTTCCTCTAGAAAATGCAGCTTCATTTGGGCGGCTGCTAAATGTTTAGACATTTTAATATAGTGTTCAAGTAGCTGTAGCTCCACCTCTTCCTCTGGACTCGGAGCTGCTGGAAATCCAAGTGACAAGGTAAATAACCCAACCCAATGATATATGTGCTCTGATCCGAGTGCACATTGTTTGGGATGAGCTAATTTAGGCCTGAAAGAGTTACATAAATCCCTAAATTAAATTAGTAGACTTGCACAATGTTTATACAGGTCCCCTTCAATATAGTTCTTGCCAGGTTTAAGTTCAATAAACATAAACAGATAGGACTTAAAATTTTTTCTCTCAAATGCTTCAAATATTAACCATGATCCGTTTTAAATTAATATAAGAGGGGGGAAAAGAAAGGAGTTGCCTAAGGCTACTGTTCTTTGAAGACTCCCATGAGCCTACTGGCAAATGTCTGAAGCTGAAGAAAGCAAAGCCTTCTCCAAGACCAGATGACCGGAAAGGGAGGGGGGGGGACCTGTTTTCAAATGGTGAGGATGATAGACTTGGGAACTGGTGATGTGATAATTGGATTCAAAGGAGGTGCATTAGGGCAATTGATAACCTACTGACCTTCTGGAAAGCAGTAAAGACGCTTCATTTCATTAACCGGATCAATTGTTACAGTGATATCATCCTTCACGTGACTTGCATTCCTCTGACTGGAGTTCAAGAAAGGATTGGACAATTTCCTGCTGGAAAAAGGGATAGAGGGGTATAGATAGAGGGCTACTGCACAGGTCCTGGACCTGTTGGGCCGCCGCGTGAGCGGACTGCTGGGCACGATGGACCTCGGGTCTGACCCAGTGGAGGCATTGCTTATGTTCTTATGACAAAATTTGTTTGGAAGTTCCATCATTGGCTGTGGTGCGCCTTCTGAGTAACAGGAAGTCAATGCTTTCAGTCTAGGGTCTAATGCTTTGGAATGCTCTTCTGTTATTTTTGCGCCAGTCGAATGTGCTTTTATATTCTAGGAAAGGGGTGAAGACTGCTGTATGAGCGCTTTTTGGTGGCAAGGTCGGAGAATATTTGAATCTTTTCTGCTTGTTATGCTGACCTGGGCTTGAATTTATTGAGTATGTTTTTTGCTGCAAGTTATGGTAATGCTTGGGTTTTGGTTTTTTTTTTGCTTTTATATTCTGTTTGTAATGTTATTATTTGTTTTGTTTTTATTGTGTATGTATTTATGTTTCTCACCTAGATTTGTGGATAAGCAGGTTATAAATTATTTTAAATAAAATAAATTCTGTTCTCAAATTTTGACAGACCTTACTTCGACGTACCTTACCTCAGAACACCTGAGCCTAATAACATATCTGCAGTGAACGGTAGAAGAACTGGTTAATACTCATTCGTGACTCTATGATTTATTTTCTTAGATTCTGCGAAGCATGTGTTCTTAGCCACATTCTCTATAAGTTTTAAGTTATTGATTCTATAGCTTTGTGTTTTGATTCTGTAGCATGTTATTGACTGTAATATACGTATCTCTGTTCCTGAAAACTTTATTTATGTATTCATGTAACCCGTTCTGGGCTCCTGGGGAGGACGGGCTATAAAATGAATAAATAAATAAATAAAATGAATAGGAAAGTAGCACCTCCTATTTCCCTGTTCTATAAGGGCATGCAAAAGTGCTACAGTGCACTGATGCAAGGGAGACATATATTTGGGTGGGACATAAGCTGGGCTACTACTACTTATCACTTAAATGGCACTGAAAGGCGTACATAGTGCTATATACATTTTGACATTTTATAGACAGTCCCTGCTCAGAAGAGCTTACAATCTAACTTGGACAGACAGACACGACATATAGGGTTGGTGATGCAGAACCCAAGGTGAGAGGAGTTAGGAGTTGAAAGCCCTCTCGAAGAGGTGGGCTTTTAACTGGGCCTTGAACACTGCCAGAGACGGATCCCACCGTAGGGATTTGGGCAGCTTGTTCCAAGCAAGGCAGAAGGGATAGAGTCTGGAGTTGGCAGTTGAAGAGAAGGGCACAAATAGGAGGGACTTACCAGCTGAGCGGAGCTCGTGGGGGTGGGGTGGTTGTAGGGGGAGATAAGTGAAGAGAGATAGCAAGGGGCAGCTGAGCGAGTGCATTTGTAGGTCAGTACGAGGAGTTTGAATTGTATTTGGAAACAGATGGGAAGCCAATGAAGTGACTTTAGGAGAGGGATAGCGCGAGTATAGCAGCTCTCCCGGAATATGTCGTGCAGCCAAATTCTGGATGGATTGGAGGGGAGCAAGATGGCTAAGCGGAAGGCCTCAGAGTAGTGAATTGCAGTAGTCTAAGTGTGAGGTGATGAGGGCGTGGATAATTGTTTTGGTAGTGTGCTATAACTTACAGAATATTGTAAGTTATGCACACTCGTGCTTCATTTGGGCACCTGCAATTGTACCAGGTCTATGGCTAGTGTAATTGCTCGTGTCTAAATGTCAAGTGCCCACCAGGAAAAGCAACTCAAAGTCCCCACAAAGATACACGATGAAAGCCAGATGAGTGGAAACAAATGAGATGCTTCCAAATGGGATCTTTATTGACAGGGAATCATTCAATAAAAAGACTCGATGCGCAGGTGTTTCAATATTTAGGCGGTACCTTCTTCAGGAGTCTTCAAATATGTAGGTGGAACAAACATCAGTTCCGTGTTGATAAACAAAAAGATAATTGCAAGATTTGATTTAGAAAAAAAGTTTGTGTCTGAAAAGAGTAGTCTTAGATGCCGGAGCGAACTACACTCTGGCTGACCAAAAGAATGGGATGATGTCATATGTCCTCTCCTTTTTTTCTTCAACAAATTTGGGTAGGCAATTCCAGTCCTCGAGAGCCGGAGCCAGGTCAGGTTTTCAGGATATCCACAATAAATAAGCATGAGACAGATTTGCATCTCAAGGAGGCAATGCATGCAAATCCATCTCGTACATATTCTTTGTGGATATCCTGAAAACCTGACCTGGCTCCAGCTCTTGAGGACCAGAATTGCCTACCCCTGCCTTAGGTAGATGTAAAAACCTGTTTATTTGGGGGGGGGGGGGTCATTTCTCAGGGGGGAGGGGGTGTGGAAAGGCCCATTCAAATTTAATTTAATGTGGTATCTTATATACCGCTAAATCCCCCAAAGGATTCAAACTAGTTTACAAAACAATTACATTAACTTAAGTAATGGCCAAAAATCTAGTCAGGTACAGTACTTTGAATTTCCCTCTGTCCCAATGGGCTCATAATCTAACTATAGTATCTATTAAAGAATTCTTATGAGCACTGCAGCTGTTCCTGTACTGGCCAGTGCTAAAAACCACACTACAGTTTTGTAATGGGGGGGGGGGAATAATTACTTATATTTACCTATAGAGAAGGAAGGGGGAAAAGCTAATACAATAAATTCACTACTATAGGTGCGTAAGAGGCACAATAGAAGGGAAAATGTCAATATCGAAGAACCCTCAAAGAAATGGTTTTGTAAAGAGTGGTGTATGAGCCTATTTTATTAAGGCATAGAGACACCTATGTTACCTTTATACATCAGCATCTGGAGTATTGCATTCAATTCAGGTCTCCTTATCTCAAGAAAGATATAGCGGTGCTAGAAAAGATTCAAAGAAGAGCGACCAATATGGTAAAGGGGATGGAACTCCTCTCGTATGAGTAAAGACTAAAAAGGTTAGGGTTCTTCAGCTTGGAAAAGAGACGGCTGAGGGGAGATATGACTGAAGTCTACAAAATCCTGAGTGGCGTAGAACGGGTACAAGTAGATCGATTGTTCACTGTCAAAAGAGTACAAAGGCTAGGGGACACTCGAAGTTACAGGGAAATATTTTTAAAACCAATTGGAGAAAATATTTTTTCACTCAGAGAATAGTTGAGCTCTGGAACGCATTGCCAGCGATTGTTATAAAAGTGGATAGCGTAGCTGGTTTTAAGAAAGGTTTGGACAAATTCCTGGAGGAAATGTCCATAGTATGTTAAGACATGGGGGAAGCCTCTGCATGCCCTGTATCAGTAGCATGGAATGTTGCTACTCCTTGGGTTTTGGCCAGGTACTAGAGACCTGGATTGGCCACCATGAGAACAGGCTACTGGGCTTGATGAATCATTGGTCTGACCCAATAAGGCTATTCTGTTTGCAGGTGAACAAGAAAAGGCAAGGGAGGTGTCCTTTCAACCAATGGTAAAGTCTTTAATAGCAATCAATGATAAAGTCTATACAAAAAATATTAGTCCCAACAAGGATCCCAGTTTCTTGTTGGGACTAATGTTTTTTTAGAGACTTTATCATTGATTGCTAATAAAGACTTTACCATTGGTTGAAAAGACACCTCCCTTGCCTTTTCTTGTTGTTCTGCTTATATTTTAAGGTGAGGAGTTCTGTCTGTCCTGTTTGGACATCTCACATAAGCATCCTTTTATACTGCCACAAAGTAGTACTGTGACCTGTTAAAGATATGAAAATCCCAATTAAGAATCACTTCATTAAGTCACCTGTATGTGAAGTTAGTGATTAACATTTCATGAACAGTAACATCAATTATTTACTTGCTAAGAGTAATCAATTCATTATGAGGGCAAATTTCAAAGCTTTTTCTGCAGGCAAACAGCTGTTTACTCATGGAACAAAAGCCTTTTCAAAAATTGCTACCTCACAGGGCAGGTAGCAGTAGTTGTGGCAGGAAAAAAAAAATGCAAATGACCAGAAGCCAGCCCTGATCCAAGTGAAAATCCATGCTGTGTGTCCCTTTGAAAATGAACTTTTGGCACTAAAAAACGCTTTCAGTTTTGTAAAAGGAAGAGTTAGTCTCTCAGAGGGAAACTATGATGGGCCATTGAAAAGTTCTTAGCCCAACCAACAGTTAGCCACACCCAAAATGTCATAAAGTGCTTTTTATTTAGGCTCCAGTAGGCACTTCTTTTTTTTTTTTTTTTTTAACCATTTTTTTGCAATTTTAAACGGTGTTTCTCAATTAACTTTTGGCATCTAAATTTCAATGCCATTTATAGACCACCTCTCTAAGTCAGTGGTCTCAAACTCACGTCCTGGGGGGGCCACATGCTGCCCAACAAGTACTATTTTGAGGCCCTCGGTATGTTTATCATAATCACAAAAGTAAAATAAAAGTTTCTTGATCGTATGTCTCTTTAGCTATAAATTACAATATTATTATTAAGATTTAGCCAAAAGGAAAGATTTATAAACTATAAAGAGTTTTACCTCTATGCAAAATTGTCATTTCTTTAATAAGACTTCACTATTTTTTTCTAGAGCAAGCATGGTCCCTTTTTAAGGATACAGTCACCAAGGCGCAAAATCTATATAATAATAATAATAATAATAACTTTATTTTTCTATACCGCCATAGTCAGACGACTTCTAGGCGGTTTACATAGTAAGAAGGCTGGACATTCAGCGAATATTAAAGGTTTTAAAACAATACAAAACAAAACAATAGATCCACATACAATACGATACTGTACAATACCGTGAGACTGAATAACAATACTATACATTAAGTCTAAATACAATACTATACATTAAGTCTAAATAATATCGTACAAAGAGTCTAAATGCAATACAATAGTTTAGATGCGAAAGTTACGTATTAATTGATTGGAGATCTAAGGGTAATGAGTGTCTGAGGGATTTAGAACAACCATGAGTTGGAGTTCTGAGTTCGAGGAGATCAAGGTATGAGGGGTTTGTAGAGAGAGAGAAAATGCGTTTTGTGGGGAGAGGAGACCTGGTGACGTTGGGGACCGTTTTAGTCAATGTATTTTGCGAATAGGGCAACAAGGGATCCAAGAGGAAAAAGAACAAGGAACAGGTGTGGCTCACTGTAACAATGAAGAAAGCAATAAGAGACAAGAAGACTTCGTTTAAGGAATGGAAAAGGTCAAAAACGGACGAAAACTGGAAAAAGCACAAACATCAAAGCAGGTGCTATAAGGCGGTAAGAGGGGCCAAAAGAGACTACGAGGAAAAAATAGCCAAGGAGGCAAAAAAACGTCAAGCCGTTCTTTCGATATATTAAGGGGAAACGACCCGCAAAGGAAGCGGTGGGGCCTTTGGATGACCATGGAATAAAGGGAGTGCTAAAGGAGGACAAAGCCATCGCCGACAAAACTGAACACATTTTTTGCAACTGTATTTAGCAAATAGGATATACACAACATAACGGAAGCCGACAGACTATATGCAGGAAATGAAGACAGGAAACTGACAGGGTTGACGGTCAGTCTAGAAGAGGTATGCAGGCAGATTGATAGGATAAATCCCCGGGATCGGATGGCATCTATCTGAGGGTAATTAAGGAACTGAAAGGGGCTATAGCTGAACTGCTTCAACTAATAGCCAATCTGTGGATCAAATCAGGAAGGATTCCGGAAGACTGAAAAGTGACAAATGTTACGCCGATCTTCAAGAAAGGTTTGAGGGGAGATCTGGAAAACTACAGTCTGACCTCGGTACCGGGAAAGATGGTAGAGGCGCTGATAAAGGATCGCATCATTAATCACCTTGACGGACACAATCTGATGAGGACCAGCCAGCATGGCTTCAGCTAAGGAAGATCTTGCTTGACAAACTTGCTGCACTTCTTCGAGGGAGTAAACAGGCAGACAAGGGTGACCCAATCGACATTTTATATCTGGATTTTCACAAGGTCCCGCATGAATGACTACTTTGAAAAATTGCAAGTCATGAAATTGAGGGTGAAATACTCACCTGGATTAAAAACTGGCTGGCGGATAGAAAACAGAGTGGAGGTAAATTGACAATACTTGGACTGTAAAAGCGTCATGAGTGGAGTGCCGCAGGGTTCGGTGCTTGGATCCGTGCTCTTCAACATATTTATAAATGACCTGGAAATTGGTACGACGAGCAAGGTGATTAAATTTGTAGACGATACGAAGTTATTGAGAGTAGTGATAGTGAAGATGGAGAAGGATTGCGAAGACCTGCAACGTGACATAAACACGCTCGAGAAATGGACTGTGACATGGCAAATGAGGTTTAATGTGGATAAGAGTAAAATGATGCATGTCGGTAACAAAAATCTTATACACGAATACAGGATGTCCGGTGCAGTACTCTGAGAGACCCCCCCCCAGGAAAGAGACTTGGGAGTATTGGTCAACAAGTCAATGAAGCCATCTGCACAATGTGCAGGGGCGGCAAAAAGGGCGAACAGAATGCTAGGAATGATTAAAAAGGGGATCACAAACAGATCAGAGAAGGTTATCATATCTCTGTACTGGGCCATGGTACTCCCCTCCTGGAATACTGTGTCCAGCACTGGTCGCCGTACATGAAGAAGGACACAGTACTACTCGAAAGGGTCCAGAGAAGAGCAACTAAAATGGTTAAGGGGCTGGAGGAGTTGCCGTACACTGAGAAATTAGAGAAACTGGGCCTCTTCTCCCTTGAAAAGATGAGACTGAGAGGGGACATGATAGAAACATTCAAGATACTGAAGGGAATAGACTTAGTAGATAAAGATAGGTTGTTCACCCTCTCCAAGGTAGAGAGAACGAGAGGGCACTCTCTAAAGTTTAAAAGGGGATAGATTCTGTACAAACGTAAGGAAGTTCTTCACCCAAAGAGTGGTGGAAAACTGGAACGCTCTTCCGAAGGCTGTTATAGGGGAAAACACCCTCCAGGGATTCAAGACAAAGTTAGACAAGTTCCTGCTGAACCAGAACATATGCAGGTAAGGCTAGACTCAGTTAGGGCACTGGTCTTTGACCTAAGGGCCGCTGCGTGAGTGGACTGCTGGGCATGATGGACCATTGGTCTGACCCAGCAGCAGCAATTCGTATGTTCTTAATCCAAGAGACTTGTGTTGGGTATTGTAATCTGTACCTACTCTCCTTGAAATCTGAGAAGAGTCCATTTCCTTTTTGCCACTACTCTCCATATCTCCAAATTGATCACTTCTTAGGGGGGGGATATGTGGGAGCCTTGAGAACGTCTGGTGATATACAAAGCCGTTGCTGGATAAAGCTAAGTTACAAGAATGAATAGGTAGGGCTTGCCCTAGGTACCACAAGTCTTGTGAAAGACCACAAAAAAAAATCAATAAATTTATAAAGTGAAGTGAGCGTCCTCAGTGTGAGGTTGTAAGCTCCCAAACGCCACTACAAGAGCAGAGCTCATGCTTTCCAATAAGCTGGCAACATAAAGTACGCCAGCCTCATGCCATCATAGGAGCGCTCACATGTGCTAAATTAGTGCTTTTTTTTTTTTTTTTTAGTGCAACAACAGTGCCATGGGGGCCAGGGAGAGACACAGACAGAAAGAATGACAGACAGACAGACAGCGTCCAAGGAGAAAGAGACAAAGAACCCCCCCCCCAAAATAGACATCTACTCTAGCACCCGTTAATGTAACGGGCTAAAATACTAGTAATAATAATAAAGTGCACAGTTCAATAATTTCACAAGGCTTGTGGTACCCCTGTAAGCCAAAACTCGTAGACCCAGGGCAAAAAAAACAAAAATCACAAAATTAGGGGATTTGTATATGATTGTGTTTTGGGATAAAGGTAAGTGGCATTCCTTTGCTATACCATTTGGATTTAATGGCAGCATTCCTGTGGATTTCAATGAAGAATATGCTTTTACACTAGTTGCTTTTGATATGCTTTGAAATTTTTTTGCACTAGCTACTGTTTCTTTGTTTGTTTTTGTTTGGTTTTTTTTAAATCTGTTCATGGATACTACCTTAGGCTCTGTAACACGTCAATACTTGAATTGGCTCTCATTGAAATGAACATAGTGTTCCCTTCCTGTGCTGCCTGGAGACAGCCCATTGAACTTTTAAGATATTCTGTGATTTGGCCTATTATTGGAGCTACATATATTAATGTTTTGTTTGCACAACAGTGCAGTTTTTGTATGACCAATGATAAGTGAGCTTTGGCTGTTATATTAAGTTCCATGTGCTTACTGTATGTGAGATCTTTTTTCTCCACATTTTATGTATTTAATGTTATTTCCCTGATAGAAGAGGATAGAGGGAAAGTATATAAGGATATAAGAACTTCTCATGATTTTGTCAAGGCCTTTCTCTGTTATTGGGTTAAGAGGTTGATTTGTCTATGTAAGGAAAGGACAAAGTTGTATACTCCTGGTTTATTGACAAGGAGATGGGTGAGACTGCCTGCCTGTAAATCCTGACAAAGACTTTCAATTCAACTTCTTCTATTTGATGGTGCTTTTGTAGAGTCAGGAGATACTGTGAGGCATTCAAGAGTAGATGCTGAGCCTCTTCAACTATCAGCAGGCATGTAAAGGAAGAAAACACTTGTATTGGGAATAATTCAGTGTGTGTGTATGTTTTCTATTCATGTAGAGTCTTTTTGTGAGGCACTGGGATCATGAAGAAGGAAACGGTACTACTCGAAAGGGTCCAGAGAAGAGCGACGAAGAAGGTTAAGGGGCTGGAGGAGTTCCATACAGTGAAAGATTAGAGAAATTGGGCCTTTTCTCTCTCGAACAGAGGAGATTGAGAGGGGACATGATCGAAACATTCAAGGTACTGAAGGGAATAGACTTAGTAGATAAGGACAGGTTGTTCATCCTCTCCAAGGTAGGGAGAATGAGAGGACACTCTCTAAAATTGAAAGGGGATAGATTCCGTACGAACGTAAGGAAGTTCTTCTTCACCCAGAGAGTGGTAGAAAAGTGGAACGCTCTTCCGGAGTCTATCATAGGGGAAAACATCCTCCAGGGATTCAAGAGAAAGTTAGACAAGTTCCTGCTGAACAAGAACATGCGCTGGTAGGGCTAGTGACCAGACTGCTGGGCACGATGGACCACTGGTCTGACCCAGCAGCGGCAATTCTTATGTTCATGGAGATTAAATCAAAATGACATACCGTAGGTTGATTTATCTCTGAGTTTCCCATATTGAACCTAAGAGATATTTTCCCTTGGATTTCACCTTGTCTAATCTAATCTTTGATTTATGTACCGGGTTATCTCCCAGCGGAGCTCGATCAATTTACAAGTAATTAAAGACCAGCAAAAAAAGCAAACAAGAGCATAGGAGAAAATAAGGGTTGTAGAGCAATCAATCCCTTTAATCTTTAGGTAAACTGTTCAAGTATTGTGTAAATAATGTTTTTAAGACTTTACGAAATTGTTGTAACTGACCTATCAATCTGACAGAATCAGGAAGCCCATTCCACATTTCTACCAATTTATAAGCGAAAGATTGACTAAGTTTCCTGGCCAATTTAATTCCTCTGAAGGAAGGGAACAGTAATTTATATCTCTGTGTATTCCTCGAATGGCAAGATCTAAGGGTATTCCAGTATAAAGGGACCAAAGGACTAAATATTCCATAGAGAAGCTTAAAAATGATGCAGGTTGATAATATATGGAAATGTTTTCCTTTTTGATTTGGATCGCTCATTTGTTAATGTTGTTTTATAGTCAAGTATAGAATTCAATTTAAAATTGCATGTATGGTTCACAGGAGCAAGCTCGACTGGGCTAACTTCAGTCATCCAAGTTTCACACTCCTTCTATAACTCAAGAATGACTCAACGCTATAAATGACCTCTTCCCTATCCTCGTCAAGACCAGAGGAAAAAACTGCTCGAATCCACTTTTTGAGTTTCAAAGCCCCAAAATTTGGAACTGCCTCATGACCTGCTTACATCAGACCCCTTCTAACTTCAGTTTAGGAAGGTGCTAAAAATGCATCTGTTTTCATTATAGTCTTGCTATGATTCATAATGTCTAGGTTGCTAACCTTATTAATCTTATGTAAGCTGCAATGATTCCCAGTTGACATTTGCGCAGTATAAGAAACAAACAATATGGTATGATATGATTAAATACAGTAGTTTGCTTTTATTGTTCTTTTAGCGGTTTTTAGTGTATCTTAATTTGTCCTTTGTTCTTGCTTGTTGTGTTTGTATTATTTGATTTGTGGTTTTTATTATACTGTACACAAGTTTTTGAAATAGACAAACCTTCTTCCAGGTTTAGTGGGCTCATACAGCTGTTCATACTATTCTGTGGTCTGAATGTTTCCTTGTTTATTTATATTGTACGATTCTTTCCCCTGTTTCTCTGGTGAGATTTGTTTTCTTTTCATGTATTTTGCTGTTTAATAAACATTAAATAAAAGCAGCTTGCTTCTGGGAGATATCTATTATCTCCTTCCCGGATGAGTACCACATCCTGTGGATTATTGTGTAGGCCATAGGTCGGCTTTACAAGACAAATAAGATTAAAGGTGACCTTTAAAGCTTCTTTAGTCCAGGCAAAAATAGAACAAGTTTCTCAGTCATCAAGAAAACTCATAAAAGCAGTAGAGTTGTTACTAAAACAGCCATATTTTCCCAGGTCTCAAGTAGAATTGCATCTACCATGGCATTTTTTTCTTGCACTTTTTGGGGAAAATGCTACATTACTCTGTGCTAATTAATGTACCTTCACTGCACCCATTTTATTTATGTATTTATTTATTTGTCATTTTACAATATATCAAAATTAAACATTTTGTACAGGAAGATTGATTGAATACACTAACAATTTAAAGGAAAAAGAATATAAAACTTTATAAAGAAAATATTCAAATATCAAACAACCTCAAGTCCACATATTTTAGATCCAAGAATAAACTGAGTGATAGGTAAATTATAAACTATGGTAAATTGTTCCTTAGTGATAAAATTTTATGCGCATTTGTCCTGGATCTATGATTGGATTATCACCTCTTTTTTTTTTCTTGGGCTGGAGATCATCGATTACTTTAAGTATATAAGCAGTGCCTCTGCTGGGTCAGACCAGAGGTCCATCACGCCCAGCAGTCCGCCACGCAGCGGCCCATCAGGTCCAGGACCTGTATAGTAATTCTCTATCTATACCCTTCAATCCTCTTTTCCTTCAGGAAATCATCTAATCCCTTCTTGAACCCCAATAGCGTACTCTGTTCTATGACACCCTCTGGAAGCGCATTCCAGGTGTCCACCACCCTTTGGGTGAAGAAGATCTTCCTAGCATTGGTTCTGAATCTGTCCCCTCTCAATTTTTCCGAATGCCCTCTCATTCTTGTAGTTTTCAAAAGTTTGAAGAATCTGTCCCTCTCTACTAGTGCTGTCCGATTCGCGATTCGAATCGATTCTCCGATTCACTTTTGGTGAATTGATTCGAATCAGTTTACTATTAAAGAAAATCGGACTTACCGATTCGTTGGCCCCATTGCTACCGCTTCTAGTAAAAGCTTTGAGAAGGGAAGGAATTGATTAAAAGTCAGTATATGTGTGTTTGCCCAAACCACACCTAAAGCACACCCAATCAGATTTGAAAGTTTTCTGGTGGGAAGTCCAAACGGTGCTTATGACGTCAGACGCTACTTAGACATGCTTAGTTATAAGAAGGTCCATCAGAGCAGTGTTTTCTCTTTTAGGACTCCTATTCTGTGTTATTGCTTATGCTGATTTTGAGACTCTACCTTTCTTGATTATCTTTTAACCTTTGCATTCCTATATGTGCCGCTTTTGCCTGGCCAGGGAGGAGAAGAGAGAGCTTTGCTTCCCTGATCTGCACCAGAGACTCGTTCGGGCTTCCCCCTCTGCCACCAGAGTCCTTGCTTCTGATGTAACTTCCGGTTTTGCAAACCCAATACAATATAAGGGTAATCCTATAAGATCATCCTTGAGAAACTCTCGCTGAAATATTCAACTTTCATGGGCCCTCAGATATGTCACCATTATACTCGATTAGTTTCATAGTATATGGCTTTATACATCAAGTCCTCACCAGGTCTGATATTTATCCAATGTTATAAATAAAGTGAATAAAATGAACCAACATTGCTTAAAGATGTTATAACTGTTTTTAAGTACTTAACTTGCTTTACGTGGTCGGATTCACAGGGACTAATCAGCCGACATGTTTCACCCTGGACAGGTTTTTTCAAGGCTATTTGTCCCTTTTTGCAGCTCTTGCCTGTATATCGACTACTAGGTGCCTATACCAAAAGGGACAAATGGCCTTGAAAAAACCCCTCCAGGGTGAAACATGTCGGCTGATTAGCTCCTTCTTTGTGACACTCCCTCCCTCCTTACCTCAGATTTGAAACGTCTTTTTGGCAGTGACCTGTCAAAAGACTTTGGCGTGCTGACAATCCCGCGGTGACATTTGCGTGCAGGACAAATGCATGCCACCATTTCTGCTGTTTCCGTTAGTGTTCTGAGGGGGGGTGGGGAGGGGAACCCCCCACTACACTTAAGTGTGCACACTGCCGGGGGGATGTGGGGGGGGAACCCTGAAACCCCCCCCACTACACTGAAAACTCCCATTCTCCTTCCCGTTTTTCAGCAGTTTTCAGTGTAGTGGGGGGTTCCCTCCCCCCAGGGCAGCGCGAACACTTCTAAGTGTACTAGGGTAGTCCCGCCCCTCAGAGCGCTAACAGAAATAGTGGCGCAAATTTGTCCTGCACACAAATGTCGCTGTGGGATTGGCACCCCAAAGTCCTGTGCGCTTTAGTTACGGTAGCCTTTTCAGCAGTTCCAATTAGGACTTAGAGTTATTTCTTTGGTATGGCTTTCGGAACTCCTAGACCCAAGCTTTCTTAATTGTTTTTTGAACCCTCAGTGGGGATGGTGATGTGAGATGGTCATGCTATGCTTTTGAGTATTATTAACCTTCCCCTTTTACAAAACCGTTGCGCTGTTTTTAGCTCTGGCCAAGGCGGTAACAGCTCAGACGCTCATAGAATTCCTGAGTGTTGGAGCTGTTACCACCGTGGTCAGAGCTATAAACCCCACTAAGCATCGGTGCTGTTACTGCCCCGGCCGGCGCTAAAAACCACACTATGGTTTTGTAAAAGGGGAGGGGAAAGGGGGGTTAAATAAATGATAAACGATAGAAAGAAGATGAGATGTCCTGTTATCCTGCTGTTGGTATGAATGTAGAAATTTTTAATTATACTATGGTACATAATCTATTTTAAAATTTTAATTGTTCTTGTGCGTTTGTGTAGTGGAGGGGCTGCCACACAGCTATGGGTCAGCCCAGGGAGAGCTAATACTCTTGCACTGGCCCATAGACCTGCACCACAACATTCTTCACCTTCCGCAGACATTATCAACATCACGTAGAAAAGCCCAAATACAGACTGTTACAATGAGCAAGTCTCGACAAAACAGTTACGTAAACAATCTGCATAAAATCCTCTGGGGAAAAGTAATAATGAACCTTCTGCAACAGCTGTAAAAAAAGGAAACATATCCTTACACCTGAGGGCACCTGAGACACTGTTGAGCGTAAAAAAAAATAAAAACTCGCTCCTAAATTTCAAACTTTATCCTGAATTAGGACCAAAGCCCCCTCCTTCCCCTTACAATGGGATGCTATACTTTAATTGGGGGGGAGGGGGCTGCTTCAGTGAGCACTGGTCCCTTTAAGATGTGGCCAGGGAGCACCGGGCTATGGTTTTGAGATCCTGTTTCTCAGGGTGGTAAATGATGTTTTGCAGCCTCTTACTATATACCATGGGGAAACCTAAATAAGGCTGTTAGCCCACTGAAACCAGCGTGTTAGCCCTTTAACAAGGAGCAAATAATGTAGGTTAGTATATAATGCGGCTTGCTAACTACCTACCCCTTCTCCCCAAGTGGTACAAAATGATAAGAGGTAATCAACTTTTTCTCCAGGCAAATATTGCTTCAGATTTATCAACTAAAAATCCCAGTATTTTCTGTGGTAAATCTCTGGGGAGAAACTGGCACCAAACTTTCATAAGCTGGTTAACATTCTACAGCAAGTTAATCTAGTGTGACTAAGGAATGCTTTATTTTCATCTAGAATGCCAACAGACCTTTGCGTGTGATCCTAGGACCCAATCTAGTGACCCAGTGTGTAGCTAGGGTCCCCGGGGAGAAAAATGAAGATGGGCTCCCCACCCCCCCAACATCATAGGGGAGTGTGTGGTGCAGTGGTTAGCACTACAGCCTCAGCACCCTGAGGTTGTGGATTCAAATCTCACACTGCTCTTTATGACCATGGGCAAGTCACATTGCCCCAGTTACATTAGATAGAGTGTGAGCCCACTAGGACAGATAGGGAAACATGCTTGAGTAGCTGAATGCACACACTTCTCAAACCAGCCCCACAGCCTTAATTTTAACACAATTTCCTGTTTTTGCAGAGGTGGGGCTGGCATGAGCAGCGTGTATCAGTCATGCTGCTTGCTGCCGGCAAAGATTTTGGGCTAGATTCAGTAAGCTTTGCGAGCCTTCTCCAACCCTGACCCAATTCATTAACTTCCTGGCCCAATCAACCTCCCACCCGATCTAATCCGCACGTGCAAATGAAGGGAAATGGCATGCAAAGTAGGAAGGAACGATTCACTAAACCAAGGAAGGCACACCGATTGGGCTGGCCGATCCAAAAAGAAGCGACTGCTGAGGATCAGTCGCTTCTGTCGGCCAACTCTCCTGCTCTCTGCCGCCCCGTCCCTGCAGTGTGAGCCCTTGGTTTTAACTTGCCGGTTAAAAAACGTGTTTTCGGCTGCAGCATATTGGCTAAAGTGTGTTTAAAAAAGTGAAGCATCGGTAATTAAAACGAGTTTCTCTAGCAAAGTTGTGAATATGGAGATAAGGGGGGAGGGGAGATCGGGCAGGAAACTTGTGATGACTGCTGCTTCTTGCCTCGGCTGTGATATCAAAATGCTGTGTAGAGGCTGGCTGTAAGACAGCGTGGGTTGTATGCAGGGAAGTGCCTGATTTTTATGAAGTTTAAACACAAATCCCTGGTGTGCCTGATCCTGCAGCCTGCTTGGAATATGTCTTCTGAAGCCAAAAAGCCTCAAGCATTAGAAAGCCCTATGCAAGATGGTCTGCGCATGCGTCTGGATCACTCTGCAGCGATCTGTGCGGTCGGTGTGGGGCGTGCCTCCAATCAAATAATTTGCATGAGGACTGTTTAGTGAATCGGTCGCCCGGCAAGACTCGGCCATGGATCGGATCGGAAAGGTGAGTTTAGTGAATCTAGGAGTAAATCTCTGAAAGGTAGGCATCAGGGTGGGAGAGGGAGAGATGGGATTCTCTGCCCATCCAAAATTGGGTGTCTGCCAATGCACCTGGGCAATAGAGGCTCATATGCTAACCACACGCTAATCGTAAGAACATAAGAATAGCCTTACTGGGTCAGACCAATGGTCCATCAAGCCCAGTAGCCCGTTCTCACGGTGGCCAAAACCCAAGGAGTAGCAACATTCCATGCTACCAATACAGGGCAAGCAGTGGCTTCCTTGGGAGGGGCCTTAGGCAACTGAACCAATCAGGACATTTGGCCCCTCCCCTTGTATCACATGATGCACTGGGGAGGGGAAGGCCCGTCATTTAGGAGTGGTGGCCTGAAGCAGGAACCTCAGAGTGGGCTTCCCCCTCAAAATATCAGTCTGTATTGCTCAAAGTATTTTTTGATGGAATCTGCAGTTCTACACCACATAATGTCAGTTTGTGTATAAATATGAAGGATAGATTTTGGAAAGGTGGTAATGATACAGAACTTGTTTCTTCACATCTATCAATATAGAAGTCAAAAGGAGCAGCAGCAAATGTTATAGGACATAGGTGATTCTCAGAAAAAGGTCATGAAGTGACATCGTTCAGCACAAACAGTAAGCACATTAACCTTGGTTAATGGTACACGTTGCACTAATGCAGTATCTCTCAAACCTTTTTAGCTCTGGCACACTAAACAGAGCAACTGTTTTTTCACGGCATATATAATTGAAATTATAAAATTGCAAAACCAACAAAATTAAATTTGAGAGTTATTTATTTAAATTCTTTAAGCTATAGCCCGGTAATTGTAACGACAGTGAAACTAATCAATGCGATGGATGAGCTTGGTTTTTGAGTGCAAATTAACTCAAAATGTAGCTCGATAGTCGACAAGCAAACATGCATTTCATCATTCTCGTGTTTTAAATTTAATTTCTGTCAGAGCTGAAAATCCAGATTTGCAAAGATAAGAAGATCCAAATGGTAACAAAGCATTGATTGCTTTGCTGCTCAAATTAGGATAACTACTGCATAAAAACCAAAACTAAAATTACTTGCCATTGGTTTTCAAAGACCAATCACGACAAAGAACGATGCTTGTCTGGGCGGTTGTATTCTTACACACACAAACGCTCATAACTGACAGACTTTTGCATACGTGATGTACATGTCATCTATTCTAGTGTATACTTCTGAAGGGAATTTTAAAAAAATAAAGTATGCATGAAAGACATTTGCATCTCGTGGCACACCTGAAATCTCTTCATGACACCACTGTTTGAAAGACATTGTACTAATGTTCAGCACAGGAGTGTCCAACCGTGATCCTCACGAACTTCAATTTACTCGGGTTTCCAGGATTTCTCCAATGAATATGCATGAGATTATTTGCATGCACTGTATCCATTGTATTCTAATAGATCTCGTGCATATTCATTGTGGAAATCCTGAGAGCCAAGGTTGGTCGCACCTGGTTTAGCTCATCTACTGAATCCCCTGCTATAAGAGTCACTACATGCCACTGATAGGGTATAAGCAAAGATGGAACATACTGTATAGATAAGATATAGTAATATGGAACATACAGATAAGATAAAGTAATCGGAGTTAGAAAATAAGGGAATTTATTTAAAGAAAGTTGCACATGAGGTCAGAAAGGTGCTTGAATATTATCTTATCTAGGATAATAATTTTTTTATTTGTATACTTATATCCTAAGTGGTTTTACATTCAGGTACTTTATCCTATTTCCCATCTATCCTGGTGGATTCAAATTCTATCTAGTGTACCTGGAGCAATGAGAGAATTAAGTGACTTGCCCAGGGTCACAAGGAGCAATGAGGGATTTGAACCCACAACATCAGGGTACTAAGGCATGAAAGGCATAGAGAAGGTAGACAGAGACAGATTCTTCAGGCTATGGGGAACCATAAGTACAAGGGGGCATTCGGAGAAACTGAGGGGAGACAAGTTTAGAACCAATGCCAGGAAGTTCTTCTTCTCTCAGAAGGTGGTGGACACATGGAACGCGCTCCCGGAGCTTGTGATAGGGCAGAGTACGCTACGGGGATTCAAAGAAGGATTGGATAAATTCCTGAAGGATAGGGGGAATGAAGGTACAGATAAAAGTAGAGATAGGTTAGAAAGAGCATAGATAGAAGAAAAAGGGGGATTATAGGGCTAAGTCAAGGAACACCTGACAGGTCATAGACCTGATGGGCCGCCGCGGGTGCGGGCTGCTGGGCGCAATGGACCTCTGGTCTGACCCAGCGGAGGCAATTTCTTATGTTCTTATGTTCTCTAACCACTGAGCCACACACTCCCATGTCTGGTTACAGTATGTGCAGCTGGTTTATACCTTGTCTATGTGTGACTAATATTAGTTACTTCTTCCTTTAAAGGTGAAGAACCAAGACCTTTACCTGATTTCTGAAGTGGAGATAGTTGTGTTAAGTGAAGCTTTTCAGAAAGTGGGAGCTACTCTGGTGGGTATCACATCAAGCGATGTCTTTTGGAGAGAGTGTGGTTAAGGATAGTTTTGGGGAGGATCTTAGTGATCTTAGAAATATGAAGGAGATCTTGTTCTTCAGGTATTCTGGGTCACTTCGTTTGCTGCCTTCTCTGTACAGCATTCGGAATCAATTGGAGATAGTGTAAACCAGTGTTTCTCAACTCGGTCCTGGAGTACCCCCTTGCCAGTCAGGTTTTCAGGATATCCACATTGTATTTGCATAAACTTGATTTTCATACACTGCCTCCATTATATGCAAATGTCTTTCATGCATATTCATTGTGGATATCTTGAAAAGATGGCTGGCAAGGAGATGCTCCAGGACCAAGTTGAGAAACACTGGTGTAAACTAGTGCTGCCCGATTCAGGGAAAAAATTTTCGATTCGATTAGGCTTATTGAATTGGTTTTTCAATTTAAATTGCTTTTCTCACCCAATTAGGGCATTTGTTTGAGGGGGGTTCTCAAACGTCTTGGCAGCCTTATTTTGTAGCCTTTTCAGCCATCTCACCCCCACACCGCCACTGTAGTGTAAACAAAATTAATAAAGACTTTTCCTCTCTCTGTTAGGTCCTAGCTCATGCTCGCTGTCTAACACCAGCTGTGGCAGGATACACATTTCAAATCTGACATATTGTAATCACAAAATTTAAAAAATATATTTTTTTCTACCTTCCACTGCCATATCTAACATTTGTTTCTTTCCCACTGTCTACCATCTCTCTTTCTCCCTGCCTTGTGTTCTAGGTCAAACCTCTCTATTCCCCATTTCCCTTCCTCCCCTCTATTATCATCTGCAACATTTCTCTCTCTCTCTCTCTCTTCTCCATGCATATCTCCCTCTCCTCCACCATATGCAGGATATCTCCTCTCCCTTTCTCTCCTCCACCCCAACAATTCTTCCTCTCTTCTCTCTCACTCCATGTACAGCATATTTCCATCCCTCCCTCCCATCCCCCTGTGCAGCAGCATCCCACCAACCCTTCCACTGTGAGACCAGACATAACTCCGGGCCTCCCAAAGCAGAAGTGGCGGTGGCTGGCCTTGAAGAGGCAGCGCTGTGAAGAGGCTGATTGCAGCCTGCCCCAGCAGAACTTCCCTCTGCTGCATCATCAGGCTATGAGCAGCCCATTCAGAGCACTGCCTCTTCAAGGCCGGCCACCGGTACTCTGCAGCTGATTTAGGAGCAGAGGCATAGTAAAGGTGGTGCCGGTCCACCCTGGGTGCCATGTTGGTGGGAGTGCTGGCACCTCTCCTCCTCTCCACCCCTCTGCCTCTTCCCATTCCTCCCCTCTACATGCGCGCCCCTTTCCCTTCCCACATACATCTAATTGAAGTCATTTGCTTCAACAGTATGCTCATGATGACCCCATCGGCTCTCCTGCTGACATCATTTCTGAGTGCCGCGCATAGGAAGTGACAGAGGGAGAGCCGATGGGGTTGCGGGGAGCACGTTGTTGACCGCCACAGCAACAACTTCAACTAGAGGTACAGGGGAAGGGGAGGCGCGCAGCAGGCGAGATTGGGGAAGGAGCGGGGGGGGGGGGCAGAGACGAGGGCAGGGAAGGGATGCCTCTCACCCTCAACCTGTGCCACTGCCTGGAGCTACAGTATGTCAGTTCTCACCACTGGGGGGTGAGCCCTGAAGTGGTGAGTCTGATTTTTTTCGGACAACGAATCGATTCACCAAAATGAATCAGTGAATCAATTCCAATTGGCAAATCGAGCATCACTAGTGCAAACACTTTGTAGTCAGGCCAGCGTAAAGGGCATTATAGTAATCTAGTCTTGATGTTATCATGGTCTGCCTTGGGATATTATTTTTTTAAACATGCATGCCGATTGGCTGCCAGACGTTGGTTGTTATCATGGCCTGCCTTGGCAATATCCCAAGACTTGCCTTCTCAGTGTAAGGAGAGAAGCAGCATAGTTGTTGCATATGATAGACACAACTCTTGAAAGTTTCTTGGTTTTGAGAAATCAGTGTTAAAGTGCTGAGTCCAGCTATAGTCCAAAGTTCCTGCCTTGTGATTTGAGGGGGAGTTCATATTTCCCAAAAGCGATTTTGATGTTAGGTATGTATATACTCATTTGTGTTAGGGACTCATACAATTTGGTTTCACTTGGGTTCAGGCAAAGTTTAGGGGGGGGGGGGTCCTCATTCTTGAATTACTGTTAAACAGGTAGTCAGTTTATACAAAGCTGTGGGTAAGACAGGGTCAATGGGTAACCGTAGATCTGAGAATCCAACAACCAAATCAGCTTGAGGTAGATATTGAGCAGAATAGGTGACAGTATTGATCTTTGTGATGATGAGCTGCTGCCAAACAGTAAGGGCTATTTGCTTATCTGATTCATAGGATCTGAACAAGTCAAGTACAGTGCCACTGATACCTGTCTCTGTAGCGTGATTTCATGATCCAAAGTGTCAAAAGCTGCTGAGAAACCCAGCAGTACTAACACTGAGGCAAATCCCCTGTCTTGATCGTCTAGTAGTGTTCTTCAACCTTTTGACACCTATGGACTGACGGAAATAAAAATTATTTTGTGGACCGGTACCAGTCTGTGGACTGGCAGTTGAAGAACAGTGGGCTAAGTCGTGCCCATTTCCACCCCAGACCCTGCCCCCATAATAGTACTAATTGTAACACCATTTTTTCCATTCATTTTTCATATATACACACACAATTGTATTAACAACACATAATGGTTAACCACAAAATTAAAATACACAAAGCACACTGTATGTTTTTCAACAATAATTTCTACCAGAAAACAAATAACCCCCTGCAAATGCAGGACCAAAAACTAAAAGTACTAATATTTACAAACAAACCCTAAGATGCAAGATTGCAAGCACTACAACCCCAGAGTTAAAGAAACAAATGTATTTGTTCCTGAACAGACAGCAGATGTAAATCAATAATTAAATAAAAAAATAAAAGCATTCTTACTGTTGTTGTCTCTCTCCCTCCATGCTGTGCCTTGCCTTCTGGCCTGTCCCCTGGTGTTATCTTTGGGCTGATCCACGGTGCGATCAACGGTGCATCTTCGGGCCAGCTCCCTGAGTGCTGCATTGCACAAAGCTGTGGACAGCGACTCTTCGCGTGCATCCCACAATGTGCAGTGGCGGTAAAAAGGGCGAACAGAATGCTAGGAATGATTAAGAAGGGGATCACAAACAGATCGGAGAAGATTATCATGCCACTGTACTGGGCCATGGTGTGACCCCACCTGGAATACTGCGTCCAGCACTGGTCACTGTACATGAAGAAGGACACAGTACTAATCGAAAGGGTCCAGAGAAGAGTGACTAAAATGGTTAAGGGGCTGGAGGAGTTGCCTTACAGTGAGAGAGTAGAGAAATTGGGCCTCTTTTTCCTTGAAAAGAGGAGCCTGAGAGGGGACATGATCGAAACATTCAAGATAATGAAGGGAATAGACTTAGTAGATAAAGACAGGTTGTTCACCCTCTCCAAGGTAGAGGGAAGGAGAGGGCACTCTCTAAAGTTAAAAGGGGATAGATTCCGTACAAACGTAAGGAAGTTCTTCTTCAACCAGAGAGTGGTAGAAAACTGGAACACTCCTCCGGAGGCTGTTATAGGGGAAAACACCCTCTAGGGCAGGGGTGTCGATGTCGGTCCTCAAGGGCTGCAATCCAGTCGGGTTTTCAAGATTTCCCCAATGAATATGCATGAGATCTATGTGCATGCACTGCTTTCAATGCATATTCATTGGGGAAATTCTGAAAACCCGACTGGATTGCGGCCCTCGAGGGCAAACTTCGACACCTGTGCTCTAGGGATTCAAGAGAAAGCTAGACAAGTTCCTGCTGAACCGGAACGTACGCAGGTAGGTCTGGTCTCGGTTAGGACGCTGGTCTTTGACCTAGGGGCCGCCGCGGGAGTGGACTGCTGGGCACAATAGACCACTGGTCTGACCCAGCAGCGGCAATTCTTATGTTCATCTAGAATCCTTCCCTCTGACGTTGCGATGTCAGAAAGAAGGCTTCCGGTTCAGGTGCAGGATGCGCATAGGAGCCTTTTCCCACGGCTTTGTGCACTGCAGCACTCAGGGAGGCGGCCCGAAGATGCTGCATTGATCAGACCGTGGACCGGCGGCTGAAGAACACTGGTCTAGTAGAGATACAAAGACTGTTTCTAGGTCTGAGTCCAGATTAGCGTCCATACTCGTAAAAGTTAATAAAAAAATTATCATTTGTTTCCCCAATTAAAACATATCACCTTGTTTGTTGCCCTTTATTTCTTTGTCTCTTAAAACATAAAGCTAAATGGTTAGCTCCTGGTAGCTCTTCATCTTCTGCACCCCAAACATCAGACCAGACATGGGCAACTTTGGTCCGCGAGGGCCGGAATCCAATCGGGTTTTCAGGATTTCCCCAATGAATATACATTGAAAGCAGTGCATGCAAATAGATCTCATGCATATTCATTGGGGAAATCCTGAAAACCCGATTGGATTTCTGGCCCTCAGGACTGGAGTTGCCCATGTCTGTACTAGACCAATGATTTCCCTTACTAAGGAGCAGCAGCCACGTGTGAAACAGTGCCGGAGCTGTTAAGTTAAGCAGCAGCAAGAAACCCACGTCTCTCCCCCTTTTCCACCCCCCTTTTTGGTGCCTGCCAACCCTACCTCTGCTCTAGCCGTGGCCCCTTCTTTTTCCTTCTTGCTCCTCCTCTTCCCTCAGGTCTCTTCCCAATCCATTCTCCTCCTTGTCTGCTTTTGTCTCTTTTCGCATTAGTTCCATCTCTTCTCCCCCGCTCAGACTAACCCCCTCCCCACCTTCTCCCCCTAATTCATCCTATGGTTATGCCATCCATTTCTCTTCTTCCCCCCCCCCCCCCCCGGTACTGGTCTCTCCCCATTCCTGCTCTCCAAGCTCCTCCCTCTCCCTGCCCTGGCTCCTCCTCCCTTCCCTCGCTGCCGCCGGCCCCTCCCTCCCTCCCTCCGCTCCGCAGCTGGCAGCCCCGGGTGCCACTGTGCGCTATGTCGCGGCCGCGGGAGGAGCTTTGCGGGCGGCTCTCGTACCGGACCGAGCCCCGCAGGAGCCCCCGTCTTAGCCTCTTCCACCTCAAGCTCACCGACTCCTCTTGGCGCTCCCTGCTGGACTTCCAGCGATCCCAGGTGAGTCCGGCCGGTCGCTCCCGAGCAACAGATGTGCCAGCTGCCCAGTCGGGCTCATTTGGGATGCCAAGGGGTGTGTACGGGCAGGGCAGTCGGAGGGTTGGTTTTAGATGTATTTATTGTTTAATAGAGTATTTTCTCTTTAATCAAAAAGGTTCAGTGTAGCAGATAGGAATCAAAGCCAGGCTCGGGCATTTTCCAAGGGGTGGTTATTTATGGATTTAGCTCAATTATATTCAAGTACAGTAGCAATTTCCTATCCCCATAAGATTTAGAGTTGAAGGAAGTCCAGAGGGAGGCGACGTGCCCAAGGTCACAAGGGGTGTCAGTGGGACTGGAATCTTATTCTTGACTTCCCTGCTTCTCTTATTCCTCCTCTTTTGCCTGTTTCATAATGGGTTTATTGGAAGGTATTTTGTATAATTCTGTATATAATATTTGTGGGATCTTACAGAACCTTTATCAGAACTCTGAGCTATTTGGGTCTTTAATGAATTCTGTACAGAAGTTTATTTGGGTGCACTGAGTATTTATTTGAGAACTGGTTTCCCGCTTCAATGGGGCATTAAAAAAAAAAAAAATCAAGTTGATGCATTGCTGGACCCAGGCTGTTTGATTCTGGAAATGTGGTGGGTAGAACCTTGTGGGCATTGTTTAAGGGTGGTTTAAATCACTGATTCCCACAGCAGGTCAAATCTTACTAACTCCTCAGACTCTATTATCCTTAGGCAGCCAAAAATTCTAAGGAAGTTACATACTGACTACTTAGTGACTAATGTATAACTCTCCTATCCGAATACAGTGACAGCGCCAGATTGTTTAACTCACGAACAGGCCTGATAAAATTCATATCATTGTGGACAGGGTTAAGGGAGGAACAAAGGCAGCACCCCAAATTATCCAATACAGTAAAACCTTGGTTTGCGAGCATAATTTATTCCGAAAACATGCTTGTAATCCAAAACACTCGTATATCAAAGCGAATTTCCCCGTAAGAAATAATGGAAACTCTACAACCCCAAAACTTTAATACAAAATACTGTATGCACTTGTATTGCAAGACCTTCCTTGCTTGTTTAGAACAGTCACTTACACTCCTGCAGCGTCAGAGAAAGAGAGAGAGAAGAATCATTGGCTCAGTTGTGATGTGTGTATACTCTATGTACTTGTATTGCAAGACATTACTTGTATATCAAGTTAAAATTTAATCAAATGTTTTGCTTATCTTGCAAACCAAATTACTTGCAATCCAGGGTTTTACTGTATTCAGTACTACTTATCCAGCTAGAAGTGTCTGTTTACCCAATTAAGTAGGACTTACTTGGTCATACTTATGTTTTGAGTAGAGAATGCCACGGGGACAAATTTTTCCCTGTCCCTGTGGGAACTCATTTTCCCGTCCCGTCCCCGTGAGTTCTTTTCCTCTCCCTGCCCCATTCCTGCAATCTCTGTCCTCATCTGCACAAGCCTCAAACACTTTAAAATCAAAAGTGTTTGAGGCTTGTGCGGTTAAGGCAGAGCCTACAGGAATGGGACAGCGACAAAACTCACGGGGACGTGGAAATTGAGTTCCTGCGGAAACGGGAACAAATTTGTCTTCGTGTAATTCTCTAGTTTTGAACCAGTGAAAACGCAGGCTGACTGCCATGGCACTATCCAGTTAGTGTTGGGGTGGTCTGGGGGTGGAGTCTTAGCAGATTTATCTGAGCCCCCTCCATATTTACTGGCAGTAACTGAATAGCAATCTGGTTAACTTAGGATGGCAAAAAAAGCTGTCCTAAGTTAACCAGATATCGGGATATCCGGAGCAGTACCAGGCATTGAATGTACAGCCAGAGTTCTCGCTGCTGACATCTATAGTGTTGGCGCAGTCACAGTCAATCCTTACGTGCAGTGCTGCTACCTATATGTATAGTGGTGTTGAATATACAGGAGTCAATGGCGTAGTAAGGGGGGCCAGGCCGCCCCGAGTTCAGTCTTGGTGGGGACACTGGCACCTCTCCTGTCTGCCCCCTCCCCCCATGCCTCTCACTCTTTGCTGGCGCGAGCAGCAGCTCCAACCTTCTGCTCGCACTGGCCTCAGCTCCCCCTCTGAAGTCAATTCCTGGTCGTGGGACCAGAAGTGACATCGGAGGGAGAGCTGAGGTCGGCGTGGGCAGCAGGTTGGAGATGCTGCTTGCGGCAGTGAAGTTAAAGAAGGGGGGCGCAACCACCCCAAGCTCCTTCCACCCTCTGACAGGAAGAGTGGCCTATTGGTTAGAACCGCTGCTTCTGTACCCTGAAGTTGTGGGTTCAATCCCCATGTTGCCCCCTGTGATCCTGGGCAAGTCCCTTAATCCTCCATTACCCCAGATGCCATAGGTAGATTGTGAGCCTGCCAGGACAGTTAGCTCACCTGAATGCAAAAAACCCACCTTGAAGGGCAGTATATAAGTACTTTAATAAACATTAAGCTGGCACTTAACTTAAGGATCCTTTTACTAAGCGGTAGCAAAAAGTGGCCTTAGCACATCTTGCATGGATTTTTCCCAAGTGGCAGAACCATTTTTACCACAGCTGTAAAATGGCCAATTTTCCATTTTTTGTTGCCATTAGCATGCAGCCATTAGAAAGAATTACCGTGTGAACACATACCATCACCTATTTTGTAGGTGTTTAAGGCTCATGCCATAACCCTAGGCCAACCAGTTAGTGTGCACACTAAGGAACGGATTCTCTAAACGTCGCTATCAGCGGGTGCCTTAAAAGCAGCTGCCAATCGCATGTCAGTCACGCGATGCCACCATTTAGAGAATCGCGCCTCCGGCAAAGGTAGGCCAGGGTTTCCAAGGCCTATGTTTATGGCGCCTACCTTTGACGTGAACGGAGCCTATAAAGGCATTTTATGACGCCTTTCCATTGCAAATGCAAGCAGTGTCTCACTTCCGGCTCACCATACAATTGTTTCCCACGTACTCACCTTTATAGGACCCCCAGGGACCCCTGAAGAAGACTTTTAGTCGAAACGCGGACTGTGTTGGAATCCCTAGCGGACTAGGTCCTTTAAGGCTCTTATGTGGATGATTCATTTTTATGTGGATGAAATGATTTTATGTGGATGATTTCAGTGTACCTTTGGAACTTTGACACTTTCAAATAAAGTCCATTTAGGAACATCGTCACTCCACAGAATTTTTTTGGTTTTCTCTACTTTATGACGCCTAACACCTCTTTCAGCATTAGCCACACTTACATTAGACATCGGTAGACATCTCCAGATGTGTGATTCTGGCACTGGTTTTTTAGGCACCTAGAAATTTTTTAAGCCATTTAAATTGGCATTTCCCTCTTATCTTAGGTGCTGGTAGGGCGCCTCCCAGCGCCTAAGTTAAGGCACCGTGTATAGAATATGGGCCTAACTGTTTAGCATAAGAATGCCCACTCTCTGCCTCCTCCCAAAATATTTTTTAGCGCCTGGATTACTGCACATTAATTTGGCAGTTACCACGGGACATCTGAGTACTTCCTGCGGTACACTATTTTAAGCTGCATTAGATGCACATTAGCACCTAATGCAGGGTAATAAAAGGGCCCCATAATCGGAGCTTTTGCTGGCTGAAAACCAGGCCTGGTTCGTTTTGGTAGGAGGGGTCGCTGAAAAGTTCTCAGCCCAGCCAAGAAGAGAATGATGTGGAGACATGAAACTTCCACGCTTTTTGTTTCAGTGAGGCAAATGCATCTAGTAAATGGGAAGATGTCATTGTGACATCACTGATGAGGTTGGCTCTTAGGGATTGGTGGAATGAGGCATTGTGACATCACAATACGAGGGGCCGCTGAAAGGTTCTCAGTTCAACCAAGAAGAGAATGATGTGGAGCCACGAAACTTACAAGTTATTCCACACTTTTCTTGACACTTTTCATTTCGTATCATTGAACCGAAAAGTGTGGAATAACTTGTAAGTTTCGTGGCTCCACATCATTCTCTCGGCTGAGCTGAGAACTTTCATCGGCCCCTCGTATAAATGAATTATGGAGGGTGTGGATTCAAGGACCAGGAAAGGAAATAAAAATTCCAAGGTTCTTGAGTTTTGCAGAGTTAAGTGATATAAATTCTAGGGGATGGGCTGTCATTTGAAATGAATGTCGTCTGGCAGTAATAGTGTGCCCTTTTTGTACATAGTGCACAAACCCTGTCTTTAAGAAGAAGGCACACTATTTGTCAGATATGGGAAAATAAATTCCAAAAGGAAACAATATGCCCGTTTCTAGGTGCCCTACCCTGATAAATTCTCTCAGAGCTCTACTTCCTGCACTATTGCAGCAACCCCTGCTGGTAGAAGCTGGGACTGTAGGAGCATATTCCTAACACTTCAGTCTACTGTATTTGAATCTTGTGCTTGAGGTGCAAGGACTGCAGCATACGAGGAGTAGTAGACCCAGTGGCGTAGAGAGGGTAAGCGGCGCCCAGGCTGGTGGCATTCCTTTCCCACTTCCATGCCCCCCCTATCACGTGCTCCTTCCCCGTACCTTTTTAACTCCGGCACAAGCAGCCACCAACTTGCTGCCCGTATCGGCTTCGGCGCTCACTCTGACGTCACTTTCTAGTCCCGGAAGTGATGTTAGAGAGAGCGCTGAAGCCGACGCGGGCAGCGGGGGAAGGGAAGGGGTGTGCATGGCAGGGGGAGAAGTGGGAAGATGGACAGAGAGGAGGAAGGGCAGACCGCCCACTCATATCTCCTTTACTATGTCACTGAGTGGACTCCCCCCCCCAATACATATTATTTGTACCAGAACCCTGAGGGGGAGGGATTACACTAATTAGATATTACTATACTGTAAGTGAAGTTAGTACAGGTGACAGAGGATGGTGCAGCAGCTGTGGACACCTCCCCCTCTCAACAAGTGTGAGTGTATGTGTTTAGTGGGGAGAGGCCCAACCATTTCAATAGGATGATATATGCCTCAAAACACCCCCTGGTCATGCCCTTCAACTGCAAACCGCCAAGCAATGTTCCTACTCCCACTTCATACCGAGCTACTGGAATCAACTGCCCCCACAGATCAGATCCCTTGAAGGTCTCCTCAACTTTAGGAACGCAATAAAAACATACCTCTTCACCTAACTCCCCTGCCCATGACCGATGGATTACAAAGAAATACAGTATGTGTTATTCTAATCATTGTCCTGGGCAGATGGACTGGCAGTTTTTTTTAGAAAGACTGTAATGTTCTATTAAATGGATTTTTTCCTGAGTATGAATAGTCTGTTTCTCAGTTTTTTTGTGAGAGTATGCATCCTCTGTGTTGCTGACAGAATTCAGATCTAGTGTCTGTAACATGGTGTCTTGTCACGTCAGTGTATTTTTACACTTGGGTGTATATTACCCCGTGATTGCAGGGTACAGTGTCTATACTGGGAGCATAAACTTTGTAATGTACATTTCACAACAGGCAGTGGCATATTTTTCAATGCAGCTTGTTCTTGGGACCAGCCCAGCATCTGCTTTGGTTCCATTGTTCAAGACAAATGAGAAGGCAGGGACAGGGTCAGTTTGGGGAAAAGTAGCTAATGCAGTAGCATCAGTGAATGGACAAGGGGGGAGGGCAGGCAGGTTAGCCCCATCAGTTACAGGGGAACAGGAGATCAGCGTCGGCTTAACCATCAAGCAAACAAGGCAGTCGCTTAGGGTGATAGCAAAGAAGTTTCACGTTTTATTAAATTTGATATACCGCTTATAATTGTCTAAGCAGTGTACATAATTTAAAAGGCTAAAAACATAAAATTTCACGGATAATCGTAATTGACATACAAACCTGATTAGAGGAGGGACGAGGGAAGAAATGATCTAAAACGCCGCAATTAAAATCATCATTTAAAATTAGACAGTACGATCATGCCACTAAAAAAGGCACATTGGTTGCCCATAAGTCACAGAATTACCTTTAAAATAATAGTCCTACAGACCTTCAAAATCCAAATTTCTAAAGCCCCTCTATTTTAGAAAAAGTACTCATTTCATACACCCCTTCATGAACACTTGGATCAGAGGACAAAAACGTTCTTTCAGGGCCATTTTTGTGGGTCGTCATTACTCGTCGGAATAGTTTTCTCAGTATGGCACCACAAGTCTGGAATTCATTGCCAGCATATTTGAGGGACGAAAAAAAATCTAGGTAACTTCAAAAGTAAAATAAAAAGCTTTCTGTTTAAAGATGCATTCGTATCTTAGGAAAGCAATTGAGGCTTTTCCTTGTATGTACATCCCTACCTTGTGTTAAAACCTTTTCCTCTTTCCTATAACAATTTTGGTTCTACCCTTTCTCCTCTTGTGTATTGTCATGTCTATGTAATTGTATATTATTTTAAGTTGTCTGTTCGCCTATTAATTTTAAAATAGACATCGTTTTGAAACTCTGTAAAAGTGATCCAATCAAATTTTAAATAAACTTGAAATAAAATGTTAGATAGGAAAGGAAGACAATGAAGGGAAAACACAAGAGGAAGGGAGTTAGAATCGTATCTGCTTAAGGCGATGTTAGCAGTAAAGGCATCCTTGAATAAAAATGTTTTTAGGTTTGATTTGAATTTAGAAAGACAGCTGCATTCAAAGCAAAACAGAAGTTCCTGACAGCCACATAAATGTACCGTAGTTTTACTCTGCAAGGAGAGTGGACAATTTTCGAATGGCTTCTGGAAATTGATTTCATTAGGTAAATATGTACAAAGGAAAATATAGTGGCTGTATTGGAGATAACGACTGTATGGCCTATCTAGTCTGCCCAGCCATGCCATCCACTATCCCATCCTCTCCCATAGAGATTCAACGCGCTTGTCCCAAGCTGTCTTGAATTCAGATACGTTGTGCCCACCACCTCTACTGGGAGGCCTTTCCAAGCTTTCACCACTCTATCCATGAAACCCATAGACTTCACAGGCAGGGGGGCCAAAGCTGAAGGTTTACTTAGGGTGTTTAATAACTTTGCATCAGTCCTGGGGAAGAGACAAGATCTCAGCTAGCAAGCCTTGAGGAAGTGGATGTGGCAGTAGTACTGGCAACCGTGCCAAGCATTTGTGTCTTGTTTTTTTTTTTTGGGGGGGGGTTATTGACCATTATATGATAAAGGGGAAAAAGGCTGTGGGATTCAATACCTGCCCAAATCTCATTCAGCAAACGATGACGGAGTAAGAATGTGGTTACAATGGTCATTGCGTGTAGCTGCATGCTAAATGTATATTATTCAAAGGAAAACACTTTCAGGAAGTGGCATCCCAGCAACCAGTTCCCAGTACCTGAACTCCTCAGAGCCAGATTTAAGATTTTGGTGCCCATAGGCAAGACCACACAGTAGATCCCAGACAGAGAGTAGTAGGGGGGGGGGGGAGAGAGACAGGAGTGTTGGAGACCGAAAAAAGATTGCAGGAGCAGAGGAAAGCCACATGCGTGTGGCCTTGGTATTTAGTATCCTTAAAATTTGGCCTCTTAGGCAACTTACACCTAAATCCAGGGTTACCAGATTTTGGAGTGAAAGAAAGAGGACACACGGCCCTGTCCCGTTCCTCTCCAGCCCCACTTTGTTTTGCCCACAGCCCTGCCTCATTCCGTCCCCCCCTCCAACGCCATACCCACACATGCATGTGATATCACCGCATCGCATCCGCGTAGATTACCTCCAGACGCGGCCTCAATCTCGACACTTTTCAAAACCTAGACAAAGTGCTGGGTTTTGAAAAGCCATCCGGTCCTCTAAAAAGAGGACATGTCCGGATAAATCCGGACATCTCGGAACCCTACCTAAATCTGGGCCTGAAACTCATCTAAAAGTTCAAGGTGATATGCCACTTGAGAAGGGCAACTGTTGCATCTTTATGGGCTTGTGCCGAGTAGGGTCTTTGCATGTTAGAGCCACACGTTTAAGGGTTAATGCAGGCACAGCTCAGGCAGCTGTGACTGTGGGACTTCATCGCACCAAACCTGCGGCAAACCTTTTAAATTAGAGGTGAGCAGCTTTGATTCTCAAGAGCCACAGCCCAGTTGGGTTTTCAAGATTTCCACAAGGAATGTGCATGAGATTGTTTTGCATGCACCACTTCCATCATATGCAAATAGATCTTGTGGGAACCTTGGAAATTCGACTGGGTTGTGACCCTCAAAGACCGTGGGTGCCCAATCCTCCAACTCAACAATTTCCTAAGGTTACCATGTGGCTCCAGAAAAAGGAGGATGGATTGCGATATCCGGGATCTAGGGAGCTCTCTGGAGCAGGGAACCGGATTTATCCTGGTTTTCTCTGCCGCTTGTTAGGTGCTAAAGTAAATTGAATGTGATTTATTCAATAACTTTAGCCTGCTATATGATTTATTTCAGTGGTCTTCGTAAATTTGTAAGCTGGGGGTCACTTTGGATTTGAATGAGCTGGAGGAGATTTGCCACATATTTTGCCATGCAGGGCCACAACACTGCTGACCGGTATATTTATTTATCCAGTTTTCTTTCTATACCGTTCTCCCAGGGGAGCTCAGAATGGTTTATACATAAATTTATTCAGGTACCCAAGCATTTCCCTGTCTGTCCCAGCATATGTCAAGACATCCATCTCCACCAGGCCACCTTCAAACTTCAATGGGGAATATCCGCAAGATTGTAAACATTTCCAAATGCATTCTCTTTATTGTCTATTGAGCAATGCCTTGCTCTTCAAGCATTCAGCTCTTCCCAGCCCCCCCCTTCCACTTTTTCCTCTCTGTCCAGAGCTGGGTAAACAGGCATAGCAGCAGTAAAAAGAAAACCCAAACAAACAGCAGAGTGGGGTCCACCTCGGAGGTCTCCAGGCCTTGCATTGGAGTACACCGATTGATTTAGTAATGATATCCAGTACTCTTATTTTTAAAGAACTAATGGTTCCTTTTACTAAGCCATGCAGCAACTCCCTCCTTTACAAAGCCACGCTAATGTTTTTAGCACCGGCCGCCACGGTAACAACTTTGACAGTCCATAGCGTGGCTTTGTAAAGGAGGGAGCAAATGCTCAGACGCCCATTCAGTTCCTTTGAGTGTCGAAGGAAAATATAGTGGCTTTGTTGCACCGGCCTACGCTGTCAGGCTTAGAAAAAGGGGGAAGAGGGGGGTAAATGAAATGATCACAGAAATGAAAGTAAATCCTGGCACCTGTACCAAATAATAATTGTGGTTTATTTATTTTGCAATCTTGTCCTATTCTGTTTAACATACCTTGGTGACAAATCTGACACTTTCCCAGACCACTGGGGTAAAACTACTTCTAGTCCTCAAAGGCTGCCACATGGTGTATCTTTCAGGGCTCGGTGCTGACAGAGCTGGCAGCCCTACATGTGGCGACGCCAGGGTTAGGGCTGCAGTACTTGGTAATCCCAGACATCAGCAAAAGTACCGTCTGGAAGCAAATAATGTTCAGAATGTAGCTTTCCAAAGACGTAGACATGTAAACACACAACCGCAAAAACATATATTTCTCTGTCATGAAAATGCTGGTTGTTTCCTATGGAGGGTTTATTTGGGGTTAGTGACAAAAATAATTCTCTATTCAAGTTTTGCTACGTGGGCTATCTTTACTTCTCAGTTTGCTTGTTTCCCTCCAGGTTTTTGTGGCTGTGGTTTTTTATTCTGTTGAGGACACGTTATCGAAATTGTTTGTTTTCTTCAGGCTGGATTCGTCTGTGGCCTTGGCTTTGAAAGCTTCGCTTAGTAAGCTGTGTTCAGACAGTAATGAGGGGTGAATTCAGCTTCTCAACCTGCATTTAGTAATGAGAACCTGGCACTTTGTAGCCCTGCATTGAAACAGGAGCCAAATATCCCACAGGAAGGGGAGGAACCAGTTTGCCTGGCATGACTTCTGGGGGAATTCTGTGTCACTGCACAAATAACAGAATTCCACTTCTGTGTAGAATTGTGCATTTGACCCACTGAATCTTGAGCAGGAGACTGCAACAATTTTAATTTTCTCCCTCTCAAACACAACCCACCTGTGGTACACCTCCCAAACCTGCCCATCTTTCCCTCTACTCCTGCCCTTGGTTCTGACTGGCACAAAATAAGCAGGAGAGTGGATTGACATTGGGCTCCTTGTTTGTGTGTACTAGTCACTGCCAGGTAGGGAGAGCAAGTCAGTGTTGCTTAAGAGATGCACTGAAAGGTGGTGGGAGGGGGAAGAGAGCTGGGGATGTGAGTATGCCAGGTGAGATTCAGAAAGAGAGTGTTATTGGTGGTGGTGGTGGTGGGGAAGGGAGGTTCCAGTAAGGGGGACCATTTGAGAGAGAGAGAGAGAGCTTTGGGTTTATGCATGGGGGGGCCCTCAAGTGAGAGAGAGTTATGGGTGTATGCGTGAGTGACAGATCTATCAGTGTATGTGCCAGGGGGTTTTGAGAGAGGCCTATTGGTGTGTGTGTGGGAAGGGAAGCTGTAGTTAGAGATGTGCTGTGAAGGTCAAAAAAAGACAGATGAAGAGAAACAGAGTCTTGCTGGGGCATGGGAGATGGAAGAAGAGAAATCTGGGCATTGAACATGCTGGGGAAGGGAGATTATGTCTAGGAAGGGGTTTAAGCTAAGTTGGGGGATGAGGTTACTGGGATGGGAATGGAGTTGAACCTGAGCAAGGAGAGAGTGGATGCCAAGCCTAGGGAAGGGAGAAACCAGGCCTTTATGATGAGGTATTCAATGCAAAGAAAACTAAAATAATTGATGCAGAACTTTGCTCTGTATAGAACAGTGGTTCCCAAACCTGTCCTGGGGGACCCCCAGCCAGTCAGGTTTTCAAGATATCCCTAATGAATATGCATGAGAGAGATTTGCATATAATGGAAGTGACAGGTATGCAAATCTCTCTCATGTATATTCATTAGGGATATCTTGAAAACCTGACTGGCTGGGGGTCCCCCAGGACAGGTTTGGGAACCACTGGTATAGAACTTTCAAAAATATTTGTGCACCATTTAAACATTTTTCTACAAAATTCCTCCACCTTTTCATCACTGTGTCTCTGCTATAGTGGGGTGACAGATCTGAGATCACCACTAGAGAATGACACGGGGACAAATTTTTCCCCGTCTCCATAGGAGCTCAATTTCCCCGCCCCTTCCCCACAAGTTTTGTCGCTGTCCCTGCCCCATTCCTGTAATCTCTGCCTTAAGTGCACATGCCTCGAACACTTATGATTTTAAAGTGTTTTGAAGCCTGTGCAGATGAGGACAGAGCTTGCACGAATGGGGCAGGGGCAGGAAAAGAACTTGCGGGGACAGGATGGGAAAATGAGTTCCCGTGGGGACAGGGAAAAATTTGTCCCCATGTAAATTTATTTATTTTATTTATTTAGATTTATATCCCGTTCTCCCAGTAGCTCAGAACGGTCTACAAGTAAACATACACAGTAGAAGTAGTTAGGCAAATAAATGTGCAATAGGTTTAGATCACTTCAGAACAGGAGTGCTCAATGTCGATCATTGAGGTCCACAGCCCAGTCGAGGTTTTTAGGATTCCCCAATGAATATGCATCTTTATGCGTGCATTCCCTCCATTGTATGCAAATAGATCTCATGAATATTCATTGTGGAAATTCTGAAAACCCAGGGGTTGTGGACCTCGAGGACTGACACTGAGCACCCCTTGCTGTAGGAAATATTTGGGACGATTGCACCTGAGATGTATGTGAATACGTGTCTACGACTGATGTGAGTAGGAAACAGAGCCTGGATGTATAGAACTGGTATATAACATATGTTGTGCTTGAGGCTAATTGTCATTGTTCTTAGCCCTTACCTCTTCTGATTGTTCCCATTACAGTATTCTGGATGCCAGCTGTCTCGGCCTGTGATCTCCTTCCAGGGGAGCCAGGGGGTGAGTACCAAAGAATTTTCCAAGGGGACAAGAGATAGAATCTGAAAGAACTCCTCAGTGTTTGTGCTGCTCTGTGTTCTTTTTGGTCTTTGTGCCAGCAGGGTTCTCCCTTCTTCCTCTCATTACTTGAGAGGTGGGAGCTTGGGCTCCGCAACCACCTTTGCACTCAAGTCTGTGACATGTTATTTATTCTTCAGACAACCAGCTGTAACTCAGAAAGCAAACTTCATTGTGCTAGGATGAGTGCTCAGCTGGACACATCTATTCTGCTGAAGTGACTCGACTGCAGAGTTTGGGGCTTATTTTCAAAACAGAAAAAGATCCTAAAGACGTCATAAAGTGGAACGTGCCATTTTCAGAACCTACTTTCTAGACAGTTTTCTATGCCACTTCTCAGCAGTGCATCTAAAATTTCATGGGGGCATGTTGTAGGCATATTTTGGGCAGGAATAGGGCGGGCTTAGGACTTGGATGTTTTGCAGCAATAATCAAACTTTTTACAAAATTTTCAGGGCACCACTTACACGATTGGAGTTAGACCTGTTTAAAAAATGAATAAGTGCCCAAAAGCTGCCCAAACTGATCAGATGACCACTGGAGAAATGAAGGCATTCTCCCCCCCCACACGCACACACACATTCCCTCAGTGGTCACTGACTACCTCCCACCCCCCAAAGATGTGAAAGAAACAGTACATACTTGTCTCTGACAGGTGCAGATATTATGGCCAGTCCTAGTAGAGCAACAAGCAGGTATCTGGAGTAGGGTTACAAGATGTCTGGGGAAACCCGGACATGCCCTATTTTTAAAGGACTGTCTAGGTGGATGTCCAGAGAGATTTCCAAAACCTGATAGTTTGTCCAGGTTTTGGAAGTCCCTGAGCTCGGGGCCGCATCTGGAGGCCTTCTGCACATGCGCGGACGTCGACATGATAACATCATACCCGCATGTGCAGGCACGTAATGTCATCGCATCGATGTTCGCGCATGTGCAGGGGTTCTCCAGACTTCGGGGAAGGAGACAGTAGGTTCGTGTGAAGGCGGAGCTAGAGTGGAACAGGGTGTCCTCTTTTGGTAAAGTGGAAATCTGGCAACCCTACTCTTGAGTAGCCTGGTAGTCAGTGCAGTGGACCCAAGGGAAGCGGACTAAGACCCATATTGCACCCTAACTAGTACACTTGTGGTGGGAAGTGTTTGCCCACCAAAACCTCACTGTACTGACATATAGGGGGCACCTGTAGTCATAAGGGCTATTGGGGAGGCAGACAGGTGGGTGCAGTAGGCTTTGGGGGAATTTATTAAGATGCATATCTTGTAGCCTTTATGTGAAGTTCACTGAAGTGCCCCCTAGGGTGCCCCACTGCTCTGCTGGGATGGCTGTGTGGCCAGTCTTCTAAAAATGCTGGCCCCTCCTACATTCCAATGGCTTCTTTTGTGCATTTTTCAAAAAAGATAGATGCACTAAGGGCAAAAATGTTTTGTGGTTTAAAAAAAATGGCTATTTTCTCTACCTGATTTTTGGACGCACTTCACAAAACGTCCAAAGTTGGACTTAGACGTCATATTAAAAATGGCCCTACACAAGTGGGGTCTAGTAGCAGTGTTCCTTTAGCGGGGGATTCCCTAGAGATGCATATCTGATATGGCATTAACACTTTCATATGGCTTTGCTGTAGTGACTATTTCCTGCAGTTTTAAGAACAGTATTCCCAGAAAACGTTCACAGGAAGGTTGGGTTCAGCAGACTCCTGGCAACTCTATAATTAACCAGACCATTCAAATAAACTCCCCCTGCCCTCGTTTTTCTTCTCTTTTAATTCCCAAGGAAATCCAAATGTTCCTCCCACTTGGCCAGTTCTGCTGTGATGAATCTATTCTCATTGGGACCACTGTGCTTCTTATCTGCCAAGGAAGCATCTTAAAGAATCATTAAAGAACTGAGGAATCAGCTCAGTTAAAGAAGAGTAAAAAAGAAGGGTAATGAAAGGGGCCAGCGTTTTTATTCCAAAAAGGGAGAGAGATATCAATAAATAATTTACACTAAGGCCAAAAAGACAGGAGACTTAAGAATATGATCAAGAGTGGACACAGTAGATCTGAGATATAAGCACAGAATTGACTGATTCCACCTAATCCTCCTGCTGTAATAATTCTAATCTTTCAGCAGCACTACACCAAACTATAGGCAAATGGACAGATTGACCAATATGATCAGATGTCCAAAGGTGTATAACGCCTGAAAACTAGTCAGAAATGTGTTGTTTGTCCAGTGATTATATATTTATTAATTGGGATTTATTAACAACCTTTTCATGAAGAGACCATAAGAACTGCCATACTGGGGCAGACCGAAGGTCCATCAAACCCAGTATCCTGTTTCCAACAGTGGCTAACCCAGGTCCCAAGTACCTAGCTAGATCCCAAGTAGTAAAACAGATTTTATGCTGCTTATCCTAGGAATAAGCAGTGGATTTCCCCAAGCCATCTCAATAAAGGCCTATGGACCAAAACAAAACTTTTATGGTTTGGCCCTATATTACACAATTTACCTTCTTCCCTGCGATTAAATTCGGGTGATATCTTGAAGATTGAATTTTCATCCAGAATCCTGGGGTTTCTTTTGGATTCTACTCTTTCTTTGACTAATCAAATTAATAATACAGTATATCTAAAAAAATGCTTCTTTAGTCTTCGGATGTTGAGGAGGGTCGTCATTTTTTTCCATCAGCAACATTTTGTCGTGTTGGTCCAGGCTATTATATTAACTCATCTGGACTATGTAAACTCTCTTTATATCAGTTTAAGTAAGTGCAATCTAAAGAGATTACAGCTTATTCAGAACACGGCTGCCAAATTAATATTCGGTAAAAGCAGATATGATCATGTTACTCCATTACTGAGGATACTGCATTGGCTTCCGGTTTATTGGAGTGTTCAATTTAAGTGTGCCAGTGTTGTATTAAAATTTTATATGGGATTTTTTTCCCAATTGCTTTACTTTTTCTTTTAATTCCCAACAACCTCACTCCTCTAAAGGAATACACAGATTTAAATTATTATTCCCTTCTATTAGGTGTATTAAAACCTTAGGTAGGCTTTCTTACTCTGACATTTGCCTTGGTAAACATCTGGAATGATCTTCCTTCAGAAATTAGACTTCTTCTGTCTTTGACATTTTTTAGGAAAACATTGAAGACGTATCTTTTCTAGAAATTCTTAACTGATAAATAAGGGACTGTAACATGAATTTCTGGCCAATCATTGTTTTCCTTTGTCTTTCTAATTAACTTTGTGAACCGGATCAAGTCCCTAGTGGAAATAACCCGGTATATAAGACTAAGTATTGGATTTTAGGAAATGATCCAAACCTTTTTTAAACCCTGCTAAACTAACACAATACATTGAATAGTAATCAGGTACTCTTAAATATTTCCCCTATCCTGGCAGGCTCACAAGCTATCTGGGGCAATAGAGGGTTAAATGACTTGCCCAGAGTCACAGAAAGCAGGCTCTGATCGAACTCACAACTTCAGGGTGCTGAGGCAGCAGTTCTCCACCCAAAGGCATCAGAGCAATTTACAATAAAACAAAAAAATAAAACAACAAATCATTAATACATCATAATTATGTTCCAACAGCCCGAACCCATTAGTCCCTCTTCAGTCACTTCAATCAAATGCGGTCAAAAGCACAGATGCTAGGGCTACTTAAGGGGTCAGTACCCCAGAAAAAGATCTAGAAGTCATCATAGATATGTTGAAACCTTCTACCCAATGTGTAGTGGTGGTCAAAAAAGCTAATATGATGCTAGGAATTATTAGAAAAGGGATAGCAAATAAGACTATGAATGTGATAATGCCTCTGTATCGCTTCACGGTGTGACCTCATCTTGAGTATCGTGTTCAATTCTGGTTGCCGTATCTTAAAAAAGATATAGCGGAATTAGAATAGGGTACAGAGAAGAGTGGCCAAGATAATAAAGGGGATGGAACGCCTCTCATATGAGGAAAGACTAAAGAGGTTAGGGCTCTTCAACTTGGAAAGGAAATGGCTAAGGGGAGATATGATTGAAGTCCACAAAATCCTGAGTGGTGTAGAACTGGTACAAGTGAATTGATTTTTTTACCTAATCAAGAATTTCAAAGACTAGGGGACACTCAATGAAGTTACAGGGAAATACTTTTAAAACCAATAGGAGGAAATATTTTTTCACTCAAAAAATAGTTAAGTTATGGAACTCATTGCCAGAAGATGTGGTAACTGCAGTTAACACAGATGGATTTAAATAAAAGGTTTGGACAAGTTCCTGGAGGAAAAGTCCACAGTCTGCTATTGAAACACACATACTTGCTCTGAGATAAGTAGTACGGAATGTAGCTACTTTTTGGGTTTTTGCCAGGTATTTGTGATCCTGGATTGGCCACTGTGGAAACAGGATACTGAGCTAGATGGACCGTTGGTCTAACCCAGTAAGGCTATTCTTATGTTCTTCTGTGAGCCAAGTCTAGGACAATCAAGCCATTGTGACATCATTGATGAGGTTGGCTCTTAGGCACTGGTGGATTGAGGCATTATGACATCACAATCTCAGCTCTGGAATGTTGCTGCTCTTTAGGTTTCTATCGGGTACTTGGGACCTGGATTAGCCACTGTGGAAACAGGCTAGATGGGCCATTGGCCTAACCCAGAATGGCTATTCTTAAGTTCTTATCCCCTCTGTTGATAAAATTACATTGGTTGACTTTATGGAAGCATTTGTTTAAAATGCTAATTTCAATAGTCGCTTTGCCCTTGCACTCAACAATATGTCCTGAATTGTAGATTATGATCTAGTATGGCTATTCTTATGTTCTTAAACAACCAGCTCTTCACTGTCTTATGAAAACTCAGATAAGTGGACAAGGCAGGTGACTCAACAGGCAATAAGTTCCACAAAAAGGGACCAGCATAACAAGAAGCCCACTTTCTTGTAAATGTCAGTCTGATCTGCAATAGAATATGAAAACGCATTACCTTAAGTATGTTGTCATGTGTTTAACCTTTATTTATTCACCTTCAAGTGGACTAACACACCCAGAGAGGCATTTTTGATAGAATGTTCCAGGGTGGTGGGAGGGGGACTCAGGAATGTTGGGGGGGGGATGTTGGGGGGGGGGGGGGAGGAGATGTCGAGATGTCAGGGAGATGTCAGGGAGAGGGGTGTAGGGCTCCATGGCTCAGCTGATCCTTGCAGAGGGAATCCCACTACAGATCCTTGCTTCTTGTGATCCTAGACAAGTCACTTAAGCCCCTCATTGCACCAGGTACACTAGATAGAGTTTGAGCCCATCCAGACAGATGGGAAATAGGATAAAGTACCCGAAAGTAAACCACTTAGGATATAAGAAACATAGAGTATGATGGCAGAAAAGGGCCCACTCTAGAATCCCCTCTACCATGAGAATCCATCTTTTAAGCATAACTCTATAGTAACCCCACTTGTTTGTCCCAACGTCTCTTGAAGTCGAGCACATTACTGGCTTCGACTACTTGGCGTGGAAGACCATTCCATCGATCAATCACCCTTTCGGTGAAGAAGTATTTCCTGGTGTCACCGTGAAATCTTCCCCCTTTAAGTTTTAGCGGATGCCCTCTTGTCGCCATGGGACGTTTGAGAAAAAAGATTTCTTCCTTCATTTCGATGTGGCCCGTGATGTATTTGAATGTTTCTATCATGTCCCCCCTTTCTCTGTGCTCTTCGAGAGAATACAAGCACAGTTTGGTCAGACGTTCCTCAAAAGTGAGATCCCCAAGTCCCAAGACCATCCTAATGGCCATTCTTTGGATCGACTCCATTCTCTTCACATCTTTTTGATAATGTGGCCTCCAGAACTGGACACAGTACTCCAGGTGAGGTCTCACCATGGATCTGTACAATGGCAGTGTGAATTCAGGCTTTCAGCTGATAAAGCTCCTTCTGATGCAACCCAGCATTTGTCTAGCTTTTGCTGAAGCTTTCTCCACTTGATTTGCAGCTTTCATATCGTTCCGGATGAGTACTCCTAAGTCCCTTTCTGCAGTAGTTCTTGTTAAGCTTTCACCGTTCAAGGTGTATATAAATAATTAATTAAATAAAGTGCTTGACCTGTAAAAGTGGGGTGATATGATCATATTTTCTCACCCCAGAGAGCAGTTTCACGGCAGTATTCTGCTCCAATTGGAGCTATGTGCCCACACAGGGTGTAAGAAAGGCAGAGGGCATCAAAATTTACCCCATCGGTTCGAACCTACGAGACAAGGTGGGAGGATTTGTTGGGCCGGACGCTGGGTACTCAATTATGGGGTCTTATTTCATCTCTCTTTGGCCACTAATTTGATTGAGCAGAGTTACAAAACGCTTTTTCAATGGTGTTATACCCCTGTAAAATTACAACATTTGTTTTCTTCTGGGACAAGGAAATGTTGGCGGGAATGTGGCGGAGATGGGTCTTTTATCCATATAGGGTGGGACTGTGGGAAAATTGTGACTTTTGGAGGATGGTACAACTGTTGGAAGTTTTGTTGAGGACCCCTGTTCCCCTGCAATTGGATGTTTACCTGTTGAATAATACATTGGGGGGTTTGGGACCAGACAAAAGCCGCCTGCTTGCCTTGGTGGTAACAACAGTTAAATTGTGAGTGGCCTCCTTTTGGAAACGAAGTTCTGTTGCCACTCAGGATGATCTACTTCTTAAGTTGGATCACATCTATTTGATGTCCAAATTGAGTGCTCTTAGAAGGGACTCATGTAGTTTCTTTCGCTGTGTTGGTTCCCTTATTGTGTTTGGAGAGCTATTACTTGATGTACCTGGTGGTTTTCTGTGGTTTGAATTGCTGTGCTAAACTCAGGTTCTTACTTTGGGTTCATGTGGGGTCAGCGGGAATGGGGGGGGGGAATATTGTTTGGGGTTGTTTGCATTATGCTGTTGGCATTCAGCCTGTGTTTTTCTTGCTAAGAATTTAACAAAGGATTTAGAAAATTGAAAAAAAAACCTTGTGCCCCATCCATTGGTTTCTCTTGCTCACTCATGACACGGCAGATGGGGTGGGAATGATTGGGGGTGAGCCACACGAGGCACGTTTCAGGATTATTATGCTCCTGTTTTCTCTGTGCTTCAATCCAGACTTGTATTTGCTTTAGCATTCAGCTTCACCAGATCTTCAGCTGTACACTGCCTGATTTACTGGTTGATTGTGACGCTGTAGGTGCCGCAGGATTAAGATCTGAGGAAGGCAGGGCAGCCCTTTGATTCAGAAGGTGAATCGAACCCTGACCTGGAGAAAGTACTGTGACAGAATACACCCCGAGCAACTTGAGCTATTGAAAACAATAATTTCAATAAACGCAAATAATGTGTCCAAAATTGATTTACACTCTGTGTGAGTGACATTAGGTTTGGTCATAATCACACCACACGAGAACATCAACTTTCCTGGCAAGAATTCTTCTCATTTCTTTGGTCGGTTTTCTCTCCCATCTTGATTTGGTACCTTTTCTCTGAATTTCTCTGGTACTGGCCATAATTTTGGGTGATCTCTGCATTCTCTGTAGAGCTGTTTGATGTGTACTTGATTCCTCCTCTCTGTGTCTCCAATTTCCTGCAGTTTTACCCTTTTAAACCTGACACCAGTAGTGTTTACCTTGGCTTATCTGAGCCTGTGACCTTTCAATTTTGAAAGCTGCTGATACATTTCCAAACACTTGCACGAAACAGGAACTTGGGTTCACCTACTCCATTCTTCTTCCTTCTCTTGCTTCAAGCACAGCTGGTGCAAGGACATGTAAGGATTCTTGCGGGTTAGTCACTGGGCGTACACTCCTGCATTGAGGACCATACCAAGTGAGAGTAGAGTAGAAGTGTATAGCACCCCCTTTTGGAATGGCTGCAGTGGTACTGCCTGCCCTTATGTAAGTCGAGACTCCATAGGACAGTGGTTCCTAACCTTATCCTGGAGGACCCCAGCCAGGCAGATTTTCAGGCGAGCCCTAATTAATATACGTGGGGCAGATTTAGATGCCTGTCCCTCCATTATATGCAAATCTCTCTCATGTATATTCATAAGGGCCATCCCAAAAACCCAACTGACTGGTGGTCCTCCAGGACAGGGTTGAGAACCAGTGCCCTAGAGCGTGTGTGGTGGATTTGTGGTTTTCTTAAGAGAAGTAATGTGTAGGGTTACCATATGGTTCCAGAAAAAGGAGGACGGATTGAGACATCCAGATTTTACTTCCATTGAAAGCAATCGAAGTAAAAACCTGGATGTCTCAATTTGTCCTCCTTTTTCTGGAGCCAAATGGTAACCCTAGTTGTGTGTAAGACTCAACCTTGAGCCTACTTAGTTTGTGTCTTGTGTGATGTCTCCCTTAACTTTTGAATTGTGTCCAATGTGAAGTGAATGTGACAGGCTTACTTATCTCTGTCTGTTGCTTAACTGAGGAGTGGAGCAGGAGCTTGGCCCTCAAGCTGAAGGGACAAGAAAGAGAAGCCCAACTCAGAACTGGACAGCAAGAGGAGGTACTGTGAACAAGATTATCCCTATTGGGAAGAATCTGTGTGGAAGTGGATCTTAGAAGGGAATAGATGCACCCTATAATTCAGGAGACCCTTTACCCCAAAAGATTGATCATTATTAAAGAGGATCACAGCCACAGATAGAGTGTGGAACATTACAATGTTCAATGCTGTAAACCTCAGGGCAGACTACGGTAATCAGACATCTGGGGAAACCTGGACATATCCTCTTTTTCGAGGACTGGCTGGGTGCCCAGATGTTTGTTTTTTGGGGTTTTTTTTTTAATGGATGGAGGGAGAGAGGGAGGTAGAAGAAACAGTATGGATGGGGGCTGAAGAAACAGCATGGAGGGAGTGAGGGACAAACATTATGGAAATGAGAGAGTGCTGGAGAAAAGAGCATGGAATAGGGTAGACCTGGATGGGAAGGGAGAGACAGAAACAGCAGGAGAGGAGGTTGGAAGGAGAGAGAGGGGGGGCATCTGTGGGGTTTAGAGGTTGGAAGGAGAAAGAAAAAGAGAAGCATCCGTAGGGGAGGAGGGTTGGAGGAAGGGAGAGAGAGAGCAAGTAACAGAATGCAGAGGATGAAAAGGGGGATCAAGGATATTGGGTGGGGCTGTGGGTGGAGTTCAGGCTGGGTCATGTGTCCTCTTTTTTTTTTGTCTTCACAAAAGTGGTAACCCTAGGACAGAAAGACTATCTCAAAGCTCTTTATCTTAAGTAAAGAAACTTGGAGTATTATATATCTGTCTTTAGCTTATTGTTAGAAGGAACTTCTACCCCATGGCTTTGAAAAGACCTCCCAGGCCTCCCCAGGAAAGAACCTACTCCCTTGTATAAGAATGTGTCTGCATGGAATGAAGAGGGAAGATAACTGGGAAGAAATTAGTGTTCTGGGAGGGTGTGATGATCCTGTAACTGGGATACATATTAGGAGGACTCTTCAGTCTTACCCTCTCAATTATATTTCAGGACTCTTATGACCTCCTGTATCCTCTATTTTGCTTGAACAAATCTGGTAACTCTACCAACAATGGCCAATCCAGGTCACAAGTACCTTTCAGAAACCCAAATAGTAGAAAAATTCTGTTAACCAATCCCAGGGCAAGCAGTGGCTTCTTCAATGTCTGTCTCAATAGCAGACTGTTGATTTTTCTTCTAGGAACTTGTCCAAACATTTTTTAAACCAAGCTATCCACTGCAGCTTCGTCAAATGTCCCCTAGTCTTTTTAATTTTTGAAAGAGTAAAACATTGATTCACTTTTACTAGTTCTATACCACTCAGACTTTTGTAGACCTCATTCATATCTCCTTTCAGTTGTCTCTTTTGCAAGCTGAAGAACCCTAACTTCTTTAGCCTTTCTTCATATATAAGGAGTTCCATCCCCTTTATCATTTTGGTCGCTCTGTGAACATTTTCTAATTATGCTATATCTTTTTTGAGATACAGTGACCAGAATTGAACACAATACTCAAGGTGAGGTCACACCATGGAGTGATACAGAGACATTATAATATTCATGGTCTTATTTAACATCCCTTTTCCAATAATTCCTAACATCATGTTTGTTTTTTTTGGCCACTGCTGCCCATTGGGCAGACAGCTTTAACGTATTGTCTACGATAATGCCTTGAGCGGTAAAGTAGACCCTAGCATCTGGTAACACTGATTTGTATTATTCTTCCCAATGTGCATCACTTTGTCCACATTAAATTTCATTTGCCATTTTGACACCCAGTCTTCCAATTTTCTAAGGTCTTCCTGCAATATTTCATAGTCCAAAATTATTAAAATACATGTAGAAAGTTTAGCATGTGCAAATTTAATCACCTCACTTGTTGTTCTAATTTCCAGATCATTTATAAATGTTAAATAGTAACGCTCCCAGTGCAGATCCCTATGGCACTCCACTTTTAACCCTCCTTCATTGAGAATAATGGTCATTTAGCCCTACCCCCTCTTTTCTGTCCAATAACTAATTCCTAATCCACAACATAACATTGCCTCCTATACCATGACTCTAATTTTCTCAAGAGTCTCTCATGAGGAACTTTGTTAAAAACTTTCTGAAAATCTAGATACACTACATCAACTAGCTCACCTTTATCCACATATTTATTCACACCTTCAAAGAAATAAAGCAAGTTGGTTTCAGCCAAGGGAAGGCTTGCCTCACCATTCTGACTCTGACCCGTTAAGCCATATTTGTTTGAATGTTCTATATTTTTATTTTTTATAATAGTTCCCACTATCTTGCCCGGAACTGAAAACAGGATTACCATTGTGTTAATTACCCTGATCACCCCTGGAATCCTTTTTTAAAAATCAGCATTACATCGGCCACCCTCCAATCTTTAGGTACTATAGATGATTTTAACAACAGGTTACAGATCACAAACAGCAGATCAGCAATTTCATGTTTGAGTTCTTTCAATGCCCTGGTGTGTATACCATCTGGACCAGGTGATTTATCACTCTTTAAATTGTCATTTGGACTCGGTACATCTTCCAGGTTCACTGAGATTTCTTTGAGTTCCTTCATATTCATCATCCTTGAAAACCATTTCTGGTTCAGTTAGATCTCTTACATCTTCTTTTGTAAAAACTGAAGCAAAGAATTCATTCAGTCTGTCCACTATGGCCTTGTCCTCTCTTGGTACTCCTTTTGCTCCTTCATGATCTAACAGTCCCATGGATTCTCTCACATGCTTTCTTCTTCTGATATACCTGAACATTTTGTTACTGTGAGTTTTTGCCTCTGTGGCAAGTTTCTTTCCAGATTCTCTTTTAGCCTTCTTTATCAGTGCTTTGCATCTGACTTGCCAGTTCTTATGCTGCTTTTTATTTTCTTAATTTGGATCCTTTTTCCATTCTTTGAAGGATATTCTTTTGGCTTGTAATAGCGTGAGCAAGGGTTGGATGTGAGCCTGTTCAAACACAGTCGGACGCATTCACAGGTAGTAAAATAAAATTCTTTATTAACTCAAAAGCTTCAAGTCCTGTTACTTCACAGGGCTGGGCATACAATTAAAAAAAAGTTCTGAGTTGGTCCTTTGGCTGACAGGACCCAAAACATGGACTGTGGATTGTGACTGCCAGGCCCCAAACTCAGTCTTGTAAAAGTCTTTCTTCAATCAGGTAACCTATTAGAACAAAGCTCCCAAGTATTCACCAAAAGAAGTTGGCTGACCTCAGTCAAGTAGAATATCTAGCTGTTATAGTAAAAGTGTATATTGGAATCACTTCTTCTCTCCTGGGCCTCCTTAACTCTACTCTGGCCCTGCCTTTTATTTTTCCTGCTTCCCTGACTCCACCCCTCCCGTGTCACTTCCCCCTATGGAGAAACTACATGTGGCTCTGGCAATGTGAGGGAGTATCCAGGAGGGAGAGTGGTACCATCTTATAAGACTCCCTCACATGGTTCTAATAGCCTCTGTCAGTTCACCTTTCAACTGTAGTGTGGTTTGTAGCACTGGCTGTGGCGGTAACTGCTCAGACGCTTATAGAAACTCTACGAGTACCGCTAGGGCTGGTACTAAAAATCACGCTACGGTTTCGTAAAAGGGGGGGAGGGTGGTATATTTGCAGTATCGTTAACAATATTGATATTTGAAAAGTAAACATTGTATAACAAGGGAGAGGGGTGTCTGTTTATCAGACACGGTCATCTTGGTCACACCATGCTAAGTTTACCCCACTCATTTGCTAAAGTAATTACTGGTAGTTTAAATAAATTTCAACTGCAAATAAGTGTCCAAAATGTGTCCCTACATATCTAAAACATATACGACAGAAATGCTGCAGAGAGGTACACACACAGCTAACCCTGCTGTAGGAAAGCTCAAATGTGACCATCATTCATACCGGACTTTTGTCTTTGCAAATAACACTGCCACAAAGGAAATAGAGGTCTACAGCAAGCATAGGAAAACTGGTACAACCGCCATCTGTAGGTTCTGTAAGAAACAACTGGAAATGGTGACTCATCTCTGGCAGAAAATCTCTGTACAGAAAGGCACAAGAAGGGGGCACGTCTCATCCATTGGAAACTGTGTAAACAGTACAACATTGTTGTACCGGAAAAGTACTAGGGTCATGACCCTAAGAGGATTATAGAGAACGATGAGGCTATGATCAATTGAGCATCTCCATTCTGACCAATAAGAAGCTGGATGCAAGGAAGCTAGATATAGCGGTAAAAGAGGAAAACACTAGGGGGAAGATTCTCAAATGTTTGCGGTAAAATCCGATGGGCCACTGTCACAGCTGCTACTGTAACAATTTCAAAATGATGAGTCATTCTTAAAAAAACACGCACGCAAATGAAGTTCACGGAGGGTTGCTAAATTTGCATGTGCTGATCACTGGTGATAATAATTGGCACATGTGCAGAATAAATCCACAAATAAAAACAAAAAAAGACCCCAAATCAAAGATCAGCAGGATGAGGCGCTGGTGTGAGGAAGAAGGATTCCATTATGTGCACAACTGGACGACGTTCTGGGGAAAGAGCAAGCTATACAGGAAGGATGGACTCCACCTCAGTGGAGACGGAGCGAGGCTATTTGCAAGCAACATCAAGCAAGAAATTGAGAAGTTTTTAAACTAGGAAGAAGGGGAAATCCGACAGTTGACCAAGAGTCGATGGTTTGGGAAACGGTTTACCCAGAGGATACCATGCAGGAAGATTGTGGGGGAAGACTCACCGGATCATAGGCAGGACATAAATCTTGACGGATCAAAAGGGACACAAGAGGGAAGGAAATGCAAGAAAGTAACAGGCTGCAAACTCAAGTATATGGACACAAAGGCAAGGAGCCTAAGGAATAAGAAGGGTGAATTAGAAGCTATGGCACAAAAAGATAGCCTTGACATCATCGGCATCACGGAAACATGGTTGAATGAGGAAAACGTCTGAGACAATGTGCTACTGGGATACAAGCTATACCGCAGAGACAGAGTAGGTCGAAAAGGTGGGGGTATTGCCCTATACATCAAAGAGGGAATTGAGTCTACTGGAGAGAAATAGAAAAATAAGGTAGAATCTCTAAGGGCCAAAATTCTGGGAACAAATGGAACGGAAATGAAGATCGGTATCTACTACTGACCCCCTGAGCAATCCGAAGAAACTGATGGAGAAATGATGGACGAGATTAAACGCAACTGCAAGGGAGGCAACTCGGTTATCATGGGCGACTTCAATTATCCAGGGATAGACTGGAACCTAGGTACCTCCAGCTGCGGTAGGGAGACCAAGATCCTGGATGCTGTAGGCGATTGCTTCCTGGAACAACTTGTCAAGGAAAATACGAGAGGAAATGCAATTCTGGACTTAATTCTAAATGGATTATGAGGACTGGTACAAGGTGTAGAAGTAGAAGGAACGCTGGGAGCAGTGATCACAATATGATCCATTTCAACCTGGACACAGGGGCAAAACATTGATTCAAACAACGGCCACAGCACTGAACTTCCAAAAAGGGAATTACGAAGGGAAGAAGATTAAGAAGAGGATAAGCACTGTAAAAACGCTAGAGCAAGTATGGTACCTTTTTAAGGTCACCGAGGCACAGTCACCGAGGCACAAAATCTATATATACCACGTATCAACAAGGGATCCAAGAGGAAAAACAACAAGGAACCAGCGTGGCTCACAGTAGTGGTGAAGGAAGCGACCACATTATTGATCACCTTGATGGACATAGTCTGATGAGGACCAACCAGCACAGCTTCAGCAAAGGAAGATCTTGCTTGACGAACTTGCTGCACTTCTTTGAGGGAGTAAACAGGTAGATAGACAAGGGTGACCCAGTCGACATTGTATATCTGGATTTTCAGAAGGCGTTTGACAAGGTCCTGCATGAATTACTACTACAAAAAATTGTGAGCCATGATATCGAGGGTGAAATACTCACGTGGATTAAAAACTGGTTAGTGGATAGGAAACAGAGAGTGGGGGTAAATGGACAATACTCGGATTGGAAAAGTGTCACGAGTGGAGTGCCGCAGGGTTCAGTGCTTGGACCCGTGCTCTTCAACATATTTATAAACGGCCTGGAATTTGGTACGACGAGCGAGGTGATTAAATTTGCAGATGACACGAAGTTATTCAGACTAGTGAAGCCACAGAAGGAATGCGAAGACCTGCAACGTGACATAAACACGCTCAAGAAACGGGCCATGACAAGGCAAATGAGGTTTAACGTGGATAAGTGTAACATGATGCATGTCGGTAACAAAAACCTTATACACGAATACAGGATGTCTGGTGCAGTACTCAGAGAGACCACACAGGAAAGAGACTTGGGAGTACTGGTCGACAAGTCAATGAAGCCGTCTGCGCAATGTGTAACGGCAGCAAAAAGGGTGAACAGTATGGTAGGAATGATTAAGAAGGGGATCACAAACAAATCGGAGAAGGTTATCATGCCGTTGTACCGGGCCATGGTAAGCCCACACCTGGAATACTGCGTCCAGCACTGGTCACTGTACATGAAGAAGGCCACAGTACTACTATAAAGGGTACAGAGAAGAGTGACTAAAATGATTAAGGGAATGGAGGAGTTGCCGTACAGTGAGAGATTAGAGAAACTGGACCTCTTCTCCCTTGAAAAGAGGAGACTGAGAGGGGACATGATCTAAACATTCAAGATAATAAAGGGAATAGACTTAGTAGATAAAGACAGGTTGTTCACTCTCTCCAAGGTAGAGAGAACGAGAGGGCACTCTCTAAAGTTAAAAGGGCTTAGATTCCATACAAACGTAAGGAAATTCTTCTTCATCCAGAGAGTGGTAGAAAACTGGAACGCTCTTCCGGAGGCTGTTATAGGGAAAACACCCTCCAGGAATTCAAGACAAAGCTAGGCAAGTTCCTTTTTTTTTTCAGTTCAATAATTTTTATTAAGTATTTTAAAGGAGTGTCAGATCAGGTAAGAGGGAGAGAGTTGCTACATCAGTGAGGGGGGGATGGAGAGGCAGAGAGGTGATGCATGAGAGGGAGGAGTGCAAGCAAGGATGGAGAGAGGTGTTGCATTGGGGGGCAAGGAGAGAGAAAGATGCTAAACTTGGGGAATGAGCGGGGACGGAAGAGAGATATTCAGTGAGGGGATTAAGGATGAGAGGGGGAAACTAGATGCACAGAGGGAGGGGAAGAGATACTGGATTTGAGGAATGAGTGGAAGGAAAAGAAAAGAGCCTGGAAGGAAGAGACAGGAGAAAATAGGATGGGGCTGAAGGGGTTAGTACAGAAAAAGGAAATGGGGGATTAGGTACTAGGTGAAAGAGAGAAAAGTACAGATAAACAAGTAGTTTATGCTTGATTTCAGGGATTTTTTGTATTTTCATGAAAAAAAATCTCACATATTAATCGCGATTAATCGCTAATGCATAGCATGATTAATTGCGATTAAAATTTTTAACCTTTCTGTACATGAGTATATCACCCTCGATTCCATGGCTCGCGATTTTTCAGTAGATGTTCATGCGGGACCTTGTCAAACGCCTTCTGAAAATCTAGATATATGATGTCGACTGGGTTGCCCTTGTCTATCTGCCTATTTACTCCCTCGAAGAAGTGCAGTAAGTTTGTCAAGCAAGATCTTCCTTTGCTGAAGCCGTGCTGGCTGAGCCTCATCAGTTTGTGTCCGTCAAAGTGATTGATAATGCGGTCCTTTATCAGCGTCTCTACCATCTTTCCTGGTACTGAAGTCAGTCTCACTGGTCTGTATTTACCGGATCTACCCTTGAACCTTTCTTGAAGATTGGCGTAACATTCGCCACTTTCCAGTCTTCTGGAATCTTTCCTGATTTGATTGACAGATTGGCTATTAGTTGAAGCAGTTCAGCTATAACCCCCTTTAGTTCCTTGATTACCCTTGGGTGGATGCCGTCCGGACCTGGGGATTTATCTTTTTTAAGCCTATTAATCTGTCTGCATACCTCTTCTAGACTGACTGTCGACCCTGTCAGTTTCCCGTCTTCACTTCCTGTGTATATACTGTTGGCTTCTGGTATATTGGATATATCCTCTTCGGAAAATACAGACGCAAAAAATGTGTTCAGTTTGTCGGCGATGGCTTTGTCCTCCTTTAGTACTCCCTGTATTCCATGGTCATCTAACCGCCCCACTGTTTCCTTCACGGGTCATTTCCCCTTAATATATCGAAAGAACATGGCTCCACCCCAAAATTTCAGCACTTAGATTTGAGCACCATATGTAGAATCCTGCAGTATATAAATGCAAACAGTAACAAGGGAATGGCGATAATGACAGTGTGTTGGTGACAATGGGAGTGCACAAAGTACAGGCAGTCTCCGGGTTAAGAATGTGTATGTAACTCTGATCATAGTATTCTTCCCACCTTCTCCGGCTCCTCTTGCATCCCTTTCCATCCATCCCACTTTTCCCTTTCCACCTCCACATCCAATATTACTCCCTCGCAGCTCTACCTCACTTCTCTCCCACCATCATGTCCAATAATTTTTTCTCTCTCCCTATGCCCAACAATTCTCCTTTTTCTTCATCTCCCCATGTACACCATCTCTCTTTCCTTCTCCTTCAGACACCCAATTCTCCCTTTCTGTTCCCTCCTCACCTCAGCATCTTTCTCTCCTCTTTCTCTCCCTCCCTACATTCTTTCATCCTATGGCTCATGCTTCTCTCCCTCCCTCCATTCTGTGTCCCGTTAATGCCCCGTCTCTCCTTTCTTCCATCCTTTGTCCAAGGTTTGTGCTCCCTCCCTCTCGAGTCACAACGTGCCCCTCTCCTTCCTGTGTCCCAATGTGCCCCTCTCTTTCCCTCTATCCCTCCATTCTGTGCCCCAAGTATGTGCTTCCTTTCTGCAGATGTTTATTACCTTCTTGTGGCTGGCTCCCTTCTCCTTCCAGCTGCAGTTGTTTCTCTGCACAAAGCTTCAGGCAGCAGTTCCTATGCGTGTCCCGCAACTGGAAGAAGGAGGGAGTTGGCCAGAAGGTAAACACCCGCGGGAGAGAGGAATTGTACTTGGGGCACAGAATGGAGGGAGGGAGGGGGTGCATTGGGACACAGGAAGGAAGGAGAGGGGCATGTTGGGACATGGGAGGGAGGGAGAGGGGCGCATTGAGACTCAGAAGGGAGGGAGAGGGGCGTGTTGGAACACCAAAGTTTCCAAGTTTATTAATCTCTTGAAAGAATATCTAGGCGGTTTACAATTTATAAAATAAATTTTAAAAGCAAATGTTAAAAAAAAAAAAAAAAAAAGGGGAGAAAGAAAAACCCATCACCGAATTTAGTGAAGGGGGAATTACATAACTTAAGACTAACATCACGGGGAAAGTAAGTACATAAGGTTTCAAAAAAATACATTGAGATAAAAGATAAAAAATAAATGCAAGGAGAGGAAGGGTAGAACAACGAGGGTTGGTTTGCCTCTAAGGAGGCGTTTGGATTTTAAAATCTGCAGGGAAAATTGTTCCAGGGAGAGCAAACGGTATCCTAGATTTAGATATCATAGGCATCACTGAAGAGAAACGTTTTGAGTTTGGTCTTAAATATAGGGAGAGAGGACTCTTGTTTTATATGAAGAGGCAGGGAGTATCAAAGAGAGGGCGCCATGACTGAGGATGAGGACCCCCCCACACCGTTTGTAAGTACGAGTCCGACGTAAGTCGTATGTTCGTAAAATGGGGACTGCCTGTAAAGTATTTAAATCCAGGGGCTTAAAACTGGCACCCCTTTGGTAAGCTAGAGAATGCCATTGGTTCCAGGGTCAGGTTTGAGATTTTCCATGGTTATGGCAGGCTGTAGGTTTGTATGCACGTATTGGGTGGGCTGAGACTATCCTGGCTCCCAGCTGTTTCCATGCTACTGTTGCCAGGCTTTCAGCTTCACAGATGCTGCAGCAATACGGGGAAATGCTTTCAGATGTGGCTTACGTCAGTCATGGTTCAGATTAACCGTGACGGCAAAGAGGTCAGATAACACAGGTGTCAGTTTTGGTGGTCTCATCTTTGTAAGCACATAGAAACGCAAGTGCTGTCCGAAATGTTCCTGGGTGTAGCAAGAGAAGATTGATTATTTTTCTTTCCTTAAAATTATTTTTTATTGACAACATTTTCTACACTGTTTCAAGAAACCCCAGAAAACAGAAATAAGTTGCATTATTAATTATAAAGAGAAATATATAGTACATTCAAAAGGATCTCTATAGGAAGGGGAGAAGCAAAAAAAATTAATAATAATAATTCAGAAGAGCAGATCTCCTCCTAATTGAAGGAAATCAAATTTAAAACAGGAAAAAGAAGGAGCAATGCCAGTGACCCATTTTGGGAGAGAACAGCCTGGCTAGCTGGAGGATAGAACAACAGCCACAGTTACAGCTGATGCCGTAGGATTAGGAAAAGCTTCAAAGTGCTTTAGGTCAAGAATCACAAAACTAGTCTCCTCTATGTGACATGACATTGCATGGAAATTGCTGGGAATAAAGTGGTCCACAGAGCCAAAACCTGTGGCCAGAAAGACCTTGTGAAAGCCTACCTCTAAGTAGTAATGTCTATGTAGTTGATCTGATGCTATACTGGACAGTTTCTTCCATTATCACTGCACTTCAGGTGCCCTCTCTCTCCCTTTCCCTCTTTTTTTGTGGGTTTTTTTTTTTCTTTTTTGACTAACAAAATTTTTAAAGCGTAAACTACTGTCATTAAGGGGTCCTTTTATTAAGGTGCACTAAATGCTAAGATGCCCATTGGAATATAATTGATGTCTTGGCGTTTAGCTCGCATTAATCTTTAGTGCGCGCTAAATCGATTAGCGCACCTTAATAAAAGGACCCCTAAGGGACTTATTCAAAATTGACATTTCCCTATTTGATGCCTGCAGGAAAAACATTTTCACTCCAATAAGACCCTAAATGCTCCTTTTACAAAACCATGATAATGATTCCCCCATGGCAAATGTATCGAAGTCCATTCAGTTTCTATGAGCTTCGGTGCATTTGCCACAGGAGAATCGCTCCTGCGGCTTTGCAAAAAGGGCCCTAATTTTGGCAGACACCTGAGAGTTCCGAGTCCAAGGTTCTAGAAAAAACTCAGAAATGTAGAAGATCCAGAGAATCGGGTAAAAGAAAGCTGTGGGTTTTGCTAGTCTGAGGATCTGAGTCCCATTGGACAATTAACACCTACATTGAGTTGGTGAGAGCCCAGTCTCGGAAGTGCTGAAGTGAGAGAACATAAGAATAGCCTTATTGGGTCAGATCAATGGTCCATCCAGCTTAGTAGCCAATCCAGGTCACCAGTACCTGACAAAAACCCAAGGAGTAGCAACATTCCATGCTACCGATCCAGGGCAAGCAGTGGCTCCTCCCGTGTCTTTCTCAATAACAGACTATAGACTTTGCCTCCATGAACTTGTCCAAACCTTTCTTAAAACCAGCTACGCTATCCACTCTTACCACAACCTCTGGCAATGCGTTCCAGAGCTTAACTATTCTCTGAGCCTATTGGTTTTAAAAGTATTTCCCTGTAACTTCGAGTGTCCCTTAGTCTTTGTAATTTTTGACAGTGAAAAATCAATCCACTCCACTCAGGATTTTGTAGACTTCAATCATTTCTCCCCTCAGCCATCTCTCTTTTTTTTTTGTCTATGTTTTTGCCAGCACTTACACTGAGTGGCTCAGGCAGGAACGCAAGTAGTAGCTTGTGCACATGTTAGAGGCATCAGGAGCCCTGAGCACGGATCCTGTTCAGGCCTGAATGCCTCATTTGCAGCCTTGACAGACGAAGCTCTCCTTGATTAAGAGATTAAAGCAGGGCTGGTCCACACAGATCCACGTGGACTCTCTCTCTCTCTCTCATACACACACACACACACATGTGCACACACACTGAGACATTGTATTTGTGTGGCAGAGAGAGCAAAGGCTTGTGCACATTTCCATGCACTCATAAACAGAAGGAAAAATGGTGAAGCTGTCTTGTGCACACAAAATGAACATTCACATACATAGTGTGATATTAAAATAAAATAAAAAAAGTGACGTGGGTCCGATGCATAATACCATGGTTGTGTGAGCACACAGATGTTGCATGCAGGTGCATACAGATGTTGAATGCAGGTGCTCACACAGAAGCTGTGGCCACAGATTGTATTACAATGCATGGTAATGACATATTCTGCAGTAGACGAGAAGGAAGCAGTGACTTTTCCTGGAGGCCATGTTCGGAGAAATCTGGACATCTGGTAACCCTACTAATAGGAACTCTATGAACGTCGGGAGCTGCGCGGAGCATTCAGTGCGCTGGCCTGCGCTAAAAACTGCTATCGGGGTTTTGTAAAAGGGGGGGATGTAAATTTGCACAGCGTAGTTTTCTGCATGCCATAATGCAACTAAATGCATTTAGCCAACCTCTGTGCGATCTCCCTGCAGTTTTCTGCATCTGCCCCTAAGTGCCTGGGTTCAAAATGCACTTCTCTCGCCGACATTTCTTACGATCTTAAGTAGACCATGTTGTCCCCTGTTGCCTCAGCTACCCAGTTAGATTGTAAGCTGTTTTAGACAGGAGCTTATTGGTACCTGACTTGCTAATAGTTCTCTAAGCCACCTTGAACATTAATTGGAAAGGTAGTCTAAAAATGAATATGCATTCTGCTCTGTTCTCATATGGACAGAGATGGTCTTCGTTAGAGCTCATGGATCATTTTTCTTCCCACACATCTCTTCCAAGGCTTGTATGTGTGTGTGTGCTGTGCATGTTCGTCCCTGAGCTGCAAGCTGGGAACAGCTGGGCCCAAGACCTTGAAGGAGGGAGATACTATTGTAGCAGCCTGTTAGAACAGATAATTTTTCCGTTCTCTCCTTTCAGGGTGGGGTTTTAAATGTATTGCTTCTGTTTCTTTTCCTCAGGATCCAGCCCCTTTGTACATCTGGGGGAGTGTGTGGTGCAGTGGTTAAAGCTACAGCCTCAGCACCCTGAGTATTTGAGCTCAGATCCCTCACTGCTCCTTGTGATCCTGGGCAAGTCACTTAATCCCCCCATTGCCCCAGGTACATTAGATAGAGTTTGAGCCCACCAGGACAGACGGGAAATAGGATAAAGTACCTGAATGTAAAACCACTTAGGATATAAATAAATCTTGCTTCTTGATTCTGTTACAGCTAATTACTTAGAAAGTAACAATTTTCTCCCAGTTGGTGGCTCCTGGGGATTCAGAATGAGAAGACTTTTTAAGAAAGTTCCAAAATTGGAATGTTTTAGGCCCTTTTTTTTCAAGCTGCATACGGTTATTTTGGGGTTTTTATCACAGACCGCTGAGGTTAATGATTAAGGTTCTAAGATACAATAGTTTTTATCCCTGTTTTAAGGACATTTATACAACTATGAGGCTATGTATGTAAATGAACAGAGAAGTAGAGCCCGACTGAATTCAGAATTTTTGATTTTTGCTGAAACCAAATCTGCGAAAACATCCAAAGTCAGAAGCTCAGAAATGTCCATTTTTGAAAGCCGAACCATTAACATTAAAAAAAAAAATAATTTTTAATCGCCTACTTGAATATGTTGGCTGACAGGACATCCAACCCTTAGGATGCCTAACTTTATACTCTATTTTCAACCATAGAAATGTTGAGGTTGAAAATGTCCAAATCCAGACCATTTAGATATGGGAGTGGCCATTGTTATGATGGACTAGCCACACAGACATGCCAGCAGAACAGTGGGACACCTCAGAGGGCACTGCTATAAACTTCACATAAAGGATGCCAGAAATACATCTCATTATAATCCCCTTATAATATATGGTGAGCCCCCTAAAAACTCTCCTAACAGTTACTATACCCAGCTGTGTGCCACCCCAATAGCCCTTATGGCTGCAGGTGGCACTTATATGACAGTATAGTAGGGTTTTGGTGGGCTCATACTTTCTACCATAAATGTGGTTAGAGTGGCTTATGGGACTGGCTCCTCCTCTCTATGACTCACTAACCCACCCACCAGGTTACTTAAGACACTTCTGTGATGCTCTACTAGGGTTTCCCATACCAAGTACTGCTGTTCTAGAGACAGGTATGTACTGTTTCATTCAGATTTTTTAGGGGTGAGAGGGGGGTTAGTGACCACTGGAGGAGTGTGAGGGGTCATTACTTAATCTCTCCAGTGGTCATCTGTTAAGTTTGGTTAAGGTCTAGCCCAAAGCATCTAAGTTCCATCTAGGACGTCCTAGGAAAACTTTGATTATAGCCGCAAGATGTCCAACCCGCCTAAAGCCCACCCAAAGTTTGCCCATAACATGTCTCCAAACACACCCCCTGGAACTCTGGATACACAATGGGCAAAATGCCTCGCTAGATGTCCAGAAAGTTGACTTCGAAAATCGGCACTTGAACATTCAAACACTTAGGACGTCCAAATGCCAACTTATAATGGTTTTTGGAGGTCTTTATTTTTTGATTGAGCCCCATAATCTGCTTGCAGTAGATAATACAGACATGTACGACTAAATGCATTTAAGGAGCTGCTTGCAGATGGACTTTCTGGCTGGAGTTCCTCCTAGGATAGGTTTGGGAATCACCGGCTTATGCGAATGGAAAACTTAAATAGAGGCATCTAACATACACATGTGCAATTGCAGGTAAGCATGTATCTGGTACATCATGCAAACACAACACACATGCACATTCCTACATTCCTAAATTGAGGCCAGATTTTCAAAAACTAAAATTGATTCAGGTTGTTTAAGGTCCCTCCCATAGGAGGGGCCTTAAACAACCTGGGCTAATCAGAACCTTAGGCCCCTAAGCGTTGCATCCCAGGATGTACCGAGGAGGGAAAGGCCCGCCATTTTGAAGAGATGGGTCTGCTGGCTGGAGAAAGTAAGACATCCCTCTAGCCAGCCATCATAAATAAGGTAAGGGGCAGGGAGCGGGGAGTCATTGGAGATGGGGAGGAGGTGTTGGAGGGGCATTGCTTGGGGGCGGGAGGGAGTGGGCATCTCTCCTGCTGCCATGTGTTTGGGGGGGTGGGTGTTGCTTGAATTTGGCGGCAAGAGGAAGTAGGCATCCCCCTGCCAATCTTTGATTTTTTTATTTTATTTTAATGTTTATTCTTCGCATGTGCCCATCGCTATCACCAGCGATGGGCACATGCAAATTTTGCAAATCTTTGCTACTCTCCACCAACCTTATTTGCATGTGAAGCTATTAGGAGAATTACTTGCCTTTTTGAAATTACTACAATAACGGCTGCAATAGCAGCCCATCGGATTTTACCACAAAGTTTTATGAATCTAGCCCTCAGACTGTGACACTTTTATCAAGATGACATAAGAGTGATAGATCTGAAGACAGGACTAATATGGTATCCAAAGTTCACACACAACAACATAATTTAATTCAATATTGATATGTATGTTGATGTATTTCTTTATTTAAAAGAATAACAAGTAATATTCTCAGATAACTGGACAAATAAATACAATAAACAACAAACCATAGCAATTATTATCTGTGTCCTCAAACAAAACAAGAAATATCTTTCTTTGCCTGGTGAAAAGCAGTCATTCCAAAGCTATCAACTGTTATGTAACTCTCCCTCCTCATGGACTCATGAATAATGGCATAACCTGCTTAAGCTTACCAGAGGATGTGTCATGCCATGGATGATTTTAAAACTCAAGGTTAAGCAATGCGTTTCCAGAGGATGTGGTAAAAGCAGTTAATGTAGCTGGCTGACAAGTTCCTGGAGGAAAAGTCCATAAACTGATGTTGAGACAGACATGGGAGAAGCCACTGCTTGCCCTGGATAGGTGGCGTGGAATGCTGCTACTATTTGGGTTTTTGCCAGGTACTTGTGACTTGGATTGATCTCCATGAAGACGGGGATACTGGCCTAGTTGGTCCATTGGTCTGATCCAGTAAGGCTATTCATATGTTCTTAAGCAATATCGTTCAAGGCAGGTTACGCAGCTATTACATATGTCATACAACATTATACATAAATGATAAACATCATGACAAAGCAGCTGTCATCATTATTGCCATCATTAAAATGCCAAAAATAACCTAAACTCCAGGCAACCTTGTATTAATTTTTCTATGAAAACCTAAATAAGACCTCCCACCCTCAAATCCCTTGGAACTTTATTCCAGCAAAATGGTGCACTCCCACTCAGATTTGTTTTCTTTCACGGTCGATCTGTGCTCATGGACACTGTTCTGTGGAACGCAAAGCACATTTCACGCCTGTGTCATGCCAGGAATGATTTTAAAACTCAGGGTTAAGCAACACCTTTGCCTGCATCAGCAGTCAGTACAGGCATTGCAATTATAGTTCAGGCAGTCCCTGGGTTAAGAACAAATTACATTTTTAAAGCTGTTCTTGTTGGATTTGTATGTAACTCAGAACATGTAGATTTTAAGATTCTTGCTGCCTACCTCTGCTCCCAGCTGACAAAAAAGCCAAATGTTCTTACCAGTGTTCCCTCTAAGGTACAACATGCACAACCACACACTGTTCTTAATGTGGCCATGCATCATTCCTGAATCTGCTGCAGGAGAAGTGTAGGAGTCTGTGCACCATTGGAAATGCTGCTTAGTAAAATCAAATGAAGCAGCAACCACGTTCTTAAGTATGAGTTATACTTAAATTGGGCGTCTGTAACTCAGGGACTGGCTGTACTTTACTCACATAAAAGTTGCCATACTGGGAAACACTGAAAGTCCCTCAAGCCCAGTATTCTGTTTCCAATAGTGGATAACCTAAATACAAACTACCCAAGTGGTCCAGATCACAAATACTCATATGTAAAAACCTATATCCCACTAAATGCGAGAAGTGCATCAGAAATTATCTACTAATCCAGGAAAAGGCCTCAGAATTGGAGCCTACGCATAGTCCTATCATGGACTGAACTGTCAGCGTAGTGTTACCACTCCATGCTCCAATCATAGGCCGGAAAAACCTGGGACTTATAAAATCTCTTTATTATTATTTTTTATTTTTTAAATTATTGGTTTAAACCTTAAAGTCTGTACTAAAATCTTCATTTCAAGCTTTATTATAGTTAATCTTAGAATTTTGCATAAATAGTTCTTTAATAGACCTTAAGGAATGTAATCTACTGTTACAACCCTACTATAACTAAATAGTGTTTAACATTGTAATATTCTCAGAGATAGAGAAGTTATAGGCAACTAGATTACTAGTTTTCACTATGGCTTGAAGGTTTATGAGTATTTGTCCAACAGTGGATACCCAGGTTACAAGTGCCTAGCAGAAGCCCGAAGAGTAGCGACATTCCAGAGCTCATATTGTGATTTCATAATGCCACATTCAACCAACACCTAAGAGTCAACCTCATCAGTGATGTCACAATGGCTTGATTATTTCTTTACAGGCAGTACCGGGTTAAGAATGAGTTACGTTTTGAAAGCTGTTCTTAAGTCGGATTTCTAGATTGTAAGATTCTTGCTACTTACCTCTGCTTGCAGCTGACAAAAGGGACAACTGTCCCTACCAGTACAGCACGCACAACCACACACTGTGGCCATGAGTCATTCCTGAACCTGCGGCAGGAGACGTGTAGGAGTCTATGCCACTAGAAATACTGCTCAGTCCCCTTCTTTGTCTGTACTTGTCAGCATAAAAATTCACAGCTTTCTAACAATGATTGAGATCGGTCTAAGCTCACAGTGGAGAGGAGATGGCTGAAGGGGGTGGAGGTGGCTTTATAAAATACTGAGTGGAACAGAGAGGGTATTGACATAGTAAGGTAGGAGGCACCCCCTGTGCGTTTCGTCTCCATACTCCCACTCCTTCTGCGCCCCCACCCCCACCCCGGCTCCTTCCCAACCCCCACTCCACACTTGCACTCTCCCTTTCCCTCTCGTATCTCTAAATCTTCACCAGCGCAAGTGGCTTCTCCAGCATGCTCCTCGTGCCAGCATAAGATTTTCCTTTGATGTCACTTCCTGACCCCGTGACCTGGAAGTGATTCAGAGGGGAAACAGGCTGGCATGAGCAACAGGCAGGAGAAGAGATAAGGGGTGATGGGAGGGATGGTGCGAGTGTGGTGTGCTGTGGCGGGGCAGGGCAGAGAGGTGCTGGCGCCCGGGGTGGCCCCCCCACCCCTTTACTATGCCACTGAGAGCGGGTAACTGTTGGTAAAATTAGCTTTATTCATTAATTAGCTCTTATTGGCAGCAAAGGCAGTGGCAGCAAAATTCCTCCGACGTCGTCTTCAGCCTGACCATTTCTGGAGCACACCGGAAATGAAATCAAATAAAGCCGCAACTGCGTTTGTAAGTACAAATCGTACATTTGTAACCCAGGGACTGCCTGTATAGCTCCCTCCCACCTTGACCCACTCCCTCTGACCACCTTGGCTGTTGCATTTTGCATAATCTGTAAACGGGCCATTGTTTTCTTAGAAAGACTTAGATATGCTCAAGGCGAAAGAGTGTTTAAATTGCTTTGCCAATAGCAGTGGGCTTGTCTAGTGCACCAGTTGTAAACTTCACTATTACTATGTCTGTGTCCTCTTGCTCGAGTATTAATTTATTATCATGCCCAAATTTCAGATAATGGTATTCAGTGAGACTTTACTGCTCCCAGTATTGAGCCACCCATAATAACATAGTTTATCTGGATTTATCATAAGTAAGTTTTACATCCATGCTTTCATTTGCATGAAACATTCTTCCAGCATCTGATGTGTTCTCTTCTGTGGTTTTCTGAATTAGATTCATTAGGAACTGTGCAACATTTTGTGGAGGGGAGAGCCAGTGACATTGCTAGGACTGAACTAGCCTCAGGTGGAAAAATTATGATTGGCCCCATATAGCATTATTTTTGCCAAGATACTGGAGACTGGGGGGGGGGGGAACTTTCCTTCAAAGCTCCACTAAACAAACTCTGCAAAAATCAAATACATTCCAGACTTATATAAGAAAACCAGTCATAGTAATAGAAACTGAAATGTAAGATACCAAAGATGCACATTTCCTAACGCTAACATATTGTAATTGATAGATTAAGAAAATAAAATACTTTTTTCTGTCTTTGACTGAGCATTTCTTTGGTCCCACTATCTGTTTTCTGCCTTTCTATATATTTTTTAAATTAACTGTCCAGGGTTTCCTGTCTGTATGTTCAGTATCTTCCCTCTGTGTCCTTCTCTCTGTTCCTCACCCCACCCCCTCCCCACATGTTCAGCATCTGCCTTCTTTTTTTTTTTTTTTTTTAATTCAATCTTTTTTATTGAATTTTGCAAACAGATAGATAAACAGTCAACAAAACTATCAGGAAATGCCAATCTACTTTGAAATAACAGCCAAACATGTCATACAAAGAATATAAATAGATGATGATAGATTATACTTTTTGATCGGTTACAAAATTATTAATGGGAGTCCTAATTGGCTCTGAGGATGTTGAAGTAGCGGAAAACGTTTCTCAACAGCGTATTTTTCATATTGTTTATACAAGCAAACAGAGTTCCACCAGAAGGAATAGTTGAGTCTGGAGGCCAATTTCCAATGTTGCAACACCTGTTGTAGTCCAATAGATATCATCATATCTATTAATTTTGGTTTACATTTTGAGTTATCAAAACAAGTATAGAGAGAACGCAAGATTATTATGTCATATGATATATCTGGAATACAGTTCGTTATCTCCTTAATGGTAGACCATATAGCTTCCCAGAAGGGATGAATAGTTTCACACTCAAAAAGCATATGAGACAAATTACCCACAGATGTGAGGCAATGCCAACATTTATCATTATCTCTAAGTGCTGCTTTTTTCATACGAGAGGGAGTCCGGGTAACTGTCCACATAAGAAAATAAATGGATGGTGATAAACTAGCTGACAAGAGATGTCTGTTTGTTGTAGACCAAAATATATTCCATTCAGAATGTATTAAAGAGACATTAAGGTTTTTTGCCCATATATCTTCTACTCCTACGAAATAAGAGTCCCATAGGAGTTGATAGTAAAATGATATAGCTTTACCTTTCTTTTTTACTTTTATGCACCAACTGATCATACAAGCAGTTAATGATAATTGCATTTTTGACAATATATTTGTCAACATTAACCATTGTTGATACTTGCAATTCAATAATGGGTAGCATTCTACAAATTTGGAATAGGGCATGAGTTCATCTCCATCAAATAACTGATTAACACACCAAACCCTACTCTTTTGCCAAATCTTTCAGGATAAAGGTTTTTTAGTATGTTTAACGGCTGGATTGTTCCAAATTGTCATGTTACGATGTGTATATACTGTATTGAATGTGTAGCGGTTTTGTCATGTGTACATAGAGCTGTTTGGGTAGCCTTCAAAATGGGGAAATGTTTGAAAGTGGATGGGAAAGACATGGTAGGAAGAGCTTGGATAGGTATAGGAGTACGGATGTACTGTTCTAATTCCAACCAAGTTGGGATAAAGTACATGGGTCAGTTTGAGACCATTGTGCACCATATTTTAGTAAAAAGGCCAGGTGGTATCTATAAAAATCTGGTAGATTAATACTTCCATTTATTGGATTTGGATTTAAAATCCGCCAAGGGTTGATGAGATCATAATTGGCTATCATAGATTGTAACTCAGTGAGAGTTTTGGATTTGAAAGAACCAGCGGTTGATTATAATCTCCTCCTAAAATAATAAGGGATGTAGAGTGTGTTATTAATGCTGGGGAGTCCGATACTGATGCATATATGTTAATAAGAATTAAGGGTTTGTCTTGAATCAAAACATGCAAAAAACACCATCTACCTTCCATATCTGTTAAATGAGAAAGAACCTGGAGCGATAGGGATGTTTTGATATAGATGGAAACTCCGTATTTTTTCTTAATGGCTGGTGAAAAGTAGGGCAAAGAATAGCCCTTAAATGCAGTTTTGATATTATCAGAAGCTGAGAAGTGGGTTTCTTGAAACATTAATATGTCAGGATTAAATAAGCGTACATAATTTGCAATTTTCTTATGTTTTATGCAGTTATTCATCCCATTGAATGATAAGATATGTAAGTCTAACATTTAAATCTTAGATTAGAAATTTTTTTCTCGATTTAACTAAGATATAAGCTGTAGAAGAAAAAAAAAGGTAGAAGACATACAAATCCGACACCACTGTCCGATACACCATTGTTGTATCAGACAATGGTGCGCCCGCATCTGGAGTAAGAATAAATGGGATACCCATGTGGGATCCCTACGAGGGTCAAGATAAGGAAATTGGGTCATTAGGGCATAGACAGGGGGTGGGTAAGCAGAGTGGGCAGACTTGATGGGCTATAACCCTTTTCTGCCGTCATCTTCTATGTTTCTAAGGGTCTCTCGTATGAAGAGAGACTGAACAAATTGCAGCTCTACACTCTTGAGGAATGTAGGGAGAGGGGAGACATGATCGAAACATTTAAGTACCTCACGGGACGTGTCGAAGTGGAAGATGATATTTTCTTTCTCAAGGGACCCTCGGCCACAAGATGGCACCCGCTCAAACTCAGGGGCGGAAAATTTCATGGCGACACCAGAAAGTATTTCTTCACAGAGAGAGTGGTTGATCATTGGAACAAGCTTCCAGTGCAGGTGATCGAGGCAGACAGCATGCCAGACTTTAAGAATAAATGGAATACCCATGTGGGATCCCTACGAGGGTCAAGATAAGGAAATTGGGTCATTAGGGCATAGACTGGGGGTGGGTAAGCAGAGCGGGCAGACTTGATGGGCTGTAGCCCTTTTCTGCCGTCATCTTCTATGTTTCTATGTTTCTAGCTTGGAATGCGGTCTCTACAAAGGATACTAATGAAACAGAACAGTGAAAGCATCCTGATAGATTGTGGTAAAGACAAAAAAAGCCCAGGTACCTTTGAATAAAGAGCAGATGAAGTTAAGATTTGAAATTATCTCTGCCAATTGCTAGGCCTGTTTTTAAATGCAAACAAAAAAACAAACAAACCATACTTTGAAATATCTGTATGCAAATGCCAGAAGTCTAAACCTAAGATAAGATGAAGAGGTAGATATAGTTGGCATTTCAGAGACTCAATGGAATGAAGAGCATCAATGGGATATTGTAATAACAGGGAATAAATTATGATAAGGTGGATCACATTGGTGGAGGAGTGATGCAATATGTTAAGTATGACATTGAGTCAAACAGGATGAAAGTTCTGCAGGAAGCTAAATACACCATGGAATCTTTATGAATAAAAATTTTATATAAGAACATAAGAATAGCCTTACTGGGTCAGACCAATGGTCCATCAAGCCCAGTAGCCCTTTCTCACAGTGGCCAATCCAAGTCACTAGTACCTGGCCAAAACCTAAGGAATAGCAAGATTCTGGAATCCCAAAGAGTAGCAGCATTCCATGCTACCGATCCAGGGCAAGCAGTGGCTTCCCCCATGTCTTTCTCAAGGGAAAGAGAATAGCAGTGGGGGTAGACTACCTTCCAGCTGGTCAGAACTGATAGATTATGAAATATTAACAGAAATTTGGGAAACTTGGCATCATAATGATTAGAGATTTCAATTACTGACCAATAAATGAGTGTGCGGTAAAAAAAAAAAAATATCATAAATGCGCAGTCATCTGCCACTTAAGCCTAAGAAGCAGTATAACTTCATATAACTGTCATATCCAAAAAAATCTTTAACCAAACCAGTGGAGAAAAAGGACCTTGGTAAGAATACAGAAAACCCTACAGGGAAAAAAATCACCATCGCTAGTCCAAAAAACTCCTCGAAAAATGTTACCGTCCATCAACCAAAATTTTTTAAAAAAACAAAACAAAACAGAAGTTCCTCTTATCTTCAATAGAATTATATTGCTACAAATTGAACCTCCTATCCTCTCTCATTGCTGCATCTTATTCAATGCAGTTACAGCTTCTTCATCAATAATAATCAACAGTCCTGAGTAAGGGAAAAATTTAGCTGTTCTAGCTGCACATATGTATATATAGAAAATCCCAACAAGGGCACTTTGTTTCGTCTGACAGGCTGCCTCAGGGGATCTAAAACTGCAAAACAGAAAAAAAAGCTTGTACAAAACAAAAATGACATTCAATAGGCTTAACATGGTGGCTTGGCTTCTTAAAGATGTGACTTAATTCTCTTTTTTTCTTTTCTATCAAATTATCATTAATATTAATCTGGATCTTCTTACACTCTTTATATTAAAATTTTTCTAATATTAAACAGATTAATTATTCCTAATATTACACTTCCCCTACCCTTATGTACAAACCTTAATTGTTCCCTTTTTTTTTTTTTTTCTTTTTTATTAATATTATAAATTATTTAAATTGTATTTCCACCTTTTACCTACATGTTTCAATTTGTATTAATAGAACATAATGATTAGTCTGTATTTTGTCTTATTTGTATTTGTCATCCCTGGTTTCTATTGTACATTACAATTATGTAATACGCATTGAAATATTTGATATTGCGTAAAATCAAAATTTAATAAACTTGAACTTGAAACTTGAACTAGTACAAAAGCACCAATTACAGACTACCATTGTTAAAAAAACAAACCTCATAGCACTTTAAACTCAAGAGGTAATGCTAGCAAAACCCTCTTATTTAAACAAGGCTTGACATTCTATCAGTGGTGTAGTAAGGGGGGGTTCTGCCCTGGGTGCCATGTTTATGGGGGTGCCGGCCTCTCCTCCTGTTCGCCCCCCCCTTCCCCTATACCTCTAGTTCAGGGGTGTCAAAGACCCTCCTCCTCAAGGGCTGCAATCCGGTCGGGTTTTCAGGATTTCCCCAATGAATATGCATGAGATCTATTTGCATGCACTGCTTTTATTGTATGCTATTAGATCTCATGCATATTCATTGCGGAAATCCTGAAAACCCGACTGGATTGCGGTCCTCTATTAAATGTTTAGTTGCCATCTTAGTAAGGCCAACCCATTCTTGTTTCCTTTTGTTCTTTTCCCCTTTGTATACATGGAGTTGCTGTTTTGGTTTCCCAAAATCAGGGCTCTGTTGCCCTGTGTGCGACAGTGGCCATATCAGATTCTTGACCTCTTCTATTGAATGCATTTTATGGAATAATCTTAACTTGTTTGCCAGAGCTATAGGCTGCGCCCTGAAGGTACTGAGGCCCTGCCATATTTGGTATTTGCAATCCCTGATTCTCCCATTAAAATTGGTGCTGCTGATCCCATAATGCATTGGTTTAGGGCACATTGGCAAACCGGTAGGGAATAGTTCCTTACTGGGTTGTCATGCATCATTATCCATAACAACTGGAAGGAGTTCCGAATAGAGAGAACCAACCCCTCTAGATCTCAGGTTTCATAAACAGACAGATCAGGAAAAGAGTGTGGGAAAATGCTAGCATAAGAGAATCATCTGTTGTAATGTGGTGTTGCAATCAATTCCCACATGTCCAAAAAGTAGTTACAGGCTGCAGGTAATTGTTTGCTATTCTGAAACAAACTACTGTAATTACTTTCTATATTAATTTATACAGCCTTAAAATCTATTTTGCTGGCAGAAGCTGAGTATTCACTGTAGCCCAGTGGGGGAAGACCTGTAAGGTGAGGATTGTTTGGTCACTAAAGAGGGTGGGGGCAATAGTTAGAAGGACAGACTGATGGGGAAAAGTCAAAACAGATTCCCGTGTAACTCAGAAACCTGTTGTTGGAGAGGTATGTTTGTACTCAAAAGAAACAGTCCAAAGGTCTAGGTTCCTCTGTTTATTTGACTGTGTCCTGATGCTCTACACATAAAATGGCAGGACTAGTTTCAACACTGTCACCCGTGTCCTCGGCTTTGCATACACACCCTCACAGTGTGTGGCCTTCCGTAAGGCCCTCCTTCTACTTCTGTAGAGTTGGGGAAGCCTAGAAAGTAAACAGTGTTCTGAGGAAGGTGATGAATGAACAGACCTGTTTAGATCCAGGTTGATGGGAAGGTCAGATTCACAGCGAAGGAAAAGTGTATATTCTGGGGCTAACTGGTAATATTAGGAGATAGGAAGGAAGCCAGGGTCAAATTTCAAGAGGGGGTGCCCATAGGCACAAACATTACTACTGTACTACTATTTATCACAGCGCTGTACATTTTGATATTTAATAGAAGGTCCCTGCTCTGCACCTACCCACCCCCTCCCCAATTTGTCCATCCAAATCCAGATCCCCTCACTTTGTGGACAATCTTGAGTAGTAGCAAGACAAACCTGATAGCAGAATTCAGTGCAGATAGGTCTCTGCACCTCCTCCCTTGCCAGGCGGAGAGGGCCAGGCACCTGTCGCACCGAAGATGCACAGGCGGAGAGGACTATCCGGGTGTCCAGGTGATTTCTGAAAACCTGGCAATTTGTCCAGGTTTAGGAGCTCGGGGCCATGTCTGGAGGGCATCCACGCATGTGTGTGACATCATCACTTTGCATCGGCGCTCACTGAAGGAGAGGGGAAGAGGTTCATGTAGGGGCAGTGCTGGGGATGGGGCCATGTGTTCTCGTTTTTGTGTGAATTTAGTAACCCTGTCTGCAGAACTGCTGTGCTGACACACTGAGCATCCCTATGAACAAGATAGCTCTGAGTGGTCCCAAATTTACTCTGTTTTTGCAGTAGTTTATAGTTTATTTCTGTTCTGCTTTTATCCAAAGTGGATTACAAGTATTGCATACATATTAAAACACTTGACAAATTACTACATTCAAATATCTCATTCATAAAACTAGCAAAACTTATCTAAAAAATATGTTGCTTCCCTCTGATGTTTCTATGAGAACTCATGTGGGTGACATAAGCACACACTTGCTGCCCTTCCTTCTGCTGCCCCATGTGTAGAAACGGGAGTTTGTGTTGAGCGAGAGAGTGTGCTCAGGTGAAATCTAGGTGAGCTGAAGAACTAAAAGCAGCACTGGGTCCCAGTAGAGCCCATCCAGCAGAAGCCCCTGATAACCCAACAATTAGGCAGCTGAGCTTCTGGGGCCCTTAATCAGTAAACAGAAGGGCCTCTGGAGAATGCTGTTTGAAAAGGAAGGAACCTGGTGGAGCAGAGCCGGAGAAGCATATAACCAAGAGTTGTGTAGATAGAAAAATTCAAAGTACTCTACAATTGATTTGTTCCCTTTTTCCTTTGTATTGGTTGTCTTAGAGGTCTGAATTAGCTTTGGGACTGTTTTCAGAGAATGGGACTAGGACAGGGTTGGGCAACCACAGTCCTCGAGATCCACATCCCAATTGGGTTTTCAAGATTTCCACAATGAATATGCATGAGATTTATTTTCATGTAATGCCCCTATTATATGCAAATAGATCTCTTGTATATTCATTGTGGAGAACTTGAAAACCCATAAGAACATAAGAATAGCCTTACTGGGTCAGACCAATGGTCCATCTAACCCAGTATCCTGTCTTCAGAAGCAATCCAGGTCACAAGTACCTTGCAAAATCCCAAATAGTAGCAGCATTCCAAAGCTCAGATTGTGATGTCATAATGCCCCATTCCACCAATGCCTAAGAGCCAGCCTCGTGATGTCACAATGGCTTGATTGTTCTATACTTGGCTCACATAAGAACATAACAATATCCTTATTGGGTCAGACCAATGGACCATCTAGCCTAGTATCCCGTCTTCATGGAAACCAATCCAAGTCACAAGTACCTGTCAAAAATCCAAATAGTAGCAGCATTCCATGTCACTGATCCAGAGCAAGCAGTGGCTTCTCCCATATCTGTCAACAGCAGTTTATGGACTTTCCTCCAGGAACTTGTTCAAACCTTTTTTAAAACCAGCTACATTACATAACCGCTCTTACCACATCCTCTGGCAACGCGTTCCAGAGTTTAACTTTTCTCTGACTGAAAAAATATTTCCTCCTATTAGTTTTAAAAGTATTAGTCTGTAATACAACTGGGTTGTGGCCTTTGAGGACCGTAGTTACCCATCCCTGTACTAGGTAGTCAGAACAGAGATTCGTGGAGACAGGATACTGGGCTTGATGGACCTTTAGTCAGTCCCAGAATGGCAATTCTTAACCTATGGTTAGGGTCCTAAATATGCATGTGTGGATGACATCACACGCATCTGGAAATGCTGGAGGCCTTCCAGATGTGGCCTGGAGGTTGTGTGAAAAGAGACGAGGCTTTTGGGGGGCAGAACAAGGTGGGACTATGGACGGAACAGGGCAGGGCCATGCATCCGGGTTGGTCTGTCATTAAATATGGTACCGCTACCTAGGTGAATATCTAATGGTTGATTATATTAAATAAACTGTCAAATAGACTTTGTAAAATATGAGAAAATATGTAAAAAATATTTATAAAATGGAAAGGACAACAGCTGTACAGGTGGGGATTTTTAGGAAATTTCAGGAGATTTGGGATCCATTAACAAAATATTGTAATGATTGAATATTTCTTTTCCCCTTAAAAAATGCACAGCCAAGATGGGGGGAGGGAAGGGTTTTTTGATTTGAGCATTAAATAAAGTATATTATAGGAATAAGGTTTATGATAGGTTTTTCTTGAATTTAAAAAATGTAATTAAGTAGGGGGGAGGGGGATAAATTCTGATATAGAGTTTTAACAGAATATTAAGTGTTGTATTTGTGTTTAAAATGCTATAAATTCTGTTACACTTATTGTAAGTATATTAAAAATGAATAAAGAATGGGGAAAAAAAAGACTTTGTAAAATATGTATAAAATCAGATTTTGATTGCACAGCATTAGGATTTACAGAAGGGAAGTTATTAAGCTGTGGAAAAATATTGCACTTTATCACAGCTTAATTTACTACAGGAGTCACTAACTTGCAGTAGCTCAGTATTGCAGGTTAATAATTCGCGTAAATGACTAACATAACTTGTGATCAACCTCACAAGTTAGGTTATTCTTTCCGGGAGCATCGGCCTGCTAACTCAGCAACAATGAGGTTAAAAGCAGAGAATGACATGGGGACAAATTTTTCCCCATCCCTGCAGGAACTCATTTTCCCGTCCTGTCTCGGAGAGTTATTTTCCTGTCCTTACCCTATTCCTGCAAGCTTAACCATCTGCCCAAGCCTGAAACATTTTAAAATCACAATTGTTTGAGGGTTGTGTGGTTAAGGCAGAGCGTACAGGAATGGGATGGGGAAAAATTAGTCTCCATATCATTTTCTAGTTAAAAGGCCTTAGATGCAAGAGGGTAAAACCAGGACTGCCTAATGGCAGCTTGAACCTGTAGTGGCAGAACAGGATGGGCTATTTTGCCTTTATCTGCCATCATGTTTCTATGTAACCACAAGGTTGAAATGGTGCCATTTGGAACCTGGCACCAGAGGAGACAGGAGGGACTGGAGGTTGCTTCTGCCTCTTATCCCTATCAGGGATTTCAAAGGAAGACCATAGGGTGTCTCACAAAGGGGTTTTTTTTGTTGTTGTTTTATTGCTAGGGGACAACCTGTGTTTTTTTCCCAGTCTTGAGCACGTAACATAAGGCTGGCCATAAGAAAAGCAAGAATCTTCTACTAGTGGCTGTCACTGGACTGTATTGAGGAGTGAGCATGTGTCTCCGAAAAAGGGTGTATGTGTTTCTCAAAGACAGAAAGTGTCCTGGTTGAAGCTTCTGTCTCAGAAAAGACAAAAAAGTGGGGTTGAAAAGCAGACCATACCCTTCTGGAATAAAAGATGTCCACTGCTACGTTTGGCTGCACTTAACTGAATGGTGTATAAAAGTAATAAAGTACAACCAGTCTTTGAAAAAAAAAAAAATAAACAAGAGTAATGTATACAAGCTGTTTTGCTGGGTAAATAGTTTATTTGAAAACTATCTACACTTTATATGGATGTGGAGGAGAGAGTGGTGCAGTGGTTAGAGCTACAGCCTCAGCACCCTGTGCTCCTTCACTGCCCCTGGTACATTAGATAGATTGTGAGCCCACTGGGACAGAGAGGGGAAATGCTCGAAGTACCTGTATGTAAATCACTTTGAGTGTGGTTGTAAAGCTACAAGAAGGTGGTTTTCTAGTCCCAACCCCTTTCCCTGATGTCATAATGCCTCATTCCACCAATGCCTAAGAGCCAACCTCATCAGTGATGTCACAATGGCTTCATTGGTCTATACTTGGCTCACTTCTGATCTCATATTGGAGGAGAGTGTGGTGCAGTGGTTAGAGTTCAAACCCCATGCTGCTCCTTGAGATCCTGAGCAAGTCACTTACCGTATTTTCACCCATATACCGCGCACCCGTGTAAAACGCGCACACGGGTATAGCGCGTGGGGAACACAAATTTATGTAAAAAAAATTTAATATAGCGCGCACACACGTATACCGCGCATGCTAAAACCTCCTCCCACCTACTCCGAACCGGCATCCTCCCCCCCGCTCGCTTACCCGAGAGAGCATTTTTTTTTTCATTCGAATCCGGCATTCCCCCTGCGAACCGGCATCCTCCCCCCCCGCTCGCATCACCCCCCCGCGATCCTACATCCCCCCCCCCCCAGCACCGCAAAACATCTCTTACCCGATTGGGCACCAGCACCAATGCACAGGATGTGCCAGTGCCAGTGCCCGAAGATCCTCCCTCGTTGGGTTGGGCTGGGCTGGGCGGTGCGGTGCAAGAGAGATCCTCCTTCTTCCTGCGCCGGGCTGGACTAGGCTTTGAGCATGCTCAAAGCCTTCTGGTCTCGCTTTCTCAGAGAGAGCGAGACCAGAAGGCTTTGAGCATTCGCAAATGCTCAAAGCCTAGTCCAGCCCGGCGCAGGAAGAAGGAGGATCTCTCTCGCACTGCACCACCCAGCCCAGCCCAACCTAACGAGGGAGGATCTTCGGGCACTGGCACTGGCACTGGCACATCCTGTGCATTGGTGCTGGTGCCGGTGCTGGTGCCCAATCAGGTAAGAGATGTTTTGCGGTGCTGGGGGGGATGTAGGATCGCGGGGGAGGGGGGGTGACGCTAGCGGGGGGGAGGATTTCGGTTCGCAGGGGGATGCCGGATCGGATTGAAAAAAAAAAGTTGTAAAACGCGCTCACACGTATAACGCGCATGGTTATGCACGGTTTGTAAAAATCGTGTATAACGCACGCGTTATATGCGTGAAAATATGGTAATCTTCCACTGTCACAGGTACATTGGATAGATTGTGAGCCCACTAGGACAGATAGGAAAACTGTATGCAAACCACTTTGAGTGTGGTTGTAAAACTATAAAAGGTGATATACATGTCCCAATAAAAATACACACTAATTTTTCTTTGAATTTACTATTGATTTGCTTTGATTGTAGTTGCTACTTATAGTCTCGCCTCCCCCACACTCCAAAAGCTTTAGGATATCACCTAGTTGCTTAACAGTTAAGCCAGTGAGGGTTGAAAAACTGTGAGCCAGTGGACAATTCAGGCGGCGGTCAGGAGGGGACCAAACAAACCAATCTCTGGTCCCACAAAACATTGTATGGGCCTTGGCTTCAGTGGCTCACCCTATTCCACTGCCTGTGAATTTAGGGGCCGTCTGTGGTTCTGATCGTAAACTATTATTCCTTTTCAGGACTGCATTTCCTTTTTACTCTTAGCTAGGCCCAGCTGTTTTCATATCAATGCTAATATTACTATCTTGTCTCTAGGGCTGTCTCGACTAAAAGTCTCTTGTACTGTGTCATTTCTTTATTCTTATTTTCTCCTTTTAATGACTTGCATAATATTTGCCTTTATTAACAGTACATCAAAATACCTTCTGCAAGCAGTACCTCTGAAAATGGAGTTCGTGTCTTTGCCTTCTACCTCTCTCGGGAGAGTAAAGATAAGCCTCAGTCCAGCTTTGACTGTATCCGGCAGGGGGTGTCCAGGTAAAGGCTCGCTATAGTTCTGTTGTTTAATGACATTTTGTAGATAGAGTGGAGGGGGAGATGAAGACAGAGGGATAGGAAAGCTGCTTGTTTCGGGATAGATGCTGAAGACAAACACTGGAAAACGGGATTCTTAGAACCCTCGGAGGTGATGTCTCCAAGTGGGTTAATTTCACCCATACTATGATAGGAATGACAGGCAATTTTGGAGATGACTACTGCAACATCCTCTACCTCCCCTGCCCGGCAATAATGATTAAACAACTACAAACAATCCAAAACACAGCTTTGAGACTCGTATATTCATTGAAGAAATATGAACACATCACTGAGGCATACATCGACTCACACTGGCTTCCAATCCAAGAAAGAATACAATTCAAATTTTACTGTACACTATTTAAAACTATTAACGGGAACAGCCCAACCTACTTAAACAACCGCTTTATCCAAACTACCTCTACCAGGCATAGAAAAACACACACCCCTTTCACTCACCCCACAATCAAGGAAGTAAAACAGAAAAAACTTTACACGACGGCCTACTAGCCACTCAAGCAGCAAGACTAGATAACCAAATTTCCACCCTATTGACATTAACCCCTGTCTACAAGAGGTTCAGAAAGGATATAAAAACTATACTCTTCAAGAAATCCCTGAGTAAAGCCTAATACAGGGGTGCCCACACTTTTTGGGCTTGTGAGCTACTTTTAAAATGACCAAGTCAAAATGATGTACCAACAATAAAAATGCTAAACATATATATATATATATACACACCGAGTGTACTTTGTATTTATGTTCAAATATTTTTTTATTATACAGCCCCCCTCCCCCGAAGGCCCCCCTGAAGGTCTGCACATTCCCCCTCAAAGGTTGACTCCCCCCCCTGAAGGCCTGCACTACCCCTTGAAGGACTGCCCTCCCCCTCTTCCCCCGAAGGCCTACCCTCCCCACATCCATTTACCTAATTCCAGCAGGGAGCAGTCTGCAGAGAGGATCGCTGGTACTTTAGCGATCCTTGCAGGTTGCCATAGGCCTCAGGAGTTGTCTTCCCTCTGCCCCAAGCCTGTCTCTGACTTAGAGGAGGGGCAGGACCACGGCAGAGGGAAGACAGCTCCTGAGGCCTATGGCAACCTGTAAGAATTGCTAAAGTACCACCTGCCACCGGCCGTCTCCCATTCGTCCCCTTTGAAGATCCCCACAGGAATAAGGAAGTTAAATTACTAGAATACTTAGGCACAGAAAAACAAAGAAATACTTCCAAGAACTGCCCCATAAGAACTGCCTGTCACAATGCTCATTAGTGGAACTGAATAAAAGACAAGTACAATGGATTTAGAAGGGGTCCGATCCGCCCGGGTGCACGGCTTGGAGGGGTGCACAGCCGGCCAGGTCCGGGTCATCTGCCTTTCTTTTCCCCCGGTCCGCGCTCGGGGCTTGCGCCTGCCTGTTCCCGTGCCGACGCTCGAATGGTGCCGTCAACTCCCGCGAGTCTCGCGATAACCAACAGCACCATTTGGGCGGCGGGTGCGAGCCCCGTGCGCAGACCAGTGGAAAGGAAGGGCAGGAGGACCCGGACGGCTGTGCATCCCTCCAAGCCGTGCACCCGGGGCGGGGGAGGACCGCCCCACCTCGGTACGCCACTGATTGGGAGGCCGATTTTGGGGTTTTTTAAATTGTATATCGGGCAGCATTAGGCCTCGCTCTTACCTCAATCATTACAGGCGCTTCTATTTCTTGTGATGCGCTGAGCTCCGTCCCCCACCGACCTTCACCCCGCCCTTCCAGCACTCTGATTGGCCAGCGTTCTTTAAGAGGCGGGCCAGTCAGGAGGGGAAAAAAAGAGAAGGGAAGAAGGGAACCTGCTGTGCGATCGACTGGGGTCGCCTGAGCGAACGACCTGTCGATCGCGATCGACGCGTTGGGCACCCCTGGCCTAATACCACGAACACCTCCCCTACCCTCTCTCAGAAACTATCTCCGATCTAACTTTGTAACCCTTCCCTCCACCACTCTTATTGTAATCCGCTTTGAACCGAAAGGTAATGGCGGAATAGAAATCTGTAATGTAATGTAATGATCTCAGTCTCTCGGATTCAACACTAGTGCTCACCTGAACTCTTGCATCGTTTCTGAGACCCTCCTTCTGCAGTTTATAAGATTAATATGTGCAGGAAATGCATCGAGATGTGCTTGGAAATTCTAAGAGGTTAGAACATAAGAATAGCCTTGGTCAGACCAATGATCCATCTAGTCCAGTATCCCATCTTCACAGAGGCCAGTCCCAAAAAACCAAATTGTAGCAGCATTCTATGCCACCGATCTAAGGATAAATTATTTATCTTTCTGATGTAGTTTCTTGATCTCTGCTTTTGTTGGTATTTAAGGATCTCTTTCTCCCAGGGGTATAGCCAGAAGTCTGGGAATTTTGTGTGTGTGTGATAGACTGTGAGGGTGCCATGTATTAGCATTCAATCCCTCCCAGCTCCAAGTTTAAATCTTATCTTTCTTTTCAGGGGTAGGGTTACCCGGACATGTCCTCTTTTTAGAGGGCATGTCCAGGCGTCTGGATGGCTCCAGAAAAAGGAGGACAGTTTGAGACACCCGGGTTTTACTTCCATTGCAATGGAAGAAAGGAGGATAGATTGAGATGCCGGGGTTTTATTTCTATTGAAAGCAATGGAACTAAAACCTGGATGTCTCAATCTGTACTTTTTTTTTTTTTTCCTGGAGCCATATGGTAATCCTAGGTGGGGATGACACTGAAGTGCTTACAATGTAAGCAGTGATGTGGCAAGGGTAGGAGGCACCTGGGGCGGTCGTGCCCTCCTCTCAATCCCCTGCTCCTTCCGCACCCCCCAAGCTGCACTCGCGCCCTCCCTTCCCACCCGCATACCTCTAATAATAATAATAATAATAACTTAATTTTTCTATACCGCCATAGTCAGGAGACTTCTAGGCGGTTCACATTGAAAGAAGGCTGGACAGTCAGCGAATGATAAGGAGCCTAAAAAAGAAAAGTTACATAGACGAGTTACATACTAATGGGTAAAGTTTAAGGGTGGTCAGTTTTAGTCAATGAATTTGTCGAATAGGGCGGTTTTTATTGCTTTTCGGAATGCATTGAAAGTCAGTTTGGGTTCATTTATGCAGTTTCGCAACCAGACTTCTCTATTCGCTTGGAACATAAAGGTTCTATCCAGGAAGGATTTGTATCTGCAGCCTGAGATCTTTGGGTAGGCAAAGATGTTTTTGTTTCTGGTTGTTCATGTGGGGTTGTGCAGAATGAAGTGAGTTTGCAGGTAGGAAGGTGCTAGTCCCCAGACTTGTTTGAAACAGATACATGCAAATTTGAATAGTTTTTGCCGGCTTGAGCAGCTGCTCTGGCCTGCTGTTTGTGCTGGCATTGGCTTTCCCTCTGATGTCATGTCCTGGCCCTGTGACCCAGAAGTGATTTCAAAGGGAGCCAGGCCAGCACAAGCAGCAGACCAGAGTAGTTGCTTGCACTGGTGAAGATTTTGCAAATATTCATGTATTAATTACTTAGAAACTCTGTCCTCTGTTCCTTATTTCAGCAAGCACATAAATGACTCTAATGTCCTAGATGCTCGCCTTTTCTATTTTAGGTTTGGCCAAAACCAGTTGGATTGTGTAGGGAACATCCAGGATAAAATAACGATTTGTGCGACAGACGAATCCTACCAGCTGACACGTGACCGAATGTCTCAGGTGGAGAAAGAAACATGGAGTAGGAGCGCCATCGAGATCAAACCTGGGGCCTCATACCACGGTAAGGAAATGTTGCTCATTAGCCCATCCACTGGAATTAGGGACTGTTCCTTAAGTACTGTACCTATGCCTTTCTCTGGATGTTGCTTCTTCAAGGAGTGTGCTGGTTAAGAGTACACACTTAATATATGTTTCCAAATACACCATTTTATCGTTTTTTGCATTGACTATCTGCGCTATTAAGTTTTGAAACAGAACATGCCATTTAATGTGCAGTTGGCTAATTTTATTGTATGGAAGATGAAATGTGATACAGTTGCCTACTCAAGAGCTCTCTAGGGAAGTGGAGGGACGTGGAAGGCAATGCCCCCTCTAAGGATTGGCCATGTGCGTGCAGATTTTTTCCCATGTGAGTGACAAGTTATAATTTTTTTTGTGCGTGTGAGCAACAAGTTCTAAATATTAACAATTTTCCAGATTTAGATTTTGTGAATAACCATGTAAAATCTGTGAGCAACACTCCTAGAATGTATGAGTGACTGCTCATTATCAGCTTACAGGGAACATAGGGAGAGGGGCATTTTTGATAAGACATCTAAGTCCAACTTTGGACATTTTTCACAAGATGTCCAAAGTTGGAGGTGGAGAAATTACCATTTTTTGAAACCGTTAGACATTCCAAAAAAATTATATTAAAAAAAATCTCCTTTGTAGATGTCTTGGCAGCCAGGACATCCAACTTCAGGATGTCTAACTTTGCTCGCTATTTTCAACCACAAAAACATCCATCGTTGTAATGGACTGGCCACACGGACATAACAGAGTAACATAGTAGATGACGGCAGGGGCACCTTAGAGGACACTACTGTGAACTTCACATAAAGGGTGCCAGATGTACACCTTGCCAAATATCCCTTATAATTTATGCTGAGCCTTCAAAAACTCCCTCAAAACCTACTATACCCAAATGTCTACCACCCCAATAGGCCTTTTGGCTACAGGTGTCACCTATATTGCAGTATAGTAGGATTTTGGTGGCCTCATGCTTTCCACCATAAATGTAGTTATTATAGTGGCTTATGGGCCTAAGTCCTACTCTCTATGGCTCACTAGCCCACCCACCAGGCTACTTAAGATACTTGTCTGATGCTCTACTAGTCTTTCCCATACCAGGTGCTGCTGTTCTAGAGACAGGTATGTACTGTTTCATTTAGATCTCTGTGGGGTTGGAGGGGACTAGTGACCACTGGGGAAGTGTGTGTGTGTGTGTGTGTGTGTGGGGGGGGGGGGGGGTCATAATTTAATCCCTCCAGTGGTCCTCTGGTCAGTTTGGATACCTTTTTGCTAATTCATCTAAGTTCTGTTCAGGCTGTCTTGGGAAAGGGTTGATTATGATTGCAAGACATCAGGACACACTTTGAACATGGCCCTTTTAATTTTGGACACACAGTAGCTAGGACACCTCACAAGATGTCCAGAAAGATAGTTTCAAAAATCAGCACATGGACATCTTGGTGTTTTGAAAATGCCTCTAATTGTGTGCTGAATGGAAGTTGTCTTCTGTAGGTGAGGTAGGGGATTTTGTATATTGTCAGGCCCCATGTGGGGACTTGGGGGTAATGGTGGACATGACACTGAAGCCGACGGCACAGTGCACAGCGGCTGCCAAGAGAGCGAATAAAATGCTGGGGATAATCAAGAAGGGTATTACAACAAGAACGAAAGAAGTTATCCTGCCGCTGTACCGGGCAATGGTGCGTCCGCATCTTGAGTACTGCGTCCAGTATTGGTCACCATACCTTAAGAAGGATATGGTGTTACTCGAGAGAGTTCAGAGGAGAGCGACACGACTGATTAAGGGGATGGAAAGCCTTTCATACGCTGAGAGATTGGAGAAACTGGGTCTCTTTTCCCTGGAGAAGAGAAGACTTAGAGGGGATATGATAGAGACTTACAAGATCATGAAGGGCATAGAGAGAGTAGAGAGGGACAGATTCTTCAAACTTTCAGAACATAAAAAAACAAGAGGGCATTCGGAAAAGTTGAAAGGGGACAGATTCAAAACGAATGCTAGGAAGTTCTTCTTTACCCAACGTGTGGTGGACACCTGGAATGCGCTTCCAGAGGAAGTTATAGGGCAGCGAACGGTACTGGGGTTTAAGAAAGGATTGGACAATTTCCTGCTGGAAAAGGGGATAGAGGGGTATAGATAAAAGATTACTGCACAGGTCCTGGACCTGATGGGCCGCCGCGTGAGCGGACTGCTGGGCGCGATGGACCTCAGGTCTGACCCAGCAGAGGCATTTCTTATGTTCTTATGTTCTTATGCTTCTGTGGACAGCCCATACAGAAGGCTTCACTTGCGTAACATAGAAACATAGAAATAGACGGCAGATAAGGGCCACGGCCCATCTAGTCTGCCCACCCCAATGACCCTCCCCTATCTTTCTCTGTGAATAGATCCCACTTGTCTATCCCATTTGGCCTTAAAATCAGGCACGCTGCTGGCCTCAATAACCTGAAGTGGAAGACTATTCCAGCGATCAACCACCCTTTCAGTGAAAAAGAATTTCCTGGTGTCCCCGTGCCAGATAGATGGGACTTCCAGGTATCCTGAAATAAGAATTGACTCAGGATTTAAACTATGTCATGATACAATGACATGTTTTCTATGGTGCTTCCACAGACCTGTCCCTAATTAGACCTGGATTCTAAACATGAGGGCAGCAGTTTCAGGATTACTGCAGTGACAGCTGATCCCCAACCCATTGTGTTATGTCACCCAATGACATGCAGTTCTTCTCCTTTATCACTGGGTCTGTAGCAGCCTCTACTCTGAGAGGTCCTCGCACAAGAAGTTTTTTGTGCTTATTTAAATGCCTGTGAGTGTTTTGAATGTGCCGGGTAGCTTTTTCACATGTATAGGAAGGGATTTTCTCATATATAGAACTTGTGTGCACATATGATTTGCATGTGTCTGTGTCAAGAGGAGAGCTACACAAGAGCTGTATCGAATCTTGCAGGTCTTCAGGTTCCAGCAGCACACCTGGAAGCTTGTTATGAGATGTTATACCTCTAAGGCACATCTGCTATCTGTTGACATCCGTCCCAGGAGAAGATGGGGGGGGGGGAGAAAAACTAAGGTAGAGTAGTCACAGAGGCTTAGAAACATACCTGCATTCCTACAGGGAACATAGAATTCTCTTCAGCTGTGTTCCTTAGCGGTGTATTTTCAGTTGTAATGTGAATATTTGTCTGTTTGTGCATGTATTGGATTAAGATATGGGTTTAAAACCATAGAATATGTACCTGTGCTGGCATGTGCATGCAGGTGAAGATTGCTGTGTATTAATTTGTACACGTGGGTCTGCTTCACTGCCTGTGAATGTGTTTAGGATTTGTACATGTTAAGTGTGTGCCTGCTTGCTTTCACTTGTGTTCTACATCGATCGCTAAATTGTGGGTAGGTGATGAGTTGATTGCATGCCTTGGTGTGTCTGTGATTGCATGTTTGCATAAGGCTGTTTGTAGATTTGGCTTGTCGATGTGTTGGAATGCAGTTATAAATGTGTTTGCATGTTGTGGGATTGTGTCTGTACTTGTAACTCTGCTAAGTTGTGTTTCTGCACTGCTGGGAGCACCCTTAAAAATCTTTTCTAGTAGAGCGATTGAGCTTCAGCCCATTTGTGTGCCCCAGATCATACCTGTAGGGGGAAGTGGTGTGTTCGCTTGTGGGGGAGTATCTGTGATCATCCGCTGGGCTCATGATTCATCCATGGGACAGCTGTGCCTTCTAGAGGAGATGAAAGTTGAAACAGCATTGCTCTTTTATGAAATATTTATTTTGGTCTCATTCAACCAGAGCAGTAGATGCGGAAAAAAATGTTGGTGTTATGCAATACAATGGGGTGCTGAAAACCCAACCAACTTCCTAAATTCTGAATGTTATTTTGCCACTGTAGCTGAAAGGAGTGTTATTTTATTTTGCAAAGTGCCAATCTGCAGATTTGTAATGTTATGTTTTGACATTGTTTCATTGATTGAACCATGTTAATAAAAAGTGGAATCGTCAAGTGTGGAACTCTGAGTCGTCATGAAGTTCCTATTCCTGCAGAAGAAAATTCCAAAGGAAATCCATGAATATATGATGCAAATATTGAGTGACAAATGCCCATCATACTCCACAGTGAAGAAGTGGTGTGCACACTTTCAGCGTGGAGATTTCGATATTGAAGATGCAGCAAGGACTCGGAGGCCTCAAATGTTGTCAACTCCTGAAATTGTTGACCAAGTCCATGACCTGATTTTGGCAGATCGGCGAATATCAGCTAAAATAATTGCTGAGAAACTACAGATAGCCAGGGAACGTGTTAACCCACAAGCAGCTGGTTATGCAAAGCTGTCAGCCAAGTAGGTGCCCTAATATTTGGATGCTGACAAGAAACAACATCCAGTGGACACTTCCAAGTTGATTTTGCAGCATTTTCAGTAAGTTGGTGCCAACGTTTTGAAACGACTAGTTACTGTTGATGAAACGTTTACATCACTATGATCCTGACACAAAGCAATGTCCAAGGCCAAGGAAATGCAAGACCCAAAAATCAGCAGAAAAGGTCATGGCCACAGTGTTTTGGGATCAGGAAGGTGTTGTAATGACCGACTATCTTCCAAGGGACCAAACAGTTAATACAGAATACTACTGTAACTTGCTGCGGTGATAAAAGTAGGAAAAAAGGAGAGGGAAGCGACAGAAAAAAGTTATCTTTTTGCAAGATAATGCACCTGCTCACAAGGCTGGCAAAACGATGGATGTTTTGATGTGGTTGAGGTTTCAGTGCATAGACCATCCACCCTCCTCACCAGATCTCGTTCCATCTATTTTCTATTTCTAAACCTTAAGAGTTTGAAAGGCTGTCAATTTTCAAGTGATTTGGAGGTGATTGCAGCAGCGGAGCAATATTTCAGTGACCAGACAGACATCTGAGTACTTTTTGGAAAGGTTGCAGAAACTTCAGACACAATGTGCCAAGTGTGTTGAATATGTGGAATAACTTGGAAGTTTCATGGCTCCACGTCATTCCCTTCGTGTTTGGGCTGAGAACTTTCCTGCGCCCCCTCGTATTTATGCATAGGGAAAAACTGAAACATGTAGAACAGGGGTGTCCAACCTGCGACCCCGTGAAGTATTTTGTGCGGCCCCGGTCGAAGGCGATGCAGTGTTTTCCTCTGCTGCCCCCAGGTGTTTACCATCTTGCCGGCTCCCTCCTCTGTCTTGCTGCAGCGTTTGTGCGGCCCCAGAAATTTTTTTTTCGGCCATGCAGCCCTACGGAACATGAAGGCAGAAAAGGATGCAACTCCCAGTGCTGAACTTGCTTCATTCTGCAAAGCCTTAGATCTTCCCCTTTACTTGGAGCTCAGGTTCCTCTTTGCTTATCCCAAGTTGCCTTGAATTCTGATACTGACTGGGGGGAAGAGTGCTAGCATGGTGCCACCTTCCCTCACTACACTGCTGAGTGACGGACAGGGTTCAGTCGGAGCCTTCAGGTTAGAGGTGGAAGGGAAGAAAGGTCTGGATCACAGGGGAGAGAGGAGGCAATCAGAAGTGGTAAGGGCACCGGCATTCCTTAAGTGCTCCAGCTGGGGCCCGCATAAGCTTTGGCAGCTAGCACTTGCCAATTTATTCCCAGAGACTGGGCTGAATATTGATTGGTATATATTTAGGTCCTTAAGTTTCCTCTCCCTGAGACATTCTAGTGCCCTTAAGACAGGGCATCGCAAATTCTGTAGGCAGTCAGCTGGTGCCGGCACCTCTCCCACCACCACCACTGATAAGGTAATTTCAGGGTTAGCAAGCTCAGGGCTCCATCTGGAGATCCGCTGCGCATGTGCAGACATCAATATAATGACATCACACATGCGCTCAACGTCTGTGCATTCCCGGAGGCCCTGCAGATGCGGCCCTGAGTTTAGTGTGCCGGGGCTTGAAAAAGTTTGTGAGACACTGCCTTAAGCAGTCAGGCTAACTTGGCATTCCTTTACCTGGGAAAACAATGTGGCATTCCATGTAGGGCTCAGAGATCCTTTTTTGACATTTGCTCGGTGCTTCTTCCCAGGGCCTGGCTTCTTCCAGCTGTTCAGATACTGGGTACCTTTCCCATAACTTGGACACTTCCAGCTATGCAGACGCTGGGTACCTCTTCCAGCTATGTAGGTGAAGGGTGCCTCTTCCAGGACCTGGCTTCTTCCAGTTGTGCACAAGTTTACTGTAGCAGGCTTTTGCCAGGAAAAGGGTAAACCTCTCCCGTTCAGAAGCTGCTGTTCTCTGAGGGGCGTATCATTTTGCTACTTTGGGGGATGAACTGATTATAGCTTCTTTATGAGAATTAACTAACAAGCCTCCAGTCGGAGGATCGTGCTTGTTCATTAATTACTTTTTGAAAGGCCCAATTAACATGTTTTCTGTTTATTTTGGAGCACAGACAGAAGGTGAGGGAGAGAGGAGGAGAGGTCAGCTATTAAGCAAAGGAATAGAAGCAGTTTAACTAGGTTTTTTATTTCCATTGTTTAAATCCCTTTTGCTGGTGTTAGACAAATTGTAGCAATATCGACTGTGTGTAGCTCTTTGTCATTAGGAATGTCCCTTTCTATATTCAGCATGTGACAGCATTAGCAGAGCTGTCTAGGACCAGGCCCCAATCAGGTGTGGCCTATGGGTAAAGGCCACCAGGAAACATTCTGATTTGGGGAGGGGGCTGTTCTTGCCTGGCCCATTGTCTCACTGGACCCCCAGGGTTTCATTTAGGTTTGGGGGAATAGGGTCCACTGGACCACCAGGGCCGATTGTGAGTGAAGTTGTTCTAGTCTTTAAGCTTCCAGGAATAATACGCAGCCTGGCCCGACACAAAGCTGTGTTTCACTGTAGAAGTGTCTTCAGGAGCTGGAGCTGAAAGAGGTTTTCATAAAAGTTTTTCAAGATGTGTATGCATTGAGTTTGTGGATATAATATGAGTATATTTTATTATGTGCATTTAGAAGATTTGGAAAACCCCTTTCAGCTCCAGCTTCTGAAGACGCTTCTAGAGCGAAACACAGCTTTGTGTCGGGCTAGGCTGCATATTATTCCTGGAAGCTTAAAGACTGAACATGAACAGGTTATTCACGAGTTGGATGAGGCAGTGCATTGATCATTGAATCCAATCGGTTGCACAATTGGATAAACTTGTGATAATTGGAAAATGGACATTGACTGTTGATACTATGAGCATTGGGTTATAGCTTATGGAGTTGACCAGTAATTATGTTTGAGATGGGTGTGATATAAATTATGATAAATAACTGTATATTGATTAATAATAAAATATATATATATATATATATATAAAAAGAAGCTATTACTACCGTTGCTCAATTCAAAGAGAACATGATGAATATGCATGAGAGAGATTTGCATATCTGTCTCATGCATATTCATTAGGGATAATCTTGAAAACCTGACTGGCTGGTGAGAACCACTGCCTTAACATGACAGAGTCCTGAATGAGATTTTGGGTAATACAAGCTGTGTGCATGAATTGCCCCGAGGTAGAAGCCAGCTGTAACTGAGCAGTTTAACTGGGAGAGCTTGTAGTCAGCTCCTTTGTAAGTCCAAAAGGGGGCAGGCTGAAAGCTTTGGGTTTTCCTGAAACTAAGGAACAGCTAAAGAGGAGAGGGCAGCTGTTACTCTGGACAGAACAGGTAAGACAGGTTTGCTGAGCTTACTATAAAGAGTGTGTAAGCCACTGGGGAAAGGTTAGAAAGGAGTGATGTTTGAAGCATTACTGACTTGCGAGTGAGGGTTGTGGATTCATCATAGGCCATGATACCTTTCCTTGACCCAAAATAAGAATTATGCAATCAGGTTTTTTGTAGAAGATGGTGTCTGTGCAACTCTTAAGCTTATCTGCTTCATTATGTATAGATAGTTCTTATGTTGGCAAACACTCAATAGTTAAATGCTCAGAATTCAAGATGAAATAATACATTTATCCATAAGAGCTTCAAAAAAAATGTACACACTGGGACCATCGGTTTTCAATGCAGAATGATTTACTTTCGGTTCTCTTTATTGTCAAGGACAACTTAGAGCAAGTCAACCAACACAACACATGAGAGGGCTTTGCAGTAACTTGTGAAATACAGTAAAACCTTGGTTTGCGAGCATAATTCGTTCCAGAAGCATGCTTGTAATCCAAAGCACTTGTATATCAAAGCAAATTTCCCCATAGGAAATAATGGAAACTCAGACAATTCATTCCACAACTCAAAAACTTTAATACAAAATACTATATATACTCGTATTGCAAAGCTTTGCTTGTTTAGAACAGTCACTACACTCCCGCAGCGTCGGAGAGAGAAGAGCCATCGGCTCAGTTGTGATGAGGTGACGCGTGTATACTGTATGTACTCGTATTGCAAGACATTGCTTGTATATCAAGTTAAAATTTAATCAGATGTTTTGCTTGTTTTGCGAAACACTTGCAAACCAAGTTACTTGCAATCCAAGGTTTTACTGTATGCTTTTTTATAGTTCAAATCTGACTTATTAACTATAGCATCCACCCATCCCTCCTCTACAGATCTAGTTTCCAAAACAGCCTCAGGAGGCCCATTTGTTTCTTTTGAGCAACCTGTGCAATGAAAGCATAAATACCCAGGTACTGCATTCTTAAACCTCCCTTGTTTCCCTCTCCCCACAAAGCATGCTCACAGAATCAGGCATCTTATGTTTCTCCATACACATAGCTCAAGTTCATGATCTCCCCCAACCCCCCCATATTAAATGTCAAAACGTCCATGCCTTAGCGACAGAATCTATAGATAATCCTCCTGTACTGCCAAAGACCACTGATTTCCTCTTGGAGTACCCCTGGCCTTCTGTAGATCCATGGGTATAAGGTTATATAAATTATAAAGTATTCCTTCAGTGCCAGGAAGTTGGGTTCTGACTTTATCCAGTTCTGCAGAATAACCTTTTCCCCCACTAGAACTGTCTTTCTCACCCTGATGTGTGCATTTTATAAATGGATTTTTACTGCTTCCTTTAGTTATCAGGTAGATACATTTTGGAATTCCTTATCTCTAAAGCTGAGACTGGAATCTGCTGAAATTTTGCAGATTACTGAAAACTTATTTGTTTGGGAAGTTTTTAAGAATACAAACCTTAAGATTTTTCAAAAAATGTTTTTCATTAGATTTATCTTATTATAATCTACACTAAACCCTCTGTTAAGATGTGGAATAGAAGTTCTTGTATCATACTTCCATTTAATTCCCAATGTCTCTGGGGCATCTAGCATTATTCCTCATGAGGAGGCCTGTACACACTGGCCCATCACTCTACACAAGTAAACCAAAACCTTGCTCCAAAAGGCCTTAATGACAAACTTCATAAAAGATGGCCCAGGGTGCCCTCCACCTGATTCCATTTTTGATATCCAAGTGTGGGTATCCTATTAGCCCAGTATGTTTGAGCCTGTGAAAAATAAGTCTTATGCATTATCTGGCAATAAGAGCATAAGAAGTTGCCTCCGCTGAGGCAGACCAGAGGTCCATCTCGCCCAGCGGTCCACTCCTGCGGCGGCCCATCAGGCCCATTGCCTGAGCAGTGGTCCCAGACTATCCCTATAACCTACCGCTACTCCTATCTGTACCCCTCAATTCCTTTATCCTCTAGGAACCTATCCAAACCTTCTTTGAAGCCTTGTAACGTGCTCCGGCCTATCACAGCCTCCGGAAGCGCGTTCCATGTATCCACCACCCTCTGGGTGTAAAAGAACTTTCTGGCACTCCCGTAGCTCGGACTGCTCTCTGAAAGGGGATTATTTCTACTTGAGTGGTTCTTCAACTCCTCAAAAGTCTTTGCCAAGCATTTCAAGGCATCATATAAAGTTTCCAGCTTGCTGAACACTTACCTGTTCAAACCTTCTGTCCAGCGCTATTTCTATCGCAGCTGTAACCTCGCTTCTAAGCAGCTAGGCTGCATGTTGAAGCTGGTGACACGGGGCTCTGTACTTTTACCACTTTGGATATGGGCCGGCGTGTTTTTTCCCTATCTTTCTCCAGGGCCTTTGATTCCACCATGTCAGCAGCTTGATTTGGACCCCCTCCTCTTAGCAAAGGGACTCCTTCTGATAGATCCATCGATGCTAGATTCTAGCCACATGAAAACAAGATAAGTTAGATAGTACATATCTGAGAGCAAGGGCCATTCATGTCTTGCCTTTGCTCATAGATTTCAAGAATAATTGATTTGTTAAACCACAACTTTCTTTATAAATCCTCAGAAAATAGATAAGCTGAGTCTATGGTTAGGCTTGGAATCACAGACCCCACTGTCCTGCATCAGAGCTTATTAATAGGGATGACTGGCTCTTAACTTTAACCTAGCCTAGCTAAACTAATATAATCCACACTTTCATAATGTCGTATCTTCCCTTTGGCACATTTCTTGAGAGACTAGATTAGGGTTACCAGACGTCCATGAAAACCCAGACATGTCCTCTTTTTTGAGGACTGTCCAAGTGCATGCTTGTTTTGTTTTTAATGGGGGTGTTTGTCCAGGATTGGCTGGCTCTCCTGACTCCCCCACCTATCTCCTCCCCAAGCCTAGCTGCTGTAATTGAATCTTCAGCAGCAGCAGCAATGAAGTAAGCAATAGAAAGTCACAGCAGAGAGGCGGCTTCTGGTGCAGGCTGGGGCAGCAGGCTTACCTCAATGCTGCTGCTGGCTGCCTGAAGATTCAATTACAGTGGTCAGGCCCAGGGAAGAGGTAAGTAGATGAGTCGAGAGAGGTGGGCACCTGTTTTTTTTTGGGGGGGGAGTTGGGGTTGGAAGGAGAAAGAAAGAAAGAAAGAAGCACTCACAGGAGAGGGGGTTTGGAAGGAGAGAGAGAGAAGCACCCGTGGAGGAAGAGGGTTGGAGGAAGGGAGAGAGAGAGAGAAGCATTAAAAGGGTACAGAGGATGGGAAGGGAGACCAAGAAAATGGATGGAGTGTGGGTGGAGTATGGGCATATGTCCTCTTTTTTGTCTTCACAAATATGGTAACCCTAGGCTAGATCCAGCACTACTGGTCATCCAAAACTTTAGCCAAAGTTTTAAGGTCAAATTTTGGCCAGTAAGATTCTGGCTGCTGAGGGTCTCTGCATAGCTTTGGGATCACCATTAAGTGGCCTAAATGACATCATGGTTCATGTGGCCTCTTCCCCTGAAGAAGCCACATACATGGTCTCTAGAGCTCTTATACGTCATCTCTGGTGGGAATTGTTATGTTGATGCAAAATCCAGTATTCTCTAAGAATTTTATGGCCATTCAGGATCTGCACTCTGTGTATGTAGGAAGGAATGTGGAAATGCTCAAAAGCAAGAAAGATATACCTTTGCACACACCAGGTATCATCAAATGACATTACAATCATTCTTGTAATCTGCAATACCTTGTGGTTTTATGCAGATCACAAATTAGAGTAGCCAGCATATACTGAAGAATTAAAATCAATAATGATGGCAAATAATTTACATTACAGTAAGTATAATCTGATAATGCTTAATCCTAATTTCCAATTTTTCAGTTTCTAATAACAATTAACAGTAACTGAAGTCCATAGAACAAGAATTTGTTTTAGGAAAAAAATAGGAAGATTGTAAAAATCATTGTTTTAAAAAAAATTCATTTTAGGTAAATGTGTGAAGATTCCAAAGAAACATGGACTGGAATCCTCTGAGGACAGTTGCACATCTAGCAAACGTTCGCATGTCTTTTTGACACCAGCAGCCAGAAAAAGCCATCCTGCTTTGAACAATAGCGAGCCCAGGCCTCTTCGGGAATGGCTGCTACACTTGCTGGCACTCAAGCCTTATCGGAAACTGGAGCTTCTCCTACGACTGGAACGGGCAAATATTAGCCTGCAGGATCAGGCAGAGCTGCAGTCTGTGCTGGAAATGGTGAGAGCCACTCCATGTTCACATTAAGGTTAGGCTTAATGAAGAAGGTGTGTGGGGGGGGGGGGAAGAGGGAGGAGCAAGGAACAGAAAATTGCATATGACATTTAAGGGTGGAGTCTACAGTTGCATTATAGAACTGGTTCTCCAGTGTTTTCATTTGGGACCTATTCTCAAGATGTGAATATATCTCGAAAACTTTGTAAAGCCACGACACACTAAACATGGTGGCTGTAGCTTGAAGCATGTCAATGTGAAGACATCACGTGCGTGCGTGATGCCATCACATCGACATCCGCACGTGCGCAAAGGCCCTCCAGATGGGTCCTGAGCTGCCGGTAGGGGGTGCTGGAAGGGAAGTCGCACTGAGAGAGGGAGAGGCGCTGGCTGACTGCCTACAGCATGTGCCTCTCGCCGTATGAGAGGCACACCCTTTAGGCAGTCAGCCAGCACCAGCACCTCTCCTCCCTGGCGTCTTGTGGCACACCTGAAATCTCAGGCAGCACACCAGTGTGCCGTGGTACACAGTTTGCGATACACTGCTGTAAAGAAATCCCCCAAATCACATCCATTCACCACAAATTAAAATGGTCAAAAGGTTACACTGAATAAACCAATGGACCAAGTATCCCCAAACCTGATTCTTGAGGGCCACAATCCTTTCAGGGTTTCCCCAATGAATATGCTTGAAATTTTTTTGCATACTATTGTTTAAGTCCGTTATATTAACGGGTGCTAGAATATATGACTGTCTGTCTGTCTTTCTTTCTCCCTGGGCCCCCTTTGTCTGTCTGTCTTTCTATCTGTCTCTCTCCCTGCTCCCTAAGCAGCAGCAGCAGCATTTATCTCCCCCCACTTCCCTGTGCAGCAACCACAACAGCATTCCCTCCCCCACCCCACTTCCCTGTGCAGCAGTAATTTCCCTCCCCCTCCACTTCTCTGTGGTGCAGCAGCAGCAGCGGTATTTCCCTCCCCCTCCACGTCCCTGTGCAGTATCATTTCCCCCTACTCCCCTTCCCTTCCCGTGGTCTGGCCTGCTCCTTTAGTCCCTTGCCACCCCCCCTTCCCTTCCCGCGGTCTGGCCAGCTCCCTTAGTGCCTTGCCGGAGTTTATTTTTAAGTTTAAAGGTGCCCCGGCGGCTCCTCTCATGATCCCCGCCTGCGTCGGAAGCCTTCTCCGACGCAGGTGCGGCTCGTGAGAGGAGCCACTGCCACAGCTTTTAACTTAAAAATAAACTTCGGCCGGTAGGGCCTTATTTCCTGGATGGAGGACTGCCGCTTCGATGGCTTGAGGAGGTGGAGAGCAGGGAGGCCAACGCTTTTCAATTTCTCTGTCGGCCACTGGCACAGCTAAGCACGCATGCACACTCCAGCCGGTCACGGACCTACGGATCATGGATCACGCAAGTAGTAGTGCGCATGCACGCTTAGCATTTTATTATAGTAGATGATAGAGGGAGTGAATAAAAATAGATCTCATACATATTCATGGTGGATAAGTCAGTCTGGTAGCCATGATAGTCTACTTTTAAATGTAATAAAAACAAAACAAAAAGACAAAATTATACCTTTTGTATTGGACTAAATTAATTTTTTGACTAACTTTTGAAGGCAATACCTTTTCCTCCAGGTCATTGAAAAACAGACTGGGTTGTGGTCCTCAAGCACTGGGTTTGGGGACCCTCGCTGTGGACCTTTCCTAGAGAAAATCCACCCAAGTTATTACCAAGGTCCAGCTTTTTAACACAGAACAAGTTTCAGAAAATTGTACAAATCATTTTGTTCAACCAAAACTGAAAATAATTCCATAAACCCTTTAAACTAATGTATTCTCAACTTTATGATCTGTGTTAACTGAGACTACTTCTGTAACAATGTTTGAGTCCAGGTACTCGCAATCTCAAAGTGTTCCAATCCTACTTCGTGTTCATTGATCCATGTCCAAAAATATTTAAACATTTTGAACCCAGTGCTACTAATGGGATCTGTTTGAGACCATGCAGTATTGGATCAGTGTGGCGTGTAGATTATTTTGGAAGCTTTATTTAATCTGGAGGCCAAGCCATTGGCAGATGTTGAAACAATGGTAATGTGAATTTGGTTTCCATGGATGGTACTCTTTTGTGCTCTAGGTAGGAAGGTTCAGTCCCAAGGAAAGCAGCTATACCTTGAAGGAAGAGCTCTTCTGTCAGGTGCAGAAGGACTGGCTGGGATACACAGCTGAGGAGAAGCAGCATATGGCACAGATTTTGCTCAGGTAGAGGGGAATGGGCGAAGGGCATCACAGATTGTTGTGAGAAACTCTCAGATGTAAAAGCTGCAGAGCATCCATGTGAAAGGATCTTCCTAGTTAGGTAATAGCACTATGTGCTGGAAAGGGCTCCCAGAACTCTCTGGTTATGGTGTTTTCTCAATACAAACTGTGCCTCATATGAAGCAGAGCTGTGAATGAGCTGGTTGTGAAGGACACTCCGCTGTTGCCTCTAGGGCAACCATCTGCGCAGTAGAACACTCGGTGATGTCACGGTGTCCCCTGTTCCTGCTGCAGTCAGGTGGGCATGCTGACATACTGCTTTGTTCCTGCACTGAAGCAGCACTTTGCAAATTGAGCTAGCTGATGATTGCATGGTCATAATCTTATGGTCCAGCTCTGAGGAGGCATGAAATCAAATAGAAATAAAGAAAGAAATGAAATGTCACAGTACGTAGCTTGCTCCAATGATATTCTGCAGTAAGCGTGAATTCCAGCAGAGCATATGAAGCTATAGGACTTCAGAACGCCAATACTGAATTATCTTGCTCCCCTGGACTTCAAAGACGGGATACAGGACTTTAGAATTCCTTGCTTTCTCTGTATCTAGTGACTTAAGTTTAACACAAATAAATTAGAAATGAAGTTTTTTCAGGTCACTTAAGCAGAGATGCCAAGTCTCACTTTTTATGAGTGTCACACTTAATTGGGAAGGCTGTTTCACTCTCATGCTCTCATGCTCTCTTTCACTCGAGTGTGTCACATTCATTTGAAGACTTTCTCACTCTCTCTCTCTCTGCCCTTTCCATCGCTCATTAGGAGTATCGCACTCATTTCAAGGTTTGCCCGTTCTCTCACTCATTAGAAGAGGGTCACATTCATTTAGAGACTCTCACAACCCCTTCTCACACTCATTTAGAGACTCTCACAACCCTTTCTCTCACTTGTTAGGAGTGTATCACACTTATTTGAAGGTTTTCTTACTTGGCAGTCTGAGTCCCTTCTCTCATCCATTAGGAGTGTGGCACACTCACTGAAAAACTCTCTCACAGCACCTTCTCTCACACTCTTTCTGTCACTCATTAGAGCCTCTGTGGGTGCCAGTGTACTGATCCCGATCACTGCTTTCATGAGGGAAGCCTAAGAGGATGAAAACCAGGGGCCCTGACAAAGGCAGAAATCTGTATCCTTTGCCCTCCCCTTTCAGTGCACATGTGAATCTTAGGCACATAATTTAACCCCCTGAGTGGAAGGCAGTTTTCAGCCCAGATAATTTCCCCATATTGATTTTCAATTGTGAACTGTGGCAAATATGTGTATGTTTTGTAATGTAAGCTACTTAGGTTTAAGCAGGTTAAAATAAATAAATATTGCCTCCTCTCAGGGTCTTTTCAGGGGCTCCAAAAAAATGCAAATATTTCATTCTGTTTTTACCATGGACAAAGCATCATGATATATTTTTCTAGATTAATACCATGTAAAGACCATCTAGAAAATCTCATTCTCTTAGGTGAGCAAATCTCTCACTTTGGGATGGCTCATCCTTGGCATCTCTGCTTAAGGGCGGAAGAATTCTGGTTACCTGCCAGAAAGAGGTTTTGAGCCTGAGTTACCAATACAGCAGAGAGCAATTAGGTTTCTACTTAACGTCAGATAGTGTCTGAGGCATGGAATAGACAGGTGGGGGGACAGCTGGCAAATGCCGCTTTCTTGCTGCTCCTTTCAGAGGTCAGATTCCTTTGCCTTGAGGTAAGGGGGTTCTCTTTGTAGAACCCTAGCAGCATTTTCTGGTTTTATAGCAGTGCTTCTCATCCCTCTCCTAGCGGCACACCTACTTGATCAGGTTTTCAGAATATTTGTGATGAATATGCATGAGAGAGATTTCCACATGCTGAGTCTCTAAAGTATGCAAATCTCTCTCAAGCCTAATCATTGTGGCAATCCTAGAAACATGACTGGCTGGAACCACAGCATCACCTGCTATTGTAGTACAGAATCTCTCTCCCCCCCCCCCCACCCCAAGCAGCCCTATCTCAGGCTTATAGCACAGTTATTCCACTACTGGACTTTGGCATCACCTTGCACTAAATCACAGCTAAGGTTAAAAAGGATGAGGAAAAGGCTTCGTCCCTCTCATTGGACTTTCTCTTTTCCCCTGTGCCCCAGGAAACAGTCCAATGGCTTATCAACATACGCTTTCCAGCCGCCACCGCCTCCTTTACGGAAGCTGCAAGAGCTCCCCCTTAAGTCTACAGAAGTGGTAAACTTTATTTCTAATTTACTTTGTGCCATATGTGAACAAGCCAAAAATCCTGGCTGGCTGGGATTGAATTCCATTCGGTGATTTGAGATAATGTCAGGGTTTGACAGAGGTCAGTGGAGGAACCAAGCTTTGGGGACAGTACAATTTAAGGTCCCCAGGGCAGTAACTGTAGAGAGAGGCAAAAGTAGCCTCGTAAGAGAGAACTCTAGGTGCAGTTTGAAAGGGCCATTTCCGTTTGTTTGCAATAATTGTGCAAGTATGCTGAGACCACAGGATTGAGTATTTTGTTTAAGCATGACAGTATTTTTAAGAAAATTCAAGCCATTATCCCTCAGATTCTATATATGGTGCAACTGCGTAACAAGTCAATTAGCGTCAATAATTGGGTGCTAACAATTGATGCTAATTGGCAACTATTTGGATCAGCATGTGCATCCTAAGCGCTATTCTATAAAGATGCGTAGATCCTTTCGTGCGCAGCTGAAAAGGGGGCGTGGCAATTCTACAGTATAACTAGGCATCGGTGGTTACGAGGGCCCCTGTGTGTAAATGCTGAGGAAGTGACCACTTGTGTATGTAAGCACTGTCTGTGTTATTCTGCAAGGGCGCATGTTAAGTACTATGGCATGCTACCATGAGGGGGTGTAGGTGTGGGCGGAGCATGCGTTGGGCCTTCTAGTTACACATGTAACTGACACAAGTCATGCGTGCCATTATCAAATTTACATACCAAGTTACACCAGTTCTGTGGCTGTACTAGAAATGTTAGGCGAGCTACATCCAGTTATTGAACTTCTTCCTATGTGTATTGCTAGCACCAATGCCTGTAGAAGTGGGTCTTCATCTCTAGAGCAGTATGTGAGAGTTGGGCGCTTCCATTTTAAGCACCCATATGTCGGTGCCACTGTGAGGGCACAGATCTTTTGGCTGCAATAATTTTGACCACCGGCATCCAAATGTCTTCCCCCCACCTCCTGACCTGTCCCCAACACACTGACCTCCAGGACTTGAGAGCAGAGCCCGTACCTATTCATGGCTGGAGCCAGCAGTCCTTGAGTGGAAGGGAAATATGGTCTGCACCAGGCAGTGCCTGTGAGGAAGGACAGAACAGGCTTCCTGAAGGACCATCCTTTCTCACAGGCAGCACTTGGGGCAGCCATTTCCCTTCTGCACAAGGACCCCTGGCTAAAACAGCAAGCAAGCACGGTACCTTTTCCCATGTATGGGGGGGGGGGCATGGCATTGGGGGCAGGGGAGGACTTCTTGATGCCAGCATCCACAACTCCAGCATGGCTAAAAGTTCTGCACCAAAAGCCCTTTTTCGCTCTAATAGGCAGTGCTTGTGATGCATGTATCGGCATCTGGAAAGCTCATGTGTTGCTGAAGAGGCATACTAAACTAGAAACACCAATGACAATCTGAATCCTGTTTTCATGTTCCTATTTTCAGAAATGCAGAGCACCTTCAGAGAGCAGAGAAAGACACACAAGCAAAAAACAGAAAGCATTACATTTGTCTGCACAGGCAACCATGGACAAACAGTGGCTGGCTCCGTCCATTCCCAGTTTTCATCTTACCAAAGAGACCCCAAAGCCTCCAGGCTCTGTGCCTGGGAACCACAATGACTTTGTAACCCAAAGTCAGAGGAGGCAGAATGTGCTGGAACAGGAGGACAGAAAGTTGAAAGAAGTGCACCGCCGGCCTCAGGTCGTCCCAACCCAGGTTTATCCATCAAATAAAAAACCAAAGAGACACAAAGAGCAGGAGGAAGAGGAAGAACAAGAATCTAGTGAGGGGGAAGAAGATGATGACTGGGAGGAGGAAGCCCTCAGGCTCGAACGCTACCTTTCCTATCCAGAAGGTACAAACTGTAGTGCAGTTTAATAGTAAGTTAATTATATTTGGAAGGTGTATTGGTTTACAGAACTGAAATGCTACAGCAACTAACATTGCTCGTCGTTAAGTCATTTCTATCAGTAATTTATGCAACTTAAGTGTCTATGCTACCATTCAAAGGAATAAGTGGTGCAGGCTTAATTTCAACTCTTTCAGATTTTTTCAGGGCTTTTTCCCCTCCTTCAACAGTGTAATGCTAGTACCCCTGCCTATAGAGCTCTTTGCTTGCCACTAAAGTCATCCTCCCTGTTTCCCCTCGACTTTCACACGCCCACTAGCCCCAACCAGCAGGAGAACCAAACGCAAGGCTCGCTAGAACCTTTCGGAGTGTTAGGAACTCCTACCAGAGCCCAGAATGTCATACATAAAGCTTTACATATGCTGAAGGGGTCTCTCTGATCAGTGGCTTAGTGAGGGTAGGAGATGCCTGGGGGGATGACACCCTCTTCTCCACCTCCCCCTGCTTCTGAGCCAACTCTCCCCCTACTCTCCTCTCTGCCTCCCCCATGCTTCCTCCGTGCCAATTCTCCCCCCACCCTCATCCGCTCCTTCTGCACCCTTGCGCCACATTCGTGCCTTCCCATCCCCGTACCTCTTTAAATCTTCACCAGTGCACGCAGCTTCTCCGGCCTGCTGCTCACACTGGCATAGGCTTTCCCTCTTGACATCACTTCCTGGCCCCGCAACCCAGAAGTGATTTCAGAGGGAGCCAGCTAGAATATAGTTGCTCGCGCAGGGGAAGATTTTAAAGAAGTACCGGGGGCAGAGAAAGCAGTGGCATGGGGCAGAGAGGCGCTAGGACCCGAGGTAGTTCCCTCCCTCCCATGCTTACTATGCCAGTCTCTGATAAACTCTTACAAGCTTAGATTGACATAGGAAGATACGTCAAAGTGGCTGGCTTAGAAATCTGCCGTTTTCCCCAACTTTGTATGTACCACTCAACAAGTCATTCTTGGTTTTGACAACATAATTGAACAAGACCCCCTCCTGCACATCATCGGTATGCACCTACTTACATTACATTAGTGTCTTCTATCCTGCCAATACCTTTCAGTTTTAGGTGGTTTACAACAAGAGTTGGCCTGAGCATTTCAAGGGAGAATACATGGTTAATAGATGTAGTATGCGTCGGGATCGGTGTGGAGGGTTGATCAGGTTTAGTTAGATCATTTGACAAATTTCTTGAATAGAAAAGTTTTGAGTTCTTTCCTGAATGTTTTGTATTTGTGCGTCATAGCAGATTGGAGAGGTGGCGGTCTAGTTTTGCTGCTCTGGTGGCTAATAGTTCTTTGTATATTTTTTTTGTATATACCTTTGATTTGGGGATGGGTAAAGTGTGCATGAGTTCTTGGTCTGAATGTGTTTTTCCTGATTAGGTGATTGCTCAGATAGCTTGGTCCATTTCCATTTAGGTCTTTGAATAGGGTGCAGTAGAATTTGTATTGTATGCGTGCTTGTACTGGGAGCCAGTGTGAATCTCGGAAGGCGGTGGAAATGTGGTCATATTTTTTTCAGCGAATAAATCAGTCTAATAGCTGTATTTTAGACTGTTTGTATTTGTTTTAGCATGTTGGTTGGACATGATAGGTATAGGATGTTACAGTAGTCCAGGAGTCCTAGGATCAGTGCTTGTAGCAAGAGTTTGAATTGTTCGTTGAAGCATTTTCGGATTTGCCTTAGGTTGCGAATGTCTTCTGGATCGTTTTGCTGATTTGAAGTTGCATGGTGCACACACAAAGCTGTCTGATACTTGCACATGTTGTAGAGACTTCTAACGGGAATTGCTGACACTTCTCAGCTGGTTTGCAATCTTTCATAGTAAAGGAGATGAACATGCCTTTCATTGAAAAAGCTCCTCCTATGCTATAGAGTTTAATAGTGGGATGTGGGGCGGTGCGGAGGGAATCGTTACAGGGCTTCATTTGCACAAAGAGTAAAAATCTGAGTGCTCAGTAATTCACTGGTGGAGTCAGCCCTAATTTTGGACATATCTTTTATTGTGGATGGTAATGGTGTTATAGGGGGCCCCATTCAGTACCCCAGGTTAGAAATGAGACATGTATACAAGGGCCATCCTCATGAATTTGACATCCTAGACCAGACCAGTGGTTCCCAAACCTGTCCTGGGGGATCCCCAGCCAGTCAGGTTTTCAAGATATCCCTAATGAATATGCATGAGAGAGATTTGCATATAATGGAAGTGACAGGTATGCAAATCTCTCTCATGCATATTTATTAGGGATATCTTGAAAACCTGACTGGCTGGGGGTCCCCCAGGACAGGTTTGGGAACCACTGTCCTAGACCATTATTGTCATATCCAACATCTCTCACCTCACTCCTGTTCCTGTCTTAGCTGTCCTTTACCTCTCTTGCCCTTGTCTCTGAGGTATTCAGTATCTCCACCCTCCCCAGGTTCAACATTTCTTATTCCCTTTTTTTTTTTCTGAGGTGTTCAGCAGCTTCCCTGTCCTAACCCTGTGGGGCAGCACCAATGAAGTAGTCTGTGTCAAAAGACTCACCACAGCTGGCACAAAGGCCTTGAGTATCCGCTCATGTTCAAAACCTGCTGGGTCCTGTCCTCTCCAAAAACAGAAAGTTCCAGGGGTAGGACCAGCAGGCCTCAAACATACACAGATGCGCAAGGCCCCACAGTGACAAGTCTTTCATAGAGTCCTTTACTGCCACCCCTAGGTAATATTTAGCCCACTTACTATTAATTATTTCTGTAGCTCTACCAGACAAACACAACGCTGTACAGAGTCACAAAGACGATGGTCTCTGCTCGAAAGAGCTTACAATCTAAACAGGGAAACAGGATGTCATGGATAAGGTTAATCTGCTGGCTGGGGTGGCTGGCTGGCTTGACCAGATTTTCTAAGCTCTAACCCAGGGGTGCCCAAAAGGTCGATCACGATCGACCAGTAGATCGTAAAGGCAACGCGAGTTGACCGCGGAGACTCGCATTGCCTTTGCATTCTATTCTCCCTGCTTCCCAGACGCCAGGTAAGGTGCATACAAGCGCCGAGCCCACAGCCTCCCTCCCCCGTCAATTCTGATGTCTGAGAGGAAGTTCCGGGCTGCGTGGTTCAAAACTTCCTCTCTGACGTTAGAATTGAAATGGGGGGGAGGAAGGCTATGGGCTCGATGCTTGTACGCCCTTGCCTGGAGTCTGGGAAGTAGGGAGAACAGAATGCAAAGGCAATGCGAGTCTCCGTGATCGACTCGCGTTGCCTTTATGATCTCAAAAAAGAAAACATCCATGCCGCCTCAGCTGGCAGGGAGAACCCCAGATTCCTCCCATCCATCCATTCTCGAGAATAGCCCTCTCCCCCCCCCCCCAGGCCAGCTCCCTACTGTTAAATTGGCAGGAGGGATGCACACGTTCTCCTACCGGCAAGCCTACCACCCTCCATACCAAAGATTGACAGGATGAATGCTCACTTCCCCATGCCGAAAGGGTCTCCCATCCTGGTGGTCTAGTGCAGCCTCCTGACACTCTCCTCCCCCTACCTTGTTAAGGAAGAGGGATGCCCAGTCTCTTGGCCTACCTCTTCATTTCAAAATGGCAGGCCTTCCCTTTCTGGGTGCATTCTGGGATGCACTGGGAGGGGTCTAAGGCCCTGATTGGCCCAGCCACCTAAGGTAACCCTACTCCTGCCCCACCGCTGATAGCTGGTCTCTAGGCATTTCGGGAACAGGAAGAGACATCAAATTCGAAGACAAAAGCATGTCATACGCAGATGACATATTTCTCCTTATTCCCATAACCAAAAATCCATCAGACTTATCCAACAAAATCTCATACAATACAAAAAAAAATCCAAAATTGAGCAACAACCAACAAACTGAAGCTAAACACAACTAAAACCAAAGTTCTATACTTCCACACGGCCCAGCAAACCGCACCTACAAGCATTACCTTTCAATCAGGCGAAACCCTCGCCATAGATGAGTCCTCCAAAATCCTAGGTTGCATACTGGTCTCCACTCTAAGCATGGAACCCCAAATATCTAGTCTCTGAAAGAAATCCCTCTACACCCTGAGACAATTAAGACTAATCAGACCTTTCACCAATACCACTTTGCCTTAATTGTACAACTGATGATCCTACCACAACTGGACTACTGTAACTCCATCTACATGGGAATCAACACTGCTCTAATTCACAAACTGCAACTCATCCAAAACACTGCCATAAGACTTATCTTCAGCCTGAGAAAATACAACTCAGTCACAACCTTCATCAAATAAATGCACTAGCTACCCATCCTATCACGAATAACATTCAAAATATCTTGCATCATTCACCACATACTTTATGGAAACTCTGCTGCCCCATTTGTCCAACTCTTCTCAATAGCATGGTCTACTTCCACAGATGCTACTAAATCTCCCATCCACTAAAGATCTTCACTATAAACGAGTTTTCCACTCCATGCTTACCTTCCTAGGAGTCAAAACTTGGAATAGCCTTACAGAAAAGACCAGAACTGAACCTTGCCACATCATCTTCCGAAGACAACTGAAAACCCATCTGTTCCATACTTAATCTCCTTTACCCTCTCTTCTCTCCCATTCCCTTCCTCCTCTCTCTTACCTATTCACCTCCTCTTTCTCTCCCCTCTTACCTATCTTTACAGTCGCCTTGAGCCTGTATAGGTATAAGCGTCGCACAAATAGAAGATTAGATTAGATATCAGAACTGGGAGTGAAGCAACCACAGGTGCAAAGAGCCTGTAGAGCAAGGGCAAGTTCACATTCCCCTCCTCTTTAATTCTGTTTTCACTTGGCACAATTCAAAAGCTCATAAGTCATGTTGGATTTGGTTTCCAGATAAGGCACAGCCCACAGAATCTGTTCCAGCCTCTGCAGAAATGCCAGATTATTTCCTGTAAGTATGTTTTGTTTTGCCCCAGGGGTGGTAAGCGGATTGGGGTGAAGATACACATCCTATTTGTTCATCTTATGCTAGAGGATTATACTTGGGTAACTTTCATGAGAGCTGGTATGCATGTGTGCACATTTTAGGGAGGGCTATTTGGCTTACATTGTCCACACAATGTCCCTGGAGCTTTTCTAAACATTTCATGGCCTCTTTCTCATGTTGGCAGTATCTTTTATTTATTTAATAATAACTTTATTCTTCTATACCGCCACAATCTTGCGACTTCTAGGCGGTTTACCTCTACTAATGTCAGTCTTAAGGTTACAGCGCCAACAGCCAGTCTGTAGCAGAACGGGTGTATAGGATAAATGCTGAACCTCACTAGGACAATGCGAAAAGTAGGGCTGAACTGAATATTCAATTTGATTTGGGCCTGAATAGTACATTAATACATTATTTGTATCTGGCCAAAGAGTGATTTAAATTTGAATACAATAACCTGGGGTTCTATTGTGCTAAATCCTACTGAAATAAACACTTGCTCTCTGCTTTCATGATGCTTCTTTTATTGTTATGTTAAAGCTCAATGCCCAGTATTTGTATGCAGCCAAATATTATTTTTCATTATTTGTATTCAGCTGAATAGCAAAATATGCTATCTAATACAGCTCTAGTGAAAAACATGTTTAAATGAAGGGTTTCAAGGTTAAGTGACTGTCTTACCCATTTATCATTTTCTTTCTAGCCAGACTCTTGCTTTCTCTCAATAATAGAAGTTGGAATTTTCCAGCTATACCGAACTTGCAGTGCACAAGCAGAATTTTTATCAAGAGAATTTCTGCAGCCTGTAGTTGAAGCAAAACTTGAAAACAACCTCAGCCCCTACCTGCCTGTGGTCCCAATGCATGCTGTACCCTACCAGGAGCCCCCCTTCCCTCCCTTTCTCCCAAGACTGGTGCTGAGGGAGCAGTTGTTCAAAGTATTTGTGTGCTGAGTATTCTCTGGATATTTCACACCAGCTGCTGCCTCCAGTGAACTACTGGAAATGATATGTCAGATGGAGGACAGCAGTTCCACCTACTGGCAGACGAATCTAGTGCCTTGCTTGATTCTATTCAGCATTAACAGCGTTTCCCCCCTGTTCTCAGCAAATACAGTCCAATTACTTCAGTGGAACAGCAGCAAGCATATGAAGAAGACTTTAGTGCAGATTATGCAGAATACCGAAACCTTCACGCAAAGATTGGCAAAGTTACAGAGAGATTTATGCAGCTGGGATCTAAAATGAAGAAACTGAATCCAGGAACAGCAGAACACAAGGTAGGAAAAAATGGCTGTAAAGCACTGGAAAAACATTGCCCTAGTGGGATTAAGCAACTGGGCAGAGAGTTGAGAGTGGAATAGTTTAAGGCCAAATCACAAGGTTAATCGCATGGCTGTGTTCCCTAGGGTAGATGTTGGGGCTTAAAATATCAAAACATTTTGCCCTGAAGCTCATAAATGGATACGTCCCTAATAATAATCAGGCTGATTATTTTTAAGAAACTCCAACATATGGTTTGGTCATTGGCTTCATCTAATCTAACTGTAGCTGGTGACTTCAATGCTGTCATGGATTCATTGTTAGATAAGCAACCTAGTAAACTTAAGTCTCTAGGTGTAGATAACTTGGTGAGGTCGTGTGGTTTAAAAGCTATCTGGAGATTGTTTCATTTTAATGCTCAGGAATTTTCTTTCTGTTCCCAAGTTCAATCATTTTCAAGAATTTGATTATTTTTATTTCAGATAATTTAACCCGCCAGTTTATAAAAGCTAGCATAGATCTGATCCTTTTGACGAGATCATGCAGGCATTTGGATCGAATGTCAGTTCAATGAAACAGACTTTACTAGATCTGTCTAGACATTCAATACATTGCTTGTGGATTCAAGCTTTGAGGAAATTCAAAATAAAATGGTTGAATATTTTCACTTAATACCTCAGAGGAAATCTCTTTGGAAACCATTTGGGATGCTTTTAAAGCCACAATGAGAGGGCAAATAATTTCATTTTCGGTACATGTTCGGAAAATGTTAAAAAATTGAATTTTCTAATTTGGAACAAAATATTCTGATTTTAGTCGCAATTGGCCTCAAAACGGGAATATACTATTTTACAGGCCTTCTTGAAAGCTAAATACAATGAGATTTCCTCTCAATTGGCTAGGAAAGATTTGTTTTCTCAACAAGCTCTGTATTATGGAAGCTTGAATAAAGCAGGAAAACTAATGGCTAACTATCTCAAAGCTAAAAAAAGAAAAAGTTAAAATTGTAGCCATTAAGGATGAGAAAGGACCAAGCCATACTAAAATTGGAAATATTCTAAATCAGGTGTGTTCAACCTTTTGGCTTCCCTGGGCTGCATTGGCCGAAAAAAATGTTTCTGGGGCTGTGCAAACGCTGCAGCAAGACAGAGGAGGGAGCCGGCAAGATGGTAAACACTCGAGGGCAGAAGAGGAAAACACTGCATTGCCCTCGACCGGGGCCACACAAAATACTTCACAGGGTCGCAGGTTGGACACCCCTGTTCTAAATCAATTTTTGGAATTTTATAAAGCTTTGTATTCTTCTGAAGTTGAAGGTTTGGAATTTTTTAAAGTTAATTCAGGGACCAAACCTTCCCAAGCATATAAAAAGGAATATTGATGCTCCTATATCACTTCAAGAACTTCAGACTGCATTGAAGTCCCTCAGAGCTAGATCCGCTCCAGGTAGTGATGGATTCATGGTGGAGTTTTTCAAATAATCTCAAACTACACTTCTACCCCATCTTCTACATTTCTATCAGTCACAACTAACTAAGGTTGTATTTCAGGTACTATGGCCAAATAAAGATCCCATGTTGGTTTCAAACTACAGGCCTATTTCTTTAATCAATGTGGATGGAAAGCTTTTGGCTCTAAGATTAGCCAAGGCTCTCCCTTATGTGATTGGAATACATCAGACCAGTTTTGTTGCTCACAGACATTCATCTAATAACACTAGATTGGCATTTCATATGTTAAATTTGGCAAAAATAATGGTTGATCCAGCCTTCTGTCTCTTTAGATGCAGAGGCGGCCTTTGCTTATGTGGAATGGACTTTAATGTATCAAGCAATGGATTGGTTTGGTATAGGCTCCGGATTTATTCAAATGATTCAAACCTTGTATAGTTCCCCCTCAGCCAGGTTATATATATTAATAATACATTTTCTGAATGTTTTTGTCTGAAAAGGGGAGTTAGACAAGGATGTCCCTCATCTCCTTTGCTTTTTGACATTGTTCTGGAACCCTTGTTGTTAGCTATACAACAGGCAAGAGAGATACAGGGAATTCCTTATGCTAGTCAGGAATATAAGATTTCTGCATATGCAAATGATATCTTGTTTCATTTGAAGAATCCTGATTCAACCATTCCGCATTTACTGAAATTGATTGATAGATTTGGGAAAGTCTCTGAATACAAAATAAATTTGAGGTTCTGCCGCTAAATGTACATTGTACAAAAGGATTATTTGAGTCATTCCCATTCCTCTGGAAGGAAGAGGGGATAAAATATTTAGGCATCATGATACAAAAAACTCTGGAAGACATGATGACAGTAAATGAAAAATCTTTATTGCTGAAAGTCAAAGAAATGTGTGAGCATTGGAATCCATTATATTTTTCTTGGTGGGGAGAGTCCAAACGGTCAAGATGATGATCTTACCTGTAGTTTGCTAGCAAATGTGTATGCTACCAGTGTATTTTCAGGGGTCCTTTTATAAGAAGTTAAATGGAATTCTCACCAAATTTATTTGGCAGGGTAAAAATGCTAGAATAGCTTTAGTATCTCTGCAAAAACCAATTGTGGCAGGTGGGGTAAATTTCCCAAACTTCTATAGGTACCATCAAGCATTTATCATGCGGCAGGGTATGTATTGGAGCCTTCCTGTGATTCTGGAGCATCTCCCGGATTGGCTATACCTAGAATGACAACTTATGTCCCCACTGAGATTGTGTCATGTTTGGAGTATCAAATTACCACGTGTTTATAAGGACAATAGCATTCTTCTGTCTACTTGGAAAACCTTATAATTCATGAATAATTTAATATCTGAGCCAATACAACAGTCCATATGTCAATCCTTATGGTTGAACTCCAAGATTCGAAGTGGTGAGTCTAAGATCCTCTGGAAGCATTAGCTGTAGGCAGGTATACGCACGTTAGATGATGTGATATCAAATGGGAAAATGCTTGATTTCTCACAACTGCAACAATCATTCGGTATTTCAAAGTTTCAAGTATATAAGTGGTTGCAGTTGAAGCAGGCCATGCAGAAGGGGTTCCCTGATTGGCGCAATTTAAAAAATCAGTATAGTTTGCCAAGCCTATGCTTCCAGACAGATTTGTTAGGACATCAGGCAGCCAAGTGGTATAAATTAATATCTGAATTTAGGAATAAAAAAACTTCTCTAAAAGATATTTGGAGCATTGAGATTAAGCAACAAATGTCTGCTACTCAATGGCCACAAATTTGGTCTTGGAGAATGAGATGTACAGCGTCAGCATCAATGAAACAAACTTGGTTTTTCTTGTTGCAGAGGACTTTTTGGACCCCGGTTCGATTGCGGAAGTTAGATAGTTTTAAACTTAAGAGATACTGGCACTGTCATCTTGAAATAGGGACAGTGGTAGGTTGGGTAGGGAGGGTTATTTCTTTGTTGTACTCCTTGAATATATGTATATATACATATATACAAGGAGTACAACAAAGAAATAACCCTCCCTACCCTGGATGTGTATAAAAATTTACAAAAAGTAAAGATAAGAGAGATCAATGAGCCCCACAGCATTTATCTTCTCGTATCTATAGCATAAGCATAAATTTGCCCACCAGAAAGGAGTACAACAAAGAAATAACCCTCCCTACCCAGGATGTGTATAGAAATTTACAAAAAGTAAAGATAAGAGATATCAATGAGCCCCACAGCATTTATCTTCTCGTATCTATAGCATAAGCATAAATTTGCCCACCAGAAAGGAAAATTAGGCGATAATGGAGAGATAGACAGGCAGGGGCAGGGAGAGACACAGAAAGTAAGAAAGACAGACATATTCTAGCACCCGTTAATGTAACGGGCTTAAACACTAGTATATATATATATATATATATATATATATACACATACACACATTTTTCACTATTGAATTACCTTTGACTCTATGCCTTGCATTTCAGGTGATTGAAGATAAAATATTAGCAGAATACAGAAAATTCAAAAAGGTAAATACACATTTGTGTTGTACTTTGTTCTTGCATTAAATGATTGCCCACTCCTTCTAGTACAAAATACTAAAGGTGAAGTCTTCAAGACATCTGTTTGCTTCTTTGTCTTCCTCTCTAGATTTGGATATCAACCCACCAACAAGCCTGGTCGATCCAGTCTGCTCAGAAAGATGACTATTGTAGCTGATTTTTATCCCCCCCCCCCCCAAAAAAAAATAAAATAAAATAAGAGAGTAAGATAGTAAATGACAGCAGATAAAGACCTGAACAGTCCATCCATTCTGCCTAATGTCACACTCATACATGCATGGTTAAAGTCTTTTCTTTAATAATTCTGGGTAATAGACCATAGAAGCCTGACTGGTACTGTCTTTAGGTTCCTACTACTGAAGTTTCCATTGATGCTCATTCCAGCCTATCCTAACCATCCTTTCACTGGAGGTTCCGTCAAAGTCCTCCCCCACTCATCTTAAACAAAATCACAATATATGGGACAAAGACTGTGCAGGATTGCCCAGTACTGGCCTTAGTTCATTTTATACAATTCATTTTCTAAGTAGAGATTCTCTGTGTTTGTCCTACAGTACGTCAGCTAATGTTTTTTTTTTGTTTTTTTTTAGACATATCCTGGATACAGGGAAGAAAAGAGACGATGCGAGTACTTACATCAAAAATTATCACGTATTAAGCATTTAATTGTGGAATATGAAGAGAAGAACATGTCTTTATAGTGGATCCAGAAAATATCTACAGTTGGTGATTAGTAAAGGCAGACTTGCCAGTGTCTTCCGTTATCTGGAGAATGAAGGCCTTGCAAAACCAGCTTTTGACATGGCCTAACCAAGTAGATTGGCCTTTCTTCAGAGAGTAGTAGTACATCCACGGAGGTCATAACTCCCTTTCGGGCTTTTTGCAATTGTTATGGCAGTTCCAGCTCCTTTGCTTGTGTATTTGCCTTAATTCTGCCAGTATGGATTTTGAAAAGCATCTGCAACACTATTGAGGAATGCTTTAGATAGTCTTCAGTGTACGATGACACCTGATGAAAGAGACTGTGCAATGATGAGCACAGAACAGAAATTTACAATCCTTGCTGGATACAGGTTACCCATAGGAACAGTTGCTTTAGAGTCAAACATGATACCAAGCCTTGGAACTATTAACACCTCAGTGAGTTAAGCAGCAGCCACTGAAATAAACCTGAGACCTAACCTTTGCCTACTTTTAGGCTAAAACTCTTTGCACTAGACAGTTGTAGAAGTCCAGTAATATGAAGACACATAGGGAGGGGGGATCTATTTTACATGGAAAGAAAATCCTGTACTACATCTAGACTTCAGGAAGAACTCTTCGCCCTCTGCCCCAATTGTGTAGAATGACTAAAAAAAAAAAAAAGTCTTCACTACAAAAGTTTGAGTTTCACTGGCATATGGAACATCCTGAAAAATGACCTGATGCCTTGTACTGTTAACATAGAACAGACATTTTTTAATCAAACTAGCCCAGTTCCAGAATCCCACCCAGAGCAGTCAACTGGAGGGCAAAACATCGACAAACATAAAAAGCCAAAGCAAGCTCTGAAAAATACAATTGCCCTGCTAGTTGTTGTTACTTACAGTAATGTTTTTCCCAAAGGTCAAGCTCTTTTTGTCTTGGTACAAACTCAGTGTAATTACAGGCAGTCCCCAATTTACAGACACCTGACTTAAGTACGCAAGTCGTACTTAAGAACGTAGTTGTGGCTTCATTTGATTTCACTGAGCAGTATTTCCAGTGGCCTAGACTCCTACACTTCTCCTGCAGCAGATTCAGGAATGATGCATGGACACATTAAGAATGGTGTGTGGGTGTGCATGCTGCACCTTAGAGGGAAAACTGGTAGGGACAGTTGGCCTTTTTGGCAGCTGGGAACAGAAGTAAGAAGCCAGAATCTTAAAATCTACAGGTTCCGAGTTGCATACAAATCCAACTTAAGAACAACTTTAAAAGTGTAACTCATTCTTAAATTGGGGACTTGCCTGTATACAGTTTGCAAGTTACCATTCTGGTACAGGCCATGGCCTTTCTATAGCAGTGCAGCACCCTTTTTCCCTTTTGGAGGTGACAGCAGTAGGTGGAAGTTTGCCACCTTTTGGTATGCACAGTAAGAACTACCGTATTTTCACGCAAATAACACGCACCCGTATAAAACGCGCACACGTGTATAGCGCGCAGAAATCACGATGATAAGCACAAAAACTTTGGTATAACGCGCTCACGATTATACCGCGCATGCTGCCCGACTCTCCGTTCACCCCCCTGACTTCCGTGCACTGCCCCGCCTCTCCGTGCGCTGTCCCGACTCTCCGTTCACCCCCCCTGACTTCCGTGCACTGCCCCGCCTCTCCGTGCGCTGTCCCGACTCTCCGTTCACCCCCCCCTGACTTCCGTGCACTGCCCCGCCTCTCCGTGCGCTGTCCCGACTCTCCGTTCACCCCCCCTGACTTCCGTGCACTGCCCCGCCTCTCCGTGCGCTGTCCCGACTCTCCGTTCACCCCCCCTGACTTCCGTGCACTGCCCCGCCTCTCCGTGCGCTGTCCCGACTCTCTGTTCACCCCCCCTGACTTCCGTGCACTGCCCTGACTTTCCGTGCGCTGTCCCGCCTCTCCGTGCGCTGTCCCGACTCTCCGTTCACCCCCCCCCCCGACGTCCGATACATCCCCCCCCCCCCGGCAGGACCATTCGCACCCCCACCCCGAAGGACCGCCGACTCCCCGACAATATCGGGCCAGGAGGGAGCCCAAACCCTCCTGGCCACGGCGACCCCCTACCCCCACCCCGCACTACATTACGGGCAGGAGGGATCCCAGGCCCTCCTGCCCTCGACGCAAACCCCCCTCTCCCCCAACGACCGCCCCCCCCCAAGAACCTCCGACCGCCCCCCCAGCCGACCCGCGACCCCCCTGGCGACCCCCACGACGCCCCCACCCCCCTTCCCCGTACCTTTGGTAGTTGGGCCAGAAGGGAGCCCAAACCCTCCTGGCCACGGCGACCCCCTAACCCCACCCCGCACTACATTACGGGCAGGAGGGATCCCAGGCCCTCCTGCCCTCGACGCAAACCCCCCTCCCCCCCAACGACCGTCCCCCCCCAAGAACCTCCGACCGCCCCCCCAGCCGACCCGCGACCCCCCTGGCCGACCCCCACGACCCCCCTTCCCCGTACCTTTGGAAGTTGGCCGGACAGACGGGAGCCAAACCCGCCTGTCCGGCAGGCAGCCAACGAAGGAATGAGGCCGGATTGGCCCATCCGTCCTAAAGCTCCGCCTACTGGTGGGGCCTAAGGCGCGTGGGCCAATCAGAATAGGCCCTGGAGCCTTAGGTCCCACCTGGGGGCGCGGCCTGAGGCACATGGGCCCAACCCGACCATGTGCCTCAGGCCGCGCCCCCAGGTGGGACCTAAGGCTCCAGGGCCTATTCTGATTGGCCCACGCGCCTTAGGCCCCACCAGTAGGCGGAGCTTTAGGACGGATGGGCCAATCCGGCCTCATTCCTTCGTTGGCTGCCTGCCGGACAGGCGGGTTTGGCTCCCGTCTGTCCGGCCAACTTCCAAAGGTACGGGGAAGGGGGGTGGGGGGGTCGGCCAGGGGGGTCGCGGGTCGGCTGGGGGGGCGGTCGGAGGTTCTTGGGGGGGGACGGTCGTTGGGGGGGAGGGGGGTTTGCGTCGAGGGCAGGAGGGCCTGGGATCCCTCCTGCCCGTAATGTAGTGCGGGGTGGGGTTAGGGGGTCGCCGTGGCCAGGAGGGTTTGGGCTCCCTTCTGGCCCGATATTGTCGGGAAGTCGGCGGTCCTTCGGGGTGGGGGTGCGAGTGGTCCTGCCGGGGGGGGGGGGGGGGGATGTATCGGACGTCGGGGAGTCGGCCGGGCAAGAGGGCTTGGGCTCCCTCTTGCTCCGATCGTGGATGCGGGTGCGGGTGGGAGCGCGTGCGAGTGGTGGGTGCGAGTGGTCCTGCTGGGGGGGTGAATCGGGCGTCGGGCGGGGTGGGAACTATGTTTTAAAACTTTCGTATACCGCGCTCACGCATATAACGCGCGAGGGGTATGCGCGGTAGGTAAAAACGCGTATAACGCGCGCGTTATATGCGTGAAAATACGGTAACTAAAAAAACCTGACATGGGCTTTTACAGCTTTAGGTTCTTACCTGCTAATTTTCTTTGTTAGCCTGTAGACTGGTATAGTCCTTACAAATGGGTTATATACCTCACTGCTACCAGCATGTGGCGACTGAGAACAAACTAGTGTATCAGGATAGCTTCCCCTCTTGCAATCCCGTCTGCCGCACAGCCAAGCAGAACCTAGGAAAGACTTCAACTGAAAACAGTAAAACATACTCCAAACAGGAGTGTAAAAACAACAAACATCTGTAAACAACTGTTGGAACATGTATAGAACTTAATCCTGGTATAGAAAACATTCCCACAGCTCGCCAGCTGAGCCATAGCTGCTGTTCTTAATTCTCCCCATCATAGAAAAATTCTAGAACCCGTAGAAAAAGCAAAATAAAAACCCGCATTCAGACTATACCAGTTTACAGGCTAACAGAAAGAAAATTAGCAGGTAAGAACCTAATTTCTCCTTCTGTATTGCCTGGTAGACTGATATAGTACTTACGAATGGGATGTACCAAAGCAGTACCCTTCATAGGTGGGACCCCAGGAGGGCCGACACCAGAACACATTCACCGAATACTGCGTCACGACACGCTAGAACATCCATACAGTAGTGTCTGACAAAGCAGTGCAGAAACCAAACTGCAGCCTTGTAAATATTAACTGGAGACACTAGAGAAGACTCAGCCCAAGAAGCTGCCTGACCCCGAGTGGAATGAGCCTTGAGAAGTTCTGGAACAGGCTTCTTCAGAAGCAATAGTCTCTTGATCCAGCGCGCAATAGTAGCCTTAGAAGCGTCATCCCCCTTACGAGGACCCACTAGAAGGAAAAAAAGATCTGATTTCCTGGGTCCTCTGCACATAACAGCGAAGGACCCGACTGACATCCAACTTACACAACTGTCTCTGCTTGGAAGAGCCCTCCCGAGGGCTACCCAACACCGGGAGATAGATAGATTAAAAACTGATAAGTCTCCGATTGACATGAAAAGGAGAAACTACCTTTGCCAGGAAGGAACAGACCTCAAGACAACCCGCTCCTTAGAAAACTTCAAGAAGGGAGCCCTACAAGACAAAAGCCTGTAGCTCAGAAACATGTCTAGCAGAAGAAATGGCTACTAAAAAGACTGCTTTAAGAGTAAGGTCCTTCAAAGAACAGTCGCCCAATGGTTCAAAAGGTGGGTGCACTATAACTGACAGAACCAGATTCTGATCCCAAGATGGAACAGAGGGTCTTACAGGAGGCTTGAGCAATTTGGCCGCCCACAAGAAGCGAATCGCATCAGGAATGGCAGTCAAATGCTGACCTTTCAACAACCCATGAAAGGCTGACAAGGCCGCAAGCTGAACCCGGAGAGAAGACCAAGCCAGTCCCCTATCCAGGCCATCTTGCAAGAACTCTAAGATGGTAGGCAAGAAGCGTGAAAAGATACCACTCCACAAGCATCACACCACTCCTCAACTATACACCAAACCCTCCCATAAACCCAAGAGGTAGAAAGCCTCCGGGACTCCAAGAGAGTTAAGATCACTTTATCTGAATACCTCTTCTTGCCTAGGCAATCCCTTTCAAGAGCCAACCTGTAAGACAGAAGGGACCCTGAGTCAGACGGTCATCCAAGAGAGGCAGAGGAAGAGGATCTACCTCACCAGATCTGCATACCACGGCCACCTGGGCTAATCTGGAGCCACCAGAACCGGATGTCTAACTATGTGGAGAACTCTGCCCATTAATGGCCATGGAGGGAACACATACAACAGCCCCTCCGTTGGCCATGGTTGAACCAGAGCAGCTAGACCCTCGTCTTGACCGTCTCTGCGACGAATGAAAAAGTGGGGTGTTTTGGTGTTGACACTTGTGGCCATCAGGTCCATGAGGGGCTGACCCCAAGACTGCACTATCAACAGATAGGCCACGGGGCTTAGACACCACTCTCCGGGATGTAGCACATGACGGCTTAGGAAGTCCGCTTGAACATTCTCCACTCCGGCTATGTAGGAGGCTATTTCCTGTAGATGAGACTCTGCCCAGACCATGAGCAGAGTCACCTCCTGTGCCACCAAAGTGCTCCTGGTGCCTCCGATTGACATAGGCCATTGCCGTGGCATCATCTGAAGGAACCCTGACTGACTCGCCCATCAGAAAGGACTGGAAAGCTAACAGCGCCAGACGGATGGCTCTGGTCTCCAAGACATTGATCGACCAAGAAGCCTCTTCTGTGGACCAGGTGCCCTGAGCTTTGTGACCTAGACACTGAGCTCCCCAACCGAGACTGGCATCAGTGAGCAGCACCGTCCACTGAGGCTAGGCCAGACTCACCCCTTGTACAAGATGGGAGGTCTGGTGCCACCAACAAAGACTGTACCGAGCCAAGCCTGGAAGCGGAACAGAATGATCCAGACTGCCTATGAGGCGACCACCTCCGAAGAAGAGCATACTGAATAGGACATATGTGCTGAAACAGCCAAAATCAGAGCTCCTGCGGCCTGTCGTGTCTAAAAAGGCTGGGACTTTCCTTAGGCCAAACCGACCGATGCGAAAAGGGAATCCTTTGCGAGGTATATGTGGTAGGGTGCCCTGGCCACCGGCAACCGCTGCCGACGAGACTCCCCCACTGCTCTGGCCTGTACAATGCTTGCATAGGCAGGCTTCAAGTAACTCATGTCTAGAGCACAATGCGCATTTTTTCCCCTTATAAGTGCTCATAGTGCTGAAAAACACCCTAGCTGTAATAAGTGCTGGTTAGATAAGGAAAAACAATACAAACGTCAGTTTTAAAGGGAATCGAGCCCTTTAGATTGGCACACCTCAGGATTTTTGTTTTCACTTAGAACAGACTCCATGGCTCTCACCGCTAGAAGCCTGACCAATCAGGGGGCCAGGCTGCCGGCTGAGGCACCTCTACAAAAATGTGGGGAGGTAGAAGAAGGAGGGGGGAGGAACCCAGTACGAAACCCGCCGAGTTTAACACCCCCGAGGTCGGACGGACCCCAAACAGGACCTGTCCAAGCTCTATCCAGAACAAAATGGGAATCCAGGAGTCCAAAACGTGCCAGAACCTGAAAAAATCTTCAAAGGAGATCAAGCAGAAAAATTAACATCCATGGAGATAAGCCTTGAAGACGTACACAAGCAGATAGATAGATTAAAAACTGACAAGTCTCCAGGCCTGGATGGAATCCACCCTAGGGTATTGAAAGAACTAAAGGAGGAAATAGCAGAACTACTACAGCAGGTTTGTAATCTATCCCTGAAAACAGGTGTGATCCCGGAGGATTGGAAGATAGCAAATGTTACACCCATCTTTAAAAAAGGATCAAGAGGTGACCCGGGGAACTACAGACTGTAAGTTTGACTTTGATTCCGGGGAAAATGATGGAAGCGCTGATAAGACAGCATCGATGAGCATCTAGAAAGGAATAAACTAATGAAAAAAAGCCAACATGGCTTCTGCAAGGGAAGATTGTGCCTAACAAACTTATTGCACTTCTTCGAAGGAATTAACAAACAAATGGACAAAGGGGACCCCATAGACATCGTATACTTAGATTTCCAAAAAGCCTTTGATAAGATACCCCATGAATGCCTACTCTGGAAACTGAAGAACTATGGGGTGGAAAGAGACTTAGGCGGGTAGGAGTGAAGGGCCACTACTCTGACTGGAGGAGGGTTACAAGTGGTGTTCCGCAGGGGTCAGTACTCGGACCGCTGCTGTTCAATGTATTTATAAATGATCTAGAAACAGGGACGAAGTGCGAAGTAATAAAATTAGCAGACAACACCAAACTATTTAGTGGAGTTAGGACTAAAGAGGACTGTGAAGATTTACAAAGGGACCTGAACTAGGAGTGTAGGCGACGAGATGACAGATTAAGTTTAATGTAGAGAAATGTAAAGTCTTGCATGTAGGAAACAGAAACCCAAAGTACAGCTATACGATGGGAGGGCTGGTAAAAGAAGGCGAATAGAATGCTAGGTATTATCAAAAAAGGTATTACAACCAGAACGAAGGAAGTTATCCTGCCGTTATATCGGGCAACGGTACGCCCGCTTCTGGAGTACTGCATCCAGTATTGGTCGCCGTACCTTAAGACGGATATGGCAATACTCGAGAAGGTCCAGAAAAAAGTGACACGATTGATAAAAGGTATGGAAAACCTTTCATATGCTGAAAGATTAGAGAAACTGGGGCTCTTTTCCCTGGAAAAGTGGAGACTTAGAGGGGACATGATAGACTTACAAGATCATGAAGGACATAAAGAAAGTGGAGAGGGACAGATTATTCAAACTTTCGAAAACTACAAGAACGAGAGGGCATTTGGAAAAATTAAGGAAGGGACAGATACAGAAACAATGCTAGGAAGTTCTTCTTCACCCAAAGGGTGGTGGACACTTGGAATGCACTTCTGGAGGGTGTGATAGGACAGAGTACGGTATTGGGGTTCAAGAAGGGATTAGATAATTTCCTGAAGGGAAAGGGGATAGAAGGGTATAGATAGAAGATTACTATACAGGTCCTGGACCTGATGGGCTGCCGTGTGAGCGGACTGCTGGGCATGATGGACCTCTAGTCTGACCCAGCAGAGGCACTGCTTATGTTCCAACAGTACTAAGAGGAGAGCTGAATTAGTCTTACCACCTACTAATGGAGACTGAGGAAGACTGGATTGCAAGAGGGGAAGCTATCCTGATATACAAGTTTGTTCTCAGTCTCCACCTGCTGGTAGCAGTGAGGTATATAACCCATTCGTAAGGACTATTCCAGTCTACCAGGCGCTACAGAATATAGTTTAATACACCCATGCCTTGTTTTACTGTTACCCAAAAATGCCACTTTGGATGATGGGACAATCGCTTGCCAGACACTAGCACTCCGCGGGATAACTTAGTTTTAAAGAGCTCCGATGGGGGTGTACGGGGGGGGGGACCCCCCCACTTTACTGCATACTGTTCACGCTGCCGTTGGGGGGGGGGTTGGGGGGTGTAACCCCCTACATTATGGAGAAAACAGAACTTCCCCCCCCAAAAAAAAATCAGAAAAAGTTCTGTTTTCTTTATAATGGAGGGTTCCAACCTCCAAACCCCCCCACACAGCAGCACGAACACTATGCAGTAAAGTGGGGGTGTTCCCCACTCACACCCCGCTTCGGAGCTCTTTAAAACTAAGTTTTCCCACGGCGCACTGGTGTCTTGCGCTGAATTGTCTACTCCACTTTGTGCTTTAAACCAAATTGTAAATTAAAGATTTTTCAAAACTATCTTAACTTATAGATTTGTAAAGAAGTATTTTGTGTTACTATTAAAATGTCAGTGATTTTTACATCCATCATTTTCATATTTCTGCATTTTAAATAAACAATGCAAACTCCAAAAGAAACAGTCCATGTTGCTTTTTCAAACTCACCGTCTATAGGCCGCACTGTAAACAGTTCTACAGAGCATCTTACAAAATATTACTTGTTAATTTAGGATATTATTTAGGAAAGATAACCTACTTAGGGGTCCTTTTACTAAGGGTTAGGATTATAATAGACTTCCAGAAAGCGTTCGACAAAGTTCCACACAAAAGACTTCTCAGGAAACTACAAAGCCATGGAAGAGAGGGGGGATATACAAAGATGGATAGGCAAATGGCTGGAGAACAGAAAACAGAGAGTGGGCATAAATGGGAAGTTCTCCGACTGGGAGAAAGTGACTAGCGGTGTACCCCAGGGCTCGGTACTTGGGCCGATCTTATTTAACATTTATATCAATGACCTAGAAGAAGGAACATCCAGTGAGATAATCAAGTTTGCAGACGACACAAAGCTATGCCTTGCGATCAGTTTGCAGAAGGATAGCAAGGAACTCCAGAGCGACTTGTGTCAGTTAGAGAAATAGGCAGAGAAATGGCAGATGAAGTTTAATGTGGAGAAATGCAAAGTAATGCATTTAGGCTGAAAAAATAAGGAAGAGTATAGAATGTCAGGTGCAACTCTGGGTAAGAGCGAACAAGAAAAGGACCTGGGTGTACTGATAGATAGGACCCTGAAACTGTCAGCACAATGTGTGGCGGCGGCAAAGAAAGCAAATAGAATGTTGGGCATGATAAAAGAAGGGAATCACGAGTAGATCGGAGAGGGTCATAATGCCGCTTTATAGAGCAATGGTCAGACCCCACTTGGTATACTGCGTCCAACATTGGTCCCCCAACCTAAAGAAGGATATAAAACTGCTGGAGAGGGTGCAGAGACAAGCAACAAAGCTAGTAAAAGGTATGGAGAAACTGGAATACGAGGATCGACTTAAGAAACTGGGATTGTTCTCCCTTGAGAAAAGGAGACTGCGAGGGAATATGATCGAGACCTTCAAAATACTGAAAGGAATCGACAAAATAGAGCAGAAAAAATTGTTTACATTGTCCAATTCGACACGGACAAGAGGACATGGAATGAAGCTAAGGGGGGACAAGTTCAGGACAAATATCAGGAAGTACTGCTTCACGCAGAGAGTGGTTGACACCCGGAATGCTCTCCCAGAGGTTATTGCAGAATCAACTGTCCTAGGTTTCAAAAGCAAACTAGATGCTGTGACAAACCCAAGCCCGTTTCGGGTTTTTCCTATGACAAACCCAAGTCCGGTCCGGGGTTTGCCACAGGGATTAGGAAGAAATACAATATACCCCTTTGTAAAAGAGCTGATCAGGTAGTGTCCCTGACTTTAAACTTAGCTGACTACTGCTCAGACCTGGAAGTGGAATCAGATGAGGCAGAGCAGGAAAGGTTGAAGCAGAAAACGGCACAGGGTTTAAACCTGTCCCCAAGTCTGCTAGGGGATTACTTCCTTTCCAGCAGCCTGTCCAGGCAAGGGTTAAGGCTGGAAAAGAACCTGCACTTAGGCAGATGGAACAAGTCTGTGTGTGGAAGGCCCCTCCCCCACCTAGGCTGAGTAGGAGTGTCACTCCACAGCTTAAAACGAGACAGTTTAGAACACTGGGGGGGGGGGGAGGGAAGCAGCCTGGAGGCAAACAGGAGAGAACCATCCACTCTCTCTTCACCCCGAGGAGACTGGTTCTGCAGACTGGCAGATGTTGGACGCAGAGGAGCTTACTGCTGACCCTGAGAGTGAGGAAGGAACCCCAGGGGAACCCATGGAGACACAAGAGAGTCTGGTAGGACTGGAGGTTGTGCCCATGGACATTGACATGTAGTAAGGAATATGTATATTGCCTGTATCCACAGTAGTGAAGCCACCAGGGATGCCAGTGTTTGTTTGAAGGGGATTTGTATGTCTCTCCCTTCTGATAGTGAACTTTGAGTTGGTGCTGGAAAGCTTTATTTGTGAGGCTAGCAAACGTTTTTCCCTGCTAGCTGCTAAGCTGAGCTGGGAGCGTTCTTCCCACCAGTTGTGCATAATTGATTAACTGAACGGCACAGCGGGGAGCTGTGCTGAGAGCCCTGCACATTCCCGAGCTAGGGCTAGGCAGAAAGAAAACTCCTTCACAGCCTCAGAGGGGCTGAATGTGCCTTTTCCCTCTTGTGCTAATAAGGGATACGTTTTACAGAGCAACAGTGTGTGAGCTGAAATGTTAAGCTGGGGAATCCATGTGATATGCTGGCCAGGTTGCCCGTTGCTCAGTTTTTGTTGGTAAAGTTTGTTTTCTTTTCTGGATTTACCTACCTTTGAACTGATACAGCTGCTGGAGCTGAAGCCACTCAGTAAATGTTTCTAAAACCAAACTGCCCTGGTGAAAAGGACTGTATAAAGTTTTGCCAAGAAAGTCCAGAGGCAGGGGACTGTATGTTAAGGTGGGACACACCCAAAAACCTGGACACTGGATTTTGAAGTTTTTGCCTTGTTTGAGCAGCTTGTGTTTGCCTCATAGTATTGAGTGCTTGTTTTTGAAAACTGCTGAGCTGAAGCCTATTTCTTTTGTTCAATGAAACCAGTGATCATAATAAACCTTTGATTTGCTATATCCTGTCTGAGACTCTTGCCTTGCATGCCCTTATTAGGCTGATAGGAAGCCAAGAAAAGTCCTGAAGGGTCCCTTGGTAGTAAGGGACACGCCGGGCCAGAATATTGTGTCACGATCCCGGGGCTCGCAACGTAGTGCCAGAGAGCGGGTGTGACAATGCACATCTCCTACGAGAGGCATAGAAGGATATGAGTGACTAAAATTTACACCAGGTGTACACCTGGCGGGCCCTCCGCGTGTGCGGATCGCCGGACTTGATGGACAGAGAGTCTGATCAGGAGATGGTGCTTCTTATGTTCTAGTGAAAGGACCCCTTAGTTAACAGACTGCTCTTGGGTTATTGTTGTTTCTGAACTGGTTAAGTTTTGGAATCCTACCCACCCAGTAGAGAGCTTCTAGACCAGTTGAAAAAGGGGAAAGGACTTGATAGACCATCTGTCTATGGTTACAGTCAAAGCGGTTTCCATCTTATATACAAGTACTGAATGTGTAGCTGAAGCAATGCAGAGTTAAGTGACTTGCCAAGAGTCACAGGACGTTGCAGTAGAAATCAAACCCGTTCCCCTGGTTTTCAAGCCACTACATTACTCCTCTACACCGAAGCCTTTTAAAATGTCATCTAATTAGCACAGAAATAATTTTTAAAAATAAGGCTTTGCTGATAAATCTCTGGCTTTTCCTATATGTGACCTAAATTTTATAATTGGAGTCCAATTTAATTTTTTTTTTTTTTTTTTGCAGATCTGAAGTGAAAATGGCACAAAATGGTGATTTCACTGTAGTGTGCCAAGCGGATATAACTTTTCCTAAAAGGTAACTTTGTCAAACAAGTTTACATAGAAATATGATGGCAGATAAAAGCCAAATGGCCCATCCAGTTGGCCCAGCCGCCGTAACCATCTCTTCCTCTACGAGATCTCATGTGCCTATTCCACACTTTCTTGAATTCAGTCTGTCTCCACCACCTCTTCGTAGAGACTGTTCCACACATCTACCACTCTTTCTGTAAAAAAGTATTTCTTTAGATTACTCCTGAGCCTATCACCTCTTAACTTCATCCTATGCCCTCTCATTCCAGAGCTTCCTTTCAAGTAACAGAGTTACTTAACAAGTGTTATCCAGGGACAGCAGGCAGATATTCTCATGTATAGGTGATGTCATCCACAGAGCCCCGATAGACTGCTGCACAAGCAATCTTGCTCAAAGAACTTTAGAAAGTTTGCGACTGACCGCACCTCACATGCACAGGAGTCTTCTTGCCCGATGTAGGGTGTACGTCTCAGTTCAGATAGCTAGCTGAGAAGCCAACTAGGGAAGGTGGGTGGGTTGTGAGAATATCTGCCTGCTGTCCCTGGATAACACCTGTTACGGTAAATAACTGTGTTTATCATTGGACAAGCAGGCAGCATATTCTCACGTATGGGTGACCTCCAAGCTAACCAGAATGGGATGGTGGGAATGTTGGCTTTGTAGAAAATCAAATTTGAAAACCTTAAGAGGCCGAAAAGGCCCATACCATCTGGACAAAAGTTCCAGACAAGAATGAAGGTGAAAAAATGAACCGAGAAGAAAAAAAGAGCGTCTTCATCTATTCTGAATCGAAGTAGATTGAGAAAAGAATACTGAAGCTGCCAAACTGGAACCGTTGAACAGCTGGGATTTGACTAACTTAAGAACAGCCCAGCCAAACTATAATAAAACCAGATGCAAGCAGCCAAATGTGGTTGAATATTAGACCCCTGAAAACAGGATTCCCCAACTTGTTAATGTCGAAAGAGACAAAACGTTGTAGAGATGATCTGTGTGATATTGTCTCCTGCAAAAAAGCATCTAATGCCAGAGTGCAGGCAAAAGTAGGAAGAGTAGATTCTCCTAGATGAGAATAAGAGCAGGAGTGACCTGGATGTGTCGAGTCAAGAGGGTCGGAAACCTGCGTCCACTGAGATGCCAGGGTCCACTGAGGAATCCTGAGGTGAAGTCTGGCAAAAGGAGTCACGTGTACTGTAGAAGCCATGGGACCCAGAAGATCCATCATGTGTCTCGCTGAGATGGACGGGCGAGAGGAGACTGAGCGACAAAGACGGAGAAGAGCTTCCAGACGTTGTTGAGGAAGGAACGCTCTGAGTTGGACAGTATCCAGAACAGCTCCGATGAATGGAAGAGTCTGAGAAGGTTGGAGATGGGATTTCGGAAAGTTGATTTCGAACCCCAGACTCTGCAGGAACCAGATAGTTCATTGGGTCGCTAGCACGACTCCCTGAGACGTGGAATACTTGATGTCCAGGTAGGGAAACACCTGCAGATCATGGTTCCTGAGTGCAGCGGCCACCACCACCAGGCACTTGGTGAAGACGCCAGGCCGAAAAGGAGCACTCTGTATTGAAAATGAAGATTTCCCATCTGAAATCTGAGGTATGGACGGGAGGCCGGATGGATGGAAATGTGTGTGTAGGCCTCCTTGAGATCTAGAGAGCATAACCAGTCGTTCTGCTCGAGGAGGGGATACAGGGACGCTAGGGTCAACATGCGAAACTTTTCTCTGACCAGAAATTTGTTGAGCACCCTGAGATTCAAAATAGGACACAGATAATAATAATAATAATTTTATTTCTTATATACCGCCAAAGCCATAGTAGTTCTAGACAGTTTACAACGAAGAAGGGCTGGACAATCAGCGAAAATGGTACAATGTTACAATCAGATAAAATCAGATCGCCCGTCTTCTTTGGAACAAGGAAGATTGGGAAGACACTGACAAGAGTTGAAGTAGAGCTTTCAGATGTTGCTGTGGAAGGAAAGCTCTGAGTTGGATAGTGTCCAGAACAGCTCCAATGAATTGTAGAATCTGAGAGGGTTGAAACTGATTTTTGGGAAAATTGATCTCAAATCCCAAACTTTGTAGGAACCAGGTAGTCTGTTGGGTCGCTACAATAACCCCTTGAAATGTGGAATCCTTGATGAGCCAGTCGTCGAGGTAGGGAAATACCTGAAGACCATGATTCCTTAGAGCTGCTGCTACCACTACCAGGCACTTGGTGAACACCCTGGGAGACGAGGCCAGGCTGAATGGTAGTACTCTGTATTGATAATGCAGATTCCCCACCCGAAATCTGATGTACTGACGGGAGGTTGGATGAATGGGGATCTGAGTGTAGGCCTCCTTGAGATCCAGAGAGCATAACCAGTCGTTCTGCTCGAGAAGGGGATAAAGGGATGCCAGGACAACATTCAAAACTTTTCTTTGACTAGAAATTTGTTGAGCCCTGAGATCCAAAATGGGTCGCAGATCGCCCGTCTTCTTCGGAACAAGGAAGTAATGGGAGTAAAAACCCCTGTTTCGCTGCTCCAAGGGAACTAGTTCGATAGCATGGAGACGAAGCAGAGCTTGAGCTTCCTGAAGAAGAAGGGCGGTCTGGGATGGATTGGAAGTATACTCTCTTGGAGGAAGCTCTGGTGGAATCCGAGTGAAATGAATTGAATATCCTTCTCTGAGGATGGTAAGCACCCAGAGGTGACGTCCATCGGTCGTAAAAATGATGGAGACGACCTCCTATAGGGGGAAAATGAGATAAAGTCAGAACGGTGGAGGTTATGCTCTGTTTTAAACAGTCAAAAAGGCTGAGAAGCCTTAGGTGCAGCAGAAGGTTGTGGTTTTTGCTGCTTCTGAGGTTGTTGTTTCTTAAGAGGAGGGCGAGTGTAAGGAGCTGACTTTGGAGCATAACGCCGTTGATAAAGAGTAGGGCATGCAGGCTTGGCAGGAGCTGGCTTTGGCTTAGGTCTGACAATTGAAGCAAAAGATTTTCCATGGTCAGACAATTTCTTGGTGGCTGCCTCCTCAATAGATTCATCAAAGAGGTCATTGCCTTCACAAGGAATGTTAGCTAAGCGGTCTTGAAGATTAGGGTCCATGTCAATGGTACAAAGCCAGGCAAGACGACGCATAGCCACAGAGCAAGCAGCTGCTCGAGCAGACAACTCGAATGCATCGTAAGATGACTGGAGGAGATACAACCGGAGTTGAGACAAAGAAGCAATAACCTCTTGAAATTCAAAGTGCATTTGAGTGTCCAGATAATGCAAGAACTTCGGCAATAAAGAAATAAGAAATTCAAAATAAGTGATGAATTGAAAATTATAATTGAGGACTACTAAGAAAAACTAAAAACAGCGATTCGTGAGGAAAAAAAAAACACAAACCGCGGTTGAGAGAAGGCACAAAGGAACGAAGTTAAACGCAGAGAGTCAAAGACGGACTTCTCGGCTCCTTGGAAAACTGAGGAGACGCACCCTGTGCTGGGCGGGAAGGCACTCACGCATGTGCGTTACGGGCGACTTGAAACTTCGAGTTTCTTCAAGCAAGTCTGCTTGTGAGGCGTCCGCATCCGGGCTCCGTCGATGACGTCACCCATATGTGAGAATAGCTGCCTGCTTGTCCTTGGATAATAACTCCTTTAATAGCAATATTGCAAACTAATTTCCAAAGCATGTTTCCCCCTTGATTCCAAACTTCAGTTGTCTGTTGCTAGACATTATAAACACCTGAAGTAAGCTTAGTTCTTTTACACAGAAAGTTTTGCTTCCAATATTGTAAGATGCGAATTCAGCAGCTCATTCATAGCTGCTCTGCACCTACTACCAACTGATAGGAAGAAGCACTCGAATGCTTCCCTATGATCACAATTCCTAAACCAGCTTCTGTTGCTCATTATGTGAAGAAATACAAATTCCCCAAAAAGATGATCAGGCCAGGTATAGGAAAGAAACCTTGCCTTATATAAAGCAAGAATGCAATACTTTCAAGAATAGGAAAACAGAAGAATAAGTCTGGGTTTAAAGGGGGATTCATTTATTTTAATTTTTCCAAATGTACAAAAACTAAAATAGAAAATAACCACCCACCCGTCTCTGATGGAAAAAACAACTTCCCCAAAACCACAAAAATTGGTCCTTGCATGTCTCCAACAGTGCATCTCTAATTTTGTACACAGAAAATAAATGACAAATGACACACGCTGAGTCTCCTGCTGAAGTCTTATTTTAAGAGTCTGCCTCTGGGTGGAATGCCTCCCTCCATCCTACCTAGTTCTTCCCTATATCTCTTATGTGTCAGAAACTCACAAAGTGCTCCCTCACATTCAATTTCTGGCTTCTTGTAAAAAAATAAAAAATAAAAAAAATAAAACAAACAGTGCTTTTGGTTACTTGCTAGGATTTACAATTCCTGTTTCTTCTTCTTGGATTTTTCTTCTTCCTGGAGGTTGAGAGGGACTGTGGATTCTTTCTTCAAGTAGCTGATAAAGTCACTGACCTCACGACCACCCTTAGGTGAAAGAATGGTAAAAGGTTCCATGAACATACAGTCTTAACTATTCCTTTTCCCTCCCCCTTAACAGCATACACTTCATGAACAGCACTTACCACATAAGGGATTATTAGCCCATCGTTACTGTTATATGCTGAATAAAATGGGCCCTGAGGCAAATCACACAATAGAAATGCTTTATTCCCTTAGGATTTCCTTGGGATAGGATTCTCAAAACTTACTGTGCCCTTAACTTGGTCGCTAAATCTGTTCCAGCTGGTTTAGCGTGCCAGAATTTTATTGGCCAATTATCAGAATGGCCTTTTCTGAGCTTCATAGCAGTCTCCGATTCTGCCATGCAAATGTGGTGGTACAAGGTCATTAATATTAAAATGTCCTCTTCAATATTTAAAGGAACACTCCAGGCAATTCTCTATCATCGCCATACGATTCCCTAACCTCGTTGTGCCACAATTGCGACCAGAGTTTTCTGACAGGGTTTGAGCGGTCCTATCCTTACTTTCTGGTCAGTGCCGATTGGCTCAGGCACTGACAGAAAAGTGAGGCTTGACAGCTCAGAGCCCCCCCTTTACAAATTAAAAAAACAACCCCAAATTGAAGGACAGAAGGAAACCCACTCCCTCCCGATGCCAGCAATTCCCCCCCTCCTAAACCCCAGTAGGAGGGATGCCACTTCTATTGCCAGAGTTCTCCAACATCCCCTGTACCTTTCCAATGATGGCTGGCCACAGGAAGGCTTACTCCTACCTGCCGGCAGGCTTGCGTCTTTAAAATGGCATAACTCTCCTTTCCCTGTGCATTCTGAGATGCACCAGGAGCCTTAAGCATTTAGGCCAAACAAGGACTTAGGCCCCCCCCACCCCCTTGGAGCATCCCAGGATGCACCGGGAAGGACCACCATTTTGAAGTAGCGGGCCTGCCAGCCAGAGGGAGTAAGCACAAGGGGGTGTTGGGAGGGGTTAGGCAGGGGACCTTGGTGGTGGGAGTGTGCATCCCTCCTGCTGGGGGTGTCGGATCACCGGTGGTAGGAGGGAATGGGCATCTCCCCTACTGGAGGGGGGATGGCTATGGGATGTGGTGGGGCAGCAATAGGGGACCACAGTGGTAACAGCAGCAGGGAGTGGTAATCTTTCCTGCCAATCTTGTTTTGTGTGTTGGGGGGGAATATGAGCAGCGGCGAGCAAGGGGGCTGTTAAAGGGAGAAGGAGGAACTCTTCTTTCTGATGCTCTCTCCCTGCCGATTAATCAGTTGAACCGGCAGGACTTGGGGCTCAGTTGATTGGGGCATGGACAGCAACTTTGACAGGAGGGAGAAGCAATGCTTAGGAATTGCTCTAATGAGCAATCTTCTTCTTCAAGAGACTGGTTTTAGAGGAGATTTTTCAGCTTTGTATCTCTCAACTTTCATTCTCTATATTATTGTATTACTTCCTTTAGTATTTTGTAAACCACACTTATGCCAAGTAGTGGGAAGCATGATAACTACTACAACTAACGGAAACTGAAGATTCAGCTGTGGATGTTTAAATTCAATGTGATGATTTGCAAAGTCAACGGATTTTATTTTTAATTAGGTGCATAAACAGAACTTTTAAAAGCATTTCTTTAGGATTTTAAAATAATTTACGTTAAAATAAAAAAAAAAAAAAGGCTAAATATAAAATGGAGGTTTATCAGACTGGTTACACTACCAGACAGAAATCTCTTCTTGCCATTTTCAGGTCAAATTGGGAACTGTTAATTCATAATGAGTTAAAATTAGTTGTGGAGTGCCACAAGATACATCACTGTCTTTTTTAACATATATATTGCACCATTCTGTAAAGAGTAGTTTGAGCGTGTGGTACTGGCTTTATGCCAATGAAAAATTCAATTTATTTTTCAGTTCATGAATCTATTTGATACATTTTATTGTGCTCTGGGAGATTGAATCTTCAATTTCCTGTGACTTTTTCTTATGAGAATACTGAAAGTCCCATTTTAGGAGAAGTATTTAGGAGTACTTCTTGATTCTTCATCGTCAATGAAACCACATCTCAAATTGGTTATTCAGAAGATATTTTTGAAGATGAAATCACTACGACCTTTGAAAGGATTGATGAGTCCATCTAATTTTCATATAGTTGACTAAAAGGATTTAAGAGCAAAATACTGCTACTCATTTAATCTTAGGAAGTCCCTTGTGTAATCACATTACATCAATTCTTAAGCAATTTCATTGGTTGCCTATTCGATGGCATATTCATTTTAAACTAATATCTTAACTGGACTGGTAAAAAAAAGTTGAGTATTTCAGCAAAACACCACAAAATAGTTCAAAAAATCATCCAGGAATAAAGGAAGGTGGTTTGGAATAGCCACCAGTCTAGACTCGATTATTGTTCAATTGTAAACATACAATCTATACAAGACCTAAGAATTTGTACTATTAGAGTTCTACAAGAAGAGCTGTAAAATAATTCCTATTTTCTTATAGAGATATCCTAACTTTTGCACACGTCTTAACCATTTTAAAACCTGTAAAATACATACCTGCAAAAGTAACTATGCATTAAAAATGAAGAAATGTTTAACTTAAACAATGGCAAAAACAGCTATGTATAAATGTTTTGTTCTTCTTCCTATATTACTGTGTGCTTACAGAAGTTGCATCACTGAAATATCCAAATTGACCAGGGAGTGCCTGAATGTTTTCATATGACTGTTCTTAAGAGAAATATTTGATGAAAGCTACTATAGAGCAAATGTGAAATCAAAGTACATGACATGCGTCTGTCTCAGCCCTGCTGAGTATCTATGTTTGATTACAGCTATGCCTCAAGTCTCACTAGTTCTGACAAGACTTTTGTGCTGTAAGCAGCACTTCAACTAAATTCTGCTCCTTAAAATTTACCTCATATTTCTTTGGATCCTGCTTGCTACCTGCTGGAGCGAAATAAATTGTGGGAAACCTGCAAAAATAGAACAAGTTTAATGCTTTTTCTAAGCTAAGAGCCGACAGGCAGGGATTCTGAACCTTATTCTTTACATAGGCATTTAAATTATACTGTACATTCTCTATTATCTTATGAAGTATGTACACTTATAGTTGTGAATTACTAGAACCCAGTAAAACATTTGGCAGATTAAGTTGAAAACATGGGCTAGAGCACAGCCACTGAGCATTACAACCAGAATGCAATTACTACAACCGAAGAACAATGCCCCCCCCCCCCCCCCCAATTCAGGCAGGAGTGATTTTCTTTTGGTCCAAAAGTGGACAAAACTCTCAAAGAAAAAAAGCACTTCAGGTGTTTTACATATGAAGTCCTAAATTATCTAATCCTTTTGAAAAAGCTGTGCTTACCCTCTGACTTCATACTGAGAAGGCACATCATTGGCTGTGGCATCCATCTTTGCAATAACGATGTTTGGATCTGACGCAACCTGTTGGTGTAGAAAGCAAACCTTCAGATCGACCTACTAAAAAGGTAAATGCTTTCCTTTTCTCTAGGTGGGCTACATTTCTTTGAAGCGGTTTTATTTTCTCAATCCGATTCTCTAAAAATTGTGCCAAGTAGAGACAGGCAACTTCCATACTTACCCTATCCAACTTCTGTTCAAAACCTGATCAGCAATATGAAAATCTAGCTTTCTGAACTTTTTTGCACAGCACTATTTTGGCAACCAAAGCAAGATTTAACTAGTTCTCATAAACGATCTATTACTGTGAAAGGAAAAAAGTTAAGACTTACAGATACATTTCCGATCCACGTAACTTCTGAGAAGTCTGGGGATTTAGAAGGTATAGAGGGTAATAAATCTTACTAGTAGCAGGGGCTCTTTGTAGGAAGGATTATATGGCCACACTGCTAGTGACTTCAAATGTATCCAGGACAGTTTTTGCAGACATGTATGGAGTATTTATTCTTCCTGCACTCTTAATTACAAAGCTTAAATTTCTTCAATGTAGACAGAGATGGTGGGAAAAGTTTGGTTGCATTATCCTATCTACAAGAGAACCTGTTATCCATCTAGATAATGCAGATCCATAATGCAGTCACACTGCTTCCAGAGCCAAGAGCCCTTTCGTTTTGCTTGAATTTAGAAAGCTCAGAAAGATTTCAGGTAACTAGAGTTAAAGCTTTTTTTTTTTTTTTTTTAATTTCTTAATGCAATTTCAAATTTGTTGTAAGGAATGCACTTGGTACAACAACATTACTGTGATATTTATGGAGATTGGACCCATACCAAAATAGGAAGACAGTACAGGAAGTTTTTAATGGCATTCTATCCAAATTTAAGGAAAAGCATTTGACATGCCTTCTTTCTCCATGCTCCCTTGTTCCCATTCCCACTGTAAATTGGCTACATTGTTTCCCATTTTTGTGGGCTATCTGCGGGAATCCTTCACCATGTCATTCTCTAATGCACAACTCAATGTGTAGCCATTTGCAGTTTTCTCTTGCATGTGGCCATTGTGCAGATTGTCCCTGGAGTAACTTAGTATATGAAACAATTTAAGATGACAAACTGGGAGACAAAGGGCAAAAAGGATTTTACCAGAGTATATTAAAATGCGTGACCTACCTTCTCTGCAAGTTCTTTATACTTTGGTTCTAGATTCTTGCAGTGGCCACACCAGGGAGCGTAGAACTCTATCAGTACATCTTTGCTCTCATCATTGACAATTTCTTCAAAGTTCTCAGCTACAACAGTCTAAAGTGTTAAGAAAAGGTAAACTAATACCAAGTCTAAAAGCAATTTTAACATCACTTCTCCTGTGAACACAAGCTAGAACTGGAATAATTAGATTATTGCTCACATAATAAGTTACGGCAACATAACTGGCCCATCTAATCTTCCCAGCCGAGTTTCTCCTATAGTCTGACCACTAAAGACATAAGCACTTGAAGTCCCATATGAAAACACCAGCTCTTACTGCCAAGATGTCAATCTGACCCTCCCCAATTTGTCCCAAGATCCAAACTTTGCCACAATATTGATCTTTACCACCTCTACTGGTAGGTCATTTCAGGCCTTGCCAATATACCTTTTTGACGCTTAAGAACAAGAGAATCAGGTTCAGGGCAAACTATTTGGCTAGAGACAGCAGTGGTGTAGTCACAGGGGTCCCCGTATTCCCAAAAAGAAAACTTGCATCACCCACTGAGTGGCTGCAGGGATGCCTAAGCCCCGACTACCCCTGCCCTGCCAATGGAGGGGAATATAGTTCCTTTTCAGTTAGTTGACTGGTCAGTTGCAGAAATCTTTAAGAACTTACTGTCCCTGTTGGCACAATGTGGCATGCAGAGCTGAATACAAGTTCCATGCACATTGACCATCTGACTAAATGTTGAAAACAGCTATAAATCTTACCTTGACTGGCCCATCATTACTCTCGGGAACTGGCTCAGATTTCAGGTATCTCTTCAATTTATCATCAAAATAATCTTGAAGGAATCTCTCTAAAGCCTTCCCATCACGGCTGCATTTTCAAACAAGTACAATTAAAAATGGGAGGGCAGAAAAGTCTCATCTCAACAACAACAACAACAAAAATCACATGAGCAACACATTACTACTTGCCTATAATTTCTACCAGGTAATGACTAAACACCATCTTTGCAATCAAACCATCAAGAATTTGTATGAAAAAAAAGCTAAGTTTCACTTGATAGCTCTCTTTCCTTTAATCCCATTAGACCAGTGGGTTGTGTCCCTCTACCACAGATAAGACAGAGGAAGAAAATAGGCACTATTCAGCACTTTATCGGCTATAGTTTATCACAAAGCTTGGACTGTTCAATACAGTCACCCTGGCCAGTTAAGTGCTAAATATCTGGCCAAGTATTGGCTCTGCACTCAAACTAGCTGGGTTTCTACTTAGCCGCTGACCGATAACTTTTAGTGGTGATTAACCAGTCAGAAACCATTTGCTGGTGGATTATCGTTCTGAATATCAACCAGCTTGTAAATGACAGTATATAAAACTAGCATGGTCCACCCAGTCAGCCTAGAAAGGTGGCCAGAGTTGCACTTGTCCCTCTGCCCAGGTTACTCTCTATTTTGCATAGAAATACTCTCAATAAACACTTGAAAATTTTATCATTATACTATATAAACATAAAAGAAAGTGTTGTTCTTAAGATTCTTGTACACTTAATGAGAGGTTAAAAATGAAATGTTGAACAAAACTTTGCTAATTACTAATGCATGTCCCTCACTCCCAGCTACAGCGAGCAGTAGAAATGGCATTTCTAAATGAATGTTAGTACTTGGTAGCAAAATAGACACTATGCAAAGTAGAGGAAAGGATTCATAACTCACGAGAACTCCTCCTGCATGACGAACTTCTCTCCTTTAGCATTCCGAATTGCAACAACAGGAACCTCACCAGTGCTCCCATCCAAACCATAATCAGAAAGTTCGTTACCGAATGTTTTGTGGCTAGCAACAGCAAAGGTAAGTTTCTTTCCAGCATCCAGAAAACTTTTTGCCACCTTCATCACCCTGCAGAAGATAAGACAGATATTAAAAATTTTTTTTAAAAAAGGTGGAATGAAATAGGCTGCGAGACGGTATGAGATGAGTACCCCTCATTAAGCTAATTTCCAGAAGTTTGTGAAAATTGCTTTCTAAATGCAGCTGAGATCTTTCTTCCGTTTTCCATCTGCTTATACAGGGGTGAGGCAAAAAAGTACCCAATTTCTTTTGCCATTTTCTCAGCAACCGCTTTCCATTTCATTCAAAAATTTTAGTCCTCATTCTTACAAATTACTGTTAAACATTTAATTGTCTTAAGTTACGCTGATGTTACTGACATTTTAGTGTTACTACCTACCTAGCAATTTTTGCACATTAAAAATGTTTAAGCTAACATAGTAAAACATCATTCAAATGATACATTCACAGTGTGTCAGAATTTTGCTGTCACTGACGGGGAAATTCTATAACCAGGGCCTAAACTTAGGTGTCAGTAGGTGCCCTGTCAAAGCCTAAGTTAATTGAAAAATGCCATCAGAAACAGAAAAACAAAAAACACACACACAAAAAAAAAACCCCAGCAATGATAAAGGCCCGACGCCTAAATAAAAAGCAGCTGGAATCACGGCTAGGTAGCTGCTTCAGTTTGCAGAGCACCAAAATAAGTGTGGCCAACACCGTAAGTGACATTAGGCAGGTATTTAGGAGCCAGTTTTAAAGCACCAGAGCTGTACAATAAAAATCTTTCAACTGAAACAGGCTCCAGTAAAAGTATTAGAAAGATAGATGTAAAAGTATGGCAAGATAGATGGCTAAAATGTAGGCCTATGCCACCGTGGAATCCTAAAACCAGGCCAAAGCAGCCATAAGATGATCATGCGAGGGGACGTTATCCCAAATCAGCTGAGCCAGTAGGGTTCCCTGAAGCCAGCGGTCAGCTGAGCTGCTGTAGCAGGGGACCCCCCCCTTGCTGGAACCCCCAAAGTCCCATGGCAGGACAAATTGCTGTACAAGTGGGGTAGTGTACGTCATACAATGTCCGTGCTAATTGTTATATATAGGACATACCATTAGAAGTATCCATGTCCGAATTGAGAACATATGAGCAGAATTTCTACACACGTTACAGAAGCCCCTCTTACCCAACATTGGGTGACACAAAATCATCAGTTGACATCGTTGCGTTTTTCTGTCTTGGAAGCTCCAGTGTTACCTCGAGGTGGTAATTTAAAGGCTAGACTATATGCTAAGGAACAGAGCTGGATCTTCAAATTGGGCACCCTGCATCCAAGAGGGTTAAACAGCGAGATCGAGTGGCGTGCTTTTTTATAAGCATTAGCTATGCTGTTTTTCACCTAAGTTTTAGCTTTGCTTTTCTTTAGTTTTTCTATAATTTTTCTGTAAATTTTCAGCAACCTTTCTACAGTGTTCATCAATACTCGGTGTGCCATTATATCAATTGCTTGACATCCCTTGTCAAATTATATCTGAATACGTGACCACGTCCCTTCTAAAATTACAGCTGCAGACGTAGCCACGTGGATTAGGCCTGAGGCCCTTTAAATTTACGGCAGCTTTTTTAGCCGTTGTAACAGAGGAAGCTGTGTGAATTTTCTTGTTGAATTATGTGAGGTTTAGTCTACCATTTGGCGAGTGTCATCCGTATAGCTATGATATTTTGATATCAGTATTAAGATTGTTTTAACCCATTCATTAATAAAGCATTAATTTATTTAATCTCTACTTTACAGAATCACGCTCGCCCGTTATCAGATATCCTTTGTAAATCATCGTTGGTTCCCTGAAGCATGAACGAAACGTGGCACATCGGAACCTGCAAGCTATAAGATAAGTTTGCTGTTCTTTTTCAACTAGACATACACAAGTTTAGCCCTAGTGGCATGTTATAAGTTTATTAATTTGAAATCTCCATCTTTAAATATGCGATGATTGGCGGTGAGGCAATAATGTCCGGGTCTTCCCCAGTCATTGCCTCCATGATTCTGAGCGTAAAAATTTAGCAATGAACTATGAATCACTAATACAGCATATTTATAAATATAAATATTACTAAGAGTGATTTTTTGCATTTCAAATACTTCCCTTCATCATTTGACTTGTAAACAACCCAAGTGCATTGCCCTGATTTGTGTGTATTTAACAAAGTCCACTCCCTCCTGCTGGCAGGCCCCCCCCTGAACTCATGACTGAAGAGGGGCCTAGGACTCCCAATGGTCCCTCCCAGTGTATCCCAGTTTGCACTGGGAAGGAGGGGGGAGGTCTAAGGACCTTCCTAAGGGGTATTTTCCCTCCGATCAGCTGAACCGGTAGGACTCCCCAAAGCCGTGGTTTCATGGAGACCTATCAGCTCAGCTGATTGGGGATAACTTCCCCTGCCACGATAAGCTTATGGCTGCTGCGGGCTGGCTATAGGATCCCTCGGCAGCATAGATAGTATGCCAGGATTTTCCATAGCTATACTTCAGCTGCCTATCTTGGCAAATCAGGCACAATTCTATAACTGGTACTGTCAAGTGATTGACACGCGATTGGTAGCTGTCGACATAGGCACTGGTTACACAATCTGGGCCTGAAAGCTCAGTGTTCAACCCCAGCTTTAACACAGGCCTTCAGTTGCTTTGGGAAGTTAAATGGTCTTGTCGACTGTTCCCTGTGGAAGGCTGAACCAGATATCTGCAGCAATCTGTAGGCCTTTCATAAACTCCCCACAAAGCTGTAATTTTGCTCCCCCAGACAATAAAGTCTACATCACTGACATTAATAGTAAGCTGGTAAATCCCCTAGGGGTTTTTAGTTTTACAGTATAAACATTTTTGAACATGCAAAATCACTGTGTAGTCACATTAAAAAGTCTAACTTAGCCATAAGTAAAGATCTCATTTCTTCTCCACCTATCTTCAATTTAGGAAGGTACTAAAAACGCATCTGTTTTCATTATAGTTTTGCTATTATTCATAATGTCTATGTTGCTAACCTTATTAATCTTATGTAAGCCGCAATGATTCCCAGTTGACATTTGCAGGGTATAAGAAACAATATGGTATGGTATTTCATTTGGCATAGGATAGTAATAACTAAAATTTCATTCTTGCTAAGAAAACAACAAGACACTCCAGGGAATTACTTTTTGCCTCAACCTGAACATGGTTCAGCAAGTGCTCATCTTTATTAGTGTCTGTACTCAATGGTCCTTTGCCATTTATACACACATATTTCTGCCAGCTAAGCATGTGTTTTGCTCACTCCTTAAAAGTGTAGGCCCATGCAGTCTCGGCGCTCTGCTGAAAGTGTTCAAAACTTCATTCAAATTCAGTCATTTTACAACCAAACATTCTCTTCTTCAAATTAATACAAATAAAAAAGAAATTGCATGTTACGTTTTTTTATTTTTAAGAGTCCCTCCGGGTCAGTCCAGATGCTCTTCTACTTGCACAGGGGTAGGCAATTCCGGTCCTCAAGAGCCAGAGCAGGTTTTCAAGATAGCCACAATAAATATGTATGAGATGGATACTGCCTCCTTGAGATGCAAATCTCTCATGCATATTTATTGTGGATATCCAGAAAACCTGACCTGGTTCCAGCTCTTGAGGACCGGAATTGCCTACCCCTGGTCTAGGAATGTCTTGATCAATGATTATAAAAAATGGTTTACAATTTTATTTTTTAAATAAAGCAGAAGGCTAGCAAGAAAAAAGTTTTAAGACTTCAGTGTGTTCCCACCTAATGTAAATTACAAAATCATATACTTCTACCCCAAGAATTGGTTTTACTTATAACACATCAGTCTCTGCCTTCAACTCTCACCTGTTCCGCCAGTAGTTAGAGCCTTTGGGATTCTTCTCATAGTCCACATCATAGTAAGCTATAAGGATATCCTTCCCTTGGAACAAATCCTTATTATCCTCTGTTAGATGTAGACAGATCCCAAAACTGAAAGACATGAAGAACTGAATGAATTATCACAGCTGATTTAGACTTCTGGGATACGGCAAGTGCCAATTTTTCTTATCTGCTGTAAAATATTGATCTTTACTTACATACTGACCCTGCTTGAGAAAAACTGAGATCAATGTACTAAATCATTAGAAGTTGACAATCAACATATTTCTGCAGCACTTAAGTCAATTTTGCAATTTCATTCTTGTGAATGTATGTAAAATAAAGTTTAGCGGCTTTAGAGGAGCTGCTGGCTCTATGTCAGACCCTCCTTTCCAATCTAGTCCTCAGCACACCTAATCAGTCATGTTTTTCTGGTCAATCTGGGGGGAGGGGAGAAGTTATGAGCAATTCCCATTTGTTCCTCTCCCTGCTGATTTGACCATTTTGGGGTTGAGGCAGGAGAGAGGGGAAAAAAATAGGACTTCACATGGCCTAGAATTCTTATTTTGGTCCCTTATCTCCCATTACCAGACCTCTTGTGGAAGGAGCCAAGCCTTGACACTGGACAAACAGCATTTATCCACTGAATTTGAGGAGTAGCCTAATAGTTAGTGCAATGACTTGAGAACCAGGGAAACCAGGTTTTTAATTCCCACTGTAGCTCATTATGGCCAAGCAAATCACAACTCTCCATTACCCAAGTACAAAATAAGTACCTGTATATAATATGTAAACTGCTTTGAATAACCACAGAAAGGTGAAAAAGTTATCTCATCTGATAACTTTCTTCCCTTTAGTCGCAGCAGATGAATCCAGAGACTTGTTGATTGTGACCATCTACCAGCAAGGAGAGAGAGAGCATACTAAACTGAACTTGTCTTATAGGACAGAATTCCTCCTGGTCAGTTATTATAGCTCATAATAAAGCAGTAGGAATAAGGCAGCACTGAAAACTCCCTCCTCAGAGTGAACTTGCAGATAATACATTCAAAAAGTGTAGCTATAACAAGTGAGCTTATAGCAAAAGAGGCATCTACTTAGAGAGCAGGTAAGCATTCGAAATAGCTTGCCTAATCCAGCAAGCAATAGTCGCCTTGGATGGAGAATCACCTTTATTTGGATTCAAGAGAAGAATAAAAAAGTGGTACAAGTAATGAAAAATCACAGGTAGCTTGTAAATATTGTACAAGAACTCAGAACACATCTAACATACAGAGGGAGCAAAAATCCTTGAAATAATCCTATTGCTGAAGGGAGAGAAGGAAAAGTAGTTCATCGAGATGAAACCAAGAAATCACTTTAGGAAGAAATGAAGGAATTGTGCGAATGGTAACTCCAGAGTTTGAAATGAAAAAAAGGATCTCTGTTAAGATAAAGCCTGCAATTCAGACACCCTGTGTGCTGAAGAAATAGCCACAAGAAAACTGCTTTTAGGGTAAGGTTCTTCCATGCCACCTTCAAAAGGCTCTATGGAGCCCCTTGCATGATTCAAAGAACCAGATTGAGACTCAACTCTGGACAAGGGCGACAAAGAGGTTGAAGATTGGCCCCTTTTAAGAAACACAACACATCTAGATGAGTTGCCAAAGATGAATGGAGACGTCTACCTCGATAACAAGTACCGTATTTTCGCGGATATAACGCGCGCGTTATACGTGATTTTACGTACCGCGCATACCCCTCGCGCGTTATATGCCTGAGCGCGGTATACAAAAGTTTTTAAACATAGTTCCCACCCCGCCCGACGCCCGATTCACCCCCCCAGCAGGACCGCTCGCACCCCCACCCCGAACGACCGCTCGCACGCGCTCCCACCCGCACCCGCATCCACGATCGGAGCAAGAGGGAGCCCAAGCCCTCTTGCCCGGCCGACCCCCCGACGTCCGATACATCCCCCCCCCCGGCAGGACCACTCGCACCCTCACCCCGAAGGACCGCCGACTCCCCAACAATATCGGGCCAGGAGGGAGCCCAAACCCTCCTGGCCACGGCGACCCCCTAACCCCACCCCGCACTACATTACGGGCAGGAGGGATCCCAGGCCCTCCTGCCCTCGACGCAAACCCCCTCCCCCCAACGACCGCCCCCCCCAAGAACCTCCGCCCGTCCCCCAGCCGACCCGCGACCCCCCTGGCCGACCCCCACGACACCCCCACCCGCCTTCCCCGTACTTTGTGTAGTTGGGCCAGAAGGGAGCCCAAACCCTCCTGGCCACGGCGACCCCCTAACCCCACCCCGCACTACATTACGGGCAGGAGGGATCCCAGGCCCTCCTGCCCTCGACGCAAACCCCCCTCCCTCCAACGACCGCCCCCCCCCAAGAACCTCCGACCGACCCGCGACCCCCCTGGCCGACCCCCCCACCCCCCTTCCCCGTACCTTTGGAAGTTGGCCGGACAGACGGGAGCCAAACCCGCCTGTCCGGCAGGCAGCCAACGAAGGAATGAGGCCGGATTGGCCCATCCGTCCTAAAGCTCCGCCTACTGGTGGGGCCTAAGGCGCGTGGGCCAATCAGAATAGGCCCTGGAGCCTTAGGTCCCACCTGGGGGCGCGGCCTGAGGCACATGGGCCAAACCCGACCATGTGTCTCAGGCCGCGCCCCCAGGTGGGACCTAAGGCTCCAGGGCCTATTCTGATTGGCCCACGCGCCTTAGGCCCCACCAGTAGGCGGAGCTTTAGGACGGATGGGCCAATCCGGCCTCATTCCTTCGGTGGCTGCCTGCCGGACAGGCGGGTTTGGCTCCCGTCTGTCCGGCCAACTTCCAAAGGTACGGGGAAGGGGGGTGGGGGGGTCGGCCAGGGGGGTCGCGGGTCGGTCGGAGGTTCTTGGGGGGGGGGGGGCGGTCGTTGGAGGGAGGGGGGTTTGCGTCGAGGGCAGGAGGGCCTGGGATCCCTCCTGCCCGTAATGTAGTGCGGGGTGGGGTTAGGGGGTCGCCGTGGCCAGGAGGATTTGGGCTCCCTCCTGGCCCGATATTGTCGGGGAGTCGGCGGTCCTTCGGGGTGGGGGTGCGAGTGGTCCTGCCGAGGGGGGAGAAGAATCGGACGTCGAGGGGGGGCATCAGGCTTTCAGGATGGGGACAGGCAGACCTTCAAGGGGGGACAGGCAGACCTTCAAGGGGGGACAGGACTTCAAGGGGGACAGGCACGGAGAGGCGGGGCAGTGCACCGAAAGTCAGGGCGGGTGAACGGTGAGTCGGGGCAACCAGAGGAGAGTCGGGGCAGTGCACCGAAAGTCAGGGTGAGTCGGGGCAACCAGATGAGAGTCGGGGAGGGCGAAAGGAGAGTCGGGGTGGCCAGAGGATAGTCGGGCAGCATGCGCGTTATATGCCTGAGCGCGGTATAGAAAAGTTTTTGTACATATCATCGTGATTTCTGCGCGCTATACCCCTGTGCGCGTTTTACAATGGTGCGCGTTATATCCGCGAAAATACGGTAATAACCACCACATGTATCTTAAGCTTTTCGGACCACCCTGCAGTGACTTAAAAAGGAATAGTATTTGTTATACTGCCTTTCTGTAGTTAGTCAAAGCAGTTTAGATATACACAGGACCTCATTTTGTACCTGGGGCAATGGAGGTTTGTGACTTGCCCAGTCATAAGAAGCTCCAGTAGAAATTGAATCTGGTTCCCCAGTCACTGCACTAAGTATCAGGCTATTCCAACACCAATGGTTAAAAGCTGTTAGTTCAGTGTCAGGGTTCAGCTCCCCATCCGTGTCCCAATACACTGGTTGAGAATTGCTGCCTTAGAAAGCTGTCTCCATCATAACACTAGCATAAGCAAGAAAAAAAATATCAATATTCATTCCTTTTTGCAGGGAACAATATCAGGTAAGATGGGGGCTAAATTCCCATTTACTCTTGGTTAGGATACACTTGGAAACAGATGCATCCAGAGAGCTGCAGATAAAAATCCTGGTTAAAGACCAGAATAAAGTTTGATCAATTCAATCTTCAATTAACTTTCCACTTTCTGGGCACATGGGGGAGAAATCACAAAAAGGCAGTTGAACAGAAATTAAAAAAACAAACAAAACCAAAAAACCCTAAGTGTCCATTATATTGTGTGTCTGAATGCAAAATTTTATCTACCAAATAACCAGAATTTCATTTGTATGTTCCTCAAACTGATCTTTGCAATTCAAAGATCATAATTAGAATGTTAAGTGAAATATAATAATCACAATTGGCATGGAGAAAGCCATACTTACATGTTCTCTTGAATGAAGTTCTTAATCTTGTTATTGCTCATTTTTAGATCACTATATGAGACAGTACTATCTTCGAATTTGTTTGCCAAATGTGAAGGACGGAATATAACGATACCACTGCAGAAAAGCAAAAACAAGTGGCACATGTAACATTTACTCAACACAGATAAGTAGTTTGTGTCTATAACTAGAGTAGATTACCAGGAAATTTGTAAATATGTGCATGGCCATGTATTCAAACATTAGAACTGTTTAGATACTTGAGGACTCCTTCAAATATTTTTAGCTAGCTGGGTATAGGTTTACAGTTTGTGATACTCCCCCCAAAAAACCAAACTACAGTAATAACCAATCTGGACATGAATGATATAGTGGAAGGTATTAACAGTTAATATAAATATCCACTTTCCATTTCTCATAATCAGAACTTAAGTTACTTCTACTGCCCCCTCCTATGCATAGGATAAGATCAAGCCTGAGAAAGAAAGCTTTGTGGGAGGGGGAGGCATCTGAGGTAAAGACAGAAGGAGTTAGGTCTTATGGAAAAATTCTGTACAAAATACAAAAAAAAAAAAAGATGCAGCATTTAAAAAAAAAAAAAGTAGGTTAATTTTCAAAAAAAACTTTCACTCAGAAGTTCCCCGAAATTATCAAATTTGAAGGCTGGCTCATTTAATGCCAAGTTCTTACCTACTTCAACAAACTTGTTCTGGAATTCTGCCCCTCAGAAAAATGTGTCTCCTAGTCTCTCCTCTTTGAAAAAGACCTAGCTTCACTGCATAAAATCAAGTTTTGCTCAAATAAGAAATTTGAATTCAAGCACTCTGCTTAGAATCTCCCATGTTAACTTACTCGCCATCTGGTTTATATTTCTCCAGTATTGCATTCTCACTGGTGTGGGCAAAGCGGTAATTCTCTCTCAGACTACTGGCTGCTTTCAAGAATTCTGAGTGAGCAGGTCCGTACAGTTCACGGAAGAAACCTATGAGAAAAAAAAAGTTCTCATTTTCTCTGCAACAAGTTAATAAGATACTCGAAAACCACCTCTCACTAAATAATTGGATTTTCAGATTCTCTCTATGCATTTTCTGATAGGTGTTACTATTCAAATTAGCTGTGTGAAAAATGTGTTTGGGGATTGTTATGCTGGTTTTTTTTTTCAAATTCTTTATTCATTTTTCTATCTTACAACAAGTGTACAATATTACATCAATTAAATCATATATATATCACTTGAAATTTTTCTAATATCTTCAATACATAAATTAATCCCCATCCTCCCTTTCCACAAATATTATAAATCAAACATAGCTTGCATATAATATATTCAAAAATATTGATTAAACCAATAATATAATATTAGGGAATAATGAAAATTTTAAATTAATTTGGGGCCCATCGACATCCTTTGTAGAATCTCTATAGTTATGGTTTGTAATTAGATAATATGCACATCCAGGGAGGGGGGAAGGATGGGAGGTATATAAGGTTGGGAAAATTTGATGGGGGGAAGGGAGGGTATTAAGCTTGAATATTTGAAAAATTTTAAGTAATGTCTATATTGTAAAATGAATAATTTACTCTGTATTTCACTTATTGTATATGTTTTAAAAAGGAATAAAGAATTTGAAAAAAAGAAAAAAAAAGAAAGTACTTGACAATTCCATATACTTTCCCTGCCTGTAATGTTAACACTACCAGTTCGTCTGAATAGACTCCATTCATGACCAGTTTAAATGTCCACTCACCTATAACTGAAGGATCCTTGTCATCAATGAATTGCTCAAACTCTTCAACAGATCTGATAGTCAGAGAAGGAGGGCCTGCTTGTTTCTTCAGGTGACTGACTATACCATCTTAGGAAAAAGAAAACCAGTTGATTAAATAAAATTACATCTCAAAGCCAAAACCAAGTGGGGGAAAAGAGATTGTCCTTATCGCAATATCTTTTCCAGTAGATAGATGAGTCATTCTAGATATGTGGGTTATCTCCCAATGGCTGTGAGCCATCGGCACAAGGAATCCACTATGTATTTTTTCTGCGAATCTTCTCTACTTTACAGGGAGCTCTACTGCCACTAGTAGTTAGTGCCCAAGCACAAAAGGTTCCACTGACACTATGTGACACCAATGGTAGCATTCCCAAGAATTAACTGTTCTGCTCTACAAAGAAACATTAGAACTACAAGTTGCAAACAGCCAACAGAAGCATCAAAGGAGCTCAGAAAGGATCCCTGTATGCAATTTAAATATTATATATATATATATATATACATACATACATACACACACACACATACATAAACACACACACACATACAGAATTCTTCAAGGGCCAGAAAGGGTTGACTGGCACCCAAGAAACAAAACAGAGATGCATAAGCAGAATGAGACAGTAAGCAGGCACAGGAAGGATAGGGCGGGAGTCTACTGTAGAATGACTCACCTATCTACAAGAAAAGATTAAAAAAAAAAACCATAGAAAACATAGAAAAAAAAAAAACATAGAAAAACATAGAAAGATGACGGCAGATAAGGGCCATAGCCCATCAAGTCTGCCCACACTATTTACCCACCCTCTTAAATCTACTGACCCCCTAAAGAATAATTGTAATTATACTGTCACTCTGCTGACCCGCTCATTCAGTCCTAGTGACCCTGTCCCTTGGCATGACCTCGTAGGGATCCCACATAGGTATCCCATTTGTTCTTGAAGTCTGAGATGCTGCGTGCCTCGACCACCTGCACTGGAAGCTCGTTCCAATGCTCAATCACTCTCTCCGTGAAGAAGTATTTCCTGGTGTCTCCACGAAACTTCCCTCCCCTGAGCTTGAGCGGATGTCCTCTTGTGGTCGAGGGTCCCCTGAGAAGAAAGATATCATCTTCCACCTCTACCCGTCCCGTGATGTACTTAAATGTCTCAATCATGTCTCCCCTCTCCCTACGCTCCTCGAGAGTGTAGAGCTGCAATTTGCTCAGTCTTTCTTCGTACGGGAGACCCTTTAGCCCCGAGACCATCCTGGTGGCCATCCGCTGAACCGATTCGACTCTGAGCACATCCTTACGGTAATGTGGCCTCCAGAATTGAACACAGTATTCCAGATGTGGTCTCACCATGGCTCTGTACAGTGGCATCATGACTTCAGGTTTCCTGTTGACGAAGCTTCTCTTGATACAGCCTATCATTTGCCGTGCTTTAGATGAAGCCTTCTCCACTTGAGTGGCTGCTTTCATGTCAGCACTGATGATTACTCCTAAGTCTCGTTCTGCCGTAGTCCTTGCTAAAGTTTCTCCATTCAGGGTGTAAGTTCTGCAAGGATTTCCGTTGCCGAGATGCATGACCTTACATTTCTTGGCGTTGAAGCCCAGCTGCCAGATCAAGGACCAACTTTCTAAAGTACGCAGGTCTTGCTCCATAGCATCCTGAAGATTATAGCCGTTTACTACATTGCATAGTTTGGCGTCATCAGCGAATAAGGTTACCTTGCCTTGGAGCCCTTGAGTCAGATCCCTAATGAATATGTTGAAGAGGAGTGGGCCCAGGACCGAACCCTGTGGTACTCCGCTGGTCACCTCTGACATTTTAGAAAGGGTACCGTTGACCACCACCCTCTGAAGTCTGCCACTAAGCCAATCTTTAACCCATGCAGTTAGAGTCTCTCCTAATCCCATAGAATTCATCTTGTTCAGCAGCCTGCGGTGTGGGACGCTGTCAAACGCTTTGCTGAAGTCCAGGTACACGACGTCCAAGGACTCTCCTGAGTCTAGTCTTCTTGTTACCCAGTCAAAGAAGCTTATTAGATTGGACTGGCATGACCTACCCTTGGTGAATCCATGTTGGCTGGGATCCCGGAGATTTCCCTCGTTCAGGATCGTATCTAATTTATACTTAATTAGTGTTTCCATGAGTTTGCACACTATTGAGGTGAGGCTTACCGGTCTATAGTTTGCAGCCTCAGCCTTGCAACCCTTTTTATGTAGAGGAACGACATTGGCTGTTTTCCAGTCCAACGGAACTTTCCCCGTACTTAGTGAGAGATTGAAGAGCACCGCCAACGGTTCTGCCAGGACATCTCTCAATTCTCTGAGCACTCTTGGGTGTAAATTGTCCGGTCCCATGGCCTTGTTTACCTTTAGCCTTGCCAGTTCATTGTAGACGTCCCCAGGAGTGAACTCAACGTTCTGAAACGGGTCATCCACGTCTTGTATTATCTTCAACTGTGGTCCGTGTCCCGGTGCTTCGCAGGTGAAGACTGAGCAGAAATATTCATTTAGTAGTTCTGCTTTTTCTGAATCCGCCACCGCGTAGTTTCCGTCCGGTTGTCTAAGGCGTACTATACCGTCTGTGTTCCTTTTCCTATCGCTGATATACCTAAAGAAGGCTTTGTCCCCTTTTTTAATGTTTTTTGCCAGAGTTTCCTCCACTCGACTTTTGGCCTCCCTAACTGCTGTTTTGACCGCTGCCGATCTGGTTTTATATTCTACTTTAGTTTCTCTTCTCTGGGTGCGTTTGTAGGAAAGAAACGCTTTTTTCTTCTCCTTAATGAGGAGTGAGATCTCTTCAGTGAACCATTGGGGTTTGTTGTTTCTTTGCCGTTTATCTACTGATTTTATGTAGCGATTAGTTGCTTCGTGTATGGATGATTTCAGGTACGACCACATAGTTTCCACATTGCCGGTCTCTGCTTGGTCCTGTAGCGTCTGATGAACGTGATCTCCCATACGTGCGAAGTCGGCGCCCCGAAAGTTGAGCACCTTTGTTTTTGTGATTGATTTAGGGGATCCTTTCCCAATGTTGAACCATACCATGTTATGGTCGCTGGAGGCTAGCGTATCTCCCACCGAGACCTCTGAGATGCTTTCCCCGTTTGTGAGCACCAGGTCCAGGATCGTCTGGGCCCTAGTGGGTTCCGTTACCATCTGTCTGAGGTGTACTCCTTTTATGGAGTTCAGAAGCCTCCTGCTGCTGCTGGTTGCTGCTGAAAATGTGTTCCAGTCTGCGTCAGGCATATTGAAGTCCCCTAGCAGCACAGTGTCACCCCGTAGAGTTATATTCTCTATGTCTTCAATTAATTCTGCGTCCATGTTTTCCGGTTGTCTTGGAGGTCTGTATACCACACCAAGATACAGGCATTTTTTACTACCTCGTGCCAGGTTAACCCAGAGGGACTCCCCGGTATACTTGACATCAGTGATCCTGGTAGTTTTGATGTTTTCCTTAATGTATAGTGCTACCCCTCCACCTAACCTGCCCTCTCTGTCCTGACGAAGTAGATTGTACCCCGGTATAGCCATATCCCACCCATGTGCGTCAGTGAACCAAGTCTCGGATATTGCCACCACGTCCAGGTTGGCATCCCTTATTTCAGTTTCTAGTTCTAGAATTTTATTGCCTAAACTGTGTGCATTAACATACATGGCCCTCCACACTTTGTGTTTGCTGAGTCCCTGTAAGGCTATTCCTGACCGAGTCTGTGTGGCTCCAAGAGAACTGTTTGCATATTGGGTCCTTACCTCGGAATCTGAGTGTCGACTCGTCCCATCAGGATAGTTCCTTTCCACCCCAGTATATGAGTAGGTCCCCTCCCCCAACTTACCTAGTTTAAAGCCCTGCGAAGTAGGCGGGCTAGTCGGTGTCCGAAGATGTTCTTACCTCTGCTGGTTAAATGGAGTCCGTCTGGTCCCTGTAGTCCTTGCAGCGCCTCTCTATGATCCAGGAATCCGAAGTTCATATCTCGACACCATCCTCGTAGCCATTCGTTCGTTCTAAGGATGCATTCATCTCTGGCTCTTCCCTTGCCTCTAACTGGTAGGATTGATGAGAAGACTACCTGCGCACTTATCAAGGTAAGGATAATATTTTTCCAATGCAATAGGCGAGTCATTCTAGACATGTAGGACATACAAAAGCAGTCCTAAACTCCTAGGGTGGGCTGACAGCGCCGGTCTTCAAAACAGAGGACCCAAAGACACATCCACATCCACTCTGTAAAATCTGGCAAATGTGTACAGAGTGGACCAGGTCTCTGCCCTACAAATCTCAGGGGAGACAACTTTGGATTTGGCCCACGAAGCAGACCTACCCCTGGTGGAATGCGCCTTAACAAAAATATGAGACTGTTTAGCAGAGAGAATATAGGCCGACGAAATGGTCCTATGGATCCATCTGGAAATCATGGCTTTGGAATCGGGAAACACCCCACTTGGCAGAATGAAGTTAGAACAAACAAATGGTCAGACTTGCAGGCTGTGAGACTGAGGGCATCCCACTCGCATTAGTAGTAGGTTGGTTTGGCTAGTTGGCTTGTCTCTATCCCCCATTTGGTTCTTTTGGGTTAGGGGGAACTTTCCTGGTTTTGGCTGTTTTTGCAGTTTTCCCTTTCTGGGTTTTTGCTATATTTTCCAGCAGTTTTGTTTTCCACAGCCTCACTTTCCAGAATACACAGCCTGGATATGCCAAGCGCGTGTGACAAAGGATACGGCTGAGGCAGCTTTGACTCCCAAAGCCGCTGCTTCAAAAATTCTCCCGAGAACCACATCCACATGGCAGACCTGCATGTTCTTGAGCACACTACCACCCAATGGAAAGGGAGGTGCACTTAAGTCACCTGCGCAACCAGAGTCCACTTTAGGCCGACTAAAGTTGCTGGCACTCTTGTGCCATAGGGTACAGACAGGACATAGCTCTCACCACTTTCAAGAGCGCCTTCTGGAGAATCCCACTGCTCTGAGATCAAAATACTTATATCAGGATGCCAAGGAAATGCAAAAGACTGAGCTCTTACTCCAAACAGGAGAGAGGAAGATAGAGCAGGCTGAGTGATCTCATTTTTGGAGTCTCTGCAAGAGATATCAGGCAAAGCAGTAGACAACGAAGAACCATGGTATCGCCCCCAGGTTCAAAAGCCATAGAAAGATCTAGAAATCCAGCATACTGTCCTGCATTCCCAGAAAACAAGGGGTCAGCTAACTGATCATCATCATAAGGGTCACCCAAATCAGAACCAGCCACCGTGGTTGACTGAAGAGGATGTGCCCAGAGAGGCAAAGCTGCTGAAAGGCAAGTCCAAGGCGGAGCGGGACTACAAAGGGGAAGCACTGCTATCCTAAAAAACATTCCACAAGAATTTCATAAATTCTGTAAAGGCCTCCAAATCCTAGGAAGCAGAGCCACACTTGGATGACTTCACCTTGTGTTTCTTGGGCTATGGAGCGTCCCATGTCCTTTCATGGAACTTTCAGCCGTGCCAAGACCCGAAAAAAGCCCAACAGGCTAGCACCTGCTTAGACAGGGGAAAGGTTAAGCATGGTGCTTCCGCTCTCCCGGCCTCACCATGTGGCACAAGGTTGCTCTTGAGGTGCCAAATGTTCAGAAATCAGGCAAGGATTTTAATCAGAAGAGCCCAGGGACTCCATCAGAACAAGTTGAGGCTGAAACTGCAGTTTTGGAAGTGCAGGGAACTTTAGAAAAAAAAAAAAAAAAAAAGGACTGCTAAAATCCAAGATGGCCACCGCTAAGAAAATCACTCAGCAAAGTTCAAAAATGGTGATTTTAGGATTTTCCAGGTAGGGGGAATATGGGGGGGATATGCGGAAATTCTCAAAACTTCAAAATTCAGACCCATCTACAGGCTGAATCAGCCTTACTCACTGTGCCCTGTGCTGGAAATATGCTGCAGCCTCCCTCAGCTTTCTTATGGTAGCTGGAATCAAGACATCACTGCCTCATGCCTCTTTGTCGTTTATCTTCAGGCTGGTGACTGACTATACCTCCACCCATATGGACTGACAAATGCGCCAAGAATAGGAGGGTGGAAGCAAAACAGCTGGCACCCTTCGAGATGCTGCTAAGACTCCTAAGGGTGCCTAACAGCCTGCACTTGAATCCTTGTAAAAACAGTAGGTGAGAAAACAGCAGGGATGGCCCCGAGCTCCAGAAAAACTAATGCAGGCTAGCCAATAGGTACCACCAGGGATCAGCTGCAGACCAGAGTCTGCATCTTCTCAATGCAGGCAGAGCTGAAGAAAACACTCCGAGCACAAAGAAACCCCCCCCCCCCCGAAAGGGTCAAACAAAACACCAAAGAAAATAAGAAAAAGGAGCAGAACAGAAACACTTCTTTAGGCTTGCGGGCAAAGAGGAAAAATTACAGGTGGCAGTAGAGCTCCCTTTGAAGTACAGGAGAGTCACAGATATAAATCCAGTTGATTCCTTCTGCAGCCATTAGGAGATAAACCACATGTCTAGAACGACTCACCTATTGCACTGGAAATACTGTTTCAGTTTCAGGCACTTGTCAAGCATACCATATGGCTCCAGAAAAAGGACAGATTGAGAGATGTCTCAATCTGTCCTCCTTTTTCTGGAGCAATATAGTAACCCTATGTAGAAGTAGAGAAGATGAAAACACGTATAATAGCTCCTTCTCAAAATCTGAAGGAGTAAGAGAAACTACATAAAATCTTTTAGTGTAAACCGCTTTGATTTTCTTGTGCAACTTTGGAGGTATAGCAAATTTAATAACAAGAAAGTAATAGAAAACCGCACAGTCCAATAAAATAGGTAACAGCTTTTGAATGGCAGAACTTTCTTCCTCAGGTCAGGAATTCCTAAGCAAGGTTCTGACCTTCAAAATTCAAAATGTATTGTTAGTTAATAAAAAAGGTACCTTGTTTTATTTCTGTATTCCCTTTAAAAGTAGACTAAACATGGTAAAATGGTAGCTATAATACATCTAAGGCATGCATATGCACCTCTGCTTAGTGTGAAAAAAAAAATTTTGGGTACGTGCACACATGGTACACCTAACCCTGTTAGTCATAGCAGCAATAGTTTCTGGATAGGGCCCATGCACCAGAGCTCATTCTATAATTCTGTAATCAGAGGCCTTAAATCTACCCAATAGGTGTTATGCACAATACGGGCTGTGAATACTGCCTCCACAGTATCCTTAACTTGCCCAGGGAGTAAGATCTGATCTGGGAATAGAATCTAGGTCCTCTGAAAGCCAGAGTGCAGCTTCACAATCGATAGGGACAGATTGTAAAACCACAACAATTAGAAGAGACTTAAAGAGTTAGAAAGAATTTTTTTTTTCTTTGAGATGTAGTCCTTTTTCTATTGTATGCTTTTTTTGATTATGTGAACCACCCTGTATAAGGATGGACGGTATATTAAATAAAATAAGCCATAAAAATAATACACCTACAGGAAAGGGATGACATGCAGAACAAAGGGAAGGGAAGAAGAAAGAGGTTGCATATGAAGGAAAGAGGAGACAAATTGAAGAAAGCAAACGTGAAAGATTAGTACCAGACACAGGACAGACGAGAAAAGAAATAGCAAATGGCAAGGAGGCCTTTGAAACAGCTAAGAGTGCACAGATGAAGGAAAGCAGTACCAAAGACTGGGAACAAGATGATTGGAATAATGAAGTCACCACACTACAAAAGGTAGGACAATGATTTTTAGTTTAATGACTGAATGATGATGGTGTTACATCTTGGGCTTTATTTCATACTCTTTCAGTTTTTGTCAACTTGATAGGTAGAGTAGATGTAACTGGCTGTTTCATATACCCTTTCCCGCCTCCTCGTTGACTACAGATACAGAAGAAACCGCACATATCATATTTCTCCAACACCATTCAGCTCGCACCTGCATTTGTCAAGCCCTGATCTATCTTGCACACCTAGGGAACCAGATTAAATTCGAGGACCTGGACATGTCACTTAACCCTGTATTGCTGCGGGTACAAAACTTATGATTGAGAATTCACTAGATTGAAAGTCCACTAGACACAGAGAGGTGCTATAGTATGTAAACCAAAGATAGTACACTTCTCCCTCCGTATTTGCGGTTTCAATTATTCACGGTTTTTAGCTTGCTGGCTCCTCCCCCCAAATTACATCAGCTTGCATAGAGAAATCGCTGATTTCCAGCGTTTACAGAGAAAATCACTGATTCTCAGCACTTTCTTCACTGTGATTTGCCTCTCTTTCAGGAACAGGCCAGGTCTCCCACCATGTTATTTGCGGTTTCACCATATTCACGATGGTTCTTAATAGAAAACAGTGAATAACATATGAAAAAGTTATTCGCTGTTTTTCTGTATTCGCGGGTCTGTTAATCTATCACAGCGAATACAGAAGTGATCCCTCCTGTCCCCCGATCAGTCTAACGGCAGGCCCAGTAGAGGTCTGCAAGGCATCAGAAATGAGGGGGTGAAGGGGTACAGAATCTGGCAGGGAGGGGGGGGACTTGGTGCAGAGACTGGTAGGGGAGGGAGGGAGAACAGGGTGCAGAGCCTGGCAGGGCAAGGTACTGCATTTGAATATTAAACCCCCTTGGTTTATATTCGAGTCAATCCTTTTTCCTTCTTTTTTAGGAGAGTATATACTGTTGTCGGTGAAAGCCAACAGCATTCCAGGAACAAATATATTGGAGGGGGGGAGGGGGGAAGGTAGTAAGTAAACAGGAAAGTGTATAGGCAAGACATTCTCGGATTCATAATTTTCAGTTTCTTCTCATGTTACATTTTAATAAAATAAATTTAGAGCACACAAAATCCCACATGCATTAATCCCATTAATGCATCCCACTAATGCATTAAAGCATACTGTTACCAGGATGTAATCAACTGAATGTGTACCAAATTTAAGGAACATTAACAGGCCAACACGTTTTCATTAAATCTAGGACCTATCACTTCTTCCCCACCCTTCCAACACTGTCTCCAGCTCTTTAAAAAATTGAAAAAAGGTTTTATCCCCTACCCCTATTTTTGTGTTTATGGGCAAAAAAACAACCTAGCAGAGGCACCTTAAGGAACTGATTTACCAATTACTGTAGAAGTCAATACAGGCAGTCCCTGGGTTAATGAGTTCTGTTTTTTAAACAATTCTCAAGTTGAATTTGTATGCAACTTGGATCCTTTATAGTACACAGTCTATAAAAACAAACATTAAAGAGCACTAAACAAATAAACCGTCTTCAAAACAAAGTACAGCAAAATCTTGGATTGTGAGCAGCTTGAAGTGTGAAGTGTTTTGCACGACGAGCAAAATGTTTTATTAAATTGTAACTTGATAAACGAGTGAGGTCTTGCAATGAAAGTACGTACAGTATACGCGCATGACAACTGAGACAATGGGACTGCGCTTCCAGAGAGCGTAATAGGGCAGAGTACGGTACTGGGGATTCAAGTAAAGATTGGACAATTTCCTGCTGGAAAAGGGGATAGAGGGGTATAGACCTGTTGGGCCGCCGCAGGTCTGACCTAGCGGAGGCATTGCTTATGTAACGGATGTAGCGGTATATAAGAAATAAATTACATTACATTATGTTCTTATGTTCTCTCTCCAAACGCTGCGGGAACGTAGTGACTGTTCTAAACAAGTGAGGCCTTGCAATATGCGGATCACATCATAGTGAAAGTCATCCTACACAATAACCCTCGTCCTCTCCTCTCTCTCACACCAGCCATGATTTTTTTCAAAAGTAAATTGCAGGTTAATATATTTTTACTTTATACAGTACAATATTTTGTATTAAAGTTTTTGGGTTGTGGAACGAATTGTCTGCATTTCCATTATGTCTTATAGGGAAATTCGCTGATACATGAGTATTTTGGAATGAATTATGCTCGCAAACCAAGGTTTCACTGTACTGTAGTTTAAATAGAAAGATGGGAGATTCATACTTACTTTCATGAATCTGTCCCACTGTTCCCTCTCTACCACATCCAACATTTCTCCCTTTCATCTCTCTTCACACCTCTCCCACCACCATGCCCAATATTTCTCTCTCTCTCCCTATGCCCAACAAATCACCTCTTTCTTCATTTCCCCATATGCACCATATCTTTCCCTTGCTCAGACACCCTTGCCCAACAATTCTCCCTTTCTATTCCCTCCCCCACCTTGGCATCTTTCCCTCAACTCCCTCCCTCCTGTGTCTCAACGAGACCCTCATTGTTCTTTTTTCCCTCAGTTCTGTGTCCCAAATTCGTGCCTCGGGTGTTTATCTTCACAAAGCCACGGCTGAGTTGGAAGCCTTTCCTCCAACATCAGAGCTCAGGCTTCCGGGTCAGCTGCTTTCAGCTTTGTGAAGAGAAGTGATGGGAGGAGGGAGCCAGCCAGTTGAGAAACACCCGCGGGAGGGAGGCATGAATTTTGGGCACAGCACATGGGAGGGAAGGACGACAAGGGTCGTGCTGGGAAAGGAAGTAAGGGAGAGAGACACTTTGGGACAGGAAGGGAGAAACAGATCCCGGTTTGTAAGTACAAGTCCGACATAAGTCGGACATTCTTAACCTGGGGATTGCCTTCAGTCTCCCTTCTCAAAGCATGCTGTCAGGTGTCACAGCATTCTAAAAAGGTGAAACAGACAGTTGCCTATTCACTTCATCTACCACCCTTGGCTGGGTCCTCAACTTCCCCAAATTTGTCTCTCATATCACCTCCACCCATTCTCTCTCATGGCCCCTCTCTCCCGCCAATCTGTCTCTCTCATAGCAGCCCCCTTTACTAGTTTCTCTGGCTCTCGCAGCAGCCACTAGATCTTGTCTCAGAAACCTCTTCTCTGGACTCAGCACAGCACTCGGGCTCTCTATAGGCTTTAGCCACAGAGTGCAGGAAGTTTTGAGAAGTCTTGCACTTTCTGAACTTCCTGCACAGTGGGGCTTAAGCCCATGGATAGCCATATCACTGTGCAAGGCCAGAGAAGTTGAGAGAATACTGCAGAAAGGGGGAAAATCCCCCCAAACAAGAAGTCATTAAGGTATATGAAATCCTCCTGCGTGCCAAGGTGCAACTTCTTTTTTTTTTAATTCTATATTCATTTTTAAACTTTCATCAAGTGTACAAAATTCATAATAAACACTATTAATTAGACCACTTGAACATCTTATCAGTGTATCTTATAAATATAAATGCAACCCTCCCCCCACCCTCTTTCTAAGCCCATTATTCATTATAAGATCATAAACCCTCCCATTGAACCCCTTCCCTCCTTCAACTAACTATAGAATGGAAAGATCACTGGCGGTACAGAACTGAAAGTATAAAAGTTTTATAAAAATATGGGAGCCATTAACATCTTTTTGTCATGATTAAATGCCATTTTTCTATTAAGTTCAAGGTGCAACTTCTAAGCATCATGGTGACTTGGTGTCTGGGATTTGCCAAGCCTTGCACTAAAACATACACACAATGTATGCGCATCCCTAGTAAACACTCTCTACGGATCAGAGAATGCCAAATTACATAGGAAAGTAACCACAAGAACATATGAATTATGCAGGTCAAGTAACACAGTTAAACTTTCTCTAGTTTCACACTTCCCCCTCCAAATTTGCAGGGGTTAGGGGCAGAGCCTGTCTGCAAATATGGAAAAAATTGTGAACAACTTTAGGGCTGACTGACCTACCTCCAAGCTCCCGGACCTCTCCATACCTTACCTGGTGGTCTAGCAATGAAGCAGGGCAGAAGTGATCTTCCTACATTCCAGCCCCGTGCTGAGCCATCAACAAAAATGGCTGCTGCGAGTTCCCACTATATTCTCATGAGACCACGGGAACTCACAGCAGCCATTTTTGTTGATGGCTCTGCGATGTCCAGGAGGCAGTGGTGGATCAGGCTTTAAAAATTCACAAATAACCGAAGTTTCAATTCCCAAACTTGGGAATTTTGAGAGAGAAGTGTACTAACTCACTGCTGATCCTGGTATCCAAGTATACACTTCCCCCTCCTGATTATTCGCGATTTCCTAAAACCGGAATCACCCCCACCTCCCTCCCAGACCTTATCTGGTGGTCTAGCAGTCTTTCAGGGCAGGAGCGATCTTCCTACGCTCCTGCCCCATGCAGATCACTCATACAAAATGGCTGCCGTGAGTTCCTGTCGTAGTCTCGAAAATGCATGAAAATTCAAATGTTTAGAGGCCTGGTAAACTATACAGTATGAAGTAGTTAAAAGGCATCCCAGTCTAAAGTGCAAAGTACTACTGTGGTGAAATAAGCCTCAGCTGGTTAACAGCCAGCATCTTATTGTACAATCAATTAAATTGCAAATGAAACCCGTTAAGAGCACTTATCCTACCTGCTGTTCTTGGCCCATCATAAGCACCCGACTCCTCACCATCTCGGAAAATTTTCAAAGTGGGATAGCCACTGACTCCGTATTTGTTGCATATGTTTGAATTTGCTGTACAGTCAACCTGGAAAGTGAAAGTCATTTAAGTCTTAAATGGAGCTATCGTGCAGAATTTTACCATTTCGAAGAAAAAAAAATTGTTTTCATAGCTTGTGTTATTGTAAAATAATTTGCATTTCCTATAGGCATAAAAATCACTGATGCATTTCTTCTAGTTTACCACGCTGATCTTTAATTTAGTGTTTAAAGCACAGACTTGATTTTAATGGCAGGCAAAGAATTCCTGTGACTAAGATAAGAATTACATTGTCACATTTCTGTCTTGTCCTCCAATGAGAATCATCCTCCTATTCAAAATGTATCACAAAAACAGTGACTAATGGTCTTGGAAATGTGAAAATTTAGGAGAACAAGCAATCTTCAGTTCAAAGAATTCACAAAATATTTTGCCAAGTAAAATTTTGGAATTGGCAAATATTTGAAACAAAAAGGCAGAAAGTTAAGCATAGCCTAGTGGCTAGACCAGCTGGCTGAAGCCAATGAAAACCAGGGTTCAAATCCTGCTCTATCCAGCCACACTAACACTCCATTGCTCAGATGCAACTTAGACTAAGCCAATCTGGACAGGGGAAAAAGAAACGATGCTTACTTGTAGCAGGTACTCTCCGAGGACAGCAGGCATATATTCTTACATGTGGGTGGTGACATCCACGGAACCTAGTATGGATACTGCCAAATGCAGTCACCAAGTCTTTAGGCAGTACCCATACTGCATGTGTGCCAGTGCCTTCCTGCCCAATGTCAACTCGAAGGACCTGCAGCTCAGTAACAAAGCTAAGAAGTAAACTAGGGGAGGTGGGCGGGTTGTAAGAATATATGCCTGCTGTCCTCCGAGAACACCTGCTACAGGCAAGTATCTTTGCTTTCTCCGTGAAGAAATAGTATTTGCACAATTTCATAAAGAAATTTGAATTATCATCTTACCTTCGCAAGTGATACTGTTCCTTTTAGTCTTGTGGCAGCAGATTCATACTCTGGTGCAAGCCGCTTGCAGTGTCCACACCTAGAAAACAAAAAAAAAAAAACCACTCTCTTACATGGGATTTGGCTGTGCAAGCACATACACACAATATACAAAAACGTAAGTACAGTAAGTTATAATATCCCTTACACTGGAGTTTAATACTTCTCTCAACTTGGATTATTTGTTGACTAAAGCCCTTTCTGTAGCATAAATTGTAGTAACAAAATCAGCATTAAATCTGAAGCAAACCAATGTACTATGGATTAAAATATATATAACTTGTAGTTTTTGAAAGTTAACACAGGTTACTGTAATTTTACAAAAAAAAAAGTACAACAAAAAAATAAGTTTACAACTAAAACGGGAATAATAACGTTAAAAACAAGACAAAACCAAAACCTCACTGGCACACTAAGGTTGCCTTTTACAAATCCGCAGTAGGCAAGGTAATGCTCCAACATTCACAAGAATTCTATGAGTGTCGGACTGAGCATTTACTTTGTTACCCATGTTAGACACCTACCCTGGCTTTGTAAAAGCCAGTATAAGTTAGTGTCGTGACAATGTTTGCTAAAAAAATAAAATAAAATACAGTATTTTAAAGTTTTTCTAAAGGAAAAGTATCAGTTAGCATGTACAAGGTAAATCATTCCACAGTATCAGCAACAGCTGGAACTCCTTTTAAAACACTTGATGGTTGATAGATTTTTTTTTTTATATAAATAAAACAGCTGATGACAATAGGGTTTTGTTATACAACACTGCACCAGTACAGTATAAATAAGACTTATTTTAAAGCCATGTCATCTACTTTGGAATTGATCATTTGATCTGACGCCTTTTTGTTTTTTTAATTGGTGAAATTTGTATTGACTCAATATAACTGACATTTTATATTAGAGGTATGCTTATGATGTTGTCCAGTCATGTCTATACTATAGGTGGAAATCATAGGGAAACAAGATTTTATGTATGTGATACTATAGTCATATGCGGTATATAAATTTTTAAATAACATAAGGAAAATCAGAAAGCTTTTTTGTTTCAGTATATTGGTTCATTTACTGATTGATCAACAAGCTTGTGATGTATTCTTTTTAGGGGGGGATTATAATCCCAGATGTTATGTTATCCATTCTTGGACTGACTAGGCACAAACAGAATACAAGAATCAGTGTACCATAACAGTAGCCAGTATACTCAGTTCTTTTTTTTTTTGTTTGAACATGGGATCTCTGATCTACAACAGCAGCTAGATTTCTTACAATCATTCTTCCTATAGCCTCAACTAAACTATAAGATAAAACCTACATTAAAGGTCAAAGCAGAAAAATCATCTTGCAGTTTCATACTGAAACAGAATTTGTTAGCAAAAAGCCACCTCAACTATTTTCAAACACAATGGAACATAAGAACATAAGAAGTTGCCTCCGCTGAGGCAGACCATAGGTCCATCCTGCTCAGCGGTCCGCTCCCGCGGCGGCCCATCAGGCCCATTGCCTGAGCAATGGTCTATACCTATCTATACCCCCCAATCCCTTTTTCTTCTAGGAATCTATCCAAACCTTCTTTGAAACCATTTAATGTTTTCTTGTCTACAACAGCCTCTGGAAGCGCGTTCCATGTGTCCACCACCCTCTGAGTGAAAAAGAACTTCCTAGCGTCTGTTCTGAACCTGTCCCCCTTCAATTTCTCCCAATGCCCCCTTGTGCTTGTGGTGCCCCTTAATTTGAAAAATCTGTCCCTGTCTACTTTTTCTATGCCCTTCAGGATCTTGAAGGTTTCTATCATGTCTCCTCTAAGTCTTCGCTTTTCCAGGGAGAAAAGTCCCAACTGCTTCAATCTGTCGGTATATGGGAGATTTTCCATTCCCTTTATCAGTTTGGTTGCTCTTCTTTGTACTCCCTCAAGTATCGCCATGTCTTTCTTGAGGTACGGCGACCAGTACTGGACACAGTACTCCAGATGCGGCCGTACCATTGCACGATACAGCGGCATGATGACTTCCTTCGTCCTGGTCGTAATACCCTTCTTAATGATACCCAGCATTCTGTTTGCTTTCCTAGAGGCTGTGGCGCATTGCGCCGATGCCTTCAGTGTTGCGTCTACCATCACTCCCAGGTCTCTCTCCAGGTTACTAACCCCTAGTGGTGTTCCCCCCATTTTGTATGTGAACATCGGGTTCTTTTTCCCCACGTGCATGACCTTGCATTTCCCCACGTTGAAGCTCATCTGCCAGTTTTAGTTTATCATGCCCACAGGAATGAAGCTTACTAAAACCTTAGAAAGGAAGCACTTTAACCAAACCTAAAGCATGGGTTAAGTATGTGTGTTCAGTTTAAGTGTAAACTGAATACAAGGGACAATTTCTGCTTATGTAATTTTAATTTACCACAGAAATTCTGATCCATTGGAAGTCTCATTTTAGTCACACTTTTACATACCGACTGAGAAAATAAGTCACAATATCACACTAAAGATGAATGCACCTGCCCACAAAAAAACTCCACCTAAAAATTGGTAATCCCACAATGCAAGTAATACAGAAAAATTGTTAAACTTCACTCCCTCTTCAATAACCAATAAGAGGAGGACACAAGTCTTCAATAACCAACTGGAAGCAGACACCACAGCAAGGATCCACCCAAGCCTTCTTTAAAGCAACCACTGAGGCACGAGATACAATGGGAGCTGTAATGCACCAACTATCCACACTGTAAAGCTAAGATTAAAGGTAGCATTAGTACTACAAACCCACACACACACTCGTATAACCATGAATTAAGGTTTGTTTATAAGCATTTTTAGGAACATGATCATGTACATTCTATCACTACTACTACTACTCTTAAATGTAGTATTAGAACTTTTAAAGATAAGCCTGCATGCATTGTAAGCTTGTAACTCAAAACTGTTAAAACATCATTAAAAAGCTTATTTTTTTCTTAAGCAAATGTTTTTGTTTTAACTTTCATAGCCAAAACATAGCAATAGGAAACAAATATGTTTAATAAACATGCTCTTTAAGTTCCTAATAAGAGGTCAAAGAAAAACCCTGAAGCAAAAGGAAAAATGACAAAATTTGGAAAATATAGACTAGGGCATACTCTTAATGTACAGCCGAATTTTCAAATTGAAATATCACTAACTTTTAAGATGTTATTCTAGCAAAATGGCTCAATTCATATAATCCTACATATTTTCCAATTTTTATAAGGATGTCTATAAAAGGTCAAAAAGCCAAATAAGTTGAGACTGAACATCTCATCATGAAGATTAATATGATTTCTTGTGAAAAGTGTGCAATTTCTGGCAGAATTTAAATAACTAAAAGCAACAAAAGTACGAAACAACTAATAAAAATGTGTTTTTATTAGTGGTTACATACTTTTGTTTTTAGATAAGATTTCAAATGTTTTTGGCTTATTATAGTGAGAAATCTTTTTGTATTATTTCTACCAATCATTTATACATGGACTAGTAATAAATGACTTAGGAAAAGGTGATCAAGTTACCTTTAAAAAGTAGTCCAGATATAGTCACTCCATGATCTCTATCCCCACCCTTGCTGCCAAACTAGAACTTGTGCTGGGCAAGCGTTACTAAGGACCCCCTCCTCCTCAGAAGAAGGCATAATCCTCTAGACCAGTGGTTCCCAACCCTGTCCTGGAGGACACCAGGCCAATTGGGTTTTCAGGCTAGCCCTAATGAATATGCATGAAGCAAATTTGCATGCCTATCACTTCCATCATATGCAAATCTCTCTCATGCATATTCATTAGGGCTAGCCTGAAAACCCGATTGGCCTGGTGTTCCTCCAGGACAGGGTTGGGAATCACTGCTCTAGACCAGGGATCTCACCGTCCCTCCTTGACGGCTGCAATCCAGTCAGGTTTTCCCCAATGAATATGCATTGAAAGCAGTACATGCACATAGATCTCATGCATATTCACTGGGGAAACCTGAAAACCCAACAGGATTGCTGCCCTCAAGGAGGGACTTTGGAGATCCCTGCTCTAGATCAAGGGTGGGCAACTCCAGTCCTCGAGGGCCGCAATCCAATCGGGTTTTCAGGATTTCCCCAATGAATATGCATTGAAAGCAGTCCATGCACATAGATCTCATGCATATTCATTGGGGAAATCCTGAAAACCCGACTGGATTGCAGCCCTCGAGGAGGGACTTTGACACCCCTGATCTAGACCCTCCAACTGCTCCAATCCTCAAGAAAGCAGAAATACATACATATATATATATAGAATCGAAATTACAACGCACAAATCCGCCCTCTTAAACCTGAGACAAAAAAAGGGGCAGGCAGCCAAGCGAAACCAAAACCCCTGAATGAGTTATAAGTGAAAGTATGGCCCTCTTTAAGCAGCTTACATTAGCGTTTTATTGTGGAGCTAAACCCGAAGCCAGCCTGAGAATGCCAAAGACCCCCCCTCGCTCCCCCCCCCCCCCCCCGGAGTCTCACCCCTCACCCCTCTTGCCAGCAAGACAGTCAGCGTGAACCAAGGAAAACAAAAATAAAGAAACACCAAATCCCGGGTTAATGGGAGCGAAGGGCCTCCCGTCCGACAGCAGAAACCGGCACCTGACCCCCCCCCCCCCCCTTCTTACCAGGGCGCGTAAAACTCCAACAGCAAGATGCTGTGCTGCTTAGTAACCGCCTCGAAGTCGTCCTCCGTTAACTCTATCACATCTGAGTCGGCGAAGGCCGAGCCGGCAGCCAGGAGCAAGGCACAGAGCAGCAGGGGCTGGAAGGCCATGACGGCGCGTGAGAGCTCCGGATCCGACGGTCGGGAAGTGCGCGCAAGCGGCTGGCAGCTCTTTTAAGCGAAAGCCGACGTTCGCAAAGACTGCACGCGACGCACTGCGGAAGGATGCGGGGGGGGGGGTCGCCCTCAGCCACGCCGGAAGTAGTCGCGAAAGATCCGGATCCGCAGTGTGGCAGGCGCTCATTGGCTCTCCTCTGCATGACGTTAGGCCGGTTACAAGATCGGGCAGGAGAAGCAGCCAATGGGAACAGCCGGGTGGTGACGGACTGGTAAGGGAGGAGGGGAAACGTAATAGCCAATGCCTGGGCGCCAGAGCAATCGTTCCTTAAGCGGATTGGGTGGAAGTCAAAGTTGCTCAACCAATCGGGAGCCACAGAAATATCAAGCTAAATAAGAGCAGAGGCTGTGATTTTTTTTTATTTCTTGCTCGCGAGGTGTAAAAGCTGAAGAGAAAACATGATTAACAAACAAGTAAATACAGCATTTTGGAAGGGAAATAAAGGAAAACTCACGGCATTGGGGTATCCCAAAGAGCTTTTTCAGCTGGTATGTGTGCAGTAGAAGTCTTTGAGCTTCGAAGTATTGAGCGCTCTGGGCCATCCAAACCCTTATACAATTCAAATCAGGGTTAAAACACAGAAGTCATACAGAACTAGCACTGACAGGTGAAGAAGGGCAGAGCTACAAATAGAATAATACAAAAAAGGAACCAAGAGGTGGTAGATGAGGGGGGAATAGAAAAAACTCACTTCACCAGATAGTTTGGATTTCTTTGTTTCTTGAGTCTAACAAATCCTAATCCCAATTCTTGTCCTATCCCCATCCCAATCCCCAATTCTCTTGATTTTAGACAGATTCAAACCATCTTGGTTCTCTTCCATTTGCAATTTGTATCCCAGAAAGTACTTTTCTGTTCCCCTTACATCTCATACACTCACTGTATGTATCTTGCTGTAAATATCTCTTACTTCTTGTAAACATCTCCTACTTGTTGTTGTACATATCTCTTACTCTCATTGTATGTATCTTGTTGTAAACCGCTTTGAACTTATGGTATAGCAGTATATAAGAAATAAAATTATTATTATTATCTAAAGATACAATAACAAAACATGCTACTTTGTTGGTAGTGTTCAAATCAGAACTAGAGAAACAAGCCATTTTTAAGTTGTATTTTATGAGGAAACAAGTTCTGTTTTGCGGCCAACCAGTTTCTATTTTTCCTGATGTATCTAAACAGACTCAGTTAAAGAGGAAGCAATTCCTACTGCTTAAACCTAGGGTTTTAGCATTTGGGTGCAACCTTTTTTAAAAAAAAATTCCTTATGAATGCCTTGTATCATACGCAAGTGATAGATATGTGTTTCTAGACCCAGTCCAGTTGTTAGATTTTCTTAAGGATAAACCAATACAGCCAATTTCTTAATTTACTCTTACAAGGCTGGGAGGATGTTTAGTTGACAAGTAAAATATGCCATATGTTTATTTGTCTGCCATATGTTATTTATTTGGTTTAGTTAATTTGTTTCCTAGCGGCCTAAATGATGTGGACTACTAAATCATTGTTACAATTTTCTTTGTACTTTATTTTATGAGCATTTTATGCTGATATGAAATGGATATACCTTTGTTTGTTATTTAAATGTATAAATAAAGAATAAAAAAAAGGAACCATATAAGGTAAAAAAAATTAAAAAAAAAAAACCCCAGGAGGAGTGAGATATTAGCCAGAAACGGCCGAGTTGATTAAATCTGGAACAGAGCCGTATATTTGGCGCTAACTTTAGGTCTCAAATGCATCATTAAACAAGAAACTTTTAAGAGAGCCCTTAAACTTATCTAACTGCGTTTCTGATCTAGAAATCTATCATAGCTTAGTAAAAGATGGTTGGGGGGGGGATGTAGCTTTCTTTGTGAAAGGAGGCAATATTCAAATGAATTTGCTTATAGAACTAGGTCAGTGGTGTCAAAGTTCCTCCTCGAGGGCCACAATCCAGTTGGGTTTTCAGGATTTCCCCAATGAATATGCATGAGATCTATTAGCATACAATGAAAGCAGTGCATGCAAATAGATCTCATGCATATTCATTGGGGAAATCCTGAAAACCCGACTGGATTGCAGCCCTCGAGGAGGGACTTTGACACCCCTGAACTAGGTAGTAAAATCTGGGTAAATTCTGTGAGCTGAAAAGTGCCCTCCACTCAATGGCAAAAAGTAATGTATAGATTTCACAGACTTTGTACATCTAGCTGCACGTGATAAAATAGGGAAGGAGAGGCACATGTGTAGCCTCTCTCAATGGCATGAAATTTTACCCCAGAGGTTACACAAAAAAAGGGTAACTTTAAAGGGGTTCTAGTAGGCTAGTGAAAGTCTATGTTTCCTCGAAGCGCAGTGCATTAGCAATTGCTCATACATTTCTTATACATTTTACATGGTCGCTCACAAAAATACTGACCTGACCTTCAAACAAAATTTTAATTATAAAAAAATTAATTAAACTAAATTATCATGTGACTTTTTTGCGACTTTATACAGAAATGCATTGCTAATACTGTGATCAAAAATTGTTGAGTTTAGAACTTGTTGCTCACACAGAAAAACTTTGTATACAGCTGGCCACTCCTGCAGGGGTGAGCAACCTCAAGGGCTACAATCGTCAGGTTTTCAGGATTTTCCCAATGAATATGCACGAGATCTATTTGCATGCACTGCCTCCATTGTATGCATATTCATTGGGAAAATGCTGAAAACACAACTGGATTGTGGCCCTCGTTGCCCACCCTTGCCTCAGAGGGAGCATTGGTGGAGTTATCAAACCCACAGAGGGAGCATTGGTGGGGGTATCAAGTCCACTGCCCAATCTCACCTGGAATAAAAATTCCATAATCCCAAGAGCTAAATCCCACTTTAAGGGGTAACTTTTCTTTTTTCTGTCATCTACAGCAAATAACCCATTTGTCTGGATTCATGTCCATCAACCGGTAGGCAGAGAGAGCGAACACTGAATTGTTTTCTAGGTGGCAAGCTCCTGGCATCCCAGTATCTCCAGCAGGTAAGTGGATGGCCATTTCCTAGCTCCTGGCTATATTTAGATTTTATGGCCCTGGGCTTGCTCCTGATCTAGTTTTTCTATTATTATTGAGTGGGGTATCCGTCTGAGAGCACAACTGGTGGCACCAGTTCCCTGCCTGTACCCCACCCCCCCAGCCTCGCTTACTTGTCTCTGTCCTCCTTGACACCCTCCTCCTTAAAAAAACAAAGAAATTGGCTTCACCTTTCATCTTGATCCCAGTGAGATGTAGAACAACTTTAGAGACAACATCCATAGAGCAGTGCCAGCAAACAGTGCTATAGCGGAGCTGTAAGTAATTTATCTCTTCCCCCCCCCTTTCTTGGGTCATGCTGTTGGGTCCATAGGCATAGCTGTGGGATGGCTGCGGAGGCTAGGTTGGCCTTCCAACAGTCTCACCAGACTGTTTAAGAGGCAGCTTTGTAAGAGGAGAAGGTGGGGCAAAGGAGTTTTTGTTTTTAATGCACCAGGCCATTCTTTTAAAACGGTCTCTGTTGACCATGCAAAATACCTCATTGCCCCTGGAGTGGCAGTCACAAAAGAGCAGTTGGTTTTGCTGGGTCCATGATACTTTCCTTATACTGGCTGTAAGACTGGGGGGGGGGGAATGGAACAGATTTGTGCTGTTAGTTTGCAATCCTTTTTGTGTAAGCTGCTTTACTTATTCTGTTTGTATATGCAGTTTAAAATTCTAATAAAAATTATTAAAAAAAGAAGAAAGCCCCAACCGCTTAGTGGCAGGAGGCTGCTTTAGGGCTTTCCCTGCTACTCAACTGTTAGGACTTCCCCAAACCGGATCAGCAAATGTGTTGAAGTCGGTTTCAGAGCAACTTGTCGGACGGGATTAGGATGAACCTCCGTGCAAATGATTTGCATGGAAACTTGTCGGAACGTCAATTGCTGTTCCAGAGTTGGCCAAAAAGTCGGTCAACAGTGACTCACATGGTCTTAATGTCTGTGTTTTGAGCATCTAGCCCTTGGTAAGTAAAGATGGGTGAAAAAATTCCCACAGAAGGGTTAGAACAAAGACGACCTTGATGCGCTGCTATGCAAGATCCAAGCAACAGACACACTGGATCATAAGCAAACGACCTCGCTGAATGTGCATGAGCGCACTGACGTTGTTCACGATTTTGTACTGAGCCAGGGGGACAAGCCTCAAACACACCAACCAATGCTGAGGCCATGCCTTCATGCAAAGGGAGCACACTTCGAACATCTAATCCTATATAATAAAAGCCTAAGTGCACATGTGCACTTAGGATTTCGTGTTCCCTGTCGCTGTGGTGTGTGATCTGTGGCCGCCAACCCGGCGGCAGGGAACATTCTGGCCACTCCCCTCCTCCCACCCTCACTCACCATGGAAGCCAGGCAAGCTCTCTCCCTGCCCGCATCCTCAGCAGGGAATACACCTCCCGCCCTCACTCGCCGCCGCTGATCCTCCTCTTCAGTGCAGCTTGCGATGGTGGCCGGCTTCAGCGAACCTCGCAGGCCACTCTTCAACCTTGGTAGCACGTTCTCTCTGATGCACGGGATCGCGTCAGAGGGAACGTGTTACCGAGTTGGAGAGCGGCCTGCGAGGTTCGCTAAAGCCGGCCACCATCGCAGGCTGCTCTTTAAAGGAGGATCAGCCACCACGATCGCCAAAAAGTAGAGTCCTACATTTGTGGCAGCAAGGGGACCTGGAGGGGAAGGGAAATACCGCTGCTGCTTCTGCAAAGGAAAGTGGGGGGGGGGAGAGAAGGGAATGGGGGGTGGGGGAAAATGCTGCTACTACTTCACAGGGACCTGGAGGGGAAGGGAAATACTGCTGCTGCTTCTGCAAAGGAAAGTGGGGGAGGGGGTGGAGAGAGACAGAAAGAAATACAGATAGATAAAGGAGGCCAGGGAGAGAAACAGACAGAAATAAAGACAGACAGGGGACCAGAGAGACAGACAGACAGAAAGAAAGAAAGACAGACAGACAGACAGACAGAGGATGCCAGGGAGAAAGAGTGAAAAATAGCAGGCGGGAGAGAGACAGAAAGAAAGGAAGAAAGAGACAGGAGCAGGGAGAGAGACATAAATAAAGAAAGACAGACAGGCATATATTCTAGCACCCGTTAATGTAACAGGCTTAAGCACTAGTTAACTAAATATTACTGTATGACTTTAGATTTTTGTGCAAGATAAAACACATAAAACTTTTTGAAGTGCTTTTATTCAGTTCACACTTCATTTTCACAAGGTGGTGCTGTGGTACAGTGGGAAATATTTACATCAGTTTACATCAACTTCCCTCAGGATAAGACACACTAAATTTCATAAGAATTGGCCAAGTTCTGTGGAAGATACAACAAAAAACATTAGGGTGTGTTGTTTTTTTGGCTCACAGAATATACATGGTGACAAGGAGATATGTATTTAATTATGAGGCTTGTGCGTAGGCATGTTCAGGAGCAGAGTTGAAGAGGTGGTGATTTACCCAACGTTTTTCTAAACTTCATGGGTACTTTATGCATAAGCAGTCCCACCTGTTCTTAAGCAGGTGTAAAATATCTACTTCAATCTAAATGTGATTTCTGCCACTTTATCCCTAGTACTTAATCAAGACACCTAGCACCTGGGAAGCAGCGATTTTGAGGGTGAAAGATTTTAAGCAGCGATTTTGTGGGAGAAAGAATGGAAACAGCGATTTTCAGAGTGAATGTTGGTAAGCGCTAAACTTTTTTTCGGTACAGTAAAGAAAAGGAACTTTACTCATGATGTAATTTTGGGGGGCAGAGCCAGCATCTGAAAAATCACGAATAAGCAAAACCGCGATGCAGAAACTGAATACGGAGGAAGAAGTGTAACTGATTCATATGTTACTTTTTATTATGACTTTATAAGTGAAAATATGAAAATTTGGCATTTTTACATTTTAAATGGGTAAATTGCAAAATTTGACTATCCTGGTCACAAAAGCAAAGTCTTATGGAAATAACAGACATTTTCTATACTTTTTAGGCATGAGAAATTAGCAAATTATATGTACAGCCCAAGAACAAAATCGTGTTACATAGTGAATTCAGCTTAGAAAAATACAGAGACTTTAGCAAAAATATTTGTGGTAAACTGTTTGAAATGTTAGCTGCCTGTAAAGCAGAAGTTACAAGATCCATTTAGCAACTGGAACTTAAAGATATACAAAACTCTTTATACAAAATGGTAAAATGCAGTTTTTACCTTTGCAATTCATATAGAAAACCAGAACGGTGCATTTCACAATTGATTCCGTCATGTTTCACTGAAGCTGTTGCCATTAAATCAGATGGCAAAAAAGGCCTACTAAATGTTCACAAAATTAATTTTCATTCCCTTAGTAGTCATTTTAGAATTCTGTGACCTTAACTCTTCAAGAGCAGTCAGGAAAGGAAGTATACAAAAGCAGGAGGAAATTCTGTATAGGATGCCTGTGTCTGCAGCTACCTAAGAAACAGCTGAAAATTGCACACCAGCATCCTATACAGAATTGCATCTGTCCTAAGGGACAGATGCTCAACCCCACCTAACTGACCCAATTCTCTAACTGGTGCCCATGTCACAGGTGCCAGTTAGTGAATTACGCCTGATCCTTTCCCATCAGCTGATCACGGCAAGAAAATCCTCCTGCCACGTTCAGCTGAGCGGCTGCGGCAGGGAATCCCCCTCCCGTGAACTTGGTTGGCAGGAGGGATGCCCAATCCCTCCCACCGCCACACCTGACCCCCCCCCCCTCTAAATCCCTCACCAGCGCTGTTGATCCCCCGACAATCTCAGATAGGAGTAGTTTACGCCTGTTCCGTCTGCGATTTGTTTTATTCAATTTGAGGTTTTTTTATACTCTACATACCAAAACATCTGAGACCCCTGAGGAAGAAGTGTTTTTCGAAACATGGGCTGTGTCGGATCCGGTACACACAACAACAAGGATCAGTTTTTGGATACATTTATTTTATCTATGTAATATATGTTTTTATGTCTTTTATTGAATAAATTCCTGCACCTTGTACATTTTTCTGCAGTTTTGTTTTGTGTTTTTTGTATATTGTTTATTGAAAGCTTCTATACCGCTACTAATGATTGTGGAATCAATTCATGCAATGTTTAATTTTTTTGATAGATGAATTCCATTAATCCATTCATAATGTCACAGGCAATTTTTCTATCTAGAAGAAATTGTCACAGATGCTTGGTTTTGCATTTCTCAAAGTTACCATGCTTCTTCACAACAAAAATCTTTTTCTTTAATAAACCATGATTTAAATCAAGTCTTTCTGACTAGTGATTTAAATTGATTCGATTTAAATCAAATCCACCCTGTAAGTATAATTGAAAAATGTTCAAATAAAAAAAAATCAATTTTTATCTAACCATTAAACACTGTACTGCATTTACTCTCTTCATGAAGTCAAGCTCCACAGCAGCTATTTTTGGAATGAACATCAAATAAAGTATGCAAAATATATGCTACTCTGGCTACCAGGACTTGCAGTTTTCTATTTCTGAGGCCATGCTCAAGTGGAGCATTTTACTGGGGGCAAAACTATTGGTCTCTGCTGTGGAAAAGGAACGGTATTACAAGTTTTTGGTCAGGGCGTATTTTGCCCCTGTCAGAGCCTTTCGGGCACACATTAGCGCCACTGACCATTGTCCGAAGTGTGCGGCCCCCAGGGCCTCCTTGGGCCATATGTTCTGGCTGTGCCCGGGCATACGGGCCTATTGGAAACGCATTTGTCTGCATGTCAAGTCCCTCTGGAATTGCACCTGGTTGCCAACGGACACTTTTCTCTTCACGCTGAAACTTTCCCTGCTTCCTGTTCGTCCGGGTGCTGCTGCATTTGTCCAGAAAGCTATATTCATGGGACGTAAGACTATTCTTCAGTGCTGGTTATCCCCACAAACCCCTACAGTGTTGCAATGGCGGACTCAGATGATCCAGCTGGCGGGGTGTGAACGCCTGGCTATAGCTGACTGATATGGACTCTAAGCACGGTTCTCTTTATTTACACTGTTGGTTACCCTTTTGTTCTACTTTGACACCCACTGTACGCAGTAGACTGTTGAATTGATTTGTTGCACATTGGAATGGCTGTTCCCATGGGTGGGAGGGTGGTTGGTAGGGAGGGTTGGGGTGGGGGGGGGACTTTCTTGTGTGAGGATTTACTGTTTGCTTGTTCAAATTTTTGCTTCTTCTTTAAAACCAATAAACAGATTTAAACATAAAGTATGCAAAATATGACACACAAATCTATTAAAAGTGAGATATGTTCAGAAACTTTAAAACCATACAATGATTAAAACAGAAGGTGGAGCCAGGCTTGTGGCCTGGCTGTAGTAGACCTGGGGCCTGTTTCCTGTCTGTCGTGGCTTGTATTATGGAAGTGCTGAACACAAGCTCTGAGCAGAAGGAAAAATAGCGTAATGGAGAGGGATTCGTGCTCTAATGGCCCGTGAGAATAGGTGGGTTACTTATACTAAGCCAACATCTGTAAAAAAAAATTCTATACAAAAATATGTACACAGTGAAGAGCAGAAAACGCAGAGCTCGACTTGTTCACTTTTAAAAGGTCAAAATGTTCTACTTAACTGGCTTTTTAATTCAGGTTCCTCCAAAATGATGTGCTCTCTGCAAGTGACAGGGTGATGTGAGAGAGAGAGATGTTGTCCACTTAAAAAAATCTCTCTCTCTCCATGGTTTGTAGTTCTCATTTCAACAAAATCCCTTCCCTTTAGCTCTCCAGAACTACCGAACACTACAGGAAGCACCACTTTTTTGTTTAGATTAATGTTATGAACTTTCCACTGCACACGGACAGTGATTTTTGGGCAGCCTACTGACCAGAAAGGCTCACTGGGCTCCAGTGCTCTTGAGTATGTCTGAGGGCTGAGCTCTGAAAGGGCAGCCAGTAGGAGACTAGCTGCGTTTTTACCCTAGCAGAGATTTCATGTGCTCAACATGCGAGTCTAAAGACGGCCATGGCTTAACCTTACATTAAAAGTGAAAAAAACAATTTCTTTAAATTGGAAAAAAAGGAAAGCCTTTTTAAATCGTACTAAGCATGACTGGAAATCTAAAAGGACAGTTCAGAGAGGAAGGATTGCAGGGGATATTGACCATTAAGCAGCTGAAAGTTTGCATTCCTCATCAGTGGAAGACCAGGAGCAGACCTTGGAGAATGGCCTGTTCACTGTAAAAACTGCAACATAGCCATCACAGAGAACCCCAGTAGTACAAAGATGACTTTAGGCAAACGCCACTTAGGGGAGTTCAATTCATGTGGCAAAATCTCCAAAAAGGTGATGTACACAAAAGTGCCTGCTGCAATCCCTTCCAAAACGCTCTGCATCATGCCGTTCCACTCATTCGGGTTCTGCATCACAGCGATGCCCAGCCCAACCCCCAAGGGAGACATGACAGCAAAGGTGACTATGGACAGCACAAACCACTGTGTCTGCACGCCACTCTCAATCAGCAGGAGGGACAGACTAAACGCAATAATGCTCTTGTGTATAACGATTGCAGTGGAGATCTTCAACACCTCAGAGTTAGTTTCTTGCAATCCAATTGCCAGGCCCTCGAAGACGGAGTGTAGGGAGAGCGAGAAGATAAGGACAAAGGAGCGGAAAGCTGAATGGGCTTGAAAATCCACGTGAAAGTGATGCCTCCTGCCTTCTATATCTTGCTCATTGATGGAACTGTGGGAGTGGCGATGAGTGCGCCTATTCGTCACAAGAAGTGGGGTGACTTCCTCTGTTCTTTTTTGGTTGCAGTCCAAGATGATGTGTTCAACAATTAAAACCAGCAGGAATCCGGCAGCCAGGATGAATTCAGGAAGTGGAAAGTTCACCTAAAATAAATTAAATTTAACACCCTCATCAACAACAATACATATTTTACTTAGGGGGAAAATGTGTGAGTGGGCAATTTTGGTATGAACAAAACAAAACGCAAATAGCATCAAAGGATTCCACAAGAGAAATGAAATAGAAAAACCACAAAAACTGTGAAACAGGAGATCAGATGTACCAGTTGTAGTTTAATAAGCGTCCAAAAAACATAAAAGCAATCCACAAAGGATATATACAGTCACAAGTAAATCACAATAAAAAACAAATATATATATATATAAAAAAAAGTACAAGCAAAACTAAAAATGCCTTTCTCAGGGGTCTTAATGGGTCCTTGGCTGTCTTATATATTTTTTAAAAACCCAATATAAAAGTCACAAAAATTCCAAGGCTGCAATCGGGTATGGTCCATTGATGGAGGAAAATATTTCTGCTTTGTCTATTAGTAGATCCTTTTGCTTTGCGCCCCCCCTCAATAATCCATTCCTTTGTGCAAAAGAATGTGCATAACAAGGTGGTAGAGGTGGAAAAAAACTTTGTCCATTACAACCTTAGATGACCATGACTTCATCGGTGAAGAGTCAAAACTGTGCGAGACAATCGCACACGGACAATGCTGGGCAATTGCGTGCAGGATTAAAACACTATTTTAAAGTGCTCCGGGGGGGGGGGGGGTGGACTGTTGGCGCTTCCGTTGGGGGGTGGGAGGTGAGGGAAAACAACCCCCCCATTACAGAGGAAACTAATTTTCCCTAAAAAAAGAGGGAAAAGGGCTGTTTCCTCTGTAATGGGGGTTCCCCCCCCAACACCCCCCACAACGGGAGTACCAACAGTTCTAAGTAAAGTGGGGGTTCCCCCCCCCACACACACACCCTCAGAGCGCTTTAAAATTGTGTTTTAATCCAGCACGCTGATGTCCTGTGCGCGACTGTCTGCCTGGCATTGTCCTGTTTAGTCTATGTACCAGCCCCATCATAGGGAACCATGACATTTTACAGTAGTTTTCCATGGCTGTCCATGTAGGTCTCCCTATTCCAGGAGTAGCCAAGCTGAACCAAGGGTATGTATGTGCAGTAGTAAAAAAGGTATTTATTAAATTGCATCTGTGGAACAGTTTGTGCTCATACTTGTCTGCCTTTATGTTTAGGACTGTCTTGCAGAGTGTGGTATTATCATGCTTAGACTACTGCAATTTGGTGCTTCTGGGTTTACCTGCATTGAAGGTAGCCCAGAATGTGATTGTTCGAACTCTGATTCGATTAAGAAAGAGTGATCATGTGACAGAATGCTATATATCTTTGTATTGGTTAAAATTAGAACATTGAATCCTTTATAAAGTACTGGTCATGGTGCATCTCTGTATACAATCCAACAAATTTTACTAAAGAAGTGTCAAACCAAAACGGATACCAAAATTTCACTTCTTGAAACACATAAATGTGTACAATGGTTTATCTAACGCCACGCCTCAGAGACCGAGTGTTCAAGCAAATCTTGCTAGATGAATAAATCGGTTCAAATCTCAATCATTGGCAAGTGGCTATTATGAGTATTGTAATACTTTCATTCAATGTCTCAAAGATTTTTTCAAAAGGATTTTTTCAAACAATATTATTTTTTCTCAAAATTTTTCAATAGATGTATACACATCTTAAATACCAAATACTATGAGAGATATGGAAAAGTGCATATTTTCAAAGTAAAGCACTTATCTTAAACGATGTTCACACTGTTTCAATCCCTACGGGGCCACCGTTTCACCTGAGTGGCTTCTTCAGGGGAACGATATAGACAGTGTCTAAAAGAAGTAACAAAAGTTACATTAAATATAGTATTTGACTTTAAATAGTACATAACCTTAAAACAATGTGTTAAAGTAATAAGTAATCTTACGGAACAGATGTAACCTTCAGCATATCTTTCTCAAAAATGGCGCTGGTATGAAACAACGCTAAACAATTTTTTTTGCATTCTCCCTGCCATCTTACGTCATTACGTTCTGACGCTGTACCGCAGCTGATTGAAAGCCCTTTAAATTGTTTAGCGTTGTTTCATACCAGCGCCATTTTTGAGAAAGATATGCTGAAGGTTACATCTGTTCCGTAAGATTACTTATTACTTTAACACATTGTTTTAAGGTTATGTACTATTTAAAGTCAAATACTATATTTAATGTAACTTTTGTTACTTCTTTTAGACACTGTCTATATCGTTCCCCTGAAGAAGCCACTCAGGTGAAACGGTGGCCCCGTAGGGATTGAAACAGTGTGAACATCGTTTAAGATAAGTGCTTTACTTTGAAAATATGCACTTTTCCATATCTCTCATAGTATTTGGTATTTAAGATGTGTATACATCTATTGAAAAATTTTGAGAAAAAATAATATTGTTTGAAAAAATCCTTTTGAAAAAATCTTTGAGACATTGAATGAAAGTATTACAATACTCATAATAGCCACTTGCCAATGATTGAGATTTGAACCGATTTATTCATCTAGCAAGATTTGCTTGAACACTCGCTCTCTGAGGCGTGGCGTTAGATAAACCATTGTACACATTTATGTGTTTCAAGAAGTGAAATTTTGGTATCCGCATCTCTGTATACACAATAATGCTCCGAAACATTTGATGGATAGCATTCTGCCATTTGAACCACAGCGTATGTTGCGCTCGCAGACTCACGATGACCTACATAGTCCGACTGTGAAACAGCTGCGGCTAGCCGTGTCTAGATCTAGCATATTTTTGTGTGTGGGTCCTCGCGAGTGGATTAAACTTCCGGGATATTTATGACAGCAATCTAGTTTGAGTAGTTTTCAGGAAATGTTGAAGAAACATCTCTTCTGTAAGATGAAATATGGCACTTGATTTAGAGATTTTTTGATGCGAGGCGCTGGTAGCCTCTTTGTAATTTTAGGAGGCTTTACATTATTATTATGTTATATTGATGTTTGATTTGTATTGTATGTGATTCTGTTTGTGTATGTACTTTACTGTGACCTGCCTTGGGAAAGGTGGGATATAAATAAAGAAATACAAACCGTATTTAGCTTCAATATTCCAGAACAGTATTGGAGACAATTACCAAAATCTAAGCAAAACAATACTGTGGGGTGGTCTACATCCTCCTGGACACAGGAATGGACCTACGTACCACAAAGATCGGGTAGTTCTGAAAACAAAATATGGAACCAAGCCCTGGACTTCCAAGAGTATAAAATATAAAGTTTATTGGTACAAGCAGCAATTCAAAAATATCACACGGTTTACAGGTAATTCAATAAATGAGGGAAGGACATAATAAGGAATTAGAGGTTATGAAGAGGATAGCTAGCTTTACATTTTAAATAGATAGCTTTATGTTTTGGAGAAAAGCCAGGTTTTCAGATGCTTTCGGAATAATTGGAATTAGCCTAGGTTCCGCAGCAGGGCAGGGAGGTTATTCCAAAACTCAGTGAATTTGAAGAAAAGGGATTGCCCTAATTTACCTGCATACATGACACCTTGTACCAATAAACTTTATATTATACTAGCTTTATAGCCTGTTACATTAACGGGTACTAGAATATATATATGTGTCTGTCTTTATTTCTTTCTCTCTCTGTCTCCTTAGCTGCTTTCTGTCTTTCTTTCTTTTGGCTGTCCACCATCACCCCTTGCATGCTCCCCCTGTCCATTCTCCCTTCTTTTTACCTCCCCTGTGTCCACCACCACCCCTTCATTGCTCCCCTTATCCAGCAGCAGCCCTTCTCCCTTTGTTTTACCTCCCCCCTGTCCATCAGCACCTCTTCCTGCTCCCCCTGTCCAGCAGTAGGCCCCCCTTCATTTTTCCCCCCTGTCCATCAACACCTCTTCCTGCTCCCCCTGTCCAGCAGTAGGCCTCCCTTCATCCCCCCCCCGTTCATCAGCACCTCTTCCTGCTCCCCCTGTCCAGCAGTAGGCCTCCCTTCATTTCCCCCCCCCCCCTCTGTCCATCAGCACCTCTTCCTGCTCCCACTGTCCAGCAGTAGGCCTCCCTTCCTTTTCCCCCCCCCTGTCCATCAGCACCTCTTCCTGCTCCCCCTGTCCAGCAGTAGGCCTCCCTTCCTTTCCCCCCCCCTGTCCACGGGAGTTAGTACAGGCCCAGTCTCTGCCGTTCTCCCCGGAGTTTGTTCTTTACTCGGATAGAGAGTCCTTGCCGCCCCCCCCCCTTCACTTCCCGCGGGCCCGACTACGAACCTGGTGATTCCAGCAGCGTGTGCAGCAGTCTTCACACGCTGCTTCGGGTCCTTCTACTGCCCTGATTTACTCTGGCACATCCCTGATGACATCATCAGAGACACGGCAGAGCAAATCAGGGCAGTAGAAGGGCCCGAAGCAGCGTGTGAAGACTGCTGCACACGCTGCTGGAATCACCAGGTTCGTAGTCGGGTCCGCGGGAAGGGGGCGGCGGCAAAGGACTCTGACTCCTCTGGTCTGTCGCGGAGGGCGGCCCGGCTCCATTTCTCGGTTCATCCCAGAGAGGGGGGGGGGGGGCAGGAGGCGCTCTTTGTGCCCCAGTCCCGGCTTGTGGAGGCAATCGTCGGCTGGTGACGTACTCCGCGCATGCGCACTCTTGCCTAGCGCGACAGATCAGTTCTCAGGGAACAAACAGCGAGAGTGCGCATGCATGGCTAGCATTTTATTATTATAGATCAGTGGTCTCAAACTCAAAGCCTTTGCAGGGCCTCATTTTGGATTTGTAGGTACTTGGAGGACCGCAGAAAAAAATATGGTTAATGTCTTATTAAAGAAATGACAATTTTGCATGAGGTAAAACTCTTTATAGTTTATAAATCTTTCCTTTTGGCTAAGTCTTAATAATAATATTGTCATTTTTAGCTAAAGAGACGTATGATCAAGAAACTATTTTATTTTACTTTTGTGATTATGATAAATAAACCGAGAGCCTCAAAATAGAAGTTTGAGACCACTGTTATAGATAATAATAATAATAATAACAGCTTATATACCGCAATACCCTGAAGTTCTATGCGGTTTACAAAGATTAAGCAAAGGTACAAATCGATTGACTTTAAGAGGGGAGGAAGAAAGAGAATTAATAGGACAGGAAATTCATTGTTGAGGAGAGAGTGATCAATAGAACAAGTTAATCGCTATAGAGGGGAGAGAGAAGAGAGGATCAGTTGTCTAGATGCTTTAGGAACAGATACTCTTGGAAGTCCAGAACTTGGTTCCACATTTTGTTTTCAAAATCTAAGCAAGCCATTTCTAAACAAATAACCCCATTATTCTCAGTTGCTAGCAACCATAAGCCTTATATTAAAGTTGAGGAAATCAAGATAAGAACATATGAGAAGCCATGCCGAGGCAGACCAAAGACCATTAAAGATGGAATTTGATATACCACCTTTCTGTAATATCAAAGTGGTTTACAAATTATATACAGTTACTTCCAGGATGGTATTTTTAAAAACCATCCATGCCTGATGTTGAAACTCTCAGCTTAATGTGCGGCGGTGGCTAAGAAAGCAAATAGACTGTTAGGAATTGCTTTATGGTACGGCCGCACCTTGAATACTGTTTGCAATTCTGGTTGCCACATCTCAAAAAAAAAGATATACTGTAGCAGAATTAGAAAAGGTACAGAGAAGGGCAACGAAAATGATAAAAGGGATGGGACGACTTCACTATCAGGAAAGGTTAACACAGCTAGGGCTCTTAGCCTGGAGAAGAGATTTGATAGAGGTCAATAAAATACTGAGTAGAGTGGAACAGATTTTATGCTGCTTATCCTAGGAATAAGCAGTGGATTTCTTCACATCCGTCTTAATAATGGCTTATGGACTTCTCTTTTAGGAAGTTATCCAAACCATTTATAAACTCTGCTAAACTAACTGCTTTCACCACATTCCCGAGTTTAATCCATTGAGTGAAGAAATATTTTCTCTGCTTTGTTTTAAATGTATATTGTTTTATCGCATGCCTCCTAGTCCTAGTATTTTTGGAAAGAGTAAACAAGCAATTCACAACTACTTGTTTTTCTCTGTGGGATCTTGTCGGGTACTTGGGACTTGGGTTAGCCACGGTTGGAAACAGGATACTGGGCTTGATGGACCTTCGGTCTGTCTCAGTATAGTAACTCTTTCAGAGGTGGGGAGCGAAGACTGCAATCCAGTCAAGTTTTCAGGATTTCCCCAATGAATATGCATGAGATCTATTTGCATACAGTGAAAGCAGTGCATGCAAATAGATCTCATGCATATTCGTTGGGGAAATCCTGAAAACCTGACTGGATTGCAACCCTCGTTCCCACCCCTGTCATGTTCTTATCAGTATTGTTGATTTACAAAAAAAAACCCCTATGCTGCTGTCAGACATGAGCCCATATGTGAACATCTGAAGAAACGACCTGGGGATTTCAAAAGCCGATATCCAACGTCGTCATCATTCACGCTGGTCAAACAAATGAAATCACACCCTACGAAGACTCAGACAATGGAATGACTTGTTCAGAAAAGAGCTAAAACTTTAGAGATAAAGGCTTTGGACTTCAAATGTGATCTCTGACATTATTTGTGAATTATCTTAGAAGCACACTCCAGAGCTGCTCTAATTTAAAATTCATAGTCATGCAAATTATAGTTTTAAACCCAGATCAGCAAAGAGATTCAGTCACTTGCTAGAATAATTGTGCCCCAAAACACAGACTGAAAGCATACTGCTTCAAACTATCGTAATCATTTTAAAGTGCCGCAGCCCATAAGGGATTATAACTTAAAAATAAATACTGAAATATTTTCTTTAAAAAAATTATTTCAGAGTGACCAATTATTCTGCAAGCTATTCTGTGTTTAGGCAAAGGAACATTCCACTCTTGGATGTGGAGGCCCTTGATTTTAAGAACATAAGAACAGGCTCACCTTTATCTGCCGTCTCTGCAGTTCCTCATTCATGTCGGACAAAAAATCAGGAATGACATCTAGTAGACAAGCAGATAGGAACACCCCCCCGGCAATGCAGCTGATGAGACTCACCCACATCCGATGGGCTTCTGTACCAGGGATTTAAAAAAAAAAAAAAAAGATACAAAAATAGTGAAATGAGATATGCCCAAGTTTATTTTATTCTATTCTAATACAGTATTTATGATGCTTGCATAATATAAAAATGCGTAAACATTGACAGCTTATATGATACAACTGTAATCCTATCTCTTACCCTAAGGAATAAGACAAAATTAAAATAATAACTATAACGAGATTATAAACGACAGAGGAAAAAATATCAACAATAAAACAACCCATCCTACTGCATCTGACTTGTAAGCTTCTGCTTGCATGACTCAGGAAAACACAGCTTTCTGCTGTATTGAAACAAGTTCCCAAGTACTCCAAGAGCTGGCCTGGCTCCATATGAATTTTCAGAAATTGACGATCCAACCCAGAACCTACAGCAGTTGAACCACCTGAGACAACACACTCTTTCCCTCCGCTTTGGACGAGGCTTTGATAAGCCAACGTCCAAGTAAGGATGCTCCTGGATCCTTGCCTTTTGGAGGTGAGCTGCCACTACAACCATCACCTTGGTGAATGTGCGCAGTGCTGTTGCTAGTCTGAAGAGGAGTGCAGAGAATTAGAAATGCCTTCCCAGCACAGATAATCTCAAGAACTTTCTGTGATCCAGAAATATGGAGATAGGCCTCCTTTAAATCCAAGGAGGTCAGGAATGAAGTCTCCATGTGGAACCGTGGCACTTAACACTGCATTGACTGACTAGAGATCCAGAATTGGCCTCCAATGTATGAAGTATAATGAGCATCTGCCCAAGCCCCATTCTGCAAGTGGTATGGGTTCTATGGCTCAAATGTCTTTGATTACCTTTTCTTATCACCCAGTCAGCGAATCCACAAAATGTTCTGCTGTTTGGTAGCGCCTTGGGACGACTGTCCATCACACTAGCCATAAGGTTGTCCAAACCTTTTCCAAACAGCATCTGTCCCTTAAAGGGGAGCTTGGTAACTTGGGCTACCAGCGAATGCACCTTAGGTTAAAAGTCAGGAATTGGTGAAAGTCAGGAATCTTGGGGTAAAGCTTTGTCATTGTCTTGGCATCCCATAAGGAGCCCTTCAAGGCTTTGTGATTAATCCAGTGAGATCAGGGTGCAAGGGTAAAAATGTGGTTATCCTAAGAACTCATTATGGAGCACTGGGTAGCCAAAGCATGCACAGGCTCCAATTTCAGTTCCTGCAGCGATTCTGTGATAATCTCAAGAAGAGCTTCGACTTAAATAAGCGGTATACTGTTGGGTCAACCTCGTAGTCAAGGGCTGCCACAGCCTCTTGATCTCTGGCTTGACTCACTCTGGGACAGCAGAGGAAGAGAATCTGACCTCCAGTCCTCCCGTCTGACTGGCCTTCTAGGAAAGGATCGGACACTTTTTTTTTTTTGAGGGGGGGGGGGGTTATCTTAACGCCAGTAAATCCCCTTGCGCTGCCACAGCACTCACTCCCTTGGATGGTGCAGAAGAACCCTGACAAGTTTTATAGGCTTTCCATATTAGACTTACAAAATCTCTCTTAGTCTCCTCCTGGGCTCCGCAGCGTCCATGCATCTGTGCTTTGCCAAGTCACTGTCCAATGGCTCCTGGAGATTTCCCAGGAAAGAGAGCCATCTGTGATCCCCCAGCCCTAGAGGTACTAGGGGAGGCTAAGCCCAAGGGTCCCATGGCACAAGAACGCTCCCCATTCAGCCATCCAGCGCAAATTTGGCATGATATAGGTACATTCTGGCCCGGGTAGTCTATCAGAACTAATTTTACACAAAACCTAGGGATACTGAAGCAGAGAGAGGCTATTAAAACAAAACTGGGAAATCCAAGATGGCCACCGTGGTAGTGTGGTCACACCAAAAATGGTTCAAGGAGCTCAAATCAAAGGTCCACAAATTGTGGGAAAGGGATTTTGGATCTGGGGACCCTAACTCTGGCCCCAGAAATGCTCAAAACTGTCCAATTCAGGAACCCCCCCCCCCCCAAAATTTTCTCATAGACGTCAATGGCCTGTACGCAGATTCAGTGTTGGTGCTATGCCTGCTTCAGCTTTCTCCCTAGCTGGAATATGGAGAAGACACTGCTTCAACTATCAACTTCAGTCCAGTGCTGCTGCAGTCTTCGGGCTGCAAGTCACACCAAAGTCAAACTGAGATCTCAACCCTTAAAGATCCACGTGACAGTGGGGAGAAGGAAATGCAGTGGGCATTCAGTAAGGCAGCACGGATCGACACAGGGGCCAAATAGCCTGCCTCAAGCACCAGATAAATCAGTTTGCAAGCTAGCTTCCAGGGGAATGAACCCTAAACTCCACACAAACTAATAGACTGGCCAGACAGGTACCCCGAGGAGAAGTATGAAGCTGGCAGGGTTACAACAGAGTCTGCGTCCTCTCCCAGGCAGAGCTGTCCCAGGATCACCAGGAACCTCTTAGCACCAAAAATCCTCACATTTTGGAAAAAAAAAGTTAAAATAAAGACACTTTTTCAACAAGCTTGCAGAAGGAAAAATTAAAGGGGGCACTACAGTTACTGGTGAAGGAGGCAGAGTTGAAGAATGCAGATTTCATCCTTCTGTAACACAACTCGTGAGAAGGGGGATTTTACTTATTGTCAGGATGCTTGCACCAGAATAGAGGATTTTGTGACTTACTCAGGACCGCAAAGAGCCACAGTGGGAATCAAACCCAGTTCCCTATGTTCTAACTGTGTTAACGGTCAGGCTCCTCCACCCAAGCATTTTTTAATTTGGTGAATTTACTGCCTGATATGCTCATAGCAATTTACATAAAGGACAAAGATTACATTTAAAAAAGCCAGACATAATCTAAATACATTCCATACTAGAGGTGGGACATGTGAGCACAGTGCCACATGCTGGCTAAAGTCTCCATGCTAACTACCATCTATTTACAATATGGCCAGCACCATTCATTTCACAAGGTAGCTGGAGAGGCAAAGAGACACACCTCAGAGGTCTGCAGGAAGTAGAAAAGTAGACAGACTTTAGAGCATTTCACCGGGAAGGGGGGGGGGGGGAGTGGATGTAGAAGGGCCACAGGATAAAAGAGAGGATGGACATCAGAGGGCTGCATGGAGGGAGAAATGCATCAGATTTGTAGGGGCGGCTAGAACAGTATAGCTAGTGGCCAGGGGTCACAACAAAATTGGCATTGCTCGGAACCACTCCTTCATTCTCGATTGTCACTTTTTCGGTCACTTAATATGCCAATAAACCTTGTACTCACCCAACATCTTTAGATCACATGGCATGGCTGTAAAGAATGCAGCACTGGTCTTTTGAATCAAAGGTGATACTGATCTCATAAAAAGGCTGTACTTATCATTTGTATTTGATAACCTTTCTTCCTGTGCATTGCACATGATCCCACTAATCCGAATTAGTGGTGAGCTGGGCTGCATCACACCGGAGAAAAGACTACACTTTTCCAAATTAATGTAAAAAAAGACGCTTTTTAAGGCAATAATCTACAGAAAAGGAAAGATTTTACCTGTTCCCACAGAGGTCTGGAACCATTTCACTTTAGATGGCCCCAGCCCCAAAATGAGAGTCAGGAGAAGCAATGCGCACATGCATCCGACTTTGACCTGCAGTAAGTATTCCATTGGGAGATGCGGGCGCGGATCACCCGAAAACCTTTGGCCCCCTCCTCCTCCCGTAGAAATCCCGGCAGTTAGGAAAGCAGAGCGACCTAGATCTCCCTGCAGCCTTCTCGCTGCACAAGAGGAACACACACTTGAAATGGGGCCGGGTGATCATAGCAGACTCTTAAAATCTTTTCCAATTTAGCTTAACATCCTCCTCTAGCTCATATGACAGAATTGGTGCCTGTCGATGTTAAAGCCCCACAAGCAACATTACAGACCAGCTCATGACTAGCAGCCGGGAGGGGCCGTGCAGTGATTTTTGTTTGTTTCAATCAGAAACTGAAACCCGCCTCTCCGCTGCGATTGGCTGGTTGGGCACAGAAGGGTGGGGCACAGGGTGAGAGCTTTTGTGCCGGTTGGGAGAAAGGGAGAGGGAGGGGGGTCGGGGATGTGGGCGTGGCCAGGCCAAAGTAGGCAGCGGGGATTTATCAGTTCAATTCAACAACTTTATTTGTTCACTTTACTGTACGTTCTAAACATAAAGAGCTTTAAGTAGTACTGAGAAACAGCATTTATCTCAATCGAGGTCTACTCGTAAAGTATGGCAACCCATTGACATTTATCTCCAAAAACTATAATTGTTTATTATACTTATTATGATGCTATAATGGATACATCTGATTATCCTTCATACGTGCAAACGTTCGTGAACTTTGCATGTTTTCTATTGTTTATATTTGACAAAATTAATAAACAGATTGAACAAAAAAAAAAACTAATTTAGAATTTTAGGGTTCCTAAATCTGCTTATCATCAGGGGCGTAGTATAATTGACACCAGGGGCTGATCATTTTTTAACATCTCCCTCTTCTCTATCAGGGGTAGCAAGTCCCTCCTCAAGGGCCACAATTCAGTTGGGTTTTCAGGATTTCCCCAATGAATATGCATGAGATCTATTTGCACGCACTGCTTTCATTGTATGCTAATAGATCTCATGCATATTCATTGGGGAAAGCCTGAAAACCCAACTGGATTGCAGCCCTTGAGGAGGGACTTTGACATCCCTGCTCTCTCTCTATACATATAAAAATATATATTTTGTAATAATCCACACAACAAGGGATAGGGTTACCAGATTTTACTCCTATAAAATCTGAACCCATGGCCCTGACTCCAGGCCCGCCCAGTTCCACCCAGCCTTGCCCTGCTCTGCCCAGGCCACACGCATGCGCAGATGCCCTCCCGACATGGTCCCAAGGTGGAAGCATTTCAAAACCTAGACCAAGTGCCAGGTTTTGAAAAGGCAGCCGGGCACCCAGACAGTCCTCTAAAAAGAGGACATCTGGTAACCCTAGTTAGGGTTATCAGATGTCCCTGGAAACCCGGATATGTCCTCTTTTTAGAGGACTGTCTGGGTGCCTAGATGGACTGTTCAAAACCCGGTAGTTCGTCCAGATTTTGGAAAGCCACGTCTAGAGGGCCTCTGAGCATGTGCGGATTAAATCATACGCATCCGCGCATGCTTGGAGACCCTCCAGAGGCAGCCCGGAGGTCAGAAACAAAGGTGAAGCGGGGCGGGGCATGTCTAGAGGTGGAATGGGATGTGGGGTGTAATGGGGTGGGGCTTTGTGACCAGGTTTCTCCAGACAAAAATCTGGTAACCTTACACCTAGGAAAAGGCAGCGAGCACTAAACTATAAAACTAAACAAGACGGATTAATACAGATCAATCCTGCACCATGTCCTTTTCATACACACAGAACACAGATACACCCTCTCCTAGGGGTTCCAGATTTCCTCTTTAAAAGGACATCTGGCCCTGCCCCGTTCTACCTCAAGCTCCATCTTGTTCTGCCCCAGCCCCGCCCCCAGCTGAACCTCCTGTCTCCTTCCCCAAGGTCTGCAGGTGGATGTCTTTCTGACTCTGTACAGTGCTGCGTACATCTGGATGCGCTATAGAAATAATAGTAGCAGTAGTAGATAACATCATGCGCACATGCACGCATGTATGACATCATCACGTTAACATTCACGCATGCACAGATGGCCCCCAGATGTAGCCCTGAGCTTGGGGACTTCCAAAACCCAGACAAACTGCCAGGTTTTGAAAATCCCTCCGGGCACTCGGACAGTTATCTAGACATGTCTGGATTTTCATGGATGTTTGGTAACCCTACCCTCACCCAGTATGGAATAAGTTTGCATTGTCCGTGTCTTTTTTGTACTCAATAATTTGGACCCCATTTTAATTGTAAATCGCCTTGAATTTTTGACGTTGTGATACATCAAAATTTGAATAAAACTTGAATAAGGCATAGTGTTTAGAGCTATAGCCTCAGCACCCTGAAGTTGTGGGTTCAAACCTCATGTTGCTCGCTGTGACCCTGGGCAAGTCACTTAATCCTCCACTGCCCCAGGTACATTAGATAGATTGAGCATCCCCTATATTAAGTAAACTCTATTACTCTGACAAGGAAGCATTTACTAGTGCTGAACAAAGCACCCTAATTACTTTTTAAAAAGTTGACTCCTATGTTACTACCTTTTGAAAAAAATGTTATACAGGTTTTTTCTGCGGCTTTGGTTTTCAATTTTGGAAGTGTATCTCTGACATCTTTGCATTTACAAAGCACGAGGGGAGGGGGGGGGTTTCTCCACTGTTGTCCTGTAAACCAATTTAGAAGGTTTCTGTTCCAAGTTTTGTCTGCGCTTCTCCATATATGTAATTTGTGTTTGCTTGTTCTGGTCTGTTTTTCCTGTATGACTGAGATGAGGGATTATACTGCAGCAGAGCATGTGACTATGAGACAACCTGAGTATGTGGGCAAGGGCTGTGAATCTGTGATCTTCCCTTTCTCTGCACTTTTGTCTGGCACTCCTTCTCACTTCTCTCCTGCAGTTCCTACTCCTACTCACTTTCCTTCACTTCCTTTCTAAACTAAACCTTAAGTTTATATACCGCATCATCTCCACGGATGTGGAGCTTGGCACGGTTTACAAGAACTTAAAATATAGGAAGAGAAGGAAAAAAAAAAAAGATTTACATGAACTTATATATAGAAGAGAAGAGTAAGGGGGGATAGAATTACCTTTTAGTGAAAAGCCGGGTTTTCAGTTGCTTGCGGAATAATTGGAGGGAGCCCAGGTTCCACAGCGGGGTAGTAAGGTCGTTCCAAAGACCTGTGATTCTGAAGAGAAGGGATTTTCTCAGTTTGCCTGCATAGCAAATACCGTGTAGAAAGGGGAAGGATAGTTTATACCTTTGGGCGGGTCTGGTAGATTCTGGAAATCACTGGGAGCCAGTGAAGTTTGGCTAGGAGTGGGGAAGACATGGTCAGACTTGCGTTTTGCAAAGATCAACTTGGCTGCAGTATTCTGGATTAGCTGAAGTCTTTGAAGATTTTTTTTGATAGGCTTAAGTAGATGGCATTGCAGTAGTCTAGTTTGGAGAGGATGATGGATTGGACAAGGACGGCGAAATATTGTTGGCAAAAATAGGATCTTGCTTTCCTCAGCATGTGGAGGCTGAAAAAGCATGATTTAGCCAAGGAGTTGAGATGGTCATTGAGGACAGAGAAGAATCGATAATGATGCCAAGGACCTTGCTTGAGAACTCAAGCTGCAGTGCAGCGCCTGAGGGTAGTGCGAAGAGGGTGGGCAGGTGATCTAATTTTGGGCCGAGCCAGAGTAATTTTACAGTTTCTCTTTATCTCTGCTGTTGTCTGGCATCCAGTGGTATAGTACAGGGATGCAAGCCATCCCGGGCGCCGAGTCGGTGGGGGTGCTGGCACCTCTCTGCCCTGCCCCCTCATGCTCACGCCATCCTTCCCCCAATACCATGTACCTTTGTATTATCTTCGCTAATGCGAGCAACTTCTGTCTGTTGCTTGCGCCAACCTGGTTCCCCTCTGAATTACTTCTGGGTCATGGGACCAGGAAGTGACATCAGAGGGAAATCCAACGCTGGTGTGAGGAGTATGCTGTCGAAGCCACTCATGCTGGTGAAGATGTAGAGGTATGGGGGGGAGAGCACAAATGTGGAATGGGGGCGGAAAGGAGCAGGGGAGTATGTGCGGAAGGAGTGGGGGCACAGAGAGGAAAGTGTGGGGGCACAGGGGTTGATGCCACTGCCATGGGCACCTCACACCCTTACTATGCCACTGCCGGCATCCATTGTTTATTGTTTTCTGGAGACTTGAAGCCCGGCTGGCGGCTGCCCTTGAAAGGAAGAGAAGGACTCTGCTGTGCACTGCCGGTGTTATGGCAGAATGGAAAGATACATGATGCAGATTAGGTCCATGTCCAGCCTTGGGAGAGAGGAGGAGTAACATGAGTCATTGCCATTGTGTTTAACCAGATCTCTGATTTTTTTGACAAAAATCAAGCTCTTCACCCTAATCAAACAGGTTTTCGTAAAAATCACTTGACAGAACACACACACACTTATAGGTCTAACTACATCTGTACAATATTTTCTAGATCAGCACAAATCAGTTATTCTTGTTTCTTTAGATCTTTCAGTTGCTTTCAACACCATAGACCACCAACTACTACTTCAAAGACTTGCTGCTGTAGGGATCTCTGAGCAAATCCTCAACTGGTTTACTTCCTATTTCTCAAACCGCACTTCCATGGTGTCTTTCAATAACTCCACATCATCAGTTTTTCAAAATAACTTTGGCATTCCACAAGGATTGAGACTGTCTCTCCTCTTCTTTAACATCTACTTGGCCCCTTTACTGACACTGTGTCAGTCTATTGGTCTTACTGCTTTCGCCTATGTGGACGATATACAGATCATCCATCCTATCGACGCATCCAATCCCACAGACATTAACCTCGTTAACTCAAAATTAGACAAGATCAGTCAATGTCTCTCTGAAAATATACTCTCTCTTAGTATTTCCAAAACCAACCGCCTTCTCTTCCCATGGAAGGAAAATATTCATCTTACATCTCCTATTACCATTAATGGCACACCAATCAATTCAGTTAGCTCAGTTAAAATCCTCAAAGTAATAATAGACAGTAAATTATCCTACAATCTTCAAATTAGTGCAGTAATTAAGAACTGTTTTTTTCAACTCAGAATAATCAGATCTTTAGCAAACATTCTAGATCCCCAGTCTCTTAACATTCTAATTCACTCCCTTATCATATCCAAGCTCGACTACTGCAATTCATTGTACAAAGGTGTCTGTCAAAAAGACATTCGACGCCTTCAACTGATGCAAAACACTGCCATAAAAATTATCATGAACAAGAAGAAATTTGATCATGTCACCCCCTTACTAAAGAGTGCGCATTGGTTGCCCATACCACACTGAATCACATATAAAATAGCTTCTTTCTTTCAAAACCCAAAATACCAAAGAACTTGCTTTCATTCATAAGCTCCTCATTCCTCATGACCCCTCTAGAGCCCTAAGATCTGCTTCTCACCTTCTTCACATACCATCTTTAAAACTCATTAGTACTCGTCGGGCATCTTCATTTGCAACTACAGTTCCTACAATCTGGAATTCTCTACCTCTACATATAAGGGCTGAAAAAAATTTAGATAAATTTAAGGGAAGCCTTAAATGCTTCCTTTTTAAAGATGCATATGAATGTTAAACAGCAAGCAGAAAAGAGTTGTTTGCTATAGGAGCCAAGAGGTAGCAGGTATGAAATGGACAAAGGGACAATATTGGAGCAAATGAAAGTGAGCTAGAGCATAGATTGAGTCGGGGGGGGGGGGGGGGGGGGTTGTGGTTGTGGTGTGGGGTGTTAGGGTTACCAGATTTCCTCTTTTAAAAAAAAAGAGGACACCTGACTGTGCCCCATTCCACCCCCCTGTTCTGCCCTCACGGGAACTAGCGACAGCCATTTTTTCAGCAAGACTGTGCCCTGACTCACCCCGCTGAACCACCATTGATTAAAGTAGGCTCGAAGGGGAGGCTTACACTGCTTCTCCAAAGGAGGGAGGGGGCGTGTGATGATTCTACAGCAGGGAGGGAGGGGGTAACTTAGAAGTGGATTTTATTTATGAGGAGGGCGGAATTCCTTTATTAGACAGGGAAGTAAGAAACATACAGAACTGAATCAGAAAAAAGGAAGTGGGAGTAATCTGAATGGAAATTAACCTGTTTCCTTTATCATCTACAGCTGAAAGTACAAAAGAGCAAAGTTAGAATAAGGCATTAAAGTGCCAATGCTACCATAGAGCGAGTGTTTGATTATTAAGGGCTCTTTTTTTACTAAACCATGGTAGAGCTTTTTACCGCAAGCCGGCAAAGTAAATGGTCCGAAGTTCATTTAATTCCTATGAGCGTCGGAGCATTTACCTCACCGGCCCCTGGTAGGAAGCTCTACCATGGTTTAGTAAAAGCCAGCATAAGTTGGTGGAGGGATGAAGCCAATTTGTGGAAGAAACACAATTGTATCTTTTTTTTTTATGCCAGGCCTCCTGCCTTTATCTTGTCTCCCCACTTCCGGACCAGCAGTGGCAGCTCTGTGTATTTTAACTTCAGCATACAGCTACCGCTTGCAGTAGTTTAGCCGTGATTTCATGAGGCAGCCTCAGGGCCCTTGCTAGGTTGGTCCACCTCGCATCATCGAAGCGGGCCGGGCCTAGCAAGTGCCTCATGAAACCGCATCTGAACTACTGCTAGCAGAAGCTCTGTGGCGAAGTTAAAAGTATACAGAGCTGCCGCTAGGCTAGAGAGAGGAAAAATTTGCTGGAGAGGGAAGGGAGAAGGGGTACTCCTGGACATTCACAAAAACAAGCAGGATTGAAAGTCTAACAGGTATCTCTTTCTTTTTGAATCCTTTCTTGATTTTGTGGCCGTGAAAGAGTTTTGTTTAATAAATTGCAGTCTTTTTGATAGCATTGGTCTGCTTTGTGTTTCTGCCTGTGAGAATATTTATAGATCATCGCCTCTTCATGTTGTCCTACAGATGTTCTACAGATGAAATCTAATGTGACAAACGCAAAGTGATGCATATTGGGAAGAATAACCCAAATCACAATTACTGGATTCTAGAGTCTACCTTGGGGGTTAGCGCCCAAGAAAAGGATCTGGGTGTCATCGTAGACAATACGATGAAACCTTCCGCCCAATGTGCGGTGGCGGCCAAAAAAGCAAACAAGATACTAGGAATTATTAAAAAAAGGTATGGTTAACAAAACTAAAGATATTATAATGCCTCTGTATTGTTCCATGGTGCGATCTCTCCTGAAGTATTGCGTTCAATTCTGGTCTCCTTATCTCAAGAAAGATATAGCAGCACTAGAAAAGGTTCAAAGAAGAGCGAACAAGATGATAAAGGGGATGGAACTCCTCTCGTATGAGTAAAGACTAAAAGGTTAGGGTTCTTCAGCTTGGAAAAGAGACAGCTGAGGGGAGATATGATTGAAGTCTACAACATCCTGAGTGGAGTAGAATGGGTACAAGTGGATCGATTTTCATTCTGTCAAAAATTACAAAGACTAGGGGACACTTAATGAAGCTACAGGGAAATACTTTTAAAACCAATAGGAGGAAATTTTTTTTCACTCAGAGAATAGTTCAGCTCTGGAACGCAATGCCAGAGGTTGTGGTAAGAGTGGATAGCGTATCTGGTTTTAAGAAAGGTTTGGACAAGTTCCTGGAGGAAAAGTCCATAGTCTGTTATTGAGAAAAACATGGGGGAAGCCACTACTTGCCCTGGATCGGTAGCATGGAATATTTCTACTCCTTGGGTTTTAATCAGGTACTAGTGACCTGGATTAGCCACCGTGAGAACGGGCTACTGGGCTTGATGGACCATTGGTCTGACCCAGTAAAACTATTCTTATGTAACTTACTGCATGCAGATAGTTGAAAACAAGAATTCTGCCCAAGCAGGATGAGTCCTAGTAGTTATAATGAGACAACTATTTGCAAATCAGTTACAGAGGAATCTGTGACATGAACCAGTAAGATAACATAGCTCTGAGAGACCCTCTTTTCTTTTATATGTAGTTTCATTTGAAAGCACTCAGCTTTGTTTTATAGTTTCCATATTAAAATCATACTCAGAAGACAATGATAAAAAGTGCTAATTAATTTTGTGTGAGGTTTGTACATGACCATAATCTGCTTCTTTTCAAGTTTGTTCTTGTAGAAGGCAGACTATGTATCTACGTATAAAATCAAATGCTTGCAAAATTTTAAGACCTGAAGCCCTAAAAGTAGGAAGGAGAAAGGGGAAGTCACAAGTCTGATTTTGCTGACTGAGGCCATAGGGTCTGACAATAGATCTTTTATGAGGAGTTTTTTTCCAAGTAATTTTGTGTCAGATGTTATTCCTCTAATTTGAGGACCTAAATTCTAGTCTTATTGCAGCCATCTCTGTCCCTTCTGACTCTGATATGGTTCAGAGTGAAAAATAATCAGCTAAAGGCAATTTATTGAGATGCCAATCCAGCTTTGGTTGTAGTTAAGGTTTATTCTAGAGGTAGATAAATACAGTAATGGAGTGGATACTGAGTGACTGGAGAGATGGATTCTGAATTATTGTAGAGGAGGAAGTTAAACTATAGTAGAAAAAAGATGTTTGTGTGATTGGATAGATGCAGGTTTCAATGCAGAAAGAATACTGGATATTGTAAAAGGTGAAAAAGAGGATGCATTCTCAGGGGCAGAGAGAGGGATACAGAGCTGAGGACAGCTTGCTCTAGAGCCCGAGATGGAGAATTCTGCTCTGCATAAGGCTAGGGGCTGGGGAAATGACAAACAGAGATAAAGAATGAACCTGGCATGCAGCTAACACACTCAGGTTGAGGAACTGTTCTCACTAGGGTAAAACCCCTTAGTGGTGATATGATGCAATTTCATTGCATTTTAAATTATTACAATTAAATGTATGAGATATTATCATCACGGTCAGATGTTTCAATAGGTTTCCCCTTCAATTCACACCAACACAGCGGTTAAACATTTAACTATTTGTGTTTATTTGTTGCAACTAAAACCCAATAGCAATTAAGGGTGAGGAAATCTGGCAACCTTACTTGTGACCCATATTGACCATTGTTGGAAACAGGATACTTGGTCTGTCCCAGTATGGCAACTCTTATGTTCATTTTTATTTAATTCTTGGAAATAATCATCACTCGTTGAGCGATAAGCTACTACAGAAGTGTTTTGTTTGCTGATTTTGCTGATTTAAATTTTCCAGGAAAAGAGGGCACGAGAAGAGAGAGAACTCTATCTTTAGCTTTCAATATCCTTTAGCAGTGGTCATGTGAGAATCATATCAACCCCTGTTATTTTATAACACTGAATGAACCTCAAGCAAACGATGCTAGGAATTATTAGAAAAGGGATGGTAAATAAGATGAAGAATGTTATAATGCCTCTGCATTGCTCCATGGTGCGACCTCACCTTGAGTATTGTGTTCAGTTCTGGTTGCCTTATCTCAAAAAAGACATAGCGGAATTAGAAAAGGTTCAAAGAAGAGCAACCAAGATGATCAAGGGGATGGAACTCCTCTTATATGAAGAAAGGCTAAAGAGGTTAGGGCTCTTCAGCTTGGAAAAGAGATGGCTGAGGGGAGATATAATTGAAGTCTACAAAATCCTGAATGGTGTAGAATGGGTACAAGTGTATTGATTTTTTTTTTACTGCATTGAGATTTACAAAGACTAGGGGACACTCAAAGTTACAGGGAAATACTTTTAAAACCAATAGGAGGACATTTTTTTTAATTCAAAGAATAGTTAAGCTCTGGAACTTGTTGCCAGAGGATATAACAAGGTTAACGTAGCTTTAAAAAAAAGGTTTGGACATGTTCCTGGAGGATAAATCCATTGTCTGCTAATGAGACAGATATGGGGAAGCCACTACTTGCCCTGGGATTGGTAGCATTGGGTTTTTGCCAGGTACTTGTGACCTGGATTAGCCACTGTGGAAACAGGATACTGAGCTAGATGGACCATTGATCTGACCAAGTTTGGCTATTCTAATGCTCTTAATCAAATAGTCATTTCTTTCTCAGCATTCATCAAAACCTTATCATTGGTTCATAATTATAGACATGTATATGATATGATAATGTTAATAGTAATGGTACAGGCTGAGTTGGATGTAGTAGCAATCACAGAGATGTGGTTCATGGAGAACCATGACTAGGATATAATTATACTGTTCAGGAAAAACAGGGTTTGAAGAAAAAGAGAGGAAGTAGTGTTAAATGCTAAAGGCCATAATAAAGCCACACAATTGCAAAATCTGCAGGGTAAGGAAGAGGCACTGTGGGTTAATCTGGAAAGAGGGAATGGAAAAAGTACTCACATTGGTGTGACATACAGGCCTCCTTCACAGACAGAATAAGTGGATAGAGATTTAATAGTAGACATTCAGAATATAGCTGTAAAAGGGGATTTTAACATGCCAGATGTTGAGTGGGGTATCCCTTTTGTGGGGTCTTCTAGAAGTAGGGATTTCTGGATTCTCTACAAGGAGAACTGTTCCAGTAATTGGTAATGGAACCCAAGTGGAATGGGGCCATAATGGACTTAGTGATCACAAACGGGGAAAGTGTTTCTGATGTTACAGTGGGTGATCATCTGGCATCCAGTGATCTCTGCATGGTGTGGTTTAATATTAAGACAGGTGCAGAGAGAGCTCATTCAAAAGTAAAAATTCTAGACTTTAAAAACAAAAAACTAACTTTGTTCAGATGGGGGGATTACGTCAAGGAATTGTTGCTTGGATGGGGACATTCTGGAAGAAGTAGGAAAGCTGTGGGCAGAGGATTGTGTTTATGAGGAGCTAGCTAAACTAAAGGTGGACAAAGCGATGGGGCTGGATGGTGTAGATCAAAAGGTGCTGAAGGAACTTAGGAAAGTTCTGGCAGCTCCGCTAGCTGACCTTTACAGTGCTTCTCTAGAGTCAGAAGTGGTACCAGAGGACTGGAGAAGGGCGGATATGGTCCTTCTCCACAAAAGTGAAAGAAAGGAAGAAGTAGGGAACTACAAGCAAGTAAATCAGACTTCTGTGGTAAGCAAATTAATAGAAACGCTTTTAAAACAGAGAACAGTGATTTTTCTGGAATCCAGTGTATCACAGGATCTGAGGCAACATGGATTCACTAGTGGCAGGTCTTGTCTGACAAATCTAATCAATTTTTTGACTGGAAGACCAAAGAATTGGATAGAGGGAGTGCACTAGATCTGATGTATTTAGGTTTTAGTAAAGCCACAGACATCTAATAAATAAATTGAGTGTCCTTGGTATTGGCGTCAAAGTGATGTACTAGGTCAGGAACTGGTTGCATGGAAGGTGACAGAGGGTTAATGGAGATTGCTCAGAGGAAAGGATGTTACCAGTGGTGTGCCTCAAGGTTTGGTTCATGCGCCTGTTCTTTTGAACATTTTTGTAAGTGCATATTGCTGAAGAACTGTTGGGTATGATTTGCCTCTTTGCATATGATGCTAAAATTTGCAATACACTAGACACCTCTGATGGTGTGAATAACATGAGGAAGGACCTAGTGAAGCTTGAAGAATAGTCTGAAATTTGGCAGCTAAGATTTAATGCTAAGAAATGCAAAGTCATGCATTTGGGCTACAAAAACCCGAGGGAATGGTACAGTTTAGGTTGTGAAGAACTTTTGTACACGAAAGAGGAGTAGGACTTGGGTATGATAGTATGTGATGATCTTAAGGTGGCCAAACAGGTTGAAAAGGCAATGGTGAAAGCTAGAAGAATGCTAGGGTGCATTTGGAGAGGTATGGCCAGTAGGAAAAAAGGAGGTATTGCCTGTATAAGACTCTGGTGAGATCTCATTTAGAATATTGTGTGCAATTCTCGAGACCACACCGTCAAAAAGATATAAAAAGGAAGAAGGCTACTAAAATGGTGCATGGTCTTCGTCATAAGGCGTATGGGGACAGACTTAAAGATCTCAATATCTATACTTTGGAGGAAAGTTGAGAGAGGGGAGATATGAAAGAGACATTTAAATAACTATGTGGCATAAATGCATAAATATCACTATATATACCTACAGGCTGACTTTAAGAAGTATATTGAATTGGAATAAATGCATAAACGCTATTATCGAGATGCCTTGGGGGTAATCCATTGCTTATTTCTAGGATAAGCAGCATAATATACGTTTTACTACTTGGGCTCTAGCTAGGTACTTGGGACCTGGGTTGGCCACTGTTGGAAACAGGATATTGGGCTTGATGGACCTTTAGTCTGTCCCAGTATGTTCTTAAGTATAGGAAAATCAAGCCATTGTGATATCACTGATGAGGTTGGCTCATAGGCATTGGTGGAATGAGGCATTATGACATCACAATCTCAGCTCTGGAATGTTGCTAATCTTTGGGTTTCTGTCAGGTACTTGGGACCAGGGTTGGCTATTGTTGGAAACAGGATACAGGGCTTGATAGACCTTTGGTCTGTCCCAGTATGGCAATTCTTATGTTCCTATGAGGTAAGTCTCTTTCATTTGAAAGGAAGTTCCGGAATGAGAGGGCATAGGATGAAGTTAAGAGATGACAGGCTCAGGAATAATCTAAGGTAGAGATGGTGGAGACAAGGACTGTTTTCTGAATTCAAGAAAGCATGAGACAGGCACATGGGATCTCTTAGTGAGAGGAGGAGATAGTGGATGCTGCGGATGGGCAGATCGGATGGACCATTTGGCCTTTATCTGCCATTGTGTTTCTATGTTTCTAGGTATTTGTATTCCGCCAACTTCCTTAAAAAAGGTTCAAATCGGATAACAAAAAAACCTGAAAAATATACACCAAACCAATTAAATAACAGAAGAATCTTTTCAAACAATTAAACCTTGTTTACAGAAAGTCTGGCTGTGTCTATGAAGATTCGTCACTCTACATGCACTCATGCTATCACAGGTTTATCTGCTCCACGATTGATTACTGCATGACATTCCCTGAAATCAAGAAAAATATATAAAAATCTGGAGAGGTTTTGCATTCTTGTGTATTGTTCAGAAAGCCACCGAAGTAAAGCCAATGAGCAAAGTCATTTCTCAAAAGATCAATAATGCAACAGGGATGCTTTTGTTCTCAGTGAGAAGGGGCCTAATCCCGGAGCGGATTGTGAAAAGCTGGAAGTACAGTGCCTCAGGTTACAGGGAGAGAGACCAGAGCTGCCATGGAGCGCACAAGGCTCTTGTGTCAGGTCAAAGGCTGAAATGATTCCCGCTGACAATGAAGAACAATGGCTTATTGCGCTCCACTACGTCTACTGGTTTCAGCTGCTGCCTTTCCTCAAAGTTGTGCTGATCACCTTACAGACATATATACAAAGGAAAGGGATATAGAATATTATTAAGCAGTTAAACAGTAGAGTCGTGAATGATTATTTCTGACAATTGAGCTTCTGAATCATTGGTCTGATTCAACATAGCATGCTTATTGGAAGCTTTACCGCTACTAATGACCGGGGAGTCAATTCAGAGCAGTTTGCATGAACTTCAGTAAAGGTGTTACAAAACGTGAGCTAAAAATATGTATATCTTACATATTTATAGCATCTATGTACATATACTATAATTATAGATTCTATGTTACCATATACTCATCTATCTATGTCTGATGATATAGAAAACAGCCATGCTTAGAAGATAACATAGCAACAAACAACAGTAGAATACTTTTCTATATTCTTTGCTGCCTTGGTATGAATTTTCTCAGGTAGTTAAACAATGAGTAATTTATCCTTATTGTTTTTAAATTGTTATTTGGGGGGGGGGCGAGAATTTGTATATTGTCTTTATATAGTTTTACAACCATACTAAAAGTGGTTTACATATAGGTACTTCAAACATTATCCCTATCTGTCCTGGTGGGCTCATGATCTATCTCAGGGGTGGGGAACTCCAGTCCTTGAGGGACGTAATCCAGTCGGGTTTTCAGGATTTCCCCAATGAACATGCATTGAGAGCAGTGCATGCAAATAGATCTCATGCATATTCATTGGAGAAATCCTGAAAACCCGACTGGATTACGGCCCTCGAGGACTGGAGTTCTCCACCCCTGGTCTATCTAATGTATCTGGGGCAGTAGAGGATTTAACCCCCTCTTTTACTAAGGCCCATTTTAGCATGGGCTAGTGACTTGGATTTAAATCCACAACCTCAGGGTTCGGTGGCTGTAGCTCTAACTACTGCATCACACTCTCCTCACATTATTTGTTATTCATGGGGAAACCTTAAATGGGTTAAGCCATATAAAAATGCAGCTTATTTTGAACAGTGCTGGTTATGCTGATGGATTGCTTTGACTGTTCTATCAATATTAAGTTTCTATGCAATAGTACATAGAAACATAATGGCAGATAAAGGCCAAATGGTCCATCTAGTCTGCCCATCCACAGTAACCGTTATCGTTTTCTCTCTCTGAGAGATCCCAAGTGCCTACCCCAGGCCCTCTTGAATTCAGACACAGTCTCCATTTCCACCATCTCTTCTGGGAGACTGTTCCACGCATCTCCACCCTTTCCATAAAAAAGTATGTCCTCCGATTACTCTGGAGCCTATCACCTCGTAACTTCATCCTATGCCTTCTCATTGCAGAGTTTCCTTTCAAACGAAAGAGACTCAACTCATGCACATTTATATTACGTAGGTATTTAAATGTCTTTATCATATCTCCCCTCTCCCACCTTTCCTCCAAAGTATACAGATTGAGATCTTTAAGTCTGTCCCCATACGCCTTATCACGAACACCACACACCATTTTAGTAGCCTTCCTCTGGACCGACGCCATTCTTATTATATCTTTTTGAAGGTGTGGCCTCCAGAATTGTACACAATATTCTAAATGAAGTCTGGAAAAGCGTCACGACTGGAGTGCCGCAGGGTTCGGTGCTCTTCAACATATTTATAAACAACTTGGAAATTGGTACGACGAGCGAGGTGATAAAATTTGCAGACGATATGAAGTTATTCATAGTAGTGAAGACACAGAAGGATTGCGAAGACCTGCAACGTGCTTTTCTTCTAATATTATATGTACATGAATTATTTGTATGCACAATTGTAGTTGGAAAATTTAATAGATTATTAAAAAAAAAGAAAATTTTCAACCTCTGATAACCAGAACTGGTATTGTGACAGCACAATGCCTCATTCCACCAATGCCTAAGAGCCAACCTCATCAGTGATGTCACAATGGCTTGATTGTCCTTGACTTGGCTCACTTTTACTACATTTTGATTTCTAGAGTGGCGCAGTGGCTAAAGCTACGGTTCAAACCCATGGTGCTCCTTGTGACTTTGGGCAAGTCACTCACTCCCCCCATTGCCTCGGGTACATTAGATAAATTGTAAGCCCACTGGGACAGACAGGGAAAAATGCTTAAGTACCTGAATAAATTCATGTAAAACATTCTGAGCTCCCCTGGAAGAACAGTACAGAAAATTGAATAAATAAAAAAATATTTTCTTGATCCTGTACAAGTGAGAATTGTCATCCTGGTGGTCTCTGTTTTAGCATTAGAAGTTAGAGCCCCTCTTTCTAACATTTCAATCTGTTCACTGCCCCTTTTTCTGCTCCTGCTTTTGAAGTAAATGTTGGATAAAGAAAGCTTTTTTGCTGGACTGTATCAAAGAGCTTTTGTAAAGGACTTTGCTTTTCCCATTCAGGTTAATGGAAAGTGTAATGCGAGTCTCTTCATGATGTTCAGCTTGTAACTAATGCTTGCACTTGCAGAAATGGAGCAGATGAGGAGGATGACTTGGTGCTCAAATGACAGGCTTGTCACGTCTCCTCAGGAAAGACAGGACGGCACTGAGGTCTACCTTGATCATGCTGCGGACCTGGAGTGCTGAAGGACGACATGAAGCTCCCTGCCACTTGAGTAATGGCTAGAAGAGCCTCTTCCTTGAGAATTGCTGACACTATAAAAATGGCTCTGGTCCTTATCCTTTTTTGGTTCCTATTGCTGGTGAAGCCTCTTTCGAACACAGGTAAGAGATACCGGCGATGCTTCAAGGCTGTCAAAGAGAGAGTGAGCCATCAAGAAAAAAATGAGAGGAAAGAAGGCATTTCCTTTTTGAAAAGGATTTTAAAATTGTCCTGGAAGTTTAGTTGATACATGGTTACTATGCTTTATGAATGGGTTCCTCAAAATCACCCCCCCCCTAAGAACATAAGAATAGCCTTACTGGGTCAGACCAATGGTCCATCAAGCCCAGTAGCCCGTTCTCACGGTGGCCAATCCAGGTCCTAAAACTCTTCAGCAAGCCCAGTAGCCTGTTCTCATGCTGGCCAATCCAGGTCACACGCACACACAAAATTGGGAAACATAAGTTATGTGAGAGATAGGGAGGATCACAAGTCAAATAAATAATTTACTCTTGTGAAGTTTAATCTCATCGCACATCTCCATGTGGGCAAGAGAAGCATCTCATATCCTCACCTAGAGTGTTGGGTTAGTGATCCTGCTTTTATCCTGTTCTGAAGATTAATTTCAATGTGATTTTATAGTTGATGGTTTGTTTTATTGTTATTTTTTTCTGTGGATTATGCTTGGTTTTGTTGCAATATTTATTTTAAGTAATATTATTTTTGTAAGCCAATCACATTTATTGTTGAGCAGGATTTAAGATTTTATCAATAAATCAATCCTGACTGTCTGTAAAGAGCTATCCGAAACCTGTAAATAATTTGCCTTCAATAGCATTAGATTGCTTTCCCTGTTGACTGGTATATTTTGTACTCTTTTTTTTTTTTTCCTGTGAGAGAGGAGGTGGTGTAGCAAGGGTGAGTAGCACTTGGGCGGTTGCACCCCTTCTCTATGCCTCTGCTCCTTCCTGACCAGGGCAGGATTAATTCGTCGAGGGCCCCTAGGCACACAAGTACACTGGGATCCCTACCCTGCCCCACCCCACCATGTGCCCAGGCGGAAACAGGAAGCTGCATCAGAGGGAAGCTTTGGGCAAGCTATATTGCTTGCAAAATTACAGTTCCCGTTGCCTTTCTTACCCGCGTTGCTTGCTTGTCTTACTTTCTGTCGAGGGGGGAGGAGGCCGTGTTGCTGATCGGGGGGAGGGGGGGCCGCGTTGCCGATTGATGCTGGAGGGGCCCATCGCTGTTTGGAAAAAACAATGTTGATGCCCTCCTTCATCGGACCCCCCTGACCATTTCAGGCCCTAGGCCTATTGGTTAATCATGCCCTGTTCCTGACTCCCTCTGCCACATGCACGTGCCCTCCTTCCCTTCCCCATCAGACTTTAATTTTCCTGGCATGAGTAGCTTCACAGACTTGCTACCCGCGCCATGTCTGCTGTCCCTCTGATGTTATTTCCCAGGCACGGGACCCAGAAGTGACGTCAGAGAGAGCCGACACTGATGTGGGCAATGGGTGTATGATGCTGCTCATGCCAGGAAAATTAAAGAGGTAGGAGGGGAAGGGGTTCATGGGCACAGCGGAGGTGTTGAGAAGGAGCGGGAGGATGGAGAGGAGGCTGCCGGCGTCCCCAACAAAGATGTCACCCAGGGTGGACACCCCCTCCCTCCCCGCACTACGCCACTGCCCCTGAGTTTGCATTCATGTAATTACCATCTAGATTCTGATGTGAAATTGCTGATTTTGCCTCCTCCATACACATTTGGATTCATATGAAATTTTTTGGTTTCTCACAGGCCACAACACTAAAGTGAACCCGTACCACTTTAAAGAGATCATTTCTATCTGGAAATCCAGAATTGGGAAGAATACTAGTGCCTCTGTTTTGTCTAAGTTTCAGGGGGGCTTGAAGCAGCAAAATGATATACAAACTTTACTGAAGAATGTGGTGGCTGGCCTACAGTCCCTGAAGATCCTAATCAGGGAGAGATCCACAATTCCTGTTGGCTGGAAGGATAAAGAGAGCCAGAACCATCTCTCTGAATTTCTGTTCAACATCTCCATATATTTACAGAATGAAGAACCCCAAGAGAAGGTAGAGACATCCTGGGAGAATTTTCTAAACCAGTTGTTCCCAGTCCAAGCAGAGAAATTTCCCTCGAGCCAAGATGTGAGGCTCCAGGACATTTTGGTATCTCTAAGAGGCAGCCAGAACTGGGACACTATTTTCAGCTTCTTCCAACACATCCTAAAACTCTTCAGCAAGGAGCAAATGGCGGTGCATTTCATGAGACAGAACTGGGAGATCCTTAGCAGTATGGTGGACACACTGCTTCAATTTATCCTCAGCAGGACCCTTGGCCAAGCCAGTACCACACTGCAAGGAGTCCTTTGCTCCTTAATGGGTCACAATAACTGCAGCTTAAACACAGACTGGCTTCAACTGCTGCTGACGCTCTTTGAAGGCACCAACTGGAAGCCAGTTTTTCAACTACAATCTAGAAGGTCTACCCTGTCAGAGGAAAGACTGAAGCCCTTCAATATACTGCCAGTAGTCTTTAAGGATAAACGCCACAATTTTACACACCTGAATTTAGGGCAAAGCCCCACTGACATGCAAAGTCTTTTTCAGATCCTCTACCGATCCAAAGAGAGGGGCCAAGGCATGGCTTCTGTAGGTTCAGTTGGTGGATCAGAAAATAAAGTCTGGAAAGCTTTGGATGAAATCCAGCATAGTTTTCTGAGGCGGGTAGGAAGATCTGTCTATGACAATTTCAACAAGAAGATTTCTCATATGAGAAGCTCATTGCTGAACAAAGTCTCCTCAGTTATTGGCATGCCTTATTCTGACCAAGAAGGGAGATGTTCTGTAGGTAAGCTTGTCTTTATATATAGACCAGCTACAAGGTCAGTTATGCTTTCTTACTGTTCCTAATGATATATCTACATATGAAATCTAGAATGGTGACATGCTTCCTTCAAAATGGTCAAGTCTAAGAGCATCAGTGACCAACCCGAGTCACAAGTATCTGGCAAGATCCCAAAGAGTAAAACAGATTTTATGCTACTTTTCTTAGGAATAAGCAGTGGCAAGTCCATCTTAATAACGGCTTACGGACATTTCTTTTTAGGAAATTATCCAAACCTTTTAAAACCCTGCTAAGCTAACTGTTTTCACCACATTCTCTGGTGATGAATTCTCCAGTTTATTTTAAATGATGATTGTTATTTCTCAGTTTTACAAATTTACAACTACTATCTTTATATTTTGCACAGTATTAGAGAACATGCATCACTGTTTCTGTGGTGTTGCATTGTATGCAAAGTCTGGCTTCTTTATGGTTCAGTTTAACATTTGTCTACATGTTTCTATTTTTAGTTTGTGATTACTTATTCTATACTGAGCGAGGGTGCTTCTGTGTTCTATGTGTATGAGATGCTTTTCTGTTAGCACTGATTATGCAAGATTGATCTGTACTAATCTGGCTTGTTTGATACACCCATTGTAAAACTAATAAGAAAATAAGAATTGCCACTGCTGAGTCAGACCAGTGGTCCATCATGCCCAGCAGTCCGCACACGCGGCAGCCCTCTGGTCAAAGACCAGTACCCTAACTGAGACTAGCCCTCCCTGCACACGTTCATGTTCAGCAGGAACTTGTCTAACTTTGTCTTGAATCCTTGGAGGATGTTTTCCCCTATAACAGCCTCTGGAAGAGCGTTCCAGCTTTCTACCACTCTCTGGGTGAAGAATAACTTCCTTACGTTTGTACGGAATCTATCCCCTTTCAACTTTAGAGAGTGCCCTCTTGTTCTCCCTACCTTGAAGAGGGTGAACAACCTGTCCTTATCTACTAAGTCTATCACCTTCAGTACCTTGAATGTTTCGATCATGTCCCCTCTCAATCTCCTCTGTTCGAGGGAGAAGAGGCCCAGTTTCTCTAATCTTTCACTGTACGGCAGCTCATCCAGCCCCTTAACCATCTTAGTCGCTCTTCTCTGGACCCTTTTGAGTAATACCGTGTCCTTCTTTGTGTACGGCGACCAGTGCTGGATGTAGTACTCCAGGTGAGGGCGTACCATGGCCCGGTACAGCGGCATGATAATCTTCTCTGATCTGTTCGTGATCCCCTTCTTTATCATTCTTAGCATTCTGTTTGCCCTTTTTGCCACCGCCGCACATTGTGTGGACGGCTTCATCGACTTGTCGATCAGAACACCCAAGTCCCTTTCCTGGGAGGTCTCTCCAAGTACTGCCCCGGACATCCTGTATTCGTGCATGAGATTTTTGTTACCGACATGCATCACTTTACACTTATCCATGTTGAACATCATCTGCCATGTCGATGCCCATTCCTCGAGCCTGATTATGTCTCGTTGCAGATCTTCGTAATCCCCCTGCGTCTTTACTACTCTGAATAACTTCATATCGTCCACAAATTTAATCACCTTGCTCGTTGTACCTAAGTCCAGATCGTTTATAAAGATGTTAAAGGTCACGGGTCCAAGCACCGAGCCCTGCGGCACCCCACTGGTGACGCTCTTCCAGTCCGAGTATTGTCCATTTACCCCCACTCTCTGTTTCCTATGCTCCAGCCAGTTTTTAATCCACGTGAGTATTTCACCCTCGATTCCATGGCTTGCAATTTTCCGAAGTAATCGTTCATGCGGAACCTTGTCGAACGCCTTCTGAAAATCGCCCTTGTCTATCTGTCTGTTTACTCCCTCAAAGAAGTGCAGCAAGTTCGTCAAACACAATCTGCCTTTGCTAAAACCGTGCTGACTGGTCCTCATCAGCCCGTGTCTGTCAAGGTAATAAATGATGCTGTCCTTTATCAGTGACTCTACCATCTTTCCCGGTACTGAGGTTCTAATGCTCACTACAGTGTGTACGATACTGCCTTTTTCTAGGTACATTCTTGTTGTACCAGTTGTGGGGGGTATTAAAAATGATCAGCCCTGGGTGTCACATATGCTAGGTATGCCATTGCCACCACACTCCCATAGTGGTCACTGACCCCTCTCCCACCCCACAAAAATGTAAATAAAACAGTACATACCTGTCTCTAGAACAGGAGCACCTAGTATGGGAAAGCCTAGCAGAGCAGCACACAGTAACCTGGTAGGTGGGCTAGTGATCCATAGAGATGAGGACCCAGGCCCATAAACCACTCTAACCAACTACATTTATGACGGACAGTGTGAGCCTACCAGAACCCACCCAAAATCTACTGTACTGCCATATAGGTGCCACCTGCAACCATAAGGGCTATTGGGGTGGTAGACAGGTGGGTTTTGGGTGAGTTTTGAAGGACTCACCCATACATTAAAATGGTTCACAGAAGTGTCCCCTAAGGTGCCTCATTGCCCTGTTGGGATGTTTGCTTGTCCAGTCCATTAAGACGCTGGTCCCTCCCACATCCAAATGGGCTTGATTTGGATGTTTTGAACATGGATGGTTTTGTATTCAAAAATATTCAGAAAAGTTAGACATCCTAAGGGCTGAGATCTATATGCCTGCCAAGACATCCAACTAGGTCATTTTCAGAAAAAAGTTTTGATGTCTAGTGGTTTGAAAAATGGATATTTCCCCGCCCAGACTTTTAGATGTCTTGCGTGAAATGTCCAAAGTTGGACTTAAGACACACTATTGAAAATGCTCCTCCACAACTTTTTTGAGATGCAGTGACCCAAATTGCACACAATATTTAAGATGCAGCCACATCATGGAGTTTTACATAGGCATTATAACATTCTCATCTTTGTTTTCCATGCATCCCTGATAATTCCTAACTTTTACACCTGGCGTTATTCTGCGCAAAAAAAAAATTCAAAATTCTACAAGTTTGTCAAAATGTAAATAATATTTTTTGCTAATTATTATCCATATTCTATTTAAAACATTTAAAATAAAATGGTTTTATTCTACCTTTGTTGTTTGGATGTTTTATTTTTCCATCATATTGGTTCCAGTTTCTTTTTTCTGCCTTTCTGTTGTCTGCTAATTCTTCTATCAAATTCCCATCTCTCCCATTCCCCATCTCATCACTTTCTTAGCCCTCCATTCCCTTTCATATTCATATTTCTACCCTCTGTAAAATCTATCCTTTCATCTGTTTCCTTGTCACCCTCTCCTCCCCCTTAGGGTTCTACCATTCTCAGCATCTTCCTTCCTCCACCCTTATAATTCAGCATCTGTTCTCTCTTCCTTCCCATCCTCGTAGACTGACATCTCCCTATCTCTTCCCTGCTGCACTCTCCCCCATGGTCCAGCATTTCTCCCACTCTCTTCCCTCACTTCCATTTCCAGGCATCTCTCCATCACTCCATTCTGCTCTTGGGTCAATCTCCCTCCAGCTCCTGTGTATTTCTCCATCCCTCTTATCCACCTCCATGTCCAACACCTCTCTCTCTATCCCCCCCATGCACCATTGCTCCCTTCCTCATGTCCATAATGTGCAATTTCGTCTCCGCACACCACGCATGTCTCCCTTTTCTCCCCCGTGCCAGCATCCTTCCTTCCTCACCCCTCCCTTCTCCCATGCCACCAACTTTCCTTCCCCTTACCTCTTCCCTCCCCCTGTACCACCAACTTTCTTTCCACCCCTTTCCTCCCCCTGGGCGAACAATTTTTCTTCCTCTCACCCCTCCCCTCCTCCTGTGCTAGCAACTTTTCTTCCTCTCACCCCTTTCTTCCTCCTATACCAGCAACTTTCCTTCCTCTCCTCCCCAGTATTTTAAGGCATGCTTCTTTGTGTCACAGTATCAGCAGCGACTCTCACATGCTGCCTGCCGCTAACCCAGAAACCTCCCCTCTGCCATGGAGAAACTTCCGGATTAGCGGCAGGCAATGTATGGGAATTGCTACTAATACCGCGACCTGAAGATGCTGACATGGTCGAGATTCTGCACGAGAAAAGGGAATTCTGCGCAACTGTGCAATTCTGCAGAAATTCTGCTTTGTGCAGTTGTGTAGAATTCCACCGGGAGTATAACATTCTATTTGCTTTCTTAGCTGCCGCCGCACATTGAGCTGAGAGTTTCAACGGATCCTCAACAATCCAATCCAATCCTTGGTTTTATATACCAATTCATCCCTAGAACAGGGCTCGACTCGGTTTACAGCAGGGGTCTCAAAGTCCCTCCTTGAGGGCAGCAATCCAGTCGGGTTTTCAGGATTTCCCCAATGAATATGCATGAGATCTATGTGCATGCACTGTTTTCAATGCACATTCATTGGGGAAATCCTGAAAACCCGACTGGATTCCGTCCCTCGAGGACTGGTGTTGCCCACCCTTGATCTAGAGCAGGGGTCTCCAAAGTCCAATCCAGTCGGGTTTTCAGGATTTCCCCAATGAATATACATGAGATCTATGTGCATGCACTGCTTTCAATGCAGATTCATTGGGGAAATCCTGAAAACCCGACTGGATTGCGGCCCTCGAGGAGGGACTTTGAGATTCCTGGTTTACAGCAATAATGATAGGACATGGAAAGAGTATTAAGTTACAAGCTTCATCGTTTGTAATCACTAATTTAAAATAGAAGAATCAGTTAGGAATTTCTGAAACAGATAAGTTTTCAAGGCTTTCCAAAAGGTTGAGAGGAAAGAGAGAAGTCTTAACTTCAAGGAAGTTCATTCCATATTTTTGCAAAAGATCGACCTGTATTGCCTCAAACTTTGATTCCTTTAACAGAAAGAAAGGCAAGTTTGTAGTTATAAACTCCCCTGGAATTTGATGGCTTTTGTTTCATGTACGTTAATGTGAATTTGCCTAGTATTTTAATATATGACAAAATATTGTTTTTATTTACCCATTTTAACAGTTTTCTACAATTTTTTTTATATTGTACACTGTTTAGACATTTGTTTTGATAGACAGTATATCAAACTTGAAAGAGACAGCAACCAATGGAGAAAAAAATCCCATACAAGATTTTAAATATTATGCTGGCACGTTTAAATTGGATTCTCCGATAAACCGGAAGCCAATGAAGGGCTTTCAACAGAGGAGTAACATGATCATACAATGACACCTAGATCCTTTTCCTGGCCAGTGACTCCTAACACAGAGCTCAGAATCACGTAGCTATAGCTCGGGTTCCTATTTCCCACATGCATCACTTTGCACTTGCTCACATTAAACGTCATCTGCCATTTTGACGCTCACAAGGTCCTCTTGCAATTTTTCACAATCCTTTTGCGATTTAACAACTTTGAACAACTCTGTGTCATCAGCAAATTGAATCATATCAGTAGACTGAATATGAATTTGTTTAATGAAGTTGATAATCGGATGTCATTCTTCTTTTCTTCTTTTACAGGAAGCCTTCAACAGCTGTTGTTATGGTAAGTTACGCCATAAAAATAAACCCCCCAGTAGCCAGTGTTTCGGTTTGTTGATTCTGAACTTCTATTTTCAGCACATTTCACTCATTAACCCCCTCCTTTACTAACACATAGCATTAGTAAAGGAGGGGGTAAATGAAAAGCATCAGAATTAAGCATATTCCTCAAAATACTCACCTCTTTGCTTATTGTCTCTTATATTTCCTCTTTCCCTATTGTCTGCAATATATTTTATTTTGTACGTTTTCCCCAACCGCTACCGTAGCTTTGTCAAAGAAGCCTTTTGATTGTAACCATGGAAAGGGAGTATATCAAATCCTACCCCTAATTGTGTCATATCTGTTTTATTTTCAATTTAGGGGTATCAAACACGATATTAGATGGAATGTTCAGACGTTGGGTTTCAACTCCAAGAGCTTCTCGTCTTCCTATCCAATAACGAGTTGTCAGAAGACTGGTGATGTTAACATAACCGAAGAGAGGTCACATAGCATTAGCAAGAGGTCAGATGCAGAAACTTGGGAAGACCCTTGGTTCTCAGCTGATGTTTTGGAGGCTGCCTGCAATGACACCATTCCAGGTTTGCCTGGTGTCTCCAACTTTACTGTCTACCTGTACTGTAATCTCTTCAACAGCACAGATTACACTAACTACCCAGCTCCTGACCTCAAAGTTACCTGCTCTGATGCTGCTTGGTACCTCTTATCAGTTGAAGAGGACTCCATCTGGGTACGAGTTTGCAGTGAGTATTTCCCTGCAGAGTTTAATGTTGCTGTATGCCAAAACTCATCATTTATAGGCAATGACAGTCACAACCAGCTGTTAATGGAGGAACTCTGCAAAAATCTTTCTAGCGATACTGAAATGTACAAGGATCCCAAGATCAGTAGCACTTGTCTGGAGTCTCTTGACGATGTACACTTCACTCAGGATAACTTCTGGAGTTGTTTTCTTGAAAACAGAACGTTCTGGATGGAAAGGTTGTGCAGGAATATGGCCGTTAAGAAATTTGTAAATCAAAACAAAACTTGGCTTTCCAAACTGTGTCAACGCTATGAGCTTAACAGCTATATAGTTAATTTAACCATTCTCAGGGCTATCAGCTCGTGCAATTATAAAGCATGGAACTCAAATGCATTTAGCAATAGCAGTCTGCTTGAGCAGTGCCGTGGAATAGATAAGAATATGGTATGCAACAATAGTTCTTTCTATAAGACCCTGGTGCATTCCCAGCCATGGATAGTGGACTACTGCTCAGATACTTCCAAAGATGAGAAATGCATCCTTCAAAGATTTGTAGACATGCTTCCAGTTTCGGCCAACTTTGATTCATCCCAACTCTGCAAAAGTCCCATCTCGTACCTCATGGGTGTGGCCTCCCAGATCGCTCAGTGTGACGACGAGTCCCCCAGGTGGTTGTTGAACGTGAGCTACCTTTTGAAGCTGATGGACTCCATCCTTACCTTTTCCAGTTTGGATGCTGTAGGAGAAGAGGCCAGGGAGCAGCTAGCTGAGGCTATGCTGCTTTCCAGTCTTTTAGACAATGCTTCCTTTTGGGCTTCCTTTGAGGTGAATTCATCACAGAGTATCCTTCAGACTGTGGGTTGGTACTTGGGGCAGGAACACAATCATTCCAAGAAGAAGGACCTGCTCAGCTGTTTTAGTGTGAGTTCTCTTATGCATTTCTTACATTTATAACCTGCTAATCCACAGACCATGCCCCTAGCAGCTTTCGTAAAATGAATATGCAGGATGCAGGTTCAATTATGTGTGCAATGCAAATAAAACAATGCAACGAAACATTTAAAAAAGAATAGAAAATGCAAATGTATCCTTCAGGCACTTTGTAGGCACGATCCAGAGTTACTTACCCCCAGACTCTATATATGGTGCCCAAATTTGGGCATGCTAGATGCCAGTGCAACTTAATTGGCTTATGAGCTGTTAACCATCAATAATGGATGCTAATAACCAAATACTGATGATCATCGGTAGCAGTTAAGACTTACACATCCTTAATCTGGCTCAGCATTCGGGATATCTAACTTTTGCTGTGTATGTGTGTGTATGATATCTATCTCTTTATATCTATCTATATACACACACAAAAATGAGTACAGTTTATAAGGAAAATTGACTATTTGAAAATTGTCCTGCTTACTTGCCGGTAAATTCAAGTGTAAATCAAAAAGTAAAGGCAAAATATATTTAACGGCTTTAACAGAAGTAACTGTGAGCAATGAAACATATCACTTTTCCATATAGTCCCCATGCAAGACGACGCATTTGTTGTATCGTTCAACTAGCTTCTGCATTTCTGCAGAGATAAAGTTTTTTGGCTGCTCCCGAAGCCAGGTGAGCACCGCTTCCTTTACTTCATCATGCTTTGTCTTTTGCTCTCCGGGTCAGTGATGCAGCCATGTCTCGTCACTGGTGATAATTCTATCCAGAATACTCAGATCTTCTTCACACCGTTTCAGGAACTGGGTTGCAACCTCCACATGCTGTTCCTTGTGCAGATCAGTAAGCTGTTTGGGAACCCATCGTGCACAAACTTTCCTGTATCCCAAGGCATCATGCCTTATGGCAAATGCAGATCCATAGCTGATATCCAAATTTGCAGCCAATTGAGACACCGTTATCCGCTGGTTTTCTCTATCAACGTGCTCTTGTGTGCGCGATGTTGATGGGCAACCAGAACAACCTTTATTGGTTGCACCTGTTCGTCCCACTTTAAACCTTTTAATCCACTCATAAATCTTTTGTGATTCATGGTGCTATGTTCACACTGAGTCAATATCAGATGATGAATTTTCCAAAGAAAGAGCACTACTGCACGTTGTTCTTCGATGGTGCAATCTTGCAATGGAGCATCCATGTTTCTGACCTCGTGGCTGCCACATGATCAAAGGCTGAGCAATGCACTTGGCATGGATGAACTATTCAACAGGCAATGTATGAGGAGTGCATATGTTCTATTTTGCTAGCTCTGTTCCGGTTATCACATAATTTAACAATTGCCTTTAATTTTTGATTCACCCTTTTATTTGTATTGATTTGTTTTGCTATTAGGATCTATTGTTTTACCTTGATTAAGCTGCTGTCCTAGGCAGCCACCTCTTCTTGCCTTATGATCGGGCCAGCTCAAGCCAGGCTAATAGGCTAAGTGACCTAACAATTCCCCCCCTAATCCCTCCAATGATAGCCCCTCCATCCCCCCTCCTACTGTCATTAGGCTCCCTCCTCCTGCTCTAAAGCCTGGTGGTCTAGTAGACTGGGCCGGCTTCCCCAGCTCTAAGTGCCGCAGGGCCATGTGTCCTTGTTTTTTTGCAGGAAGAAATATGGTAACCCTACCCGCAAACAGGAAATTGTGTCAGAGAGAAGGCTTGGGCTAGTATGAGCAGGGGGAATGTGTTGCTGATTGCTGCCAGCGAAGAACTAAAGGATTTAATGGTACTGAAGAGGGGTGTCAGGAAAGTGGCATTAAGTGACCCCCCTCCCCCCAATGCTGGGATTCTTCAGCTGGCGGGGTTTGGGGATTTTTGCGCGACACATCGCTGTGACCACCCAGACCCATCTGTGGCTATGCCACTGTCCTGTCTGACTTAATAAAGGGAGTGTTAACTCCTCACAGCTGTTCAAAAAATGCACTAGGTTAGTTTGATAGAAAGGTGTTGCATTTTATGTTTTATTTTTGTTTGCTAATATTTAATTCCATGCGACCACACTACTTAATTGAAGCTATATGCACAGATGACTCTGCCTCTCTCTTTTGCAGCCGGTGCTGTGGGGTCTGGTCCAGGATGAAGAGAATGCCACAGATCTGGAAGTTCTTCTCCAGGTACCACTGACTGGCCATCCGCACCATGGAATATGTTTACCAAAAGTGTGTTAGTCACTTGCAGCCGGATTTCATGTCTGATAACAGCTGCTATGTGGTAAAAACTGTAAAAGTCCATGTTAAGTGACCAATGCAGAAGGGAGGGGGCAGAATTTGCGTGGAATCTGGGTGGAGATTGAGCATGCCCAGCAATGACATATACTGCATACCCAGAGCTTTTTTTGAGGGGGTACTTAGGGGTACTGGCACCTTTTCCATTGCTTGATACAAATGACCCATATTCCTCAAGTATTAACAAAAGAGCTCAGTACTGCCTTTTCATGGGTTCTGTGGCTGGTAGGGTTACCAGATTTTACTTTTAGGATAACTCTTTTATCAACAATCTCAGGCTCAAATACTTAAACCTAACCAGATCTATATATAGGTCACAACTGCTCCCTTTCACTTTTAGACCTAGCTTTATTTGTAAAACATTTTCAAGTACCCTCCTGATGTTTCAAGTTTTTCAAGTTTTATTAAGGTTTTGATTTGAACGCAATATCAAATAATTCAATGCGTTTAACAATAGAAATTTTTGGGGGGACAAATAACCATTTAAACAATAAAAACATACAATCTTATCTATAATTATTTGAAGATACATAAGGAATACAAGGATAAAAATAACCAAAAAGAAAAAAACATTTAGGGAAGAACAACATTAGGAGGGATATTAAAAGGTTTTTCCTTAAATGTTCTTCTACTTTCTTTAACAATTGTAGTTCACTCCTCTTTCCCTATGTATCACTAATTAATTGTGTACATCGATTGTATGTTTACCTGTATAAATTGTTTTATTTTGTCCCCCCCCCAAAAAAACCCAACCTTTTATTGTTATACGCACTGAAAATATTTGATATTGCGTTTATATCAAAATTTTAATAAAGTTGAAACTCATCTGAGAGGAATTCCATCCCATTTATCATCTTGGTCGCTCTTCTTTGAACCTTTCCCAGTTCCACTATATCTTTTTTGAGCTAAGGTGACCAGAATTGGACGCAATACTCAAGATGAGGTGGCACCATGGAGCTATACAGAGGCATCATAATATTCTTAGTCTAGGCACAACTTTGGGTGTGCACCCAAACTGCAATTGCAATTTAATTAAATAATGAGTCAATTAGCACCAGCAGTCAATTACTGCTGCTAATTGACAACAATTTGAATTACGGCATGCATCTTTCTAGTCAATAGTCTATAAAAATGCAGGTGTAGATTCTTAAGCATGGATCTGAAAGGGGTTATGGCTATGGGAGGAGCATGGGTGGGTTAGAGATGTTCCTAGAATTTGTACACAGGGCTATAGAATATGGCAGATTTGCGCTAGAGAATGACATGGGGACAAATTTCCCCCGTCCCCACGGGAACTCATTTTCCATCCCATCCCAGCAAGTTCTTTCCCTGTCCCTGCCCCATCCCTGCAAGCTCCGTCCTCATCTGCGCAAGCCTCAAAGATTTTAAAATCATAAGTGTTCGAGACTTGTGCGGTTAAGGCAGAGCTTACAGGAATGGGCCAGGGACAGGGACAAAACTCATGGGGACAGGACATTCTCCAATCCGTGCCTAATTCAGGTGCAAAGATTTACACCAGGTTTCCCTTGGTGTAAATCCTCACACCCATAATTCAGCATGGATCCTGATGCTAAACGTTATTCTATAAATAACTCTATCTATTTATTTTTTTTAATTTACTGAATTTAGCCCTTTATACCCTTGTGGTGATATTGTAGGGAAGGAATAAGGAGTAGTTGGGATCATCGAGAAGAAAATGTAACATAAGGCTTATTTATTAAAGTGCAGAAAGATTTTGCAGTTACTGCATGTTAATGGATACACAGTATATTGAATGTAGTGTATCAGTTTTTAATAAATAAATATCAGTGCATGCTAACTGCGTTACAGAAAAAAAAAGTAATGGAGTAGAGGCTTAGGGGTTAGTGCAGCGGCCTGAGAACCTGGCAAACTGGGTTCAATTCAACTGCAGCTCCTTGTGACTCTGGACAACCCTCCATTGCCCCAGGTATATTAGACAGAGTGTGAGCCCACCAGGAGAAACAGGGAAAAATGCTTGAGTACCTGAATAAATTCATGTAAACCATTCTGAACTCCCCTGGGAGAACGGTATAGAAAACGGAATGAATAAATAAGTGGTATATCAAGTCTCATCCCCTTTCCTTTTCCCTTAGCTACACCTATCGAGGTGGAAATGCACTACATTATCTATTGTATTAACAAGTTTCAAGTTTGTTTAATTTTTAATATACCGTCTATCAGAAACGTCTAAACAGTTTACAATAAAATTGGATATAGAAAGAATAAAAACAATAGCAGTTACAGGGAAGGTAATAAACAACCAACACGAAACAGGAAGGATAGAGGTAAAGAAATACAATATAATAAAAGAAAAGTAGGGATAAGAGGAGAACACAAATGGGAGGGGGGAATGTTTACATTTTTCCTTTCTCAACTGATTTTTCTTGCATCTTTAAACCTCTGTGTTTACTGTACAGTGTGATTACATAAGAACATAAGAAATGCTGCTGCTGGGTCAGACCAGTGATCCATCATGCCCAGCAGTCCGCTCCCGTGGCGGCCCTCAGGTCAGTGCCCTGACTCTAGCCTTACCTGCGTACGTTCCAGTTCAGTAGGAACTTGTCTAACTTTGTCTTGAATCCCTGGAGGGTGTTTTCCCCTATGACAGACTCCGGAAGATTGTTCCAGTTTTCTACCACTCTCTGGGTGAAGAAGAACTTCCTTACGTTCGTACGGAATCTATCCCCTTTCAACTTTATAGAGTGCCCTCTCGTTCTTCCTACCTTGGAGAGGGTGAACAACCTGTCCTTATCTACTAAGTCTATCCCCTTCAGTACCTTGAATGTTTCGATCATGTCCCCTCTCAATCTCCTCTGCTCAAGGGAGAAGAGGTCCAGTTTCTTTAATCTTTCGCTATACGGCAACTCCTCCAGCCCCTTAACCATCTTAGTTGCTCTTCTCTGGACCCTCTCAAGTAGTACCGTGTCCTTCTTCGTGTACGGCAACCAGTGCTGGACGCAGTACTCCAAGTGAGGGCATACCATGGCCCGGTACAGCGGCATGATAACCTTCTCCAATCTGTTCGTGATCCCCTTCTTTATTATTCCTAGCATTCTGCTTGCCCTTTTCGCCGCCGCCACACATTGTGTGGATGGCTTCATCGACTTATCGATCAGAACTCCCAAGTCTCTTTCCTGGGAGGTCTCTCCAAGTACCACCCCAGAAATCCTGTATTTGTGCATGAGATTTTTGTTACCGACATGCTTCACCTTACACTTATCCACGTTGAACCTCATTTGCCATGTCGATGCCCATTCCTCGAGCCTGATTATGTCAATCTCCACCCATTTCTATGCCTCCCTCCGCAATAACTGTTAGTGCTTGCCTACTGCCATGTTACCAGCTAATGTTAGATGCCATCGACTCGTGTTCGAGTCCTAGCAACTTGATGAAGTAGATTGCCGGGCCTTTCTTCTGCGCAGTATAAATTCAATGTTATTGCCGTTCTCGCATCAAACACGATCGTCCGCCTCCAACACTGCCCGTTTGTTGCCGCCCAGGTGGGTGGCACATCGTTAGTCAGACATCTCCACTGAAACCTGTTTGCCTTGGGAAGCCCTGCTGGTAGTGAAGCTACCGAGGATTTAGCTTTCAGCTTCTCAGATGTTCGCAGGCCCCAGTGGCATGGCACATCCATGTACCATGACCAGCTAATAAAGCCTAGTAAATAGGTTCCACAGTAAATAAGCAGTAGATAAACATCTGACCCATCCAGTCTGCTCACTTTGCTAAAGATATAGCCCAGCTGCAAGTGATTGTTTGCAGTATGTTATGTTATCTCAATGTCTCGCAAACCTCTGTGGAGGGCATCCAAAACTGCACGGACGTCAACATGATGATGTCATCACATTGATGTCCATGCATGTGCCAAAAGCCCTCCAGACAGGGCCCTGAGCTGCACGTGGGGGGTGCTTCACGAGGAGAGGCACCAGCGAGGAGAAGCGCCGGCTCACTGCCTACAGAACTGCCTACAGAACTGGCACCTCCTCTCGCCACGGCACACAGTTTGCGACACACTGCGTTCTCTCTTTGCTGTCTTCACAGGAGTACCTGCACATGCCTCCAGAGGACTTCCAGAAGCTTTTGATGTCCGCTGAGAATGACGCAGTGAAACAGTTCCTTTCACTGATGCATCGTACCTGGCACCGTCTCAAGGTGCGTTGTTCAACGTATGGATGGAGACCAGATGAGCCCGAGGGGAAGAGTAGAATCTACCTTACATTTTATGCTAAACTCACTTACCCGGGATCTTCTTCATCATCCCCCCCAATAACATACCTTTCTCAAGCTGTCCATCACTATCCATTTCTTGACCTCTTCCGCTGCTGTTATTTTTCATTAATTGTTGCCTTCTATTCTTCAGTGAGCAAACCATGAGAGCATTATACACTGACTCTGAATAGCCTTATAATTACTCCTCTATAGTTGTCACTCCTCCTTTCTTCAGTGATTTTCTTCTTTTTTGTAAAAATATTCTTTCATTTTCTTGTTCTCCATTCATTCTTTCTTCTTTCCTTTTACCGAAACTTCCAGCTCTCTTTTCTCAGGCTTAATTTTCTTCTGTCCTTCATCCTGTCTATTTCACTATTCTCAATGACTTTTTCCTCCTAGTATTTCTCCTATCTTGTTTCTCTTCCAGACCAGTCCTTTGTGTTCTTTCTCTTCGCTTTTCTTTCTATTTGGCTTAGCCTTCCTTGTTTCCATCTCACTTTATTTTCTCTGTGGAGCTCCGATACTGCTCTGTGTCTGGATGAAATGGACTGTCCATATGTGTCTTTATCAATGCTCCCTATGGTCTATTCCTCTATGTCAGGGATAGGCAATTCTGGTCCTCGAGAGCCACAGGTGGGTCAGGTTTTCAGGATATTTGCATGCACTGCCTCCTTGAGATGCAAATCTATCTCATGCATATTTATTGTAGATATCCTGAAAACCCTACCCGCCTGTGGCTCTCGAGGACTGGAACTGCCTACCCCTGCTCTATGCTATTTGTTGTTTCTGTTCCACTACCCCACAAATTTCCCTGTCCTCTTCAACTGCCCCACACTCAAAAGCTATCCCTTATAACTGCTACATACTCCACCATACATACTGCTTCCACATCTCCTGCAATTGCCCCACCATTACCAAACTGCCTCAGCCCCTTAAAACTAACCCTGCACACTGCTCTGCTTCAAAAACTACTCCCCTCCAACTGCCCCAAAACTCTGTAAATATCCCACTCCCAAAATCTAGCCTTCTGCAACTACCTCACCACCCTGTAAAATGCCTTCATCCCCATTATCCTGTAAACTATCCCACTCCCAAAAACTACCTACAACTGCCCCAACACTAGGGTTACCATTTTTTGGGCCGCAAAAATCTGGACACATGCCCTGCCCTGTTCTGCATCCGGCCCCACCCCATTCTGTGCGGCCCTTCCTTTGGCTTCGCCCAATTCCATCCAGACCCTCACAGTTCATCCTCCAGATCCGCCCCCCCACAAACCTCCTCTCTTCTTCCCTGACAAGCCCTGGCCGCGTCTGGAGGATGTGCGGATGTGTTGTCTTGTATCGGCTAGTGTCAAAAAGACCTCTGAAGAGGGAATTTGCAGAAACATGCAACATATATTGATGTCATAGATTAATTTATACTCTGGGATATTTTTGGGTGTTTGTTGTGTGCATGAAGGGCCTCTTTTACAAATTCGCGGTAACAAGACCTGGTGCAGCAAATGCAACGCAGCCCAGGAATTGAATGGGCTGCATCGCATTTGCTGCACGGGAGTCACTTCTGTGGCTTTTAGCTCTTTTAATGGTTGGTTATCATTTTAATTATCTTTGTTGCCTGTTTATCTCATTTATCCTTATTGTTGGTCTGATAATCTGTTCTCTGTATGATAGGGAGAATCTCTTCTTTCTTTTCTTTTTTTACTATTTTATAGAAAATGCCATGAAGTGTTATATTTTTAAGACTTCCTTTTATTTTATATGACTTGTTACTGTATTAAGCCATGCTCTTTCTCATAAATCATTTTGTAGCATCCCTGGGAAAAATGATATTCAGAACTAAATAAATAGATTCCCTATAGATTCCTTGAATAGAAATGTGCTGAGCTAGAAATGTGATGATCATTTCTGCATGGCAGCTTAGAGTTACCGTACGTCTGGGAAAACCCAGACGTTTCTGGAAGCCTTTGCACATGCGTGCCCGGCACCGTGATGACATCATAAGCACGCAGGTATGTGATGTCATTGCGTCAACTTCCATGCATACGTGAAGGCTTCCAAATGCAGCCTTCGAGCTCGGGGAGGTTCGTGTGAGGGCAGGGCTGGGGGAGGAACAGAGAGGAGCCAGAGGCAGTACGGGGCAGGGCTGGGGCAGAACGGAGCGGTACCAGGCTTCCTCTTTCTTTCAAAGAGGAAATCTGGCAATCTTATAGCTGAATCAGAATTTCTATGGAATGAGAGTTAGAAGATTCTGAGTGGATTAAATATTCATTTCAATAAGAAGCTGTATTTTCACTACACAGTTTACTCATCATAACCCATCATATGGATCAGGGGTTATCTGTGTGTTGCAGGAATGTGGATTTGATTGAGGGAAATAGCATGACCTCTGGTTATGTATGCAGGTTTCTAAGTCAGATGAACGAGCGCTGGAGACTTTAACTTCTTTGCTGATTCAGAAGTTTCCCCGTCTGACTCCACAGCTGTTCGTTGACCTTTCCCAGTTCATTCCATTCATGTCCATCTCTGACATTGTTAGCTTTCCACCTTCACTCCTGGCCAACGACAGCGTGTGAGTAAAGAATACGCTCCTCTGGGGTGTTGAAACAAAATATAAAATGTTTTTCCATTCTTTGTGTTTCTCATCTTCTGCTCTAGAACTTAAGAAATAAAAGCGAAATTAACCTTTACCAGCTCACAAAAGGGTTATTTTCGATAGTGTGTCTAAGTTCATCTTTGGACATCCTGAGAAGTACATCCAAAATCCAAATTCCGACATCCAAATTTTGCTTTTTGAAAATTACCTGCTGAGATGTCTTGGCCATCCTTAGCATGCCTAACTTTTTGGGGCATTTTCGACCACAAAAACGTCCCTTGTTCAAAACATCCAAATCCAGACCATTTGGACGTGGGCCACACAGACATGCCAACAGAGCAGTGGAGCTGTGAACTTCACTTAAAGGGTGCCAGAAGTACATCTCACCATAAGCCCCTTCTAATCCAACATTCCAAGTTTAATAGTTTCTTGATATACCGTCTAGCACAAATATCTAGATGGTTTACAATAAAGTAAATATGGTGAGCCCTCCAAAACTCCCCTGCACACTATCTACCACAATAGCCATTATGGCTGCAGGTGGCACCTACAGTATATGGCAGTTTAATAGGATTTTGGTTGGCTCACACTTTCCACCATAAATGTAGTGCTAGATTTACTGAAATTTACTGAACAGCTTTCAGATTTTATTTAAAGAATTCTAGGTGGAATACAAGAAAAACATACAGTGGTGCCTCACACAACGAACTTAATTCGTTCCAGGAGCAAGTTTGTTATGCGAAAAGTTCATTATGTGAAACGCGTTTTCCCATAACAATACATGTTAAAAAAAAAATTCGTTCTGCAGCATAAAATATGCTAAGATGACATAAAAAAAGATAAATTTGTCAAAATGGTGAAAATGGTGGTCTTGCTGAGGCCAAACTCTTTGACGAGGTCACACTGTTTTACCCCACATTCACTCCTTCTAATTATTTCCCGTTTCATTTCAACAGAAATCACCTTCCTGCTTTTTTTAGAAGCCATGATATATAAAAAATATTGAGTTTATCTTAAAAGGACGACTGTATACAGTGAGAGAGGGCAGTTAAGCGCAGTGACTAACGACTGCCTGCAGTGCCTGCGCGGAAGGATGCAATACATCGGCAGCTCGGGCGACTTCGTTGTGTGAAACGAAGTTCGTTGTGTGAAACGAAGTTCGTTGTGTGAAGTTCGTTGTGTGAAACGAAGTTCGTTGTGTGAATCAAGACATGAAGTTCGTTGTGCGAGGCGTTCGTTATGCGAGGCACCACTGTACTTAGAATAAACATAAAACAGACAGATAACTGTAATGACTTTTGGTTTCTTTTGACTGGACCTGGAATTGAATTGGTGACCTGTAAGTCAGTCTAGCTCCATTTATTGATGGTGTTCTATATGTTTACCCGGTGTAGTTTGGCTGCAATCAGGAGCCAGAGCCAAGACATGAAGTTCACACAGAAGCGAGCCTTTGCCAAGCGCCTCCTGCAGGCAAACGGATTTGGGGATGTTCCTTCATGGCCATCGTACTTCTTGAAGTCCATCCAGCCTCTGCTGCCCCATCTCCCACTCTGCCACTTCATGCAGCTCACGCCAGAGCAGGTCTGAACATTGATCCTCAAAGATTTCCACCATTGATGGGTAGACATTCAGAACAGCAGTGCGAATCAAGGAGATGGCTAGCAAAGTGCTCATTTTAGGATATGAAAGAATTTCAGTGGACCATTTACTCGCCTGTGGTTCAAGATGAGTAATAATTGCTGGATCCTAATACTTGTTCCTCTTTCTAAATTCCTTTTTATTGCAGTCTTTGGTCAGAGAAATGTTTTTCAGTTGTACTTTATGGTAGGTCAGCTCAGCACATTTGCAAGACCAAATGTTATCTTTACGTCATATGAGAAGCACTTCACTTTTCAACATTGTTCTGCTAAGAGAGAGGTCCCAGACCTTTTAAGGATATTTAAAGAAAGAGATAAATGAGGAGGGGGCAATTCATTTGCTGAGTGTGGGATAGAGGGGGACCCTGTACGGCCTTTTTGATAATCTCAAAAGCTCGGGAAGGAGGGAGGGAGGCAGGTAGTAGATTTTCCAGGAGTGTGGCAGATAACTTTATATCCCGATTTCTTCCTTCTCCCAGTATCTCAGCTTTTGTGGATGAGAGATCGATGGATCTTAGGTTTTGTGTGTGTGGTGCAATCTATCCCTTTTCAATGAAGAAGAATAAATAGTGGGGTTATTCAGGGATCTGTACTGGGACTGCTACTTTTTTTTTTTTACATACTTATAAAGAACCTGGAAACAGAAATAATGAGAGAAGCGATCAGGTTTGCTATGGTAGAAAGTTCTTCAAAGTTGTTAAATCACAAAAGGATTGTGAGAGATTGCAAGAGGACTTTATGAAATTGGGCGACTAGGCATCCAAATGGCAGATAAATTTAATAAAAACAGAAACATGATGGCAGTTAAAGGCCAAATGGCCCATCTACAGCATTCAGTATCTCCCGCTCTCTGTATTGGCTAAGGCTCTTTACACCTGTATTGTGAGGTCATAGAGCTTTATGGTAATAGAAACATGATTCCAGATAAAGGCCAAATGGCCCATTCAGTCTGCCCATCTGTAGTAACCCTGGTGCCTCCCCCCCCTGCAAGTGCACCGTGAAGCATATAAGGCAGAGGAACCCAAGCTATATGTGATACAAGATTTCACATTAGGAGTCTACGCCTATATCACCTGGCATTGCAACACTGATGCACCACACAACTCTGACACTGTACTGTGCTTCTTCTCTACTAGTTGAATTTCTGTTGATCTGGTTCTAGCTTTTCTTATACTATCAAAGTATGTAGTATATAATTTTAAAGGATCTTGGAGGGTGGTTTGGACAAATGTGAAGATATAATTTAGGCTTTCCAGGCGAGTCTACAAAATGTGCTGCTTTAAGAGTAATGGCAAAGCAATCAGGAGTTAGTTGCATGTAGATCACTGATCACTGTTTATTGTGAATCAGATACGATTACTGGCAGATGGATGGAAAAATGTTCATTTGGGAGTGGTACAAGGGCGCTATGTAGCACAAAGCTTTATGAATAGGAGCGAGATCATCACCGAGGAGCAGATTCGCAGGTAAGGAAATTCTCTTCCTTATGTCTGATCACAAGCTCTTTAAACCTAGTGTCAAAGCTCATTGTGTTGTATTTCACATTAGACAACTGTGTGTGGCGATGGCAAAGAAGAAAAGATGGTTTTGGGATGCTAGATCACTTGCCTCTTTAGTGTCCTAATATAATCTTTGAAACAGATGTTCACAAAACATTTGTAGTGGCCCCAGCATGTGTATGTTAGAGTGTATGATCAACCAGTGTTTGAGCAGACATACTAACACATGCATACACACCCTATGGTGGGAGAATGAGAAGGCCTTGAGCATGCACAGATGCATGCTCAAGGCCCGGCAAAGGCAGGAAGTTCTTCAAGTGGCACCGGCACTTCCTGTGGGCTGCATGCTGGTGCCAGACGAGGGGCGGGGGGGGGGGGGCCTTTGCAAGCGGGGGGGGGGGGGGAACGATGACAGTTCTTGGGGGAAGGTGCTCGCAAATCAAGTCAACACTCGATTTGTGAGACAAGTTTTGAGAATGCTTTGCTTGTCTTGCAAAACACTCGCAAACCGGGTTACTCACAAACCGAGGTTTGACTGTATCACCCATGATTTGTAAAGTTGGATTGTTTTATTTTAGATATCTGTATATTTTGTTAATTATCATATAAAATTAATAAAAATACTTGAACTATTAAATCTGTGAAAGTTGCTTGAAAATCTGTTCAGTGTTGGCAGTTCCAGCTCAAGGGGACTGCAACACCATGAGCCAACCTTTGCATCAGTGCCTCCCCACCTGAAATCTGGTAGCTCCCCTTCTCTCTCTCTCAACCTCCCTCTTTCCACTGGTTATAAAGGATGCAAAAATTCACAAATCCCAGTCTGGCATCTTTCCTCCCCCCCTACCCAGTTTGAGGGGGGAGGAAAGAGAGAGGGAGAGATACTGGACTGGGATTTTGACACCCTTTGTGATCAGTGCACTGAGCCAGTGTCTCACCTGGCCCATAGGTTGAGCCAGCCCTGTGCGTTAGGGAGCATTTTGCTTTACCGAACCCTAAAATATAAGGGAACAGATTCTAATATAAGATTTATGAGTCACTCTATGTCTAATTAGGCTCAAGTTGACGTACAATTCAAAAAAATATACAACATGTATAGAAGACAGCTTACTTGGTGGAGGTTCAGTGCCTACCACTGTGGAAGATGGGATTCATTAACTGTACTATAGAAAAAGAGAGTGCAGTTGAATAACGGGAGTTTTCTACTTTGCACCATAGCAATAAAGGCCTCTTTCAATGTTTCTTTGCAGTCTCTATGACACAGGTGTGCTACAATATTATTGAAAAGCTCTTTATTAAATCTGGGTAGGCTTGGGTATCTGACCTGCTTCCTGAGTTACGAAGACCTTCAGAATCTCTTTCCATTGCGTGACCCCTTTGGACTGGTGGTGAAGAAACTTTCAGAATGTATTGCAGACGGAACCCTGAATCCACATGGACGAGTGAGTTAAAGTCTGGTTCGGGAGGGTGAGCAGGCCAGGGAGAAAAATGTTGTGATGAGCACCGGAATTTTATCATGTAGAAACTGAATTTACATAGAAAAGATACCTCTGCAAGTCTGTAGTGCATGTTTCATTCACTACCAGTTTTTTTCCCATGTGCTCAAGGTGTTGCAAGAATTCTCCACCAATAAAATATATCGCTCTTAAAGCGAAGAGTATATTTTTTAATAGATGTTAATTTGTGGAATGCACTTCCTATTTACCTCTTAGCTATGTATAATATTAAAGAACAGAAACTTAGGGCTCCTTTTACAAAGCTGCGATAACGTTTTTAGTGCACGCAGAATTTTAGCGAGCGCTAAACCCGCGCTACGCAGCTAGAACTAACGCCAGCTCACTGCTGGCGTTAGCGTCTAGCGCGTGGGGCAATTTAGCGTGCGCTAAAACCGCTAACGCAGCTTTGTGAAAGGAGCCCTTAGAGCAGGGGTAGGGAACTCCGGTCCTCGAGAGCCATATTCCAGTCGGGTTTTCAGGATTTCCCCAATGAATATGCATTGAAAGCGGTGCGTGCAAATAGATCTCAGTCATATTCATTGGGGAAATCCTGAAAACCCGACTGGAATACGGCTCTCGAGGACCGGAGTTCCCTACCCCTGCCTTAGAGCATTTAAAGAAAAACTAAAATTTTATTTTTGCAGAGCAAAATTTATTTATAAGATTAGGCAGGCAAGCAGTAAATTTTAGTCACAATTCAGGGATCTTCTCACAAGGGAAATGTGCCACAAGATAAAATATTGCTAGAGAAGCAGAATGATTAATTTAAGCTGGATTAAAAGTAACTCACTATGATGCAGGGCCTTGCTAGTTGTAAAGTTCTTTAGGAGCACATGGCATCGTCATCGCAGAGGAGAGAGGGTACAGCACTGTGTTGCCAGTAATGATCCCAAGAGAAAGAGCATAGGTGAATTTTCCTCTTTTATGGATTCTGGGAGACTGAAGTCCGATAGGCAGGAAATGTCCAGTCTTTGAGGAGTCTGGCATAGTATCCAATCACAGCTCAGGAATTCAATTCAAAACCTTTTCTGTTACTAGCAGGGCAGTGCCTGCTTGAATTTTAATAGTGTGCACTCACACTAAAGATGACACTATTTAAATCTGTTTCATTTATGGTTGGGAATCATATAACACAACTCTCTAATACTTGCAAAAATACTTTGAGTAAGATGGTGGACACAATGGCTCTGGGGGATCCTTGATAAAGCAAATTGTTGCAAAACATGTCGGATCATGTAACCCATGATAAGCTGGTATATAACTTATTTGAACATTTTTAAATAGAATAATCTCAAGGAAACTTCTAAAAAGAGCACGGTGGATAAAAAAGTTTACTTAAATAATTGCAAAAAAAAAAATAAAATAAAAAGAATGTGAGCCAATGAGGAATGAAAACACCGGTATTGAACCGATATTGAACACTGCTAAGGATGGAGGAGGTGTACCCGAGGCCACATTTTGTTACATTTGAAATATATGAGAGTATGTTTAATAATTTGTAATTCTACGGAGGGGAACGCTGGATATTTTGGAGGTTGGGTAAAGTATTAGAGAGTTGAATTTTAATAAGGTCATTTGTCTTGAAAGTTTCAGTGGGTTTTGTCTTTTCTCAGTTTTGAATGGTTTAGGCTCCTGTGTCTTTTGTTCTGGAATTTCAGGTCCTCAAAATTTGATTACTAAGCATTGCCCCCATAGACTAGGGAGTGGATCTTGCAGAGAAAAGTTCTCTTTAACAATGATACCAAACTAACTATCTTTTGTCTTCACTGAGTAGGTGCTTAACTCCTTTGTCTCAGGTTTACAGCATATAGCTAGCTAGAGTCTCTCAGAAACACACTTTGGTTCAAGCAATAATTTTATAGTTCTTTAATTGCTACATCCGGCAAAAGTGAATCATTTCATGCTACAATGGTTAAGGCAGAGGTCCCTTGCAGCTTGGATGCCAATGAGCTAGAAAAAATCTTTTGATTTCCTAGCTGCAATGCATATCTTTAAAGTTTTCTAGCCTATTAGTTTGGAAATTGTAAGAAGCTTAAATGAGAACAGTGTAGTATTTTTCCATGTCTTTTTCCACAGGAAACATTATATATAATAGTAGAGAACTTTGCATTTAACAAGCAGTTTTGTGTCCCTGGAAGGCTTACCATCTAAGCATTAGGTTATTATGCCTCCCTCTTTAAGTTAGAGCACTGGGCTGAGAACCAGGAAAGCCAGGATTCAAATTTATTTAACCCTCTATTGCAGTGTTCTACTAACCTTTGGGCGTTACAGCACACCAAACCCGGTGCCGTGGCCATAAGACATCTGGAAGTGCATGGACATCGACGCAATGTCATGCACATGTGTGATGTCATCACGTCCACATCTTTGCATGCGCAGAGGCCCTCCAACCACGACCCTGAACCTGTCACTTCACTGGTGGAGGATTCTCGAGAGGGGAGGTGCGGGAAGAGGAGAGATGCCAGCGAGGAGAGTCATCAGTGCCGGCTGACTGCTTACCATCCTATAGGCACATCCTGTGCCTCTCGTCCTGTAAACAGTCAGCCGGCGTCTCTCCTCCTTGCCGGTGTCTCATGGCACACCTATCTGCAATACTGCAAAAGGTGAAGTGGGAAAATATAAAGTAGTACAAAAAACTCCACTTAAATAAAGCTGAGAGTCGACTCAAATGGAAGAAAAGCCTCAGGTTTTATTGGCAGAGCCCAAGCTCAAATCACCACCATCATTGGCAAAAAACTTCCATGGACAATCCCAGGACACTGGTGAGATCCTGAGTACAACACTGTCTCTCTGTGAAAATCCAAGCAAGGTTACAATAGCCCTGAAGAAACGGCTCAGTGCCGTGAAACGTTGCCAATGTAACAGACTGCTTTAAACACTCACAGTGGTTTCAGTTGCCAAAAATCTCAGTCCTCAACCATTTTTTTAAACTTCAATAGCGGATTGCCACTCCATGGAAGTTTTTTGCCAATGATGTGGTGGTTTGAGCTTGGGCTCTGCCGATAAAACCCGAGGCTTTTCTTCCATTTGAGTAGACACCTGTTTGCAATACACTGCTCTATTGCTCTTGGTACAAGCTCAGATTGCAAGCCTTCCAGGGATACAATACTGCTTGTTAAGAAAGGCATGAGCTAAACCCAAACTCCTCTACTATATAATGTTTCAAGAGCCTACTTTAGCCATGAGAACAGCTGCTTGCTGAGCTCATTAAAGTCCTTCTACAAAGTGTAGTTAGGAGAATGTCTAATGCAACTCCTGGGACATAACGATGAGCCAACAATGACATACTTGAACTTGTATCTCTGTATTTGTAGCTATGGCCTAACTGCATTAATAACTGTACTGATCTACCTGTACTAGCAACTCTATTGAATGTTCGTGTCAAACTCTCCATTGTAATTTCCTGGGTAACTGACCCAACCTCTTATAATGTAATCCGACCTTGAACTGAATAGAAACATAGAAGATGACGGCAGATAAGGGCCATAGCCCACTCTACTGACCCACCCCCAAGTCTTCTATCCTAGGGATCCCACTCCTGGGAGTGGGAGTGGGTAAAGGCAGAATTGAAAACCTGGTTGACATAACAATGTCTGAGCTTAACGTTTGCCAGGTTCTTTTGCAAAATGCCCATTCTATCTTAGTATATTTGGTTGTTCTGCTTTGATTCCAGCTGGCATATTCACTAGTAAATTTCCTACAAACCATGAATGTTACTGCCTTTGGCTCCAGGGAGCTCAGGGCCTGGAGGGGACTCCTTCCCGAGCTGGGCGTCAGGTTTCTACAGAGACTGTCAGATACTCAGGTGAGAGCGATCCTTCCAGAGCTCCAGCCTGCTGACCTAACACCAGCCCAGGTGAGCACACATTTCGTTATTCAGATTTATCCACTGCCTGTACCAGACCACCCCGAGGTGACTTACAGCAACAAGGACATTATATGAAATAACTCGCTGCACCAACCCGCCTATCAAATACAGTACAAGAAAATCCTGCCTAACCCTCTCACATCCATACACCATCACTACCACGCACAATCTCCGTCTACAGTGTTCACCCTCACATAATTCCAAAAGCTTGCACCCACAGCTGAACTTGGACCCGTTTAGACTTGCAGATAGTCCAGTTCCAATTGCACATTCTTGGGGAATTTATTCCACAAAGTCAATGTAATGACCAAAAAGCCTTTTATAGAATAGTCCTTCATACCTAAATTTGAGTGCTATTTATAGAATGTACCCCTTATTCTCTATAGATTACAATTACATATATAAATTACTAAATAAGCAACTAAAAGCATGACAAACCAATTGTACAGCACACAGCAACAGGTGGAGGAGTGTCCTAGAAGCTAGAGCAGCTGTCTCAGCATCCTGAGGTTGTGAGTAGAGAATGACACGGTGACAAAATTCATCACCGTTCCCGTGGATAACCGCAGGAAATAATCCCATGTCATTTTCTAGTGTCTATTTCAACCTCGGTCCTTCTACACCAGCATTCTTCAGAGCAAAGCTTGCGGGTCAGTGGTTGTGGCCATTCATACTCTGATTCTTATGTGAGCCAAGGATAATGAAGCCATTGTGACATCACTGATGTGATTGGCTCTTAGGCACTGGTGGAATGAGGCATTATGACATCACAATATCTGCTCTGGATACCAGCGATTGTCATTCTGTAGTGTCTGTTTCAACCTCGGTCCTTCTACACCAGCATTCTTCAAAGCAAAGCTTGCGGGTCAGTGGTTGTGGCCATTCATACTCTGATTCTTATGTGAGCCAAGGATAATGAAGCCATTGTGACATCACTGATGTGATTGGCTCTTAGGCACTGGTGGAATGAGGCATTATGACATCACAATATCTGCTCTGGATACCAGAGTCTGTCATTCTGTAGTGTCTGTTTCAACCTCGGTCCTTCTACACCAGCATTCTTCAAAGCAAAGCTTGCGGGTCAGTGGTTGTGGCCATTCATACTCTGATTCTTATGTGAGCCAAGGATAATGAAGCCATTGTGACATCACTGATGTGATTGGCTCTTAGGCACTGGTGGAATGAGGCATTATGACATCACAATATCTGCTCTGGAACCAGAGACTGTCATTCTGTAGTGTCTGTTTCAACCTCGGTCCTTCTACACCAGCATTCTTCAAAGCAAAGCTTGCGGGTCAGTGGTTGTGGCCATTCATACTCTGATTCTTCCCTCTCTCTTTAAAGAATGACATGAAGATGGTTTCCCGCGGTTATCCGCGGGGATGGGGACGGTGATGAATTTTGTCACAGTGTCATTCTGTAGTTGTGAGCTCAATTCCCACTGCAGCTTCTTGCGATTCTGAGCAAGTCACTTCATTGCCCCAGGTACTTATAATAAGTACCTGCCTAAAATATGTAAACTGCTTTGCATGTAACCACACAGAAAAAGCGGTATATCAAGTCCAAGTCCCTTTACCCTATGTTCATATATAATTTTAATAAGTCCAATAATGATGAAGCAAATCAACTAAAAGTTGAAAAGCAATTTACTCTATAAAATCATGCAAGTAAAAAAGCTTTCTTTAAGCCAGCGGTTCTTAAACCTGTCCATGAATATGCATGCTCAAACTTCCCTAGAAGCTATTTAATATTACGATTTGCAATACATTTTTCTCAGAATATCAATTTTTATTATAATCATATTTCAACCTTACACAATATCTTTGTAAAACCACATAAATATCCTTAAAGTGCTATTACATCAATTTCCCAAATAGCACTCTATTTAAACTAAAGTGAAGATCTTCTTTGAGAGTAATCAGTCAAACCATTAGCCAGAGTGTGTAAATGAAACACCTCCAATATACTCTTCACATTTGCTCTTGTATATTCACAGATCCTCAGAAGTGCCACCTAGGACTCAAGTATATTCATTGTCCCAGGCTTTATGCACTGCTTCCTCACTGGATCTTAAAGCTTTTATTCTCTAAATATAGAAATTAGTTTAACCACCTTGTAGTGTGTATATAGTTTAAGTACTTAGCTTAAAACTGGTGATCTTCCTTTCAGGGATTTTACCGCCAACATGTTTCACCCAAAGGGTTTTTTTTCAAGGCTCATATCCCTTTGTTAAGCTTACCGCCACTGTAACCGACCACTGTAAAAAAAGGGACAAACATAACAAAGGGATATGTTTCTCATGCTGGCTCCTGCACCTCCCTCTCTTCACTCTCCAGCTTCAACAGGTCAGAGTCAGCATCAACAGTATCTACAGGCTGCCTGCCGCTAACCCAGAAGCCTGTCCTCTGCTGCGTCCTGCTCCGTCAGAAACAGGAAGTTGCAAATAGTGGCAAAGGAGAGGTGTCTTGAGTTACTGACAGGCAGCCTGTAGCAGTCACTGCTGACCCATTGAAGCCGACCAACAGAAAGTGAAGAGGAGGAGGTGCAGGGACCTTGGGACCCAGCCTGCTTCCCCGACGCCAGTGTGGAGGGAGAAGCGTGGGGAGGGGGCCCGCCCTTTGTTACACCCCAACCCTCTTCCTGTGCCATCCATCCCTTCCTGCTCTGCGAGCTATTTTTCTATGTCTCACCTCCCCTGCCATCTGTCTCTCCTGCCTACCCACACATGGTTCGACGCTGATCTAAACCCCCTGTACCCTACCTTTTAATATTCCCAGAGCTCAACTCTTTCCTGCCCTTGCAGCTGCTAGAGCTGTCTGCCACTGCCTGTCTGAAGTTTCTCAAAATGGCTGCCGAGACTTTATGGGGCAACCATTTTGAGACTCTTTGGACCAGCAATGGCAGGTGGCTCTAGCAGCAACAGGGGCAGGAAAGAATTGGGCTCTTTCCTACTCCTGAAGAATCCATTAGACCACTGGGGACATTAAAAGGTAGGCTTGGGGAGGGTGCCCTCAGTCCCCATTGTCACGGTATTACCATGGAAGCGGTTCTCATTTCCTCAGTATTACCATGGAACAGTCAACCATTGCCATGGTAATACCGGGCAAAATTGGCAGTGTTTCCCCATTACCGCAGGAATTCCCATGTTAACAGTCACTCTCTACCAAAAAGCCAATGCACGCTATGCAAGTTACATACTAAGATTCTTCTCAGCTTCTAGCACCTTCGCACAAATCTTAACGTAAGTGCTAGTAGTCTATAATCTGAATGCGCAAATAGCACATCTATTTATGTGCTTACGTTAGAGAGTGATGGGGTTAACAAAGAGGATGGAAGACCTAAGTAAAGTGAATTTGAAAAATGGGTCCTTATTAGTATCTGCTGAGGGCAAGATGACAAAGGGGGGGGGGGCGTAATGGGGCAGGGATAGGTGGGCCTGGGGGCTGGTCTAGGAGTCCAGATTTTACTGACATAAAATCTGGTAACCCTAGGTAGGAACCCCCCACCATGTTCTGCTCAGGGCCCCCTTGCAATTATACTGTAAGCCACTTGTATGCTGCATCGCTGTAGAATGACACCCACCCAGCTTCATTTTCACAGGAAAAGTAAACACTTCTGAATCCAGATGACGATATTCTATACATCTGTTTGCTCAAATGGCACTTAAATGTTCGCCTCCTGTTATAGAATTACCCTTTGAATTTGAAACAGGTGGATTTCAACACTTTTCAAGTTTTGCACTTTATAGAGATTTGCACATTTTGTCTCCGGCCTGCTCACCCTTCCGAACCAGGGACTGTGAGGGCTCTTTCAGCAAAACTGATAACCCTAGTTAGGTGAAATATCAGGCAAGACTAGGACTCAGCTCTTTCCACAATCGCTTCACTTCTTGGATGTGTGACTTTCTTCAGGAGAATCTTGCACTGTGATAAATTTAAAAGTAACATTTAAAAGGCTTTTCTTTTTAAAGATGCATATGGTGTATAATAGTCCTTTTAAGGACAGTAATGGAAATCTGTTCCTTGCCATCTTTTAATCATTTTAGCTTATTTTACATTATTCTAGACTTTTTATACTTTGTTCCCCTTCCTTTTGTCTTGATCCCTCTTCCCCTCTCTTTCTCTTTATACAAATTGCATTCCTGCCCTTCTCCATCTAGTATCGGTAAGTTAATGTTTGTCAGTGCGTTTGATTGTTTATAGCATTATTTGTAATTTGTTTTTAATGTACGTTCTTAGCATACTTTGTTTTTATATTATGTAAAACTGCTTTGAATTTTTAATAAGGCGGTATATCAAATTTTTTAATAAACCTGAAAACTGAATAATGTAAGAGTTCAATAAACAGAACTACTGGTAGCTCACCTGTACCTGTGTCAAGCAGGGTTGGATGGTAGCCTTTTGATAAAATGATAAGGTTTCTTTTAAATATGCAGTATTTTCCCATCTTTGTCTGCAGGCCTTTCTGCTACTGCGACAGATTGCCTCATGGGAAAATGTAAGTATTGCCTCAAACCAGATCTTTTCAACATCATTTCTTCTTAATAGCACTTTACTTCTCTACGAGGGGCTATGAAAAGTTCTCAGCCCAAACAACAAAGTTGGGGCAGTCTCCACCAAGGACTATACACTTACTCCAGGAGACTGAGAGGGGACATGATTGAAACATTCAAGATAATGAAGGGAATAGACTTAGTAGTTAAAGACAGGTTGTTCACCCTCTCCAAGGTAGAGAGAACGAGAGGGCACTCTCTAAAGTTAAAAGGGAAAAGATTCCGTACAAATGTAAGGAAGTTCTTCTTCACCCAGAGAGTGGTGGAAAACTGGAACGCTCTTCCGGAGGCTGTTATAGGGGAAACACCCTCCAGGGATTCAAGACAAGGTTGGATAAGTTCCTACTGGAACAGAATGTACACAGGTAAGGCTAGACTCAGTTAGGGCCTTTGACCTAAGGCTAGACTCAGTTAGGGCCTTTGACCTAAAGCTAGACTCAGTTAGGGCCTTTGACCTAAGGCTAGACTCAGGGCCTTTGACCTAAAGCTAGACTCAGTTAGGGTCTTTGACCTAAGGGCCGCTGCATGAGCGGACTGCTGGGCACGATGGACCACTGGTCTGACCCAGCAGCGGCAATTCTTTTTTTTTAATTATTTATTATTTATAAGATTTTAAATTTTAATACAAGCATTGCTTTTACACGATGCTACAGATCCAGAAATCCTATTCAATAAAGCTTATAAAGAAACATTAACTATATCTTATTTAGTCCACAAAAATGAAGATCAAGAAAAGAAATAAGCTTCCAAAAGTCACGGCATTAGATTCCCGAATTACAGCCAGCTGGCAGGCCATACTTCACTAGACATGGTTACCAACCTTTCTTTTGATACAACAAAATCCAAAAGTTGTTTAGGCTCAAAGAAAAGAAAATTCTTATCTTGATAACTTATAAAACACTTTGCAGGAAATTTAACAAGAAATGTAGCCCCCAAAGCAAGAGTTCTTGGCCTTAAGGACAAGAACTCCTTCCTACGTCTCTGGGTCCTCTGAGCTAAATCAGGAAAAACTCAAACATTAGAGCCCCAAAACTTATCATTTATATGACCAAAATACATACGAAGAATAAATTCCCTATCACTCTCCAAGGCAAGCGTCAACAATATGGTAGTTCTATGAGTGACAACCTCAAGAGAATTTTCCAAAAATGAAGACAAATTCATGTCCACTACTTTATCCGTTGGAATTCCTGTAGGGGTGGATTCCTCTTGTGGTGTCTTTATATTCAAATAGTAGGCCCTAACAATTGGAGGTAGATTTTCTGATGGAATGGCTAAAGTTTCACAAAAGTATTTTCTAGCCATCTCAACTGGTGATATAATAGGACACTTTGGAAAATTCAGGAATTATTTTTCCTCAGTTGGTTTTCAAAGTTCTCCATCTTACGGAAAACATAAGATCTCTCCTTAACCAATTCCAGCAGCGGCAATTCTTATGTTCTTATGACAGAATGAAAAAAGTGGAAAATCACTGAACTAACCCCGTTTTTTACAAATGCATAGCACAGTTTTAGCGCCGTGCTATGCGTTCATAAGAGAGGGGGTAAGTATATAGCCCTTGATGGAGACTGCCCCAACTTTATTAGTTGGCCTGAGAACTTTTCAGCAACCCCTTGTATTGCGGAATGTATGACTTCTCTATTGTGGGGTATATTACTATTGCTGTCAATGGGATTAAAACAATAAGATTAATTTTTTCTAAATCCTATGCTGCTGGCTTATTACCCCTGTAGATTATACCATGGCTTTGCACAGTCTGGACGAATTAACCTAGGTAAGGGTAGAACAATCTGGTAGATAAACATGTACTGTTAAACTGTCTAAACTTAGCACACCTGGAGTGGTGTGTTAGCTTCTTTTCTCCGATGTTTCTGCTACAGGTTGCAGAAACGGTGATCTGCAATTTTCACAGCCTGCTGTCTGGCCTCAGTCCTGAATTCCTACAGTCACTTCCTGTTTCAGCCCTAACCAACATGTGCCAGTGTCTGCCTGCAGTCCTGTCTCATCTCTCCTCCACGCAGAAAGCTACAATCCTGCGTACACTTAGGGTAGGAGTCTTTCTTCTGAGGCAGCCTTCTCATGTTAGGTTGGATTCTCTTAATGAAAAGAAACGTAAGGACTGACGTTATTTCTGCAGGTCACTAATCATCAAGAGAAGTCATTTGTTCTCATTGGTGGATCAAGTCACATGGCATGCTTGGTTTTCTTATGACTTTTTTTTTCCCTTTACTAGGCTCAGAAGCTCATTGGTCAGCAATGTCCCTGGTCTCCCCAGCTGATCTGCCTTCTACCATTTGTACCCCTGAAACTCCTTCCCTTGGATCCACAAAATCTACTTGTCAACATCAGCCAATACAGTGAGATTCCCTGGGCACCGCAGCAGGTAGACCATCTCAGTGCTTCCAATTTTACTCTCTGATTTATGACACTGTCACATGATAAACTTACACAAGGTGACTGGTATACTGCGAGACAAAATAACGACGATGAGAACATATTGGTTTATTTCTATTCATTTTCATGTACTCCAACAAAATTAATTCTATCAGTTAGGAAGCGTACTAAAAACTTGGCCATGGTACTGCCTGGTTCCTTTTCCTCTCCATATAGTTGCTTAAGCTAGGTGGGTGATTTCACATTAGAAAGTTGCGGGAAGGGTTCAAATGAGCCAATGGCATAATTAAAAATTGTACAGACACGAGGGTCGGGTCAAGATAGTCATTCTACCATGTTGGCTTTTCAGGCCTGTCTAGGATGGGTCTCAGCAGGAGAGAGAAGCAGCAGAAGGGAAACAACATCCAGGGTCCGTCAGAATGAAATGCGGCATGATCTAGAGAAGAAGCAACTTATCATAACAGTTGGAGGGAGGATCTGGGAGAGTAAAATGAGGCCCCAGGGAGAGACCGGAGGGGTGGGGGGGGGGGGTTGATAGATGGAATATAGGATGGATCAGAGAAGAAAATTTCAGGATCAGGAAGCTGGGGCTAGTAGGTGGAATAAGGGGAGAGAGAATCTAAAGAGGGGAGAGGAATGTGTTCCCCAGTTCCAATTCTGTCATTCCAAGGAAGGTTTAAAGAGCAGCAAATGACTGTAGAGTTGTAGGTAAGAATAGAATAAAGCTAAAATAACAAAGAGGTGAATTAGTTACAGAAGAAGGAGCCCTTGCGATCCAGTATGACCCTCTCACTGGAAAGTACTGGACTTTGTTGGCTGGTAGACATCAGATAAAACATACATTTTAATCTCTGTAAAGAGTCCTTTGAAGTAAGTGTGGTAATCCTAGAAATCACAGGAAGAGGGGCAACAAATAAGGCTAAGTAAGGTTTTGTTTTCCTTGCTAATGGATGAAGCATCTCCAAACTTAGCTTCAGCCAAATGGCCCCATTATTCTTTCAGTGGTGGTCATACAAATGTATGGAGAAGTAGCCTAAAGGTTAGTACAGTAGGCTAAGAACCAGGAGACCCAGGTTCAAGTTCCACAGTGGCTCCTCAAGACCCTGGGCAAATCACTTAACCCTTTATTGCCCCAGGTAAAAAATTTAGATTGTGAGCCCACTAGGGACAGAGAAAGTACCTGCATGTAATATGTACTGCTTTGGTTGTACAAGAGTAAGGTGGTATAGCTAGGGTTACCAGATTTTAGATCGGGAAAAAGAGGACATGTGACCCCCACCCCTGTTCTGTACCTGGCCCCGCCCCATTTCACTCCCAAACCCACCTGGTATTACCCCCCCCCATTTCCAGCCCCACACAAACCTCGTCTCTTTGGAGCGAGTCTGGGGTGCCCGATCTCAATGCTTTTCAAAACCCAAAGTGCTGGGTTTTAAAAAGCCTTCCGGATGCCTGAATAGTTCTCTAACAAAGAGGATATATGTCTGGGGAAATCTGGACGTCTCTTAACCCTAGGTATATCAAGAATCAATCAAACAAAATCTAGGCAGAGCCAGGATTGTTCTGCAGGCTAGAAGTTATCAGCATTCAGCTGCGTCAATAGTAGCAGGCCAGTTGAAGTGGTATTATATTCAGCATACCACTATGTTGACATAATGGGAAACTGATGGGGTTGTCCAGAAAAACCTGAAGTTGGAAAAACTGCAAATGTAAGGTTTTCCTATGAATTAGATTTTTTAAAAGCCCATCCTGCCACTCAAAGCCACTAATTATATAAAGTTCTGTTTTTCTTAAAATAAGCTATTAGTTTTGCTTATAGCTGTAACTTTTATGTTTTCATACTCAGCAATGATACATTGATAAGACATTTTATGCAAAAAAAATCTAGCAGTATTTTATTAAATGAACCGTCAATATCTGCACGTTCAATGATGGAGAACCACTTTTAAAAAGCGTCTCCCCCTCCCTTGTTTTTTATCCCTCCTCTCTTACCTTCCGCTTAAATTTTATTTTTACTTAAATATATTTTTTTCATTGCCCCAACCCCAGTACCTCATGTACCAAATTTGTCTATGTGTCGTCAGTCACTTATGTTATATTTATAAAATGACGCCTTTTCTTTTCAAACTGTTCCTTCATTTTAGTATTGTAAACCGATCAGATACTTTCTGATATCAAACATAGAATAAACTTGGAAACTTGAAAAATATACTTTGCTAATAGCTATACACGTACACTTTAGTGTAGTCATCTACCAAAGGTATTACAAACACTCAAGCATTCAATATCTTCTTGAGATAGTCAGGATAATGCCTGCCATACTGTTCAACTCCTTGCAACAAGGCCTCAGGCTGGGTCTGTGGTGATGCCAGTGGCAAAGTCAGTTATTAGTTTTAATATCTCGCTTGGCTGTGCTGTAAATTACCTTACTCTTGACAACACAGTGAAGACCTCTTGTTTTTGGTGATAAAGAGGTCACTGTGAATAATAATTGTTTCAGGAGTTTTCTTTACAACCCTGTTCTCTTTTCTGGCCATAGGCCCAGCTCCTCTGGCAGAAGATTCGAGTCAGTAGAAATGTTACCAAAGACATGGTCCTGTAAGTTTATTTCACTGAATATTTCTTTCTTGACACAAAAAGTTGTAATGACCAATGTGTACTTTGAGCAAGTATTTCCAGTCTCTGTTTAAAGTTGTTAAAACGCATGCAGATTGTGAAAAGTTGCAGGCAGACCTTAGGAAATTGGAAGACTGGGCGTCCAAGTGCAGATGCAATTTAATGTGGACAAATGCAAAGTGATGCACATTGGGAAGAATAACCCGAATCACAGTTACCAGAGGGAAGGGGTAAAACAGACCTGACGGACCTCGCGGATCTAAAACTGCACGTCCTTAAAAATCTGAGGTCCATGCCACTTATAGTTAGTTTCTGGCTCTGACAGACCTCGATGACAATTTAGCGCTGACGGATCCGTCTTAGCATAGGGAGGGAAAAGTATTAGGATCCGTCAGCGCTAAATTGTCATCGAGGTCTGTAAGAGCTGCGGACCTCAGATTTTTTAATTTACTGGGGCTGCAGGAAATCGGTTTAAAGGATTTGTTTTAGAGCTGTTCCAGCACTAGAGTCTGGCTCTGACAGACCTCGATGACATTTTAGCGCTGACAGATCTTAATACTTTCCCCTCCCTATGCTGAGACAGATCCGTCAGCGCTAAATTGCCATCGAGGTCTGTCAGAACCAGAAACTAACTACAAGTGGCATGGACCTCAGATTTTTAAGGATGTGCGGTTTTAGATCCGCGAGGTCCCTCAGGTCCGTGAGGTTGGCATTTTACCCCTTCCCGTTACCAGATGCTAGGGTCTACCTTGGGGGTTAGCACCCAAGAAAAAGATCTGGGTGTCCTTGTAAACAATACGATGAAACTTTCTGCCCAATGTGCTGTGGCAGCCATAAAAGCAAACAAGATGCTAGGAATTATTAAAAAAGGGATGGTTAACAAGACTTAGAATGTCATAATACCCCTGTATCGCTCCATGGTGCAACCTCACCTGGAGTACTGTGTTCAATTCTAGCCTCCTTATCTCAAGAAAGATATAGTGGCACTAGAAAAGGTTCAAAGAAGAGCAACCAAGATGATAAAGGGGATGGAAAAGAGATGTGGAGATATGATGAAGTCTACAAAATCCTGACTGGAGCAGAATGGGTACAAGGGATCGATTTTTTTATGCCATCAAAAATGACAAAGACTAGGGAACACTCAATGAAGTTACAGGGAAATACTTTTAAATAGGAGGAAATATTTTTTCACTCAGAGAATAGTTAAGCTTTGGAACACATTGCCAGAGGTTGTGGTAAGAGCAGATAGCGTAGCTGGTTTCAAGAAAGGTTTGGACAAGTTCCTGGAGGAAAAGTCCATAGTTATTGAGAAAGGCATGGGGGAAGCCACTGCTTCCCCTGTATCAGTAGCATGGAATATTGCTACTCCTTGGGTTTTGGCCAGGCACTAGTGACCTGGATTGGCCACTGTGAGGACGGGCTACTGGGCTTGATGGACCATTGGTCTGACCCAGTAAGGCTATTCTTATGTTCTTATTATTGTAGACATGCTCTCTTCTACATGATTCTCCCATCTGTATTATGTTTGTTTGTGAATAAAATATAAACTTCTGTGATTGTACCACAGAAAGGTGGTTCCCTTACCTTTACTCTTATAAGGGTGGCCAAATAAGGCAGCTCTTACCCTTTAGAAAACTGCTGATAACCGAATGTGTTTGTTGATCTGTAGCAATCCTTAGATATGTGAAAATAATTAAATATCTTGCTACCTTTCCTCTGAGCAGACAGCTGGGAACTCTTGCAGCAGGGATAGACTGCGACACCTTACAGCAATGGACTTCACTTTCAGATTTTCTCAAAGTCGTGAAGCATCTTTACGAGTTCCAAAATAAATTGCCAAGAAGCCTGGTAAGGAGCACTTGAGTTATCAAAACATGGAGGTACAGATTTCTAAAGCGTGACGGTTTAGTCCAGGTCTCTGTTAGCGATTGAAGGTCAGCATGCTAATATTTTGTTGAAGATTGTTCATGTCTTGAACTTACTTAACACCTATGTTACCATCTCTAAGTCGCTGATCATGAATTTTTAATTAGACTAACTAATGGACAGACTGGATGGACCGTTCAGGTCTTTATCTGATGTCATTTACTATGTTACTATATGTTAAAAAAAACCTCCAAGGCATAAAAACCTCCTCCTACAAATTAAATTGGTGCTCTGTGCAATTCAAGTAAATGCACTGAAATTCCAACGATCAACAAATAATAGGCTTATCTGCGTTAGGAAAGGCCTGTCACACCCATAAACACGTCATTCAGGTGATATGTATTGGACGTCTGCCTCTGTTTTCTAAATGGAAAGGGGTCTCAGGAGTCTACTGTGATCTGGTACCCAATATGCATATCCTCGGCTCTTGTGTATCTGCGTAAGAGAAATAAGGCACAGCAACACCAAATATACATACGAGTAAGCTCAAGTTTTAGGGAAGCAAATTTTACAGCGGCAAAAGCCCAGGAGCCTTGCTCGACTTGCTTCTAAACTCACTTCTCAGCTCCAACTTAATTTTATGACAGCACATTCCAAGCATTCTATTACATAAAAACAAATGTGGTGAGCATTATACTCCTTTCCTTTCTCAAACATTGCTTGTAGCATTTGCAGCACATCATAACTGGCTGAATTGCACATATATTTCCTCCCGTAGGCATGGTTAGACCCAGGGTTCTATATAATTAGGGTTGCCAGACGTCGGGGAAGACCCGGAAAACCCACCTATCCACAAACCTAAGCGGGGTACAATAAATACAGACAAAATCATAATAAAATACAAAACAGCAGAAGGCAATAAAACAGCAGCTCAAACTCACACTGTCACATGGCTAGCACCAAAAAAGGCACTCAAATAAAACAGTTTCCACCCCCTTTCTAAAATACCAGAGAAGGTTTGATTGGCGCAATGTCAAAGGTAAGGCATTCCAAAGCGCCGGGCCCTGCACAGAAAACATAGATTTGCGGTTCCCTGCAAACCTTACGGCTACTAATAATGGAATTTCCAGTTTCAAACTGTCTGAGGACCGTAGCTCACGAGAAGGACAATGCCACTGCAAAAGAGAGCGGACACTTGACGGGCAATTATGCTGAAGCACCTTAAAACATCACACAATGGACCTTAAATTCGACCCGCATACCAACTGGTAACCAATGAAGCTCTCGAGTATCGAAATAATGTGATTGAATTTCGAAGCATGTACAATAACGTGTGCAGCGGCGTTTTGGGCCAACTGCAATACGCACAAGACACATTTAGGCAAACCTAAATCAATGGAATTACAATAGTCAAGTAGAGATGTTATCATAAGAAAGATAATCACGCAACCTCCGCAATAGACACAGCTTGACAATCACACCAGATATTACTGCCTTAATTTGGGCCTTAAAAGACAAAGTAGAATCAAACATAAGAACATAAGAATTGCCGCTGCTGGGTCAGACCAGTGGTCCATCGTGCCCAGCAGTCCGCTCACGCAGTAGCCCTCTGGTCTAAGACAAGCGCCCTAACCGAGACTAGCCCTATCAGCGTATATCCTTGTTCAGCAGGAACTTGTCTAACTTTGTCTTGAACCCCTGGAGGGTGTTTTCCCCTAAGACAGATATATACCTGCACTGCGATGACCTCACCTTCAAGGGAAATCTCAGATGGACACGATACCAAGTTCTTCCTGCGGCCAATATATAACACTTTGGTCTTAGCGAGATTTAACTTCAATTGATTTTCTAGTCCCGAATAACACCAAAACAATCATTCAGGTGGGATAAAGACTATATACTCTTCAAGAAATCCCTGAAAAAGTCTTAACAATACGAGTACCTTCCTTCCTTCCATCTTCTTCCTGACCCCCCCGAATCAACCTGATCTACTCTTTACTCGCTTGGAAAATGACCAGAGATCTTCTTTTGTAACCCACCCTCTATAACTCTTTTGTAATCCGCCTTGAACCACAATGTAATGGCGGAATAGAAATCTCTAATGTAATGTAATAAAGCTACATCTTTAGAGGACTATCCTGGCTCCTGGATGGGCGTTCCAAAACCTGGAATATATGTCAGGGTTTTGGAAAGCCCCGATGAGCTCCGGAGGGCCTCTGAACATGTGGATGACATCGCACACATATGCGCATGCTCCAGGTCCCACAGACACGGCTAGAGCTCATCCAGAAGAAGAGAGGAGGCTTTGTGGGGGTGGGACTGGGAGGAGCTGGTGCCAGAACAGGGCGGGCCATGTGTCCGGTAACCCTATATATAATAGATTCAGCTTCAGCAGTTACAGAAAACAGTCAATATTCACAGCTCGTTTCCTGCAAGGCTAAAGCTCTCTTCATCAAAATAACTTAACAATTCTTCTGTATACTCGTACGACTGAAACAAGCTCTCCACTTCTCCTTGGTCACTGGTCCCCTATTGAACTCCTCTCCATTTTTCCTGGTCTCCTTCTGGACATCTTCCACAGTATAGCACTAAAGTTAGGTTGATTCAGGTGTCAGCAGAGAGGCCAAAGACTGTGTATACATGGAGACTAAATTACTCTCACTCTATCAAGGTTATCCTCAGGAACAGCTTAATCATTAGTAAAACTACGCAGGGGGACGGGGTGGGGGATGTGTGCAAAGAGCAGCTGCAATCAAAGCAAAACGACAAATCCTGACAGCCAGAGAAACTCAAAAGAACCATAAGTCATTATCCACACGAAAGGTGGACAGTTTTCAGTTATCCAGGTAAATGGCTTTGGGATGTTGCCCTCATTATATATATACAAGAATGAAAAGTCGATATTCAACAGTCTGATGTCCAAGTCTGCATTTATACAGAGGATGGTTTTGAAGTGACCATGATTGTATTTGATTATCAAAGTCTCAGACAAGGGTCCGAGGGCTTGAAAGAAATGGGAGTGGGGGGCACTTGGGAAGGAAAGAGAAGGGCAAAAAGGTTGCCTATAGCCCTAGGACTTTTGAACTGGCCCCCAATAGAGCAGGGGTGAGACACATACACAGTACAATATGAGGAAAGGCACTCCTCTCTGCAGTCCTCCCCCAATCCAATATCTGTTCCTTGCATAACTGCAACTTTGTTGTCAATCTGGCAAATTTCCAAATTTGGCTTCTATTAACTCGTTTTTGGTTGGGTTTTTTTAAGTGTTTTCTGAGAATGATTTTATGTTTTATGTTACAAATGGCCCAAAGATATAAACTATGCTTCCCCTATTCTCTATGCAGGTAAACTGGGACAATCTCTTCTCTTCAAAATCACAGGTCTCTGGAACGACCTTACTATCCCGCTGCGGAACCTGGCCTCTCTCCAACTATTCCGCAAGCAACTGAGAACTTGGCTCTTCTCTAACATGTCATTCTATTTTCCCCTTTACTCTTCCATTCTACATATAAGCTCATGTAAACCTTTTCCTTTCTCTTCTTATATTTTAAGTTCTTGTAAACGGTGCCGAGCTCCACTTCCGTGGAGAGGATGCGGTATATAAACTTCAGGTTTAGTTTAGTTTTTATATTCAGCCATTGGAACTGATTTTCCCGTTCTGGATGATCCTTGGTGTTTATTTTCTATCTTCCAAACCTGAACCAACAAGCCCTCATCCCACCCCACTTCACCCTACCCAAGGCCTAAAAAATTGTTAATGCCAGTGGCAAGGTCAGAAGAAGGCAGAGGCTTAGAAAGAGTTTGCTTATTTTATTCCGTGTCCTTTGGATTCAAGGCAGACGACAAAAAAGAGATCCTAGCATATTTAGTGAGAAATTACAACCTATTTCAAGATAATTATACAAATAAAAACATTCAGCCTATTGTTGAAAACAAATATGTCTTTAAAGCTTTATGAAACAAATTTCACATCTAATGGTAGTTTGTTCCAGATTTTTACACTCTGATAATCAAAGCAATGTTCTAGAATAGATTTATATTAAATCCTATGCACTCTGGGGTATTTTAATTTTTAAAAAAGGGAAGCATGAGCCAAACAATATTTGTTTGAAAGCAGTTGTATCTGAAAAAGAGTTAAAGAATTCTTACCTAAGAATGGCCCTTTTACTAGAAGTTTCTACCGCAGCCCAGGGCATTAAATGCTCCAATATTGCTCTTACACTCATAGGAATTCTATGAGCATCAGTGCAGTGTCAGGTCATTTAGAAATCTCTACCGCGGCTTAGTAAAAGTGTGTGTGTGTGTGTGGGGGGGGGGGGGGGGGGAGGTTATGACTGTAAGTTAACAAGCCATTTTAAAGACATTCTTAAAGAAGCCAGTTGAAATTTCTCAGCAGTCGGGAAGCTTTCTCAAATTTCCCCAAGCCATAAATCAATCTGGCCACTGTATTCTGTAATATTACATTACATTACAGATTTCTATTCCGCCTTTACCTTTCGGTTCAAAGCGGATTACAATAAGAGTTGTGGAGGGAAGGGTTACAAAGTTAGATCGGAGATCGTTTCTGAGAGAGGGAAAGGTAGAAACAGGGGTAGGGGAGGTGTTCGTGGTATTAGGCTTTACTCAGGGATTTCTTGAAGAGTATAGTTTTTATATCCTTTCTGAACCTCTTGTAGTCAGGGGTTGATGTCAGGGGCCCATAATCAAAGAGACATCCTAAAACAGCACTTTGATGTCCTAATCGCCAGCACATCCAAGTGGCGATAATCGAAACCATCGTTCTGAACGTCTAGCGAGGTGTTCCAACATCTGTACGTTCAGCGCACAAGATGGGCATGGTGGAGGCATATTATGGGCGGGTTTTGGGCAGTCTCAAGGACGGGTTAGGCATGGACGTCTTGCTGTGATAATCAAACATTTTATAAGACATCCTGGACAGAACTTATATATTTGAATTAGTCCTGTTTTAGAAGGGTCGAAGTGCCACAGAGGTGACCAAACTGACCAGATGACTACTGCATGCATCAAGGCAAAACACCCCCACATTCCCCCAGTGCTCACGGACCCCTTCACACCCACAAAGATCAGAATACAAATGTAGATACCTGACTCCAGAACATCAGTACCTGGTATAGGAAAGCCTAGTAGATCTCCACACAGGTGTCTTACGTAGCCTGGTGGGTGGGCTAGTGAACCATAGAGAGGAGGACCCAGGCCCATAAACCACTACATTCATGGTGGAAAATGTGAGCCTATCAAAACCCTACCCTACTGCCATATAGGCGTCACCTGCAGCTATAAGGGCTATTGGGGTTGTAGACAGGTGGGTATAGGGTTTTGGGGAGTTCACCATATCCTATAAAAGAGTTCTGGTGAGATGTTTATCTGGCACCCTTTCTGTGAAGTTCACAGCAGTGCCCTCTAAGGTGCCCTACTGCTCTGTTGCCATGTCTGGGTGGCCAATCCATTACAGGACTGGCCCCTCCCACATCCAAATGGTCTTATTCTGGGCATTTGGGACTTGGACAAAGTTTTGGTCAAAAATGTGGTATAAAGATAGATATTCTGGCGGTCTGGGTGTCCCAATGACCTGGACATCCAGATAGAGGATTTTCAGAAAAAATAAAATAAAATTTCTAGACATATGGTGGTTTGCCTTTTGAAAATAGGCATTTTCTTACTGCCGATTTTGGACGTCTAGCACCATAAGTCCAAATCAGACTTAGACATATGTTTTGAAAATGACCCTCCACATATTAATTTAGATGATATACCACTGTATAGGGCATTGCAAATTAATACTTATAAGGGCTTGTGTAGCATACAGTTTATTTTTAATTTTATCTTTATTAAATTTCAAATTTAACATGATCCAAAAATACATCATATACAAAAATAAACAGTCTCGGCAACAAAAACATTTAAAGGAAATTTTCAAATTTTAATTAGAAAGATATCTTTGTTTTGCCTAGACTGTAAATTAGTCCGCTATCAATGGAGGAAGAAACTTGAAACGTACAGAATTATCAAATTAAATTAGTAATTAAAGAAAGAAAATGAGGAGTCCTGAAGGTTGACCTGGTCTGTCTATTTGAGCTTCATTCTTGGGTATTAACAAGTATACTAGTTGAAATCTGCCCTTTACTTACAATAAATCTAGATAGCTGTGAAGATTCAAAAAAGATATATCTATCTCCTTGGAAGTTAACCGAACACTTACCTATTTTTAGTATTAACTTACTGAGGGGAAAAGTGGTTTATTGCATGTGTGTGTATGAATATTCTGTCCAGATTTTCAGGATGTCTTGGGTATGGGGGGGGGGGACGGACACCTGTGTACTCTAACTGGGGGTAGGGTTTTTTTTTTTGCATCATATATATTCATGCCTCTCATAAAACCGTCTCTTTTAGTTTTGGCTGGAACATGTCATATGAATATTTAATGTACTATAGTTATATATACACCAGTGTCTTCATTATTTATTCTGTGCTGAAAAATGATGACATTGTGTTCCTCAGAGAAAGTGTATCCTTGAAAACCTCCAAAGAAGATCTGGGCTACTGGGGGAAAACTTGTCTTGGTTCGGACCAGAATTTATTACTGATTTACCGTAAGTGCGATACACTGCTGAGGATGATAGTAAGGTATTTTAAATAGATAAAATGTTTACATAAACAACAATATTTATTGTATTAGTTTTATCCTATCTTAATTTGTAAACCGGCTAGATACTTGTTGATGGTCGGTATATTCAAATTTAATAAAACTTGAAACTTATAAGGTGATGACGTATTTAGATTTGAAAAATCCAAATGTATATATGTATATAGTTTGTTCTCTTGACCTAACACACATCCCCTAGAATTCATCTAACGGTACATTAAAAAAAAAAAAAAAAAATATATATATATATATATATATATATATATATATATCTATCTTTATTGGAGCAAACAGTAGAGCCACACTGCACCCATTGCTGTGCACCATCTCCTCCCTCTGTCTCCCTTTCCCCTCCATCCCTATGCACTATCTCATCCTTCTCCCATGGTCAGACATCTCTGTCTTCCCCCCCTTCCCCCCTCATATGGTCTGGCATCTTTCTCCTCTTCTTCCCATAGCCTGGAATTTCTCTCCTCTCCCATGGTCTGGTATCTCTCTCTCCCCTTCCTTCCCTCTTCCTGAGGTCTAACATCTCTCTCCCCTCCTTCCCTTCCAGTCTGTGATTTGGCATCTCTCTCTCTCTCTCTCCTTCCCTTTCCAGTGGTCTGACATCTCTCCCATCTTTGCTGGAACATAGCGCTTTATTTGAGTTACAACCATTATATCTTTCTAATCTAGTGTTATTTTACACACCTAGTCGCTTGTTGAGATCTTTAAATGACAATAGAGTAGCTGTTCCCCGTATCTCAAAGGCTCACCTTGCCTCAACCCGAAATGGTGCATTTTTCTACTTAGTTCCAATATTGTGGAACAATTTACCAGTAGAGTTAAGGAAGGAAAAATCATTTCAAAATTTTGAGACATCTAAAAGCATATTTTTTTTTCAAATGGCTCTCTCAAATTGAATAATGAAATGGGGTCCGCAATCTGCAATCTGCATTAATTTGTGTTGATTTAGATTTATTTCATATAAGTTTTAGTGGATATGTTTTAGAAATGGTAATTTCTTTCCCTTCTCTACTGGAGTTCCTTTCTTAAATGTGATTAAGTTGTGATGTAAGCCACTTTGATCCTCTCCAGATTGGATTATTGCAATTCCATTTACCTAAGCTTAACAAAGAAAAGCCTCCACAGACTCCAACTAATCCAGAACACCGCGGCCAAACTTATCTTCTCAAAAAGTAAATTTGACCATGTCACACCGCTCCTATCCAAACTCCACTGGCTTCCCGTTATTTCCAGGGTCTACTTTAAATGTGCCTGCCTAACCTTCAAGATCCTCCACGGTATCCTTCCTCCTTTTATCCCTCTATCCTGGAATTCCTCAAATCCAACCTCCACTAGATCCACTCAAAAATTAAAACTATCCTACCCCTCCTTAAAAGGCATCTCCCTTGTTGGTAAACTTGGCTCTTCCCTCCCTTTCAGAATCACTCAGCTCTGGAACAGTCTCCCTTCCCCTCTCCGCAATTTGAGCCCCCTTCTACCATTCCGTAAGCATCTGAAGACCTGGCTCTTCTCCAGAACGTAACCCCGTCCCGCTCCTGGCACTCTCACACCAACCTCTCTTCTCTCATACTTATATAATTCCACTGGAGTTCCGTTCCTTCCCTAACCATGTAAACCGTGTCGAGCTCCATCTGCGGAGATGATGCGGTATATAAACCCAAGATTTAGATTAGATTAGATTAGATTATAGTAACATAGTAGATGACGGCAGATAAAGACCCGAATGGTCCATCCAATCTGCCCAACCTGATTCAATTTAAATTTTTTTTCTTCTTAGCTATTTCTGGGCAAGAATCCAAAGCTCTACCCGGTACTGTGCTTGGTTCCAACTGAACATTATAGAAAACTTTTGAAGAGTTCTTTTTTTCCAAATTCTTGATCAATTAGATTTCTGTATATCACATTATTCCTGTATTTTCTCATAGCATAATCTTTTGTTAACCACACTGAACTTATGGTTATGCGGTCTAGAAATGTGCTATTATGTTATGTTTTGGCTTTATAGGCAGTATAGAAAGATTTTAATAAACAAACAAACATCTTTGAGTCATCTCTCTTCCTTCCTCTCCACCACTATCATGTCCAACAAGTCTCCCTCTGTCTTCCTTTCCCCATATACATCATCTCTCTTTCACACTCATGCTACACACTTATGTCCAACAATTCTCCGTTCCTTTGCCAAATATGGAGTCCAAAATTGAACACAATACTCCCCTTCACTTTTGAGTCTCACAATGACACTTTTGAACATCTTCCTATCATTGATATATCTAAAAAAATGTCCTGTCTCCCCATTTTACCATGTCAGCGATTTTTTCTTCCATTTGTATCTTTGCTTTCCTGACTAGAATGGATTAATGGAATTCATTTACCAAAAAATATAAACATTACATAAATATAGAGCTTCATGATATATAATTAAAAACTAATTATGGACTATAATGTACCTTAAATAGAAAACTATCTTTAAATAGATTTTTCCCCCCAAACCAATTTAAATAATAAAAAAAATCATTGAATTTTTATCCATCAATGTCAAGCTGGTGACCTTTCTCGTGTGTGGTTTGTGGGTCTAAGATCTTGTAGGTTAAGGCTTCGAAGTAAGATAGTAGGTTTTCTACTTGCTTAGAGGTATGGTCTTCGAGATGGAGGTTTAGATATCCTAGGATTAGGTTTTAAGTTACCGTTAGAGAGTTTCGGTATATAAAATCTTCAAATTCTGGTCTTGCTGTGTTCCAAATCCCTGGTGTTATGTAGCAAAGCATGCAGGTTATGGATCCTTTTAGTATGGTGCATGAAAGTTGGCAGGCTAGTAGATCCATGTATGGGGGTGGACGTTTTGCCTAGTATGTTTAAGTTTAGGGAGTTTTTGCATAAGATGGCTAGACCTCCTCCTCTTTTTTTTCCCCTGTAGACCACTGATATCTTGTATCCCTTCAGGCAAACTTCCATTATCCTGGGGTCCGAGTCTTAAGTTAGCCAGGTTTCAGTGAGGAAGAGATAGTCTAGATTTTCGGGTTTTATCCAGTCTTTTATGTGTTCTTTCTTTGGGCCTAGAGCTCTGATGTTTATGTAGGCACATGTTAGTGTGGTGTATTCTATTTGTTGCTTTTGGGTAGACAAGTGCTCTTGGTTGAGAGTGTGGTTTAGCCCTGGAAGGGTTTAGTCCTGGAAGGGTCTTCTCCTCTATGTTGGTGTGATGATGTGGTGTATGCAGGTCTGGGAGTTTGTGTTACAATATTATTATTAAGACTTCGAAAAAAGGAAAGATTTATAAACTATAAAGAGTTTTACCTCAAACGTAAGGAAGTTCTTCTTCAGCCAGAGAGTGGTAGAAATCTGGAACGCTCTTCCAGAGGCTGTTATAGGGGAAAGCACCCTACAGGGATTCAAGAAAAGGTTAGATAAGTTCCTGCTGGACCAGAATATAGGCAGGTAAGGCTAGACTCTAGTAGGGCACTGGTCTTTGACTTAAGGGCCGCTGCGTGAGCCCACTGCTGGGCATTATGGAACACTGGTCTGACCCAGCAGCAGCAAATCTTATGTTCGCATGCAAAATTATCATTTCTTTAATAAGACATTAACTTTTTTTCTGAGGCCCTCCAAGTACCTACAAATCCAAAATGTGGCCCTGCAAAGGGTTTGAGTTTGAGACCACTGCAATAGAGGGATAGAGACCAGAAAGCTTCATCACTGGTCCATTTTAAATTAGAGCATGAAGCCTAATTCAATTTTCAGCTAAATCAGCCTTCTATTAGAGCCCAAATTTGAATCTAACAAAACTTCAGGGACAATAGGAACTCTGGTACACACTACATACCACGATCAAAGACTAAGACAAGTTAGGCAGCAAGGAATCCCCATTTCTCCCAAACACAACAATAAAACGAACCACACAGCAAGGCAATGAATTTGGTGGCCAGGCCCCCGCCCTCCTCACCTATTATTCTTGAGGCTAACCAGCACACACACCACCTCCTCTGGGGAAGTGTGTAGATCATCCAGGCAGCGTGAGGAGGGCTGCGCACCAATCGGCTCCGCGCCTTCCTGTCCCCGCGGACGCTGCCGCCTCGCGCTTAGGTAGCTCCGCAGCTCCCGTACGAACCAGCCGCAATAGAGCACTGAGTAGAAGAAGCGCTCGCGCGAGCAGCCGGCTAAAACCTTTGGGCAGGAAGGAGAAAATGTGCACGCCCACAAAAGGTTCCGCGGCAAATCATCAATGAGAACATTGCCCGGAAGAGGGCGGGGCTCCTCCGCCCAGCGCCTTGCCACGCGGAGAGGGGAGTGCGCAAGCGCCTACAGAGCCAGCGCGGATGTTTGGGGAGGCCACGGCCCCTGAGGTCTCCGCACCTCCGTTCCGACGCCTATGCCGTGGAGAGTGTTAGAGGGGGATATTGGACGCTGGGGAATGTTTGGCTTATTGTTTCAACTTTTTTTTTCTTCTTTCATTTGCTTCAGGGTGAAACTGATTCCCAGACTCTCGAATGAATCAATGAAGCAGCTTCTGGAACATGTGAGCAGGAACCCCCGGAGCTTTCTAGAGCTCCCTTCCCACAAACGCGTCTCTCTGGCTCGCGGCGCCCTGCTTGCTCTGGTAGGAACGCGCCCGCTTCACCTGTGTGTCGGGGTTACTAGAGGAGAGAAGGGGCTGACAGTAGGGAACCTCCTAGCGAGCCTTGCCCCGCCCCTTGGCTCGAGCGGGGCCTTTTTACTGAACCGCGGTGAGCGCGCGCGTGTGTTTGCCGCCTTGTCACAGCCCGGCAGTGCGGTGTGAGACGAATCATAGGTTAAAAACAAGGTTTCTGGGTTGGGGGAGCGGAGAGCGCTGAGCGCCACAGGTGCTGGTAGATGCCAACGTGCTAATTGGCCAATGGAAACGCTATCATGTGGCGATTAATTTTTTTAAAAAACGGATAAATTGACCATTTTACTGCTGTGGCAGAAAGTGGTTCAAGGGCGTGCTAAAGTCACCTTGAAATAGCGGCACCTCAAGAAAGTTTTCTCCCCTTTGTAGTAGTGTTTACTCCAGGGGGGAGTATTTGTAAATTTTCCCCCAAATCTTTCAAACAAGCCGTGACAGAAAGCAAGATGAACTCCTAACTGGTGGTTTATAATGACTGAGGTTTGTAAACAAGCTCCTCTCTATTCTGCTTTAGGTCTTTGTTTATTTATTTATGGTTTTAAATATTTTTTTGCAGGTGAAAATTCCTTAATATGTCCAATGAAGTGTTCATAGGGCAGGAAGGTACCTGTTTTTTGTCTGTTTTATAAAGATACTTAGAGGTCCTTTTACTAAGGCGCGCTAACCAATTTAGTGTGCGCTAAATGTTAAGGCGCCCATTATATTCTATGGGCACCTTAGCATTTAACGCACGCTAAATTGGTTAACATGCACTAAATCGGTTAGCTCAGTGTTCCCCAACCCTGTCCTGCAGGACCACCAGGCCAATTGGGTTTTCAGGATAACCCTAATGAATATGCATGGAGCAGATTTGCATGCCTGTCGCTTCCATTATATGCAAATCTCTCATTATCCCAGGACAAGCAGGCAGGCTAGTCTCACATATGGGTGATGACATCAGCGGAGCCTGGATGCAGAAGCTTACAAGTAGACTTGCTTGAAGAAACTAGAAGTTTCGAGTCGACCGCACCGCGCATGCACGAATGCCTTCCCGCCCAGCGTAGGGCGCGTCTCCTCAGTTCTCAGTTTTCCGTGGAACCGACAAGTCCATCTTTGACTTTCTGTGTTTAACTTCGTTACTTCGTGCCTTCTCTGAACCGCGGTTTGTATTTTTTTTCTTCACGAATCGCTGTTCTTTCTTTTATTTATAGTTTAAAAAAAAAATTTCTATCTTCTGTCTGACTGCCGGGGCAGGCCGCTCGGCCGCAGCCTAAGGGCTTTGTTTAGCGGCGGCCATTTTTCCTTATATGTCCCGGCCTGTAACAGGCTTCAAGAAGTGTAGCCAGTGCCAGCTTGTGATTTCCCTTTCGGACCCACACCGTCGGTGCCTCAAGTGCCTTGAGCCGGATCATCAACCAAAGTCGTGCGAGCGCTGTGCTACTCTTCAACCTCAAGCCCTTAAACGTCATTGTCTTTTGGTGGAGAAGCTTTTCGAGATGGATTCTTCCTCCGATCCCTCGACTTCGAAGGCGACCTCAGCCTCACCTTCGACCGAGACTCCTCCTGCTTCTACTGCTTCCACCTCGAGCCTCATCAGATCTTCATTCTTTGCAGCGGCTCTCTCTTTGACGACATCTGTTGTATCTTCCCCTGTTGCCTCAGGTCAGATAGCTCAGCAGAAAGTTCCAGCGGTGGTGCTTAAAGTACCTAAAACTTCCAAGTCGAAGCACATTTACACTGCCTCGGTGGAACCTCCAGCCAAAGCAGGTGGTCCGGTTTCAGACGCTGATCCATCCTTGCCGGCTTCTTTCCAGGCCATGTTGGAGAAGCAATTCATTCAGTTCCTTACTAATATGGGACCGAAGCTTCTTCCTCTCATCCAGCCTGGGCATTCTGCAGACTCACGCGAGGTCGAGTTGCTTCCTTTGTCTCAGTCTGAGTTTGCACACTCTTTGCAGGAAGCAGAGTCTCTGCGAGTGTCTGGTCTGGCATCTAAGCACGTGAACCAAGGAGCAGGAATCCTCACACTCTATACAAGGAGCAGAGTCTTTGGGAGTGCATTGAGGTTCCTCCATCAAGCCTCTGGAGCTTCTATCTATAGCCTCCAGTCCTATCCATTCTTTGGTGGCATCGGTTGCTTCTGTCTCCGAGGTGAAGTCTCTTCGATCTTCGAGATCTGCTTCCAAGCACCGTTCTCACCGACGATCAAGGCCTTCATCGAGGCATAGTTCTTCTTCTAAAAAAACGTCCCTCTTCCACTAAGCCTCGATCTACTCCTACTTCGACTAGACCACCGACTCCTCGATTGAGGTTACCACTTCCACACCTCGAGGATGCAGCGGTTTCGATTGCTTCATCCAAGTCTCCATATTCTTTTGCTGCCTTTTTTCCTGCCGAAGCTTCATCTTCGACCCAGGCTGCTTCAACGTCCTCAAGTCCTTCTCGAGGCAAAGCATTGGCGAATCAGCTATCTTTCTCATCTTTTCTTCGTCAGATGGCTGTTGACTTAGATCTTCAAATAGATGCTGGTTCCAAATACTCTAAGGAGTACCTCAAAGTCATGCATCTACCTCAACCTTCAGCAGAGTCACTTAAGCTTCCTCTTCACAAGCTTTTGTCTCAGACTTTTGCCAGATGCCTAGAGACCCCTTATACCATACCAGCTGTTCAGGCAAATTGGACTCTAGGTATAAAACTGTACATCACAAAGGGTTTGACAACTCACAGTTATCTCATCAATCCCTGCTTGTGGAGTCCTCCTTAAAGAGGTCCCATCCTTCCAAGGTTTATGCCACTGTTCCTCCTGGAAGGGAAGGGAAAACTATTGACAAATTCGGACGTCGCTTCTATCAAAATTCTATGATGTCTTCTAGAATCCTCAATTATAATTTTCATTTTATTACTTATTTTGAGTTCCTCATAACTCTTTTACCTAAATTTCTCAGTTATTTGGATACTCAAAAACACTTTAAATTTCAAGAAGTCACTGCTTCTTTATCACAATTCAGATTACATCTCCTTCAGTCGTCTTATGATGTCTTCGAGTTGTCTGCCCGGGCAGCTGCTTGCTCTTTAGCCATGCGTCGCCTTGCCTGGCTTCGTACCATTGACATGGACCCTAATCTTCAGGACTGCTTGGCCAATATTCCTTGTGCAGGCAATGACCTCTTTGATGAATCTATCAAGGCAGCCACCAAGATGTCTGAACATGAAAAATCCTTTGCTTCTATTGTCAGACCTAAGCCAAAGCCAGCTCCTGCCAAAACTACACGCCCTCCTCCTATATATCGGAGGTGTTTTGCTCCAAGGATGGCTCCTTACAATCGCCCTCCTAAGAAACAGCAGCATCGGAAGCAACAAAAATCTCAACCTTCTGCTGCACCTGAGGCTACTCAGCCTTTTTGACTGTTTAAAACAGAGCATAACCTCCACCGTTCTGCCTGACTTCTTTTCCCCCTATAGGAGGTCGTCTCCATCATTTTTACCACCGATGGACAACAATTACATCTGACCTCTGGTTGCTGACAATCATCAAGGAAGGATATTCTCTTCATTTCACTCAGATTCCACCAGAGCTTCCTCCAAGAGAATATCCTTCCAGTCCATCCCAGACCGCCCTTCTTCAGGAAGCTCAAGCTCTGCTTCGTCTCCATGCCATCAAACCAGTTCCTTTGGAACAGCAGAACAAGGGGTTTTACTCCTGTTACTTCCTTGTTCCGAAGAAGACAGGCGATCTACAGCCCATTCTGGATCTCAGGGCTCTCAACCAATTTTTGGTCAAAGAAAAATTTTGCATGTTATCCCTGGCATCCCTTTATCCCCTTCTCGAGCAGAACGACTGGTTATGCTCTCTGGATCTCAAGGAGGCCTACACTCATATTCCCATTCATCCGGCCTCCCGTCAATACCTCAGATTTCGGGTGGGGAATCTGCATTTTCAATACAGAGTTCTGCCCTTTGGCCTGGCTTCATCTCCCAGGGTGTTCACCAAGTGCCTGGTAGTGGTAGCAGCAGCTCTACGGAACCATGGTCTTCAGGTTTTTCCCTACCTCGACGACTGGCTCATCAAAGATTCAACGTCTCAGGGGGTTGTTGTTGCGACCCAACGGACTACCTGGTTCCTACAAAGTTTGGGATTCGAAATCAACTTTTCCAAATCCTAGCTTCAGCCCTCACAGAATCTATAATTCATCAGAGCTGTTCTGGATACTATCCAACTCAGAGCATTCCTTCCACAACAATGTCTGGAAGCTCTACTTCGACTCTGTCATGTAGTGTCTTCCCGCTCTTCCATCTCAGTGAGACACATGATGGTACTACTAGGTCACATGGCCTCCACAGTACACTTGATTCCTTTTGCCAGACTTCACCTCAGAATTCCTCAGTGGACTCTGGCTTCTCAATGGATGCAAGTTTGCGACCCACTTTCTCAACACATCACAGTCACTCCTTCTTTGAAGCAGTCTCTCCGTTGGTGGATGCTCTCTTCCAATCTCTGCAGAGGCTTGCTTTTTCAAACACCCCCTCATCAAAAGATCCTCACGACAGATTCTTCAACCTACGCTTGGGGCGCTCATCTTGATGGTCTCTGTACACAAGGCCACTGGACCAGTACGGATCGTCAATGTCACATAAATCTATTGGAACTCGGACCGATTTTCAAGGCTCTCAACGCTTTTCAACATCATCTTCACAACCAAGTAGTCCTCATTTGGACGGACAACCAAGACGCCATGTATTATGTCAACAAACAGGGAGGGATGGGATCTGCCTCACTTTGTCAAGAAGCTCTGAAGGTTTGGAACTGGACAATCCGCAACAACACCTTCCTCAAAGCTGTCTACATCCAAGGGGCGAAAAATTGCTTGGCGGACAACTTGAGTCATCTTCTGCAACCTCACGAATGGAACGCCTCAGATAGACCTCTTAGCATCTCCCCACAACTACAAACTGCCTCAGTTCTGCTCCAGGATATACTCTCCTCATCACCTCGAGGCAGATGCTTTTCTTCTGGAATGGATGAATCTCTTCCTATATGCATTACCTCCATTCCCTCTCATTTGCAAGACTCTGGTCAAGTTGAAGAATGATCATGCCACCATGATCCTAATTGCTCCTCGGTGGCCGAGACAATCTCCTACTCCCTTCTACTTCAACTCAGCAGCAGGGAGCCATACCTTCTACCAGTTTTTCCATTTCTGCTTACACAGAGTCAAGGATCTCTCCTTCATCCCAACCTGCAGTCTCTACACCTCACAGCTTGGTACCTCTCAACATGACTCCTCTTCAGTTTTCTCAATCTGTAAGAGATGTTTTAGAGGCTTCTAGAAAGCCTACCACTAGACAATGCTATCACCAAAAATGGACTACACTTCTCCCTCATCATTCGCGGGGGATACAAGCAGAGCCGGACCGCGAATGCCGAAAAACCGCGATTATCCGACTCTGACCCACCCCCACCTCCCTGCCACCTTCCCGGCCTTACCTGGTGGTCTAGAGGACTTTCGGGGCAGGAGCAATCTTCCTACGCTCTTGCCCCGTGCAGATCGCCATCAGGAAATGGCTGTAGGGAGTTCCTGACGTAGTCTCGAGAGACTATGGGAACTCCCAGCAGCCATTTTCTCATGGCGATCTGCACAGGGCAGGAGCGTAGGAAGATCGCTCCTGCCCCGAAAACCCTCTAGACCACCAGGTAAGGCCAGGAAGGCGGCAGGGAGGAAAAAAGACTGTTTTTAAAAATTTTCCCCCTACCCAGAAAAAAATCACGATTATATGAAACCGCGAGTGTAGGAACCGCAAATGGGGAGGGGGAAGTGTAGATTTTCTACGTGGTGTTTTTCTCATAAGGAGCTTCAACATTCCTCCTTATCTTCTGTTTTGGATTACCTTTTGCACTTTTCTGGCCTCAAGTCTACATCGATCCGAGCCCATCTCTGTGCAATTGCATCTTCCTATTGACGGGAAACCACTCTCTGCTCATCCAGTGGTTTCCAGATTCATGAAAGGACTTTTCAATGTCAAACCTCCTCTCAAACCGCCTCCTGTGGTTTTTGACATCAATGTTGTCCTTGTTCAACTGATGAAGCCTCCATTTGAACCAATTGACAAGGCTCATCTGAAGTATCTCACTTGGAAAGTGGTATTTCTCATTGCCCTCACTTCTGTTTGACGAGTCGGTGAGCTGCAAGCTTTAGTTGCTGGTCCACCATTCACTGTGTTTCATTATGACAAAGTGGTTCTTCGTACTCATCCTGAATTCCTCCCTAAAGTGGTCTCGGAATTTCATCTCAACCAATCCATCGTTCTTCCAGTGTTTTTTCCAAAGCCACATTCTCATCCTGGAAAATCAGCTCTTCATACTCTGGACTGTAAACGTGCTTTGGCCTTCAACTTGGAACGCACCAAACCACACAGAACTGCTCCTCAATTTTTTGTTTCCTTTGATCCAGATAAGTTGGGACATCCTATTTCTAAGCATACCATCTCCAATTGGATGGCGGCTTGTATCTCTTTCTGCTATGCCCAGGCTGGATTACCCCTTCACAGTAAAGTCACAGCCCATAAAGTCAGAGCAATGACAGCTTCAGTAGCTTTCCTCAGATCTACACCTATTGAGGAAATTTGTAAGGCTGCTACTTGGTCCTCGGTTCATACCTTCACTTCTCACTATTGTCTGGATACTTTCTCCAGGCGGAATGGACAGTTTGGCCAATCAGTATTACAAAATTTATTCTCCTAAATTGCCAACACTCCCACCATCCCATTCTGGTTAGCTTGGAGGTCACCCATATGTGAGAATACCTGCCTGCTTGTCCTGGGATAAAGCACAGTTACTTACTGTAACAGGTGTTATCCAGGGACAGCAGGCAGCTATTCTCACAACCCACTCACCTCCCCTGGTTGGCTTCTCTGCTAGCTATCTGAACTGAAGAGAAGCACCCTGTGCTGAGCGGGAAGGCACTCGCGCATACGCAGTGCAGGTGACTCGAAACTTCAAGTTTCTTCAAGCAAGTCTGCTTGTGAGGCGTCAGCATCCAGGCTCTGTCGATGACATCACCCATATGTGAGAATAGCTGCCTGCTGTCCCTGGATAACACCTGTTACGGTAAGTAACTGTGCTTTACTTACCGTAACAGTTGTTATCCAGGGACAGCAGACAGATATTCTCACAACCCACCCTCCTCCCCTGGTTGGCTTCTTAGCTAGGTATCTGAACTGAGGGCAGAAAGGTGGAGGTATTGCCCTATATGTGCAGGAAGGAGTAGAATCTGTTGAAGTGGCTACGATGGAAACGAAAGAGAAGCTAGAGTCCCTCTGGGTCAAGATTCCTGGACAAAACAGTGCAGCCACGAAAATTGGCCTTTTTTATCGTCCCCCGGGACAGGCGGATGAAACTGACTTAGAAATGATAGAGGAAATCAAACGAGAATGCAAGACGGGCAATGTAATAATATTGGGAGACTTCAATTTCCCGAGGATAGACTGGAAACTAGGAACCTCCAACTGCGGCAAGGAGGCCAAGTTCCTGGAGGCGCTAGGGGATTGCTTCCTGGAACAAATGGTGAAAGAGCCGACAAGAGGCAACGTCACCCTGGACTTGGTGCTAAATGGCCTCACGGGACCGACAAAAGAAGTAGAAGTTACGGTACCGCTGGGGACGAGCGATCACAATGTGATCATCTTTAAGCTTGACATCGGGAATAGAAAAAGTGCCAAAACCTTAACCAAAACCTTTAACTTTAAAAAGGGCAAATACGATCGCATGAGAGCCATGGTGAAACAACGACTCAAGAAAAAGGTGGATAAAATTGAAACAGTAGACCAGGCATGGTCCCTACTGAAAAGTACTATCACAGAAGCACAAAACCTACACATTCCGAGGATCTCCAAGGAAGGGAGAACAAAAGGTAAGGGAGAACCGGCATGGCTTACCAGACAGGTGAAGGAAGCCATAAAAGAAAAGAAGGACTCTTTCAAAAAATGGAAACACATCAAAACGACCGAAGCATGGAAAAAACATAAAGACGAACAGAAGAAATGTCACAAGGCGGTGAGGGATGCCAAAAAGGACTATGAAGAAAAAATAGCGCAAGAGGCCAAGAACTTCAAGCCCTTCTTTAGATACGTGAAAGGGAAAAAACCCGCAAAAGAGGCAGTGGGACCCCTGGACGACCAGGGAAGAAAAGGGTACATTAAGGAAGATAAACAAATTGCGGACAAACTAAATTCCTTCTTTGCGTCTGTCTTTACGGAGGAGGATACTGCAAAAATACCAGAGGCAATGAAAGTGTTTAATGGAGTAATGGAAGACAGCCTCACCACAGTTGAAGTGGACTTGGACCAGATATACTACCAGATCGACAAACTTAAAAGTGACAAATCCCCTGGACCGGATGGAATTCATCCGAGAGTCTTAAAAGAATTGAAGATTGAAATCGGAGAGTTATTGCAAAAACTCACCAATCTGACAATCAGAACTGGACAGATACCAGATGACTGGAAGATAGCGAATGTCACGCCAATTTTCAAGAAAGGATCGAGAGGAGAACCGGGCAACTACAGACCTGTGAGCCTTACGTCTGTCCCTGGAAAGATGGTTGAAGCACTGATCAAGGATAGCATAGTCCGGCACTTAGATACACACGACTTGCTGAAACCCAGTCAACATGGGTTCAGGAAAGGGAAATCATGTTTAACGAATTTGCTTCAATTTTTTGAGACCGTGAACAAGCAAATTGATAGTGGAATGCCGGTGGACATAATTTATTTGGACTTCCAGAAAGCATTCGACAAAGTTCCGCATGAAAGACTTCTCAGGAAACTACAAAGCCATGGAATAGAGGGAGATATACAAAGGTGGATAGGCAAATGGCTGGAAAATAGGAAGCAGAGAGTGGGCATAAATGGGAAGTTCTCAGACTGGGAGAAAGTGACTAGTGGTGTGCCCCAGGGCTCGGTACTTGGGCCGATTCTATTTAATATATATATCAATGACCTGGAAGGCGGAATATCCAGTGAGATCATAAAGTTTGCAGACGACACAAAGCTATGCCGGGAAATCAGATCGCAGGAAGATAGCAAGGAACTCCAGAGCGACTTGTATCAGCTAGAGAAATGGGCAGAGCAATGGCAGATGAAGTTCAACGTGGAGAAATGCAAAGTAATGCATTTAGGTAGTAAGAATAAGGAACACGAGTATAGAATGTCAGGAGCAACTCTGGGTAAGAGCGAACAAGAAAAGGACCTGGGTGTACTGATAGATAGGACCCTGAAGCCGTCGGCACAATGTGCGGCAGCGGCAAAGAAAGCAAACAGAATGTTGGGCATGATAAAGAAAGGAATCACGAGTAGATCGGAGAAAGTCATAATGCCGCTTTATAGAGCAATGGTCAGACCACACTTGGAATACTGTGTACAACATTGGTCTCCCAACCTAAAGAAGGATATAAAACTGCTGGAGAGGGTGCAGAGACGAGCAACGAAACTAATAAGAGGTATGGAGAAATTGGAATATGAGGAACGACTCAAGAAACTAGGATTGTTCTCCCTTGAGAAGAGGAGGCTGCGAGGGGACATGATAGAGACGTTCAAAATACTGAAAGACATCGATAAAATAGAGCAGAAAAACAAATTATTTACATTGTCCAATGTGACACGGACAAGAGGACATGGTTTGAAGCTAAGGGGTGACAAGTCCAGGACAAATGTCAGGAAGTTCTGCTTTACGCAGCGAGTGGTGGACGCATGGAATGCTCTTCCACAGGAGGTTATTAAGGAATCCACTGTGCTAGGATTCAAAGGCAAATTAGATGCACATCTCATTATGAGAGGCATAGAGGGATATGGGTGATTAGAACAATCAGGTGTATACCTGACTGGGCCTCCGCGTGTGCGGATCGCCGGACTCGATGGACCATGGGTCTGATCCGGAGATGGCAATTCTTATGTTCTTATGTTCTTACCTCACAGGAGACGCACGCCCTAACTCGGGCGGGAAGGCACTCGCGCATGCGCAGTGCAGCACTCAGAAGCTCTTACAAAGATCTTCAAGCAAGTCTGCTTTCGAGGCTGTCCGCTGCGGGGCTCCGTCAGTGATATCACCCACTGTTGAGAATATCTGCCTGCTGTCCCTGGATAACAACTGTTACGGTAAGTAACTGTGCTTTCTGAGATCACCATCTCCAACTGGTTAGCGGTTTGCATATCTTTCTGCTATGCTCAGGCTGAACTGCATCTACAGAGTTGAGTCACAGCCTATAAAGTCAGAGCCATGGCGGCATCATTAGCTTTCCTCAGATCTACTCCTATTGAAGAAATCTGTAAAGTTGCCACTTGGTCCTCGGTTCATACATTCACATTTCATTATTGTCTGGATGTTTTTTCCAGACGGGATGGCCATTTCCGCCAGGCATTGTTACAGAATTTATTCTCCTGAATTGCCAACTCTCCCACCATCCCATTCTGGTTACCTTGGAGGTCACCCATATGTTGAGAATAGGCTGCCTGCTTGTCCTGGGATAAAGCACAGTTACCGTAACAGGTGTTATTCAGGAACAGCAAGCAGCTATTCTCGCAATCCACCCACCTCCCCATGTTGGCTTCTCTGCTAGCTGAATTGAGGAGATGCGTGCCCTTGCGTGGGCGGGAAGGCACATGTGCGGTGTGACAGTCGAAAACTTTCTAAGTTCTGCAAGCAAATCTGCTTGCGAAGCTGTCCACATCCGGGCTCCATGGATGACGTCACCCATATGTTGAGAATAGCTGCCTGCTGTCCCTGGATAACACCTGTTGTGATAACTGTGCTATATTGAAGCACTAAGGCCAGTACCAGGCAGACTTGTACGGTCTGTGTCTGTATATGGCCATTTGATTGAGGATGGACTGGGGAGGGCTTCAATGGCTGGGAGGGTGTAGATGGGCTAGAGTGAGCTTTGACAGAGATTTTGGTAGTTAGAACCTAAGCACAGTACCGGGTAGAGCTTTGGATTCTTGCCCAGAAATAGCTAAGAAGTAAAACAAAAAATTAAATTGAATCAGGTTGGGCAGACTGGGTGGACCATGCGGGTCTTTATCTGCCATCATCTACTATGTTACTATGGGCTAAATTCACAAAGGGCATGGATCCAATCTGATCCGTGAGGGATCCGATCTGTGGCCGGGGGGCTGATTCACGAATAGCCCTCATACAAATCAGGGCGATCTGAATCACGTCCCAATCCGACTGTCGGGATCGCTAGATACATGCATCTGAAGGTGGTCTGCGCATGCTTTAAGAGCAGCGTCCTTTTTTTAGTTTTACTTTTTGTTCGCGAGCCCATGGTTTTAATCCCCTTTAAACCTGTGGGTTAAAACTACGGGCTCGTAATGCGGGGAAGGGCAGGAGAGATTTGGGGCAGGCAGGAGAGAGCAGGAGATTTGGGGCAGGTAGGAGATCGGGTCTTATAGCAGAGAGTAGGGCGGTAGAAAACAGGGCAGTCGGAAAGGACCACAGAGACTGGTCCTCAACAGTCGCTTATTTTTGGATTGGCCAGCCCAATCGGTATTGCTTTTTTATTTTAGTGAATCACTTCCTGCCTGCATTTGAATGGCGTTCCCCCCTTATTTCCATGCGCAGATCAGAGGATGGATTGGAACAGAGGTTAGTGAAGTGGGTCGGAGGGAAATCGGGTCGCTAAGTGGTTGGAAGTTGATCAGTAGGCTTTGTGAATCTAGCCCTATGTTACTATGGTAGACAGTGGGAAAGAAACAAAAGTTGGATATGACAGTGGAAAGTAGAAAAAATAATTTTTTTTTTTTTTTTTTTTTTTTTTTTTTTGAGGGGGCATGGCTTTGGAGCGGAACTAAATGGCTGGGTAGTGGATTTGCTCTGTGAAGACAAGCTATTTGACAGAGATCATAGCCAGAAAAAATTCAAATTTCACTCTGAAAAGTGAGGTAGAGGTGGATAATGGCTTCGGGAAAGCAAAACAAAAATTTGGCGGCGGGGAGCAGCTCAGGAAGCGGGAAGCGATCGAAACTTGATACGGCTTCACCGATGTCAGTTCTGTTGCCGCCGGAGGATGTAGAAAATAAAGACATAATGAAGGAAATACAGGCGGTAAAGGAAATAGTATTGGAATGCGCTAAAAATATAAAAGAAGTGAAAGAAGAGGTGGTATGTTTATCAAATAAACTGCAAGCAATGGAATTGAAAGTGGATCAAATTGAGAAAAGAGTGGAAAAGTGTGAGGAGGAAAGTATAAAGCACATGGAACACAGTAAGGAAATTGAAGCACTTAAAAGGGAGCTGGAAGATTTGTCCAATAGGGAACGAAGGAGCAATTTAAGGGTGCTTGGGGTCCCGGAGGGAATTGAAAAGTCGGATCCGATTGGATTTTTGATTAATTTTTTGCCCAAGGTGCTCCCGATGCAAAACAAGTTTCCATTGGAAATAGAACGTGCACACAGGGTCCCAACGAGATTATCAAACAGCCAAAAAGGACCACGTCCACTGATCTTTAAGCTACTTAGATATCAACAGGTAGCTGAAATAATTAAATTAGCTAAAGATAATAAAAACTTAAAGTGTCAGGATTCAAAGATTTACATAGTGCCTGACTTTGCCAGAGCAACGGCACAAAAGAGAAAGCAGCTATTAGACCTGAGACCACAGCTGAGAAGTCTGGGAGCTAGATATGGGCTCATATACCCGGCAACTATGCGGGTCACTTATAAAAATAAAACTTTGAATTTTGATACTGCAGATAAACTTAAGGAGTTTTTGGAGCAGTGTGAATCACCAATGGCTACTGAATAGAGACTTGGATGGAAGTATTTGTGTTCTTGGTTGAAATGTTTATTTTTGTTTGGAAATTTCTATGTTAAAGGAAGAAAAAAGAAAAAAAAGAGTTAATAGGATTCTGAAGGCATGGCTGCAGTTGGATTTCAAATACATTCCACATTCTATCTTGTCATGAGGCAAATGGAATGTAGCCTGCAAGAGCATAAGAGATGCAATATTACAGACCTTTTAAAGGACAGAGGTTAATAAGATGGATTGTACTGACTTGCTGTTTGGACAGACAGACTGAGAAACGATAGAGGATTGTGCAAAACAGATTGAAGGAAATAAGTTCTAAATAGTATTGAGAAGATATAAACTACAAGCAAGAGGACATTAAATAGAATGGATCTGCAAGCAAGATGAGAGTTAGACTGTGACTTTGTAAGCCTTACAATTTTCATTTGCATAAAAGGGGAAGTCAGCTGTGATATATGGAATAAGACATTGTAATGGAAATTCTCTAAATGCAGCAGAGGATTTTTTGAAGATGGTTCTGGTATATAGTTGGCCTGACCTTAAAATAAAAATGACAGAGCTACGATGGTCAAAAAAAAAAAAAAAAAAAAAAAAGGAACAGGGTTTGTATATGTAGAATGTGAAGGATCTATGATTGGCACCACAAGTTTGAAATTGTGGTCATTGTAAATCTTTATGCAAAACAATTGGAAAGGAGATTTAAGGTGGATCAAAAGATGAGACTGAGAATGTATAAACAGTAGTGTGAGAGGATAGAATTTTATATGGATCTGCAAGCAAGAGGAGATTTGAAATGAGACTTTATGAGACATATAGCATCTTATTACAAGAAAAGGAAATTTGTTGTTATGTATGGACTATAGTTTTAAAATTGCAAATCTATTAATGCAACAAGAGTCATAATATTGTTGTTTGGGATAAAAATTGGTCTGAACTTAATATAAATAATGGTGGATATACGAGGAGATTAAAAAAAAAAAAAAAAAAATTAATTAGAAGTTTTGGTAAAAGCGAAGGATGTAGGAAAGTTTGGATGTTATAATATAAAGCATATGATATGAGAATGTTGTGAATGGAGTGGAAATTAAAAGGGTAGCAAATATGCTAGTGTGGAAATGGGTATGGAATGTTAGGAGGGTTATGTTAAAGGGATAAAAATTGTTGTTTTGGGGAATTTATTGACTTTTTGAATAGGAAAAGTTAGGAAAAAAGATTTCCATTATATATTTAATAATATTTAAAAGTGATATTTAACTTGAGGGAATGTGATGTAATCTGACATGAAAGATGGATGTGGTTTGGATGAATGTAATTTTAAAATTTGGTGTGATTATTTATGTATTTCAATAATATCTTAATGGAAATGAGTGAGTAGAGAAGGGAGGGTTCATGAGAGATGGGGGAAAGGAAAGGAAAAAAAAAAAAAGAGGTAATCCTTGATAAAGAAGTCTTGTGTGATAAAATGATATTCATTTTAATATGATAATGATCTGGCTAATGGTTTTAAAATTATAAATATAGCTTGTGGGGAGTTTATCTATTGCCTAGTCAAGGTGTGCGTTTCAAAGTTGGCAAGTAATTTAAGGGAGGGATGGGAGGGGGAGGGGATTAAGAATATGGGAAGGGGTATAGGGGAGGGGATGGGTTCTAATAATAATTTTAAAAAGGGGAAAAGAGGTTATAATATTGATGTGAAGAATATTATTGATTATTGTTTTGATTTGATATAATGACTTTAAAAATTTTTTCAATAAATGTTAATGGTCTCAACCACCCGATAAAAAGGAAAAAAGTATTGCTATATTTAAAAAAACAAAATGCGGATGTCTATTTCATACAGGAGACTCACCTTAATGGAGATGAATCAAAAAAGCTAATTGGTAATTGGGTGAGAGATTGCTTTTTTGCACCGGCGGTGGGGAAAAAAGCTGGGGTAGCAATTTTAATAAATAAAAAATGTTCAGCAGGATTTAATATGGTGAAAGCAGATAAATTAGGAAGATGGGTGCATGTGAACATGAGTATGGGCAATAATACCGTGGCGCTATTTAATGTGTACGTACCTAATTCGAATCAAATTGAATATTTTAAAACTCTACAACCAATAATTTTACCACTGGCTGCTAATAATTTGATAGTAGCAGGAGATTTTAATGCTGTTGTGGACCCTTTATTGGATAAAAAACCTAGTAAAATTTTAAAATCTTTAGGGTTGGATAATTTAATAAATTCTTGCAATTTAAAAGATATATGGAGAATTCTTCATTTTAATGATCGAGATTTTTCGTTTTATTCACATGTTCATAAATCTTTTTCTAGAATTGATTATATTCTTGTTTCTGATGGGCTAATACAAGATGTTACACAAGCCTCTATAGAACCAATAATTTTATCAGATCATGGAGGAGTGTGGATTTCTTTAAATTTTAATGACCCGGATAATGGTAGGCCTGTATGGAGATTTAATAATGCATTGCTTGCATATCCAAAATTTTGTGAAGAATTTCAATTAAAAATGGATGAATATTTTCAAAATAATATTACAGAGGAAATATCTACAGAAATAATATGGGATGCTTTTAAAGCAACGATGAGAGGGCAAATTATATCATTTTCAGCTTATTCTAAAAAACAATTAAATAAGCAATTTACGGAACTGGAACACGAAATAAAAGATTTAGAATTAAAATTGATTAATAAGTGGGAGAATTCTACGTTGCAAACTTTATTAAAAGCAAAATATAAATATAATGAGATTTCTTCTAATTTGGCTAAAAAAAATATTATGTGTCAGCAAGCTTTGTATTATGGTAGTTCAAATAAGGCGGGAAGATTATTGGCTAATTATCTTAAAGTGAAAAAAAGAAAGATGAAATTGAATGCAATAAAAGATGAAAAAGGTGAAACTCATTTTCAGATTGGTCCTATTTTAAAACAGTTTTTAAATTATTATAAAAACCTGTATTCTTCTGAGTCTTATTTAAATAAAGAAAAAGATGGTATAGTGTTTTTAAATAATATTGAAGGTCCGAAGATTCCTGATCATATAAAAAGAAGTTTGGAAAATCCAATATCTTTACAAGAATTACAAACAGCATTGAAATCTCTTAGAGTAGGGACCGCTCCAGGTGGTGATGGTTTTACGGTAGAGTTTTATAAAGCATTTCAAAATACTCTTTTACCTCATTTATTAAATTTATATCAGAATCAACTAAAGAAAGGTTGTATATCAGGCACTATGGCAGAATCATTAACTATTGTTTTGCCGAAGCCAAATAAAGATCCCATGTTGGTTTCAAATTACAGGCCTATTTCATTGATAAATGTAGATGGTAAATTATTAGCCAAACTTTTGGCTACACGTTTGGCAAAAGCTCTTCCTCACATAGTTGGTATGCATCAAACAGGGTTTGTTGCTCAGAGACACTCTTCTAATAACACCAGATTGGCATTGCAAATGTTATATTTAACAAAAGAAATTGGAGATCCGGCTTTTTCTGTGTCTCTAGATGCAGAGAAAGCTTTTGATCGTGTGGAATGGACATTTATGTATCAGGCCATGGAGTGGTTTGGTATTGGTTCGGGATTTATACAAATGATTAAAACTCTGTATAGCTCTCCTGTTGCTAGATTATATATCAATAATAATTTTTCTGATTGTTTTAAATTGCAAAGGGGAGTTAGACAGGGATGTCCTTTGTCTCCTTTACTTTTTGATATAGTGCTTGAACCCTTATTATTAGCTATTCAACAAGAGGAGGAGATACAGGGTATACCGCATAAAGATAAAGAATATAAAGTTTCTGCATATGCGGATGATATATTACTTCATTTGAGGAATCCGGAAACAACCATTCCAAATTTATTGGTTTTGATTGAAAGATTTGGAAAGTTTTCAGGATATAAAATAAATTGGACTAAATCAGAAGTTCTTCCTTTAAATGTGCATTGCACAAAAGGATTATTTGACTCATTACCTTTTATTTGGAAAGAAGAAGGAATAAAATACTTAGGTATATGGATAAGAACATAACATAAGAACATAAGCAGTGCCTCTGCCAGGTCAGACCACAGGTCCATCCCGCCCAGCAGTCCGCTCCCGCGGCGGCCCAAACAGGTCACGACCTGTCTGTATCACCAGAAGGGGCTCCCTTGCCACCTTGGTTTCTCATTTAAGTCCTGTCTTCCTATCGAGGTCCTAACCCTCCGGTCTTGCACATGCACGACCTGGTTTGGTTTCTATACTCATTACCTGGTTAGTTTTCTATACTTGTGTTACATCCCAGCTCCTCCCTCAGTATCCCATGATCCCTTTATCCTTCAGGAATCCGTCCAATCCCTGTTTGAATCCCTGTACCGTATTCTGCCTGATCACTTCCTCCGGTAGCGCATTCCAAGTGTCCACGACCCTTTGGGTGAAAAAAAACTTCCTTGCGTTTGTTCTGAACCTATCTCCCTTCAGTTTCTCCGAATGCCCCCTCGTACCTGTTGTCCCCTTCAGTCTGAAGAATCTGTCCCTATCCACCCTCTCTATGCCCCTCATGATCTTGAAGGTCTCTATCATATCTCCCCTGAGCCTCCTCTTTTCCAGAGAGAAGAGCCCCAGCCTATCCAACCTCTCGGCGTATGGGCAGTGTTCCAGCCCTTTTACCATTTTCGTTGCTCTCCTTTGGACTCTCTCAAGTACCGCCATGTCCTTCTTGAGGTGCGGCGACCAATACTGAACGCAGTATTCCAGATGCGGACGCACCATCGCCCGATACAATGGCATGATGACTTCCCTTGTTCTGGTTGTTATGCCCTTCTTTATGATGCCAAGCATCCTGTTGGCTTTTTTCGAGGCTGCTGCGCACTGTGCAGATGGCTTCAGTGATGCATCCACCAGCACACCCAAGTCTCTCTCAAGTCTGCTGTCTCCCAACAATACCCCCCCCAATTTGTAGTTGAACAACGGGTTCTTTTTCCCTATATGCATGACCTTGCATTTGTCCACGTTAAAGCGCATTTGCCATTTGTTTGCCCAGTCTTCCAGCTTGTCCAGGTCTCTTTGTAAGTCCTCACACTCCTCCCTGGTCCTAACTCTGCCGCACAGTTTGGTATCGTCTGCAAATTTTATAACCTCGCACTTTGCCTCCTTTTCCAGGTCATTGATAAATATGTTAAAGAGTAATGGCCCCAGCACCGACCCCTGTGGTACACCACTCGTGACTCCCCGCCAGTCAGAATATTGACCTTTTACTCCGACCCTCTGCAGTCTGCCCGACAACCAGTGCTTGATCCATCTGTGCACATCCCCTCCCACCCCGTGGTTCCACAGCTTCTTAAGCAGCCTTTCATGTGGCACCTTGTCGAAAGCCTTTTGAAAATCGAGGTAAATGATGTCTATGGGTTCCCCATTGTCCACCCGACTGCTTATTCCCTCAAAGAAGTACAGAAGGTTCGTAAGGCACGACCTTCCCTTACAGAATCCGTGCTGGCTTGTTCTCAATAGGTCATTTTTCTCGATGTGCTCGCAAATGCCGTCCTTGATCATAGCTTCCACCATCTTCCCTATAATTGAAGTCAGGCTCACCGGCCTGTAGTTCCCGGGGTCACCCCTCGATCCCTTCTTGAAGATAGGTGTGACATTCGCCAATTTCCAGTCCTCTGGTACCTCACCAGTTTTCAAGGATAGGTTGCAAACATGCTGGATTGTGCCTGCTATTTCTTGTCTTAGTTCCTTCAGAACCCTTGGGTGGATCCCGTCCGGGCCCGGCGATTTGCCGCATTTTAGCCTGTCTATCTGTTTGAGGACATCCTCCTTACTTACCTCTATGTGATCCAATTTTTCAGCCTGTTCCCCACTCATGAGCTCCTCTGAGTCCGGTATATTAGATGTGTCTTCACTCGTGAAAACCGACGAGAAGAACGTGTTCAACCTCTCAGCTACCTCTTTATCCTCCTTAATCACTCCCTTCCTATCCCCATCGTCCAACGGCCCCACCTCCTCTCTCGCTGGTCGCTTTCCCTTAACGTAACTGAAGAATGCCTTGAAGTTTTTCGCCTCTCTGGCCAGCCCCTCTTCGTATTCCCCCTTTGCTTTTCTAACCTCCCGGTGGCATTCCTTTTGGCATTTCCTGTGCGTCTGGTGATTTTCCTCCGTTGGGTCCTTTTTCCATCTCCGGAAGGATACCTTTTTGTCCTTTATCGCCCTCTTTACTTCTGTTGACATCCAAACTGGGTCCTTTGATCGCTTGTTCTTGCAGCCTTTCCTGAAACTGGGGACGTACATTCTCTGTGCTTCCTGCAGGGTGTCCCTGAATAGGGTCCAGGCGCTTCCCACAGTCTCCATCCTAAAGATGTTTCTGAGCTTCCTCCCCACCATTTCCCTCATAGCAACATAGTTCCCTTTCTTGAAATTCAGTGCAGTTGTTGCGGTCCTCCTTACTATGGGTGTCTCTCTTTCTAATGTGAATCTGATCGTGTTGTGATCACTATTGCCTAGTGGTCCTCCCACTTCTATCCCTCTAGCAGGCCCCCCTAATCCGTTTAGGATGAGGTCAAGAGTAGTACCCCCTCGCGTCGGTTCTTTGACTAGTTGCTCCATGAAGCAGTCCTTCACAGTTTCTACAAATCCTGTCTCCCTAGTGCAGTTGGAGTGACCAGTACTCCAGTCTATTCCCGGGTAGTTGAAGTCCCCCATCACTGTTACACTTCCAGTCCTGCATTCCTGTCTCAATTCTGCTTCCAAGTCGTGTCCGACTCCCTCTGGCGCACCAGGTGGTCGATAGTACAACCCCAGTTTTATGCCTGCACCCTTATTTCCGGGTAATTTGATCCATAGTGATTCCAGCCCCTCTGCCTTTGTTGCCATATCTATCCCGACCGAGTGGATAGAGTCCTTTATATATAGTGCTATGCCTCCTCCCTTCTTGTGGGTCCTGTCCCTCCTGTAAAGCTTGTACCCCGGCAGCACCACGTCCCATTGATTTTCCTCTGTCCACCAGGTTTCTGCAATTCCAATTATATCCAGGTCCTCCCCCTTGGCCACGACTTCTAGTTCACCCATCTTGGCCTTGAGGCTTCTTGCGTTTGCATATAAGCACCTCAGGTTCCGTCGTTTTTCTTCCACCTTTGCATTTACCTGGGCCACTTGCTCTTGGATTTCGGGCATTTTTTCTGTTCTCTGTGCTTCTGCTTTGCCCTCAGCCTTGATGAGACAATTATAATGAATGAAAAAAGTTTATTGCAAAAAGTAACAGAGTTATGTGAGCAATGGAATCCTTTACATTTATCTTGGTGGGGAAGAGTTCAAACTGTCAAAATGATGATATTGCCTGTGGTTTGTTATCAAATGGGAATGATACCAGTTTTTTTTCAGGGGTCTTTTTACAAAAAGTTAAATAATATTCTTAGTAAATTTATTTGGCTGGGTAAAGCTGTAAGAATTGCTCTAGTGACTTTACAAAAACCAATTGAGGAGGGAGGGGTAAATTTTCCAAATTTTTATAGGTTTCATCAATCCTATATATTGCGCCAAGGTATGTATTGGGTCCTCCCAGAACTCATGGAGAAGCTTCCAGATTGGTTGTGGTTGGAGTGGCAGCTCATGTCTCCTATCAGGCTTCGTCATCTGCTTAGCATTAAAATGCCTAGAATAAGGAAAACCAATAGGATATTAATGGACACATGGACAACATTAAAGTATGTAAACAACTTAACTCCTATTACTATTCAAAAATCTACTTGTCAAAATATATGGCTGAACTCCAAGATACAAATAGGCGGTTTTATGATTGTCTGGAAGGATTGGATTGAAGCAGGAATACGTACTTTAGATGATGTTATTAATGATGGTAAGCTGCTGGAGTTTTCACAATTGCAACATAAATTTGGACTTAATAAAAAACAAAGTTATAAGTGGTTGCAATTGAAGCAGGCTATTCAGGCAGGGTTCCCTGAATGGAAGTCTTTAAATACTCATTTTACTCTAGAATTCTTATGCTTCCAGGCAGATTTTATGGGTCACCAGGCCGCACAGTGGTATAAAACATTATCTGGATATTTAAATAAAAAACCAAGGACTGTACTTAGAGATATTTGGAGCATTGAGATTAAGCATCAAATTAATGCATCTCAATGGCCACGTATTTGGTCTTGGAGGATAAGATGTACAATGTCTGCGTCTATGAGGCAAACATGGTTTTTCCTGTTGCATAGAGCACTCTGGACCCCTGTTCGCTTACAAAAATTGGATTGCTCTAAGTCTAATAGATGTTGGCATTGTCATCTTGAGGCTGGAACTCTAGATCATTTATTATTTTATTGTCCTTTTATTAATAATTTTTGGAAATTGATCTGGGGTCAAATAAATTGTATGTTAGAGAATCCTGTGGCCCTATCATATGACACAGTTTTGTTTGGAATGTCTATGAGGGCCAAAAGTCAAATTTCATCGAATAATAACAAACTGTTAATGATTTTAACAGGAGTTGCCATCCAACATATAACACATAACTGGAAAGACTATAGAGGATTGAATTATTGTTTCTGGTGGAGTTCGGTTTGTCAGGTGTATGAAATGGAAAAAACATTGGCAATCAAGAGAGGTTATTATAAGAAATTTAAAGAGGTGTGGAGACCATTAATTGAGTATTATAATAAATAAATAATTATATTTATCCCCATTAAATATATGTAGGGGGGAGGAGGGATGGGTGGGTTTTATGACATTATGAGGGGTAATATATGGAAAGGGAGGGAGGGGAGATAGTTTATGGTATAAAATGAATGTAGAGTTTCAAGTGAAGAATGTATAGTATGACTTGAATTATTGTACACTTGTTTGCATAATGTAAAAACGAATAAAGATATTTAAAAATAAAAAAAAAGAAAAAATAATTTTTTTTAATTTTGTGATTACAATATATTGGATTTGAAATGTGTATCCAGTCAGAGCTAGGGTTAGACAGTGAACGTGAGTTAGAACCTAACAGAGAGGAAAGTCTTTGTTTATTTTGTTTACACCACAGCGCCAGTGAGGGTAGGAGAGGGCAAAGGGGGTGGGGTGGGTGTAGAGCTACAAAATAAATCCACCAGAACTTTTTTTTTTTTTAAACCCTCACCCAAATATGTAGTGAATTCCAGAATTATGACAGATCTATAGATTCTTGAATGATAAAGAATAATTTGGTTGGGAGGGTTATTGGTCTGTAAGAATCTTGTAATATTTTAAGTGATGTCTATAGTGTAAATGTTTTATTATTCACTTATTGAAATTATTTTAAAATGAATAAAGATTATTAAAAAAATAAATAAATAACCCCCCCACCCAATTGGGCAGGAAAAGTGAAAAGAATTGAAAAAGCTGAATCGAAGCAAAAAAATTTTCCCTGAATCGGGCAGCACTAGTGTTGACAAAGACTCAAAATGAAAGAGGATTTTTCAGTCGATCCTTATTAATACATATCTATTTGACTACCTATGCAGCCCAGAGCCCACTAGTATTTTTTGTTTACACCAGAGAACCGGTGTGGGATTGGAGAGGGCAAAGAGGGATGGAGTGGGTGGAAAGACTACATAATAAACCTGCCAGGATGTTTGAGAAAAAAAAAAAAAATGCCCAATTGGGCAGGAAAAGTGAATCTAATTGATTCAATAGGCTGAATCAAATCAAATCAAAATTTTTCCCTGAATCGGGCAGCACTACTCTTGACCCAGATTGCACTTAACCCTGAAGCTCCATCAGGGGATTTCTTGATAGCAGATGTGTATCTGGTGGCGTTGCACAGCAGTTATAGTAAATCTCTGGGTGAATAAGACACCGCTCTCTGTCAAGCAGGATAGAGACGACATTATATATAAATGGATTAAAAATTTCTTTCAGTTATTGTAAGTCATCAGTTATGGGCTCATCTTGCTTCATGACAAGAACTGTTCAAAGAAAAATATATTCCCTAGGAAGAAGGCATTTCAGGGAAGAATTTCTTTGAGGTTCAGTTGCTTTTGCTTCATTGAATATTTGTCTGATAATGTTACTTGTAGATTTGTCTTCTTAGATATAAAAAAAATATGAAATATACACAATCAGAACATACAGCTGGGATGTACCTGTTGCCAGTATCAAATGGATTTCCTTTTTCTTTTTGTGAAACATCTTTGTTGTCAGAGAGTTCCAGGAGCTGCTGAGATAACAGGGGAGGTTCTGGATCTATTGGGCCCAATGGTTGGGTTCCTAGAGGAAGAAAGTTTAGCTCAGCTCAGTAAGGAAAGCTTACGGCTACACCTGGAGGAACTGAAAATGTTCTGCCTCCCAGAGGAGTTCACAGAGCTGCTTGGGAGACTGTTAACAGAGGATGACGTGCTGGGGTAAAGTGGCTTTTCTTCTACTGGTTTGTGTGTTGAATTCAATGAAAATGCTTATGTCATATGAGAGATGTGTGAGTTACCAAGTCCTATGTATTCCAAATGGTTACATAGTAAATGATGGCAGATAAAGACCTGAATGGTCCATCTATTCTGCCCATTAGTTATACCCATTAAAAATCCATGATTAAATTAACTTGTCTATTCTTTGATATTTCTGGGTCATAGACTGTAAAGTCCACCAGGTATTGTCCTAGGTTCCAAATGCTGAAATTGCCATTCAAGCTCGCTCCAGTCTATCCAATCATCCTGTTGGTAGGATATCTACTGTAAAGTGAATCTTGCCCTTTGAGTTTTGTGCAGCCATCTTCCACTTTGGTTGCTATGTCGAACCAAACCGTATGATGATCGCTACTTCCAGGTGGGCCCTCACTCAGACATTAGTGACACTTTCACCATTTGGGAGCACCAGATCCAGTATTGCTTTTTCCCTCATGGGTTCCATTACCATTTGTCTGAGCAGAGCCCCTTGAAAGGCATCCACAATCTCCCTACTTCTTTCCGATTCTGCAGATGGAACTTTCCAGGCTGCATCCGGCAGGTTGAAATCACTCAGCAACAGCACCTCCCTTTTCTTTCCCAACTTTTGTATATCCATCCGTAATCAGATCTTTGTCAATTTGCTGCAATTGAGTCGAAGGTCTATAGACAACACCCAAGTGGATAGAAGTTCCATCTTCTCTTTTCAAAACAATTCATAACGGTGGCTGCCTGACATGTCTCGGACACACCTGGATGAAGTCGGTCCAGAGGAAGGCTGATAAAATGGTGTATGGTCGTCATCGTAAGGCATATGGGGACAGACTTAAAGATCTCAATATGTATACTTTGGAGGAAGGGCACGAGAGGGGAGACATAATAGAGATGTTTAAATACCTACGTTTAGGGTTACCAGATGTTTGTATTTCCCTGGACATGTCCTCCTTTTGAGGACTTGTCCTGACGGCTTTTCAAAACCCGGCACTTTGTCTATGTTTTGAAAAGAAATCGCATCAGGAGGGGGCAACCACGCACACGCAGATACAACGCGGTGACAGCACGCACACTTGATGTCATCGCATCGCATCATTGCATGCGTGAATGCCTTCCTGGCCAACAAACAATCAGTGGAGGCAGGGCTGTGGGCGGAGCTGAGGGCAAAGCTGTAACAATGGGGCGGGGATGGGTGGAACTGGACGGGCCTGGGGGCAGGTCTCGGGATCTGGACTTTACTAATGTAAAATCTGGTAACCTTACCTACATGGCATAAATGCGCATGACTTTAGTCTTTCATTTGAAAGGAAGCTCTGAAATTAGAGGATATAGGATGAAGTTAAGAGGTGATAGGCTCAGGAGTAATCTAAGGGAATACTTTTATACAGAAAGGTTGGTAGATGCTTGGAACATTCTCCCAGTAGAGGTGGTGGAGACAGACTGTGTCTAAATTCAAGAAAGCCTGGGATAGGCACGTGGGATCTCTTAGAGAGAGGAAGAGATAATAATGGTTACTGCAGATGGGCAGACTGGATGGGCCATTTGGCCTTTATCTGCCATCATGTTTCTATGTTTCTGAAGAGGGATATGGTATGGCCGTGTTGAGTCAAGTTGATAAATTTTCAATAAAATATCCCTGTGGAATCATCTATCTCCTGTTTGCTTAGATTCATTGTCATAAGTGGTTTTTTCCCTGCTTGTTGCACACTTTCTATTATTCAAATGTCTGCATTGACACTATGTGAAAGATGTTCAAGGCAATTCATAAAAGCTCAAAATAAACTAGCAAACAATAAAATAATAGGATAAAACAATATATATCATCAATAGCTCTCTGTGAGGGAGGAGGGTCCTTAGGAACAATGAGGTTGCAGTTTAGCCACTCTACTGCAGGTGGCACTAACCTGCCATGTCAGAGAGGTGGGGCTCAGTCTGGGAGGTGGTTCAGTTCCCTGGAGCAGAATGGATTAGGGAAGCCCAAAGGCAAGAGGTCTCCTAGAGCAGTGGTTCTCAACCCTGTCCTGGAGGACCACCAGCCAATCGGGTTTTCGGGATAGCCCTAATAAATATGCATGAGACAGATTTGCATATAATGGAGGTGGCAGGCATGCAAATCTGCTCCATGCCCTACATGCAGTTCTATAGAATAGTGTGGATCCGCATCCAGCTTGTATGCTAGGATTTATACCTTGTTTCAGTTGGTGTAATTTCTCATGCCCAAAGATGAGTGCAGATCCCAGTATGCCTATTATAGAATACCATTCAGCACTGAATTTTGAGTGCCATTTACTGAATCCAGCCCCGAATTCTGGCCTTTACTGCTGCTTCTTCAACCCTTTTGGGTATTTTTTGGTTAATTGATCATCTTGTCTTTCTGAATAAAGCGGGAATTCAGGCTCTGATAACAGCTAATTTTGATGTGGGATTCATGATGTTTTTACAGCCTATCACAAATCACTGCATGCATTGCCAGTCTGGGGGCTTGTGAGGGGGGTGTTAGAAATTGGTAAGAGGCAGTGGGGTGGTTAATGGTTATCCTGCGGAAGCTGATAAAACAGATACCTTTAGTAAACAAGTCTTCTTTCACAGGAATCCAGCACATTGGACCTTGAAAGATTTGGAGCAGGCGGGGAGGCTGATCTTCTATCTAACAACAGAGACTCTTTACACTTTGCCTCAGGTCAGAACCTGCTATTTTCTTTGTACTGGACTACATGAAAATGGCATTTTGTAGAATGCTGCAGATGTTCACTTGACTTTGATGTTTGGTCTTAAAATGATTCAGGCAGGACCAGCCTAAGGGTTTCTGATACCCAAGGTTCAAGGCCCTCCTCCTAAATGTCCAGCATCTTTCTCCTTCCCTGCCTCCCCATCCCCCTTGTGAAGCCTTTATCTGTCCTTCTGTAACTCCCCATAATGCTTAGCACTTCTCTCCCTCCCTCCCACACCCTATAGTGTCCAGCCTCTCTCTCTCTGTCCCCCTCCCCCCCATGGTGTCCAGCTTATCTCTCCTTCCTTCCCTGCCCGGTGGTATACAGCATCAGTGGCATACCATAACAGGGTGCTATGAGTGAGGGTTGATGCCATGGTCCTACTCCAAGAACTTATTCCAGCAGTGGCAGCAGTCATAATTTGCTTCTCTGCTAGTGTTGGGCCTTCCTCTCTGCTGGGTCCTGCCTTCATGGAAACAAGAAGTAGACGGGACCTGGCAGAGAGGAAGGCCCAATGCCAGCAAGAGCAGTGAGTTCTGAACGCTGCGTTGACAACTGGGGAGTGACAAAGAGAGAGACAGAAAGAGGGGGAGGGAAATGCACCCAATTGGGGAGAGGGAGGGAGAAGGAAGACCATGGAAGGGAGAGGAGTGAAAACGGAGATGCCAGACCATGGGGAAGGAAGGAAAGGAGATGCCGGGGAAGGAAGGGAGGGAGGGAAAGGAAGACTGGAGATACCAGACCATGGAGGAGGAAGGAGAGGAGAGAGATGCCAAGGCATGGGGGTAGGGAAGGGAAGGAGACAGAGATGGTAGACTTTGGGGTGGGAAGGAAGGATGGAAGGAAAGGAGAAGAGAGAAATGCCAGAGCATAGGGGAGGAGGTGAAGACAGAATGAGAGAAATAGAATAATAATAATAACTTTATTTTTATATACCGCCATACCCAGAAGAGTTCTAGGCGGTTCACATCAATTAAACAGTTACAAGCGGTTCAATACCAAATTGTTCAAAGTTGCGAACAACGAAGTAGAAGTAGGGGAGAGTAGGTCGGGGAGGGGTAGTTTGGTAGGGGGGGAGAGGTGTTGGTTGATAAAGAAGGGGCATTAAGGGTCCTGGTCTTGGAAGAGGTGGGTTTTGAGTGATTCACTAAAGAAATCTTGCAAACTGACTGGGCTGGCCGATCAACACAAGAAGCGACTGCTGGGAACCAGTCACAAACGTCCTTGCTCCATTGCCGTCCTGCTCTCTGCCCGCTCTGTTCTCTGCTGCCCTGACAAAAATATTTATCTCTGCCCCACTCTCAACTCTCTGCCCCGACAAGAATATATCTCTCTGCCCCAACTCTGGATTGCTGCCATCTTCCCTACAGTGCGAGCCCACAGGTTTAAAATAGGGCTGCACTATGGCGTGTTCAGAACACACCGCAGTGCAGCCCTGCTTTAAACCCACGGGCTAGCACTGCAGGGAAGGCGGCAGAGAGCAGGAGAGTCGGGCGGGTTAACAAACAGAAGCAGTCTCTCCAGGGCTGTGCTCTTTATCGCTTTTCTTTGGGAGCCCTGTCCTTTCTCCAGCTCGGGGAGTTATCTGCAGGTTTGTATAAATTAAAACTTCATTGTCTTGAAGAGAGAAGCAACCACTGAGGACTACCAGCGACTCCCCTAAAGTGTCTACAATACTCAGTTCCCTGCTCGTTTGGCCACAGCTGCTCTGGGCGAGCCATTCAAAGGAAAAGGGAGCTCTGGCCATGCCGCCTCTCAGCTCTCGTCTTGTAAGCGGCTGGATTTCATCTTAAGCCAAACTCCTGGGCTGAGACATTTAAGAGGCCGTGTTCTGGCTGATTGCACCCTCCCTGCCTGCCTCCCTCCCTCCCTGCCTTCTTGTGCGGAGAGAGCATGTGCAGACCATGGACAAGGCAAAGAGATGGTCTGCACATGTGTCGGATCGCACACTAGCAATCCATGCAGTCGGAGGGGGACGTTCCTCCGATCGCCCTCATTTTAATTTTTTTGTTTTGTGAATTGGTCGGGCCTGCAGGGATCGGGCACGGAAGTCAGGTTTGTGAATCTAGCCCATAGAGGGAAGGGACAGTGAGAGAGGGAAGATGCTGCATGGAAGGGACAGAGAAGACAGACCCTGGATGGAAAGAAGAAAGTGAAGAAGATAAAGCAGAAGCGACAAAAGGTAGAATTTTTTTTTTTAGCTTTATAGTAAAGTAGCATTATAATTGTATTGATAAATGTATATAAATAGAAAATGGAAATAAGATAATCTTTTTATTGGACTAATTTTTTTTACCTACTTTGGAGACCAAAACCCTCTTCCTCAGGTCAGAACAGGAGACACCATGAGGAAGAGAGATGCAGGTGCTGGCTGACTTGACTACAGGACGTGCTCTTGCTGCGAGAGGCACGTCCTGTCGACACTGGCACCTTTCTTCCTCGCTGAAAATCGGGGCACAGCTGAAATCCTCCGGGGCACATACTTTACGATACACTACTGTAGGCAAATTAATAGCAAGTTTAAATTTAGGAGCCTTAGTTTTAGCCATCTAAGGTGAATTTTCTTCCAAAAACTGAAGTTCCTAAGTTCAGTTGACAATTTTGGCCCATGATTGATTCTTTTGTTTGTTGAGTAATCAATTTGCAGCTTTTTTCAAACTGCAAAAGAATAAAAAAAAGACATTACCGGGCTTAAAATTAATTCAAATATTAGCTGTCAAAACTTTGCCATGAACAAAATGGAATGCACTAAAAACCAAAACTTGGTATGTATTGGGTCCTCCCAGAGCTCATTGATAATACCCCAGACTGGTTGTGGTTGAAATGGCGACTCATGTTCCCTTTATGTTTGTCATGTTATTAGCATTAAAATGCCTAGATTGTATAAAGAGAACAGAATATTAATGGATACATGGGAAACTGCGATATGTCAGTAATTTAACATCTATTCCAATCTATAAATCGACAAATCAAACTATATGGTTAAAATCCAAGATTCAAATTGGCGGATTTAAGGTTATCTGAAAAGCATTGGATGACAGCAGGTATATGGATTTTAAGTGATGTTATTTCAAATGGTAAACTGCTTGATTTTTCACAGCTGCAGCATAAATATGGTCTTAATAAATCACAAAGTTTAGATGGTTGCAGCTAAAGCAGGCCATTCAGGAATGGAAAAATCTTATATTTGGGGGCCATTGACAAATTATTGTAATGAATAGATACCATTTTTCCATTATATGTACAATATAAGTGAAGGGTGGGAGGGGGGAAATTTTAAATTTTATTAAATGTTTGGATCAGTAAAAAAGAATATTTTATAGGATATATTTGATTGCATATGTTATGATAGGGGTGGGAGGGAAGGGTTTAAATTTTATATATTAATGTTAAATATGATAGAAATTCAAGTGATGTATTTAATCTCAATTGTCAATTATTGATACACTTGTTGTAAGATGTAAAAATGAATAAAGATTTATAAAAAAACAAAACAAAACCCCAAACACCCACAAGTGGGTTTTGTTAATGGTTTTGAAATGATACAATCTTCACATTTCATGCAAATGAAAATAATGACCAAGACTTGGCCCTTGACTGACCTTGGAGACTTGTTGGTGTCTCATCCTCACCCAAGACGCAAACTCTGCTGAAATCTGGCTGCTCCTTGAGAAACAGATTATTTTCCTAAACTTAGCTCACATTTTCCTTTCACCAGTGAACACGCATGCCCTCTACTGATTTTTCTTGGAAGAAACCTGACCTGGTCATGATTGCTTTCTTTTTGGGAGCTTGGTGATATGAGAACTCTCTCTATTGCCTGCAGTATAAGGCAGGAAATATAATATCTCGGCTTGCGAACGTGCTTTTGTTGATGCCAGGAAACTGTTCAATTTCTTGGCTGCTGTTGTGCGTTCTAAAGCTGGCGTGGAATCGGACAACAGACAAAGAGTCCTTAATGACCACAAACCTGTAGTTGTTATTGTTTATCCGTCAGCGATCACTCCCTTCCTTTTAAAGACTCAGTGAAAATCTTTTTTTTTAAAGTCCAATAACTTATTTATTTTATAATATAACAAAGTAAGCACAATATTTCAATACAATTAAAAAATAACAAACTATGAAAATACAGTAATTCAGTACAAGAAAAAAATGAATAAACTAATATAGAGGGATTCCAAAGTAGAATAAGATGATTGTAAAATCTCTAGATGTTTATTAGCTGCTTTTTTTATTTATTTAATATGAGCAGAAGTTCTAGATACTCGAGGCCCCCTCCTACCTCGACTTCAGAAAATCACTCAAAACCTATCTATTCAGCAAACAAGACCCCTAATGGCCCCTCCCTTGCATATTTACACTTCGCCCGCCCCTTCCTCCCCCCCTGCTCTCCTCCCCCCTCATAATAGCTTCTCTTCCCTTTACTCAACAAGCTCTCTCCTTACCCTGTCAATTTCGGTTTTCCTGTTACACTGTTGTTAATTTCTTCAACAAGCTCTCTCCATACTCTGTCAATTTCGGTTTTCCTGTTACATTGTTGTTAAATTGTTTGTAAATCTGCGTGCAAACGTAGATCCTAATCTAACTGATGTAAACTGCCTAGAACTCACCGGGTATGGCGGTATATAAAAAATAAAATTATTATTATTATTAGATGTATGACCTCAAAACTACCTTACCAGCATCTCAAAATGTACTAGACGAGTATCATCATTATAACTAAAATGACCATACTCATCTCATGCATCATATTAATTGGGCCAGAAAAAGTTAATTTTTAAGTAATTGTTTATTAAAATGCGATTGTTTAATTCAGTGTCGTGCAAACTTTGCAATGCTGCAGCACACTAAACGTGGTGGTCACAGCTCGAGGCACCCAGAAGTGCGTGGACATTGATGTGATGATGTCATCACATCGATGTATGTGCTTGCATGAAGGCCTTTCAAACGGGGCCCTGAGCCACCAATTGGGGTTGCTGGAAGGGAAGAGGTGTAGAGAGGAGAGGCGCTGGGGCTGGCGCCAGCTGACTACCTAAAGGATATGCCTCTCGCAGCGAGAGGCAGTCAGCTGGCACCTCTCCTCCTCCCCGGTGTCTCACAGCACACCTGGAATCTTGGGTGGCACACAGTTTGCGATACACTGGTTTAATTGGAATATTACTAGAAAAATCTCTTAATTGAAAAGTAACAGGAGAATGATCTGACAAGACACCTGGTACCAATGTTACTATAAAGGCAATTAAATCAGAAGACATAAACCAGTAATCAATTCTAATAAAAGTATCACGCATCGCAGAGTAGAAAGAATAATCCCTCTTGAAACCATGCAAAACTCTCCAAATATCTAAAAAAAACCTGTTTTTTTTTTTTTTTTTTTTTCTTTTTAAATTATTCAATGGATTTGTGCAAACTGTTCTCTGCATTGGTTACACAGGAGTGTTCTTGACTGTGGTACTCACTGGTATAGGGTGTTGCATATGTGTCTCCATGCTCTCATAGATACATTGAAGGGAGGCAGGTGGTGGTTCCTCCTTATGTGCCTCCTGTATTTGAGGCACAGGAGGACAAGAGCCTCACTCTCCTCTTGGGATTAATTGGCCTCCCTCCCTTAGGGACATCCCTACTCTCTCTATCATTCCCACTATCCCATTCTTTCTCCCTCTCCCACTCACTTATCTTTCAACTTTCTCTATTCACATCTCCTCTCTTTTTCTCTCTCTCTCTCTCTCCACTATCTCCTCTGTCTCACTCCCACAGAGGCATTTAAGGTCAGGCAAAATAATTCTTCTGGATATATAGATCGATTACTCAACCCATACACTCCATCGAGTACACTCTGTTCCAGTCAACAAAATCTTTTAACTGTTCCATCTTCTAGGCATATAACATACGATATTACATGAAAAACCATCCCTCTCTTTTACAACCACATAGCGCAGGTTTTAGTGCCGGCAGCGGCAGTAACTGCTCCGATGCTCATAGGCAGCGGCGGTAATATCTGTGCTATTCATTCATAAAAGAGGGGGCATATTCTTGGTGACTGCTCCCACTCTTTGGAATGCTTGTCCTTTATATCTCGGCCATGAATTTTCTCTAACTAAATTTAAATCCAGTCTTAAAACTTTTTTATTCAATGATGCCTATGATATGTTATACTAAGGCATATTAAATCTAAATATTTAACATCTATTTGACCAAGGGTTTATTTATAAAATTCCCATACCCTCTTTCCTAGTATATTTTCCCCTTTTCCTCCCCCACACTCTATACTTTATTATCCTATCATATAATTTATTATTATAACTATCCCCTATTTTACAAAGCCGTGCTAGCGTTTTTAGTGCTGGCCCTGGTGGTAACAGCTGTGATGTTCATGAGCGTCGGAGCTGTTACTGCCGTGGCCGGCACTAAAAACGCTAGCGATGCTTTGTAAGGGAGGGCCTATGTGTATATCCCTCTTATTTTCTCTCTTTCTAGTCCTTTTTTTTTTTATTGTACATCGCTCAGTTTTTATAATGAGCGGTATATGAAAACTTAAATAAACTTGAAACTTCTCAATCTCTTTCAAGATTCATTGTAGTGTGTAACCAGTTGTATCAGGCCCAGGATCTGCAGTCTTACTGAAGCTACTAATTGTAAACATGGTCTAGGAGGAGAGTCAGTTGGAGACACACTGGACTTTGTTGTGTTTTTTTGTTACTTCAAAGGATGTGCTGAGCAGAGAATGTCTGGAGTGGCTGTTAGAGAGTCAAAGATCCTGGGAGGAGAGTGCGATGGGTCAGATCTGTGCACAGCGAAGAAGCAGTGGTCAGGAGAGAATGAAGATCAAGAAGAGAATTCTGGTATCTCCAATAGTAAAACGCAAAGGGAATCAAGGTGAGAGGATTTCTACAGAGATTTGAATGGTCAACAAATGAAGGGCAAATGGTTTTTGAGTAGGATGGTGACTATTTGTTAGTTTTATATCGATATAATATATAAAATTGGATGTGTGTTTGTATGTTTGTGTGTATGTATGTATGCATGCAAGTATGTTCCAGCATAACTGAAACGCATGGAGAGATTCAACCAAACCTGGTATACATATTACTTGCTATCTGGGAAAAAATACTGTGGGGGTGGGAAGGGGGTCACATAAATACATACGATTTTATATAGATGGAGCTGCTTTGACCAGTTGTGTGAAGCTTGGGGAATGATGTCACACAGTCAGTTAACAGTATATAAAGAAGTGCAGCTATAGTGGCGTAATCACTGAGTACAAGTCTATCAATATAGAAAGATTGGGATAAATAAATATCTGGGCAACACTGAGTGATCAGCTAGTATATCATAAAAATATAGGCTGGATATGAATTTTGCTTTATGAAATAGGAGGAGACTACATTCAGGAAGGTTTTTTTGTGCGTTGAGTCACTTGTAGTTACATCTCCTAACATCAGGTTTGACTTTTGCCAATTTTGAGGCTCTTGCTATAAAGAACCCTTTCACATTCTTAGGCTTCCATGGGGGAATATTATGTTTTATTCTTAGATTATCTCAGGACAAGCAGGCAGCATATTTTCTACATGTGGGTGATGTCATCCACGGAGCCCCGTGGCGGACAGCCTTTCAAGCAAACTTGATTGAAGATCTCAAAGTTTGCTAACGCTGTACCACGCATGCGTGTGCCTTCCTGGTCCACTAGAGGGCACATCCCTTCTTCTTGGTCTTCAGTTCTTAGTTTTCTGCGGAGCTAGAAAGTCCCATCTCTCTTCTCTGCGTTTTTCTACGTGCCTTTCTCGCACCGTGGCTTCTTAATTTTCCTCACGGGAGTCGCTGTGCTCTTTTTTTTCTTTTCCTAGTTTCCAGTTTTCGGCAAATCGGGGGCTCACAGTTTGCCTTGGCCGCGGCTCACGTTTTGACTTATGTTCCGGCCCTTGACCGGGTTTAAAATGTGCACTTGGTGCGGTCGGGTGATTTCTATCACTGACCCGCACCGCTGGTATATCTTGTGCCTCGGAGTCGACCATCCTACGGGCTCTTGCCCTTGTTGTGCTAGACTTCAGCCTCAGGTTCTCAAGAGGCGTCGAGCGCGGATTGCGGAGCTCTTCGCTATGGAGTCTGATCTGCCTGCGGACCCGGTCTCGGCCTCGGTCTCAACGTCTGCCTCGAAGACCTCGGTTCCGGGAAAATCTCCCTCGACCTCGAAATCCTCCACTGCGGGTGAGTCTCCTCTTCCATCTTCAGGTTCAGTTCAGCTACCTAGGAAGCATGCCTCGGAGTTTCTGACCGTCCAGATGGGGACTGCCTTGACGAAACCGCCTGCTAAGGCCTCAAAGCGTGCCTCCACCATACGGGAATACTCTTTCTCGAGGTCACCCCCAGTGGAGCGCACTGCCGCACCTGTAGGGCCGAATATGGTCTCGGTGCCGATGTTCAAGGATATGCTTAAGGCTATCATCTCCTCGCAGCTCTCCTCTGCTTTGGCTCGGCTTGCCCCGTCCTCGACCTCACTTGTGACGGACCAGCCTAAGCGTTGCCTCGAGGGTCCTGGGGGCAAGGAGCGTCGGTCTCGATGGCTGTCCTCGTCTGAGTCCTCCCCTCTTCCTTCGCAGCGGGGTTCCCCGCCGCCCGGCCTCGTTCAAGGCACCGGTCGAGGTGTCTTTCCCCCTCTTCCCAGAGACTCGCTAAAAAGCCCAGGGATTCCTCCCCGAGGCGGGGTAGGTCACCGGGCCCTCGCACTATGGGGTCCATCAAAGCTTCGGACCTGGTGTGGTCTGATCCGAGTCTCCAGCGGTCGCCGGGGCAGACTCAGACTTCGATCCGTGGGGCATCGGTGTCAGGAGCTTCTGCGTCTTTTCCCCGACTCTTGTCGTCTTCCAGGCACCCTCCAGGGGGACTACGTCGGTCCTTGGTGCCTCGGACTCCTGAGTCATCGCCTGCGGGGACCTCTTAAGTGGAAGCTGTCCTCAACTTCCCCCCCCCCCCCCGTTCTTTCAGCGGGGCCTCTTTGGCATCGGTGCTTGCGGACATTGACATGCTTATGCAGTACTCCCGGGAGGCTTCCCTCTCCTTTTCTGCGGCCTTGCAGTCTGGCTCGACCCTTGAGGGGCAGTCTGAGAGCTAGCCTTCTTCTTTCACCAGATTTGTTCTGAACATGGGGAAGGCGTTGAAATTGGACCTCCAGTCTGATTCTCGGTATACCAAGGAATATTTGGAGGAGATGGAACTTCCCTATCCTCCTAAGGAGTCCTTGCGGTTCCCCTTGAATCCGGTGTTGCAACAAACTTTTTTCCGCAACCTGGAAACTCCGTATGCTATCCCGGCCATTCCGTCTAAGATGGAGTCTAGGTACCGGACGGTCCCCTGTAAAGAGTTCGAGAAGGCTCAGCTTTCCCACCAATCTTTGGTGGTGGAGTCTTCCCTCAAGAAGTCTCATCCTTCCAAGGTCTATGCGGCTGTCCTGTCCAGCCAAGAAGGTAGGACTATGGATAAATTTGGCATGCGCCTGTACCAAAATTCTATGATGGCTAACAGGGTCCTTAATTAAAACTTTACTTTCACGTCCTATCTTAAGCAGTGTATTAAATCTCTGCCGTCCTTTCAGGATGTCGCTTTCCTCAGGTCCACGCCTATTGAGGAGATCTGCAAGGGTGCCACTTGGTCTTCGGTTCATACCTTCACCTCTCACTACTGTCTGGATGCTTTTTCCAGGCGCAACGGCCTGTTTGGCCAGTTGGTTTTGCGTAATCTGTTTTCCTAAATTGCCAACTTTCCCTCCATTCCTTTTTGGTTAGCTTGGAGGTCACCCACATGTAGAGAATATGCTACCTGCTTGTTCTGGGATAAAGCACAGTTACTTACCGTAACAGGTGTTATCCAGGGACAGCAGGGCAGATATTCTCGCAACCCTCCCACCTCCCCTGGTTGGCTTTTTTGCTGGCTATCTGAATTGAAGACCACGAGGAGGGGATGCGCCCTCTAGTAGAGCGGGAAGGCACACGCATGCGTGGTACAGCGTTAGCAAACTTTGAGATCTTCAATCAAGTTTGCTTGAAAGGCTGTCTGCGATGGGGCTCCGTGGATGATGTCACCCACATGTAGAGAATATCTGCCTGCTGTCCCTGGATAACACCTGTTATGGTAAGTAACTGTGCTATTCCTTCCATCTCATATTAGGGAGATTTGTTATTTATTTATTTAATCTAATCTAGAGCAATTCAAAAATTGATGCCTTGTTGTGTCAAACTCGGGGATCTTGTGACCCCTCTGTTAAAACAACTTCACCCGCTTCCAGATTTATACCCCCTCTTATAAAACTGTGAAAGCAGTTTTTAGTGCTGGCTGGTATGTTGAATGCTCTGAGCTGCTCCCAATGCTCATAGGAACTCCGAGTGTCGGGAGCATTGCAGAACATTCAGCTGGTGCTAGAAACTGCTTTTGTGATTTTGTGAAAGGGGGAGAGGAGTTAATTTCAAGGTGCTCACTATGCCTCACGAACTTGCTGTACTTCTTTGAGGGAATAAACAGCCAGATGGATAAAGGGGAATCCATAGACATCATTTACCTGGACTTCCAAAAAGCCTTCGACAAGGTACCCCACGAACGGCTGCTAAAGAAACTGTGGAACCACGGGGTGCAAGGGGATATCCACCGATGGATCAAACACTGGCTGGCAAGCAGGAAACAAAGGGTTGGAGTAAAGGGCCATTACTCAGAATGGCAAAGGGTCACGAGTGGAGTCCCACAGGGATCGGTTCTGGGACCGCTCCTGTTCAATATATTTATTAACGACTTGGAGACAGGGACGAACTGTGAGGTTATTAAATTTGCGGACAACACCAAACTCTACAGCAGGGTTAGAACCAAGGAAGATTGTGAAGACCTGCAAAGGGACTTAACGAGACTGGAAGACTGGGCGAGAAAATGGCAAATGAGTTTTAACACTGAGAAATGCAAAGTCATGCATGTAGGGGAAAAAACCTGATGTTCAACTATAAAATGGGGGGATCATTGCTGGGGGTGAGCAACCTTGAAAGAGACCTGGGGGTGATGGTGGACGCAACATTGAAAGCATCAGCACAGTGTGCGACAGCCTCAAAGAAAGCGAACAGAATGTTGGGTATCATCAAAAAGGGTATCACGACCAGGACGAAGGAAGTCATTTTGCCGCTGTATCGGGCAATGGTGCGCCCGCATCTGGAGTACTGTGTCCAGTACTGGTCACCGTACCTCAAAAAAGACATGGTGGTACTTGAGGGAGTCCAGAGAAGAGCGACAAAACTGATAAAAGGTATGGAAAACTTCTCATACGCTGACAGATTGGAAATGCTGGGGCTGTTCTCCCTGGAAAAGCGGAGACTTAGAGGAGACATGATAGAAACCTTCAAAATCATGAAGGGCATAGAGAGGGTAGACAGGGACAAATTCTTCAGGCTTTGGGGAGCCACAAGTACAAGGGGGCACTCGGAGAAATTGAAAAAGGACAGGTTTAGAACAAATGCTAGGAAGTTCTTTTTCACTCAGAGGGTGGTAGACACATGGAACGCGCTCCCGGAGGCTGTGATAAGCCAGAGGACGCTACAGGGGTTCAAGGAGGGTCTAGATAGGTTCCTAAAAGAAAAAGGGATTGAGGGGTACAGATAGAGGGGGAGGTAGGTTACAGGAGTAGTCAGAAACCACGTCACAGGACGTGGACCTGATGGGCCGCTGCGGGAGTGGACCGCTGGGCATGAGGGACCTCTGATCTGACCCAGTGGAGGCAACTTCTTATGTTCTTAATTTTCTATACCATTCTCCCAGGGGAGCTCAGAATAGTTTACATGAATTTATTCATGTACTCAAGCATTTTTCCCTGTCTGTCCCAGTGGGCTCACAATCTAATGTACCTGGATTAAGTGACTTGCCCAGGGTCACAAGGAGCAGTGTGGGTTTGAACCCACAACCTTAGGGTGCTGACAACTGTGCCACACTCTCTTCCCACCCCCCCCCACCCCCATCTACTGTCTACCATCACACATTCCATCCTTAATGCATTTTCATACCTTTGATCTAATGCCTTCCTTTTGTTAATAAAATTGTTCTGATTTAATATGCATATGATGCTAACAGAGAAGAGGGATAAAATAATTAAACTTTTGTTCCCAAGTATAGCTTGTTCATTTTAAAAAGTTCCTACTCGATGTCTCTGCTCATTAAATGGTCATAGGCTTCACTCCTTCTGGAGCAAAAAGGGAATCCACCCATAATCACACTTTTTTTCCTCGCTCCTTCCCTCTGGAAATCTCTGCCTCATTCTCTGAGATCTGAAAGGTCAAACTCCAATTTTCAATCAACCTTAAAAACTTACCTCTTTCAAACTGCTTCCCTCCTTTCTCCTCTTAGGGAAAGGAGGGAAGATACTGAGTGGGACTCAAGGAGACCACAGTTTGGAATTCTGTTATTTTGAGGTTATGGTGTGATTGATTTTATCTTTAGTATGATTGTTACTTTCCTAGTTTATCCCCCCTTTTACGAAGCCCTTTTTGTCGCCGGTTATGTTAGTATTTGCTCCGACGCTTATATGAGCGTCAGAGCTAATACTGCCGTGGCTGGTGATAAAATGCCTAACATGGCTTCATAAAGGCGTGGGTGTCTGTGTCTGTGTGTACGTATGTAATTGGAGTCTTTATCTTTCTTTTTCTTATCCTGGTATATAAACTGCTTTGATTTGATTCTCAAAAGAGTGGTATAGCAAATCTAATAAATAATCAACAAGTCTTATGTTCTTATGCCTGCAGCTGTTGAGGTGGTGTGCAGTCAGGTATTTCCCTATCCCTGGAGAAATCTCAATTTGTGTTTGTATCAGAGGCAATGGAGTGACTTGTCAAAGATCTCAAAGACCAGCAGCGGGATTTGAAATAGGCTTCCCTGGTTTTCAGTCCACCGCTCTAACCAGTGGCGTAGTAAGGGGGGGTGGGGGGTCAGACCGCCCCGGGCGCCATCTTGGTGGGGGCACTCGCAACTCTTTTCCCCCCCACACACCTCTCTTCCCCGCCCCCATACCTCTTTGAAAATCTTTGCCAGTATAAGCAACTATTCTAGCCTGCTGTTATGCTGGCCTAGGTCCCTCTGAAATTACTTCCTGGTCACGGTGCTGGAAAGTGACATCAGAGGGAATGCCAGCACGAGCAAAAGACCAGGCAAATATATATATATTTTTTTTAAGTTCAAAAAGTTTTATTTATTTTCAAGCATAGAAAAACAACAAGTAATGGTCATGTCACAACACAGCATCGAAATAACAATAGTAGGGATTGTATACAAAGCAGCTTAAAGGATTATGCATAAATATGTTACAAGGGTGGGAAAGGAGGGTGTTAGTGTGGCAGGGGGCAGAGAGGAGGGTGTGGGGGTGCCTTCTACCCTCACTACACCACTGGTTCTAACCATTAGGCTACCCCTCGCTGCAGTGTCTTGATGTGTATGTTTCTTCAGTTGTTGCCTTCTCTTTCTTTCTTTTAGAAATCATTCCCAGCTGTGCAGATATTAGAGTGACTTTCCCAGCTGCCTGGAGTGCTTCTCAGGTCATGGGGATAACACTGGCAGACTTTGAGGATTGTCTTCTTTTAATAAGTCAAGACAGGGATTTATCCACTGAGCAGGTGAAAGCAGCTTTGACAAAAGCTAAACAGGTCAGTGAAGTATGCACCCACTGTACCACAGGATTAGGGGTTTTTAAAATTTTATTTGCTATTGGATTTATTTCATTGTCTTTATTTGAATGATTAGCAAAAAAAAAAAGGAAAATAAAATTCAAGAAAAAAATGTTGGATTCTGCTTGCCTTGTTCATCCACTGTGAAAGCAAACATTAAAAAAAACCCTTCCAGGTCTACTCTATCGTCCCCAAACCCAGACTCTTCAGCCTTTTATCCCATCTATGGTTTCTTTGTGAGGAAGGAACAATCCTCCTTTTCTCCTGCCCTTGCTGTGCAGGAATACAAAATGGTGACAGACCTACTTTTCATTCCCTAAACTGGGCTTCCACTTCTTCTCCCTTCATTTTAAACAGTCCTCCCATCCATCCCAGCCATTGCATTAACAATCTTCCACTAGGGGCTGCAGACTTAGTCTGTTCACTAAGTCCATAATTTTAATGTCTAATTGTAAGCACCATTTGCATGCTAAAATTATAGAACAGTAACATTCATGTGCATAACTGAAGTGACCTTTGACAGTAGCTTCAGAGATTGGGGAGTATGATCTATGCCGGGCAGACTTCTATGGTCTGTGTCCCATAACGGGCAAAATCAGATCAGGATCAAGGCTGGAAACATAGAAACATGATGGCAGATAAAGGCCAAATGGCCCATCCAGTCTGCCTATCCACAGTAACCATTATCTCTTCCTCTCTGAGATCCCACGTGCCTATCCCATGTTTTCTTGAATTCAGACAGTCTTTTGTCTCCACCACCTCTTCTGGGAGACTGTTCCATGCTTCAACAACTCTAGTACTTAGGAAGTACTTCCCCCAATCTCTTTCCCCGTCTCAAAACACTGCACTCCTCAGGACCACATTGCCCACCTTCTGAATTCATCACCTCACCTTTCCTTCTGTCTTCCACCTTTTATTTATTTATTCAATTTTCTATACCGTTCTCCCAAGGGAGCTCAGAACGGTTTACATGAATTTATTCAGGTACTCAAACATTTTCCCTGTCTGTCTCGGTGGGCTCACAATCTATCTAATGTACCTGGGGCAATGGGGGGATTAAGTGACTTGCCCAGGGTCACAGGGAGCAGCGTGGGCTCTGCAACTTCAACATTTTCTTCCTCTTATTCAGCAGGGATTGTAATAAGATCAAATTTGAGCTGATACCTGGAGTGACTGCTAAAAAGAAACTATGAAGAGATGAGACGTATGGTGGGGAAGAAAATTAAGAAGAGGATAAACAATATAAGAACGCTGGAGCAAGCTTGGTTTCTTTATAAGGATACGGTCACCGAGGCGCAAAATCTATATGTACCACGTATCAACAAGGGATCAAAGAGGAAAAAGAATAAAGAACCGGCGTGGCTCACTGTAGAGGTTAAGGAAGCAATCAAAGACAAAAAAACTTAGTTTAAGGAATGGAAAAGATCGAAAACGGATGAAAACTGGAATAAGCACAAACAATACCAACGCAAGTGTCATAAGGCGGTAAAAGTGGCAAAAAGTGACTGAGGAAAAAAATAGCTAAGGCGGCGAAAAATTTTCAAGCCGTTCTTTAGATACATTAAAGGAAAATGACCCGCGAAGAAAGCGGTGGGACTATTGGATGACCAAGGAATAAAGGGAGCGCTAAAGGAGGACTAAGAAATCGCCGATAGACTGAACACATTTTTTGCATCTGTATTTACCAAAGAGGATATACACAGCATACCGGAACCCATCAGGTTATATGCTAGAAACTGACAGGGTTGACGGTCAGCCTAGAAGAGGTATACAGGCAGATTGATAGGCTTAAGAGCAATAAATCCCCGGGACAGGATGGCATCCATGCGAGGGTCATCAAGGAACTGAAAGGGACCATAGCTGAACTACTTCAACTAATAGCCAATCTGTTGATCAAAACGGGAAAGATTCCAGAGGACTGAAAGGTTGCTAATGTTACGCCGATCTTCAAAAAAGGTTCGAGGGGAGATCCGGGAAACTACAGACCGGTGAGTCTGACCTCGGTACCAGGAAAGATGCTAGAGGCGTTGATAAAAGACCGCATCATTGATCACCTTGATGGACACGGTCTGATGAGGGCCAGCCAGCACAGTTTCAGCAAAGGCCGATCTTGTTTGATGAACTTTCTGCATTTCTTCGAGGGAGTAAACAGGCAGATAGATAAGGGTGACCCGGTTGACATTGTATATCTGGACTTTCAGAAGGTGTTTGACAAGGTTCCGCATGAACGACTACTTCGTAAAATTGCAAGCCATGGAATCGAGGGTGAAATATTCAGGTGGATTATTCAGGTGGAGCATAGGAAACAGAGAGTGGGGGTAAATGGACTGGAAGATCGTCACCAGTGGGGTGCCGCAGGGCTCGGTGCTCGGACCCATACTCTTCAACATCTTTATAAACGATCTGGACATAGGTACGACGAGTGAGGTGATTAAATTTGCGGACAAATTTGCGGACAAACACAAAGTTATTCAGAGTAGTGAAGACACAGGGTGATTGCGAAGATCTACAACATGATATAATCAGGCTCAAGGAATGGGCATCGACATGGCAGATGAGATTCACGTGGATAAATGTAAAGTAATGCATGTCGGTAAGAAGAATCTCAGGCAAAAGTCCGGGGCGGTACTTGTCGATCAGAACTCCCAAGTCCCTTTCCTGGGAGGTCTCTCCAAGTTGATGAAGCCGTCCACACAATGTGTGGCGGCTGCGAAAAGGGCGAACAGAATGCTAGGAATGATTAAGAAGGGGATCATGAACAGGTCGGAGAAGGTTATCATGCCACTGTACCGAGCCATGGCGCGCCCTCACCTGGAGTACTGCGTCCAGCACTGGTTGCTGTACATGAAGAAGGACACATAAATACTCAAAAGGGTCCAGAGAAGAGCGACTAAGATGGTTAAGAGGTTGGAGGAGCTGCCATACAGTGACAGATTAGAGAAACTGGGCCTCTTCTCCCTCGAGCAGAGGAGATTGAGAGGGGACATGATCGAAACATTCAAGATACTGAAGGGGATAGACTTGGTAGATAAGGACCGGTTGTTCACCCTCTCCAAGGTAGAGAAAACGAGAGGGTACTCTTTAAAGTTGAAAGGGGATAGATTCCTTACAAATGTAAAGAAGTTCTTCTTCACCCGGAGAGTGATGGAAAACTGGAACGCTCTCCTGGAGGCTATCATAGGGGAAAATACCCTCCAGGGATTCAAGACAAAGTTAGACAAATTCCTACTAAACAAGGACGTACGCTGGTAAGGATAATCTCAGTTAGGGCACTGGTCTTTGACCAAAAGGGCCGCCGCATGAGTGGACTGCTGAGCGTGATGGACCACTGGTCTGACCCAGCAGCGGCATCTCTTATATTCTTATCTAATTTTCAAAAGGGTGACTACGATAAAATGAGGAAAATGGTTAAAAAGAAGTTAAAAGGATCAGTTGCAAAAGCTGGGATATAAAACAGGAATGGATGTTATTTAAAAATACCATTGTGGAAGCCCAGACGAGATGTATTCCATATTAAAAAAGGTGGAAAGAAGAGAAAAAGTGAAGCGAAAGGGGCTATTCGAGCCAGAAAAAACATCCTTTAAAGAATGGAAAAAGGATCCAGTTGAAGAAAATAAGAGACATAAGCACTAGCAAGTTAAATGCAAATATTGATAAAGAAAACTAAAATAGAATATGAAGAGAAACTTGCTAAAGAGTTATAACTCATAGTAACAATTTTTTTTTTTTAATCAGAAGCAGAAACCCTGTGAGGGAATTGGGCAATAAAGCCATAGCAGAGAGACTGGATCAATTCTTTGCTTCGGTCTTTACGGAAGAAGGTGTAAGAGATCAACCTGAACTAGGAATGATTCTCAAGGGTGATGATGTGGAGAAACTGAAAGAAATGTTGATGAACCTAGATGATGTACTAAGCCAAATTGACAAGTTAGAGTGATAAATCACCAGGATCATAGGGGGGAGATAAGTGAAGAGAGATGGTGAGGGGCAGCTGACTTCTATAATTTGTATCTCAAAATTGGCAGGAAGAGACAGAGAACTAAGTATACTACTGTTTAATCATGAAGAAGGGAAATCTGAGACAAGAGGTCTTCAAGGGAATAGTAAGAGAGGTCCGAGTCAGAAGCCTCTAGGAAGTAATCCTGAGTGAGGACCTCCTAGCAATGATATATATAGAGAGAAGAATAGCCTAAGCTTAAGAATTTCCCTGGGGTAGGAAACTGCAATAAGTCTAGAGTTGCCAGATTTCCTCTTTGAAAATAGAGGACGCCTGGCCATGACCCATTTTGCCCCCAGTCCCACCTTGTTCTGCCTCTGGTTCCACCTTGTTCCTCCCTCACCCCCGCACCTACACCTCTGAGCTCGAAGGCCGCATTTGGAAGCCTTCGTGCATGTGTGGACGTCAACGCAATGATGTCACACGCATGCGTGAATGCATATGACATCATCACGGTGATGGCCACACAAGCGCAAAGGCTTCCAGTTGCGGCCTCTGAGCTCTGGACTTCCAAAACCCAGACAAACCTCTGGGTTTTGGAAATCTCTCCAGGCACCCAGACAGTCCTCTAAAAAGAGGACATGTCCGGGTTTTCATGGACCTCTGGTAACCCTAAAATAGTAAAAACAGCCTCCAGGAACTGATTATAAAAGGATAAAAGACTGCCAAGGTAGGAGAGAGCCTTACAAAACATTCCTAAAGAATATGAATTTGGTGTGTGTCCAAAAGGGACCTTAGCATTAGTTGCCTCAGTGTTTGGGCCTGGCAAGGAGTCAACCCCTATATTATGAGAGAAATTCTACTTAAAAGGACTAAGCCTGTGAAGTAACAGAACTGATCACAGCCTTTTGGTGTGCATAAATAAAATACTTTTGACTTTTACCTGCAACAGTGATATAGACAGAATGTTGTCTTCAGAAATCAAGTTAACAAAATATATCCTAACATCTCACTATATAAAGAAAAATGATCTCATGTTGCCATAAGAATTTATTTGCTTTAGTAACTTGACCTGGATTCTTTAAACGGAGCTGGAATTGGTAATCACCTAAAAACGGCTGCTGATCATGTGTCAATCACACATTGACGCCGTTAATAGAATCGCGGCTGTTTTTAAAACAGGCGCCTTAAATGTAGTAGGCCAGCATTTTACAGGCCTACATTTAAGGAGCCTGTCTTGCACCTACGGAAGCGCCTAGGGTCGCCTAAGGATGCCTAAGACCACTTCTGGTGTAAACCACACCCACGCTGGTCTCGGGCATCTTTAGGTATGTCTAGATGCTTCCGTAGGTGTGCGAACAACGCCTTCAATATAGGTGCTGTTCATCACATCAATTTTTATTTTAAAAAAACGGTTTGTCCCAATTGGTTAGTTAGACGGTGGTAGGACGCCTGACGCCACATAAGTTCATGACAACGTTATTAGAATCCGGGCCTTTGGCACTAGCCACTTTTGAGTTACTGAGAGAAAAAAATGGGCAAACTAATACAGAATAAAATAGAGGATGATTGTGATGGTTGTACAGACACTTCTATTTTTGTGCCGTGCAGTTGTTTGGGCCAGTCAGAACCATGAATCAAGTTCAAATCCTGCAGCTGGGCCACCTAACTAGTCAACTAAGTGAAAAGGAACTACAGGAACTGCCGCCCATGGACTGGGGGGTCATTTCTATGCTGGGGAGCATGGAATCATGGACCCCCAAACAGGTGAGGCATTTTTCAAATTAGGCCTCCTAAATGCAGGAAGAGTCCTAGCCTAAGTGTGGATGGAACTGGATTCTGGGATATAAATAGAATGCTGGGACATGTTAAACTAGTTTAGGGGTCTGGATGATATAGGGTACACAGATAAAAGTATGGATTTAAAACAGTGTACGTGTCCTTGAGCAGAAAAACAAAAATGGCTTGAGACACATACACTGCTTTTAGTCCATACTTTTATCATCCGGACCCCTGAGGAAGGCAGGTTCGTCGAAACACGGAACGTGTAGGGTCCGGTTGGACAATCGCATGTGAAACATACTCAGACTTTTATTTGTATTTTTATGTTTTTATTGTGAAGAGCAAATAATAAATCATCTTTCAGAACATCTACATCCAAAGTCTTTTGTTTTTTTATCGTTCGATTGTTTTTACTGTGGAACATTGGATCTTCTTTTTGTTCTTGTAATATTGTAAACCGACCAGATACTTGCTGATGGCCGGTATATAAAATATAGAATAAACTTGGAAACTTTCCTACCACCTGCATATTGGCTAATTATATTTCCTTACCGTATGAGCTTTGACAGACAAATAAATACCTGGCTATTAGGGGATAGTTTTCCTCGGACTGGTGCTATTGATGATTTACATTCACACCATTTCTTCAGATGAGGGCTGCCGTTAGGAATATTCTTCGGCAGAACCGGAAGGGAACACCTGATTTGGACCTTGTCGATCTGACAGCCCTCGGGCACTTTCTGTGTGGTCTCCGAGTTGAAGAGATACAGAGGATAAACAAACAGGAATTCAGGTTGGCAGCCGTGTCTGGATCAGGGGGTGTGGTGATGATGGTGCAGGGGGTGAGGGTTAGTAGAGAGCATGAAATGAGTGTGATAGCATAGTGAGTCTCTGAATTTAAGGTTAAACAGATATGAGGAGAGGGAGGGAGGGTGTATGGAAGGCAAGAGAAACCAGTTTTATGGCATGTAATTTGTGAAAAAATTCTCAGAGGATTATACATTAATAGAAAAATTTGAAGAAATGTTGTAATTGTCTGTACATTAGAGATAATTTTGCAGTTGCCATGACAGTGTCTGTAACAGCTGAATGGAATTTCCTAGTATAAAGCACTATGAATCGTAAATGAAGTATGATATCCATGTGTCTGACTGATGGTGGTGCTGATTTTTCTCCGCAGTCAGGCTGCAGTCTTTCTGGGTTCCCTAAAGCTCAGATGCACTGAGGCACAGATGGAAGCTCTAGCCAACCTACTCACATCTAGCTCGGCCTTTGACGAAGTTAGTGGCTGGGGATCAGAAATCTTCACTGAGGTTGGGACTCTAGCAGGTAACATTTTTCCCATGTTTAATTGCATTATATTTTTGGTGTCAATGCGATCAAAAGAGGATCAAGACGGATTAAAGCTAGAAAAATGGTTGCCAAAAGCCTGTCTCCTGTTGCAGCTTTGCTGACATGCCTAACCCAAATGACATAGCCCTGGTTCAGAGTTTTCTGTTGGGGGACCTCATTCCTGGTGCTTCTTGTGATTTTGGGCAAGTCATGCTACCCTTCATTGACCGAGGTATCAACTTGGATGATAAGTCCTTGCTGGGGCTTCAAGCCCCAAATCAAGAGCTCTGGCTATTATGATTAGCTTAATAGGACTGATTCACACCTACAATAAAAGATGTAGGTCAAAGTCTACACTTCTTCCTCCGTATTCGCGGTTTCAGCATTCGCAGTTTTGATTATTCGATTATTTTAGCTTGCTGGCTCCTCCCCCCCAAATTACATCAGCTTGCATAGAGAAATCGCTGATTCCAAGCAATGGCAATTTTGCATGAGGTAAAACTCTTTATAGTTTATAAATCTTTCCTTTTGGCTAAGTCTTAATAATATTGTAATTTATAGCTAAAGAGACATATGATCAAGAAACTGTTTTATTTTACTTTTGTGATTATGATAAACATACCGAAGACCTCAAAATAGTACCTGGTGAGCCGCATGGAGCCCCTAAGCTGTGAGTTTGAGACCACTGGTATAAAGCATCTTATAGTTGTTGCTTGTGGCAGTAGAGGTACGGTATGGGGGGAAGGGACAGGGGGGTGTGCACGTGGTGCAGGGAGGAGTGGGAAGAGGCAGGGCGGAGAGGAAGAGGGGTGCCAGTGCCCCCACCAACATGGCGCCTGGGGCAGATCTCCCCCCAATCCCTTTACTACGCCACTGATCATGAAATTAGGACATGATGAAGAGGCTTGGATTTGTTAATTATATGGAATAGCCTTACTGCTAGAGTTACCGGATTTCTGCTTGGAAAATCTGGACCCCCCCCAGGCCCGCCCAGTTCCACCCTTCCCTGCCCTGTTATGCCCCAGTCTTGCCCCCGCTGCCTGCTCTCGTTGGAGGATATGTCCGGGAAATCCGGACATCTGATAACCCTAATTACTGGGTCAGACCAATGGTCTATTAAACCCTGTAGCATGTCCTCTCGGTGGCTAATCCAGGTCATCAATGCCTAGTGACCCAGATTGGCCTTCTGCAATAAGAGGGAGGGAGAGTAGCGAATAACAGTCTTGTTAACGGACAATACTGGTGCAAACTGGGAAGAGGAGGCCCTCTAAAGCCACCTGCTTGACACAAGGACGTATGATCCCTTGTGTTATGTTATCCCACTGAATCCTCATTAATTAGAGTTCTAGGTGGGTTACAAGTAGCGTATTGCCATATTGAATTCTATATAGAGTTAAACATATTGCAAAGAATTATAGATGCTACATAAAGTTCTCAAATTGTGCATACAGTCTGAGGAAATATATCAAACATAGCATTTGATCAGTAACATTGTCTTTGTTTCGGGTGACTTGTATTATTAACCTGCCCTAGATTACTGGTCATTACTAGATTACTGGTGAGCAAGCAAGCCGCAGAGTAAACGTGCACATTTCAGTGCACAGATCCTTCTTACTATAACATGCCACTGACTTTCTAATCGAGGAATGACTTCATCCGTGCAGGTCACAGAGTTATTTCTGGCACAGGAGGTTTTTAGAGAAGGTTCTTTGGAAACAGACAGATGACTCAGTCCTGGATTCCCATTTTAGTACGTTCTGGTAAATGTGATTCTGCCTTTCCTTTTAAGAGCAGCAAACGGAAGCATTGCTAAGGGATATTGTTTTTGCTGTGTCTGGTAAGCATCATTTAAAAAGTTAGGAGGAAGTGGTGAATAGAACTTGCCTGAAGAGAAAAGACCTGGTTTCTCTGCAGTTTGGCCATTATTTTCTCACATACGCCCAGTAGTGATAGTGATAAACTGTAAAGGTGGTATTTTGTGTCCTGCGTAACTGGAACTGTTTCTGCTTCTAAACATACAGCCGGCCTTCCAGACATTGTCTTATCTTCACTGGTACCAATTCAGATTCAGGGACTGACTCCAGAGGCCATCTCCCTTATCACAGCACCAAAATTTGCCGTGAGTAAGCACAAATATAGAGTTTCTCTTGAGAGGTGCTTTTGTAAAGGTGAAAGTTTATCTGTGTGTGACTACAGATATGCATATTAGTAGGGTTATCAGATTTTGCATTCGACCCTGTTCATGCGCAGGACCAGTAAGTGATGTCAGAAGGGAGCCAGGGTCAGCGTGAGCAGCAAATGGAAGATGCTGCTCGCGCTGGTGACCATTGAAAGAGGTACACGGGGGAGCAGAGAGGAGGAGAAGTGCCATGCCATTGCCCCTCACGAAGACGGCACCCACGACAGTCTGCCCCCCCCCTTATGCCACTGGCCATATGGTATATCGAGTTTTTTAAATAAACACATCATAAACACACCTATGATATGGCTGGCAAGGATCCCTAAAACTTTGCAGGTGAAAACTCCCGGCATATCTCCCTCTTGTGTACCGTACAAATATCAGTTCTTCACCAGCAGCAAGTAGCAACCGATACATACAGCTCATGCCATCCTCAACAACTTACTCTCTGACAGTTTCCTGTTTTGGCATAGGCAGGAGTATGTCAGAGGGAGGGCTGTAGGGCTAGCGTCAGCAGTGTGTGCTGGTCCCTGCTTGCTGTTGGTAAAGAACTGGTGTTTAAAAAGGGGAGGGGAATTGAGATAATGGATCACCTACAGGGTGAGCGGGGTTCATGTGCCCACCCACTTTGGGCCCAGGCCCACCCACAATTGCGTTTTTGGCTACACCAATGCTTTTTAGTCTAACAAAGACCTGGATATGTAGTGCTGGTGCTCTGACCTGGCCCAGCATTAAAATATCTGAGTCAAATTCATCCCACAACTATCACCATCTTTAAAACCCCTGAGTGCCACAGGTTGAATATCACCTGGTAAATTCCTGGGACAAGATAATGATCTAAGCTTAATCGCCAGCTGACTTCATGGGAATAATTCTGTAAGGCAGTGAATGCCCACTTTGGGGTTAAAAAAAAAATCATTTACACATGGTTGGGGCAACATATGTGCATAAGTGACCTTACATAATACCAACTAATTGAAAAACGCACACAATGATGTGTTGGTATACACAGTGGTAGAGTTGAGGCGAACATGAGCAGCTGCACAAATATGCATATAGATTATAAAATATTATAATTTATGTATGAACTTGACAAATATTGGTAAAGACATTTATCCCAGGACAAGCAGGCAGCCTATTCTCACATGTGGGTGATGTCATCCACGGAGCCTGGATGCGGACAGCCTCGCAAGCAGACTTACTTGAAGAAACTCAGAAATTTCGAATCTGCCGCACCGTGGATGCGTGGGTGCCTTCCCGCCCAGCACAGGGCGCATCTCCTCAGTTATCAGTTTTCCACAGAGCCGAGAAGTCAGTATTTGACGCTCTACGCTGAACTTAGTTCGCTTTGTGCCTTCTCTCACTGCGGCTTGTGTTTTATTTGTTTATTACCGTGTCACTGTGCTTTCCTTTCTGCTTCGTTTAAAAAAAAACCCAACATGAATTTTTTTTTCGTCGACTGTCTAGTGGGGCCTGTCGCACGCCCTCAGCCTGCGGGCTTCGACTTTGCGGTGGCTATCTCTCCTATGTTCCGGCTGGTCATGGGCTTCAAGAAGTGTAGCCAGTGCGATCTCCCTCACTGACCCACACTGCTGGTGCCTTTAGTGTCTGGGGTCGTTGGGAGTGGGATCTCTGGGAAGGTAAGCCTAGGTGGGTGGGTCTGTTAGGTAGGAAGACTTGATGGGCTGTGGCCCTTTTCTGATGTCATTTTTCTATATTTCTATGGGGCCTGACCATTGCCCGGAGTCGTGTGTTTGCTATGCTACCTTTCAACCTCAAGCCCTCAAACATCGAGTTCAGGTGGAGAAGATTTTTGGTATGGAAACCTCGACTACACCCTCGACCTCTGATTGGTCAGGCCTGCTGCGGGGTGTCCTCCTGCCTCCATGACTTCGACCTTGACTCTCTTCAGACCTTCCTCGTTTGGATCGTCCTTGACCTCGAGTAAATCTGCCAAGTCTTCTCCTGAGCTTCCCTCAGGTCGCATGCCTCTTCAGACAGTTCCAGCGGTGGTCCTCAAGCTACCCAAGCATCATTCCTCCAAGTCGAAGTATTCTTCTTCTTCCACCTCGGAGCCTTTAGACTCAGCAAGTGGTCCAGTTTCAGACTCGGATCCACAATTGCAGGCTACCATCCAGACCATTTTAGAGCGGGAATTTGTTCAGTTACTGACCAAATAAAGTCCTGCCTCGACTCTGCTTCCTGCAGTCCAGCCTGGGCACTCAGCAATCTCACAAGAGGTCGAGCCCTTGCCTGTGCCTTGAGCTGAATCTACACTCTCTATGCAAGGAGTCTAGTCTTTGCAAGTATCTGGTCTGGAATCTTCACACTATGCAAGGAGCTGAGTCTTTGGGAGTGCTTCGAGATACTTCGATCCAGACTACAGAGTCTATGGGGCTTCGATCTAAAGCTTCCAGCCCTACATCTTCACATAAGGCATTGCCCATTTCAAGGCATAGGGCAAAGTCTCCTCGACCTCGCACGAGACCTGCTTCTAGGCAGCACTCTCATTGCCGGTCGAGGCCCTCATCGAGGCGCAGATCCTCCTCCAGGGAGAAACTTTCCTCATCCAGGCCTTCCAGCTCTTCGAGGCCTCCAACTCCTCGATCGAGGACACCAATAGCAGAACCTGAGGGCTCCGCTGCTTCCAGTGCTTCACCCCAGTCTGTCTATTTGCTGGGATATCAATACTCCAGGGAGGCTTCGCCTTCATTTACCATTCGAGGCGTCTTGAGGTCATCGAGTCCCTCTCAAGGCCATGTTCTGTAGATCTCAAGGAGGCGTACACTCGCTCCCTATTCATCTGGCCTCCCGTCAGTACCTCAGATTCTGCATATTCAGTACAGAGTGCAACCCTTTGGCCTGGCATCATCTCCAAGAGTGTTCATCAAGTGCCTAGTGGTAGTGGCAGTGGCAGCAGTTCTGCAGAACCATGGTTTCCAGGTGTTCTCCTACCTGGATGACTGGCTCATCATAGAATCAACATCTCAAGGGGTTATTGTAGCAACCCAACAGACTACGTGGTTCCTACAAAGCTTGGGATTCGAAAACAACTTTCCCAAATCCCATTTTCAGCCCTCTCAGAACCTACAGTTCATCGGAGCTGTTCTGGCCACTATCCAACTCGGAGCATTCCTTCCTCAGTAGCATCTGGATGCTCTGCTTCAGCTTTGCTGCAAAGTGTCTTGCCTTCCTTCACTCTCAGCGAGATACTACTCGGTCACATAGCCTCAACCGTTCACGTGACTCCTCTTGCCAGACTTCACCTCAGAATTCCTCAGTGGACCCTGGCATCTCAGTGGGCACAGGCTTGCAATCCACTTTCTCGACATATTAGTCACTCCTTCGTTGAGACAGTACCTCCACTGGTGGATGCTATCTTCCAATCTCTCCAGAGGTTTACTGTTTCAGACACCCCACATCAGAAGGTCCTCACGACAGATTCCTCGACCTACGCTTGGGGGGCTCATCTCAATGGTTTCCGTACTTAAGGTCACTGGCCAGGACGGATCGTCAGTGTCATATCTTCAATGGTCTCAAAGCTTTCAGCATCTTCTTCAGACAGACAATCAAGTCGCCATGTAATACGTCAACAAGCAGGGAGGAGTAGGATTTCTCCCTCTTTGCCAGGAAGCTCTGAAGGTTTGGAATTGGACAATCCTTCACAACACCTTCCTGAAAGCAGTCTACATTCAAGGGGAGAAAACTGTCTGGCGGACAAGTTGAGTTGTCTTCTGCAATCTCACGAATGGACACCCAATTCGTCGCCTCTTCATCACATTTTTTCTCAGTGGGGAACTCCTCAGGTGGATCTTTTTGCGTCTCCCCACAACCACAAACTGCCTCAGTTCTGCTCCAGGATATACTCTCCTCATCGCCTCGAGGCAGATCCTTTCCTTCTGGAATGGACAAATCTCTTCCTGTATGTGTTCCCTCCATTCCCTCTCATTCTCAAGACTCTTGTCAAGCTCAAGAACGATCATGCCACCATGATTCTGATAGCTCCTCAGTGGCCCAGGCAACCTTGGTCCTCCCTTCTACTTCAACTCAGCAGCAGGGAGCTGTACCTTCTACCAGTTTTTCCATCTCTGCTTACACAGAGTAAAGGATCTCTTCTTCATCCCAACCTGCAGTCTCTACATCTTACAGCTTCGTACCTCTCAACATAACTCCTCTTCAGTTTTTGCAACATGTTAGGAACATTTTAGAGGCTTCTAGAAAGCCTTCCACTAGACAATGCTACCACCGGAAATGGACTAGATTTTCTACGTGGTGCATCTCTCATGACAAGAAGCCTCGAGATACCTCCTTGTCTTCTGTCTTGGATTATCTTCTGCACTTATCTACCTCTGGCCTCAAGTCTACATCCATTCGAGTCCATCTTAGTGCAATTGCTGCTTTCCATCAGCCTATCAAAGGGAAACCCCTTTCTGCTCATCCTATGGTTTCCAGATTTATGAAAGGACTTTTCAATGTCAAACCTCCTCTCAGACTGCCTCTAGTGGTTTGGGATCTCAATGTCATTCTTGCTCAGTTGATGAAGCCTCCTTTTGAACCAATGGATACGGCTCATTTTAAATATCTCACTTGGAAAGTGGTGTTTCCTCATTGCCCTCACATCTGCTCGAAGAGTCAGTGAGCTGCAAGCTTTAGTTGCTGATCTATCTTTCACAGTTTTCCATTATGACAAGGTGGTCCTCCGTACTCATCCTAAATTCTTACTAAAGTGGTTCCAGAATTTCATCTCAATCAATCCATTGTACTTCCAGTGTTTTTTCCAAGGCCTCATTCTCATCCTGGAGAATCAGCTCTTCATACTCTGTAAATGTGCTTTAGTCTTCTACTTGGAACGCACCAAACCACACAGAACTGCTCCTCAACTTTTTGTCTCCTTCGATCCAAACAAGTTGGAACATCTGATTTCTAAGCGCACCATCTCCAACTGGATGGCTGCTTGTATCTCTTTCTGCTATGCCCAAGCTGGACTGCATCTACAAAGTCAAGTCACAGCCCACAAAGTCAGAGCCATGGTGGCTTCAGTAGCTTTCCTCAGATCCACTCCTATTGAGGAAATTTGCAAAGCTGCCACCTGGTCCTCGGTTCATACTTTCACCTCTCATTATTGTCTGGATGTTTTCTACAGATGGGATGGCCATTTTGGCCAGGCAATGTTACAAAATTTATTCTCCTGAATTGCCAACACTCCCACCATCCCATTCTGGTTAGCTTGAAGGTCACCCACATGTGAGAATAGGCTGCCTGCTTGTCCTGGGATAAACCACAGTTACTTACCATAACAGGTGTTATCCAGGGACAGCAGGCAGCTATTCTCACAACCCACACACCTCCCCTGGTTGGCTTCTCTGCTAGCTATCTAAACTGAGGAGATGCGCCCTGTGCTGGGCGGGAAGGCACTCGTACATGCGCGGTGCGGCGGACTCGAAACTTCTAAGTTTTCTACAAGCAAGTCTGCTTGCGAGGCTGTCCACATCCGGGCTCTGTGGATGATGTCACCCACATGTGAGAATAGCTGTGTGCTGTCCCCGGATAACAACTGTTACAGTAAGTAATTGTGCTTTACATACACCTACCTAGTAGTTTCTAAAGATGATTTCATGCCTTTTTATTCTAGGTGCCTTGTGATAAAATTACCCTCTATGGCCCAGATTCTCAAAACAGCATCAGAATTGGCCGGCACCTGAAAAAATGGTGCCGGTCGCATGCCACTTGAACTACAGCGACATTTTGAGAATTGTGGTCTGCATCGAAGATAGCCGTTGGAAATGTAGGCCAGGTTTTACAGGCCTAAATTTCCTGTGCCTATCTTTGATGTAGAATTACGCTTGGTGGTGTTGAACGTCATCCCTGCCCATAACTACACCTCTTGGTGTTCAGCACTGTAAGCATTTGTGTAGACAAAATTCATTGGCCTTTTTTGTAGAAGCCTACTTCAATCTTCCAAATGACACTGTTATGAGATTTCGGGCCTGTATGTATAGTTTGACCAAGTTGCTTTCATAAGAACCAGCTCTGTGGGTGCTGTAGATGTTCGAACACCCCAAGTATTGAACAAACTCCTTGACTATGTCCAGAGAGAGGTCATTTTTATTGGGTTTAGCACCCCAATAATTCTGAAGAGCTGGCTCCTATGGTTGCTTAGAAGTCCCTACTATCTGTGCTCTTCTCTTCAACTGCAACTCCAGACTCCGTCCCTTCTGTCTTGTTTGGAACAAGCTGCCCGAATCCCTATGGCGGGCTCTGTCTCTGGCAGGGTTCAAGGCCCAGTTAAAAGCCCACCTCTACAAGAGTGCTTTCGACTCCTAACTCCTCTCACCTTGGATTCTGCATTCCCAACCCTATATATCATGTCTGTCTGTCCAAGTTAGATTGTAAGCTCTTCCAAGCAGGGACCGTCTGTAAATGTCAAAATGTACAGTGCTGTGTACGCCTTTCAGCACTAAATAAATTCTAAGTAGTAATGACTCAGTGACCAGTACCGTGAAAGTTCTTTTCATATCAACTAGAGGAAATCAAATCTAATGCTCTTTTTGTTTCCTTCCTATACTAGGTTGTGTTTACTCCTGCTCAGCTGGTCACCTTTACCACTGATCAGGCTGCTGCAGTGACCCCTGAGCAGTACGAGCAGCTCAGCCCCCAGCAACGGCAAGCAGTTTCTAGTGCTCTATACGAGGGGGAGTTTGGTCAGGATCTCCGAGGTGAACATGCCTTTGCTTTATTCTTTCTCCTCTCGCAGCAGGAACATGCATCAGTTAGAAAAAATATAAACACATTGATGAATGCCCAAAACAGGCATTTTTAGCAGCTCGTATGTATTGTGATTTGGTGGTGTATTCAGCGCCCTGCTCACACAACTCAGCACACTGAGTTTAGCACCTCCAAGCCATGAAAGCCACAACCAGTATAGACTCCCATGAAACCAAGCTGGCAGAAGGAGTAGACAAGATTGATGACCACCTAGGCAGCAATATATTTTATCAGGGGGCAGTGCATCAGTGCTTCCACAAATGCTAGTATTTGCATCAATTGAGGGTGACTACCTCTCCCACGCTCATGTGACCGGAACATCAGAAAGGAACTCATACCCCAAAACTGCCTGTAGCCTCAGTTGGCAAGGTGATAGGCCTGAACTGCCTTGGTTGAATCCCTTCATAAAGGCAGTTAATAAATCTCAATTTATATATATAAAATCAGGTGTGTGTGTGTATATATGTTCCAGCATAACTCTTGAAACGCATGGGAACATTTCAACCAAATTTGGTATACAGATGACTTACTATCTGGGGAAAAATACTGGGGTGGGAAGGGGGTCACATGGAAAAAACTCATCGCAAACCACAGATATTAATGTCTAATCTATAGTTTTCAAGCATAACTCTGAAACGCATGGAGAAGTTTCAACCAAACTTGGTATACATATCACTTACTATCTGGGAAAAAATACTGTGGGGGTGGGAAGGGGGTGGCATGTAAAAATAATTGAAAACGACAGATATTAGTGTCTAATCCAGGAGTGCCCACACTTTTTGGGCTTGTGAGCTACTTTTAAAATGACCAAGTCAAAACGATCTACCAACAATAAATGAAAAAAAACAAAACCACAAAGCTCACTGTACGCAAAGAAAATGTGAATTATTTATATTCCGGGTTTTTTTCAAAGAGATCAAGGAAGATGACTCTATGCAATGTCACCTCAGTAACAACTATACAAAAATAGACAAATATACCCCTCCCTTTTTACTAAACCGCAATAGTGTTTTTTAGCACAGGGAGCTGCGCTGAATGCCCTGCACTGCTTTCAATGCTCATAGGATCCCTGCGCTAAAACCCGCTATTGCAATTTAGTAAAAGGGGACCATAGTGCAAAATATAGACAGCAGATATAAATTCTCAAAATGGACACATTTTGATCACTAAATTGAAAATAAAATCACTTTTCCTACCTTTGTTGTCTAGTGATTTCATGAGTCTCTGGTTGCACTTTCTTCTTCTGATTGTACATCCAGTGTTTCTTCCCTTCTTTCAGCCTGCTGTATGCTTCCAGACCTCATTCCCTTCGCCAACTTTTTTTTCCTTTCTCCCTGCCCCCTTCTTTATGTCTTTCTGTCTCCCTACCCCCCTTTCTTTCTGTCTCCCTGCCCCCTTTCTTTATGTCTGTCTCCCTGCCCCCTTTCTTTATGTCTGTCTCCCTGCCCCCCTTTCTTTCTTTTTCCCTTCTTTCTTTGTCTCCCTGCCTGCCCCCTTTCTTTCTTTCTTTCTTCCTGCTCTCCCCCAAGCCACTGCCGCCGCCATCGGGAAACAGGCCTCCAAACCACCGCCGCCCCAAGCTCTCCCTGCTTCCCCACACAAAAGCGTAAGGCCGACCAACATTCCTCTCCCTGATGTCATTGCTGAAGTCGGAGAGGAAGTTACAGGCCAGCCAGACTCGGGCTCGGCGCTTCTGAGTCAGGGAGCAAATAGAATTGCGATCGACCTTTTGGGCACCCCTTGTCTAATCCATACTTTTCGGGGGGTGGGGTGGGGGAGGTGACATGTAAAAATAATCGAAAAAGACAGATTATTAGTCTCTAATCCACTTTACACATCCACTCAACTACAGCTCCTGAGGTGTAGTTATTTTTTTCTGTGTTAGTAAGCTGTCTTAAGCCTCATAGGTATTAGTGCTGAATCCATTGTTAATTCCTGAAGTGCTAATGTATGTATTTCTGTAAAAAAACAAAACTGGGTTATTTGCTTGCATGATAGCATTTCCTGTGAGGGAATTAATGGTAATGATCACATACATGCTATTATTGATAATGCTAGTATCCATTCGTTTAATAACTGCCAAATGCAATGAGCTATTCTAGTGATTAAGGTTGATTTTGTCTCCAGTAACCCAGTGTGCTCTTCTGTGCTGCAGGTGAAAATAATGCAGGAACGCAGGTTCTCCCGACTCCCTTTGCCTATCATTTGATGCTGCTTCTGGGACTGGTTCACTGCATGGTCTGACCTGCCTTTACAGTTCTTCACTTGCTGAACGGTTCATCAGAGTTTTGAAAGGTTTTGTAAACCACTGACTTGGGCTTCTAATGTGTATTTATAATGAAAACTCTATAGTATTAGCAGATTCTGTGCCTTTTCTCAGTTATCTCAGTCAAATAGGGGTGGGGACAGTCATTCATGTGATTATGACACGCTATTATAGATTTTTATTCCTCATCAAATATTATGATAGTGTACAGTAATATACAGTACATTAGGTTCAATGCTATGTAGGACTTGATTTCTAAAGGGCAGTTAAGAAGAGTTTCAGCTTGAATATGTAGGGCCTAATTTATCAAGATTTATTCCCATAAACACATATTCGGCCTGCAGTTATAAATAGCTTATAAGCTGCTCAGCTAGTAAGTCCCTTCTCTTTAACTGCCAACTCCAGACTCCATCCCTTCTGCCTTGCTGTGACGTATGCTTGGAACAAGCTTCCCTATGGCAGGCTCCGTCTCTGACAGTGTTCAAGGCCCAGTTAAAAGCCCACCTCTTCATGAGTGTTTTCGACTCCTAACTCCTCTCACCTTGGGTTCTGCATCCCCAGCCCTCTAAGTCATGTTCAAGTTAGATTCTGCTTCATCACAAATAGATGGCAGTCATAACTATCTTCTGAGCAGGGACCGTCTATAAATGTCAAAATGTACAGCACTATGTACGCCTTTTAGTCTAAATCTTAGGTTTTATATTTACGCGGATGATAAGAGACGTTTAAATATATCATGGGCCGTATCGAGGTGGAAGATGATATCTTTTTTTCTTAAAGGGTCCTCGGCCACAAGAGGGCATCCGCTGAAAATCAAGGGTGGGAAATTTCATGGCGACACCAGAAAGTATTTCTTCACCGAAAGGGTGGTTGATCATTGGAATGAACTTCCACTTCAGGTGATTGAGGCCAGCAGTATGCCGGATTTTAAAAGGAAATGGGATACACACGTGGGTTCTCTAAGGAGGTAAAATCAAGGTGGGTAGGTCAATAGAGTGGGCAGACTTGTTGGGCAATGGCTCTTTTCTGCCGTCATCTTCTATGTTTCTATGACATTACTATAGTTATCCCGTTAACTTGCTTGTCAGTCGAGCTCAAAAAATTTTTGGCGACCATTCTGAGCCAGATTGAATTCTGGATGATTGCCTTTAAATTGAAATTAAATTCAGAAAAAACTAAACTTTTTCTTGCAACTCCTTAACGATAAGATCAAAGAAACAATGTTAAATTATAATGGACTTGACTATACTATAGAACAGTCTATAAAAATATTGGGAGTGACTATAGATAGATACCTTACTTTGGAACAGCATACTGATTTATTACTTAAGAAATGTTTCTCGGTGCTTTGGAAACTTCGCACCTTTAAGAAATATTTTGATGAAGCTTCATTTCGTTTGTTAATGCAGTCTTTTGCAATATCATCTATCTGGGCACCTACAAGAAAATCCTTTAAAAATTGAGAGTGGTTGAAAACACTTCAGCCCTACTGATTTTTGGCCTAAAAAAAATGGGAACACATTACTCCCTATTATCAGAAACTTCAGTGGTTGCCGATTGAGGCCAGAGTTTGGTTTAAATTTACATGCATTTGTTATAAATCAATCTTCGGCATGTCACCAGGCTATCTTTTCTTTGAACCATTCTAATAAGCCTACACGTAGAGTTCATTTGTTTACATACCCTTCTATTAAATTATGTCATTATAACAGGTTTCTTGAGAGAACCCTCTCTTTTCAGGCTGCTAAATTGAATGTTTGGTTTGGAAAAATTATGCTAGGAGCTTGTTATTTCTATTTTAGAAAATTATTAAAGACACAACTATTTGATAAGTTTGTATCCTAATGCATTCTTTGCTTTTAAAAATAATTATGTATTGCTTATTTTACAATTTGATGTATTTTTATTATGAATTGTATTTTTCGCTGCATGTTCAGCTCTATTTCTTGTGAACTGTCTAGAACCTTTTCTGGTCTGGCGGTAAATAAGAATAAAGTTATTATTATTATATAAATAAGTAGTAGCAGTAGTATTAGCGGAGGGATGACCTAACTCTGGATATTCAATGCCAGGGCATGCGTGGCTCCTGAAAATGAATATCTAGGTATGTCGCTGACCTGGAAGTTAACTTGTCATCAGCTGAGACTGGTGCCTGATTAATTCAGCACATACAAATAGGACAGTGATTCTTCTGTCCTAACTTTATCCGGATTGGTATAAGGTTAATAGTATGACTATATGGATAATTTTGGAGGTGGTCGATGATGATTTTCAGCAGCTCGCTCTGGATGGTGCCACTGACAATGAAAGGCTATCCCCAACAGGTAATACTATCCAAAAGGTTCATCTGAATATGAATTTAGGTGCTTTCTGAAGGCAACTGTTTTGGTAAAAATGCCTGGGTGTAAGACTAGGAAATGCAGGTTTCTAATGTATTAAAGCCTTTCTCGCCCATCTTCTAACCTTTTTGATCTTCTGCCTCCCCTTTCAACTACTTACTGATGTCAGTCATGTTTATAATTGCTTGCTTCCCTCTTTGCTTTTATTTTATATTTTTTTTCAAACCTTCTACAGTTGTGAGTTAGGATGCCTGTACGTGATGGTATTCTGTCCCAAAGAGTAGCAAGATTCTATGCTAGCAATCCCAGGGACAGCAGTGGCTTCCCCCGTCTAGCACAGGCGACTAAAATCGCACCAGTCTATAGCTGATATATAAGACCCAATATCCTCCCTGCATTATATCCTTTATCTATCTAGTCAACAGACAGACCTTTCTTTTTCTATTAAAATCTAACTTCCACCTCTGCAATCATTCAGAATCCATTTTTCCAGTCTGTCATCCAATTATTCAGCATCCATAAGAACATAAGAATAGTTGTACTGGGTCAGACCAATTTTATTTATTTATTTAAAATGATTTATAACCCACCCTATCCACAAATCTAGGTGAGGAACAAAAATACATACACAATAAAAACAAGTTCAAATCAGCATTACAAACAAAATATAAAAATAAAAACTCAAACATTCTTTAGCACTCTCCAGACCAGTAGAGGTTAATCTGGTCTGGAGAAGCTAAAAGAAAGTAAATTAGCAGGTAAGAACCTAATTTCTCCTTCTCAATACTTGCACCAAAAAAAAAACCGCTCATACAGCAAAGTCTTTACCCCTTTTCTAAAATGTAGAAGCGCATTAGTTTGGCGCAAAAATAATGGAAGAGCCTTCCAAAGTGCCATCTAGCCCCAAGCACCAATAATCCATCTAGTCCAGTCTCCTGTTTCCACAGGGGCCAATTCAGGTCACAAGTTCCTGATAAACCCAAATAGTAGCAGCATCTGGAATTTATCCTGTCTAGGCAGAATTCTTCTTTTTTTAGTTATCTGTAGGCAGTAAGTTATCTGTTTTACTTATTTGCAATTAGTTTGCTGCCATCGACTCATGCTCGAGTCCTAGTAATTTAATGAATTACAGATCTAAAAAGAAATTGGTTTTGTGCTAGTCCGGAAAGATTCCTCCAGCGTCATCTCCATGGTTGTTTTCAATGTGTCCAGCCATCTGATTGCAGATCACCCTCTTTGTTTAGTTCCTTCAGTCTTCCCAAACATGATGTTCTTCTCCAGTGATCTTTCTCTTCTGATGGTGTGACCAAAATAAGACAATTGTAACTTCATCATTTGGATTTCAAGTGACATAGCCGATTTGATCTCTTTCAGAATTGATTTGTTAGTCCTTCTGGTGGTCCACTACACGCATAAAGTCCTCCAGCACCAAAGCTCAAATGAGTCAATCTTCTTTCTGTCTTGTTTCCATAGTGTCCAGCTTTCACATCCATAATTGACAGGTCCGATCTTCATTTGGAATGTTATTTCTTTTCCTTTGAAATACTTTGTCAAGAGCCTTCATTGAAAAGCGACTAGTTCTATTCTGCAGAGTATTTCTTCTTTGTTTACAAAAGAGCCCAGGAAATTGAAATCCTTTATAGATTCTATTTTATTGCCTTCAAGCTCATAATCTTCAACATTTTCCATGATCATGATCTTCGTCTTGCAATAAGTAGTTGAAATTAAGATAGCAAGTCTTCCTTTGGATGTTGACTTGGTTTAGCTGGATGTTTAAATACACTTACACATGGGTCATATAAAAGAACAAAACTTATCACTTCATATACTCTTAAACTCATAAGTCATGGTGTAATTACTTAAGAAGCCTTATACATGTGTAAAATGGGTTTTCCATGTGAAAAATCTTTTCTGCTTTGGTTGTAACAATAGAAAGGCAGTATATCGAACCTCATTCTCCTTCTCCCCCTTTCTAGATTTATCCCCTAAGGATGACTTGTCTTCTCACCTTTTTTTGCGGAGGAATCAGTGCAGTGTTTCCCTCAAGGTCAGGTCATAGAGCTGAACATTTTGTTCTTCATGGCCTTCCCTCCTCCAACAGATAAAAGTACTTGACAACCTAGGAGTCAGCTTTTGTGAGTGCTGAATAATCCCAATATTGAATAAGCACATTCATTGGATCTAGGAAGGGGTACATTCTATTGTTTGGTACCTAAATCATTTTGAAATATTGGTTATGGTTGGTAAAATCTGTTTGGGTTAAAATTCTACCAAACTTGGGTTTTTGTATAACCTAAGAAATTTACTATAGTCAGGAAGGGATCAATAAGTCATAGGTAGTAAAATGATGGAGCTAAATTTAATATACAGTTAGTAGATCAGATAGGTTTGGTAGAGCTCACTTAATCCTTAGTGAGAAACTTAAGATGAATCCATAGAATAGCCCTACATATGTGAGGTAGGAAAAGTAATCTCCGTATCTTCAGGATGTGTGCTCAGGACTTGCTTCAAGCAGCGCAAAGCTTGAGCCACGTTTTTCAAAGCAGGCACTTGAGCTCAGGAAAGTTACTGCTATGACAGAAATGAAAACAGGCAGAACACGATGGGATAACAGCAGCACAGAGTTTATTGAAGTTGTTGCAGTGCATTTTCAGTTTAGCAGAGGCCACCAACACATGCTAGCTTGACCGCATGAAGAGTTCACATACTGTAGGCTACGAGAGGGACAGTCATGATGGCCTTTTGGACAGGCCTCCAGTTTTTCAGTGTCTGAACTGTTGGACCGGTGAAGGGATACGGATATCCTGTCCTCTCTCCAGCCGCCGTTCACAATCAATGAGATAGTTCACTCCATCGATAACACACTGCACCAGCTCCACCTGAAATATTATTGGGGAATGATGAGTGTTTTTCAGGTTCAATTTGTTTTAATCAAAGACAAATACAGGTTGAGGAAAGCGTTCTAGGGACGGAATACCAAGTTTTGCCTTGAAAATGGACCTGCACAAAAAGCAGGTACAGATATGTGTGGATGCTTTAACACGGAGTAATTTGAAGGAGAAAGTATGTGCATAGCTTATCTTCGATTTCTGGTGCAAACCCTGCAGGTAAAAAGTACTGAGGGGTTTTCACTAATATGAGGCATTTAATAAATGCCTTATATGTGTCTGGATAAAAAGCATAGTGAATTAGTACTTTAGAGATGATACGCCTGCTTTGCAAGGGCCAAACTACCCAAAAAGGGATTAACGACAATATGCATTTTAAACAATACAGTCTAATAATGTTTCTGGTACTCTTGTCACAAAGATAACAGTGAGACGATGAAGCCCTTTACTTCATGCCCTCATAAATTGATCATACTGATTTTCAAAGTACATCACCAGCTCATATTGCACCAAAGAACGCAGAATATTTGCCCTAAACAGTGGCATGGAGAGTACCTCTGATTTTCCAAGGCGGTCCAGATTTGAGATGTCAAAGATGCTTCCAACAGCAGCAGTGTCTACCCCTCCAGTTCCTCTCTTCTGCAGTCGAAGATTCTCTAGGATTTTGGGGAAACGTGCATCCTGTAAAGAACAGTAAGCCTGGTGATGAATGTAGGCCAAGTGATGTTGGGTCACTGACTTCAAATCTTTTGGGTTTGGCAGCCTGCTCAGGTTAGAAGGCAGTGCCAGTGGGTTCATAGTTGCGCGCTGACAATCGAACGCTGACAATTCAGTGTAAGAAAGAACGTGCCGTGGGAAAACTTCATTTTAAAGAGCTCTGAAGCGGGGTGTGAGTGTGGAAACCCCCCCCCTTTACTGTATAGTGTTCACGCAGCTGTTGGGGGGGGGGTTGGGGGGATTGGAACCCTCCATTATAGAGAAAACTGAACTTTTTCTGAATTTTTTTGGGAAAGTTCAGTTTTCTCTATAATGTGGGGGGTTACCTCCCCAACAGCAGCGCAAACACTATGCAGTAAAGTGGAGGGGTTCCCCCCACACCCTCGTCAGACCTCTTTAAAACTAAGTTTTCCCGCGGCGAATTTCTTGTGCCGAATTGTCGGCACGCTGGTGTCTGGTGCGCGATTATCCCGTCACCATGCCAGTGATCCATGGGATCTGGTTGCTACAAGAAGACATTTGTATTTATTTCGATTTAATTTCATATATTAACGGACAAAATCAACTAAAAAAAAAAGAGTAATAAAACCTTTTGAACCACTTCTTTCTATAATTGAGTACATAGAATAACACACCAAGGTCTCTATTTTAAACGCATGTCCACATGTAACTAGTTTCTCAAAGAAATTCAAAGTAAAATGTACAAATTTTCAGGTAGAAACATTAACTGTTATTATAATAATATTTGTTTAAATGAGGGTATCCTCAGTGTGACAATATAGCTGAAAAGAGCAATACTCACAAACCAGTGTAATTCCATGTGACTACTTGTAACTCCAAGTGGGATATATATGTAATTATTTGCCCATGTGATTTATTATATGTAGGTTGTACCACCAGGAAGATCAAAATCAGATTATTGGAACATAGGAGTAAATTATATACATTGTGTACAATTCTGGAGGCCGCACCTTCAAAAAGATATTCGGTCCAGAGGAAGGCTACTAAAATGGTGCATGGTCTTCATCATAAGACGTATTGGGACAGACTTTAAGGTCTCAATCTGTATACTTTGGAGGAAATATGGGAGAGGGGAGATATGATAGAGATGTTTAAATACCTACGTAATGTGCATGCGCATGAGTCGAGTCTTTTTCATTTGAAAGGAAACTGCAATGAGAGGGCATAGGATGAAGTTAAGAGGTGATAGGCTCTGGAGTAATCTAAGGAAATATTTTTTACGGAAAGGGTGGTAGATGCATTGAACAGTCTTCCAGAGAAGGTGGTGGAGTCAAGGACTGTGTCTGAATTCAATAGGGCCTGGAATAGGTACGTGGGATCTCTCAGAGATAGATGGGCCATTTGGCCTTTATCTGCCATCAAGTTTCTTATGTTTTTATGACTATTTCTGCCCCTATGAATTCCCACTGTTTGGAATAGTCATCTATTTGAGGAATTGCACTCGTTTGTGATGGAACAGATTCCTGATTGTTTTATTGGAGACAAAATGGCTCGGATACAGTTACGTGAACAGTTCTGGATTTTTGAATTAAACACTGTCAAACCTGATAAATTCAATGATTTCATTGAGTGTAATACAATAATTTAAATGACTTGCCTTATTCCTTCTGTTATGTTTTAGCTCTTATTGACTGTTCTCTCTCCCTGACGTCATGTATTTTGTGGCGTGTGTGCCGCTTAGCTTTTTCCTTTATTAGCCAGAAGTACTCAGAAAGGTATACTGTTTGGCGTTTACTCTGGCAGCGTTCTTAATTACTTGGGTAATTCCTGTACAAGAGGTTTTGTTCCTCAAAACGGAGCTCTGTAGAGTGAGCAATGGTACAGACTAAAATTATTGTATTAGTGCACAAATAATATATATTTAAACTACACAGCACATGAGGGATATCCGATGATGGTGTGCGACCTACAATGGGTAACAAGTTTTCTGCTGTTTTAACTGTGGCCAAAATCTAAGCGGTAGAGCTTTCGCTCCTCTAGAGTATTGTTCTTTTCAGCTATATTGTCGCCGACAAACTGAACACATTTTTTGCGTCTGTATTTACCGAAGAAGATTTACATAGCATATCGGAACCCATCAGGCTATATGCTGGAAACAAAGACGGAAAGCTGACAGGAATGACTGTCAGTCTAGAGGAGGTGTGTAGGCAGATTGATAGGCTTAAGAGTGATAAATCCCCGGGACCGGATGGAATCCATCCAAGGGTCATCAAAGAACCTAAAGGGACCATAGCTGAACTGCTTCAACTAATAGCCAATCTGTCAATCAAATCGGAAAAGATTCCGGAAGACTGGAAGGTGGCGAATGTTACGCCGATCTTCAAGAAAGGTTCAAGGGGAGATCCAGGAAACTCCAGACCGGTGAGTCTGACCTCGGTACCAGGAATGATGTCGCTGATAAAGGACCGCATCATTGATCACCTTGGCGGACACGGGCTAATGAGGACCAGTCAGCACGGTTTTAGCAAAGGCAGATCGTGTTTGACGAACTTGCTGACTTCTTTGAAGGAGTAAACAGACAGATAGACAAGGGAGACTCCGTCGACATTGTATATCTGGATTTTCAGAAGGCATATGACAAGGTTCCACATGAACGACTACTTCATAGAAACATAGAAAGATGACGGCAGATAAGGGCTACAGCCCATCAAGTCTGCCCATACCATTGACCCCCTTTTAAGTCTACTGGCCCCCTTAACTCTACTGACCTGCTCTATTAAGTCTATATCCTAGCGACCCTATTCATTGGTATGACTCTCGCAGTGATCCCACATAGGTATCCCATTTATTCTTGAAGTCTGGGATACTGCGGGCCTCGATCACCAGTACTGGAAGCTTGTTCCAATGCTCTATCACTCGTTCCGTGAAGAAGTACTTCTTGACGTCTCCACGAAATTTCCCTCCCCTGAGTTTGAGTGGATGTCCTCTTGTGTTCGAGGGTCCTTTGAGAAGAAAGATATCATCTTCTACCTCGACCCGACTTCGGAAAATTGCAAGCCATGGAATCAAGGGTGAAATACTTGGGTGGATTAAAAACAGGCTGGAGCATAGGAAACAGAGAGTGGGGATAAATGGACAATACTCGGACTGGAAGAGTGTCACCAGTGGGGTGCCGTAGGGCTCGGTGCTTGGACCCGTGCTCTTCAACTTCTTTATAAACGATCTGGACATTGGTACGATGAGTGAAGTGACTAAATTTGCGGACGATACAAAGTTATTCAGAGTAGTGAAGACACAGGGGGATTGCGAAAATCTGCAACGTGACAAACGGGCTCGAGGAATGGGCATCGTCATAGCAGATGAGGTTCAACGTGGATAAGTGTAAAGTAATGCATGTAGGTAACAAAAATCTCATGCACGAATACAGGATGTCCGGGGCGGTACTTGGAGACACCTCCCAGGAAAGAGACTTGGGAGTTATGATCGACAAGTTGATGAAGCTGTCCACACAATGTGCAGCGGCGGTGAAAAGGGTGAACAGAATGCTAGGAATGATAAAGAAGGGGATCACAAACAGAGAAGGTTATCATGCCGCTGTACCAGGCCATGATGCACCCTCACCTGGAGTACTGCATCCAGCACTGGTCGCCGTACATGAAGGACACAGTACTACTCGAAAGGGTCTGGAGAAGAGCGACTAAGATGTTTAAGGAGCTGGAGGAGTTGCCGTACACTGAAAGATTAGAGAAACTGGGCCTCTTCTCTCTCGAACAGAGGAGATTGAGAGGGGACTTGATTGAAACATTCAAGGTACTGAAGGGAATAGACTTAGTAGATAAGGACAGGTTCATTCTCTCCAAGGTAGGGAGAATGAGAGGGGATAGATTCCGTACGAACGTAAGGAAGTTCTTCTTCACCCAGAGAGTGGTAGAAAACTGGAACGCTCTTCCGGAGTCTGTCATAGGGGAAAACACCCTCCAGGAATTCAAGACAAAGTTTATACAAGTCCCTGCTGAACCAGAACATACGCAGGTAGGGCTAGTCTGTTAGGGCACTGGTCTTTGACCAGAGGGCCACCGCGTGAGCGGACTGCTGGGCATGATGGACCACTGGTCTGACCCAGCAGGGGCAATTCTTATGTTAGGATACAAATGCAGGGTGTCCCAAAAGTCACTAGGGGGTCACCATGGGGGCGACTCTTGCCCCATCGGTGGCCACCCTGTAAATAGCTAGATTGGAAGATACTTTAATTTATACAACTCCGAAGTTTAATGCTGTGTTCACATGAAAATGCTTTCTGGATGATTGTTTTTTTTCGTTTGGAATGACCCAGATAAATCATTAAAACAATTTATCTAGGACCTGAATTTATTTTGTCATATGATAAACAGATAATAGACATTTTGGACCTCACAATCATCCGAGAACATGGGCATTTAAAAATCACTCTTTACCGTAAACCTGTGGAATGAAACACACTGCTCCAATATCACAGTCATCACCCATACAGATTAAAATTTAATTTACCTGTGGGACAGTTTTTAAGAATATGGAGAATTTGCACAGATGAAGATTTTTTGATTCAGTCAAAAATCATTGAATCACGTATAGCACAAAGAGGATATCCAAAACTATCCGCAAAGCATTTCTCCGAGCAAAATATGCCAATCGATCTTTACTGTTGAACCAACAACAGATAGATGATCAGATAGTTCAGCCAAGCCATCAGACAGACAAGAGGCTGGTACGTGTTATACCTTTTTATAATGGTTCTATCATAGTTAACAGTATGAAAAAACATTGTCATATTTTACAGATAATACCTAATTTATTTGAAGAGTTCCCTACTATAGCCTATAACGGGGGAAGAATTTTGTCGTGCCTTAACTTATCTTTTTAGGGAATCTGTCAGAAGTTAGAAATTGGATCCTTATTTACTTGTATTACTAATTTTTGTGAACCGCATAGAGCTCCATGGTATTTGCTGTATACAAGTGAGTTTTATGTTATATGTATGTTATGTTTAGGAGAGCGGCTGTCAAAATACAGGTATATGGAGGATGAAATCATGAACAAAGGTGAAATCGGACATGCAAGATGTGGCAGTTGTCAGTGGTGTATAAAAACCATTGAAAGGGAGGAATGGGAACCACCAGGTAGAGAGATTATTGTTAGATCCAGAACATCCACTACATGCACATCCCACAATGTAGTTTGCCATTGTATGTCCCTGTAATTTGATTTATGTTGGATGAACATTAGATTAAATGAACATAAATCTAGGATTACCAACGCAATAATGCAGACTCCACTTACTCAACATTGGTAGGACCAGGCTCATACTGTGGATGAAATTAGGTGGAGAGTGATTGACCATATAAAAGAGGGGTGGGAGGGAGGCCATTATGAACAAAGATTGAATTATAGTGAACAGAGATGGATTTTTATTTTAAATACGGTGACACCATTCGGTTTAAATCAGGAAATAGAATGGATGTCTGATCTGAGCCCTGATTTGCTGCAGTCACGTCATCACGTTATGACGCTTGAATGAGGGAAGTTTAAATTAACATTAAAAATAAGCCGCAGCCATCTTGATTAAGAGAAGCCAACATATCGGGATGGTTTGGAAAGCATTTCAAGGGATAATTATTGTCCAGAATGTTTGTTATGGATGATTCTTAGACCTTTTAATATGATAGACAAAATAATTTTATTGAGCAGCATATAATATGTTTTTAATTATGTTGTAGGGGACTTTTTCTTGAAACAGCCTCAGGGCGAAACATGTCGGAGTGACAGTCCCTTCCTAGTATAAGCAATACAAATGCTGAGATAAGTTTTAAACTTTTCTAGTATATTAAATAAGTTAAAGCATAAGATATTTATTTGTAATGAGCACAAAAAGAAATAAATAAAAATAAGAATAGAACAATGCAGGTCTTATGAGGAGGCCAGTGCCAACAAGTTTAATATTAGCTATTGAAAACACTTGGCTATCAAGTAGCACTTCTGAAGACCTTACAATGATGGTAATAAGAACATTAGTAATACTGTTTAGAATTGTGGAATACATATATATGAGATAACAGTATTTGAAAGATTTTGGCACTTTGAGAACACTATTAGGTACGGTGAAGAGTTAGAGGCACGGGGGGTGGGGGGAGGAGGGAAGGCACGCATGCGGAGGGAGAGAGGCAGTGAAGGATGGGGGCAGAGAGGAGGAGAGCTGCTGGTGCCCTCACCAAGATGGCGCCCACACCGATCCTCCCCCGCTTTACTAGCCCATTTTCCGAGCGACATCCTCTCTACCTCCCTCAGTTTTTTTTAGCAAGTCACGAGGGACAGACATTTAGGATTAGGCTTCTTTGTAGGTGAAGGGATGGAAAAAAGAGAATGGGGCATGAAGAGGTACCTGCTGCAGCTGCCTTCAGCTGACATTTTTCACAGCATATTTAAAGAGCAAACATTAAGTATCATCTAGCATCCATGCTATGGAGTATGTAAAGCACTTGTGCTCTTAGACTGAATTCCACATGGATGTGACCCATGAAACCGGAAGATACATCAAGGAGGGACTCATCAGCAGAAGGAAGGCCTCAGAACAGGCCTCTGAAGATTTTTCATCATCTGTATGTCTAGCTGCCACAGTGAAAAATCTTCAGAGGCCTGCTCCAGGCTTTCCTTCAGCAATCAAGACCCTCCTTGATGTAACTTCTGTGCGGCTGGCTCCTTCAGGTAAAACTGCCGCCTCACTGAAAAATCTTCAAAGGCCTGCTCCAGGTTTTCCTTCAGCAAGCAAGACCCTCCTTGATGTAACCTCTGGTTTCACGAAACTGGAAGTTACATCAAGGAGGGGCTCATCAGCTAAAGGAAGGTCTTAGTGCAGGCTTCTGAAGACTTTTCGGCATGCCACAGCTGACTCAAATCAGTCAAGCTAGGTGCGAGGGGAACTGGGGAGTAGATGCTGAGCCAAGGGGATGTTGCTGCGCTGATCCTGGTGCAATTTTTGCCATGGGAACAAGGTTGTCTACTGCTCTAACGGGGCAGTGAAAGACCTTGTTCTCATTCCTGCTGTAAATTGCCTACATTGTTTTCTGTTTTTGCTTGCCATTCTCTGTTCCAAAGTTGAACTATTCTCTGAGTAGATCTTTACAAGTAGTGATGAGGAAATTCTGGCTTTCCATCTTAAATTTTCAAATACAATAACAAAGGCCTACATTTGGGCAGATTTCTTATTGTTGTATAGGCATAGTTTGGTGGTGCGGGGAGGAGTAGGGGATGGTACCCTTCAAATACTGCAAGTACTTAGTCCTGAACTGACCCTTCTTTTCTTACCATTGGTATGACCTCCTTACCTAGGAGTGGGCAACCCACAGCGCACCATTAAATTTTATTTGTCTGACAAGACCATGGGATGCGTACACATAAAATGACCTGTACAAATGTAATTAACCAGAGTTTTATTGCCATTGGAACCACTGAAGAATAATGTTAGCAACTATTTTGGAAGACAGATGTATGCAGTAACAGACTATTGTGATCATAATTATAGTTTCTTTAGCACTCTCCAGACCAGTAGAGGTTAACTTTACGATTGGGTATATATCTAATCATGACCAGCAGGTGGAGACTGAAAACAAAACTTTGGGACAGTATATCCTAGCCCCTCCTCTCTATTTCCCTCAGTCTTCTTTCAGTCTCCAGCAGGTGTTGAGTGATCTGTACCCATCTCCCTTGGTAGGGCTGTTGGAATTTGTTTAGGGGGTTTATTGTCCCTGTTTTTAGCCGGACGGAGCTTGGGCGGACTCTGTTTGGGGGTTCGTCCGACCTCGGGGGTGTCAAACCCGGCGGGTCACGAGCGGGGTCCCTCCCCCCACTTCCTCCACCTCCCCATATTTTTTTAGAGGAGCCTCAGCAGTAAGCCTTGCCCCCTAAATCAAGCAAGGCATATTGCTTCGAGAGCCTGTGGAGTCTGTTCTGTAAAAAAAAAAAAAAAAAATCCTGAGGTAGTGCTGGTCTGGAGGGTTGTATCCCTTTAAGAAAACTGTATTTTACTGTATTTTTTCAACTAACCGGCACTTTTTTACAGCTAGGTCGCGTATGGAGCAATGAGCACTTCTAAAGGGAAAAAGTGCTCATTGTGCTCCAGACGCGAGGCACTCGCGGCCGGCCTGTGCAAGCGGTGTTCAGGCCGGTGCGGTGGAGGAGCTCCGTCGGCAGCGGCTGCAGGCGCCCAGAGCTCCCCGCCGATGGTGCCTCGCGAGTCGGCAGGGAACGGTGGAGAGACCCGGTCTTCTCCGTCCGCCCACGGAGGGATTCCCCGAGCCGCCGACGGTCGGGTTTTAGAGGATTCCCTCTCAGCTGATATTTTGACAGCTGATGCCGGCTTGCCTGTTTTAGCGGCTGAGACTATTCAGGTCTCTCAGCCGCTGCAGGCTATGGAGGGAGCTGTTTTGGCGGGAAAGACGCCATCTTCTCTGTCTGGCCCCTCCATTTTGTCTTCCACCTCAGGTGACCTTCCCCCTGTTTTGGCTAAGCAGGGGCAGGTTTCTGCTGGGTCCCCTGCTGTGGCAGGGAGTCCCTTGGGACCCTCGGGGGGTTTTTCCCCTGATTTTTTCTTTTCTTTATGCAAAGCCTATTTTCAGGCGGCTGGGGGTCCCGGTTGCGCCCAGGGGGTCTCGGGGGGTGGGGTTTCCTCCGCGCTCCCTGCGGCTTTGCCTCTCTCGTCTGACGTGACGTCCCCTCCGCCGCCTCTCTTGTCCAAGCGTCCGCGGGTGTCGTGGGACGAGGATTTGTGGTCGGAGGAACGTGTCGGTCTGGAGGAGGACCTGGACCCTTCTGAGGAATTCCAGGACCTTCTGGAGGGGACGGAAGCTGGCGGCGGGTTGTCGGGTTTCCCGTTCTCCAGTGACGAGGCGTCCGTGGTGCGCCTTTTTCAGAGAGATGAGCTGCCTGACCTTATTCAACAGGTTTCTTCGGCTTTGCGTTTTGAGGACGCGCCGCCGGAGACTCCGCGTGTGGGGGACCCTCTGTTACGAGGGATCCGTTCCGTTTCCCGCTCCTTTCCTATGCATCAGGATATTAGGGATATTATTCTGGAGCAGTGGAAAACGCCGGAGACGCCGTTTCGGCTGGCGCGCAGCATGGCTCGCCTGTATCCCATTCCTGAAGGGGATCGGGCTACGTTAGCTTCGCCAGTCGTGGATGCGGTGGTCTCGGCTATTTCCAAGCGGCATACCGTGCCTGTTGAGGGCGGTTCTGCCTTGCGGGACTCTGAGGAGCGCAAATTGGAGACCATCCTTAAGCAAAATTTTCAAGTCTCTGCCTTTGGGGTCCAGGCGGCTATTTGTGGGGGACTGGTCGCTCGCGCCGTGTTTCGGTGGGCGGAGCGGGTCTTGGATCGAGAGTCTGACGACTGGTCTCTGGTGGATCAGGAGGTAGCGAAGATTGAGATGGCTGCCTCATTCCTCTCGGATGCTCTGTATGACTTGGTGCGGATCTCGGCTAAGTCCATGGCTTTTGGCGTGGCCGCAAGGCGTGTGTTGTGGCTGCGCGCTTGGGCGGCGGATGCTGCGTCCAAAGCTAAGCTTACTAAATTTCCCTTTCGGGGGTCGTTTTTATTTGGAGAGGACTTAGATAAGTTGATTCAGACTCTGTCGGACTCGAAAGTTCCCCGTTTGCCGGAGGACCGTGCCCGCCCGGCGTCTCGGGGTGGTGCGGCCCGGGGGCGTTTGCGGGAATTTCGCAAGTATCGCCCTGGGCGTGGGGCTGCTTCTTTCCAGTCTCCGGGGTTTTCCCGGGGTCGGTTCTTCCAGCGCATGCAGCCCTTTCGGGGGGCCCGTCGGGGGGCAGGGAATCCCTCCGCCGGTTCCCCCGCTTCCCGTCCTGCACAATGACGCCTTGCCGGCGCCCCCCTTGGTTCCGGTGGGGGCCCGGCTGCGCGACTTTTTTCCCAAATGGGCCGAGATCACGTCCGATCAGTGGGTCCTGGAGGTGGTGCGGGACGGTTATGCCCTAGAGTTCGCCCGCTCTCTGCCGGATTTTTTCCTCGCTTCTCCATGTCAGACTCCCGGGAAGACGCTGGCGTTTCGCCAGACCCTTCAGCGCTTGCTAGATCTCAGGGCAGTAGTTCCAGTGCCCCCCCGGAGTGGGGCACGGGCAGGTACTCCATTTACTTTGTGGTGCCCAAGAAGGAGGGGACCTTTCGGCCCATCCTCGATTTGAAAGGGGTCAACAGGGCTCTCAAGATTCCCTCTTTCCGTATGGAAACTCTGCGGTCGGTCATTCTGGCGGTTCAGCCGGGGGAGTTTCTCACTTCTCTCGATCTGACGGAGGCCTACTTGCATGTTCCCATTCGGGCCTCTCATCAGCGTTTCCTGCGCTTTGCGATCTTGGGTCGGCACTATCAGTTCTGTGCGCTTCCCTTTGGGCTGGCCACGGCTCCCCGGACGTTCACCAAGGTGATGGTGGTCGTCGCGGCAGCCTTGCGGTCGGAGGGCATCCTGGTACACCCCTACCTGGACGACTGGTTAATTCGGGCCAAGTCGTTGCAGGAAAGCTCCCGGGTTACGGCTCGGGTGGTGGAGTTTCTCCGGTCGCTGGGCTGGGTGGTCAACCTTTCCAAGAGTCGGTTGGTTCCGGCTCAGCGTCTGGAGTACCTCGGGGTGCTGTTCGACACCTCCTTGGGGAAGGTCTTCCTCCCAGAGGCCCGGGTGAGCAAATTGCAGTCTCAGATTCGCCTGCTTTTGGCGTCCCGGTGTCCTCGGGCGCGAGATTTCCTCCAGGTCCTGGGGTCGATGGCGGCGTCCCTGGACGTGGTGAGGTGGGCGCGGGCCCACATGCGTCCTCTCCAGTATGCTCTGCTCCGGAGGTGGTCTCCCCAGAGGCACGGGATGGATGTTCCGGTTCCCCTGCGAGGCTTGGCGCGCTGCAGTCTGCGTTGGTGGCTCCGGACCCCTCACCTAGTTCAGGGGGTGGGTCTGGATCTTCCGCAGTGGACGGTGCTCCTTACGGATGCGAGTCTCCTGGGTTGGGGGGCCCAGTGCCTGGGTCACTCAGCTCAGGGAACCTGGTCCACGGAGGAGGCCTCCTGGTCGATCAACGTGTTGGAGACCAGGGCGGTCCGGCTGGCGCTGTTGGCTTTCCACTCCCTTTTGTTGGGCAAGTCGGTCAGAGTCCTGTCGGACAATGCCACGGCGGTGGCTTATGTCAATCGTCAGGGGGGCACCAAGAGCACTCTGGTGGCGCAGGAGGCGGCTCGGCTCATGGTTTGGGCGGAGTCGCATCTTCTGGACCTCTCGGCCTCTCACATTGCCGGGGTAGAAAACGTTCAGGCGGACTTCCTCAGTCGTCACTTCTTGGATCCGGGAGAGTGGTGTCTCGGCGCCGAGGCGTTTCAGTTGCTAGTGCGTGCTTGGGGGCAGCCCCTGATGGATCTGATGGCTACAAGTGGCAACGCCAAAGTACCCCGCTTCTTCAGTCGTCGCAGGGACGGTCTGGCCGAGGGTCTGGATGCTCTGGTTCAACCGTGGCCAACGGAGGGGCTGTTGTATGTGTTCCCTCCTTGGCCATTAGTGGGCAGAGTACTGCTTCGCATTGTTCGCCATCCGGGGCTGGTGGTCTTGGTGGCTCCGGATTGGCCTCGTCGTCCGTGGTATGCGGATCTGGTGAGGCATCTGGTGGCGGATCCTCTTCCTCTGCCTCTCGGGTGCGATCTTCTGACGCAGGGTCCCATTCCCATGTTCGACCCGTCTCCCTTTTGTCTTACGGCTTGGCTCTTGAAAGGGGCCGCCTGAGTAAGAAGGGATATTCCGACAAGGTGATCTCTACTCTTTTGGGGTCCCGAAGGCTTTCTACCTCTCGGGCTTATGTACGGGTTTGGCGTCTTTTTGAGGAATGGTGCCGAGCGCGGGGAGTGGTCTCCTTTCGCGCTTCTCTGCCTAACATTCTAGAGTTTTTGCAGGATGGCCTGGATAGGGGCCTGGCCTGGTCTTCTCTTCGGGTTCATCTGGCGGCCCTGTCGGCTTTTCGGGGGCTGGTGACGGGTCAGCGTTTGTCAGCCATTCCTGATGTGATTCGCTTTCTTAGGGCGGCCAAGTTGATCAGGCCTCCCATAAGGCCCTCGATTCCCTCTTGGGATCTCAATCTGGTTCTCTCTGTTCTAGTGCGCCCTCCTTTCGAGCCGTTGGATGGCTGTTCGTTGAAGGACCTTACGCTGAAGTCGGTCTTTTTGGTGGCCATTACTTCCGCTAGACGGGTGTCTGAGCTACAGGCTTTCTCTTGTAGGGCTCCCTTCCTGGAGTTTTCGAAGGAGCGGGTTGTTTTGCGGCCTGTTCCTTCCTTTCTGCCGAAGGTAGTTTCTCCTTTTCATGTCAATCAATCGGTGGTCCTCCCGGTCTTGGGTAGTCGGGAGGGTTCTTCTGAGCAACGACAGCTGCGCAAGTTGGATGTCGGTCGGGTCCTCCATGCTTATGTGCAGCGGACCCGGGATTTTCGGAGCTCCGATCATCTCTTTGTGCTTCTGGCGGGTCCTCGTCGGGGGGCTGGCGCTTCTAAGGCTACTATTGCGCGCTGGATCAAGGAGATGATTGCTTCCGCTTATCTTCTGAGTCAGAAGCCGATTCCGGAGTTTCTCAAGGCTCATTCCACTAGGGGTCAGGCGGCTTCTTGGGCTGAGTCGTCGCTCGTGCCTCCGGTGGATATTTGTAAGGCTGCGGTTTGGTCCTCCTTGCATTCTTTTGTTCGGCATTATCGGGTAGATGTTCAGGCGCGTCGGGACGCGGTGTTCGGTGAGCGTGTTCTGGTATCGGCCCTTCGGGGGTCCCGCCCGTGAGAGGGACTGCTTTGGTACGTCCCAATCGTAAAGTTAACCTCTACTGGTCTGGAGAGTGCTAAAGAAGGAGAAATTAGGTTCTTACCTGCTAATTTACTTTCTTTTAGCTTCTCCAGACCAGTAGAGGTCCCCACCCTGTCTGTTGTTGTTGTTGTTGGGGCTGTTGCGCGGGCAGTTTTTGGTTTTTGCTGCGGGTTCTAGTATTTTTCTAGGGCCGGGGAGAATTGAAGAACAGCGGCTGTGGCTCGGCTGGCTTAGCTGGCGAGCTGTGGGGACCTTCTTCCTTCGGGAATTTCTCCTCTGCATTTTCCAACAGCATTTTTGGGTATGTTATTTGTTACTCCTTTCGGAGTATTGTGTTTTCTCTCTGTTGTTTTCCAGTTCTTGGTTCTGCTTGGCTATTCGGCAGACTGAGGGAAATAGAGAGGAGGGGCTAGGATATACTGTCCCAAAGTTTTGTTTTCAGTCTCCACCTGCTGGTCATGATTAGATATATACCCAATCGTAAAGTTAACCTCTACTGGTCTGGAGAAGCTAAAAGAAAGTAAATTAGCAGGTAAGAACCTAATTTCTCCTTATGTTCATTCAGTTATCACATTGGGTTTTGTTGGCAGTGAATTATAGTGTGCATTAGTTAATTTTCTCCGTACAGCCTGGTAGGGCTAGTACTGACATTCATGCGGCACTCTGTATATAAAAGTTACTCACCCATGTTCCCACCCCTTGCCCTCCTCCCCCAAACACAGTAGGCAAGCTACCCTATGTGTTTTTTGAGCTATTTCCTGGGTCAGAACAGTGCCCTGTGTGCTATTTTCATTATTCTGGTATCACTATGGAACGTATTTTAGCTCTATATCAGAATAAAACCTCAGGCCTTAAACATTGACATCTGACTACCTTGCACAACAGCGGCAGTTTGATGTGAACGCCAGCTCTCAATCCAGTGCCCAGATTGGAAGGGCAGGTCAAGATGTACCCCAGCTTCTCATTCCACATAAATTCCCAACCTCTTTCCTGGATTAATCGCTCCACCTAGAAGAGAAATGAAACACAACTGCAGCTTGTCCGGTTCTCCCTTGTTCATAATTAGTTTGTTCACATTTCCTGCTGGCGTAATTTATAAGTAAACAGACAGCAATGAAAAGCAGTCTGACTTCACTTAGTGCTTCAGGATGGCAAGTATAGATTTTTTTTTAAAAGTCTGTGTGTCAGCCAGATTCATCTCCCTTGGTCTTACTCAGTTGATTACAATACTCAGGCCATTTCTCTTCCCCCTCAGTCCATGCCCCGCCCCCGACCAGTTCCCTCTTCTGATGCTAAAGTACAGTCCCTGCAGGATGCATAGGGTCACCAGATTTTCCCGAAGGAAAATCTGGACCCATGGCCAAGGCCTGCCCAGTTCTGCCCCCATTCTGACCGTATCATGCCCTGTTCCACCCCCAGATGGCATCCATGCATGAGGACGCGATGCAATGACATAACGCACAATGTGCATGTGAAGTCACTGCACTGTGTCCGTGGATGCCCCCTCTTGATACAATTTTAACAGGAAGCTTTTCAAAACCCAGACATAGTGTCGCCTTCAAATTATCTGAGATATGTCTCTATCTGCTTGAATCTGATCTAAGAAATATCAGATTCTTTAGCACTCTCCAGACCAGTAGAGGTTAACTTTACGATTGGGTATATATCTAATCATGACCAGCAGGTGGAGACTGAAAACAAAACTTTGGGACAGTATATCCTAGCCCCTCCTCTCTATTTCCCTCAGTCTTCTTTCAGTCTCCAGCAGGTGTTGAGTGATCTGTACCCATCTCTCTTGGTAGGGCTGTTGGAATTTGTTTAGGGGTTTATTGTCCCTGTTTTTGGCCGGACGGAGCTTGGTCGGGCCCTGTTTGGGGGTTCGTCCGACCTCGGGGGTGTCAAACCCGGCGGGTCACGAGCGGGGTCCCTCCCCCCACTTCCTCCACCTCCCCACATTTTTTTAGAGGAGCCTCAGCAGTAAGCCTTGCCCCCTAAATCAAGCAAGGCATATTGCTTCGAGAGCCTGTGGAGTCTGTTCTGTAAAAAAAAAAAAAAAAAAAAAAAAATCCTGAGGTAGTGCTGGTCTGGAGGGTTGTATCCCTTTAAGAAAACTGTATTTTACTGTATTTTTTCATGTAACCAGCACTTTTTTATAGCTAGGTCGCGTATGGAGCAATTGTGCCCTTCTCCGGGGGAGTAGGCCACAATTTTAGTCCAGCCGCGAGGCACTCGCGGCCGGCCTGAACTCGGCGGTTTGGGTCGGTGAGGTGGTGGAGCTCCGTCGGCAGCGGCTGCAGGCGCCCAGAGCTCCCCGCCGATGGTGCCTCGCGAGTCGGCTTGGAGCAGTGGGGAAGCCCGGTCTTCCACAACCGCCCACGGAGGGATTCCCCGAAGGATTCCCTCTCAGCTGATTTTTTGACAGCTAATGCCGACTTGCCTGTCTTAGCGGCTGAGACTGTTCAGTCTTCTCAGCCGCTACAGGCCATGGAGGGAGCATTTTTGGCGGGAACTTCGCCATTTTCTTTGTCTGGCCCCTCCATTTTGTCTGCAACCTCAGGTGACCTTCCCCCTGTATGGCGAACACAGGGGCAGGTTTCAGCATGGACCCCTGCTGGGGCAGGGAGTCCCTGGGGACCCCCAGGGGTTTTTTGCCCCCAATTTATTTTCTTTCTTTGTGCGGACTTTTGGGGGTCCCACGTGCGCCTGGGGGGTTTCGGGGGGGGTTTCCCTCCGCGCCCCCTATGGCTTTGCCTCCCTCTTTTCGTTTAGCGTCCCCTCTTCCTCCTCCCTCATCCAAGCGCCCGCGGGGGGGCTTGGATTGCGAATTGGTGGGCGGAGGAGCGTGTTGGCCTGGTTGAGGACCTGGCTGCTTTGGCGGGCTTCCAGGATCCTCTAGAGGGGACGCCTGTTGGCAGCGGGGCGGCGGGTTTCCCGTCTTCCAGCGCAGATGCGTCCGTGGTGCGCTTTTTATTCAGAGGGATGAGCTTTTAGACCTGTGTAGCAGGTCTCCTTGGTGCGGCATTTTTGCAGTGTCGCCGCCGGAGACCCCGCGTATGGGGGCCCCTCTGCTTCAGGGGGTCTGTCCTGTTTCCCGCTTTTTTCCTGTGCGTCAGGATTTGCGGGATTTTGTGTTGGCGCAGTGGCCTATGGGCGCAGTTTCGTTTGGTGTGCGCCTTGGCTCTTGGGTATCCCGTCCCGGAGGGAGGTGGGGCTACCTTAATTTCGCCAATGGGGAACGCGGTGGTCTCGGCACTTCCTAAGCGGCATACCGTGCCTGTTATGGACGGTTCTGCTCTTAGGGTCTCGGAGGAGCGTGCGTTAGAGACACTTCTTAAGTATGATTTGATGTTTCTGCCTTTGGGGTCCAGGCGGCTATTTGTGGGGAGCTAGTCGCTCGCGCCGTGTTTCGGTGGGCTGAGCGTGTCCTGGATCGAGAGTCTGATGACTGGTCTCTAGTGGATCAGGAGGTAGCGAAGATTGCGATGGCTGCCTCGTTCCTCTCAGCTGCTCTTTATGACTTGGTGCGGATTTCGGCTAAGTCTATGGCGTGGCCGCGCGGCGTGTTTTGTGGCTGCGCGCTTGGGCGGCGGATTCTGCGTCCAAAGCTAAGTTTACTAAAGTTCCCTTTAGGGGGTCTTTTTGTTTGGAGAGGAATTAGATGAGTTGTTTCAGACTCTGACGGACTCGAAGGTGCCCCGTCTGCCTGAGGACCGTGCCCGCCCTGCGTCTGGGTGTGGGGCTGCCCGGGGGCGTTTGCGGGAATTTCGCAAGTAACGCCCGGGGCGTGGGGCTGCTTCTTTCCCGGCTCAGGGTTTTTCCCGGGGTCGGTTCTTCCAGCGCATGCAGCCCTTTCGGGGGGCCCGTCGGGGGGCAGGGAATCCCTCCGCCGGTTCCCCCGCTTCCCGTCCTGCGCAATGACTCCTTGCCGGCGCCCCCTTTGGTTCCGGTGGGGGCCCGGCTGCGCAATTTTTTCCCCAAATGGGCCGAGATCGCGTCCGATCAGTGGGTCCTTGAGGTGGTGCGGGACGGTTACGCTCTGGAGTTTACCCGCTCTCTGCCGGACCTTTTCCTCGCTTCTCCATGTCAGACTCCATGGAAGACGCAGGTTTTTCGTCAGACCCTTCAGCGTTTGCTAGATCTCGAGGCAGTGGTGCCGGTGCCCCCTACGGAGTGGGGCACCGGCAGGTACTCCATTTATTTTGTGGTGGCCATAAAGGAGGGGACCTTTCGGCCCATCCTGGATTTGAAAGGGGTCAACAGAGCTCTCAAGATTCCGTCTTTCCGCATGGAAACGCTGCGGTCGGTCTTTCTGGCGGTTCAGCCGGGGGAGTTTCTTACGTCTCTCGATCTGACGGAGGCCTACTTGCAGGTTCCAATTCGGGCCTCTCATCAGCGCTTCCTTCGCTTTGCGATCTTGGGGCGGCACTTTCAGTTCTGTGCGCTTCCCTTTGGTCTGGCCACGGCTCCTCGGACGCTCACCACGGTAATGGTGGTCGTCGCGGCAGCCTTGCGGTCGGTGGGCATCCTGGTTCACCCCTACCTGGACGACTGGTTGATTCGGGCAAAGTCGTTGCAGGAGAGCTCCCGGGTTACGGCTCGGGTGGTGGTGTTTCTCCGGTCGCTGGGCTGGGTGGTCAACCTTTCCAAGAGTCGGTTGGTCCCGGCTCAGCGTCTGGAGTGCCTTGGGGTTATGTTCGACACCTCCTTGGGGAAGGTCTTCCTTCCAGAGGCCCGGGTGAGCAAATTGCAATCTCAGATTCGCCTGCTTTTGGCGTCCCGGGGTTCTCGGGCGCGAGATTTCCTCCAAGTCCTGGGGTCAATGGCGGCGTCCCTGGACGTGGTGAGGTGGGCGCGGGCCCACATGCATCCTCTTCAGTATGCTCTGCTCCGGAGGTGGTCTCCCCGGAGGCAAGATTTGGATGTTCCGGTTCCCCTGCGAGGCTTGGCGCGCTGCAGTCTGCGTTGGTGGCTCCGGACCCCTCACCTAGTTCAGGGGGTGGGTCTGGATCTTCCGCAGTGGACGGTGCTCCTTACGGATGCGAGTCTCCTGGGTTGGGGGGCCCAGTGCCTGGGTCACTCAGCTCAGGGAACCTGGTCCACGGAGGAGGCCTCCTGGTCGATCAACGTGTTGGAGACCAGGGCGGTCCGGCTGGCGCTGTTGGCTTTCCACTCCCTTTTGTTGGGCAAGTCGGTCAGAGTCCTGTCGGACAATGCCACGGCGGTGGCTTATGTCAATCGTCAGGGGGGCACCAAGAGCACTCTGGTGGCGCAGGAGGCGGCTCGGCTCATGGTTTGGGCGGAGTCGCATCTTCTGGACCTCTCGGCCTCTCACATTGCCGGGGTAGAAAACGTTCAGGCGGACTTCCTCAGTCGTCACTTCTTGGATCCGGGAGAGTGGTGTCTCGGCGCCGAGGCGTTTCAGTTGCTAGTGCGTGCTTGGGGGCAGCCCCTGATGGATCTGATGGCTTCAAGTGGCAACGCCAAAGTACCCCGCTTCTTCAGTCGTCGCAGGGACGGTCTGGCCGAGGGTCTGGATGCTCTGGTCCAACCGTGGCCAACGGAGGGGCTGTTGTATGTGTTCCCTCCTTGGCCATTAGTGGGCAGAGTACTGCTTCGCATTGTTCGCCATCCGGGGCTGGTGGTTTTGGTGGCTCCGGATTGGCCTCGTCGTCCGTGGTATGCGGATCTGGTGAGGCATCTGGTGGCGGATCCTCTTCCTCTGCCTCTCGGGTGCGATCTTCTGACGCAGGGTCCCATTCCCATGTTCGACCCGTCTCCCTTTTGTCTTACGGCTTGGCTCTTGAAAGGGGCCGCCTGAGTAAGAAGGGATATTCCGACAAGGTGATCTCTACACTTTTGGGGTCCCGGAGGCTTTCTACCTCTCGGGCTTATGTACGGGTTTGGCGTCTTTTTGAGGAATGGTGCCGAGCGCGGGGAGTGGTCTCCTTTCGCGCTTCTCTGCCTAACATTCTAGAGTTTTTGCAGGATGGCCTGGATAGGGGCCTGGCCTGGTCTTCTCTTCGGGTTCATCTGGCGGCCCTGTCGGCTTTTCGGGGGCTGGTGACAGGTCAGCGTTTGTCAGCCATTCCTGATGTGATTCGCTTTCTTAGGGCGGCCAAGTTGCTCAGGCCTCCCATAAGGCCCTCGATTCCCTCTTGGGATCTCAATCTGGTTCTCTCTGTTCTAGTGCGCCCTCCTTTCGAGCCGTTGGATGGCTGTTCGTTGAAGGACCTTACGCTGAAGTCGGTCTTTTTGGTGGCCATTACTTCCGCTAGACGGGTGTCGGAGCTACAGGCTTTCTCTTGTAGGGCTCCCTTCCTGGAGTTTTCGAAGGAGCGGGTTGTTTTGCGGCCTGTTCCTTCCTTTCTGCCGAAGGTAGTTTCTCCTTTTCATGTCAATCAATCGGTGGTCCTCCCGGTCTTGGGTAGTCGGGAGGGTTCTTCTGAGCAACGACAGCTGCGCAAGTTGGATGTCGGTCGGGTCCTTCATGCTTATGTGCAGCGGACCCGGGATTTTCGGAGCTCCGATCATCTCTTTGTGCTTCTGGCGGGTCCTCGTCGGGGGGCTGGCGCTTCTAAGGCTACTATTGCGCGCTGGATCAAGGAGATGATTGCTTCCGCTTATCTTCTGAGTCAGAAGCCGGTTCCGGAGTTTCTCAAGGCTCATTCCACTAGGGGTCAGGCGGCTTCTTGGGCTGAGTCGTCGCTCGTGCCTCCGGTGGATATTTGTAAGGCTGCGGTTTGGTCCTCCTTGCATTCATTTGTTCGGCATTATCGGGTAGATGTTCAGGCGCGTCGGGACGCGGTGTTCGGTGAGCGTGTTCTGGTATCGGCCCTTCGGGGGTCCCGCCCGTGAGAGGGACTGCTTTGGTACGTCCCAATCGTAAAGTTAACCTCTACTGGTCTGGAGAGTGCTAAAGAAGGAGAAATTAGGTTCTTACCTGCTAATTTACTTTCTTTTAGCTTCTCCAGACCAGTAGAGGTCCCCACCCTGTCTGTTGTTGTTGTTGTTGGGGCTGTTGCGCGGGCAGTTTTTGGTTTTTGCTGCGGGTTCTAGTATTTTTCTAGGGCCGGGGAGAATTGAAGAACAGCGGCTGTGGCTCGGCTGGCTTAGCTGGCGAGCTGTGGGGACCTTCTTCCTTCGGGAATTTCTCCTCTGCATTTTCCAACAGCATTTTTGGGTATGTTATTTGTTACTCCTTTCGGAGTATTGTTTTTTCTCTCTGTTGTTTTCCAGTTCTTGGTTCTGCTTGGCTATTCGGCAGACTGAGGGAAATAGAGAGGAGGGGCTAGGATATACTGTCCCAAAGTTTTGTTTTCAGTCTCCACCTGCTGGTCATGATTAGATATATACCCAATCGTAAAGTTAACCTCTACTGGTCTGGAGAAGCTAAAAGAAAGTAAATTAGCAGGTAAGAACCTAATTTCTCCTTCGTTGCCATACATGTTGGACAGCTAGCAAAGGTGGATATTTTTTCTGGAGTTAACCATGAGGACAAAGCAGGTTACTGAAACTGCTGGAGAGAATTACCTCCTTTAGACCTCGGCAGAATCTCTCAAAGACCCGTTTCATATTTCCTCCTTTCTCCATGGAGATGACTCGTGAGTGGTCTTCTTCATTGATCCAGATGAGGAAGGTTTTCTCATTATTATGCCTTGAGAATAAGACAGAAAAGAGTAAATGAGTGTGTGAGGGAAAGGTGGGATAGTTAACAGCAATAATTTTTTTCTAATGGTGAAAAATCTTTGAAATCATGTTGGAGAATGTGGAGTGTACCTGTGCATGGGTATTTATGAAAGTGCCTATCTAATCATGAATTAGGCATTTGGAATATGAGGACATTGCTGGGTGACTTATCATCCTGCAAATGATGAGATAGTTCAGATAGTAGGGTTACCAGATTTTACTTTGTAAAATTCAGACCCATAGCCCCACCCAGTTCTACCTAGCCCTGCTCCATTACGCCCAAGTCATGCTCCATTCCACTCCAGCCTTGCCCCCTCAACCTGTTCATGTCCTCGGGACCACGTCGGGAGGGCATCTGCACATGCGCAGATGCAATGTGATGATGACATACACATGCGTGTGATGTTGCCACGTTGCATCCACACATTTTTCTCAACGGAGGAGAGTAAATAGTGGAGTGCCTAGCTGGCCCGGAACCTTCTCTCTGACATCAGAATTTATGTCAGGGGGAAGGCTTGTGGGCCGGCCATGTGCAGTCTCTGCATGCGCCTGGCCCGTCCCGTCTTTGCCTGGAGTTGCGAAGGGGGGGATGGAGAGTGTTGGATGGCAAAGGTGGCTTCGGGGGTGGAGGGTGTGCAGCGGGCAGGGAGGAATAGGCAGTGGCTTCAGTGGGGGGCAGGCAGGCTTTGGCTCGGGTCAGCTTCAGGGGGAGCAGCGGGTGGGGAGGTAGGGAGGAATTGGCAGCAACTTCAGCAGGGGGGAAGGCAGGCTTTGGCTTGTGTTGGCTTCAGGGAGGGAGAAAGGGTGTGTGTATGCGGTGCAACTTAATTTTGGGACAAAGGCAGGGAGGGGGTGGGGTGGGAATACTCAGTTGGTACTTGTTAGGCTTAAGGGGTGTTTGGCTTGAAGTTGAGAAACACTGTCGTAGGGCACACCACCATGGCTGTGGCACACTTTTGAGAGACACTTCTCAAAGTCTAAGAGGATATTTTGGTTGTGTTATTAACTGTTGTGAAGCTCCCAGCTCAATAACCAGTACCCTCACCCCCATTCCTCAGTATATACAGAGGGTAAATGCACTGTATTAGGGGAGTGTTACTCATTTTTTTTTTTTATCTATGGTTAAAACAGTTTGGTACATAGTTTGTATGTTGTTTGTTAAAAATCAATTATGTACTTTTTTTTTGTAACCCGCCTAGGTGTTAAGCGGGTAAGAGATTTTTAAAATAAATAAATAACTAACACCCTTTCCCCCCCCCCTTTACAAACAAACCATAGCACTTTTTTAGCACTGGACGCGGTGGTAACAGCGCCAACGCTCATAGAATTCCTATGAGTGTCGGACTTGTTACCGCTGTGGCCAGCACTAAAAACCATGCTACAGTTTTGTAAATTTGACCTTGAAAACAAACATTGCAAAACGACATTGACAAAGAGAAAAAGGTGGAAATAGTTTATCAGCAAACATACCAAATTCCACGAGCATCAGGCCAGTCCCGAGCCATCCCTGCAGCTGTCAGCAAGGGGGACACAGGCCTATCAAAAAGGAGATGATCCTTAGAAAAGAGGGAAGTAAGTTATTAACTTTGGAAAAAGTAAAGCCATAGGCGCAGGTATGCAAAAAATCTCCATAGACATGCCACAACTAGTCATTTGAGACAAAAATACAGCATATTTTGTAATTTTGCACATTTTATAATTTTGCATACACTACATTCAGATTTCACTATCCAGAAGTGAAGCAGGGTCATTCCAAACCTTCACTGCTTTCTGCTTGTTACCAATTTCTTCTCCTTTGACACTCCTGCCTAATTATCTAAGGAATTTCTCTTATCTGCTTGAATGTGACCTAAGGGATATCAAATTCTTTGCCATCCATGCGGGACAGCAAGCAAAGGTAGATATGTTTCTGGAGTTAACCTGAGGACTAAGCAGATTACTGATCATTTGCATATCATCACAGAGCACTAAATTTTGTGAAATCACTATAACACAAACTGATACAGAAAGTGAACAAGTGGGAAAAGCCCTCTGTAGTCCCTGCATGTATCTCTCTGTTGCGGGTCCTTTGTATGCTCTGGATGTGCTGTGTTTCTCTTTGTGCGGTAGGGGTGTGGATAGCTGGGCCTTGTGGGGAGGTTTGCAAGGGGATAGTTGTAGGTGAAGGGCTAGTTTGTGGAGTTGTGGTGGTGGTGAGGCAGTGGGAAGGAGGTTGTTTTGGGGATTACCACCAGTTTGTGGGATAGTTGCAGAGAGTAGAAGTGTGAGCAATTACAAGAGATAGGTCTTGATAGTTGTGTTCATTTGCAGAGTGGTGGAGCAGTTGGAGTGGCCTAGTTTTGTGGGGGTGGGGCAGTTTCCAAAGTGTTGGGGCATGGTGGTATTTTTTTTGGGGGGAAGGGCAGTTTGTGGGGTAATTTTGGTTATGACTTAATTTGTGCGTGGCAAGGCTGTTGCAGGTAGCAGTTTTTCTGACTTGACAAGTCTCCCGCATTCAGCGGAGACTCGCTTTCTTGGGCCATCTCCTGCACTCCTGCTGGAGAACCAAGAACTCCCATCAGTAACCTCCTGCTCCATCAGCTACAGGAGATGCATAAATAAGATGTCATCTCCTGCTGCCACGGGACCAGCCTTGTAATACCAGCTGCAAAATCTTAGTGCCCTTATAGAGAGACTGACTGATCTCATACCTGCATGAGATGATGTTTTACTAAGGCTTCTTCTGCTGCTGGGGGAGGGGGCGGGGGCAAAGTTTTGGTGCAATAGCTGTGAGATTGAGGGGGTAGAACTGGGTGGCACTGGGGACAGCTCTGATTCTGAACAGTTTGTGGAGGTAAGTTTTGGAGATAGTGGGCTGATGTATTATTTGCAGGAGGTGTGACAGTGGCAAGGGGGTAATTGTTGAGGTTGTGGCAGTTTTCAGGGTGCTGGGACAATCGCAAAGGGATAAGTTTAGGTGGGCAACTTGTGGGGGTGGTAGAATGTTTGGAGGGTAATATTTGGGGGTGGAACAGTTTTATGGGGTGGTGGGGCAGTTGATTAGGGGAAAGAATATGGGAATGGGGTAGCATGGAGAATGGTGGGCAAGCTTTAGATAATATAGTTTTGGAAGGGGGGATAATGTAAGGATGGTGGGATAGTTGTTGGTAGGTTTTTTTTAAGTTGGCCGGTATACAGGATGCTAAGTCATTTGGGGAGAATTGGTTTTATGGGTGGAATAGTTGGCAGGGTAGGTGTAGGGGGGACACAGTTTGGAGTGTAGTGGCAGATTTGGGGTGGAAGCAGGTTTCTGGGTAATGGGGATGTCAAAGGTGTTCATTTTGGCTTAAGGGGGCAGTTGAAGGAAGGTAGTGTTTGGGATGTAGGAACAGTTTGTAAGGCACAGGGCAATTGTGGGTATAGTTTCTGGAGAAGAGGGAGTTTGGGAGAATGGAGAAAGGGGCAACAAGGTTTGAAAATGGTTCACCGTGTTTTGCTCCTATGCGTGTCGGATCTAATACCACCATGGTTGGCGATAAAATAGCCTAACGCAGCTTTGTAAAAAAGGGGGAGTTATTGAAATCAGATCAAATTTACCGTGTGGGAAAATCTGGAAAAAGGGCACATCTGATTTGAAAATGGGCCAGATCTGACCAGGAGTTGCAGAGAAATATTCCTAATCCCTGATATTTTTTTTTTTTTTTTAAAAAGCCCCAAAATATTTTTCTGGGAAAAGGAAGCCCAGCCCCTGTAGCACCGAAACAATACATGGTGAACCATTTTCAAACCTTGTTGCCCCTTTCTCCGTTCTCCCAAACTCCTAAACTCCCTCTTCCCCAGAAACTACTCCCACAATTCCCCTGTGCCCTACAAACTGTTCCTACATCCCAAAAGCCTAATGCAGCTTTGTAAAACGACGGCCTAAATAATCTGTACTAGAGAAGCTGGAATTTCTTCTCCCAGCCATTATTTGGAGGCAATGGGGGCTTATTTCTCTAGAAACCCCAGGCTGATTCAGCCCATTTACTGTTGCATGCAAAACAGGTCATGATGTTTAGTGTGTATAGCAGGAAGACAGTGTTTTGTGCTGTTATACACTAATGCAGTAGCATAGCGAGGGTAGGAGGTACCTAGGGAAGTGGCACACCTCTGTGCCCTCCTTGCCACCTCCCCCATGTTCCTTCCCTGCCCTCCACATCACACTTGCGCCCTCCCTTCCAGCGTACATCTTTAAATCTTCGCCAGCACAAGCAGCTTCTCAGGCCTACTGCTCTTGCCGGTGTTGGCTTTCCCTCTGATGTCACTTCCTGGACCCATGACCCAGAAGTAATTTCAGAGGGGAGCCATGCCAGCGCAAGCAGCAAGCTAGAGAAGTTGCTCATACTGATGAAGATTTAAAGAGGTATGGCAGGAGAAAGGAGGGTGGAAGCGTGGCTTGGGGATGGGCGGAGAGGTGCCAGCACCCTGGCCAATCCATTCCCCCTTACTATTCCACTGCTTGTATTATCTAAGAGATTTCTCACGTCAATTAGCCGCTGCTGCTCTTGTTCCGTCATCTCACTGAGTCGATAGTATCGACCGGTCAGGTCTCCCTTCAGCCCATTCAAAGCTTCCACATGCACCTTCTCCACTTCTCTTCTTTCCGCGCGGGAACAAGCAGGGGGCAAGCTGAGGCCTCGGATACTCCTTCCGGTACGAACGCGGGAGGAGAGAACGTAGCGTTCATCAAAGTACCCAGACTTAATCTTAGAACAAGAATATGAAAGTCAAAATGGGTTGAGCTGTTTGGAAATAAAAGGTTGATATTCAAAGCAGTTAAACACTCAGGAGAGTCTCCAGGCCATTTAAATCACTTGTGCAGGGATATCCAGTCGCACTTAACCAGACAGTATCACTGAATATCTCCTCTAACCGCCTATGTAACTGGCTATTCAAGTTTATTCAAGTTTCAAGTTTATTCATATTATTTGATTGAACGCTTTTTCCAAATTACAAAGTGTTGTACAAAAGATAAAAATATGATTTTAAAGAAATCACTTATACATAATATATTAATCAGACCTACAAGGGTAATTGCTTTTAAAACCACGGGAAACAATAGGAACGAGGGGAGGAAATACAATTTTTGAAGAAAAAGTACATAAAAGGGAAGTACATTAGGAGGGTAGGAGGAAGAGGATTAGTGGCAGAAGTGGGATCGAATGAGAGAGCTATTAGAAATCTTGTTTTGGGGATGGTAGAAATCATAAAGTATTACCTCTTGAATGAACTAGTTTGTTGAACATCTGAAGACTAGCTAGTTAGCAGCGATTTTCAATTCACTAACCAGCTAAGTGACCACATAAAGTTAGGACAGCTGTTTTACGGTTCTATCTTTCGGTCCCTTTTATAAAGTCATGGTGGCAATGCTGCCATGGTAAATGCACCAAAGGCTATAGGAATTGAAAGGGCTTCAGTGCATTCACCACAGCACTATCACAGCTTTGTAAAAGGAGCCCTTTATGTGGTAAGTTAACCAGGTACCAAGCTGTATATCAGTTAACTTGTTGGGTTGAGGGTCATACCGAAATATTCAATGCTGGGGACCATGCATGCCCTAGCATTGAGTATTGGGTGTTAGTTCAGTCTGTGGCCAGAAGTGGCTTACTAGCTGGTTACCACTGTGAGCTGAATATTAACCCCAAATTTTCAAAATGAGAGTGCAGACTGTTGGGGGGGGGGGGAGGGTTAGAAAAGTATCTGTATGTGCATGAACCTTATCTTATATTATGTATTCCTATTCTGCTTTCTCCCTTTCAAGGTACAAAATGCTTTACACTTCTCCCTCCATATTCACGGGGGGTGATGCAGAGCTGGCCCATGAACATGAAAAAAATCACAAATAACTTAAGGCCAACTCTACCCACTCCCACCTCTTCCTCACCACACCTTACCTGGTGGTCTAGTGATGAAGCAGGGCAGGAGCGATCCTCCTACGCTCCTGCCCCATGCTGAGCTGTGAACAAAAATGGCTGCTGTTTGTTCCCGTTGTAATCTCATGAGAACTCACGGCAACTAGTTTTGTTGATGGCTCTGCACGGGACAGGAGCATAGGAAGATCGCTCCTGCCCTGGTTCGCCACTAGTTACAGTATGGAGAGGTCCGGGAGGTGGGGATGGGGCAGGGTTTAGAAACTCATGAATAACCAAAGTTGTGAGTCTTAAACCCGTGAATTTGGGGGAAGAAATGTACAAAGAAAAGACCTGATTAACACTAGACCCCCAAGAAATTGCAGTCCTTTAACATTGCTTTAGTTTTAACAATTATGAATCTTGAATAAGATACTTGCAAAATAAGTATGTCTTAAGCTGCTATGGAAAGAACTATAAGAAGATAATAGTCTAATACATAAAGGCAGGGAGTTCCACTTATGAGTAGCTTGATAATTAAAGCAGCTCTCCAAGACAAGATTTGATTTTACTCCTCTAACAGTAGGAAAATTGAGAACTATACAGTCTTTAGAACGAATGAGATCAGAACGTAATAGTGTAGTATGCTGAGATATAAGTTCAGAAATTTTGCCATATAGCATTTTTAAAATCTTGAAATCAATGCAGGCTTTCAAAGGAAGCCAATACAACTATATTAAAAAATCAACCTGAGGGCAGTGTTATACGGAAGATGTAACTTCCTGAGGAGCTTAGCAGAGAGACCACAATATAGTGCATTGCAATAATCTAAACAAGAGAGAATAAGTAGCTGAACAATTTGAAAAACAAGCTGTAGAAAATTAAGGGCACATAGCTCTTAGAGCCTGAGAAACACTGTTTCTTTAGCACTCTCCAGACCAGTAGAGGTTAACTTTACGATTGGGTATATATCTAATCATGACCAGCAGGTGGAGACTGAAAACAAAACTTTGGGACAGTATATCCTAGCCCCTCCTCTCTATTTCCCTCAGTCTTCTTTCAGTCTCCAGCAGGTGTTGAGTGATCTGTACCCATCTCCCTTGGTAGGGCTGTTGGAATTTGTTTAGGGGTTTATTGTCCCTGTTTTTAGCCGGACGGAGCTTGGACGGACTCTGTTTGGGGGTTCGTCCGACCTCGGGGGTGTCAAACCCGGCGGGTCACGAGCGGGGTCCCTCCCCCCACTTCCTCCACCTCCCCATATTTTTTTAGAGGAGCCTCAGCAGTAAGCCTTGCCCCCTAAATCAAGCAAGGCATATTGCTTCGAGAGCCTGTGGAGTCTGTTCTGTAAAAAAAAAAAAAAAAAAAAAATCCTGAGGTAGTGCTGGTCTGAAGGGTTGTTTCCCTTTAAGAAAACTGTATTTTACTGTATTTTTTCATGTAACCAGCACTTTTTTATAGCTAGGTCGCGTATGGAGCAATTGTGCCCTTCTCCGGGGGAGTAGGCCACAATTTTAGTCCAGCCGCGAGGCACTCGCGGCCGGCCTGAACTCGGCGGTTTGGGTCGGTGAGGTGGTGGAGCTCCGTCGGCAGCGGCTGCAGGCGCCCAGAGCTCCCCGCCGATGGTGCCTCGCGAGTCGGCTTGGAGCAGTGGGGAAGCCCGGTCTTCCACAACCGCCCACGGAGGGATTCCCCGAAGGATTCCCTCTCAGCTGATTTTTTGACAGCTGATGCCGGCTTGCCTGCTTTAGCGGCTGAGACTATTCAGGTTTCTCAGCCGCTTCAGGCTATGGAGGGAGCTTTTTTGGCGGGAAAACCGCCATCTTCTCTGTCTGGCCCCTCCATTTTGTCTTCCACCTCAGGTGACCTTCCCCCTGTTTTGACTATGCAGGGGCAGGTTTCTGCTGGGTCCCCTGCTGTGGCAGGGAGTCCCTTGGGACCCTCGGGGGGTTTTTCCCCTGATTTTTTCTTTTCATTATGCAAAGCCTATTTTCAGGCGGCTGGGGGTCCCGGTTGCGCCCAGGGGGTCTCGGGGGGTGGGGTTTCCTCCGCGCTCCCTGCGGCTTTGCCTCTCTCGTCTGACGTGACGTCCCCTCCGCCGCCTCTCTTGTCCAAGCGTCCGCGGGTGTCGTGGGACGAGGATTTGTGGTCGGAGGAACGTGTCGGTCTGGAGGAGGACCTGGACCCTTCTGAGGATTTCCAGGACCCTCTGGAGGGGACGGAAGCTGGCGGCGGGTTGTCGGGTTTCCCGTTCTCCAGTGACGAGGCGTCCGTGGTGCGCCTTTTTCAGAGAGATGAGCTGCCTGACCTTATTCAACAGGTTTCTTCGGCTTTGCGTTTTGAGGACGCGCCGCCGGAGACTCCGCGTGTGGGGGACCCTCTGTTACGAGGGATCCGGTCCGTTTCCCGCTCTTTTCCTATGCTTCAGGATATTCGGGATATTATTCTTGAGCAGTGGAAAACGCCGGAGACGCCGTTTCGGCTGGCGCGCAGCATGGCTCGCCTGTATCCCATTCCTGAAGGGGATCGGGCTACGTTAGCTTCGCCAGTCGTGGATGCGGTGGTCTCGGCTATTTCCAAGCGGCATACCGTGCCTGTTGAGGGCGGTTTCTGCCTTGCGGGACTCTGAGGAGCGCAAATTGGAGACCATCCTTAAGCAAAATTTTCAAGTCTCTGCCTTTGGGGTCCAGGCGGCTATTTGTGGGGGACTGGTCGCTCGCGCCGTGTTTCGGTGGGCGGAGCGGGTCTTGGATCGAGAGTCTGACGACTGGTCTCTGGTGGATCAGGAGGTAGCGAAGATTGAGATGGCTGCCTCATTCCTCTCGGATGCTCTGTATGACTTGGTGCGGATCTCGGCTAAGTCCATGGCTTTTGGCGTGGCCGCAAGGCGTGTGTTGTGGCTGCGCGCTTGGGCGGCGGATGCTGCGTCCAAAGCTAAGCTTACTAAATTTCCCTTTCGGGGGTCGTTTTTATTTGGAGAGGACTTGGATAAGTTGATTCAGACTCTGTCGGACTCGAAAGTTCCCCGTTTGCCGGAGGACCGTGCCCGCCCGGCGTCTCGGGGTGGTGCGGCCCGGGGGCGTTTGCGGGAATTTCGCAAGTATCGCCCTGGGCGTGGGGCTGCTTCTTTCCAGTCTCCGGGGTTTTCCCGGGGTCGGTTCTTCCAGCGCATGCAGCCCTTTCGGGGGGCCCGTCGGGGGGCAGGGAATCCCTCCGCCGGTTCCCCCGCTTCCCGTCCTGCACAATGACGCCTTGCCGGCGCCCCCCTTGGTTCCGGTGGGGGCCCGGCTGCGCGACTTTTTTCCCAAATGGGCCGAGATCACGTCCGATCAGTGGGTCCTGGAGGTGGTGCGGGACGGTTATGCCCTGGAGTTCGCCCGCTCTCTGCCGGATTTTTTCCTCGCTTCTCCATGTCAGACTCCTGGGAAGACGCTGGCGTTTCGCCAGACCCTTCAGCGCTTGCTAGATCTCAGGGCAGTAGTTCCGGTGCCCCCCCCGGAGTGGGGCACGGGCAGGTACTCCATTTACTTTGTGGTGCCCAAGAAGGAGGGGACTTTTCGGCCCATCCTCGATTTGAAAGGGGTCAACAGGGCTCTCAAGGTTCCCTCTTTCCGTATGGAAACGCTGCGGTCGGTCATTCTGGCGGTTCAGCCGGGGGAGTTTCTCACTTCTCTCGATCTGACGGAGGCCTACTTGCATGTTCCTATTCGGGCCTCTCATCAGCGTTTCCTGCGCTTTGCGATCTTGGGTCGGCACTATCAGTTCTGTGCGCTTCCCTTTGGGCTGGCCACTGCTCCCCGGACGTTCACCAAGGTGATGGTGGTCGTCGCGGCAGCCTTGCGGTCGGAGGGCATCCTGGTACACCCCTACCTGGACGACTGGTTAATTCGGGCCAAGTCGTTGCAGGAAAGCTCCCGGGTTACGGCTCGGGTGGTGGAGTTTCTCCGGTCGCTGGGCTGGGTGGTCAACCTTTCCAAGAGTCGGTTGGTTCCGGCTCAGCGTCTGGAGTACCTCGGGGTGCTGTTCGACACCTCCTTGGGGAAGGTCTTCCTCCCAGAGGCCCGGGTGAGCAAATTGCAGTCTCAGATTCGCCTGCTTTTGGCGTCCCGGTGTCCTCGGGCGCGAGATTTCCTCCAGGTCCTGGGGTCGATGGCGGCGTCCCTGGACGTGGTGAGGTGGGCGCGGGCCCACATGCGTCCTCTCCAGTATGCTCTGCTCCGGAGGTGGTCTCCCCAGAGGCACGGGATGGATGTTCCGGTTCCCCTGCGAGGCTTGGCGCGCTGCAGTCTGCGTTGGTGGCTCCGGACCCCTCACCTAGTTCAGGGGGTGGGTCTGGATCTTCCGCAGTGGACGGTGCTCCTTACGGATGCGAGTCTCCTGGGTTGGGGGGCCCAGTGCCTGGGTCACTCAGCTCAGGGAACCTGGTCCACGGAGGAGGCCTCCTGGTCGATCAACGTGTTGGAGACCAGGGCGGTCCGGCTGGCGCTGTTGGCTTTCCACTCCCTTTTGTTGGGCAAGTCGGTCAGAGTCCTGTCGGACAATGCCACGGCGGTGGCTTATGTCAATCGTCAGGGGGGCACCAAGAGCACTCTGGTGGCGCAGGAGGCGGCTCGGCTCATGGTTTGGGCGGAGTCGCATCTTCTGGACCTCTCGGCCTCTCACATTGCCGGGGTAGAAAACGTTCAGGCGGACTTCCTCAGTCGTCACTTCTTGGATCCGGGAGAGTGGTGTCTCGGCGCCGAGGCGTTTCAGTTGCTAGTGCGTGCTTGGGGGCAGCCCCTGATGGATCTGTTGGCTACAAGTGGCAACGCCAAAGTACCCCCGCTTCTTCAGTCGTCGCAGGGACGGTCTGGCCGAGGGTCTGGATGCTCTGGTCCAACCGTGGCCAACGGAGGGGCTGTTGTATGTGTTCCCTCCTTGGCCATTAGTGGGCAGAGTCCTGCTTCGCGTTGTTCGCCATCCGGGGCTGGTGGTTTTGGTGGCTCCGGATTGGCCTCGTCGTCCGTGGTATGCGGATCTGGTGAGGCATCTGGTGGCGGATCCTCTTCCTCTGCCTCTCGGGTGCGATCTTCTGACGCAGGGTCCCATTCCCATGTTCGACCCGTCTCCCTTTTGTCTTACGGCTTGGCTCTTGAAAGGGGCCGCCTGAGTAAGAAGGGATATTCCGACAAGGTGATCTCTACACTTTTGGGGTCCCGGAGGCTTTCTACCTCTCGGGCTTATGTACGGGTTTGGCGTCTTTTTGAGGAATGGTGCCGAGCGCGGGGAGTGGTCTCCTTTCGCGCTTCTCTACCTAACATTCTAGAGTTTTGGCAGGATGGCCTGGATAGGGGCCTGGCCTGGTCTTCTCTTCGGGTTCATCTGGCGGCCCTGTCGGCTTTTCGGGGGCTGGTGACAGGTCAGCGTTTGTCAGCCATTACTGATGTGATTCGCTTTCTTAGGGCGGCCAAGTTGCTCAGGCCTCCCATAAGGCCCTCGGTTCCCTCTTGGGATCTCAATCTGGTTCTCTCTGTTCTAGTGCGCCCTCCTTTCGAGCCGTTGGATGGCTGTTCGTTGAAGGACCTTACGCTGAAGTCGGTCTTTTTGGTGGCCATTACTTCCGCTAGACGGGTGTCGGAGCTACAGGCTTTTTCTTGTAGGGCTCCCTTCCTGGAGTTTTCGAAGGAGCGGGTTGTTTTGCGGCCTGTTCCTTCCTTTCTGCCGAAGGTAGTTTCTCCTTTTCATGTCAATCAATCGGTGGTCCTCCCGGTCTTGGGTAGTCGGGAGGGTTCTTCTGAGCAACGACAGCTGCGCAAGTTGGATGTCGGTCGGGTCCTCCATGCTTATGTGCAGCGGACCCGGGAGTTTCGGAGCTCCGATCATCTCTTTGTGCTTCTGGCGGGTCCTCGGCGGGGGGCTGGCGCTTCTAAGGCTACTATTGCGCGCTGGATCAAGGAGATGATTGCTTCCGCTTATCTTCTGAGTCAGAAGCCGGTTCCGGAGTTTCTCAAGGCTCATTCCACTAGGGGTCAGGCGGCTTCTTGGGCTGAGTCGTCGCTTGTGCCTCCGGTGGATATTTGTAAGGCTGCGGTTTGGTCCTCCTTGCATTCTTTTGTTCGGCATTATCGGGTAGATGTTCAGGCGCGTCGGGACGCGGTGTTCGGTGAACGTGTACTGGTATCGGCCCTTCGGGGGTCCCGCCCGTGAGGGGACTGCTTTGGTACGTCCCAATCGTAAAGTTAACCTCTACTGGTCTGGAGAGTGCTAAAGAAGGAGAAATTAGGTTCTTACCTGCTAATTTACTTTCTTTTAGCTTCTCCAGACCAGTAGAGGTCCCCACCCTGTCTGTTGTTGTTGTTGTTGGGGCTGTTGCGCGGGCAGTTTTTGGTTTTTGCTGCGGGTTCTAGTATTTTTCTAGGGCCGGGGAGTATTGAAGAACAGCGGCTGTGGCTCGGCTGGCTTAGCTGGCGAGCTGTGGGGACCTTCTTCCTTCGGGAATTTCTCCTCTGCATTTTCCAACAGCATTTTTGGGTATGTTATTTGTTACTCCTTTCGGAGTATTGTTTTTTCTCTCTGTTGTTTTCCAGTTCTTGGTTCTGCTTGGCTATTCGGCAGACTGAGGGAAATAGAGAGGAGGGGCTAGGATATACTGTCCCAAAGTTTTGTTTTCAGTCTCCACCTGCTGGTCATGATTAGATATATACCCAATCGTAAAGTTAACCTCTACTGGTCTGGAGAAGCTAAAAGAAAGTAAATTAGCAGGTAAGAACCTAATTTCTCCTTTGAAGAGATGGTTTACTTGATATTCTATAGTAAAGGAGGAAACCAACAGCAACCCCTACAACTCTAGAGTTAGTTTCCATTAATATTGACTCAGACCAACTCAGCTGTATGGACAGAGGTATACAGTAAACCCCCATGAATTCGCATTCGCAAATCATAAAAGCAATCAGTTCAAAAATGCCTTGAATAAAACTGTTTTTAAAAGCTTTCTAAAACTAAATAATTAGTTTCTGATCTAACAGTGAGGGGAAGTTTATTCCAAATATTCAGAGCTTGATAACTAAAAGAAGCGCAAAGTTTGCAGAATAGCTTAATTGATTTAGGTGATGGAAATTGTAAACAGAATGGTACCCTCTCTAAAACATCGTAGGTGACCAGTGGAGTGCCGTAGGGCTCGGTCCTGGGTCCACTCCTTTTCAACATACTCATAGGGGATCTGACTCAAGGGCTTCAAGGTAAAATAACACTATTCGCCGATGACGCCAAACTATGTAATATAGTAAGTGAATGTAGTTTACAGAATTATATGGCGCAGGACCTGCTTACATTGGAAAGTTGGTCCTCAACCTGGCAGCTAGGCTTCAATGCTAAGAAATGTAAGGTCATGCACCTCGGAAGCGGAAATCCATGCAGGACGTACTTCTTGAACGGAGAAACTTTAACTAGGACTTCAGCAGAACGAGATTTAGGAGTAATCATCAGTGCAGACATGAAAACTGCCAATCAAGTGGAGAAGGCTTCATCTAAGGCAAGGCAGATATTGGGTTGTATCAATAGAAGTTTCGTCAGCCGAAAGCCTGAAGTCATAATGCCGTTGTACAGGGCCATAGTGAGACCTCATCTGGAGTACTGTGTGCAATTCTGGAGGCCACATTACAGTAAAGATGTGCGCAGAATTGAATCGGTTCAGCGGACGGCCACCAGGATGATCTCGGGGCTCAAGGGTCTCTCGTACGAAGAGAAACTGAACAAATTGCAGCTCTACACTCTCAAGGAACGTAGGGAGAGGGGAGACATGATCGAAACATTTAAGTACCTCACGGGACGTGTCGAAGTGGAAGATGATATTTTCTTTCTCAAGGGACCCTCGGCCACAAGAGGGCACCCGCTCAAACTCAGGGGCGGAAAATTTCATGGCGACACCAGAAAGTATTTCTTCACAGAGAGAATGGTTGATCATTGGAACAAGCTTCCAGTGCAGGTGATCGAGGCAGACAGCATGCCAGATTTTAAGAATAAATGGGATTCCCATGTGGGATCCCTACGAGGGTCAAGATAAGAAAATTGGGTCATTAGGGCATAGTCAGGGGGTGGGTAAGCAGAGTGGGCAGACTTGATTGGCTGTAGCCCTTTTCTGCCGTCATATTCTATGTTTCTATGTTTCTAATTGGTAGACAGGGTCATATACAACAAAATCAATCATTAAGGAAGCTAAATCAAGCAAATAAGGAGGAACTAGGCCATGTAAAATATTAAAAATCAATACACAGAGCTTATACGTTATCCTAGCAGAAATTGGTAATCAATGTAATTGAACAAAGTAAGGTGTAATCCTTTCATATGGCAAATTGTAACCTGTTAATTGCATATTATGTACTAGTCTTTAAGCCCGTTACATTAACGGGTGCTAGAATAGATGTGTGTGTCTTTATTTCTTTATTTTTCTCTCTCTCCTCTTGACCGCTTTCTGTCTCTCTCTTTCCTCGGCTGTCAACCATCACCCCTTGCCTGTTCCACCTGTCCAGCAGTAGGTCTTCTCCCTTCCTTTTACCTCCCCCTGTCCAGCAGCACTCCTTACCTGCTCCCCCTGTCCCTCTTCCCTGCTCCCCCTGTCCAGCAGCACTTCTTCCCTGCTCCGCAGTCATTATTCCCTGCTCACCCTGTCCAGCAGCACTTCTTACCTGCTTCCCTGTTCCTCTTCCCTGCTCTGTCTGTCCAGCAGCACTCCTTCTTTTCTCCCCCTGACCCTCTTCCCTGCGTCTCTCTTTCTCCTTAGTGTTTTGTTATTTTTTTTTCAATCTGTCTCTTTAGCCCCCTGTCCTTCTGTGAGTGTCTGTGTGTCTCTGTCGTGCACTGTTTTTGTTTTTTTTTAAATCTATGTTTAGTTCCTGATCCCCTCTGTTTCCATGACAAGCATGTTCGCGGATGTGAGGGCCGTTTTGTGGTGCCGGATCTGGCGGCGCCGTGTAGGTCGGAAGATGGGCCTCAGCGTTTTGTAGGTCCGGGTCTGGCGTCGCCGTGTAGGGCGGAAGTGGGAGGCAGGGCCTCAGCACCGGCCGGGCGGCTCGCGCCGTCGGCCCCCAGTAGCTCGAGGCCGGCGGCGGACATGGCTTGCGTTGCATGGTGGAGGAGGAACATCAGTGACGTACAACCCGCGCATGCGCACTAAAAAAAACGCGACATCAGGGAACACGATTTTTTTAGTGCGCATGCACGTCCTACCATTTTATTATATTAGATGTTTAACCTGTAACCCATTCTGAGCTCTTTCGGGAAAATGGGATAGAAGGCAAAATAAATAAGTAGGTAGCGGAGTTTCACTAGTGTACTCTCACGTTCTAGATGTTTTCAACAGAGCTGCTGTCCTGTGGCTATGCTGTGACTTTGCCTCCAGGGGGAGATGGTGAGCATTTGCATACCTTGCTGGCATCCAGGTCAGTGGGATGTTTCATGGTTTGAGGGTTGTAGCCATTGTGCCTTTCCTGAATCACAGGGTCAAAAATATCTGCAAACACCTAAAACATTGAAGAGTAATGATTAGACACTTTTGACTATGGTCTTTATAACCAAAATTATATTCAGCGAGATTTCAGTTTACCCATGTTAAAAAATAAACAAGTACTGGTTGAAGTGGTAACATGTCTTACTTCAGGCAAAATGGTAAATGTGAGTTAATTATCTATGAAACAGCAGTAATGGATGTAAAAAAAATGTCATATTTTATTCACTGGCCAGTGTCAAGCTATAATTCATTAAGAGGATCACTGAAGATCTTCCTCTAGTTGAACATACTACACAGTGATCACTCCCCCTCATTGGCATAGTAAGGATGAGCGGCGCCCCTCCCTCACCCTCTTCTTTGCACCCTTGCTGAGCACGTCCCCCCTTCCCTTTCCCTGTACCTTTATGACTTCTCTGGCATGAGCAGCATGCCCACGTTGCTTTGACACCACTTCCTAGGCGTGGGTCCCGGAAGTGATGTCATAGAGAGCGCTAATGTGGGCAGCAATCTTGCACTGGGGAAGTAAAAAAAAGGTATGGGGGAAGGCAAGGGGCATGCATGGGGGGGAGGCAGAGAGGAGGAGGGGTGTCGTACCCTTAGGAAGACCCCACACCCTCCTTTACCACTGCTTCCTCCCAAATTCTATAAAGAGCAGAAGCTGGGATCATTTAAGTGCATAACTAAATTAGCTAATAGGTGCTAAATTGACATTAGGTGGCAATAACTGGTATAAAAAAGTACAAATTTGTAGTTATGTATTCAAATGACTTATGCAATAAGGGCCTGATTCTGGAAACGTTGCCTCCAAAACAGGTGCTTACTGCATGTCAATCACCAGTAGGCTCCACACCCAGAATTGCATTTGTTTGTATAGATACCTTAAATGCAGGCCAGCATTTTAAGGCATCTGACTTGCACCTAAGGACACCTAAGGCCACTTCTGGCATAAGCCACACCTGTGCCGGCCTTGGGTGTGTGCATAAGTGTGAGCCCCACCTACCATCTTTACAGGCTTCACCCTTGCTTATACCTACCATAAAATGAACTATATGCAGGATATATGCCCACTACCTTTCCAGAAAGTGTTAAAAACTATTTTGTTCGCAAACCAGCACATATCCACCCTGAAACATCAGAGGCCAGGTGGGGTATTGTTCACTACGGGTACCTTTCCACCAGCCCCATGCCTCCAGTTTAGCTATGAATATACCACTGTCACCATTACTACTGACCTGAGTAAATGACAAAAGTACGCCAACCAAATGCCTCCAATACAAGGTGAACACATCTCTATAGTCCCTGACCCAAGTATATGCCGAATGTAATCTAATCAAATGCCTCCAAGTTATTGTAAATGCGGTCTCGTATGCCTCCGGCTAGGGTTGCCAGATGTGCGGATTTCCCCGAGCATGTCCTCCTTTTTGAGGACATGTCCAGGGGTCCAGACAGCTTTTCTAAACCCGGCACTTTGTCCAGGTTTTAAATAAATCTTTATTCTTTTTTATATCTTACATCAAGTGAAATATATGTAATACATACAGTTTTAATAAACACTTGAAATTACAAACAATTACTCTTATATTGTAAAGTAAAGAAATCCCTTTTATCAGGATTTTATATCAGAATATCCTTACAAAAGTTTACCCTCCCTAGCCCCCCTATATGCTCTATCCATGTGCTATGATATCTGATCATTAGAGAAATTAGTCAATGGTCCCCAGATTTTATTAAACTTATGAATATATTATGCAGATTAACTTTGTCCAGGTTTTGAAAAGCTTCCTTGGGGGCGTGGCTTGGAGGCACATGAGCATGGTCGGGTAAACAGTGAGCTCCATCCTGACAGACTTTTTAAAGAAGAAATAAGTTACAAAAAAAATTTTTTTTTCCGTCTCAAAGAGGTGATTTTACTATATTATGGTATCCGTGAAACAGGTAAAGGCTGATTCAGCTTTTACAGCGACGGGAAGTGCTAAAAAGTCAAAGCCCGAACCAGCAACCCCCTCGAAAAATCCATTACCAAAAGACAATATGGAGGATAACGATATTCTAACTGAGCTTTGGGCAATAAAAGAAATTGTTTTGGATAACTCAAAGAAAATACAAGAAGTGAAAGAGAAAGTTTCAACTCTTAATAAAAAAATGGAACTGGCTGAAAAAAAAATGGAGAATTTAGACAAAAGGATTGAGGTCATCTAAGTAGAAATGCTTCAATTAAAGCCGATTCATAAGAAGATTGAAATACTTACGCGGGAGTTGGAAGATTGTTGTAATAAAGAGAGGAGTAGTAACCTGCGTGTATTAGGGTTACCGGAAGGGGTAGAAAAAAAATAACCCGACTTCCTTTTTGGAGAATCTCCTCCCTAAAATCCTGCCAATTAAAATAGTTTCCTTTAGAAATCGAAAGAATGGCTATTCAAAGGGGACCACGTCCATTAATTTTCAATCTTTTAAGGCACCAACATGCATTGGAGATATGTCACCTTGCAAAGGAGAATAAAAATTTCAGGATTCCTGTATTCGTATAATGCCAGACTTTGCATGAGCTACTGCAGCTAAACGAAAGAGATTTCTTGACTTAAGGCCACAATTGAGAAGCATTGGGGCCAAATACGGGTTAATTTATCCTGCGATTATGAGGGTGACATGCAATAATAAAACAACAAGTTTCGAAGAGCCAGAAGAATTGCAGAAATTTTTAGACAAATGGAGGAACCAATGTCTTCATAAGCCCTTCTGGTTTGTCTATAGATATTGGAAGTTATTTATGGATGAGGTTTATTTGAAAGGCTTTACCTGGGGTAATTGAATGTGATAGATTAGATGTTTTAATATATTTATTCAAGCCTGTCATTATATACAAAATATGGTTTAATGACTCATGAGATGAGACGTTATAGATAGAACGTCAGACTGCATTTATCTTGAGACGTCACTGTTAAAACTGTTTTTATAAATGAAAGTAGCAGAGAATTTGTAATGGAAGGAAATGCAAGAATGTCACATTTACGATATTTGTGTGTCTTGGTATGGAAGAATAAGGCAGGCATATAATCATTTAAGGATCAGTGAAAAGAGGAGAAAAATTTTGTGTTTCAATGCAATTTCGGTGACGTATATTGGAAAATTTATGATGATTTTTCTTCATGATATTAGCCCTGTTTTTATCTTGGCAGAACGATATCATCTATTGCCCCTGCCTCTACATAACGTAAACAGTATTAGTTGGGAGATCATTTGAGGCTGATAGATTGATCCATTTTTATCAGTCAGGAAAACTGAAACAGATCTTTGACGCTGATGGGAAACATCTGTTCGTCTATGCAACTCATTCTGTGTGGTTCTACTGGGCAGCTTTGGAGTATATGGTAATAGACAGTCTTGTTATAAAATGCTATTTTAATAGAGATGAATTCAACTATTTTAACTTTCAGGTTTATAGATATATATATTTGTAGATGTGGAAAGTATATTGAGGATAATTTTAAGATTTTAAAAGAAATGATATTGAAGTATTGAAAATACATACTAATGGATAAGTTACTAATTTAGTTATTTATTTAGATATTTGTCTATTTAATGACTTATAAAGTATATATCCGAATGAGGCAAGCTGGGGGAGTGAGGAAAATTTTGCAGGAGGAGAGATAGGGGGAGTGGTTCATGCCAAAAGGCATGAAAAGGATTGGGCCAGTGGGTTGAGTGACGGCGCGGGAGAATTTATAAATCGGGGAGCTTGGAGGACTTGAGTTTTTTGAGTCTTCCAGGGCAGTTTTTCTCCCACCCACCCGCCCTTATTTGGATGATCTCATAGCTCGGGAGGGCGGGTCTCCCGAGCTACTGTGTGCTGGGGCTCATCAGGCGATATGCGGTGGGCGGGCTGGGAGCCGTGCCTTGGGGTCAGGTGACCCAGGTTAAAGGGTGCTGTGATTGGTCTTGAAACTAACGCAAGTCATTTTTATTTTCTATGCAGTAGTTATGCTAACTTGAGCAACAAAGCAATCCAGACTTTGCTACTGTTTGAATCTTCTTATCTTTGCGAATTTGGATTTTCAGCTCTGACAGAAATTAAATTTAAAAAAAGAGAACGACTGCAGATGGTGGATGATGAAATGTGTGTTTGCTTGTCAACTATTGAGCCATATTTTGAGTTAATTTGCACTCAAAAACAAGCACATCCAATGCACTGATTAGCAATCAATTCGTTCTACTTTAATTTCACCATTGTTACAACGACCCATACATAGCTTAAAGAACTTTAAATAAATAACTCATGTAATTTTTTGTTGGTTTTGCAATTTTATCATTTCAGTTATAATGTGCTTTGAAAAACATTTGCTCCATTTAGTGTGCTGGAGCTAAAAAAAGTTTGAAATACTGGCTTATGGTATAGAAAGTGTAGTTACTTACCTGTAACGTAGGTTCTCCGTGGACAGCAGGATAGTCAGCCACATATGGGTGTTGTCCCAACACCTCCCAATTTGCGGATAAGCTCTCCAATAGCTCAGAGAGATTTTTTTTTTTTTTCTTCTCTCTGAGCACGTGCAGTGCCCGGGCCCCACTGGGCATGCCCGAGCCCTACCCATTTCTCCCTGCTTCCCCCTAATCCCCAGGATGTTCCTAGCTGTGGCCGGGTCGGCCGTATGGGGAGGCGGGTGGGTTGTGTGGCTGACTATCCTGCTGTCCACGGAGAACCTACGTTACAGGTAAGTAACTACACTTTCTCCTAGGACAAGCAGGATGAGTCAGCCACATATGGGTGACTCCCTAGCCGAGGGATGTACCGACTGGACCTGCGCCTTAGCGCTTTGTGCATCCCTCGCCTGGCTTTGGAGGCCGAGCCGGGCAGGGTAATCAGGCAAAGCAGATAAAGTTGTGGAAACAAGGTTTTAGATAAAGTGCTGTGTTAACTGAGCAATAATACTCACAGAACAATGAACTGGTCAATGACAATCAATGAACAGTGAGAAACCAACTGGTCAACAGTGACCATTCGTACTTGCATGTGAGAATTCATACTTGCCTATTCCACCTTCAGTCTAGACAGGAGTGCTGGAAGACTTACTTAACTCACAGAACAGCGAAAACTGGTCAATGACAATCAATGAACAGTGAGAAAACCAACTGGTCAACGGTGACAATTCATAACTGGTCAATACTGACAATTCGTACTTGCATATGAGAATTCATACTTGCCTATTCCACATTCAGACTAGACAGGATTGCTGGAAGACCTACTTAACTCACAGAACAGTGAAATTGGTCAATGACAATCAATGAACAGTGAGAAACCAACTGGTCAACAGTGACAAATCATACTTGCATGTGATAATTCATACTTGCCTATTCCACATTCAGTCTAGGAAGGAGTGCTGGAAGACCTACTTAATCAATATCTATAACACCCTACTTGAACAGTGTTTGTCGATATTTATAACACCCTACTTGATCAGTGTTTGTCAAGGCTGTGCTAGTGGTTGCTGTCCCTCCCGGGAGGGAAGAGCCACTTCCAAGACTGCTCGGCCGAATGCATTTGGAGCGTGGAATGCTATGTCGAGGCAGTAGTGCTTGGTGAAGGTGTGCATGGAGGACCAAGTGGCTGCATCGCAGATGTCCCCTATTGGTGTGTGGTGCAGATGTGCCGTTGTGTTGGCTATGGTTCTGCGCTGGTGGGCGTTGGCTCCCACCTGCGGTTGATGCTGCACTTTTCTATAGGTGAAGGGGATGCACTCTTATATCCAGCGCGAGCGCCTGCGTTTGGTAGCCGGAAGTCCTGGTCTGTTTTGGTCGTAGGAGACGAACAATTGAGGCTTGTCTAATCTGCTGCATAGTCAGGGCCCGCACACAGTCCAGGAGGTGTTGCTGAGGTGGCGGTGTGCCTCCCTGTGGGGAGATGTAGAGTGCCGGGAGGCACGCTGAAGCCACCTTCGGCAAGAATCGGGGGTGGGTTCTGGGTACCACCCTGTTCTCATGATGGAGTGTGTCGGTAGACACGATGGTCAGGGTTTTCCCAGCCAGGAATACGGGATCTGCTTCCCCCAAAGATTTGAAGGGGTCGAGGTGAGATGATGCGGCACCAAGTTGAGGGTCCCATCCGGGCGGTGGTGGTCTGACCGGTGGGTGCAGATTGGACAGTCCCTTCATGAAATTTTGTGATTACTGGATGCGTCGACAATGGTTTGCTGTCTAGGCCAGCGTGGTATGCCGTGATTGCACTTAGGTGGACCTTGATGGAAGTGGGTTTTAGGTCCCCCTGAGATAAGCTCAGTATGTACTGCAGGATGTCCGGTATGGGGCAGTTGTAGGGGTCTCGCTACGTGTCTGTGCACTGGTAGCGGAACCTTCTCCCTTTCAACCCATAGCGTTTTCTGGTTGAAGGTCTTCTGGCTGCAATAAGAGTGTGCTCCATGTCTTGTGGTAGGTTCATCCTCTCATCATCCATGCGGTCAGGGCTAAGGAACTCAGGTCGTGGTGGAGGGTAAGGTTCCCGCGTTGTGTAATGAGAACTGCACTGATCGGGAGCGGGGAGAGGTGGGTGAACCGCTATCCCTTGCTGGAACGGGAACCATGGTTGCAGGAGCCCGAACAGGGCAATCATGATCACCGTTGCTCTGTCCTGAAGAATCTTCTGCAGGACTTAGGGTGTTCCAACTCACAGACAGACCGTCGGGGCTGAGACGGCGATGGGTTGATCTCTTTGCGCAGAAGGTCGAGTATTTTGAGTTCGGTTCGGTTGCAAACAGGTCGATGCTCGGTGTGCCCCAGGTGCTGAAGATCTTCTTCATTGCCGCTGGGTTGAGACACCACTCATCGGGATCCAGCTGGTGGCTGAGTCTTTCTGCCAGGTCGTTCTGCTCCCACAGGAGGTAAGTTGCCTGGATGGGGCATTGAATGGAGTTGGAGAACTCCCACATGTGGCAAGCTTCCTTGCATAGCGAGGTTGACCCTGTCCCTCCCTGTTTGTTGATATAGTGCAAGGCCACCTGGTTTTCTATTTGGGTGAGGACTGCCCTGCCTGTTTGAAGGTTTCGAGGGCATTCCCTAAGGCCCTGAGCTCCAGTAGGTGGGTGGTCAGAGGTTGGGTACACTGGTCCCAGTGACGTCTGAGGTGCCCTTTCAGGGATCACGAGTAGTCTGGTGTGCTGCACAACAAAGACCGGAGCGTGCTGACGATGAGCTGCTGGCAGGGATGCACTGGGCCAGGGATGTCATGGCGTCGATATGGTAGTCCCGTAGGATGGCCTTGGTCTGCGTGGTGTCGATGACTGCCCAGATGAACGATATCCCCTGGGTGGGTATCAGGTGGGATTTCATGTAGTTGATGAGGAACCCCAGTTCTTGGAGGAGGGTTATGGTGGTTGACGGGGCTGCCAGCTGTCGAGATAAGATAGGACGCGCACCCCTTGAAGGCGAGGATGTGCCACTGCCACGCACTTTGTGAACGCTTTTGGAGCCGTTGAGAGTCCAAGGGGCAGGACCTTGTACTGGAGGAGTCTGTCTTGGCTTTAGAAGCGACGATGCCTCCTGTGGGCTGGGTGCATGGGATACTAGCCAATACTCGGGCTGTAACAGGGCCAAGACTGTACCCAGAGAGTGTATCTGGACCTTGTGTATGCATCTGTTGAGCTTACAGAGATCCAGGAACGAGCGTTGTCCTTGTCCATGGTGATGCGGGGGTTCCTGGAGTAGAAACCCCTTGGTGATCTCCTCTGTTCGTCACCGCCTCTATTGATTCTGCCGAAGCAGGTCCTCTCCTTGCTGCAGGAAAGTTGGGTCGTCAGATGGAGGGTGCCCCGCCCACTCGGGGGGGCGGGAGTGGAGATGAATTCGGAATCCCTGCTTGATGATGCTGAGGGCCCACTGGTCGATGGTGATCCTGGGCCAAGCCTTCGCAGACAATCTGATCCTGCTGGGCCGGAGGGTGGTCAAGGTTCTGTTTTTGTCTTGGGGAGAGGGCTGCCCTTGGATGCCCCTGCCCCTCGGGCGGTGCTTGTTTGCATAGCAGTTATGTTACTGTTGCGAGCGCTGGGGCACAGACTGCTGCCAGTGTGGACTGGCTCAGTTGTGAGCTGGAGTCTCTATTTTATTTTATTTATTTATTTCCTCTCACTGGCCTCCTGATAAAGCCGCATCTGGAACTGGAGCGCAGCAATTCGTGCGCTCAGCATTGCGCCCTCGAAGGTCTTTTTCCCCGTGGAAACTAGTGTTTTTCAGGTCCTTCCCTGACGGGGGTTGGAGGGGGGGGGGGGTTCGTGCTGCCCTGTTTCTCTTAAGCTACCGCAATGTCCATGTATGGCTGCTGCGGGTTGTCGAATCCCTGGGCTGGAAAGATCTGGTACTTCAATCCCAGTCTCCTTGATGTTGGTTGCCCTGAGGAGGGAGTCAGCCAAATCTTGTCTCTGCAGTCCAGGAGGTTCTTGTGGACTGGAATTGCCACTGCCTGCATGAAGTACTGGTAGTTCAGGCCTTGTAGTACTCTGTCTTGGGTACTTGTTATCCACCCACGTGGATCTTGAGAAAGGCTGTGAGTTTCTGGAGGGACTTGGGGTGAGTCCTCGTTTGTGAGGGTTTTATTTTTTTTTTTTTTTAGTAAATATTTATTTTTGTGGGTGGTGACTCGGGGCGTGGCTGGAGGCTGGTGTGTAGCTTGTTCCTCCGTTGCTTGGGTGCATGGCATGCCGCTGAATCGCGCCATGTTGTTGTGCGTGGCTCCCTCTAAAGGGGGGCATAGTGGGGAGTGTAGCCCGCTGAGAGAGGAGTGGGTCAGCAGGAGGATTAACTGTGGCTGCTGGTCCCACCCCTGGTGGTTCGCAGGTTCATGTGCTGCTCCACTTGACTGGTTGGGTGGCTCCATGTACCCCACCGCCCTTCTCTGTCCTTCTTGAGAGGGGGGGAGAGCCTGCAGAGAAGGGGCAGGATGCACCCCTTCATCTGTGCCAGTGCTCCTGGCTGTGTTTCCCACTGTGCCTGGAGGCAGAGAAAGAGGAGTGATAATGCCTCTTGAGTGGGCTTCTGCTGCTGTACTGCCTATTGTATATTAAACTGTACAGCGCTGCATATGCCTTTCAGTGCTATAGAAATCATGAATAGTACAGAGTCCCTCATGCTAGCTGGAAAAACACTCTGCCTAGGTTTTATGAAGAGCAAACAGCTTTTTAGACTGAGGAGTTTCAAACCCCCACCTTTGGAGAGGCATGGTCTGACATGCCGCATCTCTGAAGATATCAGTACCCTGCTGAGAAAGGCAGACTCCTCGTTCCCAACATGAGAGGGGGAGGGGGGCGGGGTGGGAAAGGTGTGAATTGTAGACTCTGCAGGACCCCAAGAGGGAAAGAAACATCGAGTTTTTTTTTTTTTGTTTTTTTTTCAGCATGTCCTTTATGAGCTGAACTCTGGGGCAGCATGTCTCCTACTGGGGGGAGAGGTCTGCAGGTCCCCTCCAAGGGAAAGAAGCATGGGAGATTCTTTCTCCTTAAATTCAGATTGGGAGGAGGGTGGGGCAGAGCCCTCGGGGCTGCAACAGATTATCAGAGGTTTTCCCAAAAACAAGCAGATAGGACTTACCTTTGAACCCCAATCGGCTCCCTGCAGAGGCTGGCTGTAAGAGGCAGCATGCCGTCTGGAGGGTGAAAGCCCCGATCTGTTGCTTGCAGAGGCTGTGGATTTACGCAGCAGCATGCAAGACTCCTATCGGCTGCCCTGCAGAGGATGGCTGTGCGTGGCAACATGCAGGGGTTCCTGGAGAGATCTCTCGGTCTGGCGAGACTCCTATCGGCTGCCCTGCAGAGGCTGGTTCTAAGCGGCAACATGCAGGGACTCCGGGAGATATTTCTCTACCGGGTCAAGTGCAGGCGGGGGGATTAGCTGAGCCAGGGCATCCTGGAGGCTCCTTGCCACTGAAGCTTGTGGATCCCCCGCTGCTGCATTCTGATGAGGATGGCTGCTGGAGGAAGATTCTCGGGCCTCACTTCTCTTCATGCCCTGCAGAGGCTGGCTGTAAGCAGTAACATGCAGGAACTCCTGGAGAGATCTCTCGGTCTGGTGAGACTCCTATCGGCTTCCTGCAGGGGCTGGCGGCTAGCGACAGCATGCAGGACCTCCGGGAGAGATTTCTCGACCGGGCAAGTTGCAGTCGGGGGGGTTGACTGAGCCAGGATGTCCTGGAGGCTCCTCACCGGATTCGTCTGTGGATCCCCCGCTGCTACGCTTCGATGAGGATGGCTGCTGGAGGAAGATTCTCGGGCCTCACTTCTCTTCATGAAGTCTCTCAGTGCCCTCTTCCTTAGCTTGCGTGCACGTGGTGACATGTGCGCACAATGCAAGCCACATGGAAACCTCGAGCGCCGGATCCAATCAGTGGGCGCACAATTCATGAGGATCCAGTGTGTTCATCCTCCTCCTGCATCCCAGTTGTTTCTTTAGATGATTCAGGCATCTTCAAGTTGATGAGTAGAAAAGTTGTAATGGAGAGCTGTAGAAAAATCCGACCGATGGGAACGGGCGGAAACTAAAGACTGGGGATTAGGGGGAAGCAGGGGGAAATAGGTAGGGCTCGGGCATGCCCCACTGGGCACTGCACGTGCTCAGAGAGAAGAAAAAAAAAAAAATATCTCTGAGCTATTGGAGAGCTTATCCGCAAATTGGGAGGTGTTGGGACAACACCCATATCTGGATGACTCATCCTGCTTGTCCTAGGAGAATTGTTCCCCACCCTTGACTAACCTCCATAATGAGGCCTTCCCTTGTTGTGATGTTAAGGCTCTTTTTTCCCCTTAGAGGCCTGCAGTAAAATTGATTCTTACTTTTGAGTGTCATCTCTTTTGATGTGTGATCTCTCTCCCAATATTACTCTTTTTAATGTATTTTGTCAATGAATTTGTATTTGTATTCCTGTTAAATTTCACCCAACAAGAAATGCACCTGGGAAATGAACATGCAAATTAAGGTTGGACTGCTTTTCTGAAGTGCTGGGAAATCTGGCCAAATAAATATTTTGCGCTCACCTCATAAGTCTCCTCGTCACCTGCCACCATGCCTACTGTCTTGATAAACGGATGCCCTGGGTTGTCTACTCCAGTTTGGATGCACTGATCGAGGGTCCAGCCATTAGGGGTGCTCTTATTGCAGAGTCGGGCATAGATTGCAGGCGTCAGATTGCTGGCCATGCAGTTGTTGTGTTTTCGGAGATCGGGATATTCTGCACTGTAGGATATAGAGAGGACAACAAGAGCTGCAAATGTTTTACAGTTTATTTGGGTCACATGAGACAGGTAGAAGAGTGATGCAGAACACGACCTTCACATGGTCCCATAATTTTGGGGCCCTCTTTTTTGTCAGAACCAAGGTGTTTTTCTCATGAATTTTGTTCTCTAAGAAGAGATGAAAAGCTGACCTCATATTTGTATGCTCACAGTTGCCTTAAGCCAGTGGTCTCAAACTCGCGGCCCGGGGGCCACATGTGGCCCTCTAGGCACTATTTTGAGGCCCTCAGTATGTTTATCATAATCACAAAAGTAAAATAAAACGGTTTCTTGATCATATGTTTCTTTAGCTATAAATTACAATATTATTATTAAGATGTAGCCAAGAGGAAAGATTTATAAACTATAAAGAGTTTTACCTCATGCAAAATTGTAATTTTTTTAATAAGACATTAACTATTTTTTCTGAGGCTCTCCAAGTACCTACAAACCCAAAATGTGGCCCTGCAAAGGGTTTGAGTTTGAGACCACAGCCTTAAGCACTTCTGTTCTCTAAAATGAGGAAATATGCTAAATTATAATGCTAAATTATGCTAAATAATATGCTAAGTTATATTAGACTCTCTCTTGATTACTGGTACAACATCCAGCTATAAAGAATGAAGTGGTAGAATCCTAACGCGCTGCACACATCAAACCTAATATTTCACTTTTTGACAAAGATTATTTTGTTATGGCTCGATTGTCTTGTATTACAATTTCATATTTATCTGTCATAAAACCATAGCCAAAGTAGTTTGAGGTGGGAATGGGGGGGGGGGGAGGTTACCAGATTTTATGATTGTAAAATCCTGACCAATGGCCCCGGCCCAGGCCTGCCCAAATCCACCCATCCCTGCCAAGCCCGTTCCACCCAAGTCAAGCCCTGTTCCACCCCCAGCCCCACCCTCTCAACCTGCTCTCATGGTTGGAGCTGCGTTGGGAGGGTATCTGGTGAGACTTCATTTAGAATATTGTGTACAATTTTGGAGGCCGCACCTTCAAAAAGATATAAAAAGAATGGAGTCGGTCCAGAGGAAGACTACTAAAATGGTATGTGGTCTTCATAAGGCGTATGGGGACAGACTTACAGATCTCAATCTGTATATTTTGGAGGAAAGGCGGAAGAGAGGGGAGACATGATAGAGACGTTTAAACACCTACGTAATGTAAATGCGCATGAGTCGAGTCTTTCATTTGAAAGGAAACTGCAATGAGAGGGCATAGGATGAAGTTAAGAGGTGATAGGCTCCGGAGTAATCTGAGGAAATACTTTTTTACAGAAAGGGTGGTAGATGTGTGTAACAATCTCCTGGAAGAGGTGGTGAAAACATAAGACTGTGTGAATTCAAGAAGGCCTGGGATAGGCACGCGAGATCTCTCAGAGAGAGAAAGAGATAATGGTTTCTGCGGATGGGTAGACTAGATGGGTCATTTGGCCTCTATCTGCTGTCATGTTTCTATGTGACGTGATGATATCACAAGCGTGTGTGACATCACTGTGTTGGATCCATGCATGTGCAGATGCAGATACAATTATCCTGTGCAGTTCACTTATTATATACTACCAATGGTTGCTGAAGTTAGGCAGATTCTCAAAACTTACCATGTATTGAAATTTTCAATATATTACAAGAAATAAACATTCTTGCTAAGGAAATACAGCCAAAATAAATGGTAACACATATCAGATTATATGAAAATAAAAATAAAATTCTTGCTTCCTTAGACCACTAAATATGTGATGTTTAAAGACCTTGCTCTTAATGATGGTTGCTAAACCTGTTCCAGCCAGTTTAGCATGCATGTATTTTAGTGACTGATTATCAAAATGGCTCACTGTGGTCTTTCTGTGGTCTTTTCTGAGCTTTCTAGCAGTCTCTGACTCTGCCATGCAAATGTAGTACAACAAGGTCATTAATATGAAAATGGTGGTAAAATAGGCTCATCAATATTCAAAGGAGCACTTTGGGCGATTGTTGTGTGATTCCCCAAGTATGGTGCTGGCTTTTTGCAACCAAAAATCACCGAATGCTCTGGAGGTGCCGGTACTGTGAAAATCGCATCTCAGACATGTGTTTTTGGCTGTGGCTCATGATAAAATTTGACATTAAAAATTACAAAATTCAAAAGCTTGTGAATTATAGGTGTTTGTGAGCTGCGCATGTTTTCTGCTACAATAGCAGATGGCATTATGGATGGTAGTTCTTATCCTTGCACTTTCCATGTTGTCTTGATGAGAAGAAATGCAATGACTGCACTGCTTTTCCCAGCACATGCGCACATTTAAGTCTCTTTTCGTGGTGTATTCTGCACTTGTGCTGATCGCTATCACTAGTGATTCATCTTTCTTTAAACAGTCTTTAATTGTAAATGGATTTGTATGCCCTATTAGGGCTGAAAGGTGGCACAATAGAACTTCAAATAAATAAGCAAATAATAAAGAAAAATTAAAACAGCCCTACTTAAGTAGAGTTTATTGAATTAATCTCCCTGAAGGATAGACAAGGCTCAATGACTTTATGATGTGCTAAGATGGCTCTTATACTTGCTGTGTTTTATGTATTTGGAGGAATGAACTGATCTAATATGGTATTTGTGCGTCTCACTATGCCTACAAAAGTTCAAGGTGACTTACAATATAGAAAGGAGAAATAATTGTACATTGTGTAGATGCTAGAATAAATATCAAGAATACAAGGAAGTGTTAGGCGAGAGAAGACCTATGGGATACCTCGAGGAAGAGGAAGAATGGAATAAGTAGCAAAGAGGAGCTGCGGGAGGTACATTAAAGAAGCATTTTGAGGAGGAATAAAGTACAGCGAGAAGTTAGGGTGATACAATGACTTGACATGAGGTGAATGGAGTTTTACAGTCATTAACAGGGATATGTTGAGTACTCGATCTGAGTACTGATCTCTAACCTGTGTTCTCTAATCATATGATATAGGTTAGTGGATCCCAACCCTAATCCTGGAGGCACTCTAACTAGTCAAGTTTTTAGGATATTCACAAAGAATATTCATAAGAGATACTTGTATGCACTGCCTCCACTGCAAGCAAATCTCCCTTTTATTCCACCAATACCTTGCAGTTCTAGGCGGATTACAAAAAGATGAGATTCTGGTCATGTCCAGAAAATTACAGGGAAGCTATTGGTTGGAACATTCAGACCCTGGTTCTGCACACTGTGCCTAACTTTAGATGTGTATGTCGCGCTCAGCGGCACTTAGGCGTCAGATGCAGGTCTCCAATAATAGTGTTTTCCTCTTCTAGATACTAGGTAGATGTCCCTATAATGCATTTAGTTATATGTAAAAATGTGTTTTTCTGATTCTTTTGTATTATTTCAGGATTTTAAGCTTTAACATAATAAAAACACAGTATACCATCTTTAAAAGGATATTTATAATATATTGTTTTCAGTGGGAGTTGAAATGGGAACATTAGTGTGAATTTTTTAAAAAATGTGACATGCTTACACACTAACCTTCATTCTAATCTGCTGTGCTAGACAATGAGCCATACAATAATAGTAATTCTGGTTTTATTATACTGTTCCATATAGGCAGTTAATTCTGCTAGGATAGATTCCAGGAGACAACACAAGCTAGATCTCACTGCCCTGCCATATTCTTTTTCTTCATTATGTCAGGATTGTAAGCTTTAACATAATAAAAACAAAAAAAGTAGCACAGTATGCCATGTTTAAAAAAGGATGTTTATCATATTTCATCTTCTATAAGAGGTATTGATTGGGAGTTGAACTGCAAACATCAGTGTAGAACGGTGTAAGTTTAACCTTTGTGCTACATAGGAAGCGGTATAGTAATTGTAAAATTAGCTTCTACAAGCAGGGTCAAGAATAACTGTTTGAGCATTGTTTGGTTTGTAGATAGACATTGTTTGGGCTTCAGAAAGACATTAGTCAGATAGATGCTATTGAGGTAGTCCTGTAGGTCATCCGTTAGAGTTTTCTCTGGGTGTCAGATAGATGCTATTTAGGTAGTCCTGTAGGTTTTCCGTTGAGTTTTCTCTTGGTGTCAGATAGATGTTATTTGATAGATGTTTCTCTGAATGGGATTTAGGCAGATTTTGGATGTTTCCAAAGTGATCTTTTAAATACAGTTCTGGGATTTTATTTTGTGATTCAGTAAGCACATAAACAGGACACATCCATACAAGCATATTGAATTTAAAACTGCACAGAGGTTAAACTTACACCCTTCTACACTGAACAGCTCATGCAATAAAAAATATTCAGAAACATACACTACCAATTATAATTTTTAATTTATTTAATTGATTATATTGCAAAACATCCATTGGATAGCCATTGCACATTCCTCAAACCCATCCCCCCTTCCAATAGATGGCAGAGTCACAGCTCCAGGAATTGAAGCAAATGTCCATGGTGCAAGTAGATGGCAGAGTCACACCTGCTTCCAATTGGAGTGGTGTATGAAGGTGTCAACATGGCTCGTAAGATGTTATGTCCCCTGGAGAAGTGCAGATCCTTGGAGTGTTCCAATTGCTATTATCCAACTATGATGCCCTCTATGGGAGATGAAGCTGATGGGGACTGGCATTCAGGCCAGGAGGCTATCTGGATGAAAGATCTGCAATGACAGAACCGTGATATAGAGGCTGTGGTGTGGACAGGTGGAGGAGGTCCAGTGCAGCCACAGGGTCCATGTGGCAGGAATGCCCTGGAGGTGTGGTAACAGGACACAGTGGGCCCTAATGGGGTCCCTTTCTCTGACCACAGCCATGCATCTGACCCTGGGGCTAGGTGGCAGATGTGGCCGGGGGGACCCCTGGCTAGAGGAGGGCTGGGAGGTAGCCTGAGCTCCAGGAGCCCCAGAGGAGTCTGGGTGATGAGCTGGGAGAGAAGGTCTCTCAGAATGCCACACATGTTCTCCAGAGCAGGCTGTGTTTTAGCCTGCTCTTCTAACATGGCAGGCCAACAGCTGGTTCGTGGTTTGGGCCTCACTGGTGAGGACATGTGTGAATTCTTGTAAGTGAGAGACCTTCTCATTTAATGCAACCACCTCCCTAATGAGCAAGCCCTGTGAATGGTGGATATTGCCACAAATTTCCACCATTAGATGGGCTTGCTCATTAGGGGGGGCCTCCAGCTCATCACCCTGATGGAAATCATCCTCTTCCTCCCCCAGGGCTCTGTCCTCAACCACCTCTTTGTTGTCCTCCAACACTTCCCTGTCCTCTGCTGCCCTGATTTCATTTGGGGAAGGAAAGGGAGGTGCTGGTGATGTGGTTTGAGGAGGAGCAGCATGGGATGGTCCAGCTTGTTCCTCCTCCTCTTCCCCTTCCTCTCCAGCAGCAGCATTAGGACAATGGGACGCCTCTGCAAAAAGACAGGAAAATATTAGATGGTGTCTAACCTGGCCTGGCCCTTCTCCCCAACAATCTAGTCCCCTCAGCACTTAACACAAAACCAAAGTTCTCAGCCATCTCTGACACCAGCACCAAGCAAAAGACACCAACTGACAAATACAACCATACACATAGAAAAAATACAGAAAATGGGAGGGGGGCAAAAGAGAGAAGGTAGGACAAAGGAGAAACAGCAAGGATAGTAGCATAAAGCCTCACAACATTGCAAATCAACCAGCACACTTGGGAGTGTTAAAAAAGAAAAATCTGCTGTACCAGTCTTCTTTATAGCATGGATATTTAAGTGGCATCTGATGTCATAGGCACAGTTAGAACTTCCAACCAGAAAACTTTCAAACTGATTGGGTGTGCTTTTGGTGTTGTTTGGCCAAACAGACCTGTATTGACTTTTAATCATTTCCTTTATTTCGGAAAGGTTTTACAAGAAGCCACTTGTCATCTGCTTAGTCTGTAGAGGCTCCTGTTACCAAATTATAAAAGGAATTCCCTCTATAGTTCTATGCTTCAAAGCACTGTTTTTGTCTTCTAAATTTCAGGAGTTCAAGTCTTGAGAACGGTTACCAAATATGTAATATTCATTTTTCCACCAGAAAACCTTCAAACTGTTTGGGTGTTCTTTGGCCATTCCTTTGCTTAAACATATTTGGATTGAGCTTTAAAATGATCTGCAGCAATTCTCAGATGTCTATAGCGGCCTGTTTTCTCATCCTAAACCCCTTCCCCACACAAACACCTCAGGCATGAAACCACACTCCCAGTTCTAAAGCTAAGCTGAATTTACCAATAGTAATGTCTCTAGGATACATCACAAAACCAACACCTGTCCAAGCCCTCTGAAGTTTTAGTAAACTGTTGCCCTGTGCACATATTGCATAAAAAGAAATATATTCCTACCACAATGGCTTGTAGTTGAGAGCAAATGAATGTATCTGATGAACAAAGTTTACTTCATTGTGACATCATCAAGATGCACCTAGATGGTAGATTATCACCAAAAAATTGTACATGTTTTGGAGTATCCAAACATCATTTGCATTTGACCTTCAGAGGAGGGGAGAGGTGCCATTAACTGTTGACCATAGCCACTGCCTTTGAGTTAGGTGTTTCTTACCATGAGAGCGTAGGATATCCTAGCCATGGCAAGATCAAAATAAGTGTGCTTCCAAACTGCACAATGCTGATGAAAAACAGCAAAGTCCACCATGAGAGCTAATAGGAAGTTGTTAGGAAGCTATTAAAATAAGTGAAGGTGAGAGTTGAACTGGAGAGGATAGAAAATATGCAGCAAGATCCTTTAAATTGGTGAACCATAAATGGCTTTGTTCAATTAGTGGAGAGAGTTTAGGATGTCCTAGCCATCGGAAGGTGAAAATAAGTTTGCCAGGAAAAGGGAACTGTGCTGATGAAAAATGGCAAAGTCCACCATCTAGACCAGTGGTTCCCAACCCTGGCCTGGAGGAGAGATTAGCCTGAACTGCCTTCTTGGTATGCAAACCTCTCTCATGCATGTTAATTGTGGCTATCCTGAAAACCTGGCCTGCCACTAGATCTTGAGGACTGGACTTGGGCAGCCCTGCACTAGGGCTATCCTGAAAAAATGACTGGTCTGACAGTCCTCCAGAACAGGGCTGGGAACCACTGATCCAGACTCTCTTAACAGACTTAATAGGAAGCTATTAAAATTAGCAAAGGTGAGTTTTGAACCAGTGAGTGGGAGAAGATAGACAAGATGCAATGAGGTGCTTTAACTTGGTGAGCCACAAATGGATTTTTTCAGTCATTGGAGAGGTTTATTACCATGAGAGCATGGATGTCCTAGCTAGGGGAAGATGAAAATAAGTTTGCCTGGAAAGGGAAATGTGCTGATGAAAAATGGCAAAGTGCACCATCTACAATCTCTTAGGAGAGCTAATAGGAAGCTCTTGAAAAGTTGTTCAAAATAGTGAAGCTGGGATTTTAACCAGTGAGCAGAAGCAGATATACAGCATACAACTAGGTGCTTTAACTTGATGAGCCACAGTTTGTTTTGATAAGTGAAGAGGTTTCTTACCATGAGAGCTTAGGATGTCCTAGCCATAGGAATGTGAAAATAAGTTTGCCTGGAAAGGAAAATGTGCTGTTGAAAAATGGCAAAGTCCACAATCTATACTCTCTTAGGAGAGCTAATAGGAAGCTCTTGAAAAGTTGTAAAAAAAAACAAAAGGGGAGATTTGAACCAGTGAGCGGGAGAAAATAGACAACTTGCAACCAGGAGCTTTAACTAAGTGAGCCATTGAAAGCTTTTTCCAATCAGTGGAGAGATTTCTTACCATAAGAGCTTAGGATGAACTAGCCATGGGAAGGTGAAAATAAGTTTAACTCGAAAGGAAAATATGCTGAGGAAAAATGGCAAAGTCCACCATCTACTCTCTCTTAGGAGAGCTACTAGGAAGCTCTTGAAAAGTTGTTAAAAGTAGCAAAGATGGGATTTAAACCAATGAGCTGGAGAAGATAGACAACATGCAACTAGGTGCTTTAACTTGGTGACCCACAAACAGCTTTTTTTGGTTAGTGGAGAGGTTTCTTACCATGAGAGCTTAGGATGTCCTAGCCATGGGCAGGTGAAAATAAGTTTACCTCGAAAGGAAAATGTGCTGTTGAAAAATGGCAAAGTCCTCCATCTACACTCTCTTAGGAGAGCTAATAGGAAGCTCTTAAAAAGTTATTAAGAATAGTGAAGGTGGGATTTGAACAAGTGAGCAAAAGTTAGACAACATGCAACAACGTGCTTTAACTTGGGGAGACACAAACAGCTTCTTGCAGTTAGGGGGAGAGATTTATTACTATGAGAGCTTAGGATGTCCTAGCCATGGGAATGTGAAAAGAAGTTTGCCTGGAATGGAAAATGTGCTGATTAAAAATTGCAGAATCCACCATCTACACTCTCTTAGGAGAGATAATAGGAAGCTCTCGAAATGTTGTTAAAAATAGTGAAGATGGCATTTGAACCAGTGAGCTGGAAAAGATAGACTTCATGTAACTATGTGCTTTAACTTTGTTAGCCACAAACTGATTTTTTTCAAACACCATAGAGGTTTCTTACCATGAGAGCTTAGGATGTCTTAGCCATGGGAAGGTGAAAATAAGTTTACTTCGAAAGGAAAATATGCTGAGGAAAAATGGCAAAGTCTACCACCTACACTCTCTTAGGAGAGCTAATAGGAAGCTCTTGAAAAGTTGTTAAAAATAATGCTAGAGGGAATTTGAACCAGTGAGCGGAAGAAGATAAACAATATGCAATTAGGTGCTTTAATTTGGTGAGCTACAAACAGCTTTCTTCAGTTAATTGAGAGGTTTCTTACCATGAGAGCTTAGGATGTCGTAGCCATAGGCAGGTGAAAATAAGTTTAACTCGAAAAGGAAAATGTGCCGATGAAAAATGGCAAAGTCCACCATCTACACTCTCTTAGGAGAGCTAATAGGAAGCTCTTAAAAAGTTATTAAAAATTGCAAAGGTAGGATTTGAACCAGCAAGTGGGAGAAGATTAACAACATGCAACTAGGTCCTTTAACATAGCCACAAACAGCTTATTTCAGTTATAGGGGAGGTTTCTTACCATGAGAGCTTAGGATGTCCTAGCCATGGGAATGTGAAAAGAAGTTTGCCTGGAATGGGAAATGTGCTGATGAAAAATGGCAAAGTCCACCATCTACACTCTCTTAGGAGAGATAATAGGAAGCTCTCGAAAAGTTGTTAAAAATAGCAAAGGTGGGATTTGAATCAATGAGCTGGAGAAGAGAGACAGCATTCAAGTAAAAGCTGTAGCTTGGTGAGCCATAAATGTGTTCTTCCAACTATTGGAGAGGTTTCTTATCATTAGAGTTTAGGATGTCCTAGCCATGGGAATGTGAAAATAAGTTTGCCTGGAAAGGAAAATGTGCTGTTTAAAAATGACAAAGTCCACCACCATCTAAAAGGAAGCTCTTGAAAAGATGTTAAAAAAAACAAAAGGGGAGATTTGAACCAGTGAGTGGGAGAAAATAGACAACATGCAACCAGGTGCTTTAATTCAGTGTGCCATAGTAAGCTTTTCCCAGTCAGTGGAGAGGTTTCTTACCATAAGAGCTTAGGATGTCCTAGCCATGGGAAGGTGAAAATAAGTTTACCTCGAAAGGAAAATGTGCTGTTGAAAAATGGCAAAGTCCACCATCTATACTCTCTTATGAGAGCTAATAGGAAGCTCTTGAAAAGTTGTTTAAAACAGTGGTAGTGCGATTTGAACCAGTGAGTTAAAGAAGATAGACAACATGCAACTAGAGACTTTAACTTGGTGAGCCAGAAACAGCTTCTTTCAGCTAGTGGAGAGGTTTCATACCATGAGAGCTTAGGATGTCCTAGCCATGGGAAAGTGAAAATAAGTTTAACTCGAAAGGAAAATATGCTGAGGAAAAATGGCAAAGTCCACCATCTACATTCTCTTAGGAGAGCTAAAAGGAAGCTCGTGAAAAGTTGTTAAAAGTAGCAAAGATGGGATTTAAACCAATGAGTGGGAGAAGATAGACAACATGCAACTAGGTGCTTTAACTTGGTGACCCACAAACAGCTTTCTTTGGTTAGTGGAGAGGTTTCTTATCATGAGAGCTTAGGATGTCCTAGCATGGGAAGGTGAAAATAAGTTTACCTCGAAAGAAAAATATGCTGTTGAAAAATGGCAAAGTCCACCATCTATACTCTCTTAGGAGAGCTAATAGGAAGCTATTGAAAAGTTGTTAAAAACATTGAAGCTGGGATTTGAACCAGTGAGTTAGAGAAAATAGACAGCATTCAGCTAGGGGCTTTAACTTGTTGAGCCAGAATCAGCTCCTTTAGTTAGATGAGAGGTTTCTTACCATGAGAGCTTAGGATGTCTATCCATGGGAAGGTGAAAATAAGTTTAACTCGAAAGGAAAATATTCTGAGGAAAAATGGCAAAGTCCAACATCTACACTCTCTTAGGAGAGCTAATAGGAAGCTCTTGAAAAGTTAATAAAAACAAAGAATCTGGGATTTGAACCAGTGAGCTGGAGAAGATAGACAACATGCAACTGTGTGCTTTAACTTGGTGAGCCACAAACAGCTTCTTTCAGTTAGCGGAGAGGTTTCTTACTATGAGAGCTTAGGATGTCCTAGCCATGGGAATGTGAAAAGAAGTTTGCTTGGAATGGAAAATGTGCTGATGAAAAATGGCAAAGTCCATCATCTACACTCTCTTAGGAAAGCTAATAGGAAGCCCTTGAAAAGTTGTTAAAAAAGTGGTAGTGGAATTTGAACCAGCGTGTTAGATAAAATAGACCGCATGCAACTAGGGACTTTAACTTTGTGAGACAGAAACAGCTTCTTTTAGTTAGTGGAGAGGTTTCTTACCATGAGAGCTTAGGATGTCTATCCATGGGAAGGTGAAAATAAGTTTAACTCGAAAGGAAAATATGCTGAGGAAAAATGGCAAAGTCCACCATCTACACTCTCTTAGGAGAGCTAATAGGAAGTTCTTGAAAAGTTATTAAAAATAGTGAAGCCGGGATTTGAACATGCAACTATGTGCTTTAACTTGGTGAGCCACAAACTGATTCTTACAAACACAGTAGAGGTTTCTTACATGAGAGCTTAGGATGTCCTAGCCATGGGAATGTGAAAATAAGTTTGCCTTGAAAGGGAAATGTGCTGATGAAAAATGGCAAAGTCCACTATCTACACTTTATTAGGAGAGCTAATAGGAAGCTCTCAAACAGTTGTTAAAAATTGAAAAGGTGGGATTTGAATAAATGAGTTGGAGAAGAGAGACAGCTTTCAAGTAGGTGCTTTAGCTTGGTGAACCACAAATGACTTCTCTTAACTACTAGAGAGGTTTCTTACCATGAGAGCTTAGGATGTCCTAGCCATGGGCTGGTGAAAATAAGTTTACCTCGAAAGGAAAATGTGCTGTTGAAAAATGGCAAAGTCCAACATCTACACTCTCTTAGGAGAGCTAATAGGAAGCTCTTGAAAAGTTATTAAAAATAGTGAAGCTGGGATTTGAACCAGTGAGCTGGAGAAGATATACAACATGCAACGAGGTGCTTTAACTTGGTGAGCCACAAGCAGCTTCTTTCAGTTAGGGGAGAGGTTTCTTACTATGAGAGCTTAGGATGTCCTAGCCATGGGAATGTGAAAAGAAGTTTGCCTGGGATGGAAAATGTGCTGATGAAAAATGGCAAAGTCTATCATCTACACTCTCTTAGGAGAGCTAATAGGAAGCCCTTGTAAAGTTGTTAAAAACAGTGGTAGTGGGATTTGAACCAGTGAGTTAGAGAAAATAGACAGCATGCAAATAGAGGCTTTAACTTGGTGACCCACAAACAGCATCTTTTAGTTAGTGAAGAGGTTTCTTACCATGAGAGCTTAGGATGTCTATCCATGGGAAGGTGTAAATAAGTTTAACTCGAAAGGAAAATATGCTGAGGAAAAATGGCAAAGTCCAACATCTACATTCTCTTAGGAGAGCTATTAGGAAGCTCTTGAAAAGTTATTAAAAATAGTGAAGCTGGGATTTGAACCAGTGAGCTGGAGAAGATAGACAACATGCAACTATGTGCTTTAACTTGGTGAGCACAAACTGATTCTTACAAACACATAAGAGTTTCTTACCATGAGAGCTTAGGATGTCCTAGCCATGGGAATGTGAAAATAAGTTTGCCTGGAAAGGGAAATATGCTGATGAAAAATGGCAAAGTCCACCATCTACACTTTCTTAGGAGAGATAATAGGAAGCTCTCGAAAAGTTATTAAAAATAGAAAAGGTGGGATTTGAACCAATGAGCTGGAGAAGAGAGACAGCATTCAAGTAGGTGCTTTTGCTTGGTAAACCACAAATGGATTCTTTCAACTACTGGACAGGTTTCTTATCATGAGAGCTTAGGATGTCCTAGCCATGGGCTGGTGAAAATAAGTTTACCTCGAAAGGAAAATGTGCTGTTGAAAAATGGCAAAGTCCTCCATCTACACTCTCTTAGGAGAGCTAATAGGAAGCTCTTAAAAAGTTCTTAAGAATAGAGAAGGTGGTATTTGAACAAGTGAGCAGAAGTTAGACAACATGCAACAAGAGGCTTTAGCTAGGTGAGCCAGAAACAGCTTCTTTTAGTTAGTGGAGAGGTTTCTTACCATGAGAGCTTAGGATGTCTATCCATGGGAATGTGAAAATAAGTTTAACTCGAAAGGAAAATATGCTGAGGAAAAATGGCAAAGTCCATCATCTACACTCTCTTAGGAGAGCTAATAGGAAGCCCTTGAAAAGTTGTTAAAAACAGTGGTAGTGGGATTTGAACAAATGAGTTAGAGAAAATAGACAGCATGCAACTAGAGGCTTTAACTCGGTGAGCCAGAAACAGCTTCTTTTAGATAGTGGAGAGGTTTCTTACTATGAGAGCTTAGGATGTCTATCCATGTGAAGGTGAAAATAAGTTTAACTCGAAAGGAATATATGCTGAGGAAAAATGGCAAAGTCCAACATCTACACTCTCTTAGGAGAGCTAATAGGAAGCTCTTAAAAAGTTGTTAAAAATAGTGAAGGTGGGATTTGAACAAGTGAGCAGAAGTTAGACAACATGCAACTATGTGCTTTAACTTGGTGAGCCACAAACTGATTCTTTCAAACACAGTAGAGTTTCTTACCATGAGAGCTTAGGATGTCCTAGCCATGGGAATGTGAAAAGAAGTTTGCCTGGGATGGATAATGTGCTGATGAAAAATGGCAAAGTCCATCATCTACACTCTCTTAGGAGAGCTAATAGGAAGCCCTTGAAAAGTTGTTAAAAACAGTGGTAATGGGATTTGAACCAGTGAGTTAGAAAAAATAGACATCATGCAACTAGAGGTTTTAACTCGGTGAGCCAGAAACAGCTTCTTTTAGTTAGTGGAGAGGTTTCTTACCATGAGAGCTTAGGATGTCTATCCATGGGAAGGTGAAAATAAGTTTAACTCGAAAGGAAAATATGCTGAGGAAAAATAGCAAAGTCCATCATCTACACTCTCTTAGGAGAGCTAATAGGAAGCCCTTGAAAAGTTGTTAAAAACAGTGGTAATGGGATTTGAACCAGTGAGTTAGAAAAAATAGACATCATGCAACTAGAGGCTTTAACTCGGTGAGCCAGAAACAGCTTCTTTTAGTTAGTGGAGAGGTTTCTTACCATGAGAGCTTAGGATGTCTATCCATGGGAATGTGAAAATAAGTTTAACTCGAAAAGAAAATATGCTGAGGAAAAATGGCAAACTCCATCATCTACACTCTCTTAGGAGAGCTAATAGGAAGCCCTTGAAAAGTTGTTAAAAACAGTGGTAGTGGGATTTGAACCAATGAGTTAGAGAAAATAGACAGCATGCAACTAGAGGCTTTAACTCGGTGAGCCAGAAACAGCTTCTTTCAGATAGTGGAGAGGTTTCTTACTATGAGAGCTTAGGATGTCTATCCATGTGAAGGTGAAAATAAGTTTAACTCGAAAGGAATATATGCTGAGGAAAAATGGCAAAGTCCAACATCTACACTCTCTTAGGAGAGCTAATAGGAAGCTCTTGAAAAGTTGTTAAAAATAGTGAAGCTGGGATTTGAACCAGTGAGCTGGAGAAGATAGACAACATGCAACTATGTGCTTTAACTTGGTGAGCCACAAACTGATTCTTTCAAACACAGTAGAGTTTCTTACCATGAGAGCTTAGGATGTCCTAGCCATGGGAATGTGAAAAGAAGTTTGCCTGGGATGGATAATGTGCTGATGAAAAATGGCAAAGTCCATCATCTACACTCTCTTAGGAGAGCTAATAGGAAGCCCTTGAAAAGTTGTTAAAAACAGTGGTAGTGGGATTTGAACCAGTGAGTTAGAGAAAATAGACAGCATGCAACTAGAGGCTTTAACTAGGTGAGCCAGAAACAGCTTCTTTTAGTTAGTGGAGAGGTTTCTTACCATGAGAGCTTAGGATGTCTATCCATGGGAATGTGAAAATAAGTTTAACTCGAAAGGAAAATATGCTGAGGAAAAATGGCAAAGTCCATCATCTACACTCTCTTAGGAGAGCTAATAGGAAGCCCTTGAAAAGTTGTTAAAAACAGTGGTAGTGGGATTTGAACAAATGAGTTAGAGAAAATAGACAGCATGCAACTAGAGGCTTTAACTCGGTGAACCAGAAACAGCTTCTTTTAGATAGTGGAGAGGTTTCTTACTATGAGAGCTTAGGATGTCTATCCATGTGAAGGTGAAAATAAGTTTAACTCGAAAGGAATATATGCTGAGGAAAAATGGCAAAGTCCAACATCTACACTCTCTTAGGAGAGCTAATAGGAAGCTCTTAAAAAGTTGTTAAAAATGGTGAAGGTGGGATTTGAACAAGTGAGCAGAAGTTAGACAACATGCAACGAGGTGCTTTAACTTGGTGTGCCACAAGCAGCTTCTTTCAGTTAGTGGAGAGGTTTCTTACCATGAGAGCTTAGGATGTCTATCCATGGGAAGGTGAAAATAAGTTTAACTCGAAAGGAAAATAAGCTGAGGAAAAATAGCAAAGTCCATCATCTACACTCTCTTAGGAGAGCTAATAGGAAGCCCTTGAAAAGTTGTTAAAAACAGTGGTAATGGGATTTGAACCAGTGAGTTAGAAAAAATTGACATCATGCAACTAGAGGCTTTAACTCGGTGAGCCAGAAACAGCTTCTTTTAGTTAGTGGAGGGGTTTCTTACCATGAGAGCTTAGGATGTCTATCCATGGGAATGTGAAAATAAGTTTAACTCAAAAAGAAAATATGCTGAGGAAAAATGGCAAACTCCATCATCTACACTCTCTTAGGAGAGCTAATAGGAAGCCCTTGAAAAGTTGTTAAAAACAGTGGTAGTGGGATTTGAACCAATGAGTTAGAGAAAATAGACAGCATGCAACTAGAGGCTTTAACTCGGTGAGCCAGAAACAGCTTCTTTTAGATAGTGGAGAGGTTTCTTACTATGAGAGCTTAGGATGTCTATCCATGTGAAGGTGAAAATAAGTTTAACTCGAAAGGAATATATGCTGAGGAAAAATGGCAAAGTCCAACATCTACACTCTCTTAGGAGAGCTAATAGGAAGCTCTTGAAAAGTTGTTAAAAATAGTGAAGCTGGGATTTGAACCAGTGAGCTGGAGAAGATAGACAACATGCAACTATGTGCTTTAACTTGGTGAGCCACAAACTGATTCTTTCAAACACAGTAGAGTTTCTTACCATGAGAGCTTAGGATGTCCTAGCCATGGGAATGTGAAAAGAAGTTTGCCTGGGATGGATAATGTGCTGATGAAAAATGGCAAAGTCCATCATCTACACTCTCTAAGGAGAGCTAATAGGAAGCCCTTGAAAAGTTGTTAAAAACAGTGGTAGTGGGATTTGAACCAGTGAGTTAGAGAAAATAGACAGCATGCAACTAGAAGCTTTAACTCGGTGAGCCAGAAACAGCTTCTTTTAGATAGTGGAGAGGTTTCTTACTATGAGAGCTTAGGATGTCTATCCATGTGAAGGTGAAAATAACTTAACTCGAAAGGAATATATGCTGAGGAAAAATGGCAAAGTCAAACATCTACACTCTCTTAGGAGAGCTAATAGGAAGCTCTTAAAAAGTTGTTAAAAATAGTTAAGGTGGGATTTGAACCAGTGAGTTAGAAAAAATAGACATCATGCAACTAGAGGCTTTAACTCAGTGAGCTAGAAACAGCTTCTTTTAGTTAGTGGAGAGGTTTCTTACCATGAGAGCTTAGGATGTCCTAGCCATGGGAATGTGAAAATAAGTTTGCCTGGAAAGGGAAATGTGCTGAGGAAAAATGGCAAACTCCATCATCTACACTCTCTTAGGAGAGCTAATAGGAAGCCCTTGAAAAGTTATTAAAAATAGAAATGATGGGATTTGAACCAATGAGCTGGAGAAGAGAGACAGCATTCAAGCAGGTGCTTTAGCTTGGTGAGCCACAAATGGATTCTTTCAACTACTGGAGATGTTTCTTATCATGAGAGCTTAGGATGTCCTAGCCATGGGCAGGTGAAAATAAGTTTACCTCGAAAGGAAAATGTTCTGTTGAAAAATGGCAATGTCCTCCATCTACACTCTCTTAGGAGACCTAATAGGAAGCTCTTAAAAAGTTGTTAAAAATATTGAAGGTGGGATTTGAACCAGTGAGCTGAAGAAGATAGACAACATGCAATGAAGTGCTTTAACTTGGTGAGCCACAAGCAGCTTCTTTCAGTTAGGGGAGAGGTTTCTTACTATGAGAGCTTAGGATGTCCTAGCCATGGGAATGTGAAAAGAAGTTTGCCTGGGATGGAAAATGTGCTTATGAAAAATGGCAAAGTCCATCATCTACACTCTCTTAGGAGAGCTAATAGGAAGCCCTTGAAAAGTTGTTAAAAATAGTGAAGGTGGGATTTGAACAAGTGAGCAGAAGTTTAACAACATGCAACAAGGTGCTTTAACTTGGTGAGCCACAAGCAGCTTCTTTCAGTTAGGGGAGAGGTTTCTTACTATGAGAGCTTAGGATGTCCTAGCCATGGGAATGTGAAAAGAAGTTTGCCTGGGATGGAAAATGTGCTTATGAAAAATGGCAAAGTCCATCATCTACACTCTCTTAGGAGAGCTAATAGGAAGCCCTTGAAAAGTTGTTAAAAATAGTGAAGGTGGGATTTGAACAAGTGAGCAGAAGTTTGACAACATGCAATGTGGTGCTTTAACTTGGTGAGCCACAAGCAGCTTCTTTCAGTTAGGGGAGAGGTTTCTTACTATGAGAGCTTAGGATGTCCTAGCCATGGGAATGTGAAAAGAAGTTTGCCTGGGATGGAAAATGTGCTTATGAAAAATGGCAAAGTCCATCATCTACACTCTCTTAGGAGAGCTAATAGGAAGCCCTTGAAAAGTTGTTAAAAATAGTGAAAGTGGGATTTGAACAAGTGAGCAGAAGTTTGACAACATGCAACGAAGTGCTTTAACTTGGTGAGCCACAAGCAGCTTCTTTCAGTTAGGGGAGAGGTTTCTTACTATGAGAGCTTAGGATGTCCTAGCCATGGGAATGTGAAAAGAAGTTTGCCTGGGATGGAAAATGTGCTGATGAAAAATGGCAAAGTCCATCATCTACACTCTCTTAGGAGAGCTAATAGGAAGCCCTTGAAAAGTTGTTAAAAACAGTGGTAGTGGGATTTGAACCAGTGAGTTAGAGAAAATAGACAGCATGCAACTAGAGGCTTTAACTCGGTGAGCCAGAAACAGCTTCTTTTAGATAGTGGAGAGGTTTCTTACTATGAGAGCTTAGGATGTCTATCCATGTGAAGGTGAAAATAAGTTTAACTCGAAAGGAATATATGCTGAGGAAAAATGGCAAAGTCCAACATCTACACTCTCTTAGGAGAGCTAATAGGAAGCTCTTGAAAAGTTATTAAAAATAGTGAAGCTGGGATTTGAACCAGTGAGCTGGAGAAGATAGACAAAATGCAATTAGGTGCTTTAACTTGGTGAGCCACAAGCAGCTTCTTTCAGTTAGAGGAGAGGTTTCTTACTATGAGAGCTTAGGAAGTCCTAGCCATGGGAATGTGAAAAGAAGTTTGCCTGGGATGGAAAATGTGCTTATGAAAAATGGCAAAGTCCATCATCTACACTCTCTTAGGAGAGCTAATAGGAAGCCCTTGAAAAGTTGTTAAAAATAGTGAAGGTGGGATTTGAACAAGTGAGCAGAAGTTTAACAACATGCAACGAGGTGCTTTAACTTGGTGAGCCACAAGCAGCTTCTTACAGTTAGGGGAGAGGTTTCTTACTATGAGAGCTTAGGATGTCCTAGCCATGGGAATGTGAAAAGAAGTTTGCCTGGGATGGAAAATGTGCTGATGAAAAATGGCAAAGTCCATCATCTACACTCTCTTAGGAGAGCTAATAGGAAGCCCTTGAAAAGTTGTTAAAAACAGTGGTAGTGGGATTTGAACCAGTGAGTTAGAGAAAATAGCATGCAAATAGAGGCTTTAACTTGGTGACCCACAAACAGCTTCTTTTAGTTAGTGGAGAGGTTTCTTACCATGAGAGCTTAGGATGTCTATCCATGTGAAGGTGAAAATAAGTTTAACTCGAAAGGAAAATATGCTGAGGAAAAATGGCAAAGTCCAACATCTACACTCTCTTAGGAGAGCTAATAGGAAGCTCTTGAAAAGTTATTAAAAATAGTGAAGCTGGGATTTGAACCAGTGAGCTGGAACAGATAGACAACATGCAACTATGTGCTTTAGCTTGGTGAGCCACAAACTAATACGTTCAAACACAGTAGAGGTTTCTTACCATGAAAGCTTAGGATGTCCTAGCCATGGGCAGGTGAAAATAAGTTTACCTCGAAAGGAAAATGTGCTGTTGAAAAATGGCAAAGTCCTCCATCTACACTCTCTTAGGAGAGCTAATAGGAAGCTCTTAAAAAGTTGTTAAGAATAGTGAAGGTGGGATTTGAACAAGTGAGCAGAAGTTAGACAACATGCAACAAGGTGTTTTAACTTGGTGAGCCACAAGCAGCTTTTTTCAGTTAGTGGAGAGGTTTCTTACCATGAGAGCTTAGGATGTCTATCCATGGGAAGGTGAAAATAAGTTTAACTCGAAAGGAAAATATGCTGAGGAAAAATAGCAAAGTCCATCATCTACACTCTCTTAGGAGAGCTAATAGGAAGCCCTTGAAAAGTTGTTAAAAACAGTGGTAGTGGGATTTGAACCAGTGAGTTAGAGAAAATAGACATCATGCAACTAGAGGCTTTAACTCGGTGAGCCAGAAACAGCTTCTTTTAGTTGGTGGAGAGGTTTCTTACCATGAGAGCTTAGGATGTCTATCCATGGGAATGTGAAAATAAGTTTAACTCGAAAGGAAAATATGCTGAGGAAAAATGGCAAAGTCCAACATCTACACTCTCTTAGGAGAGCTAATAGGAATCTCTTAAAAAGTTGTTAAAAATAGTGAAGGTGGGATTTGAACAAGTGAGCAGAAGTTTGACAACATGCAATGAGGTGCTTTAACTTGGTGAGCCACAAGCAGCTTCTTTCAGTTAGGGGAGAGGTTTCTTACTATGAGAGCTTAGGATGTCCTAGCCATGGGAATGTGAAAAGAAGTTTGCCTGGGATGGAAAATGTGCTGATGAAAAATGGCAAAGTCTATCATCTACACTCTCTTAGAAGAGCTAATAGGAAGCCTTTGAAAAGTTGTTAAAAACAGTGGTAGTGGGATTTGAACCAGTGAGTTAGAGAAAATAGACAGCATTCAAATAGAGGCTTTAACTTGGTGACCCACAAACAGCTTTTTTCAGTTAGTGGAGAGGTTTCTTACCATGAGAGCTTAGGATGTCTATCCATGGGAAGGTGAAAATAAGTTTAACTCGAAAGGAAAATATGCTGAGGAAAAAAGGCAAAGTCCAACATCTACATTCTCTTAGGAGAGCTATTAGGAAGCTCTTGAAAAGTTATTAAAAATAGTGAAGCTGGGATTTGAACCAGTGAGCTGGAGAAGATAAACAACATGCAACTATGTGTTTTAACTTGGTGAGTCACAAACTGATTCTTTCAAACACAGTAGAGTTTCTTACCATGAGAGCTTAGGATGTCCTAGCCATGGGAATGTGAAAATAAGTTTGTCTGGAAAGGGAAATGTGCTGATGAAAAATGGCAAAGTCCACCATCTATACTTTCTTAGGAGAGATAATAGGAAGCTCTCGAAAAGTTATTAAAAATAGAAAAGGTGGAATTTGAACCAATGAGCTGGAGAAGAGAGACAGCATTCAAGTAGGTGCTTTAGCTTGGTGAGCCACAAATGGATTCTTTCTACTACTGGATAGGTTTCTTATCATGAGAGCTTAGGATGTCCTAGCCATGGGTAGATGAAAATAAGTTTACCTCGAAAGGAAAATGTGCTGTTGAAAAATGGCAAAGTCCACCATCTACACTTTCTTAGGAGAGATAATAGGAAGCTCTCGAAAAGTTGTTAAAAATAGAAAAGGTGGGATTTGAACCAATGAGCTGGAGAATGGAGCATTCAATGGTGTTCTAAATTTTTGATAGAAATGATTTCATCCTGGTAACAGTATTTATTATCACCATGGCTGTTTGCACATCTGCTCAGTGAATGAGAATGAATCTTTTCTTTTTTGTTTATTTATATTCCGCCTTTATCAAGGCGGAAAACAAAATAACATACACAATCAAATTACATACATCTAAAAAATGTAAAAAAATTTACAGTAAAAATCCCAAGATCTATCATATCCACAGAGCTAAATTATTTCAACACTAAACAGCAATGCACTAGCCACAGCATGATTTTAAAAGAAAACGTTGACTCAGCCTGCATACTACATAAGACAAAACAGGTGTCATCCTTCTCTGTTTCTTAATATAGGATGGAAGTTTATTCCATTCTTCAGGGGCAGCACAGGAGAAAACCCCTGTCCTGACTGTCTGCAATCTGACCTCTCTCCTTGCTGGTATTGCCAGGTCACCCTGCATCGAAGAGCGTAACTGTGGTAGGGAAATATATGAGGTTACACACTGCACCAGGTAACTAGGAGCACGACCCTGTATGCTCAGATGGGTCAAACGTAAGAGTTTATATCTGATCCGAAACTCAATTTTCAGCCAGTACAACTTATAATAGAACTCAGACACATGACTATGTTTTTTCAGTTGTACTTTATTGACCTCTGTTCCTTGCTGAAGATGGTACTTCGCACAATGCTAGGTTTAGTTTTGAAAAACTGGTGACGCCTAAATATTGGCCACGGGGAAGGAAATCCTTGAATAAACAAAACTCTGTTTTCTTTTCACAAGTCAAAGTCTCATTTGTTTAAAGAAAGAAGCAGAGACTGAATAACAAAAATCAAGTTAAACAGGTTCATAGGTTGTCTCTTGTGGCAAAGGGCCTGATTCACTGAGGAGACAATTCTGTACAGCAATAGTGATTTATTTATCTAATTCGTTCTCTTTCCCATCCTCCCCAAAGAGCTCAGAATGGGTTATAGATTAACATACATAATATACAGTTTACAGGTTAAATTTGTCTTAGTTACTTTTCTTCAAGAAGGGAATAACCCCATTCTATGGTCAGAAAATATGGATGTATCCAGATATAACAAAGTCCACGCAAGACAGACAAAGAGAATTTTTACTTATGCGAGATGAAACAAGAAAATTAGGCGCTACCTTCTTGCTTGTTTAACCCTGCAAATGTATAGTGAAGTATCTGGGTGTAAGATATGTGTTCTTCCTTCTGGAACATTTAAGATCCTTTTTGGATCTCGAGAAACTGACCAGTACTACTAGATAGGAATATGGAATAGCTGAGGTTTAGTCCGCTTAAGCCTTTTCTTGAAACTTATTTTTGAAAAATTTTCTCCCAAATTATTGGTGTTTCTCTATCATAAAGTTGTGATCTGAGGAAGAGATTTATTCCTAAGATTATCTATTTATGTTAACAATTTCCTTTTTCTATAATGGAATTTACTCTGCTTTACCAAAGCAGTGTCTGACTTGTAATAATTGCATAAAATAAATTAAAAATTTGTCTTAGTTACAATGCAAGATTTTTCAATGCAAGTTTTTATCCTAACGTGACACATACCAAGGATCTAGTACCAATATACATTTCTTTGTAATCTATCGGTCATAGGCAAGGGAGTTAGGTGAAGAGGTATGTTTTTATTGCTTTGCTAAAGTTGAAGAGACCTTCAAGAGATGTGATCGTTGGGGGCAGTTGAGTCCAGTGGGTTGGTATGAAGTGGGAGTAGGGACGTCGTTTGACGGTTTGTAGTTGAAGGGCACGACCAGGGAGCATTTAGGGGCATATTTCATCCTGGGAGAAGAAGGACCTGCTTGGTACTTATGGAGGAAGCTTGGTCATCATATAGCCTAGTACTGTGTCGTGCAAAATGTATCTCCCCTCCCCCCCTGAAAAAAAATACAAGGAGTCAATGTTACTTGACCAAGAGTGGAATAAGTCTAACATACTTCTTTGCACCGTAGTTTAATTTTACCACGGTATTTTGAATTAATTGTAATCTTCTCATTTGAACCTGAACAATAATCTGATGTAATAGTACAAGAGTAAATAAAAAGTTGGAATAATTGAATATTAAGTAGGGGTGAACTGCCCGGAAGTGTCTGAGGGTAAAAAAGAATTTCTTTACTATTTGTGAGGGATCTTACCCATAACTTTTTTTTTAATGGGCACAGAGTGGCCAGTTCTTTTGAATGTATTGCAACTCCTGAGCACGGTTGTCCCATTCACAAATAAAACAACAGTACTTGATATATCCAAGCTACATTTAGATCACCACAGATGTTCCAGTTGTACTTTGTAACTTATCGCTGACTGTCCAGCTCCTCTTGTTGTAAACCGCCTCAAACTACTATGGCTTTGGCGGTATATAAGAAAATAATTATTGTTATTATTATTATTAGATATGCTTTTACAGCAGTTCCATGTTTTCCATATGTTTCTTTTATGTGTGCAGCATAGCCAATAGGTATCGATGGGTAGACATTGCCATCGATGGGTAGACATTGTGGTAGCAGGACCACAAAAGAGAAACACAAGTAGGAATGGAGGTGTAGCAGACCCTCAGGGCCTGATTCTAGAAGCGATGCCTGCCATACAGCGGTGTAGTAAAGGTGAGCGGCGCCCTTCCCCCACCCACCCTGCCGCGCACACATCCCCTTCCCTTTTTAGCTTCTCCAACGTGAGCTGCATGCCCTCGTCGGCATTGTCTCACCCTTTTGATATCACTTCCTAGGTGCGGGTCCCGGAAGTGACATCAGAGAGAGCATAGATGTCGATTCGAGCAGTAACCTCACACCGGGGAAGTAACAAAACAGCCTTGAAGCTTAACACTGATGAACCAATAAAAAGACACTGCTTCTGTGGGTCATGTGTACAACCCAAAGCTGTGGACAACCCTTCAATGTCAGTGCTTGGCTGGTGCATTGCAGATTATTTGTTGGTTTCGTTTAAGGTCCATTTCTATGATGGCTTCGGTACCAGAAGACTTTCATCATGAGGCAGTGGTCTCATGGCTGAAGGAAGATTGGGGTATTCAATTGAGTTCTTATTTTTACCAGAGAAACCAGACACATTTGTCAGACAGAAGTAACTGTCTGTCAAGTATCCTTCTGTTCTCGCCATATCATTGGGATAGCAAATGGTATTGACTTCCGAGTACCTTGGAGCCAAGCTCTAAGATTGATGGCACATCTTGCACAACAAATGTGAGGAGCCCATGGTTTGTCTTGATTACCAATCTTGCAACCAAAGTACAGCTCATATGCTTTCTTAACAAACTGAGTCATGGTGCGTCTTTGAGGCTTAAGCGTGAACTCAACACAGATGTAGCAGAATGTATCACAGCTGTTGCGACATCGGTGAGACTTTCTGCTGTCACAAACTGTCCAATAACAATTAATTATTAACTGGCTTACTAATTAAGTTACTTACATAGATAATTCTATGCCTTGAAGCATCAAAATACATCCGAACTGACAGACACGTAATGAAGATTATCTCTGTATGCAAACTGCTTTTATATAGCCTTTTCAGGCAGCATCCATCAAACCCACATACATGCATGCCCAGGCATGCCCAGACTGCATCATTTCCATGGACATTATGCAACCTGCCTTGAATGTATGCCTGGACATGCCCACACTATATCCAACAAGGTATAACGTGAGCAATAGGACTATATTAAGAATTAGACTAAGAATTAATTGCGTTAGCCTGAAAGTATAAGAAGAAATTGTAAAAATATACTTTTTTGTTAAAACATTATGTGATACATAATTTTAAATGTGGTTTTTGTGATCAGCAGCCAAAAAATTTGTAAGACACACCTGAAAGTGTTGAAGAAGCAAAAACTTTGTTGTCCAGTGTAAACAAATAAGAACATAAGAACATAAGAACTGCCATCACCGGATCAGACCCATGGTCCATCGAGTCCGGCGATCCGCACACGCGGAGGCCCAGTCAGGTATACACCTGATGTAGTTTTACCACCCATATCCCTCTATGCCTCTCATAAGGAGATGTGCATCTAATTTGCCTTTGAATCCTAGCATAGTGGATTCCTTAATAACCTCCTGTGGAAGAGCATTCCAGGCGTTCACCACTCGCTGCGTAAAGCAGAACCTCCTGACATTTGTCCTGGACTTGTCCCCCCTTAGCTTTAAACCATGTCCTCTTGTCCGTGTCACGTTGGACAGTGTAAATAATTTGTTTTTCTGCTCTATTTTATCGATGTCTTTCAGTATTTTGAACGTCTCTATCATGTCCCCTCGCAGCCTCCTCTTCTCAAGGGAGAACAGTCCTAGTTTCTTGAGTCGTTCCTCATATTCCAAGTTCTCCATACCTCTTATTAGCTTCGTTGCTCGTCTCTGCACCCTCTCCAGCAGTTTTATATCCCTCTTTAGTTTGGGAGACCAATGTTGGACACAGTATTCCAAGTGTGGTCTGACCATTGCTCTATAAAGCGGCATTATGACTTTCTCCGATCTGCTCGTGATTCCTTTCTTTATCATTCCTAACATTCTGTTCGCTTTCTTTGCCGCTGCCGCACATTGTGCCGACGGCTTCAGGGTCCTATTTATCAGTACACCCAGGTCCCTTTCTTGTTCGCTCTTACCCAGAGTTGCTCCTGACATTCTATACTCGTGTTCCTTATTCTTACTGCCTAAATGCATTACTTTGCATTTCTCCACGTTGAACTTCATCTGCCATTTCTCTGCCCATTTCTCTAACTGATACAAGTCGCTCTGGAGTTCTTCGCTATCTTTCTGCGTTCTGATTGTCCGGCATAGCTTTGTGTCGTCTGCAAACTTAATGATCTCACTGGATATTCCGTCTTCAAGGTCATTGATATAAATGTTAAATAGGATCGGCCCAAGTACCGAGCCCTGGGGCACACCACTAGTCACTTTCTCCCAGTCTGAGAACTTCCCATTTATGCCCACTCTCTGCTTCCTGTTTTCCAGCCATTTGCCTATCCACCTGTGTATATCTCCCTCTATTCCATGGCATTGTAGTTTCCTGAGAAGTCTTTCATGCGGAACTTTGTCGAATGCCTTCTGGAAGTCCAAATATATTATGTCCACCGGCATTCCACTATCAATTTGCTTGTTCACGGTCTCAAAAAATTGAAGCAAATTCGTTAAACATGATTTCCCTTTCCTGAACCCATGTTGACTGGGTTTCAGCAATTCGTGTATATCTAAGTGCCGGACTATGCTATCCTTGATCAGTGCTTCAACCATCTTTCCAGGGACAGACGTAAGGCTCACAGGTCTGTAGTTGCCCGGTTCTCCTCTTGATCCCTTTTTGAAAATTGGCGTGACGTTCGCTATCTTCCAGTCATCTGGTATCTGTCCAGTTCTGATTGTTCTGATTAATCCAATGTCAGTATGTATAAGGGAAACATGAAAGCATTTCAATGATAGTTGGAGACAAAGAGGTGACAAAGCAGTTTCAATTCCTTTGTAGTGGGAAAGAAAGCTAATCATGAACTACAATAAGATAGTCCAAAAAAAAGGTATTGTTTTTTTTCTTTTATGTTTTTGTTTTATGAAGAATGAATTAACACGGCCACAACATCTTTTCTCTCGTAAATATGTTAGTGATGGGAGGAGTGCAAAAGTGGCCTTGTGAGACTCAAAAGTGAAGGGAAGCAATAAGTAGTAGGTGATAAAATTAAGACTGAATTGCTTAACAAATATTTCTGTTCTATGTAAACAGCTGAAGGGCTGCGAGCAGGACCACAAAAGAGAAACACAAGTAGGAATGGAGGTGTAGCAGACCCTCAGGGCCTGATTCTAGAAGCGATGCCTGCCATACAGCGGTGTAGTAAAGATGAGCGGCGCCCTTCCCCCACCCACCCTGCCGCGCACACATCCCCTTCCCTTTTTAGCTTCTCCAACGTGAGCTGCATGCCCTCGTCGGCATTGTCTCACCCTTTTGATATCACTTCCTAGGTGCGGGTCCCGGAAGTGACATCAGAGAGAGCGTAGATGTCGATTCGAGCAGTAACCTCACACCGGGGAAGTAAAAAAGGTACGGGGGAAGGCAAGGGGCACGTGGCGAGGAGTGGGGGGGGACAGAGAGGAGGAAGGGTGACACACCCTTAGGAAGACCGTGCCCAGGGTGTACTGCCCCCTTCGCCCACCCTTATTATACACATCAATCACTGGCGGACACCACATGCAGAATCACATCTTTTTTCAGCATAGGCACCTTAAATGTAGGCCACCATTTTAAAGGCCTACATTTAAGGCCGTCTCACATCTATGAAGGCGCATGGGGTGCCTATGGATACCTGAGGCTACTTCCAGCACAAATCACACCGATACTGGCCTTAGGCATCCCTATGTGCCTCCATAGGCACCAAACAGGCGCCTGCATTTATTCAAAAAAATATGCATCCTGATTGGTTCATTAGGTGGCGAAAGTATGCCTACTGCTGCCTAACTTCAGGATGCTTTTTGGAGAATTTGGCCTCAATGATTTTCAGAGGACTGTTTCCACGAGGAGCTAGCTAAACTAAAAGTGGACAAAGCAACGGGGGTGGATAGTTACATTCAAGGGTACTGAAGGAATTTAGGGAAGTTCTGGTGGCTCCACTGACTGTGATTTTCAATGCATCTCTAGAGTCGGGAGTGGTACCGGAGGCCTGAAGAAAGGCAGATGTGGACCCTCTCCACAAGAGCAGAAGTAAGGAAAAGGTAGGGAACTGCAGACCAGTAAGTCTGACTTCTGTGGTAAGTAAATTAATGGAAATGCATTTAAAATAGAGAATAGTGACGTTTCCGAAATCCAATAGATTACAGGACCCAAGGTAACATGGATTCACTAGAGGCAGACAAATCTGATCTATTTCTGTGACTGGGTGACCAGAGAATTAGATAGAAGCAGTGCGCTAGATGTGATGCATTTGGATTTTAGCAAAGCCTTTGACAGTGTTCCACACAGGTGTCTAATAAATAAACCGAATGTCCACGGTATTGGCCCTAAAGTAATTGGTTGGGCTAGGAACTGAATGATTGGAAGGCAACAGAAGGTAGTGGTAAATGGAGCTCACTCTGTGAAAATGGATGTTACTAGTGGTGTGCTGCAAGGTTCGGGAACTGGGTAAAATGCGGACCTCGCAGATCTTAACCGCATTCCATTAAAAATCTGCTCATCTTGGGGGTGAGCAGAATCATTGAGGTCCATAGGAGTTAAAACAAGGGTCTGTGGAATGAACGGGATCTTTGAGGTCCACAGAAGTTAAAAAACGAGTATCCCTGTGGACCCCACGCCATGGCTACTTTTAGTTCTGTGGAGGTTCGCGAGATCCTCTTTTTAACTTCTACCTTTGCTGACTTCTTTTCTGTGGGTGGTTGAATTGCTGGTACTGAATACCAGAGTTTCATCCTAGTTCTTCCTTTTGTTGTGCCCAGCTTTTCTGCACCCCAGTGTCTCAAGTGCCTTCTATCTTGAGGCTCCACGGATCCTGCGCAGCTAAAGTGCACGGCTTTAAAAAGAAAGTGGCTGTGACGTGGGGTCCACGGAAATCCTCATTTTAACTCCCACCGACCTCACAGATCCTGCTCACCCCCAAGATGAGCAGATTTTTAAGGGCACACAGTTAAGATCCGCGAGGTCCATGGGGTCTGCATGTTACCCAGTCCCCAAGGTTCAGTTCTTGGACCTGTTTTTTTAAGAAAAAAACAGAATATGGGAAAATTTCCACAATAAATGATAATATATAAATTCTATGTGTATAAAGCGTTCAGAATCCAATTCTCCTGCACTTGAGCCACAAAAGAATTAATTGGGGGCCCTCACCACACTTCAGTGATCCTTTCTTTAATCCCATTCACATCAAACTTATGTTGTTAATACAGATAATTAGAGCTGAAGCACTTATCTGTAAATGTGTGGTTACTTGTCGCTCCACCTCCACTCATGAATAAATATTTATTGAAACTCCAAGCAGTTCTGCAGGAAAAAATCTTCATACACACCCTGTGCTCATATGTTAGTGCAATATTTATTTACTTCCCTCAATGGTCAAAAGGATAAACTCACTAAGGATGAACATGTTTAGAAAGATCATTTTTGAAAAAAAAAAAAAAAAAAGATGTTTTGCAGTTTTGAAAATGACCATCTTTTCTACCTGATTTTTGGACATATTTCACAAAACGTCCAAATTCGGACTTAGTTGCCATATCAGAAGTGCCCCTCAATACGAGGCACCTAGACTGAGATTCCAATTTGTAAAATTGCCTTATAAGACTTTTTCTCTGTTACCATGTATGCCGGTGGGAAGAAGAAGATGATCCAGGCTCAAAGGCCTGAGTTTTCTTCACTAACATATATAAATTGCAAAAATTCCTCCTTTTGCATGTGATTTCCATGAGACCTTTCTTACTGAGGTCGGTGATTTCTTGCATATTTACGAGTTGCCTCATTAGCATTTTACTCTGAATACCACTAGGGCATAGAGTCTTTCATTTCCTGAAAGCAGTCTGTGCCTCTCTCTGTATTTGTTAATGTGTTCCACTGACTAGCCAGATTGCTTTCTGTGAAGTAATTCCGCAGACTATTGTCTTGTCTTATCTGCATTACTGCCCGATTTAATCCGGATTAACAAGATAATTGCTTTTACAGACAGTCCTTTTCTGAGGGTTCTTTCAGTAGGCAAAAAATAACTGACCTCCTTAGCAAATGTAAATTAAAAAAAAAAAAAGACAAGAAAGAGAAATTAAATACTTCCTTAATACCAATTGTACTAAATTCAAGAAATGGATGACCTGCTGCTGAGAACCTATTAACTCTCTTTCACAGTGCAGTGTTGATGAGCTCAGAGCCACTGCGAGTCTATTTCCTGCTGACGATCTTATTAATCATAATCAGCCAGAATGTCTTGTCAGCCCTAATGCCCTTTATGTTACTGTGGTGAAGAAAAATGAGTCTGCTTGCAATAAGGAACTACCTTAAATAGTCCAAACACAATGAAAGGTTTTAATATGGGTGATTTTCCCTTTCTCCCTCCCTCCCCCTCTTTCTTCCTATCACGTAGATGCCAGAGTAGGGAGGTATTGCTCTGCATTGCCCAGTGCAGCATACTAAAGTATTTTCAAGGCATTGGATGTACACAGTAGTAGGGGTGCTGAAAAGTTATCAGCCCAGCCAGGAAGAGAATGACATGGACATGGTTCAATCAATGATCTGAAACAATGTCAAAAACAGAGAATTTTGTTTCTGCAAATTGGCACTTAATAAAATAATATAACACTCTTTTTAGCTACAGTGGCAAAAATAATGCTCAGAATTTAGGAAGTTGGTTACTTGGGCTGAGAACTTTTCACCAGCCCCTCTTATGTAATAAAAGCGAACCAAGTATAAGACGATCAAGCCCTTGTGAAATCACTGATGAGGTCAGCCTTTATTGGTGGAATGAGGCATTATGACATCACAATCTCAGCTCTGGTTACCAGAAACTGAAAGTCTTCATACTACCAGTGGGTGCTGAAAAGTTCTCAGCCCAGCCAGGAAGAGAATGACATGGATATGGTTCAATGAATGATCTAAAACAATGTCAAAACATAGAATTTCATTTCTGCAAATTGGCACTTAATGAAATCAAATAAAACTCTTTTCAGCTACAGTGGCAAAATAAGGCTCATAATTTAGGAAGTTGGTTGGTTGGGCTGAGAACTTTTCAGCACCCCCTCGTAGTATTCAGGCAGAATTCTGCAGTATTCAATAGGTCATCGAAGAGGGGATTACAGAAAGAAAAAAATGGAAAGCAAAACACCAAGAAGTAGAAAATGATAGGCTTGATTATAGCGCAGTAATTAGAAATATGTACATCCATCCATTGGGAAGCATTTACTGTAGGGGGGAAACCCCCTCCCGTAAGAGCCTAAGAAATACAGTGAAAAGGTTTCAATCCTCCTAACATTAATTGGACTTCTGAGTACCCGCAGTGGACCTCTCCAGCAGTGTACACACTTCATTTCTACCTGCCCTTAGCTGGCCATTTTCCAAATTACGCACTATTCAGTAAGGACTCTTGAAAGCAATTTCTTATATAAATGGTTGCTCTTCCATCACCTAGTAAAAGGGGGGGTGGGTTGCATGTATTCATTGCCCCTCCCCACTGGAAATTAAAATGCTTGTATTACTGCAGTGCAGTCATGCCTCTCAGAGTAATAGAAAAGTCATTCATTTAAACAGGGCGTTAAAAAATTAATCGATTAGATACATTTAAAAAAATAGACATTTTCCAAATAAATTAACGCCAATTTGACGTGAGGCCCGCAAATGTACAAAAAATTATGTTTATTAAAAGATTTATATACTGTCCTTCCAGAACCACCAGAATGGCTTACAATTTAAAAACACAAAAAGGGAAGGAAATATAATTTAAAGAAAAGAAAGAAGAAAAAAAAAAGGATGGATGGATCTTTTCTCACTATTCATTTTCGAATGTCGTTACAAAGCCTATATACATATTATGCACCTGGATATCATCTGGCCTTGAGCTACTACTGAAAAAGTGAGCTAGAGCCAAATAAAATAATAAATAATTTACCTCGGTGGGTAGAGTCTTCTCCTCCTTTCTGTGTCGGCACTGACTCCGTCCCTGGTTAGGAGGAATCCAGCAGCTACCGTCCCAGCTCCGACCATGGCCAAGAGTCCGCTGGATTTTCGGCTGGAGAGAACCCTAGAAAAGGTGCTGGCCATCTTCGCTGGGAATCAGGCTCCAAAACAGAATTCCACCGATACGTAAGAGAGTGAAAAATAAGAGAATAATCCCTGCAACAATAGCAAAGATAAGACAAGCAGAGAATAAGTCTGCGTTAGGGAGGGAAAATCAGACTGGAAGGGAGGACGTGATGCGAATGAAAACTACCAACACATTACAAGACGCAAGAAGGTCAGATCTACGTTTGCAAATAGCCAGCCCCTAGTGCCTCCGGTGCAGTCCCAGAGCAGCAAACTCCCACCAATCTCTCTCTCTGAGCCGATCACAGGACAAAAAACAGCATTCAATCAGCTGTAAGACTGGGAGAGCTACTACTCAAGAGACTTCCCCATTGTAGTACACGCAGACAGCACTACGAATTTAGATCATATACCAGCTACACAACTGCTATGGCGATAGCCTTTTCTCTCTCTCTCTCTGTCTTCTCTCTCTCCTCCCTCTCTCTCTCTCTCTCTCTGTGTTTTAACATGTATTGATTTATTTGTCTGCACACAGCATGCTGCAGTACACAGGGAAAGCCTGTAGTGCAATGTTCTGTTAGTGACAGCGGCGTGTCGTTGTCTATCTGGTTGTTTAATTGAGGCTGCGGCATGGATCTGATTTAGGGAGGCAGACGGGCACCAGGCGCAAACCTTTTGATCTAAGAGAAGAGGTGGGGTAGGGTGAAAAATTGGGAGGGATTTAAAGGAAAAGGGACAGGAAGAGGAATGAGGAGCATACCAGGAACACAGTTAAATTCGGCCACCGTTCTTTAATAGAGGAATTCAGACAGAGAGTCTAATTGAATTGGATTTAAGGACAGAGATCAGTTAAGCCAGAGAATACGAATAGTACCGGATGTAAGCAGCAAGTGCAAAATCGGCAAAAGGGGCCGGAATTAGAAAAGCAGGTGAAATAGGACAAGACAAGGGCACATGAAACAGTAAGAACAGGAGAGCAGAAGGACAGCAATAGCAGCAGCGAAAGAAAAAGCCTAGCTTAAAAAGCCTCCTAACTTCTAGACTCAAAAACACATTTTGTGTATCAGCACCTCCGGACCTGGACAGCGACCTTTGCCCATAGCCTGGAGGGCAGGAAAGGCGATCAGCACCGGAGGCACTTTGTCTTAGTACTTACTAAATTTGTTTGGACAGTTATGGATTTTATCTTTAAATTTAACTTTATGTTTCTTTTACTGCTTTACTGTTAATAATGGCTTGATTTATGGTCCCTATGAATTAAAACAGAAAAACATAGTTATTCAGATTTTGGCTGCAAACTCCATACTGGCTGTAAACCAATAAAGTCAGGGCAGTCTCCATCAACCTATTAGTCCAGTGATTTTCCTTTTTTTTTTTTTGTTTTGTTCTGTTGGAAAAATACAGAAGGAACAAAGTGGAAAATTGCAGGACTAAGGGCTCCTTTTACTAAGCTGCGCTAGCAGTTTTAGCACGTGATAAATTGCTGCACGCGCTAGATGCTAACGCCAGCATTGAACTGGCGTTAGTTCTAGCTGCGTAGCGCGGGTTTAATGTGCGCTAAAATTCTGCACACGCTAAAAACGCTATCGCAGCTTAGTAAAAGGAGCCCTAAGTATGTTTAAAGCCCTCCATGGAGACTGCCCCAACTTTGTTGGTTGGGCTGAGGACTTTACAGCGGCCCCCTCCTACATCATGCTTCTATAATTTAAAAAACCCCTACAGTTCCCCCTCCATATTGATTAGGGATGACCAGGCCAGCGAATACAGAAAAAACACAAATAACTTTCTCATATGTTATTCACAGTTTTCTGTTAAAAACCATTGAGAATATAATAAAACCACGAATAACATATGAGAAAGTTTAAAAAGTTGAGGGAGGAGGCCAGAAACATTGACGGTCTGAAGCTGCCAGAGGACAGATTGCACTTGCAAAATGCCTACTGTACTGTAATTTGGGGGGAGGAGCCAGCACACTAAAAATCATGAATAATCGAAATCGCAATTGCTGAATCCGCGACTGCGAAGGGGGAACTGTAATGACATGTACTAAAATATTTTTATATTAAGCCTTTTTTCATTTTTCACTAAAATATATTAGGACTGAATACCTGAATGTAAACCACGTGGGCTGTAAGTGGTATATAAATACTAAAAATAAATAAATTTATTTATTAAAGTGCCTTACCACTACTACTTCTACTACTGTTTATCATTTCTATAGGGGTGAAAGACCTTAGTGTTAATGCAAGTGTTTGTATTATGTATTTATTTATTTAAAAACCTAATATACCACCTGGAGCCACAGCCGTTTCTAATTAAACATATACAAAGCAAGAAAAACAAAAAACAGTGCGACATCATCAACACATATAAAAATCAAATTTGCAAATCCTTCAATAACATATTAAAAGAATATAAGAAATGGCCAACAATTGTAGGAAAGACAGATCAGAAATATGTTTGGTTTTCAACATCTTCTTAAAGCTATGATCTGCACATAATCTTAATTGCCCAGTATGACTGTTCCAGTATGATATTCCGGCAATGGAAAACATTTGGAATTGAGTTGCCACATATCTTATATTATCAGCTGTCAATGCTGCCAATTTCATTTCCCCCTCAGATCGTAGTGCCCTTGGAGGTTTATAAATCTCCCATAGAGAGGAAACTATATTAGAGAGCAAGAAAGGTTCACTCAAAAGTTTTCTCTATCATTCTGCAACATCTGCTCTTCTTCTCACATTCATTGCTTGGTTACATTTAGTTATAACTCACATCTTTAGGCAGTTCTTAATTCCCCCCTCCCCCTTATATTCTTCCCTATCTATGTGCTTTGCTTGACAAATTCTAGTTCTACCCTTTTCCTCACCCTCAAGTTTGTCAAGGTGTGTGTCTCATTTATAGGTCTTAAATGCATATTTTATATTGTAAATCGCTTATAAAAATTTTTATATACGCATTTCTATCACATTTTAAATAAAACTTGAAACTTGAACTTGAAACCAGAGTGGCATGGTTTGATATACTATTTGATGTACCAGGGACAACACTCTAAACTGAATTCTTTGCTCAATCAGCAGCTAGTGCAAGCTTTTCAATGTGGGGGTTATATGGGCTGCCCTCGTTACCCCACTAATCACCCTAGCTACAGAATTCATAAGCACCTGAAAAACCTTCAATTTCATTTTAGACAAGCCCAGAAACAAGGAATTACAGTAGTCCAACCTTGTCAAAAGCAGAGATTGGGACACAGTTTGAAAATCATACATATTCAAAAATGGTTTTAGCCTACACACAACATACAAAGTTGGGCATTACCTTTCTATATAATACACCCAATTTGTTTTCCCATAGATAAAGCCGAGTCTAAGCAGACACTCAACACTGTAATATGATCTTTTACCCATAATATGAACACTCTCTCTCCCATTAGCTTCATCCTTTCTCTCTACTATCATAAATTCTGTTCAGTTCACATTCAACTTCAAATCATGTTGGGACATTCATTCACAAAACTGAGTCATACATTCATTCAATTTTTTTCTCAAGATCACTATCAATAGGAAAGAAAAACAGGATGTCATCTGTAAAAATAGTGTAATGAACTCCCAGATCCCGGAAAACCTGCCCAAGAGATGCCATGTAGATATTAAACAATAACACTTGACAGGGCTGACCCCTGAGACACACCTCTACTAATTGTTTTCTTCACTGAGACCTTCTGTCCCACCTTGACACGAAATGACCTACCAGTCAAATAAGATGTAAACCAATCGAATACTATTCCTTGTATGCCTAAATTCTTCAATTTAGCAAGCATTACTGCAAGATTAACAGTATCAAAAGCTCCAGATACATCAAGGGAGATCAAACAATAAGAACATCGTCCATCCAAGCCTTTCTTTAACGTATCCATAACTGACAGCAGCAAAAATTCCACAGTATGTACCACATGAAAACCATATTAACATGGGTCTAAGCAACCAACTTCTTGAGCATGTTCTTCCAACTGGTATAACACTAATTTTTCAACTTTTCCAAGAAAAGGGACCACCAATATAGGTCTATAACTAGCCATTTGTTCTCTATCTAACCCACTCTTCTTCAGTATTGGTGTCACTGTTGCTTTTTTACATATCTCAGGAACAAAAAAGATTTATTCACAATTGAAGCCACAAATGAGGCAACTCCCTCAGTCAACTTGAGTATTACAGGGGTCACGCATAGATCTTGTAGGTGTCAATTTCTTAGCTACATTACACACCTCCCCCTCTGTAACTTCACAAAAAGTATCCCACTGTTTCATTCCATTAACTGGAACCACAATAACTTCTGGAATGAAAATATTTCCTAGTTCCACATTAATCTTATTATCTAAATAACAAGCATATTGATCCACTTCAGTAAAGCATGGGCCATTCAGCGCGGCTCAACACACTACAAACTGCTAGTATGCCCTTAGTATGCAAATTTCGGACCCCTGGATCTTCTTCAATAAAGATCAGATTTACACCCTGTACATCGTATCTGCAGTTTTTTTCTTTGTTTTGGAATTCCAGATCTGAACATCATCATTAATATATCTATTAGCATCTACCACAAGATACGGCAACCAGCTCTTTTCCAAATCATTAACCTCAAAATTTTGTCTCACTGAAATTACAGGGGCCAGAGTTTTCCAGGTCTCAAAACTAGACAAAATAAAATTCAGATAAAAGTAATCCAACCATGGGATTTCCCTCAGCTTCACTTTACCATCTAATAGCTCACATAATATTTCAGACAAAAAAACAAGATCAAGCACGTTTCCTGCCTTATGAATTATCTCATTTACCAGTTGTAATGAGTCTAGGCCTCAAAACATTGCTTCAACCCCCATACTTAAGTCATGTCTCCTAACTCTTCAGGTTTAACCGGAATATTAAAGTCATCTATGACACACAACTTTGAGTTTTATGTTGAATTATACCTGCTGTACACTACCTTGGGTGAATCTCTTCATAAAGGCAGTTAATAAATCCCAATAAATATATAAACAAACAAACAAAAAAATAAATTCATCAATTTGCATTAAATCAACATTAATGGGTTTGCATTGATGGTAATGTGCTTTTTTAACATAGATTTTTTTAAACAATGGAAAAGACATCTTATGAGGTAGATCTATGGCCACTTTGTTGTGGCAGACTTATAAGAACATAAGCAATGCCTCCACTGGGTCAGACCCGAGGTCCATCATGCCCAGCAGTCCGCTCACGCGGCGGCCCAACAGGTCCAGGACCTGCGCAGTAGCTCCCTATCTATACCCCTCTATCCCTTAAAAGCAATGGTTCTACTGAGTCAACCAATTGCTCATAAAATGTTTTCAAAACTAGACAGCCACATTTGAACTTGACTGAATAGGAAGCCAATGTAGTGATCTCAAGAGGGGTGTGGTATGTTCAAATTTATTTTTGTTAAAAATCAGCCAAGCTGCAGTATTCTGTATCAGTTGTAGACGTTTTAAATCAACTTTACTAATACTACAATAAACTGAATTACAATAGTCCAACTGAGCTAATACAGTTGACTGATTAATCATGGTAAAATTATGTTGATAAAATAGGGCTCATACCTACTTCAGGTAATGTAAGCTTAGAAAACACTTTTAATAAACAGCGCTAGAGATTTTTAGAACGAGCCATCAAGGTAAATGCTCCGACGCTCATAAAATTCCTATGAGCATCAGAGCATTTACCTTGCTGGCTCGTGCTTAAAACCTCTAGCTGAATAGTGGCTACTTGGTATCAAAATGCTCAATAACTACAAATATATTTTGAACAACAATGTAGCAATTTTTTAAGGGTCTTCAGACTGCCAATCAAGTAGTCTAACATGATTGGACTACAATCCTCATTGGACCTGTTGCTATATTATTTACTTATTCATATTCTATTTAAATTGAAGTTTTCTTTCTTTGTATAACTCATTCTTGTATAGTAAAAAAGTGAAAAACTTATCTTATCTTTAGTTACAGCGCCACCTCTTGGCCCATAAAAAATTGCTATATGATTACATTGTTGTTCAAAAAATATTTGTAGTTATTGATCATTTTAAAACCACAGTCTCTGTCTCCACCACCTCTTCTGGGAGACTGTTCCACGCATCTACCACCCTTTCTGTAAAAAAGTATTTCCTTAGATTACTCCTGAGCCTATCACCTCTTAACTTCATCCTATGCCCTCTCATTCCAGAGCTTCCTTTCACATGAAAGAGACTCAACTCGTGCATTTACATCACGTAGGTCTTTAATCGTCTCTATCATATCTCCCCTCTCCTGCATTTCCTCCAAAGTATACATATTGAGATCTTTAAGTCTGTCCCCATAGGCCTTATGATGAAGATCACACACCATTTTAGTGGCCTTCCTCTGGACCGACTCCATCCTTTTTATATCTTTTTGAGGGTACAGCCTCCAGAATTGTACACAATATTCTAAATGAGGTCTCACCAAAGTTTATACAAGGGCATCAATAACTCCTTTTTCCTACTGGCCATACCTCCTCCTATGCACCCTTGCATCCTTCTAGCTTTTGCTGTCACCTTTTCAACCTGTTTGGCCACCTTAAGAACATCACATACAATCATACCCAAGTCCCGCTCTTCTGTCACGCACATAAGTTCCTCACACTCTAAACTGTACCGTTCCCTCGTGTTTTTGCAGCCCAAATGTATGACTATGTATTTCTTAGCATTAAATTTTAGCTGCCAAATTTCAGACCATTCGTCAAGCTTCGCCATGTCTTTCTTCATGTTATTCACATTATCCGGGTGTTTACTCTATTGCAGATTTTGGTATCATCCGCAAAGAGACAAATCTTACCCGACATCCCTTCAGCAATATCATTTATAAAAATGTTAAAAAGAACAGGCCCAAGAACAGAACCTTGAGGCACACCACTGGTAACATCCCTTTCTTCAGAGCGATCTCCATTGATTACTACCCTCTGTTGCCTTCCACTCAACCAGTTCCTAACCCAGCCTGTCACTTTGGGACCCAACCCAAGGGCACTCAGTTTATTTATTAGATGTCTGTGTGGAACACTGTCAAAGGCTTTGCTAAAATCTAAATAAACCACATCTAGCGCACATCCTCTATCCAATTCTCTGGTTACCCAGTCAATGAAATTGATCAGATTTGTCTGACAAGACCTACCTCTAGTGAATCCATGTTGCCTCCAATCCTGTAATACATAGGATTCCAGAAACTTCACCATTCTCTGTTTTAAAAGCGTTTCCATTAATTTGCTTACCACAGAAGTCAGACTTGCTGGCCTGTAATTCCCTACTTCTTCCTTACTTCCACTTTTGTGTAGAGAGACCACATCTTCCCTTCTCCAATCCTCCGGTACCACTCCTGACTCTAGAGACTCATTGAAAAGGTCAGTCAGAGGAGCCACCAGAACTTCCGTAAGTTCCTTCAGCACCCTCGGATATACACCATCTGGCCCCATCGCTTTATCTACCTTTATTTTAGCTAGCTCCTCATGAACACAACCCTTTGAAAATCGATCAGGGCCTACCACATTTCCATCCTTATTCTTGTTTGTTTTCTGCGGTCCTGCTCCCGGTGCTTCAGCTATGAACACAGAACAGCAATATTTGTTAAGCTATTCAGCCTTTTCTTTTTCAGCTTCTACATATTTCTCCCCTTCACCTTTGAGATTCATAATGCCACTTTTGCACTTCTTCCTATCACTAATATATCTAAAAAATGTCTTGTCTCCCTGTTTTACCGTGTCAGCTATTTTTTTCTTAATTTGCATCTTTGATTTCCTGACTACACGACCAGCCTGTCTTAACTTTTCCAGATATTTTTGCCTGTTTTCTTCTTTCTGTAATCTTTTGTAGTTTATGAAAGCTAACCTCTTATTCTTTAGCACTCTCCAGACCTGTAGAGGTTAACTTTACGAATGGGTATATATCTAATCATGACCAGCAGGTGGAGACTGAAAACAAAACTTTGGGACAGTATATACTATCCTCCCTTCTCTATTTCCCTCAGTCTTCTTTCAGTCTCCAGCAGGTGTTGAGTGATCTGTACCCATCTCTCTTGGTAGGGCTGTTGGAATTTGTTTAGGGGTTTATTGTCCCTGTTTTTGGCCGGACGGAGCTTGGTCGGGCCCTGTTTGGGGGTCCGTCCGACCTCGGGGGTGTCAAACCCGGCGGGTCACGAGCGGGGTCCCTCCCCCCACTTCCTCCACCTCCCCACATTTTTTTAGAGGAGCCTCAGCAGTAAGCCTTGCCCCCTAAGTCAAGCAAGGCATATTGCTTCGAGAGCCTGTGGAGTCTGTTCTGTAAAAAAAAAAAAATAAATAAAAAATCCTGAGGTAGTGCTGGTCTGAAGGGTTGTTTCCCTTTAAGAAAACTGTATTTTACTGTATTTTTTCATGTAACCAGCACTTTTTTATAGCTAGGTCGCGTCTGGAGCAATTGTGCCCTTCTCCGGGGGAGTAGGCCACAATTTTAGTCCAGCCGCGAGGCACTCGCGGCCGGCCTGAACTCGGCGGTTTGGGTCGGTGAGGTGGTGGAGCTCCGTCGGCAGCGGCTGCAGGCGCCCAGAGCTCCCCGCCGATGGTGCCTCGCGAGTCGGCTTGGAGCAGTGGGGAAGCCCGGTCTTCCACAACCGCCCACGGAGGGATTCCCCGAAGGATTACCTCTCAGCTGATTTTTTGACAGCTGATGCCGACTTGCCTGTCTTAGCGGCTGAGACTGTTCAGTCTTCTCAGCCGCTACAGGCCATGGAGGGAGCATTTTTGGCGGGAACTTCGCCATTTTCTTTGTCTGGCCCCTCCATTTTGTCTGCAACCTCAGGTGACCTTCCCCCTGTATGGCGAACACAGGGGCAGGTTTCAGCATGGACCCCTGCTGGGGCAGGGAGTCCCTGGGGACCCCCAGGGGTTTTTTTGCCCCCAATTTATTTTCTTTCTTTGTGCGGACTTTTGGGGGTCCCACGTGCGCCTGGGGGGTTTCGGGGGGGGTTTCCCTCCGCGCCCCCTATGGCTTTGCCTCCCTCTTTTCGTTTGGCGTCCCCTCTTCCTCCTCCCTCATCCAAGCGCCCGCGGGGGGGCTTGGATTGCGAATTGGTGGGCGGAGGAGCGTGTTGGCCTGGTTGAGGACCTGGCTGCTTTGGCGGGCTTCCAGGATCCTCTAGAGGGGACGCCTGTTGGCAGCGGGGCGGCGGGTTTCCCGTCTTCCAGAGCAGATGCGTCCGTGGTGCGCTTTTTTATTCAGAGGGATGAGCTTTTAGACCTGTGTAGCAGGTCTCCTTGGTGCTGCATTTTTGCAGTGGCGCCGCCGGAGACCCCGCGTATGGGGGCCCCTCTGCTTCAGGGGGTCTGTCCTGGTTCCCGCTCTTTTCCTGTGCGTCAGGATTTGCGGGATTTTGTGTTGGCGCAGTGGCCTATGGGCGCAGTTTCGTTTGGTGTGCGCCTTGGCTCTTGGGTATCCCGTCCCGGAGGGAGGTAGGGCTACCTTAATTTCGCCAATGGGGAACGCGGTGGTCTCGGCACTTCCTAAGCGGCATGCCGTGCCTGTTATGGACGGTTCTGCTCTTAGGGTCTCGGAGGCGCGTGCGTTAGAGACTCTTCTTAAGTATGATTTTGATGTCTCTGCCTTTGGGGTCCAGGCGGCTGTTTGTGGGGAGCTAGTCGCTCGCGCCGTGTTTCGGTGGGCTGAGCGTGTCCTGGATCGGGAGTCTGATGACTGGTCTCTAGTGGATCAGGAGGTAGCGAAGATTGCGATGGCTGCCTCGTTCCTCTCAGATGCTCTTTATGACTTGGTGCGGATTTCGGCTAAGTCTATGGCATGGCCGCGCGGCGTATTTTGTGGCTGCACGCTTGGGCGGCGGATTCTGCGTCCAAAGCTAAGTTTACTAAAGTTCCCTTTAGGGGGTCTTTTTGTTTGGAGAGGAATTAGATGAGTTGATTCAGACTCTGACGGACTCGAAGGTGCCCCGTCTGCCTGAGGACCGTGCCCGCCCTGCGTCTAGGTGTGGGGCTGCCCGGGGGCGTTTGCGGGAATTTCGCAAGTATCGCCCGGGGCGTGGGGCTGCTTCTTTCCCGGCTCAGGGTTTTTCCCGGGGTCGGTTCTTCCAGCGCATGCAGCCCTTTCGGGGGGCCCGTCGGGGGGCAGGGAATCCCTCCGCCGGTTCCCCCGCTTCCCGTCCTGCGCAATGACTCCTTGCCGGCGCCCCCTTTGGTTCCGGTGGGGGCCCGGCTGCGCAAATTTTTCCCCAAATGGGCCGAGATCGCGTCCGATCAGTGGGTCCTTGAGGTGGTGCGGGACGGTTACGCTCTGGAGTTTACCCGCTCTCTGCCGGACCTTTTCCTCGCTTCTCCATGTCAGACTCCATGGAAGACGCAGGCTTTTCGTCAGACCCTTCAGCGTTTGCTAGATCTCGAGGCAGTGGTGCCGGTGTCCCCTACGGAGTGGGGCACCGGCAGGTACTCCATTTACTTTGTGGTGGCCATAAAGGAGGGGACCTTTCGGCCCATCCTGGATTTGAAAGGGGTCAACAGAGCTCTCAAGATTCCGTCTTTCCGCATGGAAACGCTGCGGTCGGTCATTCTGGCGGTTCAGCCGGGGGAGTTTCTTACGTCTCTCGATCTGACGGAGGCCTACTTGCAGGTTCCAATTCGGGCCTCTCATCAGCACTTCCTTCGCTTTGCGATCTTGGGGCGGCACTTTCAGTTCTGTGCGCTTCCCTTTGGTCTGGCCACGGCTCCTCGGACGTTCACCACGGTAATGGTGGTCGTCGCGGCAGCCTTGCGGTCGGTGGGCATCCTGGTTCACCCCTACCTGGACGACTGGTTGATTCGGGCAAAGTCGTTGCAGGAGAGCTCCCGGGTTACGGCTCGGGTGGTGGAGTTTCTCCGGTCGCTGGGCTGGGTGGTCAACCTTTCCAAGAGTCGGTTGGTCCCGGCTCAGCGTCTGGAGTGCCTTGGGGTTATGTTCGACATCTCCTTGGGGAAGGTCTTCCTTCCAGAGGCCCGGGTGAGCAAATTGCAATCTCAGATTCGCCTGCTTTTGGCGTCCCGGGGTCCTCGGGCGCGAGATTTCCTCCAAGTCCTGGGGTCAATGGCGGCGTCCCTGGACGTGGTGAGGTGGGCGCGGGCCCACATGCGTCCTCTTCAGTATGCTCTGCTCCGGAGGTGGTCTCCCCGGAGGCAAGATTTGGATGTTCCGGTTCCCCTGCGAGGCTTGGCGCGCTGCAGTCTGCGCTGGTGGCTCCGGACCCCTCACCTGGTTCAGGGGGTGGGTCTGGATCTCCCGCAGTGGACGGTGCTCCTTACGGATGCGAGTCTCCTCGGTTGGGGGGCTCAGTTTATGGGCCACTCAGCTCGGGGCACCTGGTCCGCGGAGGAGGCCTCCTGGTCGATCAACGAGTTGGAGACCAGAGCGGTCAGGCTGGCGCTGTTAGCTTTCCACTCCCTTTTGCTGGGCAAGTCGGTCAGAGTCCTGTCGGACAATGCCACGGCGGTGGCTTATGTCAATCGTCAGGGGGGCACCAAGAGCACTCCTGTGGCGCAGGAGGCGGCTCGGCTCATGGTTTGGGCGGAGTCCCATCTTCTGGACCTCTCGGCTTCTCATATAGCCGGGGTAGAAAATGTTCAGGCAGACTTCCTCAGTCGTCACTTCCTGGATCCAGGAGAGTGGTTTCTCGGCGCCGGAGCGTTTCGGTTGATAGTGCAAGATTGGGGGCAGCCCCTGATGGACCTGATGGCCACGAGTGGCAACGCCAAAGTGCCCCGCTTCTTCAGTCGTCGCAGGGAAGGGCTGGCCGAGGGTCTGGATGCTCTGGTCCAGCCGTGGCCAACGGAGGGGCTGTTGTATGTGTTCCCTCTTTGGCCGCTGGTGGGCAGAGTGCTTCTTCGCATTGTTCACCATCCGGGTTTGGTGGTGCTGGTGGCTCCGGATTGGCCTCGACGTCCGTGGTATGCGGATCTGGTGAGGCACCTGGTGGCGGTTCCTCTTCCTCTGCCTCTCTCGGACGACCTTCTGATGCAGGGTCCCATTCCCTTGTTCGACCCGTCTCTCTTCTGTCTTACGGCGTGGCTCTTGAAAGGGGTCGCCTTAGCAAGAAGGGATATTCAGACAAGGTGATCGCTACACTGTTGGGGTCCCGGAGGCTTTCTACCTCTCGGGCTTATGTGCGGGTTTGGCGTCTCTTTGAGGAATGGTGTCGGGCGCGGGGAGTGACCTCTTTTCGCGCTTCTCTGCCTAACATTCTAGAGTTCTTGCAGGATGGCCTGGATAGAGGCCTGGCTTGGTCTTCTCTCCGGGTTCATCTTGCGGCCCTGTCGACCTTTCGAGGGTTGGTGTCAGGTCAGCGTTTATCGGCTCTTCCTGATGTGATTCGGTTTCTGCGGGCGGCCAAGTTGCTTAGGCCTCCCCTACGGCCCTCGGTTCCCTCTTGGGATCTTAATCTGGTTCTCTCTGTTTTGGTGCGCCCGCCTTTCGAGCCCTTGGACGACTGTTCTTTGAAGGACCTTACTTTGAAGGCGGTCTTTTTGGTGGCCATTACTTCTGCTAGGCGTATTTCTGAGCTGCAGGCTTTCTCTTGTAGGGCTCCCTTCTTGGAGTTGTCTAGGGAGCGGGTCGTCTTGCGGCCTGTTCCTTCCTTTCTGCCGAAGGTTGTTTCTCCTTTTCATGTCAATCAATCGGTGGTTCTCCCGGTCTTGGGTGGTCGGGAGGGCTCTTCTGAGCAACGGCAGCTGCGCAAGTTGGATGTCGGTCGGGTCCTTCGCTCTGATGTGCAGCGGACCCAGGAATTCCGGAAGTCCGATCATCTCTTTGTCCTCCTGGCTGGTCCTCGTCGGGGAGCTGGCGCTTCTAAGGCTACTATTGCGCGCTGGATCAAGGAGACGATTGCTTCCGCTTATCTTCTGAAACAGCAGCCTGTTCCGGAGTTTCTCAAGGCTCATTCCACTCGGGGTCAGGCGGCTTCTTGGGCTGAGTCGTCGCTCGTGCCTCCGGTGGATATTTGTAAGGCTGCGGTTTGGTCCTCCTTGTATTCTTTTGTTAGACATTATCGGGTAGATGTTCAGGCGCGTCGGGACGCGGTGTTCGGTGAGCGTGTTCTGGTATCGGCCCTTCGGGGGTCCCGCCCGTGAGAGGGACTGCTTTGGTACGTCCCATTCGTAAAGTTAACCTCTACTGGTCTGGAGAGTGCTAAAGAAGGAGAAATTAGGTTCTTACCTGCTAATTTACTTTCTTTTAGCTTCTCCAGACCAGTAGAGGTCCCCACCCTGTCTGTTGTTGTTGTTGTTGTTGGGGCTGTTTTCGCGGGCAGTTTTTGTTTTTTGCTGCGGGTTCTAGTATTTTTCTAGGGCCGGGGAGAATTAAAGAACAGCGGCTGTGGCTCGGCTGGCTTAGCTGGCGAGCTGTGGGGACATTTTCCTTCGGGTATTTCTCCTCTGCATTTTCCAACAGCATTTGGGTATGTTATTTGTTACTCCTGTTCGGAGTATTGTTTTCTTCCTGTTTTCCAGTTCTTGGTTCTGCTTGGCTATTCGGCAGACTGAGGGAAATAGAGAAGGGAGGATAGTATATACTGTCCCAAAGTTTTGTTTTCAGTCTCCACCTGCTGGTCATGATTAGATATATACCCATTCGTAAAGTTAACCTCTACTGGTCTGGAGAAGCTAAAAGAAAGTAAATTAGCAGGTAAGAACCTAATTTCTCCTTCCTTACCTTCTCAGCTACTACTTTTGAGAACCAAAGTGGCCTTTTCCTCTTACTTTTACTTACTTGCCTCACAAAAAGGTTTGTTACTCTTACAATTACTCCTTTCAGTTTTGCCCATTGCATTTCCACTCCTTCCAGATGTTCCCATCCAGACAATTTCTTGACATAATCCCCCATCTGAACAAAGTTAGTTTTTCAAAAAGTCTAGAACCTTTGCTTTTGAATGAGCCCTCTCTATACCGTTCTTAATATTAAACCGTCCCATTTAGTGATCATTAGATACCAGATGATTACCCACTATAACATCAGAAACACTTTCCCTGTTTGTAAGCATTAAGTCCAATATGACCCCTTCCCCTGTGGGTTCCATTACCCAACTATTGGAACAGTTCTCCTTGTAGATAATTCAGGATCTCCTTACTTCTAGAAGACCCCATAATAGGGATACCCCAATCTTTAAAGATTGCACTATAAAACACTTTCAAGATAACTAGATTGCACTATAAAGCATTTTCAAGATAATTAGACCGATGACGAGTCTAGTGTGTAAAGACTACGTGTTACAACTTGATTTTCACGCAGCAACACCGCCGAGGTCTTTGAGATGTTCTAAGCTGCCTTAAGTTATTTTATTAAGGTATTCTGAAGAAAACAGTTGTATGTGTATCTACCTTATAAAAAATCTTTCGAAGCCTATTTATGATGTACTTCTAGTGTAAAATAAACAGATAACAAAAACCATTCACAAAACTCAAAAAAGAGACACCGATTCCAGAATAATTTGTTAAAATTTACTGTAAACCTTAAATCTAGTTATTTAAAATATTACCATTATTAATTAATTAATTAATTATTGCGGGGAAATGCCATTTCTTTAGGCACTGTTAGGCCTGTTTTAAATGATGTTTTTTCACTTGTTAAGGTGCTGTTTAGAGCAGTGTTTCTCAACTCGGCCTCTGAACCAGTGTTTCTCAATTCGGTCCTGGAGTACCCCCTTGCCAGTCAGATTTTCAGGATATCCACCTTGAATTTGCATAAACTTGATTTGCATACACTGCCTCCATTATATGCAAATATCTTTCATGCAAATTCACTGTGGATATCTTGAAAACCTGACTGGCAAGGGGGTACTCCAGGACCGAATTGAGAAACACTGGTTTAGAGAGCATGGGCCTTTATGCACACTAAACAGAATTTATGCATGACAAAGCCCCTTAATAAAAAAAAGGCCTCTAAAAATTAAAAAGAAACATGTATTATCACTTTTAGTTACTCAATAAAGAATCAAGTGAAATCACTTATTTTGCAAAATTCAATGAAGGGGTAAACATCATACCATTGAATAAATCTTCATAAACTGGAGCTAATTGTTCCCCCAATCATCCTAATTATTCTTTTGGGTAGCAACAGAGAAAATTCACTAATTATCCATTTATGTGGCACCGTTTTGCAGAACTGAAACCATAGTAACCATTCTTTTTCACAGAAGTGGCTGGAACACAGAGCAAACTCTGAAACATGTATTGGCCAAAGAAAAGTTTCATTAGACACACACCTAGAAAACTAACATTCTTTTGTTTATAAGTGAAAGGAGAAAAGATGTTATCCTTTAAATCAGTGATTCCCAACCCTGTCCTGGAGGAACACCAGGCCAATCGGGTTTTCAGGCTAGCTCTAATGAATATGCATGAGAGAGATTTGCATATGATGGAAGTGATAGGCATGCAAATTTGCTTCATGCATATTCATTAGGGCTAGCCTGAAAACCCAATTGGCCTGGTGTTCCTCCAGGACAGGGTTGGGAACCACTGCTTTAAAGAACTAACATAGCCAGTACGCTCTTTTAGTGGAGGTAGGAATTGAATGGGCAGACCTCATTGGATAGGTGGGGATAAAGAAAGTGGATCGATTTTTCACTCCATCAAAATTACAAGGACTAGGGGACACTCAATGAAGTTACAGGGAAATACTTTTAAAACCAATAGGAAGAAATATTTTTTCAATCAGCGAATAGTTAAGCTCTGGAACGCGTTGCCAGAGGTTGTGGTAAGAGTGGATAGTGTAGCTGGTTTTAAGAAAGGTTTGGACAATTTCCTGGAGATAAAGTCCATAGTCTGCAATTGAGATAGACATGAGGGAAGCCACTGCTTGCCCTTGATCGGTAGCATGGAATGTTGCTACTCTTTGCGGTTCCGGAATCTTTTGTTATTTTTGGGATTCTGGAATCTTGCTATTCTTTGGGATACTGAATGGAATGTTGCTACTCTATGGTTTTTTTGTCAGGTACTAGTGACCTGGATTGGCCACCGTGAGAACGGGCTATTGGGCTTGATCTACCATTGGTCTGATCCATTAAGGCTATTCTTATGTTCTTATGTTCTTGCCTGCTTCTTTCAATCTTTAGCCGTAGATAAAACAATGCAACTGAGTATTTCAAATTGAGGGTGTGTCATTTTTCTGAGAATAGTAGCTGCTTTCTGCTTGCCATGTGGAGGTAATAGTTAATAATTAACTGGAATGTGAGCTGTTTATCCAGTTCCTGCTGCTGGAATACAGACTCTTTTGTTCTAGTGTTATGGAAACCCAGCAAACTATTATGAATGATGAGAAAGCAATAATGGCATTGGTTTCCAATAAAAAGATTTTCCTGGCTGTAAAATAGAAACAGAGAAAAATGAAGGCAGATAAAGACCATATGGCTTATTTAGCCTTCCCAACCATGCTATCTACTCTCCCCTCCTTCCCCTTAGAGATCCAACATACTTGTCCCAAGCTGTCTTGGATTCAGACACGCTCTTCATTTCCACTGCCTCCACCGGGAGGCCATTCCAAGCATTCACCACCCTTTCTGTGAAAAAGTAGTTTTTGAGGTGTTCTTCCGCATCTGCATCCCCTTTCACCTTCATCCTGTGCCCCCTCATTCCAGAGCTTACTCTCAATTGAGACTTACCTTGTGTGCATTCATGCTATGTAGGTATTTAAACAACTTTATCTTATCTCCCCTCTCTTGCCTTTCCTCCAAGCCTTTCTTTAAGTCTGTCTCCGTACACTATATGCTGAAGACCACGTACCATTTTAGTCGCCTTCCTCTGGACCAACTCCAAACTATTGCTGAGCATTTATGCATTTCAACACACCACACACACCCCTTTACTATTAAAGCAAATGTAGAAATTGTCTACTTTTTTTTAGCTTTAGCATTTTCATCTGATCCATAAACTAAGCAATATAGTAAATGTCGGCAGATAAAGATCTAAACGGTCCATCCAGTCTGCCCTGTAATCACACGCATCACAATTTCATGATTAAATTAAAATGTCATTTTTTTATTTCTGTAGATCTTAGAAGTCTACCCAGTACTGTCCCATTGTCCAGGTTTCCCTGGATGTCTGGTCGCTCTGTCTCAATCTCCTGACCCGTACCTTGGCCATCTAGGGGTGGGGAATGATTCTCGTTAGTCTCCCTGTCTCCACGTACCTCCTCCAGCGCAGCAGTTTCCACACTTTGGTCAGATGGCAGCGTTAACAAGTGATCCTGCAACTGTTGTCCTGCCCCAGAAACCCTCACACTGCAGCACTTCCTGTTCTCAAATGGGGCAGCCACTGTAGAGTGAAGCCTTCCAGGGCAGGGTGATAGAAAGCAAGATCACTTGTTAACCTCCTCCAATGCTGCCATTTCCAAACTTTGGGCAGCTGTCAGCATTATGTGGGGACAGGAGAGACTCACAAGAACCATCCCCAAATCCAAGATGAGGGCTGGACTGGAGGAGGGAAATGTGTATAAAGTAAGATTACCAGATGTCTGTTTTTGGACACACTCTCTCTAAGGTGGAAGCTGGACTAGAGAGAGTGTTTCGAAAACATGAACATACTCCCTCCAGTTCAGCAAGACATCCAAACACCCAGACAGTCCTGTTTATTTGTTTAAAACTTACCAAATCTGGTACCTTTACAAACAGCAAGTTGGGGGGGGGGGAGAGGATAGGGATCTGAAAATGAGCCTGTCTGGGGGTGGGGTGGGGAGAGAGTAGTAGTACCTGTTAGCTGACAATAGAACATAAGAATTGCCGTTGCTGGGTCAGACCAGTGATCCATCGTGCCCAGCAGTCCGCTCACACGGCGGCCCTTAGGTCAAAGACCAGTGCCCTAATTGAATCTAGCCTTACCTGAATCCCTGGAGGGTGTTTTCCCCTATAACAGACTCTGAAAGAGCGTTCCAGTTTTCTACCACTCTCTGGGTGAAGAAGAACTTCCTTACGTTTGTACGGAATCTATCCCCTTTTAACTTTAGAGAGTGCCTTCTTGTTCTCTCCACCTCAGAGAGGGTGAACCATCTCTCTTTCTCTACTAAGTCTATTCCCTTCAATATCTTGAATGTTTCGATCATGTCCCCTTTCAGTCTCCTCTTTTCAAGGGACAAGAGGCCCAGTTTCTCTAGCCTCACATTGTATGGAAACTCCTCCAGTCCCTTAACCATTTTTGTCACTCTTCTCTGGACCCTTTCGAATAGTACTGTGTCCTTCTTCATGTACGGCGACCAGTGCTGGACGCAGTATTCCAGGTGAGGGCGTACCATGGCCCGGTATAGCGGCATGATAACCTTCTCCGATATGTTTGTGATCCCCTTAATCATTCCTAGCATTCTGTTTGCCCTTTTTGCTGCAGCGGCACATTGCGCGGACAGCTTCATTGACTTGTCTACCAGAACTCCCAAGTCTCTTTCCTAGGGGGTCTCTCTGAGTACTGCACCGGACTTCCTGTATTCACGTATAACATTTTTGTTACCGATATGCATCACCTTACACTTATTCACGTTAAACCTCATTTGCCATGTTGCAGCCCATTTCTTGAGCGTGTTTATGTCACATTGCAGGTCTTCGCAATCCTTCTGTGTTTGGATGGGGGGGGGGGGGAATCCTGCATACACTTGAGATTCAGGATAGAAAATGACACAGGGATAAATTTGTCCCTGTCCCCGCAGGAACTCAATTTCCCCATTCCGTTCCCATGAGTTTTGTCTCTGTTCCTGTCCCATTCCTGTAAGCTTCAAACACATGATTTTAAAGTGCTTGAGGCTTGTGCCGACAAGAACAGAGCTTGCAGGAATGGGGCAGGGACAGGAAAAAAAAACTCAAGGGGGACGGGATGGGAAAATTAGTTCCTGCGGGGATGAGGAAAAATTTGTTCCCGTGTTATTCTCTAACTCAGGATCTGTGTGAGGGGTGGGCCAGCATGTATTCTGCAATTTTTAGACTGGAGAGATTTGAATGCATTTGTAGTTCTTTTTTTTAAGTTTTTGTAATGTTTTGAATGGGCTTGTATTTTTGGGAATCTGCCAATAAACCTTTATTTGTGTGTGTGTATCACTGCTGTAATCCCGTGAAGCAATCTTTGAGATCAGGGAGGGGAGAGAAGTTGGACTTTGCATGTTTACGTCATCAAACCTGTGGCATCTTAGTTGCAAATCTATTCTTAAACTACTGAAGGATACATGTTTGTTGCTGTCTGTTGCACTTCTATATGGGTGCACAGTGGCCAGCAGTAGTCATGTCCTCAATCAATATACTGCACAACAGGGTGTGTGTGTGCCTGAGTTTGGTTAATACCTTGCATCTACAGAACCCCTATTCCTCCTGCAAGGGTGGATAGAAACATGATGGCAGATAAAGGCCAAATGGCCCGTCTAGTCTGCCCTCTTTTTCTCTCTCTGAGAGATCCCACGTGCCTATCCCAGGCCCTTTTGAATTCGCACACAGTCTCTCCACCACCTCTTCCTGGAGACTGTTCCATGCATCTACCATCCTTTCTGTAAAAAAGTATTTCCTTAGAATACTCCGGAGCCTCTATCACCTCTCATTCCAGAGTTTCCTTTCAAATGAAAGAGACTCGACTCATGCGCATTTACATTATGTAGGTATTTAAACATATCTATCATATCTCCACTCTCCCGCCTTTCCTCCAAAGTATATACCCTATTGGACCATAACTTGGATGCAAACTCTTTTTGAATAAAGACTTGGCACCTTGTGCATCATCTCTACAGTTCTTTTTTTTTTTTTTGCTAGTAAAGTATCTCATGCAGATTCAAGCGTGCTGGCATATTTTCAGACCTTTCACCTCTGGCATTCAGTTCATCTGAATGAGTCTCCTAACTGGGAAAATTCCTCTGAAAAGCTGAGAGCGTTCCCCAGGAAACTATTGCAGAAGATAAAGGAGTTTTGGACCTCTGGAAATCTGCTCCCGCATGTCTCCGAAACAATTTGAATTACAAATTTAATGCAATCCTTTGGCCTCCGACAAAATAACCCTAATGACCCTAGGCATGTCACTTAACCCTCCATTGCCCAAGATTTAAAAAAAAACCAAAAGCAAAACTTAGATTGTGAACCCAATAGGGACAGAGAAAGTATCTGTATATAGTACCACAGAATGGTGGTCTATGAAATCCACTTCCCTCCCCCCAATGTGTAAGCACTATTTTATTTCATTTAACACTTGCAGGACACATCTCACAACTACATTACATTCAGGGCTTGAACGGCCTGGAACACACCTTATATCAGACTCCAGAGCAGTTCAGCCCTTCCCTTCCAGGCACTGAGGAGAAGACAGGAGGAGAACAGCCCAGAAGATGGCAAAGGACAGTGTCCTAACCCAGCCCCTCTTTCCCTGCTGCTCTCGCCTCTGGACCACCTGTCTCTTTTCCGCTATTTCACTTCCCTTTTGCCTACAATGAAGCCCTGATCACATGTACCATGTTCAGGTGGGCTTTAACTTGAATGGCTATGGAAACAACAAGCCTAGTCCAGTAAAAAATAGTTACAGGGAAAAAAAAAGACTCATATACACTCCCCCTCCGCATTCGTGGTGATAGGGGAACAGCATGGCAACGAATACAGAAAAACTGCAAATAACTTTTCATATGTTATTCGCGGTTTTTCTGTTAAAAAAACCCTAAAAAAGACACAAAACCGCAAATAACCTGACCTGCAAGTGTAACGATTTTCTCTGTACAATATTGGGAGCATCGATTTTCTCAGTGAAATGCTGGGAGCAGTGATTTCCTGTAACGTAAATTTGGGGGCAGAGTCTGGGAATGAAAAACTGCGAATAACCGAAACCACGGTTAACGAAACCATGAATACGGAGGGGGAAGTGTAATGCTGCAGCTGTAGTTCTAAAAGGACAACTGTACAAACTGACATCTTCTGAAAGAAATAGGTAAAGGCAACACAATACTAAGCAAAAAAAAAAAAAGTACACTTCTCCCTCCATATTCACTGTGATAGGAGATTAACAGACCCGCAAATACAGAAAAACCACATATAACTTTTTCACATGTTACTCGCTGTTTTCTATTCAAAACCACGTGAATATGGCGAAGCCGCGAATAACATGGTGGGAGACCTGGCCTGTTCCTGAAGGAGAGGCAAAACACAGTGACAAAAGTGCTGGGAATCAGCAATTTTCTCTGTAAACGCTTGGAATCGGCGATTTCTCTATGCAAGCTGACATAATTTGGGGAGAGGAGCCAGCAAGCTGAACACCGCAAATAATCAAAACCGCAATTGCTGAAACCGCGAATACGGAGGGAGAAGTGTAGTAGGACCTGAAAAAGACACCTCAAAAAATGAATTTATTTATTTGGTTAGTTTTGTATCCCGTCCTCCCCAAATGAGCTCAGAATGGCTCTTTTCTAACTAGCTTGCTTTTTCTAGTTAGTTTTGACTATTTTCAGGCTCCCACCTGCCAGTAATAAGTTATATGCGAAAGGTTTTTTTTTGCCAGTGATGCTTGAGTGGAAGAGAGTGGGAACACCTCTCCGTGTCTGAGGCTTTTCTTTCGCCTTAAAATACTTTTTCTGGCGTTGGTGTGTACTGACCTAATGGAGTGATTTGTTTTCTGGTATATTTTCCCTCCATTCCTCTTTTTTGCTATTTGAGTAACAAGGTTGAAATACATAAAGCATAGACAAATTATGAATTGACATTTGTACAGTAATGTTAGACATACATACAGTTTTCTGGTCTCTTGAACGAGCAGAAAGGAGAGAAGGTAGAGGATACTATACCTGCAGGTAGGTGGTAGATATCCTGGCTCAGCAAGGCAGGTTTCCGGAATTTCTCTGATCATGAAGACTTTATCCCCGCCTCTGTGGTTTGATGGAGTGCATCGCCAGAAGCATTTCCAGCATAATCTAAACTGCAAATCTGACTCCTCCCATGAGAGGAAGCAGCAAATTCTTATCTTTATGGTCTTTAACGACAAATATCGAAGTCTGAACTTTTGACTTTCGATCTGGAATCATGCTGACAGCCAACATAGGCTAATTTCTTTTCTTCCTTTATTTTCCTTTCATATACTGAAATAAGAAACTAAAGACATGATCTGATACCATTACAGAATGCCCAGAAGACGGTATTGTAGTTAATTTTTGCAGTAATTACATGGACAAACCACACACCAAGAAATAAAAGAAAGAATTGTGGAAAGTTTTTGAAGCTTTTGTTTTTCAAAGAATTCTGTAGCTACAGTGGAATGCTAATTATCCAGACTACCCTTGGCAGAGGGTAGTCCGGATAATCAAAAATCCAGATGATTGGATGTTAATATTTTTTTATTTTGGTTTTAATAATTGTTCAAAAAAATAAATACTGTAAGCGTACCCCCCTAACAAGAAAAGGCAGCATCCCCCTCCCTCCCCAAACAGGCACCACCAACTCCCTCCTGGACACAGAATAAAGACCCCAGGCCTACCTTGTTTCCCTGGTGGTCTAGCGACGCACTGGGGCAGGAGCGATCCTACTCACTCCTGCCCATGCTCTTTCAGCAATGAAAATAGCTGCCGAGACTTCCAGACATCGATCTAGGCACCTAACTTCTTGCACTATTTATGGAATCTGGGTCTATGTCTCTGAGGATCACAATGTACAATCAGCGAACAATGAAAGCAGTTTCGTGACATAGCATCTAAGCTGTCAAGGCACATGGGCACATATTACATTACATTTCTAGACTGCAAAACCTCTTGGATTGATGTGGTTCACAAAAATAAGAAACTGGACAACCCCAATGGCCTACAGAATAATCAATAGCTCTCTTTAATTTTCTAGAAATCTCACAAATAAAGTCAGTTTTAATAGCTTTCTGAAATGTATGTATGAGTGCGACCTCACAAATAGAGTACGTTACTCCCTATCCCAACTAGCCGCCTGATAGGCGAGCAAACGTTGTAGAAACTTCTTATAAGTGCAACCTCGAGCCGGAGGGAAAACAAATAGAGACGTGATACGTAATAATAATAATAACAACAGTTTATATACCGTAGGACCGTGAAGTTCTATGCGGTTTACAATGGTTAAAAGATGTTCCAAATTAATTAGAATTAACAAGGTTAGAAGCTAATTATTAACAGGGCTAGAGATCAGTTATTGTGGAGTAGGATTGTACAGGTTAGTTGCCTAAATACTTCAGAAACAGGTATGTTTTTAGGTGTTTCCTAAATTCCCCATATGTAGTATGCGTGAGCAATTGTTCCAGATTTTTGCCCCATAATGCCGTTTGATGTGAGAGTAGCAATCCACTTTAAAAAAGGTAAACAATTCTGATAAATAGACAAGTACCTGACCATATAAGACTTTATAACAAAGGATCTCAAATTTAAATACCTGAGCCTCAAATGGAAGCCAGTGAAATTCCCTTTAGTAGAATATGATCGAAAATCGAGTGCAATGTCACGTTCTGGATTTTATATAATCTAACAAAATTTATCAAAATATGATTTAATAGTACGCAATTTCCACAAAATTAAAAAGCATTTTTTGATCAATACTGAAGTAAAAGTCTTCCTAGACAGATTTCTATCTAAGTACACACATATCTTGCACCTCTTTTATAAAAACATCTATATGGTGCTGAGATTTCGGGCTGACATTTGCTTGTACATTAAAGATCCGTTCGCAAGGGTATAGTGATCTCAAGTTTATTTCTTTGCACAGCAGTTCTGATTGCTAAGAAATGTATCTTGCACCAATGGATTTGAGATTTTCTGCCAACCTTATGGCAATATAAACAAGAGAGACTGACTCTGTATGTTAGCACAACCCAAGAGCAGGACCTGCTATGCAAAAATATGGCTCAGAAAAATGTAACTCTAAAGAGGGAGAAGCAACCCCCTCTTAAGACAAGAGTTTTATCTTTTAATCATTGCTTAATAAATGCAAAGGCAAGTACCACTTAAGGGTGTGAGTTGTAAAAAACTGACTGAATATCTTAATGTGTATTTTCAAAAAACTTCTAAATAATTTCAAATCTTGCATTCAGGTTGACACTAGACACTTTTGCAATCAAAAAGGTTGAAAAATAAAGGTACTTATCAGGGTCCCGACGCGGCCCCGTTTCAGTATCTGCCTCAGGAGACCCCGTCTGATAACTGCTAGAAAAGGTAACAACCATGAAAAAATTCCAAAAAGTGTCGTTCTAGAAATGAAACATCTCATTGCACAGAGATGTTTCATTTCTAGAACGACACTTTTTGGAATTTTTTCATGGTTGTTACCTTTTCTAGCAGTTATCAGACGGGGTCTCCTGAGGCAGATACTGAAACGGGGCCGCGTCGGGACCCTGATAAGTACCTTTATTTTTCAACCTTTTTGATTGCAAAAGTGTCTAGTGTCAACCTGAATGCAAGATTTGAAATTATTTAGAAGTTTTTTGAAAATACACATTAAGATATTCAGTCAGTTTTTTACAACTCACACCCTTAAGTGGTACTTGCCTTTGCATTTATTAAGCAATGATTAAAAGATAAAACTCTTGTCTTAAGAGGGGGTTGCTTCTCCCTCTTTAGAGTTACATTTTTCTGAGCCATATTTTTGCATAGCAGGTCCTGCTCTTGGGTTGTGCTAACATACAGAGTCAGTCTCTCTTGTTTATATTTCAAATTGTTTTTCTGACTCCTTAGTTACTTTGTCCCTGCTACAGTGGAAACCTTATGGCAATGGCAAAGTCAACTACATGAACTCTTACGCATGGAACGTGTTTCAGGGACCTCTTTGGATGGGTGGGCTAAGAAGAAATTTCTTAAATTGTGGACTCCTTATTTTAATTCTCTTACTATGTGGGCAATGTTAGTCTAATTTCTAGATGTTCATCGTGGAGTTATCTCAGCAAGTGGGGAGGAGGGGAGAGGAAGAAGGAAGTCTCAAGGGAGATTATTGCGGGAGGGTGATGACAGGTTAATGTACGTATACATTATATAAAATTTTGACATTGACTTTGAAAGTTTTATTGATATATCTTCTTTTTATTTATTTAATTTTTTATATACCGTTCTCCCAGGGGAGCTCAGAACGGTTTACATGAATTTATTCAGGTACTCAAGCATTTTTTCCTGGCTGTCCCAGCAGGCTCACAATCTATCTAATGTACCTGGGGCAATGGGGTGATTAAGTGACTTGCCCATGGTTACAAGGAGCAGCATGGGTTTGAACCCACAGCCGCTGGGCGCGGAGGCTGTAGCTTTAACCACTGTTATTTTGCTCTGTTTATTGCTATCCGTGTTATGTTTTTCATTGACAATAAGATGCTTTCTCATAAAGATCCATGCTCAAATTAGTTAGCTTACACCCAATTTTTGATGTGGAAATGGTCTCTGAGTGGTATTCTATATACAATACTTAACCCGGAGCTCCGTTTATAAAATAACACTCTGCACTAATTTTTTCTGGCCTCGTTTATAAAATGCCCTCCTGTGGACTTCTGTAAAATTACTTACAGCTCAGATAATTGGATAAATAAAATGTCCAAATATTAGAAAAGAGTAAATTATACTCCTATAAGAATCCCAGAAACCTGCTCAGAACTTAATAGTGCAAGGAATAAATCCGAGGCTTCCAGGTTCCAGATTTCAATCATGGATTCTTTTTTGGTATTATAATTTTTATTCGTTTTTCAATCATAGATTCTTAAAAAAACCTCTCTTGTGTGTGTGTATGTGCACCAAAAATTATACTCCGATTAAATGCTAATTCACAACAGTGCCACATCCCATTGTCATAAAAATGATATCTGTGTTTATGTGATTGATTTTCAATCCCCAATTAATGCAAAAGCATAATCTTTCATAAAACAATCAAGGCACAAGTTTTCATGTGACAATATAATTCTCAGAAATGTAAACTAAGCTGATGTTTCAAGCGTAAAACTCAATGTCCCAATTACTATAATACAGCAGGGGAGTCATATGAACTTCACACCAAAAATATCATTATTCGCTGGAAAACTTTAGAACAATAACGTGATTGGGTATATGCACTTATCTTAATTCAGCCAAGTCTCTACAGGACTCGTTTTGCCAATAATGGCTTCTTCTGGCGTCAAAAGTTGGCTGCCGTTTTTCAATGCCAAAAGTGGCTGCATCAGTAACTGTTTAAAACATCTGAATGAAAAGAGTAGCAGAAACTTAATCAAAGCTCTTAACCCGATCTCACGCTGGTAGCAACAGGCAAAATGAACCGACGCATGTACAAATATATTTCCTTTGTAATACTCACGCTATCCTTAGAGCTGTTCTAATTGGCTGATCTTATTCAAACAGCCTAATGTATCAAAGAAGTCACCACGTGAGATACAGAGTAAACTTACCTCACTGGAAAGTAAGCTTTGAAGCAGTACAGATGGTCCATCCAAGTTCATGTGGTTACGTGCATATCTTGTGGCTCCACTTTAGCTCTGTGCAGTGTAGAGCCTGGTCTAAAATACATGGAAAAAGAGCAAGAAAAAAGGTACCAAGCCTTGGGGTAAAGCAACCATATGAAAGATGAGGCACAGGAGATGTCAAAACCGGCCTTCAGTTACATATACTTTATTGGTGATTTTTCAAAGTCCAAAAAACAAGTCCATAACATACGTGCAGCAGGAACATCCATTTTAGAATCATAAATGTCTAAAATAGGAACATAAATATTATTTACTGTATGTTTATCTGCTAGTACATCAATATTTAAGTTAGCCGTTTTTGTAAACTGTGAGCCCTCCAGGGACAGAAAAATTCCTACTGTACCTGAACATATAAGAAACTTGCATGCCTGAAGGCTACCTACATGGTGTACATTTGGGTACTTCTGATCCTGGAGAGCTCACAATTAAAAGAAAAATAAATCAGAAATAACTGAATGGGATTTAAACCTGATTCCCCTAATTCTCAGCCCATTGCTCTAATCATTAGGCTACCCCTCAATGCCAAATCGATGTTACAACATGATCACACTAAAAACGGCGTGAGTGTATGCCCAAGTATACCACAAAACTCTCAACACACCCAGCACAAAATTTGATTGAAAAGCTAACGAATCTTTTGGCTGCACAGCTCTGTCTATCCAGTGCGCTCCCTGAAAAGGCAAATATCTTAAACAAAGACACATCTTTGAAAGGGATATAAAAAAATTGTACCACAGACGATCACAATACCTTCACCAATCAGCTTCTCAAAACACTGCATTTTTAGATGCTAGAGGAGGTGATTAAGTAGTGTGGAATGCACCACGTGTATGTCTAAAAAAAAAGGGGGTGTGAAACTGTGTGGCACGGAAGTTGTTGAATCATATACATGGCTGTTATTAGTTATTTTAATTTCTGTCAGTATTTTTGGTCTCTGTTTCTGTGGATAACACTGTTAGACTCCCTGTTTCCTCAACTCGTAACTTTGGGGGCAACTTTGACTCTCCCCCCTCCCTCACTCTGCAAAACTGTTGTTTTTCTCTATAACATTACCTAAATTCATCTCTTCCTTTTTGAACACACTTATCCACACATCATCACCTCTCACTTAGATTACTGAAACTTTCTGCTAACAAGTCTCCCACTAAACCAGGGGTGTCCAACCTTTTGGCTTCCCTGGGCCCCAAAAAATTTTTCTGGGGCCACACAAACGCGCAAACGCTACAGCAAGACAGAGGAGGGAGCCAGCAAGATGGTAAACAGCCGGGGGCAGCAGTGGAAAACACTGCATCGCCCTCGACCGGGGTTGCACAAAATACTTCACGTGACCGCAGGTTGGACACCCCGGCACTAAACCATCTCCTTGTCCTTCAATCTGTTCACAATGATGCTGCATAACCTATCTTCCTTATTGCTACAGTCACATAACCCCTCTCCTCAAGTCCCTTCATTGGTTCTATATCCATTTCCACATGCATAGGGTCACCGTATTTTGTTTGATAAAATCCCAGATGCATGGCCCCACCCCATTCTGCCCCAGCCCTGCCCTGTTTCACCCCAGCCCCTCCCTGCCCTAAGCCCTGCCCCAAAAGCTGTGTTTTTACATTTCTGACCTCTCGGCCATATCTAAGGGCATCTGAGCATGTGCAGATGAGTGTGACAGAGCTTTCCAAAACTCTGACAGCGTGGATAATTTGATGAGGGACCTAGTGAAGTCTGAAAAATGGTCTAGAATTTGGCAGTTAAGGTTTAATGTTAAAACTACTGGGTCATGCACTTGGTCTGTAAAAATCCAAGGGATATGATGAATTTTTGTGCAGGAAAGAAGAGCACAATTTGGATGTGATCATATGTGATGATCTTAAGATGGCCAAACAGGTAGAAAAGATGATGGTGAATGTAAAAGGATGCTTGAGTGCATAGGGAAAGGAATGGTCAGCAGGAAAAAGGAAGTGATAATACCTCTGTATAAGTCTCTGGTTAGGGTTGCCAGATTTTCTGATTGGAAAATCTGGACCCCCCTAGACCTGCCCAGTTCCACCCATCCCCGCCCTGTAATGCCCCCAGTCCTGCTCTAACTCCGTCCCTGCTGCCTGCTCTTGCTAGGCAGGAAGTCCGCATATGCGTGAATGCCATACCCATGTGCCCATTCACGTGATGTCATCGTGTGGCATCCGTGCATGAGCGGACTTCCTCCCTGCCCGACACAATTTGAGAAGGCTTTTCAAAACCCGGACAAAGTGCCAGATTTTGAAAAGCCATCCAGACCCCCGGACATGTCCTCATTTGGAATACTGTGTACAGTTTTGAAGCTTGCACCTTCAATAAGATATACACAGGATGGAGTCAGTCCAGAGGAAGGCTACTAAACTGGTCAGTAGTCTTCATTATAAAGCATATGGGGACAGAGTTAAAGATCTAAACATGTATACTTTGGAAGAAAGGCGGGAGAGGGGAGATATGATAGTGATGTATAAATACCTCTGTGGCATAAATACAAAGCAGACAAGTATCTTTCAATTGAAAGGAAGCTCTGGAATGAAGGGGCATAGGATGAAGGTGAAAATGGACAGACTTAGGAGTAACCTGAAGAAATACTTCTTCATGGAGAGGGGGTGAATTTGAGGTACAGCCTCCCAGTGTTGGTGGAGACAAAGTATGTGTCTCAATTCAAGAAAGTTTGGGATAAGTACATAGGATCTCTAAGGAAGAAAGGATAGTAGATGGCATGGATGGGCAGATTGAAGAGGTCAGATTGTGCTTATCTGCTTCTATATTGTGAATTTTGTGAGTCATTCATTTTCAGGTAACAGCTACTAAACCCCTCAAATTATTAGATTTCTTATATGTCACTGCATGACCTCAGCTGTCATTTCGATCTCCATTTTCATATAACTTTTCATGTACATTTAAAGCACCTGTTCCTTTTCTTCCCCGAGAAGCCGGTTATGAGCCTGTGTATGTAGGTGAGACTCCTCACGTAGCTTTATTGACCTTTGGTACTTACTGCGTGGAAAGGTGTTCAACTTTCAGTGGTTACTAAGGTGATAGATGGGAGAGAAAAGAAATCCAGGATTCAAAAATTCTTCCAGAATATATTTAGTTTTGTTATCCCTCACTACCTAACCACTTTGCCTTCTCATAATTTGTGCCTAGATTTGCTTAATCAAAAATTAACTTAGTTGGGCACCTACATTTTTTTTCACTAGGCACCTAACTTTAGGTATTTGGGGTTTGGATTCAGCTTATGCCTTTTCAGTACTAGTTCAGGGTGAGTGGGAGGATGTTAGGTGCCTGGCAATAATTTCAGCACTAGGCACCTAACTTGCTAAAGCTTTTTGATGCTATAACACCCCTACATAATAGCAGTCTGGATCATTCCATCTGCTAGATTCTAAAAGAAAGTAGGTTCAGGATACCTTAAGCTCCCCTTCTACTTTCCCTGTTTAAAAGGGGCCTTTTGTCAGGGACGGGAGGGGGGTGGGAGGGATAAAATTGGGAAAGCTTATTGTTCAACAGATTTGTTGTATGTTGCATATGGCAATGCTATTTCTTTTCTTGTCTGATGTTAATTGTATTGCTATGTCGAACTTTAATAAATATGTTTAAAAAAAAAAAAGGGACCAAGGATGCTCCAGACTCCCTCTCTGATCTGACCAGTTCAAAAATAAGTAAGATGAAAACACCTCAGAAATACCCTCCTCCCTAGCAATGCCACTGAGGACAAGCACAGAGAGAGGAAGAAGGTATGGTAAACTTGAGCAGGAGCTCTATGGTCTCTATCTGCGCTCATGTTCTATAGCTATGTCTAGAAACTGATAAGGATAAGATGGAATTGCTTAACACATATTTATGTTCTGTGTTCACAGCTGAAGGGCCGGGTGTAGGACTGCAGAAGACAAATAGATAGAGGAATGATTTTCAGAGAACCATGTTCATAAGGAGCTGGCTAAACTAAAGGTAGACAAAGCAATGGGGCCAGAGGGTATACAGCTGAGGGTACTGAAGGAACTTAGAGAAGTTCTGTCAAATCCACTGGCTGACCTCAATTCAAAAGTAAATCTTGACAGCCTCTCCTCTATTTTCCCCATCAAGGGGAGAAGACTGAAAATCCCTTGACTAGAGTAGAAGATTAGGTTCTTACCTTTGCTAATCTTCTATCTTGTAAACAAGAATATCAGTCATGATCAGCGGGTATTTACCCTCTTACTGCAAAGACTGTAGACAGCCTATTTACATATTCTTCCACTTCTCCTCCTCTCACTCTGGGCTATGCTGGATTTTCTCAGTCTGTATCAAAGCAGTAAGTCAGCCCTAGAGTGGACAAAGAAAGGAGAGGGGACTCGGATTCTCCCAGAGACAACGCAAGTCTGTTCTGTTCAACAAAAACAGCATTAATTAAAACATTTAACAATGCATAATGAGGTGAAATGAGACTTGTATGCAACCTGCTTCGATCATTCAAAAGACACTCAATTTGCAAATTTTTTATACTACTGTAATAAAATGTATTTTCCTCCCGGACCGTAAGGGACAGTGGAAATAATCAAGACATCTGACCCTCCACACGTCTGAGACAGAAAGGAGACTAATGAACTGACAGGGTGGATGTGAAGACTGATATTCCTGTTTACAAGAAAGAAGATTAGCAAAGGTAAGAACCTAATCTTCTATTCTAGTGCAACAAGAACAAAAGATTAGGTTCTTACCTTTGCTAATTTTCTTTCTTGTAAATCCACACTCTATTCTTGGACTATTGGGTTAATTTCCCATACTTGCCAGAGCTTGTAGGAAGCCTCTTAACACAGAGTCTTGAGCCCCTCCCCTCTTACCTCAGGACTACCCCCAGGAAATCAGTTGTTGCCAAAGCAGCTAGGAAAATCTGTAGAGGACAAAGGCAAAAGAGAGGAGTACGAGGAAAGTGCAGTGGGGAGAGTGTGATGCAGTGGTTAAAGCTACAGCCTCAGCACCCTGAGGTTATGGGTTCAAACTCACGCTGCTCCTTGTGACCCTAGGCAAGTCACTTAATACCCCCATTGCTCCAGGTACATTAGCTATATTGTGAACTCACCAGGACAGACAGGGAAAAATGCTTGAGTACCTGAATAAATTCATGTAAACTGTTCAGAGCGCCCTTGGGAGAACAGTATAGAAAACTGAATGAATAAATAAACACCCCTGGCAGAAGAAACGCAATTGGCTCCAATCCTGGGAAAACCACCATGGAGTCACAGAGCCTGCGACCGACCCTCTAGCAGACAAACCTGGGGTGAGCAAGCTCCCAAGGGAACAGTCCCTGAGCCCCAATCTGAAGTTCAGGCTGTCCAGAGTGCACTGCCCCGCAGCCAATCCCCTTGAAGCAGACAATGTAAAGTCTGCGATCTCCCACAGTCAGAGCAAGTATGGGAAAATAACCCAATAGTCCAGGAATAGAGTGGGATTGTACAAGAATATCAGTCTTGACCAGCGGGAGGAAAAAGTGAGCTTGCAGTCCTGTAAAACTTGGTAAAAGACCACGTGGCTGCCCTACAGATTTCTTCAAGTGAGAAAGCTCTAGCCTCCGCCCAGGACTAGACGTTGTAGAGAGTAAGATTGAGGAAATCAAGCCCAGCCCAGAGTTAGTGGAGGAGAAGCAGAATATGTAAATTAGGCTCTTTAGATTTCATGGTAAAAGAGGGTAAATACCTGCTGGTCAAGACTAATATTCTTGTTGTACTAGAATTGAGGCTTACCTCCTCCTAGCTACAGAAACCCGCTTACCGCACTTCTGACTGCTTCATAGTTTACCAGCACTTAAAATTCAGGTCTTTCTGGGACTTTCAAGATGAAGAGGAGGGGGAAGACCAAATTCTGAATATGATTTGGTCTCTCATTTGGCAGTGCAGTAGATACCAGCTGGACCATTTTGAATTTCACTATCTGTACAACAAATTCTAATTAAGAAAGGGTCTTCATGTTGGTTGGTATTTTCCACACGATGGCAAAACTGAACCTCATTTTAAGTCAGTGTGGGCTATATAGGATTTCAAAGTTTTAAATTTACTTATAATATTCTTAATACTTGATTGTGCCAAAAGAGATTCCTTCTAGAACTCATTAAAGAGTGACGTTCATTCCTATTTTGGTATGTACATAACCCGTCAAGAGTTTTGGAGGAAAGGCAGGAGAGGGGAGATATGATAGAGACGTTTAAATACCTATGTGGCATAGATGCTCATGAGGCAAGCTTCTTTCATTTGGAAGGAAGCTCCAGAATGAGAGGGCATAGGATGAAAATTAAAAGGTGATAGGCTCAGGAGTAATCTAAGGAAATACTTTTTTACTGAAAGGGTGGTAGATGTGTGGAACAGGTCTCCTGGTAGAGATGGTAAAAACAAAGACTGTCTGAATTCAAGAATGCATGGGACAGGCTCGTGGGATCTCTTAGGGAGAGGAGGAGATAGTGGATGTTACAGATGGACAGATTGGATGGGCCATTTGGCCTTTATCTGCCATTATGTTTCTATTTTCACTAGGAAAAATGAGGGCAAGCTTTCAAACGTTATTTACATTTAAAAGGGCTCTTATACAGTTCGGTCATGCCTAAAAGTATGCATAAAGCTAGTATGTATTTGTAGGCTTGTCAGGGGAAGAGTTTAGGCTAATAGGCAGTCACAATTTTCACAAACCTACTCTACAAGTACATGCTAGCTTACATCAGTTAATAGAAAAAAGTGGGGTGACTAATATAGAATATATAATGAACGATTTCTAATCATATTCTGACTGCCATTATGACAACACTTCCATGATCAGTTAATGATAAATATTTTTAACCATGCCGTTTTTTTATATATATACTGTTTTTTTCTTTGAGCAAGTCATCATTTGAGAAAAGTAGTAAAAACAGCCCAAGAGAAACACGACCCACAGAGGATATATTTCCCGTTAAAGAAGTTGAGCCATGCGCCATAAAAGTTGGTAAGCGTAGCACACTTTTTTCTGCACATGATTTTGCTTTTTAGGGAGTTTTCAAATTTCAACAATTTGACTGACATATTTTTACTCTCCTTCCCTGTAAAAAGATACGACATAGGTTGTCGGTAACAAATAAAGGTGTTTGTTCACACACGGTTTGAAAAGATTGGAATAACAGCATAGATATCTAAGGTAAGCAATATGGTGGACTTTTGGTGAAGGAAGTCTAGTAATACGGAATGAGTAACGGATAGTGAGTAAAAATTATTTAGGATGTTTCATTCATTAGAAGCTTTTTCAGCTAGTGGACTCTCATGCATTTTTGATTTTAACAGTTGTTGAAAAAGAATTTTCACGTTACCCTTTTAGTTTTGCATACATTTTTTTATACACACACTCTTCAGTTTAAATATAGATAATTAATGATATAAGGACACAATGCAGTTGGTTTTCCAGGAGGTGAGAGGACTTATCACAGTGAACAGTTTAAACACATGCGTAAGGATAATCTAGATGATACCATTAACAATGCTAGAAAGTTCCACCATTAACTGCTCTTGAGAATTGTAACTTAAAACATGTCATGGAGTACCTATAATTGTTATACACACTTTATTTATATCCAAAAAAATTTTTTTGTACAGAAAGGCAGCTTACATGCTACACCCCCCTCTGACCATTTGGGGTTGAAACACCTATAAAAATCAAGGGCGTCGGGAACCAGGAAACATCAACGTCGACGGTGGCAGGGTCCACCAAGTTCAAAGATAAGTTTTGCCTTTCGTATATTAATTAAACATCAATTGTTATATAAATTTATTGAGAGTTTAGCAAAAATAGTAAAAAATATTTAAAATAGTTATTGGTAGGTGGAGTGGGCATAAATGATTATAAAGTCTTACATGACAGGAACTTGAAATGATATACATATCATAAGAGGTTCTAAAGATCGATGTCTGTAATATTTATGATATACCCACCAGTTTTATTGCTCAAAGAAAAAAACTATATATATATAAAAAAACAACACGACTTTCACCCTTGTCTGGGTTTTCTTTCCTGTCCCTCATCTACTTCTAGCTCCACTGAAATGTAATCTTCAGGCCTGCTGCTGTCAGCCTGCCTGGAAGTCACCTCTCTGGAGCATCTTGCCTATATGGGAACAGTAAGTCGCTCCAGAAAGGCAGCTTCTGAGGCAGGCCGATGGCAGCAGGCTCACTTTAGTGCTGCAGCCAGCCAACCCAATGATTACATTTCAGCAGAGCTAGAGGCAGGTGGGGGATGGAGGGAGAGAGAGAAGCACCATCCTTTTGGGGGGAGGGCAATGAGGAAGGAGAGAGAAGTATTCATAGGAAGGGTTGGAGGGAGAGAGAGAAGAACCTGCATGGGAGGGGGGTTGTGGGGACAGAGAGAAAGAAAAGCCCCCTTGGGGGAAGTGAGAGAGGGGGGTTGGAGGGAGGGAAAGAGAAGCAATGAAAGCATTGATCATTTTACTACAGGCCTTATATTGAAGAATTTTTCTATATTCCTTTTCATACTACAATTTTTGTACCACTTTGTACCATGCAATATGTTTGTTACCTTTGTTGTATGTTTATTTATTAAATTTCAGTAAAATAATTGAACTTAAGAAGATACAATACAATCTTTATTTATATACCACCAATACCTCAAGGAAGTTCACAGTGGTTTACATAAAACAAACAAACAAATACAAAAATTGTGAACTGGTTATCCTACAGTTATAACTTCTTAAGTACAAATTCCTCAAAATGAAAGGTCTTCAGATCTTTTTAAAACTCTTAAAGTTAATTTGTTGAATAAGATGGGAAGGGGGATTAAGAAAGAGGTGAAAAGTGGGGTGGGTGAGACTGCTGGGAGGTAGGCCCAGGATGGCGTCAGGGGTGAGACAGGTGTCATGTGTCCTTTTTTTGACTTTACAAATAAGGTAACCCTAGTTCAGAATGACCTAACTGCAGAAATGGTACCTAGTGTCGCTTGAGGGCACTGATGTTTATGCTTGCTCAAACGGACGGATTGTGACATCCGGGTTTTATTTCCATTGCTTTCAATGGAAGTAAAACCCAGATATCTCAATTTGTTTTCCTTTTTCTGGAGCTATATGGTAACCTGAGCAGACCTAAATATGACCAAGCATAAACATTAGTGGCCACAATCTATTCCTCAGCAAGCACCATTTCTTTTTTTTCCCCCCAATTTTTTATTATTTTCAATAATTACCATTAAGTGTCAGTAAATACAAACATTTTATATCCAAATTCCACACTTAATATTCTTATAATATCCATTTCAGAATTATATCCCCCTTTGTGTGTTTTTATAAAATAGGCTTGCAAAATAAGTTCCCTCAATATATCCTAGCAAAATGAATGGCTGATGGCACCCATATCTTTCAGTTCTCTCTTCTTGGTATATGCTCCTTTTCTGTCTCTTTATCTACTGATACTTTTAGTCAGCAACCTTCTTGTGTGAGGTAAGACTTGGGGGGGAAAGTAAAGGACGGATTCCCCGGATCCTCTTGCTTTATTTTATACAGCAGAATTGAAGTGGTGGCCCCCCCTATGGCCGAAGCACAATACTGCAAACTTTTGCACAGCACAGTGATTTCTTTTTATAGGCAGTGTCATGTGTGGTTTTGCAGGGGTTTTAAAGTACAATCTTCGAAGCTGGCGAATAGCACGAACCAGAAACTACCCCTTTAAGGACAGGCCTGCACCCGCATACTGATTCCCTCACGTCAGGCGGCAGCCACCGGGGTCAGCGTTAGCCTCGCTGGAGAAGCAGCTCGAGCTCGGCTGCAGCTCGCACACGTCACCTGGAAACGTCGGGAGCGCGGCAGCGGGACGGCCGGCGCAGAGGTGAGCGTCCGGGGCGGGGCGAAGGGAAGGCACGCTCTCCGGACTGCAGGGAGAAGGCGCCGCAGTTGCGATAGAGGCGGCCCTCGGCGAGGAAGGGAGGCCGGGGAAATTGCGCTCGGGCAACGAGTCTGGCGAAGTGGAGGCCGCCTCTGCGCTGACGTCACGTGCTACGGAAGGACAGGGTGGCCACGTTTGTAGTCCCGTGAAGGACTACAAACATGGCCGCCCCATCTCTTCCTTTTCAGCCTTGAACGCTAGTTTCCGGACATCTGAGCAAGCCTTTACGGAAGAAGAGAGCGGGGAGAGCGGCCTAGAGTAACAAGCCCTCTGGTTTCCTAAGCCAACTTCTCCTCTGCAGGCCGCACAACTGTTAAAGGGCTTGTTTAAGAAATGATCTTTTTAAAAGGGCAATTTAATTTACGTTGGCGTCTTCTGTCCCGCTCGATACCTTACAGTGCTGGGCGGTTTGCAAGAAATTAGTCTGGGCGTTCCCGGGATCTGAGAAGGGTCGATACGGTTTGGTTAGATCATTTGACAAATTTCTTGCATAGTATGGGTTTCAGTTCTTTCCTGAATGTTTTGTAGTTGGGCGTTGTGGTCAGCAGATTTGAGAGGGGGGGGGGGGTCTAGGAGAGCTGAACTTGAGATGTAGTTATTTGTTTTTGTTTATTCGTTTCTCAAACAGTACTAAAACAGCAGCAAACAGAAACAAACAATACTAAACTGATTAAAAATGTATGTTAGTGTAGTATATTTAAGCTGCTGTTTACTAAATGATAGTTAGGTCAAGCAATATTTACCATACTTTGTTTGATACACTGCAAAATCTATCAGAAATCTAAGCCACATCTCATGTCATTGGCAATTGAAAAGCAGAAACCTCCCCTAAACTTAAAAAATAAATGTTTATCAGTAGTAATGTAGCACACACTTTCAAAGAGCATGTGCTTTGTCCTGATAATGTATGCATGTTCAAGTAGTGTGTAAATGCATGCGTGCAGTATCAGGAAAGCGCTTGCATTCTTAATGAAATTTCTCCTGTGATGACAAAATGGGATCCTCCCCCCCCCAAACAAAACAGATATTTCCAGAAACAAAAATTTTTTGACAGCGCATCTATCATAATAAAACTCTTAGCACGCATGCACACTTAAAACGTGATCCCTGCATCCGTGATCCGTAGCTCGGTGTCTCCGCATGCGTAGTAGAAGGACCCTGTGGCGTTTTGCATTCAGTGGGTTTTTTTTTTGCTCCTTCTACTGCACATGCAGAGGCATGGAGTTTGAAGTGGCGAACACCGCGGCAGTGACTCCCCCCTCCCGCCCTCACTTCGTCTAACACTAAAGATATCCGCCGATGAGGAGGACTGTGTACTGGACCAAGGAACCACGGGGAAGGAGGATGGCCAAACAGCCCATGATCCTCAACGTGTACGACATGGTGAGGAAAACCGCTAAAACTTTAGGAACCCTGCAGGCAACAGGGTTGCTTACCGGCATCAGGGCACTCAGCACCAGAGTGACCAAGTGGAATAATAAAGTGTTTTTGTAATTTGAGAAGGAGGGTAGTATAATAGGTTATTAAGGGGAGAGAGACAGAAAGAAAGACACACAGACAGTGGCCAAGGAGAGAGATAGAAAGAGAGACAGACAGCGGTCAAGGAGAGCGATAGAAAGAGAGATGGACAGCAGCCAAGGAGAGAGAGAGAAAGAAAGAAAGACAGTGGCCAAGGAGAGAGACAGAAAGACACACAGACAGCGGTCAAGGAGAGAGACAGAAAGAAAGACACAGACAGTGGCCAAGAAGAGAGAGACAGATGGACAGCGGCCAAGGAGAGAGATAGAAAGAGAGACAGACAGCGGCCAAGGAGAGAGACAGAAAGAAAGAAACAGCGGCCAAGGAGAGAGACAGGAAGACACACAGACAGCGAGCGGTCAAGGAGAGAGACAGAAAGAAAGACAGCAGCCAAGGAGAGAGACAAAAAGAAAGAAAGACAGATGGACAGCAGCCAAGGAGAGAGACAGAAAAAAAAATAAAAGACAGAGAAGGGGGCCAGGGTGAGAGACAGAAAGAAAGGGGGGTCAGGGAGAGAGAGAGAAGAACAGAAAGAAATAAAGGAGACAGGGAGAGAGAAAGAAAGAAATGCCTAAGTCTACACATCTATTCTAGCACCCGTTAATGTAACGGGCTTAAACACTAGTCCTTACTAAATGGTATAAAGCCTTTAGTAGATAAGGTATTCAAGCCAGGGCAAATCTTTCTGGTCATCGTGGTATGCTGGCATGCATCTTTACTTATATGGACAAGATAACTAGGCAGGCTGAATGAGCCAAGTAGTTTTTTTTGCTTAGCTGTTAAGAGTAATGAGCTGAGAACTAGTAAAGACTGTTCTTTAGCACTCTCCAGACCAGTAGAGGTTAACTTTACGAATGGGTATATATCTAATCATGACCAGCAGGTGGAGACTGAAAACAAAACTTTGGGACAGTATATACTATCCTCCCTTCTCTATTTCCCTCAGTCTTCTTTCAGTCTCCAGCAGGTGTTGAGTGATCTGTACCCATCTCTCTTGGTAGGGCTGTTGGAATTTGTTTAGGGGTTTATTGTCCCTGTTTTTGGCCGGACGGAGCTTGGTCGGGCCCTGTTTGGGGGTCCGTCCGACCTCGGGGGTGTCAAACCCGGCGGGTCACGAGCGGGGTCCCTCCCCCCACTTCCTCCACCTCCCCACATTTTTTTAGAGGAGCCTCAGCAGTAAGCCTTGCCCCCTAAGTCAAGCAAGGCATATTGCTTCGAGAGCCTGTGGAGTCTGTTCTGTAAAAAAAAAAAAAAAAAAAAATCCTGAGGTAGTGCTGGTCTGAAGGGTTGTTTCCCTTTAAGAAAACTGTATTTTACTGTATTTTTTCATGTAACCAGCACTTTTTTATAGCTAGGTCGCGTCTGGAGCAATTGTGCCCTTCTCCGGGGGAGTAGGCCACAATTTTAGTCCAGCCGCGAGGCACTCGCGGCCGGCCTGAACTCGGCGGTTTGGGTCGGTGAGGTGGTGGAGCTCCGTCGGCAGCGGCTGCAGGCGCCCAGAGCTCCCCGCCGATGGTGCCTCGCGAGTCGGCTTGGAGCAGTGGGGAAGCCCGGTCTTCCACAACCGCCCACGGAGGGATTCCCCGAAGGATTCCCTCTCAGCTGATTTTTTGACAGCTGATGCCGACTTGCCTGTCTTAGCGGCTGGGACTGTTCAGTCTTCTCAGCCGCTACAGGCCATGGAGGGAGCATTTTTGGCGGGAACTTCGCCATTTTCTTTGTCTGGCCCCTCCATTTTGTCTGCAACCTCAGGTGACCTTCCCCCTGTATGGCGAACACAGGGGCAGGTTTCAGCATGGACCCCTGCTGGGGCAGGGAGTCCCTGGGGACCCCCAGGGGTTTTTTGCCCCCAATTTATTTTCTTTCTTTGTGCGGACTTTTGGGGGTCCCACGTGCGCCTGGGGGGTTTCGGGGGGGGTTTCCCTCCGCGCCCCCTATGGCTTTGCCTCCCTCTTTTCGTTTGGCGTCCCCTCTTCCTCCTCCCTCATCCAAGCGCCCGCGGGGGGGCTTGGATTGCGAATTGGTGGGCGGAGGAGCGTGTTGGCCTGGTTGAGGACCTGGCTGCTTTGGCGGGCTTCCAGGATCCTCTAGAGGGGACGCCTGTTGGCAGCGGGGCGGCGGGTTTCCCGTCTTCCAGAGCAGATGCGTCCGTGGTGCGCTTTTTTATTCAGAGGGATGAGCTTTTAGACCTGTGTAGCAGGTCTCCTTGGTGCTGCATTTTTGCAGTGGCGCCGCCGGAGACCCCGCGTATGGGGGCCCCTCTGCTTCAGGGGGTCTGTCCTGGTTCCCGCTCTTTTCCTGTGCGTCAGGATTTGCGGGATTTTGTGTTGGCGCAGTGGCCTATGGGCGCAGTTTCGTTTGGTGTGCGCCTTGGCTCTTGGGTATCCCGTCCCGGAGGGAGGTAGGGCTACCTTAATTTCGCCAATGGGGAACGCGGTGGTCTCGGCACTTCCTAAGCGGCATACCGTGCCTGTTATGGACGGTTCTGCTCTTAGGGTCTCGGAGGCGCGTGCGTTAGAGACTCTTCTTAAGTATGATTTTGATGTCTCTGCCTTTGGGGTCCAGGCGGCTGTTTGTGGGGAGCTAGTCGCTCGCGCCGTGTTTCGGTGGGCTGAGCGTGTCCTGGATCGGGAGTCTGATGACTGGTCTCTAGTGGATCAGGAGGTAGCGAAGATTGCGATGGCTGCCTCGTTCCTCTCAGATGCTCTTTATGACTTGGTGCGGATTTCGGCTAAGTCTATGGCATGGCCGCGCGGCGTATTTTGTGGCTGCGCGCTTGGGCGGCGGATTCTGCGTCCAAAGCTAAGTTTACTAAAGTTCCCTTTAGGGGGTCTTTTTGTTTGGAGAGGAATTAGATGAGTTGATTCAGACTCTGACGGACTCGAAGGTGCCCCGTCTGCCTGAGGACCGTGCCCGCCCTGCGTCTAGGTGTGGGGCTGCCCGGGGGCGTTTGCGGGAATTTCGCAAGTATCGCCCGGGGCGTGGGGCTGCTTCTTTCCCGGCTCAGGGTTTTTCCCGGGGTCGGTTCTTCCAGCGCATGCAGCCCTTTTGGGGGGCCCGTCGGGGGGCAGGGAATCCCTCCGCCGGTTCCCCCGCTTCCCGTCCTGCGCAATGACTCCTTGCCGGCGCCCCCTTTGGTTCCGGTGGGGGCCCGGCTGCGCAAATTTTTCCCCAAATGGGCCGAGATCGCGTCCGATCAGTGGGTCCTTGAGGTGGTGCGGGACGGTTACGCTCTGGAGTTTACCCGCTCTCTGCCGGACCTTTTCCTCGCTTCTCCATGTCAGACTCCATGGAAGACGCAGGCTTTTCGTCAGACCCTTCAGCGTTTGCTAGATCTCGAGGCAGTGGTGCCGGTGTCCCCTACGGAGTGGGGCACCGGCAGGTACTCCATTTACTTTGTGGTGGCCATAAAGGAGGGGACCTTTCGGCCCATCCTGGATGTCTCTCGATCTGACGGAGGCCTACTTGCAGGTTCCAATTCGGGCCTCTCATCAGCACTTCCTTCGCTTTGCGATCTTGGGGCGGCACTTTCAGTTCTGTGCGCTTCCCTTTAGTCTGGCCACGGCTCCTCGGACGTTCACCACGGTAATGGTGGTCGTCGCGGCAGCCTTGCGGTCGGTGGGCATCCTGGTTCTCCCCTACCTGGACGACTGGTTGATTCGGGCAAAGTCGTTGCAGGAGAGCTCCCGGGTTACGGCTCGGGTGGTGGAGTTTCTCCGGTCGCTGGGCTGGGTGGTCAACCTTTCCAAGAGTCGGTTGGTCCCGGCTCAGCGTCTGGAGTGCCTTGGGGTTATGTTCGACATCTCCTTGGGGAAGGTCTTCCTTCCAGAGGCCCGGGTGAGCAAATTGCAATCTCAGATTCGCCTGCTTTTGGCGTCCCGGGGTCCTCGGGCGCGAGATTTCCTCCAAGTCCTGGGGTCAATGGCGGCGTCCCTGGACGTGGTGAGGTGGGCGCGGACCCACATGCGTCCTCTTCAGTATGCTCTGCTCCGGAGGTGGTCTCCCCGGAGGCAAGATTTGGATGTTCCGGTTCCCCTGCGAGGCTTGGCGCGCTGCAGTCTGCGCTGGTGGCTCCGGACCCCTCACCTGGTTCAGGGGGTGGGTCTGGATCTCCCGCAGTGGACGGTGCTCCTTACGGATGCGAGTCTCCTCGGTTGGGGGGCTCAGTTTATGGGCCACTCAGCTCGGGGCACCTGGTCCGCGGAGGAGGCCTCCTGGTCGATCAACGAGTTGGAGACCAGAGCGGTCAGGCTGGCGCTGTTAGCTTTCCACTCCCTTTTGCTGGGCAAGTCGGTCAGAGTCCTGTCGGACAATGCCACGGCGGTGGCTTATGTCAATCGTCAGGGGGGCACCAAGAGCACTCCTGTGGCGCAGGAGGCGGCTCGGCTCATGGTTTGGGCGGAGTCCCATCTTCTGGACCTCTCGGCTTCTCATATAGCCGGGGTAGAAAATGTTCAGGCAGACTTCCTCAGTCGTCACTTCCTGGATCCAGGAGAGTGGTTTCTCGGCGCCGGAGCATTTCGGTTGATAGTGCAAGATTGGGGGCAGCCCCTGATGGACCTGATGGCCACGAGTGGCAACGCCAAAGTGCCCCGCTTCTTCAGTCGTCGCAGGGAAGGGCTGGCCGAGGGTCTGGATGCTCTGGTCCAGCCGTGGCCAACGGAGGGGCTGTTGTATGTGTTCCCTCCTTAGCCGCTGGTGGGCAGAGTGCTTCTTCGCATTGTTCACCATCCGGGTTTGGTGGTGCTGGTGGCTCCGGATTGGCCTCGACGTCCGTGGTATGCGGATCTGGTGAGACACCTGGTGGCGGTTCCTCTTCCTCTGCCTCTCTCGGACGACCTTCTGATGCAGGGTCCCATTCCCTTGTTCGACCCGTCTCTCTTCTGTCTTACGGCGTGGCTCTTGAAAGGGGTCGCCTTAGCAAGAAGGGATATTCAGACAAGGTGATCGCTACACTGTTGGGGTCCCGGAGGCTTTCTACCTCTCGGGCTTATGTGCGGGTTGGGCGTCTCTTTGAGGAATGGTGTCGGGCGCGGGGAGTGACCTCTTTTCGCGCTTCTCTGCCTAACATTCTAGAGTTCTTGCAGGATGGCCTGGATAGAGGCCTGGCTTGGTCTTCTCTCCGGGTTCATCTTGCGGCCCTGTCGACCTTTCGAGGGTTGGTGTCAGGTCAGCGTTTATCGGCTCTTCCTGATGTGATTCGGTTTCTGCGGGCGGCCAAGTTGCTTAGGCCTCCCCTACGGCCCTCGGTTCCCTCTTGGGATCTTAATCTGGTTCTCTCTGTTTTGGTGCGCCCGCCTTTCGAGCCCTTGGACGACTGTTCTTTGAAGGACCTTACTTTGAAGGCGGTCTTTTTGGTGGCCATTACTTCTGCTAGGAGTATTTCTGAGCTGCAGGCTTTCTCTTGTAGGGCTCCCTTCTTGGAGTTGTCTAGGGAGCGGGTCGTCTTGCGGCCTGTTCCTTCCTTTCTGCCGAAGGTTGTTTCTCCTTTTCATGTCAATCAATCGGTGGTTCTCCCGGTCTTGGGTGGTCGGGAGGGCTCTTCTGAGCAACGGCAGCTGCGCAAGTTGGATGTCGGTCGGGTCCTTCGCTCTGATGTGCAGCGGACCCAGGAATTCCGGAAGTCCGATCATCTCTTTGTCCTCCTGGCTGGTCCTCGTCGGGGAGCTGGCGCTTCTAAGGCTACTATTGCGCGCTGGATCAAGGAGACGATTGCTTCCGCTTATCTTCTGAAACAGCAGCCTGTTCCGGAGTTTCTCAAGGCTCATTCCACTCGGGGTCAGGCGGCTTCTTGGGCTGAGTCGTCGCTCGTGCCTCCGGTGGATATTTGTAAGGCTGCGGTTTGGTCCTCCTTGTATTCTTTTGTTAGACATTATCGGGTAGATGTTCAGGCGCGTCGGGACGCGGTGTTCGGTGAGCGTGTTCTGGTATCGGCCCTTCGGGGGTCCCGCCCGTGAGAGGGACTGCTTTGGTACGTCCCATTCGTAAAGTTAACCTCTACTGGTCTGGAGAGTGCTAAAGAAGGAGAAATTAGGTTCTTACCTGCTAATTTACTTTCTTTTAGCTTCTCCAGACCAGTAGAGGTCCCCACCCTGTCTGTTGTTGTTGTTGTTGTTGGGGCTGTTTTCGCGGGCAGTTTTTGTTTTTTGCTGCGGGTTCTAGTATTTTTCTAGGGCCGGGGAGAATTAAAGAACAGCGGCTGTGGCTCGGCTGGCTTAGCTGGCGAGCTGTGGGGACATTTTCCTTCGGGTATTTCTCCTCTGCATTTTCCAACAGCATTTGGGTATGTTATTTGTTACTCCTGTTCGGAGTATTGTTTTCTTCCTGTTTTCCAGTTCTTGGTTCTGCTTGGCTATTCGGCAGACTGAGGGAAATAGAGAAGGGAGGATAGTATATACTGTCCCAAAGTTTTGTTTTCAGTCTCCACCTGCTGGTCATGATTAGATATATACCCATTCGTAAAGTTAACCTCTACTGGTCTGGAGAAGCTAAAAGAAAGTAAATTAGCAGGTAAGAACCTAATTTCTCCTTTCTTCCTGTGTGATCTTGGACAAGGTACTTTCCTCCTCTTTCCATTACTGGTCACCTAAATGTTATGTGAAGTCTTATATCTTGCCGAATCCTATAGAGTTCTAGGTGGTTTACAGGCAACATATTGTTACATAGAATTTTGTATAGAGTTAAATATATTACAAAAATATGTTAAAAAAAGAATTATATATGCTACATAAAGTTATCAAATTCTACATCATAGTCTGAGGTAATATATCATAAATAGCAGTTGACCATTAACACTGTAGGTTCTATTTGTGTGCTAACATTTATAGACTACTGACATTTACTTGGGTATTTGTACACTTAACGTTGTAAATGGTAGCAAGCTGCTCAGTGTTTGTTTAGTAATGTACCACCCTTGACAACACTAAACAGAGAGGTTTAGAAAACTAGAAGAAAGGCAGAACAGGAGTGTAGGCATGCAACTTGCTTAGGATGTAACTGGAAGGGAGCATAGTGGAGCTTAGGTGAGGCATGAGTGTGTCTCTAATTACCGGTACATTGAAAGTGGACACACCAAAAGGTTGGCATGCCAATGCTGACTTGTACTAGTTCTCTGGTGCTCACTGCTTAGATGTGGTTACAGAATTAGTGCTTAGTGTGGCATCAAGGTGCCTACACTGGGGCACCTAGTTATAGACTTGCCCCCCCCCCCATCTCGTACTAATTTAGGCCCTCTTTTACTAAGATGCAGTAGACGTTTCTACCGTGGCCTACAGTGCTAAATGCTCCAACGCTACTCCGACACTCATAGGAATTCTATGAGCATCGGAGCAGTTAACGCTCTGGGCTGTGGTAGAAACCTCTTCCGCAGCTTACTGAAAGGGAGGGGGAAGGGTTACATTGCAAGCTCACTGGAGCAGAAACATAGGTATTCAGGTACAATATCTTCACTATGAAGCTATGTATATGTTTGCTTGGGTTGCTCCAAAATTTTGGAATATATTACCAAAAGTTATTAGGGCGCAGTCTTCACTTAAAACATTTAAAATTGCTGACGATATATTACTTTGAGCTACCTTTTAATTTGCAGCCTAATGGGGACTGCAAGATTTATTAGCGTACTGGAGGAAAAATAAAAAATGTTTAAATTTTTTTCCCCTTTTTCTTTAGGTAAAAATGATGTAGGTCTTTCCTGTTTTGAAGTGGCATTCTTTTCTTCATTGTTTGATATTTTTTAGTGTTCTGTAAACTGTTGGGCTTAGGCAGTACAGTAAAACCTTGGATTGCAAGTAACTTGGTTTGCAAGTATTTTGCAAGACAAGCAAAACATTTTATTAAATTTTAACTTGATATATAAGCAATGTTTTGCAATATAAGTACACACAGTCTACACATGTCACAACTGAGCCAATGGTTCTTCTCTCTCTGACACTGCAATAGTGTAGTGACTGTTCTAAACAAGCAAAGTCTTGCAATACGAGTACATCAACACGTGTCACATCAGAGTAACATAATAACATAGTAGATGACGGCAGATAAAGACCCGAATGTTCCATCCAGTCTGCCCAACCTGATTCAATTTAAATTTTTTCTTCTTAGCTATTTCTGGGCAAGAATCCAAAGCTCTACCCGATACTGTGCTTGGCTTCCAACTGCCAAAATCTCGGTCAAAACCTACTCCAACCCATCTACACCCTCCCACCCATTGAACCCTTTCCAGCCCATCCTCCCCCAAACGGCCATATACAGACACAGACTGTGCAAGTCTGACCAGTTCAATATTTAATATTATTTTCTGATTCTAGATCCCACGCTTCTTTGAACTCAGTCACCGTTTTCCTCTCCACCACCTCTCTCGGGAGCGCATTCCAGGCAACTAAACCGATGGTTCTTCTCTCTCTGACGCTGCGGGAGTGGAGTGACTGTTCTAAACGAGCGAGGTCTTGCAATACAAGTACATATAGTATTTTGTATTAAAGTTTTTGGGTTGTGGAACAAATCGTCTGAGTTTCCATTATTTCCTATGGGGAAATTTGCATTGATATGAGTGCTTTGGATTACAAGCATGCTTCTGGAACGAATTATGCTCGCAAACCAAAGTTTTACTGTATATCAAATTTAAATAAACTGTAAACTGATCAGCAGTGCTATAAAAATAATAATTTGTGTTCCTCTCTAAAGTGATTGGACCCATTACTAGCCACAATAATCAGTACCGATGGAACTCTGATTCCTCTCTCCCTGAGAATTACTAAGAACTAGATGCACTAAACAGGCTTGAAAAGACCATGTGGGTTTTCTCCGATCCGACTTTTGGCTGATTTTAAAAGAGCTATTGAATGGACTAAAAATTTTGCATGCAAATAATTCACATGGAGGTTCGTCATAATTCCTGTTTCTCCCAAGCGATTGATCACTGTGAGAGTGACTCTCACACATGTGCTGAGCCAGCAGTGGAAGCCCCCTGCCACTAAGCTGTTCGGGGCAGGAAGCCTTTTTTTTAATAGGCAGATGTTGTCAGTGTGTTATGCTAGTAAAAATTGTCTAGTAAAAATTGGCAGGAGGAATGCCCAATCTCTTCTGCCTTGCCATGAGAAAAAAATGACAGGAGGTATGCCCACTCCCTTCTGCCTTGCTGAACCCCCCCTCCCCAGTGCAGGAAAAAATCATCAGGAGGAATGCCCACTTCCTCCTGCCTTGCCAACCCCCCTTCGCATGAGAAAATATCAGCAGGAATGCCACCCTCTCCCAGCCACCCCCCCCCCCCCCGAGCCACCCGTGCCTTTTCAGAAGTTAGGAGCAGAAGGGAAGCGTGGTACCTCCAGCTCCAAGGTCCATCGATCCAAAATGGTGAGCCTGCCCTTCTTTGTGCATCATGTAGTGTACGGGAAGGGGCCTAAGGCCCGGATTGGCTCAGGTGCCTAAGGCACCCTTAGGCTCCTTCCTCTATATCCTGGGATACACAGTCAAAACCTTTCTACAGTTGTTGTATCTGAGAGGTTGAAGAACTAGATATTTAATTTTGGTAAGAATTCAGTTTGCAGTCAGATTACTAATGTTTGTGAAGTTTAAATTAAACTTAATGTTTGAGGTAAACCGTTGGTGGTGGATTGACTGTAATTGGCTTGGAAAAAGTAAGTAGAGATCACTTTGAGAGGTAAGTCTTTTTGTGTGGGAATAGAGGCAGGTATTTTCTTCCTGCTCATTTGTGCTAGGAGCTAGGGCTGGGAACAGCTCATTGAGTATTCATTGAGCATTTCTGGCTACTTGCGTGTTTTTATCCTTTATTTTATGGACCTAGTCGTCATAGCAGCAGTTCTGGTCTAGACATTTTGCACCAGGGCTCCTTTCAGATCCTGTAGGTATGTGTCCTATTCCAGCCACTAGATGTTGCTGTTGATTCAGATGCCCTAACTCCAGCTCTGGCCAATCCGAAGAATGGAAGTCTTAGCCTGGGGATTGAATTGTGGACGTCTTAAGGCAGTGCACAGTACTGCTACTGGTCTGGCCCTCAAATGTGAAGCATTTCATCCAGTTGGTACTGAAATAGTTCCAAAGAATATAAAAGGAAGACATCTTGGGCAGAGTCCATGGCTACATGACCATTGCCTGGTAAAAATGTTCACACTCTTGTACATTTTGCATTAAAGTAGGCATTTGTTTCATTGATCTGTACAACGGTATCCACTAATATCCACTAATAGTTTGACTTCAATTTATATAAGTATGTCAAAAAAAAATTAAGTCCCACAACTCCATGCCCATTTTAGTGACTAATAACGTCAGTATAATCATTTGTCCGTTTCCTCTCTGTGTTGTATATTTAATCATTTGTTAAACAGAAAACTGAAGCTTTATCATATTGGTTGTTTCAAAATGAACAGTTGTTCTGACACATTATTATGCTTTGAGCTTGCTACTCTGCCTCAGGTAACCTCCCTCCCTCCTCTCCTGCATGCCCTTACTGTGCTATAGGGATCATCTCTCCAGTCTTACAGCCCACAGTCAACACTGATGGGAGATTAGTTGATATTATTGTGCTGATAATTCTCCTGGGGTTAGTTGGATTATTTTGGGTTTCATTATGTTCATGACATATTCTAATTAAGAATAAGAAACAAAAGTGTTGATTTCTTAAATCTTCACAAACTCAAATTAGCTTCTATTCCAAAAATTGATAAGGCCTGTAATAAATGGAAAATAAGTTTAGCCAATGGTCCATAGTTACTGAAAACTCAAATACTCAAAACACACTAATAGAAATATGAAGCCTGCTAGTTGATTTGATTCAAATATTTCTATATGAAGACTCGGCATCTTCTATCAAACTGCGTTAGCAGTTTTTAGCGCAAAGAGCCGCGCTGAATGGCCTGCGCTGCTTCCAATGTTCATAGGAACTCTATGAGTGTCGGCAGCAGCGCGGCTCACCTCGCTACAAACAGCGCAGTTTGATAGAAGAGACCCTCAAGCTGCTAATAGGATGGTGACAGTGTGGTCCACTGCTGGCCTTGGGGCACTCTGTGAAGGGAGGTGAGGTGACATGCACCACCTAATTTGAAATAGGATAACAAAGCGAGTTTCCCCATGGGAAATAATGGAAACTCAGACGATTCGTTCCATTACCCAAAAAGTTTAATTCAAAATATTATACGTACTTGTATTGCAAGACCTCGCTCATTTAGAACAGTCCCTACACTCTTGCAGTAATCAGAGAGAGAAGAACCATCGGCTCAGTTGTGATGTGTGTATACTGTATGTACTTGTATTTCTTGTATACCAAGTTAAAATTTAATCAAATGTTTTGCTTGTCTTGCAAAACACTTGCAAACCAAGTTACTTGCAATCCAAGGTTTTACCGTAATTCGTATCATCTTGTTTGCTTTTTTGGCCACCACCAGTGTTGAATTTGTGTTGCCTTTGGCCTGCTCTGAAGCTTTTCCTCTGATCTGTTCTGGACATTCAGAAACAGGAAGTGATGTCAGAGAAGTGGGACGGGACAAAGAAAAAGCTCTGGACAAGGATGCAGGCAGCATAAGTGTAACGCTGCCATGGATCAACAGAAGTCACCTCTAAAATGTTAATAAAAAGGCTTAAACTCACAACTGTCAGATACATCCCTGTAACTGATGAGAGTACCGATGCATTCATGAACTTTAGACATCTTGGCTTTTATCATCTTTATCTGATTCAGCCTCCTCTTTGTCTTCTGCATGTATTTTCTCCAACAGTTTATAACACCTGGTAACCAGGTCTGTGTCTGTATATGGCCGTTCGGGGGAGGATGGGCTGGCGAGGGCTTCAATGGCTAGGAGGGTGTAGATGGGCTGGAGTGAGTTTTGATGGAGATTTCGGCAGTTGGAAGCCAAGCACAGTACTGGGTAAAGCTTTGGATTCTTGCCCAGACATAACTAAGAAGAAAAAATTTAAATTGAATCAGGTTGGGCAGACTGGATGGACCATTTGGGTCTTTATCTGCCGTCATCTACTATGTTACTTTAAAGGTAGACTAGCATGGGAGGGTGAGTGATGTTGAATCGCAGATGGGGGTGGAGGAAGATGTCAGTTTGTGCCAAGGATAGGGACTTGGAGCAGAAGAGATGTTTGGAGGAGACAGGAGATGCTACAATGTGCTTAACTTTTTAAAACACAATTAATAATTAATGCATTAATCGCAGCGTTAACGGTGATTAAAATGCAACCCTAGTTGGAATTGTTGCAGCTTTTGTCAGCCCATTTGGTATTTTGTAGTCTTTGTAGAGCAGATGTGGTAGCACACTGACGAGCAGTGGGTGGTCATCCACTTTAGTGGATGGTCCAGGAATTGGTTAGTAGAACTTGAACAAAATGTAAACTTCATTAATAGTTTTGTAGGGACACCCTGAAATATCAGTGACTATTCCAGGAAAATGAGCTTAAACAATTGTGATACATGCTTGATTTCCTCCCACCGGAGAGTTCAGCATTTGGTCTCTGGATTTATTTTCTCCTGTGAGCAAACTGATATTCTATATTACATTGCTGAGCCAGCTGTCTTTGTGGGAGGAGAACTGGGGGAATGTTTGGGAAGGGGTTTAGAGAAGTTAACTGCTTTATCAGTGTGATCTGCTGAGTTTGCGTCTTCTTTTGCAAGGCATGTGTACACAGGAGCTCTATGTATGCGATTGTTTTTGGTGGCCTTGCACTGTCCCTTTTTCTGTGTTTTTTGCTTTCAGAACATCCTGTTTGAAGGGCCAGCGATCTCCTCTAAAATAGACTCTTTCCCTCAAAGGCTTATGCCCAGTACATCTGTATTTCTGTAAGGTATCTTGTGTCAGTTTGCCTGCTTAAATCTCATGGAAGCTCCAGTAGATGAAGTGAATTGAAAAGACAGCAATTGCAAACATGAATCGGAGAACTTAGGAGGCGAAGCAGAACAGCATCTTTGGCTGGTAGGGCAGAAGAACTCGGATCTTCTCACTTGTTCCTGATGAGAGAGGTAAAACTTCTCAAAGTTAGTCAGGAAATGTATTAAGCTAGCCCAATAGAAAGGGTCACGTGGCTGTCTATATTCTGCCATGAACAGATTTGTTTTTATTTGGCCAGAATGAGTATATCTGAAGCCTGTTGATTCTGGAGAAATAATACTTAATCATTTGTTGACTGTCTTGGTAACAGTATATGTTGGGATTGGCTCCTAACATCTGGTGAGATTTTTCTGTTTCGGTCCTTAAATCGCTAAACTTCTCTGTATCTTGTCATGTGAGAGCTGATAATCCAGTTTCATCGTTACATAGATACCCTGTTTATTTAAAACTTCTAGCCTACGTGATCTAAAAATCTAAGCAAGTTATAACTTATCTCCATCTAGTCTTTCATTTCTGTGGTGTACTTGCTACCTTTCCCCCCCTTCTTTTTAATATTGACTTCCATGCTACTTGTTTTCTTTTCCCTTTTCAATTTTACACTGCTCGAAAAGGAAGGTAGTCTGCAATCAGGGCAGTAGTCTGTTTTATCTCATTGTACATAACTCATAGTTGTGATGCCAGAGTAAAGAGGAGCCTGGGATTGTCTGCCCATAACATTTGCTTTCCACATACTGTACCTTAATCATAGAGTTACGATACGACACTCTCAAATTTCAAAATTGTGCCAAAGAAACTATCCATCGGTATGCTTTTGTAAAAGGCGAAAACATACAGAGAAAAAACAGGAGAATTTTTGATTATTTCATAATATACCACCTCTCAAACAAAATAGTTTATCAGTATTTACATTATAAAAACTTGTGTTCTAAAAAGATAAACATAAAACCAAACCAAGACAACACCACTTATGCATGGGAGACTCAGCTTTTATTTATTTTATTTTTTTAACAGTGCTGTGGTTGAAGTGTGTTTTAAAAAAAAAGTGAATAAGATTGTGTGTGGATGTGTGTACAGTACACCCCCGCAAATTTGCAGACTCAGTAATTTGCGGGGTTTTCCGTGCTAGCGTTACCACTCTCTCCTCCCTGTGGTCTACCATCGCTTCCTGGTCTCCTTCTCAGACTGCCGGATGCGATCTGCCAGCTCTCCTTCAGACACCCTCTTCCTTCACCGCCTATCTCATGTCCCGCCTTGCCGGAAACAGGAAGCAACCTCGGAAGAGGGCGGGACCCCAGAGAAGGGAATGATGCGGGTGAGAAAGTACTACACAGGGTAATTTACAGTATTTGCGTTTTTTTGAAATTCGCAGGGACTCTAGGAATGTAACCCCTGTGAATTTTGGGGGAATACTGTAGTAGCGAGTACTGGGGTGGCAAATGCAGCACAGTCCAAAGGAATCGAATGGCATTACATTTGCTATACAGGAATTGCAACTGGATCGGTTTCATGGGGTCCGTGAGGGTCAGATAAAAATGAACATTTATATTCACTATATAGCCTGGTACTGTGGATAATTCTCGCAGATAACGAGAGAGTAGATTTAGTAGTAGTAGTAATGGTAGTAGAAAACGTAGGAGTAATAAATCTGTTTTAATTTGCATAAGAGGATTGAATTTCAGATTTATAATGAGTGGCCATTACTCTTTGCATAAAAAAGAAGTATTGTTTTTTTTATTACTTTAAAGTTTAATAATACTTTGTGTATATCATATATGTATGAGACAATGAAATCTCGATAAATAAAGTACATTATATTCATTCCATGCAAAGTTGTGTTTATGTGAATATTTCTGGGGAAGCGGGGCCATAACTTATATCAGATTATTAAAGGGGTCTGTGACTCAAAAAAGGTTAAGAATCACTGCCCTAAGAGATCCCACGCTTTCTTGAATTCAGACACAGTGTCTCCACCACCTCTACCGGGAGACTATTCCATGCATCTACCACCCTTTCTGTAAAAAAGTATTTTTGTAGATTATTCCTGAGTCTATTGCCTCTTAACTTCATCCTATGCTCTCTTATTCTGGAGCTTCCTTTCACACGAAAGAGACTCGCCTCTTGTGCATTTATGCCATGTAGATATTGAAGTCTACAAAATCCTAGGGGACACTCGATGAAGTTACAGGGAAATACTTTTAGAACTAATAGGAGGAAATATTTTTTCACTCGGAGAATAGTTAATCTCTGGAACGTGTTGCCAAAGGTTGTGGTAAGAGCAGTTAATGTAGCTGGTTTTAAGAAAGGTTTAGACAATTTCCAGGAAGAAAGATCCACAGACATGGGAGAAACCATTGCTTGCCCTGGATGGGTAGCATGGAATGTTGCTACTACTTGGGTTTTTGGCAGGTACTAGTGACCTAGATTGGCCACTGAAGATAGGCTACTAGCTTAGATGGACCATTGGTTTGACCCAGTAAGGTTTTTCTTAGTTTTGAATATCTCCCCTCGCTCGTCTTTCCTTCAAAGTATACAGTACATATTGAGATATTTACATCTGTCCCCATACGCCTTATGATGAAGACCACCAACCATTTTAGTAGCTTTCCTCTGGACAGACACCATCCAGTGTTTATCTTTTTGAAGGTGTTGTCTCCAGAATTGTAGGTCTCACAAGCGTCTTATACAGTCCATCACAACGTGATGTAACTATCTCCCCTTCTTGCAACAATGGAACCTTTCTCTATAATATGTTGTAACTCTTACCCCTATTGTAACACTGTAACCTTCCTCTACAATGTGATGTAACTAAACTAAACCTTAAGTTTATATACCGCCTCATCTCCACAATCGTAGAGCTGGGCACAGTTTACAGGAGCTTAGTAAAAAGAAGGAACTCATAGTAGGGTTACAGGAGCTTAGTATAAAGAGGGAACACCGTATTAAGGGTTAGAGGAGGATTATAGAGGGAGGATGCTGCATGGGCCTCTTATCTTGTAAATTGCCTTGAAACCTGTACTGCATATGTGCGATTAAGAAATCCTGATTAGATTAGATTATACAGGGGCATCAATAGCTCCTTTTTCTTACTGGCCATTCTCCCTATGCACCCTAGCATCCTTTTAGCTTTAGCCATTATCTTTTCAACCTGTTTGGCCACCTTTAGATACTATGAACCTAAGTCCCGCTCCTCTTTCATACACAGACGTTCTTCACTCCCTAAGCTGTACCATACCCTCACGTTTTTGCAGCCCAAATACATGACCTTGCATTTCACAGCATTAATTCTTAGCTGCTAAATTTAAAGTCATTTTTCAAGGTTCACTAGGTCCTTCCTCATGTTGTTTACTCCATTAGGGGTGTCTACTCTATTGCAGATTTTGGTATCATCCACAAGGAGGCAAATCTTACAAAAATGTTAACGAAGAGGCCCCAAAACTGAACCTTGTGGCACACCACTGGTAACATCCTTTTCCTCAGAGCTATCTCCATTGACCATTACCCTCTTGTCGCCTTCCTGTTCCTGACTCAGTCTGGGGCCCATCCTGAGGGCACTCAGTCTATTTATTAGACGCCTGTCTGGAACACTGTCAAAGGCTTTGCTAAAATCTAAATTCACTACATCTAGGGCACTCCCTCTATCCAATTCTCTAGTCATCGTGTCAAAGAAATTGACTATTGATATTTGAATATGTAATGAAGAAGTGCATCATTTTGTATATTTTCCAATAAAAATTATTTCAGCATAAAGACTTGAGTTGGAGGTGCAGTGTTGCCTTTGCTGAGAACTTCCAGCCTGTACAGTGTATAGTGACTTTTTTTTGAGAATGGGACTATTGGAGATTCAGAGGAGTTTCCCTATTTTAGTCTCTCTTTGGCAAGCATTTATTTTGATTTAAAGATGGATGCTTGCAGGAGAAAAATAGGTCACAGAGCATAGAAATCTACCAAGGAAAAAAAAAAAAAGTAAAGAAAACTAACCTTCATGAATCTGTGTAAAAATGCATGCTTAGAACTTTTTAGCACAGTTGTTTGAAGTTCCTTATGTGGTAAGTGATCTTTACAATGAACATCTACTGTATAGTACATTACATTAATGACTTTTTTTCCGCCTGTACCTTGCAGTTCTGGGCGGATTACAAAAGAAACAGCTGGGCAATAGTAGAGTCTGCAAAATGATGAGGATTATTTTTGTAAGGATGTCACTTTGTTTCAGTACGCTAAAGGCATTTAAAAACAGAATGTTCCTCAGCAGGAGAAGTTTGTTGTGCTTGAACATACAATGATTATGATTAATTGGAATTGCAGTCAATTGTAAAAATAAATTGTGGGAACGCCTTAAGGGGAGATTGTTTCTGGCTGTGACCTTGTGAGAAGAGGTGTGCTTTATTGTGGTTTAAGAATGGTGTGCTAGTTACCATTTGCCAAGTTTCATCGTACTGCCGTTGGTTCGGTATCTCCAGATTTACAAGACTACGACTTCCACAGCTTAGTGGGAGGAGTTATTTATTTCTATGGATTTATTAACAGTCTTTATGAAGAGATTCGCACAATTAATTTTTGGTTTAGGTGTATGTCCAAGCACTTGATCAAATTTTTGTTTGTAAAATAACTTGCACAATTCTCTTGCCTCCATCCACTCCGTCACTGAAATGGTAGTCTGTCTTTTTTGTTGCGTGACTTTACTAATTGATTTATCTTGAAAATTGCCATCATATAACACAAAAAAGGGGGGGCCACATTTGCATATAGTCTGTGCCCTTGTAAGCCTTTGGCGTGGAGGAGGAGCCCAGCGGTTAGTGCAGTGGACTCTGATCCTGGGAAACTGGGTTCAATTCCCACTGCCAGTCACTATGGACCTGTATATAAGATGAGAATGTAAACCACTTTGTGTGTGTGTTGTTTACTTTCCTTACCTCAAATTCATCTAGTTTTGAAATCAAACTGCTATTTGTTTTGGAAATGAGCACTGGTGATTATTTTTAGCCATTTGAAATTAGCATAATCCTACATCTCCTGTATACATAATAGTACAGAGCCAATATATAGTGAATTATTTCTCATGACCTTGGAGAAGGGAAGGGAGAATTGACCGTTCAAAGGGTGGGAGCATAGTGTAAAGGAAGCTACTGTACCTTCAAGGGAGAAACATGAAGGATTTCCACTTCCACAATATTCACTCACCTATATGTGATGATGGGAAATGCTATAAGTCTGCAGCAGTACTGGGAAATAGTTTGAGGTTGCAGGCTATGGTATTTTATCATTGTCAAATCCTATTTTAAAAGAATTATAAGTGTTGCATCAAAATCAAGTTTTGAACATGATGTGATTCTGTGTATACATTATGGAAATGCTACTTTGCCAGTGTCTGCTTGTTGATTGGTTGGTTGTATTCTATTTTAATGTAATAAAATTTTATAGCACAGTGGAACCTTGGTTTGCGAGCATAATTCGTTCCAGAAGCATACTCGTAAATCAAAGTGCTCATATATGAAAGTGAGTTTCCCATAGAAAGTAAGGGAAACTTGCATGATTCGTTCCACATCCCAAAAAGACCCTTACAGCCCCTCCAAGGCCACTGGTGCGCTTCCACCCCACCACATCCCAAAAAGACCTCTGAGGCCACTGGCGCGCTTCTATCGCCCCCCCCCCCCCATGAACCGGCATTGCCCCCCCCCCGCTGCCCGCCCAAACCCTTACCTCAATCGGGCACCGGCACGCAGCACCAACCCACAGGACATGCCAGTGTCCGATCGCGGTAAGGGTTTGGGCGAGGAGGCAATGCCGATTCGCGGGGGCGATGCCTCGCATATCGCATCAACACTTGGTTTGCGAGCCAATATTTGCGAGAGTGTTAAATGGAACATACCTTCTTTATAAGAAAGAGTAGCTCTTTGTACCTCTTTCTGTCCTGGTGAGATTTTAAAAATAGAATGCTTGAATTTTAGTTTTGCAGGCCACCACCAAGGGATATTTAATGGCCATTGCAGAATGTGGTTATAAATTCAATATGTTTGAAAATGTATTTTTCAAGTTTCAAGTTTATTTTAAAATTGGATAAAACACTTATAAAAAGAATTTCTAAGCGAAGTACGTAGAAATAAGAATACCAAACAATTAAGAATAAAACAGACTTAACGAATACAAACAGAAATAAGGCGGAAAGGGGGGATAGAACTTCAGTGTTTATAGGAGAGATAACACTAATGGAAAGAGGAATGTGTGATATGCTGCTCTTCTTACAATGTGAACCAGAGCAGTTTACATAGCGACGTTAATCATAAACAAACCATAAAATGCATATATAAAATTAATTATGACCTCCCACCCCCCTAAAAAAATGGGAGCAATTTCTATTATTTGATTATTGTCTCACCTTAAAAGTTTGTACTGGTATTGTACTATTTCTTTGTTTTGACTAATAACTATGTCAATATTATAAAATGAAAATAAAGAATTAAAAAAAAAAAAAGAGGCAAAGCCTATTCCCTCCAGTACTGATTTGTCATCCAGAAAAGCTGGATTGAAATAATATGCTTTGACACGTAAATGTAAATATTAGTTACCATTGGCCTTAATGTATTCAGCAATTTGACAACAAGACAGTAGTTCCCTGAAGCAAAGTCATTAAGGGCTTGGTGGTAGAGGTGAGGTTTGGAATGTAGTATAATAAGCTGCAGTCCAATTATACAGGGAACACTTTTCAAATGTTTGCTACAGAACTCTGCTTTTCTTTCTGTACCTAAAAAGCAATATAATAATGTGTTCAATCTTTCTTTCTTTCTTTCTTCAGCTCTTCTTGATGGATGTGATAAGAATTTCTTTGGTGCTTTTAGAACTCCTACAAGACCCTTCTGGTGCCCTCAAATGCTAACCTGCTTCCATAATTTTAGCCTTTTCAAATCCAAAGCCTCTGGCTCCTAGCAGCTTTGCCATAATTGCACGTTTTCCCTCTCAGACCGTGGTGGCACGCTTACACATGCAGGTTAATCTTTGTCCTCCCCCACACTTAAAGTATATGCTTTGCACTAGCCTCGCTCACCTACAGCTGATCCTACTCATCTTCTTCATCAGAGGGCTTAAAAACAGTTTGTTTTTTTTCATCACTGTTGTTTCTAAGTGATGATTTTGGAGCGGGATGGTAGGCCTGCTCGGCTGTGATGTCATCCCTGACTCCCCCCAGTGAGGGCGACAGCTCTGCTCCCAAGTTTTTTGTCGGTGCCCGAGATGATGAGACAGACTTCCTGGAATCTAGCATGAATCTGGATGAAGTGCACTTCTATGAGGATGAAGAAGAAGATGATGAGGAAGAAGACTTGGTAAGAAATTTACTTATTTTCTCTGACTTTTCAATCTGTTTTGAAGTCATTTTTATGCTGCTGAGAAAGTTGTCTTTCCATAATTTCTTGCACTGATTCTTGTTTAGAAAACTAACGTTTAGATTAATTTTAAACATAGTAGAACAACTGTGGTATGTTCTTGCAAATTTTGAATGGATTGAAGCTTTCACTCAGGAAATTATCTCCATGTACAATCAAGTAGAGAAGTGCTGTACTCTATACTCTGCAACATTTGTGTTGATATTTCTGTAAATTGGTATATATCTATAGACTTCAATTTATGTGTGTGAAAAGGGGGCAAGAGTAATAATGCTTAGCTTGAAGGATCTTTTGTTTACTTTTATGATTGAGTAAATTTGTAAGAAAAAACAATATAAGGACATGAGAAATTCTGTAAAATGTTAGCTTTGTCTTTTTTTTAAATGTTGGCGTCTTTTTGGTATATTTGTCTTTTTTTAATCCTCAAATAATGTAAAAGGCATTGTGTTTTAAAACTTTCTGGGGATAAGATGTGCACTCTTATTTCAACTTTGGCTTCTGGTTTCAAAATTCTCCTTCATAATATCTGTAAATTATTCACACTATATTCAAACTTTGTAAGCATTACGAGGATGCTTTGAAAAGTTTGGTCCAGTGAGTTTCCAGGTTTTTTTGTATCGTAGGATAAATAGCTTACGAAAAAACTAGAAACTCATTGGACTAAGTGTACAGTATAGCCCTCGAAGGCGATTACATTGTTTAACTTGCTTTTTTTACCAAGCTTTTCAAACCACCATCGTATTCTTCATCTTACATGGGGTTCTGCAATGCACCGATTTTGCTTTGATTCATAATAAACAAAGGTAGGTGGGAGAAGTGTGTCCAAAATCTCTGCGTTCTAATATCTCTGCTGCTATTATTGTATATAGAAGCAAAAAGAATGATTTTAATGTCATTTCAAATTGCAGCTAGATTGTCTGGTGTTGTGGGTTTGTGTGTGTGTTTTGGGGGGTTGCTATTACTGCTTTAAAGTTCTATATTTTATTTAACTTTAATAAAAGAAAATAACGATGCTATACTGTATTGCAAATAGATTACTGAAGCTCACGTTAGCTTTATGCTTCTGTCAAATCAACACAGTATCAAAAGACTCCAAGAAAAAACTGCCAGAAGATACATATGTAAAAGCAGTAAATAAGTCAGTAGGGTCTGAGAAATGTGTGAGCACAGGGCAATACTTAAAATATTTTATTTATATATATATATATATATATATATATATATATAAATAAAAAATTTTTTTTGTGAAGCGGGATATCCTCAATGTGAGAGGTCAGCGAAGGGAGGAGAACCTCCAGCGCTTAGAACGGCAAGGCAAAGGCTAACAAACCCCTACCGTACACCATCATCAGATATCTCTCGTGTGCCTCAACAGAAATAGTGAAAAACAGTGTAATAAATCATTATAATAATCACACAAGTGAATTAAAGCCAGAATACCGCTCTGAGAACCCCCCAGCCAACTCCCCAAAATAAACTCAGACTTAGCTTGGATTAGATGAAAACAATTTCCTTCGATTAAACAGGAAAGTCCAGGAACTTCTGTCAAATCAACAGCACCAAGAAGATGCTGCAAAAATTGAAAAAAATAGTTCCCTTTTCTCTAATATTGGAGTGATAAAATACAGCTTTAGATGCTCCATTTTCTGCGAGGTTTAAACATCTTGGTTTTGGTCAGTATCCAGCTAGGTAACTACACCAGTGTGGTTTAAATTGTAGGGTATTAAGTCCTCATAATAAGAGATCAGGTTGATCCCAGGGGAACTTAGCTTTGATTATCTTGGTTTAACCAGAGCTCATATAGTTTCATTTTCCCAATAGGGTTAGGTGGCAAAATATTAACTCCCCTCCCATACCGTATTATCTGGATTCTTTTGTTTTGACTAAATGACCAAGCTAGGACTCTCTCTTTATGAAAGAATTTCACTTGTACTTGATCTTATTCCAGAAAGAGGCTAATCATCTCTTTTTTTAAGTAACAGGCTTATTTCTGCTTTGGCCATGTTCGATTATTGTAATGTCATTTGTTCTGTCTCTCCACAATTTGCCCTAAAGAAACTTTAGAAGCTCCAAAATGTAGCCATTTGGCTCCTCTGCCATGCTTGTAAAAGAAACCGGGTCTGTCCCTTACTGAAAGATAACCATTGGTTATTTATTTAAAAATGTACTATCTGCAGCATCCTACACTTCTGCGCAGGGTATAATAAGAACATACTCGGTAAGATCAGGACATATAAAGTTCTCCTATTAACATTAAAAGCTTTTCTATCTATCCCCTATACCTTTGCTCGCACAATGCACTCTTATCAATGACCACTGAATGGTTCTCCCTGAACCCAAAATGGCACAAAATGAACAAACCAGACACTGCACTCTCCCCAGCCCCATTGTCTTCTTCCTTTGAAACAGCTTACCTTGTGAAATCTAGAGTGAATTATCACTCATAAGTTTTAAGGCAGCCATCGAGTCATGGTTGTTGCAACATGCTTCTGATGTAGAGGAAATTAGGGATTGTCCATGTTTGCACTTCTTCCCCTGCCTAGCCACGCACTTGTTTCTCTTTGTGAAGCATGATACTCTTGGTATGTATGTGAACTTTCCGATCCCCTTAGTCTGTACACCACTTTGCTCTGCGAGAAAGTTTAAAGCATTATAATAAGTACAAATCAAGTAAAGTAAGTAACATTTTTATTTTCTCAGTGGGGTTAAGTTAATGAATTGAATTCTCAAGTAAAGTTCTGGGTGTCATTATAGACTCAACACTTTCATTCAATGCTTCTTTAATCTCCATATGCTGAGGCAGGTGAGATCCTGCTGTCCTTGTTCAATCAATCATTCTTTCGAGGTTGGATTATTGTAATTCGGTCTAAGTCTAACCAAGAAAAGTCTCTAAACCGGAAGTTGCGTCAGAGAAGAAGCTTCCGCCCACACACATGCGACTCCAGGGTGGCACAGACAGGCTTCACCGATTTCAGTTTCTTTTCTAAAGCGCTGTGAAGGTAAGGGGGAGGGAGGGAGATAGATTTGGCCGGAGGTAGGGAGGGGGCCACGCGCCTTCTCTCCCTTAACTGCGGGGACAAGGCCATTCACCACTCTACGGGGCGGTGGATGGCCTTGTCTCCGTGCCCGCAGTGAGCACTTCCCCCCCACTGTTTCAGCGGGTTACCCTTGGCTAGCCGTGGGTAACTGCCACCATGTCATTCTCTAGTTAAAACTTGGATGATGGGGATAGAAAGGGAGTAGTGAGGGAGGAAAAAGAAATAGCTGACAAGTTAAATGACTTCTTTACGTCGGTCTTCACGAGGGAGGACACATCCAACATTCCGGAACCAGAGGAAATAGAAAATGGAGATCAAGATAACAAGCTGGTCAAATTAGAGGTGAGCCAGGAGGATGTCCTCAGGCAGATAGACAAGCTAAAGAGCGACAAGTCGCCAGGTCCGGATAGCATTCACCCAAGGGTGCTCAAGGAATTAAGGAATGAAATAGCAGAGACACTTCAGCAAATATGCAACCTATCCCTAAAAACTGGAGAGATCCCGGAGGACTGGAAAATAGCTAATGTCACGCCCATCTTCAAGAAGGGTTCGAGGGGCGACCCGGGAAACTATAGGCCGGTAAGCCTCACATCGGTCCCGGGAAAGATGATGGAGGCACTGATTAAGGACAGCATCTGTGACCATATCGAAAAAAATGGACAGCTAAGGTCGAGCCAGCATGGGTTCTGCAAGGGTAGGTCGTGCCTCACAAACTTGTTGTACTTCTTTGAGGGGGTAAACAACCGGGTGGACAAAGGAGAACCCATAGACATAATTTACCTAGACTTCCAGAAAGCCTTCGATAAGGTACCACATGAGCGGTTGCTCAGGAAGCTATGGAACCATGGGGTGCACGGGGAGGTCCACCGATGGATCAAAAACTGGCTGGCAGACAGGAAGCAGAGGGTTGGTGTAAAGGGCCATTACTCGGACTGGCAAGGGGTCACGAGCGGGGTTCCTCAAGGATCGGTGCTGGGACCGCTCCTGTTTAACATATTCATTGACGACCTGGAGGAGGGAACAAAATGCGAGGTCATCAAATTTGCAGATGACACCAAACTATTCAGCAAGGTTGAAACCACGGTTGACTGCGAGAATCTCCAAAGGGATCTTACGACATTGGAAGAATGGGCGAAAAAAGTGGCAAATGAGCTTCAATGTAGGGAAATGCAAGGTCATGCATATAGGGAGAAGGAACCCGATGTTCACTTACAAAATGGGGGGATCAATGCTAGGGGTCAGTAATCTGGAAAGAGACTTGGGAGTGATGGTAGACACGACATTGAAGGCGTCGGCACAATGCGCCACAGCCTCGAGGAAAGCAAACCAAATGTTAGGTATCATTAAGAAGGGTATCTCGACCAGAACGAAGGAAGTCATCCTGCCACTGTACCGGGCTATGGTGCGCCCGCATCTGGAATACTGTGTACAGTACTGGTCACCGTACCTCAAAAAGGACATGGCAATGCTTGAGGGAGTCCAGAGAAGAGCAACTAAACTGATTAAGGGTATGGAAAACCTTACATACACTGACAGACTGAAGAAGCTGGGGTTGTTCTCCCTGGAAAAGCGGAGACTCAGAGGAGATATGATAGAGACCTTCAAGATCCTGAGGGGCATCGAAAAGGTTGACAAAGACAGATTTTTCAATTTGAAAGAAACCACAAGAACAAGGGGTCACTCGATGAAATTGAAGGGGGACAGGTTTAAAACAAACGCAAGGAAGTACTTTTTCACACAGAGGGTGGTGGACACATGGAACACCCTTCCGGAGGCCGTGATAGGAAATAGCACAGTACAGGGTTTCAAGGAAGACCTGGATAGGTTCCTGGAAGACAAAGGGATTGAGGGGTACAGATAAGAGCAGTGGAAGGTTTAGAGATAACTGTAGAGGTAGGCAATAAAATTAGTCAGGGACCGCTGACCAGGCAATATGCCTGATGGGCCGCCGCGTGAGCGGACCGCTGGGCTGGATGGACCTCTGGTCTGCCCCGGCGGAGGCGACTACTTATGTACTTATGTACTGGCTCCCAGTAATCTCTAGGGTTTCCTTGAAATGTGCCTGCCTAACATTTAAGATCTTGCATGGCACTCTTCCTCCTTTAATTCCTCTATCCTGGAATTCTGCGAGACCTGATATTACTAGATCTATTCAAAAGCTTAAATTATCCTTCCCCTCGTTAAAAGGCGTTATCTATATTGGAAAATTAGGGAAATCTCTTTACTTTAAAATTACTGAGATTTGGAATAACTTTTCTGTCCAGCTGCGTAACTTGGGCTCTTTCCAATTATTTCAAAAACATCTGAAAACGTGGCTATTTTCAAAAATGTAAATTCCGCTGCTCTCCATACAATCACTAATTCTTATTATATTTTCCACTCTTCCAAACTCTTGTAAACCGTGCCGAGCTCTATCCTTATAGAAAAAATGCGGTATATAAGCTTAAGGTTTAGTTTAGAGTAATGGGCGCTAACCTTCCCTTATTGTACATTCTTTTTTAGCTAAAAGGCCAAAAAAGGACTTGCCTTTGATTTTAGCCAAAAAGAGATTGAGAGGCGATCGGCAAATGTTCATATTTTTGATTGCTTAGGCTGCACATTTAAGTGTCATGCCATTGGTGTTGTCACACCCTCCTTTTAATCTTTCTCGACATTTTGATCAAAAGGTGGCCATTATGCTTCATTATTTCTCTGTATACCCAGCTTTCTTTCATTTATGTTTCTATATCTTTTTTTTTTTACTCAGCAATTTCCTTTTGCTCCTTTAAACGTTTTGCTTAATAAAAACCAGAAATTTAATCTTGCACAACAAGCCTTCATTCACAACTACCGGGAGCCTCTTTTTTTGTTTTTTCTGTTTTATGCCTCTGAAACACACCTAATGTGATCATTTGCAGTGGTAGTACTTGGCAGGAAGCCATACACCGGTAGTAACATACATGCCACTTGTAAACCACAAAACCATATAGATCCTTGCAGTTTACAATAAGCAAGAGAAGCTAAACCTCAAACAGCGAATTATAATTAGACATAGCATAAATTATCATGTAGATAAGTCTTGAGTAGTTTTCTAAAATTCGCATAAGAAGTGGAAGTGGAAAAGAATTGGCAAAAACAGGATCCCAAGTAGCTGCCTGATATAAAAGTAATCTGTTATGGAATCTTTAGTAAAGCATCCCCTAACCGACGGAAAGTCAAATATTGTTGGTATTCGTAAGGAACGTCAAGCACTAGAGGAATTAAAATGCTCAACTAAATACCCTGAGGCCAACCCATACACTGCCTTATAACGTAGACATCCAACTTTAAACAGCACCCTCGCCTCAAAAGGTAGCCAGTGTTTCTGGAACACTGCAATCATGGGGTTTGAAGCCAACCACTAAATATTAACTTTATTTTCATGTCATCACCCAGCCTGCTCTCTGTTTTCCAGCAATTTTTGTTCTATGTGTCTCAGTATGAAAATTGTTACTTTATAGTTTATTTATTTGAATCTCACCTTTCCCAAAGCAGGTCACAACAAATAACATATATAACCAACAACAAACAATTACAGTACAAACAGTAAAAAGGCTGATTAAAGGGCCAGCACTCTTTCATACAATTTGAAATGCAAGATTCAAATTCCATACTTCATTTTGCAAAAAAAGGTGTGTTCAGTCATTTTAAAAAATTCTGTAAGTAATTCTGCTGGCAGTTATATAAATGGGAGCCCAAGACCCCTGTGTTGATGGGTGGAATGTAACACGGGGCTGGTTGGCCCCAGTGTCGCCCATTGGCCGGGGGTGGGGGGGGTTGTCAGATAGTTGGATGGGGTGAGGGAGTAGTAAAAAGCAGGGATTGGGTGGTGAGCCCATCAGTATAGGGAATTTAAATTAATTGGTGGCAGGCAGGGCAGCGTGCGGGAGCAAGGTGATAAAGCTGGGACCCTGGAGGACTAGGCTTCTTCTGGGGTCCTCCAGGGCGGCTTTTCGGCACGTCAGTGGTCCGTTGCGGTGTGAGGGGCGATGATGGCGCGTGGGATTGAGGCAGCGGTGGAGTCGGATGGTGAGGCCGAGATGTCGATCCTGGCAGGAGATTCCTTTAGGGAAGGCCTGGAGGAGTAGGTGGGTGCCAGCGGTGCGAGGGAGTGTGGCAGGCCTGAGCGGCAATCGAAGTTGGAGGTGCTTTCAGCCCTTGTGATCGCCGGCTCTGGGCAGGGTCTGTGGGGCTTGTGGCAGCTGCACATTGTGGATGGGATACGTCGGGCGGGAAGAGTTCTTTCTGGTTGTTGGACCGCAGCTCACAGGCTTCTCCTGCTGAGCTGGAGCAGGAGGGGCTGGAGTGTGCAGCTATGGGGCGTCCTGCTTCCTCTATGGTGGAGGAGCAGATGAGAGCTGATGAGGCAGGGTTTCCTCATGGGGCAGCAAGGGTTTCAAGGGATAAGGAGGGGGGTGAGGCCCCCCCTTGGGTGAGGGGAAGCGTTGGTGATGCTGGTGGTGGGTCAGGGATGTTGCTGTCCCAGCCCCCTCCCCTGTTGGGTGGGGGGTCAGGGCCATGGTATGGGGGTTCTCCTGGGATGTGGGGAGCTCAGTGGGGTCAACCCCCTTGGTGGTCTGGGCTGCCCAGCTGGGAACCTGGTTCGTCTGTCCCTGTTTGGGGGAGTGGGGTGTCCCCAGGGGGGTCCGGTGTCAGGTGGGGTCTGTGGTTCTGACTGGAGAATACCTGGGGGTGGCTTTCTGGGTGCTGCTCCTGGCTTTGGTTTCTTTCCTCAGGGTTCTGCATTGGCGCCAGAGTGACCCGTCAGTTCGGCCGGGTTGACGTGGGGAGCTTTGTCCAGCAGCGGCAGCACCTCGGAGCATCGGCAAAATGAGATCGCAGCGGTGCGGACAGCGAGGGATTCTGCTTTAGAGGTCGCAGTTGCCGATGGTGACGCTACAAGTTCTGCAGAGGATGTGGTGGCTGCTGGCAATGGCGCCACTGGTTCAACGCAGAGGTCAAGGAGCAATGCAGGGATTGCTGCAGGTGGTGTCTCTAAGGCGATGGCTGCTGATTCGGGAGCTTCAACTTTGGGTAAAGTGGTGTCTGCTTCGGCTACTGGGGGAAAGAAGTCTTGGCGGTGGGGGAGGGATCGGCATAGGTGGTGGAGGGGGTCCTCGGTGTCGTCTGGGTCTTCCTTGTCTGTGGCTGCGCCCAGCGGAGAGAGTGGGTCCGTGGCAGGGGGGGGTGTGGCTCGGCAGGGGGAGGCCAGTGCGCGCCAGTGCTCGTGGCGTTGATGGAGCTTTGGGAGAAGGTTCCGCACGACTTGTGACTGAGCTCGGATCTTTGCTGGCGGCTTAACAAAGCTAGCTGCCCCTTCTCTGACTGTCAGTTCTGGCATGCATGTTCACAATGTGGTCATCCACATTCTGCCCTCAAGTGCCCCAAGAGACCAGGCAGTGGACCTATTGGTGCTGGAAAGCGAGACGAAGTGAGGAACAGTGCCCACGCCGGTGCGGGTTGATGTGCAAAAGCCGTGGTTGCGATGCTATGGGAATGTTCGCACGGCGGGTATGTTGGAAAGGGGTTTTCGAGTGGTTTTGAGAATCCTTTTCGGGGTGAATTTTCTGCTTCCCGGGTGCGTGCAGTGGTACGTAGTAAGTTGGGGGAGGAAGTGCAGTTGGGGTGGATTGCAGGTCCTTTTCGGGTGTGGCCCTTCCCGGTTATGATGATTTCGCCTTTGGCGGTGATACCTAAGAAGGAGCTGGGTAAGTTCCGCTTGATTCACAATTTGTCTCGACCGTTGGGGACTTCTGTGAATGACACTATTCCACGGGACTTATGTTCGGTGCGGTATTCGTCAGTGGATTGTGCGTTGCGACTGGTTCTTAAGGCTGACCGGGGTTCCTTTGATTGGAGGGAATAGTAGTTTATGTATTTACCTCATAGAATCAGAACGATTGGAATTAAACAAACGTGGAAATAGTGGGGAAAAGATCCCATATAGACTATATATGCTATATTTACCTTAAATGATGTAGAGATGAAGGAACTTAGAATTATTTACTGTATTATTCTGAGCTAGATGAGCTTTTTGGCTTCTTAGGCTCACTTGACTATATCCACAGGGGGACGAGCAGACATTACAGGACAAAAAAAGTCAGCTTTGAGCTGCTTCCTGCTTTCCTACTGCTCCTGGATCACAGTTTCTCATAAACCTCTAAAATGTTAATAAAAAGGCTTAAACTCACAACTGTCAGATACATCACTGTAACTGATGAGAGCACCGATGCATTCATGAACCTTAAACATCTTGGCTTTTATCATCTTTATCTGATTCATCCTCCAATGAAGTCGTCGGCACAGTGCGCAGCGGCCACTAAGAGAGCGAATAGAATGCTAGGTATAATCAAGAAGGGTATTACAACCAGAACAAAAGAAGTTATATTGCCGTTGTATCGGGCGATGGTGCGTCCGCATCTGGAGTACTGCGTCCAATATTGGTCGCCGTACCTTAAGAAAGATATGGCGATACTCGAGAAGGTTCAGAGGAGAGCGACACATTTGATAAAAGGTATGGAAAATCTTTCATACACTGAGAGACTGGAGAAACTGGGACTCTTTTCCCTGGAGAAGAGGAGAATTAGAAGGGATATGATAGAGACCTACAAGATCATGAAGGGCATGGAGAAAATGGAGAGGGACAGATTCTTCAAACTTTCGAAAACTACAAGAACGAGAGGGCATTCGGAAAAGTTGAAAGGGGACAGATTCAAAACCAATGCTAGGAAGTTTTTCTTCACCCAACGGGTGGTGGACACCTGGAATGCGCTTCCTGAGGGCGTGATAGGACAGAGTACGGTATTAGGGTTCAAGAAGGGATTGGACAATTTTCTGAAGGAGAAGGGGATAGAGGGGTACAGATAGAGGACTACTACACAGGTCCTGGATCTGTTGGGCCACCGCGCGAGCGGACTGCTGGGCACGATGGACCTCTGGTCTGACCCAGCAGAGGCACTTCTTATGTTCTCTTTGTCTTCTGCATGTATTTTCTCCTCCAGTTTATAACACCTGGTAACCGGGTCTGTGTCTCTATATGGCTGTTTGGGGGAGGATGGGCTGGAGAGAGCTTCAATGGCTAGGAGGGTGTAGATGGGCTGGAGTGAGTTTTGATGGAGATTTCAGTAGTTGGAAGCCAAGCACAGTACTGGGTAAAGCTTTGGATTCTTGCCCAGAAATAACTAAGAAGAAAAAATTTAAATTGAATCAGGTTGGGCAGACTGGATGGACCATTCGGGTCTTTATCTGCCGTCATCTACTATGTTATCCTTAAATAAAATTTAAAATTACATTGGTCTACACATCCTTTTATGCAGCATATGATGAAAATCAGTTGCTTCAAAATCTTTAAAGTCATATTCAGGATCAGTGTCGTTCAATAACTTTTTCCAGCTGTTGGCTGAAGTTGTGAGTCATCTTGTGCTTCCATACAGCTGCAAAGTTCTGAATTTCCGACTTTATATTGTAACTTTTAATGTTTTGAAGAGATTTTTGACCTCTAGCATCATGTAACATGTCCTTCTTCTCCAGCACAGCAAGCACTTCTTGCAGGTATCTTCTCCAATACAGGTGCTTATTTGATATAATAACACTTTGAGCCATGCGTTGGATCATAAGAACATAAGAATTGCCATACTGGGACTGACTGAAGGTCCATCCAAACCCAGTATCCTGTTTCAAACAGTGGCCAACCCAGGTCCCAAGTATGTAGCTAGATCCCAAGGAGTAAAACAGATTTTATGCTGCTTGTCTTAGGAATAAGCAGTGGATTGCCCCAAAACATCTCAATAATGACCAATGGACTTCTCTTTTAGGAAAATTGTCCAAAACATTTTTAAACCCCACTAAGCTAACTGATTTCATTACATTCTCTGGCAATTAATTCCAGAGTTTAATTGCACATTGTGTGAAGAAATATTTTCTCTGGTTTGTTTTAAATCAACTACTTAGTAGCTTCATAGCATGCACCCTAGTCCTTGTATTTTTGGAAAGAGTAAACAAGAGATTCACATTACCCTTTCCACTCCACTCAGTATTTTATAGACCTCTTATCATATCACTCTTAAGCTGTCTCTTCTCCAAGCTGAAGAGCCCTCGCTGCTTTAGCCTTTCCTCATAGGTAAGTCATTCCATCCCTTATATCATTTTCATCCACCTTCTTTGTGCCTTTTCTAGTTCTGCTACATCTTTTTTGAGATACGGCGACCAAAATTGCACACAGTGTTCAAAGTGTGGCTGTACATTTTCATCTTTTCTTTTTCATTCTTTTCCTGATAATTCCTAACATTCTGTTTGCTTTCTTATTCACTGCCTTACATTGAGCTGAGGGTTTGAATGTATCCTCAACGATAACACCTAGATCCTTTTCCTGGGCAGTGACCTCTAACAGGGAACCCGGCATCACATAGCTATAGTTTGGGTTTCTATTTCCCATGTGCATCACTTTGCACTTGCTCACATTAAATGTCATCTGTCATTTGATACCTAGTCTCCCAGTCTCCCAAGGTCCTCTTGCAATTCTTCACAACACTCTTGCGATTTTAACATCTTTGAACAATTTTGTGTCATTGGCAAATTTAATTATCTCACTATTTAATCCCATCTCTAGATCATTGATAAATATGTTAAAAAGCAGTGGTCCCAGCACAGACCACTGGGGAACCCCACTGTTTATAATCAATCCAAAGAAACCCTTTACCAGCCAGAGATGATATCAATAACAAAAAAAAAGCTGATAGATTAATGTTTGAATCGAACATGCAGCATATAAACACTTGTTTCAGGAGGAAAAGCCTCAGATCCCCATTAGGGAAAACCTCTCTCCAAAAGCAAAGGATTAAATAACATCACTGGCAAAAACCTCCTTCCCATCTGTGTTTACAGGTTTTCCCTAATGGGGATCTGAGGCTTCTCCTCCTGAAACAAGTGTTTATATGCTGCATGTTCAATTCAAACATTAATCTATCAGCTTTTTTTGTTATTAAATTCCACTATTTACCCTTCTCCACTGAGAATATTGACCATTTAAACCTACTCTCTGTTTCTGTCTTTCAACCAGTTCTTAATCCATAATAGGACATTACTTCCTATCCCATGGCTTTCTAATTTACCCAGAAGTCTTTCATGAGGTACTTTGTCAAATGCCTTTTGAAAATCCAAATACACAATATCAACTGGCTCACCTTTATCCACATGTTCATTTACCCCTTCAAAGAAATGGTCAATGAAGTGATTTTAAGGGGTAGAAGAAGAATGATTCAAAATGTTATGTGATCGTGGCACCGAGGTACCCCCCCCCCTCTTCAAACCCAACATGCACCCAAAAAGAGGGAGAAAAAGCCTCAGAGTAATATAGCAGTATAGAACCAAAAGGTACAAATCAAAACTGCTTTTGATACTTTCACTGGCAAAAAAACTCCCTCCCAGAACAGCTCATGTTTAGAAAAGGGCAAAGTCACCTGGAGGCACGTTCAAGGACTTAGCTGACAAAAGACGACTTGAGCTCCAATGCTGTCACGTCTTCTCCGATCTTCCCAACAAGCGACTTTGTTTCACCAATGTTTTGGCTCATTGGGGGAACAAACAATACAGCCTTGAAAAGTGCAGTCATGCTGAGACCATCCACGATCACACAATATGAACATATTATAGGATGTGCGTCCTCGTATAATTTGTTAACACATTGGTAGAAAAAGAATGCAATTCTCATCAAGTACCAATTTGCCTGCTTGAGGCGAGCTGGTGGATTATGCATCTTCTGCAATATTCCTTAAAAGCTCCGTTTGATAGAGATGAACCTCAGGAACAAAGTGATTGAAAAATCACCAGAGGCTGGTTTGATTGCTCGTGCCCAGCTCATGGCAGTTAGGTGTTCAAATGCAGATATTCTATAACGCTGCCTAATTTCTGGCGCTCCCCTGACTCGCTCGTGCCCCTCCCATGGCCTCACTGCCTTTGGAATCCCTTGCGATTAAATTTGGGCACTTAGGTTAAACAGTAGGGCATAGGGCAGATCCGCATGTAACTCTTAATTACTGCCAATTAAGTGCTTTTTAATACTAATTATTACCTAATTAACTAATTTGTGCGCAAACCTGTGATCCACACCCAACTTTGGACGACCTGTACGGAATCTGAGACTTTGTGCTGGAAGAATGATTGCAAGTGTTTGCTGCAGTTGGCTTTTTTTTTCCTGCTCTCCTGTAGGAATTCTCCTTTGGCCTCTGGTATGCCTTTCAAGTCTAGGGTTATTTGGACCAGCTGATTGTAGAACAAATAGCTGAGAGGCGCATAAGCTGAAGAACTTTACCCTCCTGCTTAGAGTATAAAAGGAAGGGCAGCTGACGGGTAAGATTTCAAAGGTTTACTGGTAAAGGCTGCATCTCTGCAGGAAGCAGAGCTGTGAAAACAAAGTGGATCCAGTTTCCCTCTGAGAGGGAGGAGGGTGGGGAAAAAACTTCCTTTGTAAAGAACGCAAAAGAAACATATACACACAAAAAAAAGACTTTTGGGTTGTGCTGAAGATGAACCATTCTGCTGTGCCAGATTTTGAGAAAAGGCTGCGCCCTGGAGATAAGGTTTCAAATTAACCAAATGAATTCATAGGAGAATCACTGAATGGGTCCTTCCATGCTCTAAATACAGAGTAGTTTCGATATTGTCAACAGGCCGAGCTTTCTCTGTCTTTCTTGTCTGATTTGACTTGTTGGTTTTCTTTCTCTCTCTGCCGTTAACTATATATTTTTATTTATAGTTGCCTACTATATTAGGTGAAAATAATGATAGACCATGACAGTGCATAGTTGGCAAATCTGGACGTTTTAAAGGACTTTGCCTGTAAAAGCTGATGATAGCTGAAGTACATTTAATGAAAATGTTTGCACATATTCTTGAATATAATTTGAGGATTTTAAGTGTGGTTTGTGTGTTTGCATGATATTTTGTTTGTGCACAATTGACATGGAGTTTGCAAACAGCTGCAATGGGTTGTGATGCATGAACATTATTATGCCCATAGGTCTCGATAACTTTCAATCATTCAGAATATATAAAAATATAGTCCTAGGTCAGTCCACAGTGAGGTGCTTTTAGTGTTCTTTATTAAACTGTTCGAAATTCAGTCAGTATAATAACATTTCACTAAACCAAATCGTTTAAAGTTTTTTGCCTCTGTTGAGCATTATGGAAATAAACCAGTGGTCTCAAACTCACGGCCCGCCAGGTTCCATTTTGAAGCCCTCGGTATGTTTATCATAATCACAAAAGTAAAATAAAACAGTTTCTTCATCATATGTCTCTTTAGCTATAAATGACAATATTATTATTAAGACTTAGCCAAAAGGAAAGATTTAATAAGACATTAACTATTTTTTCTGAGGCCCTCCAAGTATCTACAAATCCAAAATGTGGCCCTGCAAAGGATTTGAGTTGGAGACCACTGAAATAAACATACTGAAAACAATAGCTATTTTCTTGCACTCCGCTCTCAGATTGAGCTAGGCACAGCACCCTGCAATATGACCACCTTGATGAGCATTACTTGTACAAAGCTCTAGATCCATCACCAGCCTCAGACCCTGAATTGAGAGAGAGTACCTTTTGGGGGATTTTTCTTTTGGTTCAAAATTCTCTTTTCTCTTTCTCGTTTGTTTAGTTTGATGTAAAATGATGATACTTCTATGGTCCTATTTACTTTAGAAAAAACCTTTGAGTGAGATGTCTCTCGACTCTAGTGGCTCAGGGGTTTGAAATATTTTGAAGATTTCTAAAGTCCTTTAAGAAAGGAATGGCAACTTCATTATTGTGCCCAAAAGACCCAGCTTCTGCTTTTGGCCCAGTAACATTATAATGGATAAAGTATGTGCTCTTGAGGTATCAAAGTGCCACTCTAATATACAGTATGACCAACCCCACCTGCCTTCAAATGATAGTGGAAAGATGCCATCAGGATTTGGAAGACTGGCTTTAAAGCCTCTAATCTAAAAGGTTGCTTGAGAACCAGATCCTTAGTGGAAGAGTGGCCTAGTGGTTAGAGCAGCTGTCTCAACTCCCTGAGGTTGTGAGTTTAATTCCCACTGCAGCCCCTTAGTCACTTAACACTTCATTGCCCCATGTAAACCTCTTTGATTGTGTAAACCACACAGACAAAGCAGTATATCAAATCCTATCCCCCTTTACCCTGAAACTTCTTGAGGGAGTCTCTGCATTTCTTGTGACCCTACTGTGGCAAATAACAATTAAAAACTGTAAGGCCCCTTTCTTTCTACACACATGATCAGGTGTCTAGGCTGATATTTTCAGCACACAAATGTTTTATGTATAGGTGCTGTCAAGGAGGAACAATTCCCAAATGCTGGTTCATGTTGCAGGGGGGAAGCCAAGGAAACAGGAAAAGACACTGAATTTCTCTTGGCTAACATCAGCATCTTGAAGTAAACATTTAGACAGAGAATATTGTTTGAGAAAGCTGCTGTTTCTTCATGGATTTCTTTCTGTCTGTTTGTGATTTCTCATGCAACAGCCTCCAGAGCGACAGATTGTGGTGGGAATCTGTGCCATGACCAAAAAGTCCAAATCTAAGCCCATGACCCAAATTCTGGAGCGGCTCTGCAAGTTTGATTACATCACTGTGGTGATCATGAGTGAGGATGTCATCCTGAACGAGCCTGTGGAAAACTGGCCTATCTGTGACTGTCTCATCTCTTTCCATTCCAAAGGCAAGTGTCATGGTTAATGTTACAAATTGCACTGCAAAGATCATACATGGACGCTACTTTCAGATGTGAAAAGATACGATTTGATTACTGGGCAGACTAGATGGACCATTTGACCTTTATCTGCAATCATGTTTCTATGTTTTCCCTACAGAAGTAAGCAGAAAGATCTGAAAATGCAATCTGTGTACTTTTTCCTTTCCTGAACTAAATACTTCCCCAGATATGCCTCATCTCAGTATGGCTAAAAGATGACATGTCTTCAATGCGCAAAATCTAAAATGTATGAGGAAGGGTGATTTTCAGACAGCTGATTGATATGGATAGAATACACTGAACACTGAGCCCTTTATTCTCTAAAAATGAAATGATTTAGCAGTTGTATCAGTGTTTTCTAAATTGTGGGTTGTAACCCCAAAGTGCACATTTGGGATCATGACCATGATTTGGGGGGGGGGGAGGAAACACCATTTTCCCATGCAGAACACGATAAGTAGGCTTGCATAGGCTCGATGGGAGATGGGGATTACAGCAGCAATAGAAGAGCTGAGAAACATGACACAGGCACAAGATAGGACTAGGCGTTGAGGGTTTTTGTAGCCACATAACATTTGACAAGCACTAAGTTGCACAGTGTAATGTTTCTTTGAAATTTGGTGTAAAATCATTGGGCATTGTGGATTTTGCATTAAAGTGGATAGTTTTGTTTTTTTAATTGCCTCCTTATAATGTTCAAAGCCAGTGTCTTGTAATGTAACCACATGTTAAATATTTATCTTCAAAAATCACCTTATATAGGTACCAAACAGAGGGAATAAACTTTAGGAAGGAACTTAAAACTATTCTATTTCTGCGTACTTATAGCAGTAAGTGAATTGCCAAGAGTTATTTCTCAGTCAAAATATGGGAGAGTGAGAATTTGCCATGCTACTGGGATATTTTATGTGATGTTATGTTATGTTATTTTAGGTTATTAGTTTAAGGTTATAATATGTTACCTGTATGTTCATGATTCTGAATGTTTTACTGTAATCCACATAGGATTGTGGGATATGTGGAATATAAAATTTTAATACAAATAGAAAATAAAACAAATTACAAAAAAAGCAGCATAGTCCACCAAAAGAAGGGATAAAGGAAGCAAATTTATTGAGGACCTGACACGGCCTGCGTTTCTGCAAATAGCTGCATCTGGTGTCATTCGATTAGAGTAAATCTTAATGCAATATGATGAAAAACACCAAAATGATGGTATATTGGATGGATCCTCTATCAGTCTAACAAACAATTTCAAAAACACTTCAGTGAGGCAACAATAAGTTCCCTGTCAAAGCGGCAGTAACTTATTTTTTTAATATATTCACAAATGTGAGAGACACTTTTTTATCCTACCCAGTTTGTCTCGAGGAGTTAATACATTTCTTCTATGTGCACAGGGTATGAAATCTACAATCCTTTTGGGAGTCTGTGGGTGTAGAGATATTTGTACCTTTTTTGTTGAGAGAAGAAATGTACAGTGAAATTTTTCTGGTTGATGCATGAAGAATTTAAGAACTGTTCATCTAGCCCAGTATCCTGTCTTCGCGGAGGCCAATCCAGGTCACAGGTACCTGGCAAAAACCCAAATAGTAGCAGCATTTCATGCTACTGTCCCATGTCTGTCTTGACAGCAGATTAGAATTTGCTGTTTATTTTGTATTAGATACGCTGGGCTTCATTTATTCAGAGCATGAAAAAGAGAGTCCTGGGATGTGTTTTCCAGAGTCTCAAAACAACAAATTTTAAAGGTTTTGTTGCGATTAGCATGTAAATTGTGCATTTTAGATATTTGTCCTCCTGTTTTACTACCACTAATTCCATCTGAGATTTTATATTGGTTGACTAACTTCCCCCTCCTTTATTAACACATAGCGCGCGTTTTAGTGCCAGCAGTGGCTGTAACTGCTCCGATACTCATAGGAGTTCTGTGAGCATCGGAGTAGTTACCATGGCTGCTGGCGCTAAAAGGAGGGGGTTTGTTAATGAGGTGTTAACAGAAGGAGAATATCCTGTTCAGTTTATACTTATACCAATACCAAATGCATCAAATGTTGCTTTTAAATAAAGTTGAATTTTATCGTCCAGTGGCCAGTATTGCATAGCAGGCCAAATTGTTGGAATTTGTGGTATAGTAACATAACATAGTAGATGATGGCAGATAAAGACTCAAATGGCCCATCTAGTCTGCCCAACCTGACTCAGTCTAAAAATTCAAGTTTCAAGTTTATTAAAACCTTATTATACCGCCAAATCAGACTTCAAGGTGGTGTACATATCTTATTAAAATACAGTGTTTAAAAAATACAGGGTACAACAAAGGTATATCGTACAAAGATTTAACAATACAAGACTGACAGACAAACTGGTTTAGAAGGGAGGTGGTAGAACTACATTATTTAAAGAGAAATAACAAGTGGAACGGATAATAGGAGGGGAGCAGATATCACATGAATCAATCATGTTCAGAGAGAAAAAAAGCGTCCTTAACAGGACGGTTAAACGTTAAAAGGTTTTGAGATTAGACTTGAATTCTAAAATAGTCATGTTTTCTCTTAAATACTTTGGAGCAGCGTTCCACAAAGTGGGAGCAGTAATTGAAATATTTGTTGGGTTTTTTCTTATTTTTATCTATTTCTGGGAAAGAACCCAAAGCTCTGTCCGGTACTGTTCTTAGGTTCCAACTACTGAAGTCTCCATCAAAGCTCACTCCAGTCCATCTGAACCCCTCCCTGTCATTATATCAACAATTTTTTGATTACATATTTTCCAAAGGTTATTTACATACAATTTGAGCTACAAAGATCGCCTCAGAAAACTGGGATTATTCACCCTTGAGAAGAGAAGACTGAGAGGGGATCTGATAGAGACTTTTAAATTGCTAAAAGGAATCGACAAAATGGAGCAGCAGGGGGAAAGGATGGTGAACAAGAAACAGCGTTATTCACATTGGCAATTGTGACCCAGACTCAGACCAGAGGTCATGGCCTGAAGCTGAGAGGGGACACGGCCAGGACAAATGTCAGAAAGTTCTGCTTCACACAGCGAGTGGTGAACGCCTGGAACTCTCTCCCAGAAGAAATGGTGGAGGAAACCACCATTCTAGGATTTAAGGGAAAATTGGATGCACATCTTCTTGCAGGACACATTGAGAGATACGAGTGACTTAAGATATTCGCCAGGGTACGCCTGGCTGAGCCTCCGCGTGTGTGGAGCACCGGACTGGATGGACCCCAGGTCTAATCCGGTGCAGGCATTTCTTATGTTCTTATGTTTAACCCAACATGGTTTTTGTCCACTCCACAGCACGGAAACCTTATTGTTAATTTTGGTCTCTGAAATTAGAAAAATTAAAGTTCATGATATATAGAGTAGAACAAGTTATTTCAGTTCAGGAGTTCAGCAATTGAATTGATTTATATTGGTAGACTAAGAAGTGGCCACCTTTGAATTCCAAGGACCCAAAGTCTGGACCGAACACCCAAGCAGCTTACGACGACTTACCACACACTTCCAATTCAGGAAGGCGCTGAAAACGCATCTATTCACTTCACTCTGCATTGCCCAGTTATAACGTATTCATGTGAATGTGGTCTATACCTCTGTATCATTTCTAATATTATGTAAGCCGCAATGATTCCTAGTTGACATTTGCAGGATACAAGAATCAGTATGGTATGGTAGAGGCTCATTTAAAGGGGGCTACAAAGGGCAGTTTTCAAGTAAAAGAAATAATTGAAAATTGCCTCCTTGAATGTACTTAACACTATATGTGCTCTTCCCCTAATGGGTTTGGCTGAGAGAGACACTGCACATACACCCCCCCCCCCCTTTTTACAAAACTGTAGCACAGTTTTTAGCGGTGGCCGCAGCAGTTACAGCTTTGACCACTGTGGCTGGTGCTAAAAACCACGCCGTAGTTTTGTAAAAGGGGGGGGGGGATAGTTTTGTATTTTCAAAAGTATTCCTCCATTCCTCCCACCCACCCCCCAGAACAAGCTGGTTCCAATTTTAGGCGGGGGGGGCACTGTTTTCGGAGAAATTTTTCAAAGAAAGTGTTTTATTTCTCTTTCCCTCTGAAAACTGGTGCGAAATTCAGGGGTAAAACACATTTGTGGACTTATTCTGGCCTGCAGAGTTTTAAATACCCAGCAATGTACTTTATACTGTGAATCCTCTGCCAGGTTTTTTTTTCATGTGCTGTTAAACTATATTGTCTTTGTATTTTTTAGGATTCCCTCTGGATAAGGCAGTGAAATACTCTAACCTGCGGAACCCAATTTTGATTAATGACTTAAATATGCAATATTATATCCAGGATAGGTAAGGATAAGCTAATCGGATCTTCTTCATTACCTTTTCCTTCTCCTTTTTTATTGGTTTTGCTTCTCTCTCTCTTTTGGCTACTCTCTTATCCCCTTACCATTGTCTTTCTTTGTTCTTATTTTTCCTTTAAACCCTCTTAGCCAAAGACAATATTTTATTTTGGGCAAACTTCTTGTTATTCCTGACAAACAGGAATTCATCTCAGGCAAAAATCGAGCCCAGCTGCAGTATAAATGATTTCTTCTTTAAACATTTCTAAATTAAAATCTAAGTGAGCATCCAGTTTATTTATCTAAAAATGTAAAAAAGAATTTAAACTTCTTAACACCAAATGATGTGAGAAAACATCGTACATTTGTCAGTACCCTAGTGTCACCAAAACTTCATGAGCCCTCAAAATTGCTGAAGTATCTAACTGTCCTTTTAAAGGGAAATTTTCCATATATTGTGTGATTGACAGCTAGGCATTGGAGGTAAAGTTTTCATTTACAAAAGATTATTGGAACTATCCCAATATTACAAACTTCTATTAAAACTGTATTTCTTTTTTTTTTTAATAATAATCTTTATTCATTTTTTACATCTTACAAGTGTATCAATAAATTGACAATTGAAATACTTAAAATAAAATAAATTTCTGTCTACCTTTATTGTCCAATTAGTATAATTTGAAAGTTAGATATATATAAAATTTCTAACCTAAATTCAATAACTTTTTAATTTAAAACTCCATTAATGTTCCTTTTATTTTTGTTGCGAAATATTTGAACTCAAATCGTACTGATTCTGTCACCAAATTCCACCAGTGCAAGCTCTGCCTGAGTTAATGGCCCTTATTTTAGAAGCAATCCAGAAACTGGCTGTAACAGCGCGAGCAGGTTTTGGGTTTTGGGCCTGTGCACACAGCCAGACGCAACCATTAATAGTACAGAAAATCTCTTTATTGACTTAAACAAAACCTTCCTGAATCCTATTACTGTATATACTTGAATGTAAACCTATCTCAATGTAAACCAAGGTACTATTTTTTTGCCCCGCTTTTTAGGGGAAAAATGGTAATTCAAATATAAACTGAGGGTTTATGTTCTACCATTCCTTCGTTGTGATGCCCTACCACCCTCCCTCCCGCTGCAAGCCTCCCCCGAACCGGCAGACCTTTGATACAGCGATCAGGGCATGCCCACATCCCGCCTATGCTCCAACCCCACCGAAATGTCAGCTAATGCTTCCTTCTTCATTCCCAAGCAAGAGTAATGCCTGCACCTGTGCCCCAACCCCCACTAGAACATTCACTACTGCTCCCTCCCAAGACAGAGGAACACCCGCACCCCCATCTGTCAGCTAGCACTCCTGCCCTCCCTAGCAAATGAGACTGACACCCCACCAAGCCTACCACGATCTCCTGGTGGTCTAGCGGTGAGTTGGTGCAGAAGTGATGCCCATTCTTCCTCCACAATAAAAATGGCTGTCTGGACTTCCAGCAGCAGTCTCACGAGTTCATGGATTCTGTGATGGTCAGTAATCCTAAAACCCTGCCTGTTAGCAGGCCCTCTAAGGGTTCTGGTCGCTCTAATTTTCATGGCTGCAGGTATTATCACTCGTATTCCAGCACCATGTCTCAGATCAGAGCTCCAGGCAGAGGTATTCCAGCTACAAACATGCCCAGCCATCTGGCTCCCATTCTGCGTCCCCTGCAAGAAGGTGCAATGTCACCAGGCTGGGGGACCCCCCTCTACAGATAGGGGGCAGGCTGTCAGTTTTCCTGCTGGCTTGGGTTCTGGACTTTATTTGGTCAGGCTCCAATTGGAATTTGCCCAGCCTCTAACCAATTGGTTCATAACTCTCCCGCAGGGCACCCAGGCAAGACGCTTCAAGTGTAGGCCACTGTACAGCACTTGCTGGATATTCAAGCTCTAGAGCGGGTGCTGCTCGACTTTTCAGGCTCCAGCAGATACTCCATATACTTTATCATGCCAATGAATGGCTCAGATGGTTGGAGGCCTGTTCTGGAGCTGCAGCATGTATATGAGGCTCACAAGTTTCCACACTTTCGCATGGAAACAGTGCGATCTGTCATAGGAGTAATAGCCCTGGGAGAGTTCCTTGCCTCTTTGGATTCATGGGGGCATACTTGCACATTCTGATCTTTCCAGCCCACTGCAAATACTTCTGGTTTTGCACAGCCATTACCAGTTTTTGGCTCTGCCCTTTGGACTAGTGGCTGTTCCTCACTGAGGCGATGGTAGTCATAGCGGCTTATTTAAGTAAGATGGCTCTGCAAGCACACCCTTTCTTGGACAACTGGCTAATCAGAGCTCCCTCATTGGCCGAGGGTCAACACACGGTGAATCTGGTGATCCAAATGCTAGAGGACCTTAGTTGGATTGTGAATTACAGAAAGGGCAGTCTTTCACACATGCAGTCTTTGGAATACCTGGGTGTTCTCTTTGACACTCCTGCGGGCTGCGTCTGTCTTCCAGGGGCATGCAGACAGAAACTGTGTTCCCAGATTTCTTCCCTTCTGGGTCTACCAGCTCCTGTGTGGGATTATCTTCTGGTCCTGGGATCCATGGCTGCCATGTTGGTTGCGGTTCCTTGGGCAAAAGCGCACATGCATCCTTTCCAGCATATCTTACTCTCTTGCTGGGCTCTGCACAGAGATGTGTTACAGACCAGTCTTCACTGCACTCTGGAGGCTCAGGCCAGCTTCTCCCACGATTGCTATACAAGGGCATACCACTGCGGATTGCATCGTGATGATGATAGATGCCAGCCTTCAGGGCTGGGGGAGCTCACTGCACATGGTGTCCCATTCAGGGGTATTGGACGCCTTCTCAGTGGTAATGGTCGATCAACCGGTTGGAGCTCAGAGCCATTCGGCTGGCTCTAGTGCACTTTCAGAAGACTCTGAAGGGCAAAGTGGTCAAAGTCTTCTCTGACAATGCAACCACAGTAGCCTATGTCAATTGCTAAGGAGGTGCCAGGAGCAACTGTCTGGCTCAGGAGGCCCGCCTTCTCTTTCTGTGGGCAAAACACCACCTCTAGGTGCTCTCAGCAGCGCATGTGGCGGGAGTCGACATTGTTCAGGCCGACTTCCTCCGCAGACAGCCCTTGGATTAGGGCAAGTGGGCCCTGGCCTTGGTGGTGTTCTGAGCCACTGTGCGGCGCTGGGTTTGGCAGAACAGTTATTTATCTAATCTAATCTAATCCTTAGGTTTGTATACCGCATCATCTCCACGTTCGTAGAGCTCGACGCGGTTTACAGTAGGAGAAATAGGAAGGAACTACAACAGAAGGTTAGAGGTAGAAGTGTGAAGAAAATTTAGAGGACTTGGGATGCCAAGATATAAGAGTTTCCTTGATTCCTATGTTGGAGGGAGACTTACATTTTTTGAGAAAAGCCAGGTTTTCAGATGTTTGCGGAAAACTTGGAGAGAGCTCAAGTTCCGAAGAGGGGAGGTAAGGTTGTTCCAGAGCTCAGTGGTTTATGACCTTGATTGTTATGGGAGTCTACTTCATGTTGGTTTGGTGGCTCTTGGTGATTGGGTACTAACTGTAAGTGGAGCTACGGAGCTCAGTGAAGTACAGAAGAGGCACAGAGAAAAATTTGAACTGGATTCCTTCTGCAGATGGCATGCATCCACGAGGATACTACCCACTTGTCTAGAATGTCTCACCTATCTACTATAAAAGAGCTTACCAGGGTAAGTACATAATCTTTTTTTTTTTTTTTTTTTGTATGGCAAAATGGGCAAAGTCAATTCTAAAAGGGAATACCAAGGATTAGTTTTCGTGCAGTGTGTCTAGTGGTCCTGAAACAATAAGGTTCTGTATATCAACTTGCAAGTTGCTTGCATGAAACTATTAATCATGTTTTCAACTCTGCCTCCTTCCCAGGTTGCTGCTCCTGCCCCCTCAGTTAGTTTTCTGCAAGCAAGTTGCTCAGAAGTGCTTCTGATCTACTCTGAAGTTTTATTATTTTGGGGTATTTTTTCTCAGTGTTCTTTTGGAGGCTCAGTGCCCAGAGGTTCCCACTTGTTGGGTCTTCTGCCTGGAAGAAGATGCAGATCTGCATGGTGGAGGTCTGCTGCTAGCAGGATCAGCCCTTGGGGATACCTAGCTAGCCATCCTATTTTATATTTTGTGAGCTCAGGAGCCATCCCCTGCATAGCTGCTTGCATCCCTGATTTACTCAGAAGCTTGAGCACAGGCTGTTTGGCTCCTTCCTGGCTTGGCCGAGACTAACAGTGGGCCAGACGCATGGTCATCCCCCTGGTCTTTTGGGAGTTGAGGCTCAGTCTGATCTCGGTCCAACTGGCAATCATAAGACCTGGTTCATCCAGCGAATCTGTAAGGCAGATTTCTTCTTCATTGATTCCAGCTGAAGCAGGCAGGCACCACATGGCACAATATATAAGGCCTATGGGGAAAACCAGGAGGGTCCCCAAAAGTTAAATCCCTTTCCCTATGTTATTTTTCTTTTTGGGGAAGTCTTCACAGGCCATTTTGGTGCAATTTTTCTGGCAGAGATCATCTTGGATTTTAAATGATCTTTTTTTCTGTAGCCTTCATCTACCTCAAAACCCATCACTTTTACTTAAAATTGACAGGGATGGTATCCATAGGCCTTTTTACTCCTGTTTCATGCCAGGTTTGTGCTGGATGGCTGGCTGAGGAGTGTCATTTGTGGTGGGGTGGGAATGGGGAGTTGTCGTTGCAATGGACACCCAGTCCAGGGACATTGGTTCAACAGAAGTCCATAAATTGCCTGGAACTCAGAGCCATTCATTTAGTGCTTCTGGCACTGGAAAAGTCTCTGGAAGGTAAGACAGTCAGAGTCTTCTCGGCCAATGCAACAGTGTAGCATAGCTCAACAGGCAAGGAGGCACCAGAAGTGCCCCATTACACCTAGAAGCTCGGCTCCTCTTCCGATGGGCAGAAGCTAATTTGCAGGCTCTCTCAGCTGCACGTGGCAGGAGTAGAAAATGTACAGGCTGACTTTCTCAATCAGAAGACTCGAGAACCAGGGGAATGGTCATTTCTCCACAGGTGATTGACACCATAGTTCGGTGATGGGGGGGGGGGGGGTCTCCACAGATGGATCTGATGGCCTTAGTGGTGAATGCCAAGATGTCTCACTTTTACAACTGCAGGTATGAGCTCGGACGTGAAGGATTGGACGCTTTAGGCCAACTGTGGCCAGAGAATAAGTTTTTGTATGTGTTTCTCATGTGGCCCATGCTCAGTCGGATCATTAGCAGGATCATAATCCATCCTGGATTGGTAGTCCTAGTGGTACCTGATTGGCCTAGCAGATCATGGTATATGGATTGGAGGGCTCAACAGTAGAATTTATGGCCGAGAGGGTGATCTGGGGATGGGATTTGATATACTGCCTTTCTGTGGCTATAATCAAAGCAGTTTATATTGTGCACAGGAACTTATTTTGTACCTGGGCAGTAGAGGTTATGTGACTTGCCCAGAGTCACAAGGATCTGCAGTGGGAAATACACAATTAAATAAAATAAATAATCACACAAGTAAAGGTCTTTTAAGCACAATGCAGCTATGGTCTGTTTATAAAATGGTTGCAGTTGCTGAGCATTCTGACAAATACACATGCACTCCTGCATGTTCTTATAGAGAGTTTTAAAAAAAGGGCCCCGGGTTCACCAGATCTTTTGTAAAATATCACTGGAAATGTGCACATCCTGACCTAGACTTCTGAATTCCAATTCTGTGTAAACCGGTCTTTCACATCTAACATAGAAACATAGAAGATGACGGCAGAAAAGGGCTACAGCCCATCAAGTCTGCCCACTCTGCTTCCCCACCCCCTGTCTATGCCCTATTGACCCAATTTCCTTATCTTGACCCTCGTAGGGATCCCACTTATTCTTCAAGTCTGGCACGCTGTCTGCCCCGATCACCTGCACTGGAAGCTTGTTCCAATGATCAACCACTCTCACTGTGAAGAAATACTTTCTGGTGTCGCCATGAAATTTTCCATCCCTGAGTTTGAGCGGGTGCTCTCTTGTGGCTGAGGGTCCCTTGAGAAAGAAAATATCATCTTCCGCTACCTTGCATTGTGTACCACAAGCCCCGTTTATGCAGTAGGAACTATTTATTATTAATGTGTTAACAGCATTAGTGTGCTTGAGTAAATCTGGCCCTAAATTTGTATCTGATGCAATGAAGGGTCAAGTAACTTAGTTGCCCAAGGTTACAAAGAGCATCAGTTGGAGAAATGGGATTTGAGCTCTGACTTCCCTGGGTATCAGTCCATTTCTCTAACCCTAGGCTTCTCAGCTTGTGGTTGCATAGAACATATAATTCATATTGCCCTGGGTTTTCTTTGCAGGAGGGAGGTGTATCGGATCCTACAGCAGGAAGGAATTGATCTACCACGTTATGCTGTACTGAATCGAGATCCTGACAAACCGGAAGGTAAATACAATGTAGGATTACAATTGCATCTCCTCCTCTGCCACGTGAATTGTTAAGCTGTTGAAGAGGATAGGTGTACCGTGCAGGAAGGCTTGGACCTGGTTTTTCTGGGTTATCTGCAGGTGATGGTGCAATGTGTATGGAATAAGATTAAAAGTAGCTTTTCCCATCCATGAATCGTGTCTGCTGCTCTTCCTCTGTACTGCTTGCATTGAACCTGCTAGATGTGGTTTCCCTTCTCTGTGTCCCTCTGCTTCACCGGAGCTAACTGCAGCTGCTATGCTTCCATCCTCAGAGTGTAACCTGGTGGAGGGGGAGGATCAGGTGGAGGTGAATGGAGAGATCTTCCCAAAGCCCTTTGTAGAAAAGCCGGTCAGTGCAGAAGATCACAATGTATATATTTACTACCCAACGTCAGCTGGTGGAGGCAGTCAGCGACTCTTCAGGAAGGTAAAAGAGAAATACTGCTAAAGGACAGCCCAAGTTCAAGCTGCTGTTGGTCTGATCTTTGTGTTAAGAGAAGCAAATTTTGTGCAGTTTTTTTCAAATTCGCATGCCAAAATTCAGCTAAACTGCTCTCTCTTTTTCTGTCCGTGTTGTTTTTTGATTCATCTACTTCAGATTTCTTCTATAGAGTTTGGCTCTTGCACATTTTAAGCTGCATGCATCCTCGGGACATTCCTTTATTACTGGGCTTGGGTTCTCCATGCCTGTGCTGGCTTTAGGATCTTAGCTGTGATCTTTCAGGAGATCCTCAGGCTGTCACATTCTCATTCAAAACACTTTGTTTATTAATGTATCCTCTTTTGGGACTGTTGTAAGGTTATCTTGATGGATTCTCAAATTAGTTTGGATTAAATTAGGGGCATGTTGGGGTAAGATTGGGGTTGTGTGGTTTCAGTGGTTGTTTCTTACATTTTTTGTTGTTGTTGTTGTTTAGGGGCTCATTACAAAACAGAAAAATGTCCAAATGGCACAAAGCAGCAGGCAGATGGTTTTTCACAAGAATGTGCAAATTGCTAGTTTCAGAATTTATTTTAAAGATGTTTTTCTCTGCAGTTCGTCTAAATTTCAAGGGGGCGTGTTTTGGGCAGAGCCAGGGCAGACTAAAATTTTGACATTTTACTGCGATAATGGAGTATTGTAAAAACATCCAGGGCAAAAATATATGATGTTTTTGGCTAGACCTGTTTCAATAACGATTAAGGCCTCCTTTTACAAAACTGTGATAGCAATTTCTAGCGCGAGGAGTCGCGCTGAATGGCCCACGCTGCTCCCGACGCTCACTGAGTTCCTATGAGCATCGGGAGCAGTGTTGGCCATTCAGTTCGGCTCCCTGCGCTAGAAACTGCTATCGTAGTTTTGTAAAAGTTTCAAGTTTCAAGTTTATTAGGTTGCTTGTTAAATCGCTTAATCAGATTTCTAAGCGATGTACAATAAAATATACATGTAAGGAAACAACAACATTACATACAATTTCAATTATAACGTAAACAAAGGGTAAGAGGGAAAGAAATACATTTTTTATAGTAAAAAAAGAATTTACAGGGAGAACACATAAGGAGATTAAAAAATGGGTAAAAAATAATTAACTAGAGTAACACTGTGTAATAAAATTTAATTAATTTGCAAATGCGTCTTTAAACAAAAAGAGGGGATAAGTGCCAAAAAAGGTGCCCAAACTGACCAGATGACCACTGGAGAGATAAGGCATGACCTCCCTCTTACTCCCTTGGTGCTCACTGACCCCCTCCCACTCCCTCTAAGAGGTGAAAGTGCAAACCAGGCTCTAGAGCTGCAAACCCAGGTCCCTAGAGTAGCCTAGTGGACTATAGGGAAGGGGACTTAGACCCATATCCCTCTTTAACTGGCACACTTGTGGTATAAAGTGTGAGTGCCTAAAATTCACAAAATGCCTACTGAACCCACCCATAGGTGACGCCTACAAGCTTAAGGACTCTTGTAGTGGTGTACAGTTGGGTACAGACGTCAAAATAATAGAAGGTCTAGTGGCACAACAACTATCCATGTACCTAGAAGCCCACAACATCCTACATCCATCCCAATCTGGATTCAGAACTAACCACAGTACAGAAACTCTTCTGGTATCTTTACTAGACATAACCCGAAGACACCTCAGCCAAGGAAACAGATTGCTAATCATCCAACTTGATCTCTCAGCGGCTTTCGATCTAGTGGACCATCCCATACTTCTCCAGATTCTAGACGCAATAGGAATCTCAGGTAAAGTGCACAACTGGTTCCAAGGCTTCCTTAAAACAAGAACATATAGAGTCAAGTCAAAAGAAATTCTATCAGAACCATGGTCTAACCCCTGCGGAGTGCCACAAGGCTCTCCCCTCTCTCCCACACTTTTCAACCTATTCATTGCTTCCCTAGGCAGCACCCTAGATGCCCTAAACATAACTTCATTCAGCTATGCGGATGACATAACCATCCTCCTTCCATTCGACATCCACGACCCCATCTCCACAGGACGCCTGAAAACTATAATGGAAACAGTAGAAAAATGGATGACAAATCATAAGTTGAAGCTGAACACGGACAAAACTAAATTCCTACTACTAGAGAAGGACAAAAAACCATCCCTAACAGAACTGGAAGTAAACTCAATCAAGTACCCAATACAGAGTTCCCTCAAAATCCTGGGAATACAACTAGACAGATGCTGCACTATGCAAACACAAATCCATAAAATCATCCAAAAAGCATTCTTCACAATGCGTAATCTGAGAAAAATAAGAAAATTCTTTAATAAAGACCAATTCAGGATCATTGTCCAATCCCTCGTACTAAGTATGGTAGACTACTGCAACAGCCTTTATCTACCGTGCCCAATCAACACAATAAAAAAACTACAGACCGTCCAGAACACAGCCCTCAGACTCATATACTCACTCAGCAAATACGACCATATTACCAAAGCATACTTAGAATCTCACTGGCTACCAATAAAAGCAAGAACACAATTCAAATTCTACTGTCTCCTATTCAAAGTAACCCACGGCACGGCACCCAGCTACCTAAATAACCGATTTCACTACTATCTCTTATCCAGAAGAAGGAGAACACAGAACATTTTCACCTACCCTCCTCTCAATGGTACTCGACGTAAGAAACTTTATGACAACCTACTAGGGACACAGGCAGCTAATATTGACTCCGACATCTCAAAATTACTGATCGAAATTACAGACATAAAAGAGTTCCGAAAAGAAATAAAAACACTACTGTTCAAAAAATATCTCCCATCAATCTAAACCGCCATCTAATGAGTTCTCAATCAACTCCTTGGGAAAAGAATCTCTTTACCCAACCCAAACTAAACACCACTACTGTCCATATCAACAACATTAATTAACCAACATCATGCAATCATCAAAACAATAAATACACCCCGCTTATAGGCATATGATGCTACTCAACATCCTAAGAAACTTGACTCAGCTCATGTAACAACTTCTGTAATCTAGAACATATTGTAATTCCTTATTCTCCACCAGTAGTAAATTGACTCAGCTCATGTAACATCTTCTGTAATCTAGAACATATTGTAATTCCTTATTCTCCACCAGTAGTAAATTGACTCAGTTGCTATTAACATCTCCTGCGATATTGAATGTACTATAATTCTTCAATATAAACTGTAATTATCTCTTCCTATAATGTAATTCTACTGGAAACGCCCAGATATTTTCTTTATTGTAATCCGTGGCTATGTTACATCTGCTGCGATATTGAATGTATTGTAACTCTTCACTGTTACTTGTAATCTACTCTTCTCCTGTAATGTAATTCTACTGGAAATGTCCAGATATCATCTTTATTGTAATCCGCCTAGAACCGCAAGGCACAGGCGGAATAGAAATCCCTAATGTAATGTAATGTAATATTATTTCCTTTTTATTCCTGGAAGGCTCACCATACAATATAAGAGAGTTGTGATATGATGTGTGAAATTTTGGGCAGTATACCCTAGGCTGCCCTACTGCTCTGCTGGGATGTTTGTGGCCAGTCTGTTAGGACATCCCAAAGCCTTGTTATACATTTTCCCCTTGGGCGTTTTTGGTTAGAAAATGGCTCTTAAAGATGCACTGAGCATAAAAACATCTAAAATAGGACACTTTTTTTTTAACCAAAAAGATGGATGTTTATCTGGTTCAAAATTGACCATATTTGGCACTGGATTTTTGGATGTTTTTTTGCAAAACGTCCAAAATTGGATTTGGATGCTATATTCAGAAATGTCCCTCTTAATTTGCTGTATTTTCATCCATTTGATTTTGATAGTTTTATATTTCTTATATTCTAGTTTTCCATTTTTATAGCTTTGCATGTTGACTGCCTCTCATATAAAATTTCACTGCAGGAGCATTAGCTTTTTGGCATGTGTGAATTTTAGCATGTCTTAATGTAAGGGTGATAACTGCAGTAAGAAGACATCACACTTCCTAACCAAGTCAGTACCATGGTAAGTATTGAAATTCACCCAGATTTTTTTAATCGGAAACTCAGCAAGTGCAGAAAGGAAGCTTTAACTGATTGAATACCAGTGAAGGAGAACTGTGAAGCACCACATGACACTTGCAGTTGTGGCAGGTTTTTTAGTTTGAAAATTTAGCTCTAATTGTGTGAATAAAGCTTTATTTATTTATTTTTACACTTTGGCACCCACAGGCCTGATTTGTTTCTGTTCCAGATCATTTCTTGGGCATTCTTTCACAAAGTGTTTTCATAACATTTTTGATCTTTATCTCTTGCCCTGCCTCTGCCATTAATCATTTAGATTGTATGTGGGTGGGTGTGGATTTTAAGTCTGGTTTACCTTTGTTCTTTCTTAGATGCTTAAACCTTACACAATTTATTCTGAGTGCTCACCTTGAATTTTCTTCAGATTCTACTCTTTAGAAAACAATTGCATATGCAGTAGACTTTATATGGAAAATGATACAAAATAATTCAAGGTCCTTGATTTCTTTATCTTGCTTTTATATGAGTTGTAGTACAGTCGACTCTGCTTAACTGCATGCCCTTCGGACCAGGTCGCCACGTGCGCTTAATAGGAGTACCACTTGTTAGTCATAAAGAATTACAGTACGCTGTAGTCAAATGCAATAAAACTTTTATTCAACCAAAAACGCACCAAATACAATGTAATATGGTACAGTTGTAGAAACAATACTGTTCATTCTAATGCAATACAACTTTTTTTTAAACCAACATTCTACTGAAATAATCAGTCATTGTTTTCTGCACGCAGATTGCATGATTCAGGCTGCGTATTTGCCTACTGATGCTGTAAATCTGTCCCTAGTCATGACAGCCATTTGTCTCCAGATAACAACGCAGCGTGTGTAGGGACTTCAGCGCGTCCTAGAAGGAAACAACCTCTGCAGGTGGTTCATTAGTCGTGATGACAGCAGCAGCAACTCCGTCATCATCAGACTCTTGGTTATCTGCAGTGTCCTTTATATGACTGTACACATCGACACGTTCAGCCAAAGACAATGATTTTTGTCCATGCGACACCATGGTACAGTACTGTAGTTCCGAATACCTGGCTAGGCCTAGGCTGCAGTTCCAAAACATGTGGCTTATCCACGTCAGAACATGTGATTGCATTTAACTGGCATGAGTGAATGGTGATTGGACCTATAACATATGTGCGCATAAGTGGATTGTGTGCTTATCAGAAATGCAATTATCTGGAGTTTACGTCCATTGACTTTAATGTAAAAAACAAACAAACGGGATCATGGTGGTCATGTGCGGATAACCGAAGCTTGCGCTTAACTAACATGCATTTAGGTGGAGTCGACTGTATATCACAGTATAACTTTGAGTCACCCTCCTTTTCTTTTATCTGTGAAGACAATTCTTTTAACACAACGACATTTCTCTGTTCTTGATTAGTATATGCATCATTATTCTGTTGACCTCTTAGCTGGGCTGTAGTGGCACATTATGGGTTATGTTGCAAACCTGCATGTTTTCCTTTATTGATGTCTTTCTCTATCTGTAACTCTGAGCATTTCTGTATTCCTGCTGGTTACATTAGTGTCTGGAATTCTAGGTACATGAGTTTTTAACATAGAAACATTATGGCAGATAAAAGGCCAAATGGCCCATCCAGTCTGCCCATCCGCAGTAACCATTATCTCTTCCTCTCTCTAAGAGATCCTACATGACTATCCCAGGCTTTCTTGAATTCAGACACAGTCTCTGTCTCCACCACCTCTTCTAGGAGACTGTTCCACATATCTACCACCCTTTTTGGAAAAAAGTATTTCCTTAGATTACTCCTGAGCCTATCACCTCTTAACTTCATCCTATGCCCTCTCATTTCAGAGCTTCCTTTCAAATGAAGAGACTCAACTCATGCACATTTATGCCACATAGGCATTTAAATGTCTTTATCATATCTCCCCTCTCCCGCCTTTCCTCCAAAGTATACATATTGAGATCTTTAAGTCTGTCCCTATACGTACGCCTTATGAGGAACACCACGCACCATTTTAGTAGCTTTCCTCTGAACTGACTCCATCCTTTTTATATCTTGAAGGTGTGGTCTCTAGAATTCTAAATGAGGTCTCCCCAGAGTCTTATACAGGGGCAACAATACCTCCTTTTTCCTATTGGCTATATCTTTCCCTATGCACCCTAGCATCCGTCTAGCTTTCACCATCATCTTTTCAACCTGTTTGGACACATTAAGATCATCACATACAATCGCACCCAAGTCCCACTCTTCTGTCGTGCACATAGTTCTTCACCCTCTAAACTGTACCGTTCTTTTGGGTTTTTGCAGCCCAGAGGAAGGCTACTAAAATATTGACGAACAGGGACAGACTTAAAGATCTCAATATTTATACTTCTGGAGTAAAGGCGGAAAACAGGATGTTTGATAGATGTTTAAATACCCATGTAGCATGAATACACATGCAGCAAGTCTCTTTCAATTGAAAGGAAACTCTAGAGTGAGAGGACATAGGTTAAGAATTGATAAGCTCTGGAGTAATTTAAGGAAATACTTTTTTATAGAAAGGGAGAGGGTGGTAGTTGAGTAGAGTAGTTTCCTAGTAGATGTGGTGGAGACAAAGACTATGTCTGAATTCAAGAAAGCGTGGGATAGGCATGTGGGATCTCTTAAGAGAGAGGAGGAGTTAATGGAAGTTGCAGATAGGCAGACTGGATGGGCCATTTGGCCTTCACCTGCCTTCATGTTTCTATGTCGTGCTCTGGTTATTATGTGTGAATGGTATGTAGTATGTCACTGTTACGTGTGTTTATGCATGTCAGTGTTGCATGCTCATGTTTATTCATATCAGTTTCTTTGTATATGTTGGTATAAGCTAGCTCTTGTCTGTTTTGATGCTTTGGGTTGCTGTGACATCTGTGACTTTTGGTTTATGTATTGTTTCATGAGGTTGCACTTCAGTTGAATGGATGTGTTTAAGAATGATATGCCCTTGCACATGCTGGTTTTCTTGGTTGTTAGGAAATAGATATACTAGCTCTATGTATATACACTAATGAATATTTTGGAATTCATGCTTGCTGTTATTAGCTGACTGTGTAAGTAATTTGCAGGCTGTGGTTCAGTTCTTCCCGCTTCTTTCTTTTCTGCTTGCAATTCTTTGCAGGCATTTTCTTGTGGAGCTTAGCTCTGCTAAATGATCTTCTAGTCTTCTTGTTCTGAGATTATTTCACAGTTCCTTTTATTGCAAAGTTTGTTGTATTTTAGTCTCTGTGCTCTCTCTCCAACTCTTCCCCACATTTGTAGCCATCTAAACTAGGTTTTTCTATGAGTTTCTATCATTTTGTGATGTTTTTCTTCTTTTCTGTTTCTTAGCTCCTATTTGCAGACAAGTTCTTTCCTTTCATTTCAGATTGGTAGCCGCAGCAGTGTCTATTCCCCTGAGAGCAGTGTACGCAAAACTGGCTCTTACATTTATGAGGAATTCATGCCTACGGATGGCACTGATGTGAAGGTATTGAGGTGTAGATAAAAGAGAATGTCTTGCTTCATTCAGAGGATCTAAACTTTCAATTTTGGGCCTCCAGCTCAAATAGTGTCAACTAACCAGTTTTGTTTTTTTCCATTTTTAGACATCCTTTAAGCAAAGACTATATGAACACTTTTAGGTTTCTGACTACTTGTCTTTCTTTATGATTATTTTAAATCAGCTGTTATCCAAGCTTTCTGTGTATAAATTATCTAACAGAAAGACACACAGGTAATGGGAAATCATGCCAGTAAGTTTAACACTATAGATAAGAGCGGGAAGAGCTGCTGGCCCTATGAGCCAAAGATTTACCCCCTTCACATTCTTCCCCACCCACATTTCAAAACACCTTCTTTACATACACTGGCAGCCCTCTAAGCTACCCCACATGTACATTTCAAAAATACAGAATTAAATAGCACAATACTTAATATAAAGTACTTATTTGGAAATTGTATATACAATTGAATGATGTTAAACTTGTATTGTGTTTTAATTAATATTAATGATAATAATAACAGTTTATATACCGCAGGACCGTGAAGTTCTATGCAGTTTACAATGATTATAAGGTATTACAGATTGAGTGGAATAAACAAAGTTCAGAGTGAATAACAGTTCTAAAGATCATTTGTTGAGGACTAAGATTGTATAGAACAGTTACCTAAGTACTTCAGGAACAGATGTGTTTTTAGGCGTTTCCTGAATTCCCTATAAGTAGTAGGCACGAGCAGTTGTTCCAGGTCTTAATTTTATCATCTGCTTTGAATAAAAACAGAATATAAATAATAAACTAGAAATGGAATACACTTTTCCAATTTATTAAAACTGTACCACCTCCATATTCTAGTACAGTTCTTGGATCACACTATTTGTGTGGCCTGAGTCTGACTACTAAGTATTGTTGGTGAGAAATGGCTCAAATTGCAGAGTATAAGATGCCCAGCTCTGGTATCAGAGCCAAATTTCTCACATCACAGTGTGTGACTCTACTACTGACACTTTGAGCTGGATACTGCTCTAATTTTAAGCCTGGGCCTCCAGCAAATGTCTTGAACTTTGAACTGATCTCTGCTTTGCCTTAAGGCATATGTAATTCACTGAAGATAGAATGGCAGCTGCGCTGCTCGATGACATGATAAATAAATTTATGGGATTTGGTCATAGGACAGTTGGTCATAATTCTATGGACAATTGGTCATAAGCCATAGTCACTCATGTTATTTGTCATAAGCATGCAGGTCATCATGGTTTATGGTTGTAGGATTATTGGTCACTTGAAATTGGAGTCTTCACCTTGGGTTTTGGCCAGGTACTAGTGACCTGGATTGGCCATCGTGAGAACGGGCTACTGGGCTTGATGGACCGTTGGTCTGACCCAGTAAGGTTATTCTTATATTCAAGACATGGGGGAAGCCATTGCTTGCCCTCGATCGGTAGCATGGAATATTGCTACACCTTGGGTTTTGGCCAGGTACTAGTGTCCTGGATTGGCCACCGTGAGAACGGGTACTGGGCTTGATGGACCGTTGGTCTGACCCAGTAAGGTTATTCTTATATTCAAGACATGGAGGAAGCCATTGCTTGCCCTTGATCGGTAGCCTGGAATCTTGATACTCTTTGGGGTTCCAGAATGTTGCTACTCTTTGGGGTTCCGGAATCTTGCTATTTTTTGAGACTCTGCATGGAATCTTGATACTTTTTGGGGTTCTAGAATCTTTTGTTACTCTTTGAGATTCTGGAATGTTGCTGCTGCTTGGGTTTGGGCCAGGTACTAGTGACCTGGGTTGACCACCGTGAGAACGGGCTACTGGGTTTGATGGACCATTGGTCTGACCCGGTAAGGCTATTCTTATGTTCTTAGTGGGCCAGTTAATTGGTGTTAATTAGTGCCCAAATAAAGTTGCACATGGATTTCCCTTGCATACCATTCTGTACCTTGGTGCCTAACTTTTCTTATGTGCAATGGAAGGGGCATGGGGGGGCCGTGGGTGTTTCCAGATGTTAGGTGCCAATTATAGAATTTGACCAATCTGTACCTAACTTTGGATGCAGGACTTAAAATCCGTTTCTGTCAGTAAGGTGTGCTATACTGGTATTCTATGAAGGTTAGGCACTCTGATCCTTTCAGCACTTAAATTTTGGAACTATTTATAGAATTTCCCTCTATGTGTAGAAGGTACCAGATGCTAAGGACACCCCAAATTCCATAATTTACACATAAGCATAATTTAATTAAAACCACTACAAGCTATCCCCCCTTTTTTTTACAAAACTGCATAAGATGTTTTTAACGCCAGCTGGCGCACTGAATGGTCTGCGTTGCTCCAATGGTCATAGAGTTCCAATGAGTGTCGGAGTAGCACAGAGCATTCAGCACGCTGGGTGCAGCTAAAAACCTCTTGCACAGTTTTGTAAAAGGGAGGTACATGTTGAAAGAAATTTGAAGATGCTTTCAGCATCTAGGGATGAATTGAAGCTGAATAAAGTGATAAAATTAGAATCCTTTAACCCATACCCAGAGTATACTATTACATTTCTAAAACATTCTGCAACCAAGACTCCTAGTGAGTTAACTTTTAAAATATTAAAGTAAATTTCTTGTTCTTTATGACTGTTTTTTCAGCTGATTGAGGTGAATTGTTTCTAGAACTCTTTGTAATGTCAACCGGCATTTTTTATGGCGGGTCGTAGCCTCCTGATGTTCTGGCGGTGCATCAAAGGCCCGTCGCAGGGCTTGATTTTTCTCAGCTGCTGCTAACACATGGAGGGCTGTGTGCTAGAGTATTTCAACAATGTATTTGTGCTCATTATTTTAACACCTGGGAGATGCATTGTAATCCTTTAGATTTTCATCTTGTGTTTGCCTATGTAGCTCTGTGCTTGCTCATGCAAAATGTTTGTGAATGTGGAAGTGATGACGTACATTTTAAAATCTATATTCAGGTGTACACAGTGGGACCTGATTATGCTCATGCTGAAGCTCGTAAATCCCCAGCTCTAGATGGGAAAGTAGAGCGGGATAGCGAGGGTAAAGAGATTCGCTATCCAGTCATGTTGACAGCAATGGAAAAATTGGTTGCTCGCAAAGTTTGTTTGGCATTCAAGGTTAGTAACTCTCCTTTTAGAGGATCTGGAATTTTTCATTTTTTTTCCTTTGCTCTAAGGCTCAGATTCTGTAAACGGTGCCTATATAAACAGCGCCGACCCATATCATTCACACTTAGGAACTATTAACAGAATTGCAGCTACCAACACCTAAGAAAAACTTAGGCGCCAGTAATGTAGGCCAGAGTTTTAAAGGTCTATGGGCAAGATTCACAAAGCAAACCGATCGATTTGCGACCATATTTCCCTCAGGCCCTATTCACTAACCTCTCCTGCGATCCGTTCATGTAAATGAGGAGAAACGCATGCGGGACGCGATTCACTACATTTCACGATCCGACCAGGTTGGCCGATCAACTCAAGAAGCTACTGCTGGAGACCAGTCGCAAACCTTCTTTTCCCACTGTCCAGCGCTGCCCTGCTCTCTGCTGCCCCGATCTCGCTGCCTTTAAACTGTTTCAGGGGCTGCAGAAGCCCTGGGGCCGGGGGGAGAGCAGTGCCTGTTGGCCAGTGGCGATGCAACTTTAAAATTCCTCTCGCTGCCGCAGTGTAGCCCTGCTTTAACCCGCGGGCTCGCACTGCATGGAAGGTGGCAGAGAGCAGGAGAGTCTGGGCGGTAAGAGCAGGGCTTGTTTAAATTATTTTTTCCCTCCTTTGTAATTATACATCTGCAATATATCTGGCTGTTCAGTAGTGACAATCCTGCTTGGCTTTCTTCCTGTCTCTCAAAACAATTTGCTAGTAGCTGTCGGCGCGTGTCCACATTCCAGTGAGGGGAAAAAAAAATCTATGTCGGGCCTGGAGGTCCATCTACAGATGGTCTTCACATGCGCTGAGATCGCTATCGAGCAATCCGAGCAGGCAGATGGGGGCATTTGAATCGCATCCAAGCATGCATACATGAGCTATCCAAGTGGTAGTGCTTCTTTAGCCAACATACTGCTCCCAGTATATCTTATTTGTGGGGGGACCTTCTCCTCAGTACTGCTTTCCTTTGTCATTCACAGCAAACTGTGTGCGGTTTCGACTTGTTACGAGCAAATGGACATTCTTTTGTTTGTGACGTGAATGGTTTTAGCTTTGTGAAGAACTCCATGAAATACTATGATGACTGTGCAAAAATACTCGGGTATGTACACTCTTGGGATGTGATTTCAAAGAGGGATCAGGGACCACCTCAGCTAGTTCACTTATTTCAAAGTTGGTAAAACACGTACAGTCTTTTTGTTCATGATATTTGAGATTTTTGAACTTTCCTCAGGCTAAAAATTTCTCATACAGAAGAAATGTCAATTGCTCAGAGTTAGTATATTTCACAGTCTTCTCGAGTAGAAAGTTCCATTGAGGGTGCCATGGACACAATAGGAGGAGTTAGTTTGATCTTACAAATTTTCTTGAAAGTTCTAATGATATTGTCTCCACTAGAGTTAATCTCCTAGTGACTTTCACCTCTGAGAAGAATAAACTAATAAGTAGGGTATTCTCTCCATGCTCATAAGCCGTGCAGAAAGAATCCATCCTGGGTTTTCAACTCCTCCTCCTCCAGAGGGCTCTGCTGCCCCCTTCAGTTTTTCCTTCTACATGTGAGCCGGAAGGTGTCTTTCTGATCTGCACTGTATATTTCTTTAATATTTTGCCATTTTTTGCGGTTTTTGTAGCAAACGGTGCACCAAATCTCCCCATTGCAGGGGAAAGCTCTGCCTGCGTGGAGAAGAAGCAAACTTGGGTTTCCAGCTGGCAGGTTAATCACTGGGGGACTTGTTTGACCAGCCCGCAGAAAACTTTGTGGAGCTCAGAGTTCGTATCCCTAGTAGCTTAGCTTACCTACTGAATTGCAGGGCTTGAGCATAGGCTGATTATCATCCACAGGGAATTGAGCAGGGCTCATCAGGGTGCCGGCTGCGATTTTGCCTCCCTCCCTTTGCGTGCATAGTTCCGTGGGGTTTTAGGATCAGTCTGACTGGCAGCCTGACGATCTTTTGCATTTGGAGAACTAGGTGATTGAGGCAGGGATTCTTTTCCCAGATCCAGCTACTGCTTAGAGCTGAGGCAAGCTGTAGCATCGTCAGATCACATGTCACAGTGAATAAGGCTATTACAGCCTATGGGCAAAATAGGAGGGGTCTGAAAAACTTATTTTGAAGGTTTCTGCCACATCCCCTAGGGTTCCCCACCTCTAAAGTCCTGTTTTCTGAGATTTTACTTTTAGTAAAGTAATTTTTTAGCTTATTTTTTATGCCAAGATGTGCCGCGATGGCCATCTTAGATTGCCTAATTATTGTCCAAAGTTTTCTAGATCATTCAAATCACCTCGCTTTGCTTCAAAACTGTTAAGAGATGGAGCCTTCAGGTTCTTTTACCCCTAATTTCTGCTGGATGGATGCCAGAAGAGTGCCCTTGCGCCGCACAGTACATGAAAGGGGGGCCAGAGCATTGGGCTGAGGAACTTTTGGGGAGCCTGTCTACAGGGAGAAAATACCTCCTAGAACCCCAGAACAGCGGTGAACCTAAGCTGGAGCCCAAGAGACATAAGGTGGAGTTACCTAAAGAGTACACAGTTCAGCCTAAAAAAGCCTTTTCTCCTGAATTTGTTAATTTGATGTGGAGAGCTTATTTGGATAGCCAGGATGCTCACATGAGGTTTGGCAGTGAACCAGGGGTCATGCAAGGAGACTTTGGCTCCTAGGGCACATCAGTGCATTGGTAGAGGCTGACCCAGGATCCTGTGAACCTTTCTGACAGGGCTTCAGAAGGTGAAGGATCAGTTTGTATGACCTTGCTGTCAGGGCAAATCTTCCCTGATGGGGGATATAGGGTTGCAAACAGGAGCAAGTGCACAGGAAGCAGTAGTGACCCTTGATCAAGGGGAAGATCCCATAGTAAGCCAGCTGTTCAAGCCTTTGACACTATTAGAGCTCATTACTGATTCTCTACGGGAATTAGACTCCTAGCAGGCCTCTTCCACTCAGTGTTTTATCCCGAGTGGAGTGAGAGCGCAACCCACATCTTTTCTCTGGCATCCTGAAATGAGAGTTTTAGTCACGGAACATTGGGATGCTCCTGATGGCTCTTTAAAGGTAGCCAAAATAATGACTATGCTGTGTTCTATGGCACAGGAGTGGCAACAGATGTTTGCTCAGCCTAAAGTGGATTCCTTGGTAGCTCAGGAACCAAGTGCACATCCCTTCCAAGTGAAGGATCCCTAGTCTTACAAGATACACAGGTTTGCAGAGTGAATGTAGTCCGAAAAAGGCAGTTTGTAGCTTTGGCCTTAGGGATCAAAGCAACTGCAGCAGTCTCTTTTGTGGCACGTGGTTGTCATACCAAGATGCGTGGACTCGCCCTAGTAGAGGGTGAGCCTTTGCCTCAGCTGCTGCTAGCAGGAGTGGATTATGTGGCCAATGCTCTCTACGACATCATTTGAGTCATGGGCAGTCTCAGCTTATTCCATTTCTGACTTCAGAATGCTCTGAATCAGGCAATAGGCAGGAGATTAAACCTCCAAGGCTACTCTCAGCAGAATCCTTTTCAAAGGACAGATGCTGTTTGGAAAGGGTCTGATGGACATTCTGATGGCCAGTGTGGCAGATCACTGGCTAAAATCTCTGCCTGACAGCAGACTGCAAACCTCTGGAGGTTCTGGGCGGTCTAATTTTCGTAATTCCGGGCGCTTTTGACAGTATGGTAGAGGATAGTGGTTAGAGCTACAGCCTCAGCACCCTGAGGTTGTGGGTTAAAACCCCGCGCTGCTCCTTGTGACCCTGGGAAAGTCACTTAATCTTCCACTGCCCCAGGTACATTAGATAGATTGTGAGCCTGTTGGGACAGGTAGGTAAAATGCTTGAAGTACCTGTATGTAAACTGCTTTGAGTGTGGTTGTATAACTACAAAAAGGCAGTATACAAGTTCAAATCCCTTTCCCTTCTCAGGAGGAGCTTCATATCAGAGATTCTATCAGGGATCTACAGGATCTAGACGAAACCAAGCCTCCAGTTCATCCCATTCAGGAAGTCTCTATGTACCCCTCCTTCTTATGTGTTCCCATATAGGGCTATCACCTGCTTTGGTACAAACTAGAGAATGATACAGGGATAAATTTGTCTCCATTCCCATCCTGTCTCCACAAGTTCTATCCCTGTCCCTGTTCTCATCTCTGCAAGCTCTGTCCTTTTCTGTACAAGCCTTAAATACTTATGATTTTAAATTGTTTGAGGCTTTTGCAGATGAGGACAGAGTTTGCAGGGATGAGACAGAACTTGTGGGGATGGGGCAGGGATGGAGATAGATCCTACAGGGATAACCTGGAATGGATTCCTTCTGCACGGCTCACAAGCATGGGGAGAATACTCTACTATCCAGAATGACACACCTATCTAGGAGAAAAATTATTAGCAAAGATGTTTTGTTTTGTGGCCATAAGATTCATGTCTTTCCTGATGTGGCTAAGGTTATTCAATTACGTGAGAAAATATTTCTAGGTCTTAAACCCTAGACCTTGGCATTGGGAGCCACTTTGTTTTTTTAACAGTTCCCTTGCAAATGTCTAGTGGAATGGCAGGGGAAGACTTTTATGTATTTTTTGACTCAACTCAATTAGAAAGTTCTGGATGTTAATAAAGATACTTCTAATCTAATGGCTAATTAGGTGGTATACGAGTTATGTTCTTATCATTTCATACTCTAAGAGATGAGTTAGAGTAGAGCCTCCATTTGTTGGGGACATTGTATGATTTTCCTAGCTTGTTTTTTCCCCTTTTTTTGTTAACTTATCTTGACTTTCTTGATGTAGACTAAACGGACATAATGCATTTCTTAAGAAAAGTTTTTTCCCTTGTTTGAATTTCATCCCATGTTTCTTGCCACTTATGCATACATATAATTTGAAAAATTCACATTCTAAGGTACTATACATTCTTTGAGGAAGTTTCAGTACAGTTGTAGCAACAAGTAAGGCTAATACAATATAAATGTAAATAGCACAAATATTAAAGAAATACTGTACTTTCTAAGCAGTGAAATGTGGACACCATTTTTTCTCTTTCTATTTGCCTGCACTGAATGAATTTGGGAGCAGAGTTTCCCATTTGTCTAAGGTTAAGATTGGAGTTGAAAGGGTAAAGCTGTCAGACTAATGCTGGGTGACAGGTCAATTGCGCGCAAGACAATCACGCACGGACAAAAACGCAAAGACAACTCAGCACAAAGACAATACCGCGCCTGCGCACAATTGTCTATGAACCCTAATGCTGTGTTAGTATGGTGTAGACAAAGTAACAAAAGTACAGGCTATTTTGAGAACAAATGAATTTTTTTTCCTTACAGGTAAAAGTATTTTATTTATATTCATTCTCATTTCTGGTATACCACTGAACAAACAATTCACAGTACAAATCACATTATAAAATGTCACGCATAAAATTTATTTAACCTAAATTGAACATACTATATACCTGCCTGTGGGTATTTTGTATTCATGGCGCGTATATTGTCCACATTTTAAAAGAGAAACCTCATGGGGAATGTTCTCTTAGAAATGAGTACATAATAATAATAACTTTATTTTTATATACCGCAATACCACAAGCAGTTCAGAGCGGTTTACAGAGGAAGAGACTGTTATACAGACAGCGATGTTACAAAAAAGACTTTCAAATTACATTAGCATGCCAAGAGTAGTCAAGATTTGTCCGGAAGCATTTCAGAGACAGCAAGGCAGGAAAGGAGTCAGAGAAATTTATCTAGGAGATAGGTTTTAATTGATTTCCTGAAGGTTTGGTAGGAGGGTGCATTTGAAATGAAGATGATTAGCCATTTTTTCCATTTGCCTGCTTGGAATGATAGTGATCTGTCAAGGAATCTCTTGTAGATACAGCCCTTCAAGGATGGAAAAGCATACAGGTAGGCACTATGTGTGCAAGTGGTGCCTGGAAATTCAAAATGGTGCGACAGGTATGGGGATGAATCAGTTATGGTTTTGAAACAGAGGCAGGCAAACTTGAAAATGACCCTTGCTTCCATCAGCAACCAGTGTAGTTTTTTGTAATAAGGGCTTACATGATCTGATTTTTTGAGGCCATAAATGAGATGTAATCCTGCAGGGACTATGAAAAGTATCCCTTTTGGAATAAACTGACCATCATTTGTTCTTTCAAAGTAGAGAAGATGTTTTCTTATAAGTATGTTCTTAATTTCTAGGAATATTATCATGAGGGAACTGGCTCCACAGTTCCAAATTCCGTGGTCTATCCCAACAGAAGCAGAAGATATTCCCATTGTGCCAACTACATCAGGCACCATGTAGGTAACTGATATAGCTCCCTATTCTGTCTGAACAGTTCTATAAAGGGACTGAAATGAGTAAATGAATGAATAACTGAAATGTAGTGGTGTTTTCTATGCTACAAAACGATATTCAGGTTAGCATGAGTTTTAAATTTTGCTTTCTTCTATCGATTGTTGATCCTAACATTGTGAAAGGGACTTGTCTGTCTCCATCTCAACTCCATCCAACTTCTAATCTAATCTTTAATGTCTGAGTTGCTCTTTACCTATCTAGGTGACTTACAAATTAAGGGTTTACATTATAAATTGGAGTTACATCAATTAAATGAAAATGTACTAGGAGGAAATTGCCAGATGTATTAAGAAATGTACACAGTTATGCCATTAGAGATTACAGTAAAGCGGTTTAAAGTACCATACAGATTATGCAACATAGGGTTTGGGTGGGTGGAGGGCTGTGTAAGTTGATGTATATTTAAGTGTCAATACTGCATATTTTCTCAAAAGGACAGGTTTGTTTTTTTGTGAAATCTGAGGTAGGTAGGTTCTGTCTTGATGATTATTGGAAGATCATTCCAGGTCTTGGTGACAATATAAGTGAGGGAAGAATAAGTTGGAGTGTTTTGCGGTTTTTGGGTAATGTGGACCAGCAGTTGGTGAAAAAGTTTGAGTGGCTTTGCTGAGTTCGCGTATAGAATGTGATATATTACACATGATAGTTTAAGGATAATTTGAGCATTGATTGGTAGCCAGTGTAATTTGCTATAGTAAGATGAGATGGAATCATATTTCTTCAGTTAAATATCAACCTCTCAATGCTGTGTTTTGGATCAGTTTGCAATTTGTGCATAGGGATTTAATTGATGCCAGCATAGAGAGAGTTACAATAGTTGAGTTGGGATAATATAAGCATCTGTGTCAGTATGGTGAAATGATGTTCATGGAAGAAGGATCTAATTAGTCTAAGTTGTCTCATGGTATAGAAGGTTTTTTCACATAAGTGATTATTATTTGGTAACAAATTGCACTCTCCAAATTAATGATAAATATTACTAGCCAGCAGTGAACCACATTTATTAAGCTCCAAGAGAATCACATTTATCAAAAGAGTGGAGAAAAAGTCTCGGGGTCTTTTAATAGAGACAGCAATCAACATAGATGTTTAGCCGCTCATTTTTATCATAGGCATAAAAAACTCCACTTCAGAAAAATGCCAGTCTCAACCAGGAACTAAGCCCACCACTGAATGTTGACATTCCACATAGAGAATGACACGGGGAAAAAATTTGGCCCCCTTGACCACTGTCCCCGCGACTACTGTCCAAGCAGCATCCATACAAGCCTCAGTACTGCAATATTTAGCTTATTCCTTCCTTATAAATCAAAGTTCTGGCTGCTGAACTAGAGAAAGAGATGTTCAGCTGGCAGGGCTTTGTTTATAAATTTTTATCAACACAACTAATATACTACTTTATCCTAAAGCAAAAAAGAAAATAAATATAATTTTTTTTTCTACCTTTGTTGTCTGGTTTCTACTTTCCTCATCTTCTCATTGAATTCCTTTCATCCACTGTCTGTCTTCTCTGTGTGTCTTCCATTTGCTCTGTTACTGTGACCCTCCCCCCCCCAACACACAGTGGTCTGGCACCCATCTTCTTCTCTCTGCTCCCCCCATAGTCTGGCATCTTTGTCTTCTTCCCTTCCAGCATCTTCTCCCCACTCTCTGTTCCCCATTTCCCTTCAGTGTCTGTTCCATTCCTTTCAACCACCACCCTTCCCTCTAGCCACCCCCTTCAGCACCTCTCGCGCAGTCCTACCATCTCCCTCCCTCCCTCCCTTCCTCTTACCTTCGTGGCGCGTTACAATGTAATTTGTGCAAGCCGCTGGAGCATGTGAGCATAGTCCCCCGTCCCATCCCCATAAACCATCTCACTTCTGTGTTCCTATTTTTCCCATTTCTAATATCTCCCCTCTGTATCTGGCATTGCCCCCCTCCCCCCTGTGTCTGTATACCATCCCCATGTATGTTCCCTTTATGTCTCTGTCCCTATGCCCCCATGCACATAATTTCTCCTCTTTTACCTTCCTGTGTCCAGATTTCCCATCTCTTCCACACCAATGTGTCTCTTCTCTCCAACCCCATCTAGCTTCTTTCCCTCTTTCTCTCCCCCCACCCTGCTTCCAGCATCTGGCTCACCTGCCTGTCCTCCCCTTTCTTTCCTGCCTGTGGGATTAATATTTCTCTCCCTCTTCATCCCCTTGGTGCAACATCTCTATTTCCCTTTCACTCCCTCCTTCATAGTGTGAGGGAACATGTGCAATCACGGATCAAGCCCCCTGCCGCCCGATCATCGCATCCTGCCATCTCCCTCCCTCCAACTTAGGTGCTGAGTCCGACTTCAATTATTCTTCTCCCCCCTGCCGTACGCTTTCGATAAGCTGAGTGTGTGGCTGCTTGAGCTATTGAATCTTCCCCTCTAACCCAACTTCCTGTTTCTGGTTGCGTCAGAGGAGAAGATTCAACAATTCAAGCAGCCACGCACGTGTGGCTTATTGAAAGCGTGCGGCTGGGAGAAGAAGAATTAAAGTCGGACTCGGCACCTAAGGTGAGGTGGAGGGAGGGAGATGGCAGGACGTGGGATGCGGCGATCGCCTAGACTACTACAACCTGTTTCTTACTGGCCTTCCACTAAACTATCTCTCTCCCTTCGTTTTGTTCAGAACCCTTCTGCACATTTCATATTCTGCCAATGTTGCTATGCCAACGTTACCCTTCTCCTCAAGTCACTTCATTGGCTTCCTATGTGTTTCTGCTTACCATTCAAACAACTCTTAATGATCTACAAATGTATGCGCTCTGCATCTCCTCGGTATCTCTCCTCTTTCATCTCTCCCCACACTCCCCCCCCCCAAACACTCCACTCATTGAGTAAGTCTCTCTTATCTGTACCCTTGTCCTCTAAGGCCAACTCCAGACTCCATCCCTTCTACCTTGCTGCACTGTATACCTGGAACAAACTGCCTGACCTGGTATGTCAAGCTCCATCTCAGGCAGTATTCAAATCCAGACTCAAAGCCCACTTCTTTGAAGTTGCTTTCAAGTCCAAATTTGAACCCACCTGCTAAGCACCTATATCTGTAATTTCCCCACCTGAGCACTGTGTATTGATGCATCTTCTTGTCCAGTTTATCTATCTTGACTAGATTGTAAGCTCTTTTGAGCAGGGACTGTCTCTTCTGTGTTTTCATGTACAGCGCTGTGTATGTCTATGAGCACTATAGAAATGATTATTAGTAGTAGTACCTATGTTGCATTTATAAAATAGATTTAGAATAGGCACCTTCTTGCTCTTCTCATATGTTAAGTTGCTATCGACTTGTTTTCGAGTCCTAGCAACTTGATGAAAATCATCATGTTTTCGAGGCAAAATACAGAAGTAGATTGTCGGGCCTTTCTTCAAACACAATCCTCCACCTCCAACACTGCCCATCTGCTGCTGCCCAGATGAGTGGTGCATCGTTAGTCTGACACCTCTGTTGAAACTTGTCCACCTTGGGAGTTCCTGCTGGTAGAGAAACTACCGACAGCATAACTTTCAGCTTCCCAGAAATGCGCAAGCCCCAGTGCCACAACAAGCCCATGCACTGTGATTTCTCATATAGGTATCCTTTTTTTAAAATCAAGCTCATATGTAGCAGTACTTATATGTGCAAAACCCTTCTTAATACCACTCCTTTTTTTTATTTATTTATCATTTCAAATAATTACATACACAATTGTATAGGAAATACTGAATACATTTCTTCAATTCATCATATGATAAATGAATATGAAACATAAAAAGAAGAATCTTTAACATAGTCCACCTGTGGAGGGAGAAAAAGCACAAGGTGGTTTCTTGATGCTAATACCACTCCTTTTCTGAACCTTTTCTTTTGTAAACTGGTGTCTTCTGGTATGCATGCCATGAAATACATATTTTTATGGCAGCACCGATTGTATCTTATAAAAGACTCCTTGTTCAACAAGCCTTTATAAAATGCTAGCGGTCTTTAGAATGCATAGAGCTAAGCATTAGAGAATGACATGGGGACAAATTTTCCCCATCCCCGCGGGAAATAAATTTCCCGTCCCTGCCCCATTCCTGCAAGCTCTGTCCTCATCTGCACAAGCCTCAAACACTTTAAAATCCTAAGTAGCGACATTCTAGAGCTCAGATTGTGATGTCATAATGCCTCATTCCACCAATGCCTCAGCTCCGTCCTCATCTGCACAAGCCTCAAACACTTTAAAATCATAAGTAACGACATTCTAGAGCTCAGATTGTGATGTCATAATGCCTCATTCCACCAATGCCTCAGCTCCGTCCTCATCTGCACAAGCCTCAAACACTTTAAAATCATAAGTAGCAACATTCTAGAGCTCAGATTGTGATGTCATAATGCCTCATTCCACCAATGCCTCAGCTCCGTCCTCATCTGCACAAGCCTCAAACACTTTAAAATCATAAGTAGCAACATTCTAGAGCTCAGATTGTGATGTCATAATGCCTCATTCCACCAATGCCTCAGCTCCGTCCTCATCTGCACAAGCCTCAAACACTTTAAAATCATAAGTAGCAACATTCTAGAGCTCAGATTGTGATGTCATAATGCCTCATTCCACCAATGCCTCAGCTCCGTCCTCATCTGCACAAGCCTCAAACACTTTAAAATCATAAGTAGCAACATTCTAGAGCTCAGATTGTGATGTCATAATGCCTCATTCCACCAATGCCTCAGCTCCGTCCTCATCTGCACAAGCCTCAAACACTTTAAAATCATAAGTAACGACATTCTAGAGCTCAGATTGTGACGTCATAATCCCTCATTCCACCAATGCTTAAGCTCCGTCCTGACCTGCACAAGCCTCAAACGCTTTAAAATCATAAGCGGTCAAGGCTTGTGCGGTTAATGCAGAGCTTACAGGAAGGGGGCAGGGACAGGAACAGTGACAAAACTCGCGAGGACAGAATGGGGAAAATGAGTTCCTGCATGAATGGGGAAAAATTTGTCCCCGTGCCATTTTCCACTAAGCATCTCTCTCTCTCTTTCTTATTCCTAAACGCGGTATGCAAAGTTACGTATTAATGTTCACAGTTTTATAATGCCCTTACTTGCATTTTTCCTGTATTTTGATTGAACAGATTTTGACTTTTCCTATAAGTTCTGACTTCAAAACTCCATAAGTGTTTTTGAATATTGACCTCCTTGTTTTCCTCTCTCTGTAGGATGGAACTGCGATGTGTGATAGCTGTCATTCGTCATGGAGACCGAACTCCAAAACAGAAGATGAAGATGGAGGTCCGGCATCCCAGGTAAAAGACAGAACATTTACATAATTACTTCTATTATTTACTACTACTATTTATTATTTCTATAGCGCTGAAAGGTGTACGCAGTGCTGTACATTTTAACATACAATAGACAGTCCCTGCTCAGAAGAGCTTACAATCTAATTTAGACAGGACATTTCAGGGTTGGGGATGTTATAGTGGGTATAGTTAAGAGTTGAAAGCAGTTTCAAAAAAGTGGACTTTTAGCTTGGATTTGAACACTGCCAGGGACGGAGCATGACTTATTGATTCAGGCAACCTGTTCCAGGCATATGGCGCTGCAAGAAAGAAGGGACAAAATCTGGAGTTGGCAGTGGAAGAGAAGGGTAAAGATAAGAGGGGCTTGCCTGACAAGCAGAGATCACAGGGTGGGAGCATAGGGAGAGATAAGCGAGGAGAAATATCGGGGGGGCTTCAGAGCGAATGCACTTGTAGGTCAGCAAGAGGAGTTTAAACTGTATTTGGGAATGAGCGGGGAGCCAATAAAATGACTTGAGGAGAGGGGTAATGTGAGAATAGCAGCTCTCACGGAATATGAATCGCGCAGCAGCTTTTTGAGAGCTTTTTGAGATTGGAGAGGCGAGAGACAGGCGCGCGGGAGGCCCGCGAGAAGTACGTTGCAGTAGTCTAAGCGTGAGGTTTTGGTTGTGTGTTCAGAGAGAAGAGGACGGATTTTGGCAATGTTATAGAGGAGGAAGCGACAGAATTTAGGGATCTGAGCAGAGCAGGAGAGAGAGGAGTCAAAGATTCTAGGAGCCTGGGCCAATCAGGCCTTAGGCTTATTGGGGATGGGTCGGAAAGGAGCGGGTCCGCCTCATTTTGATGAAGTGGTAGCAAGACCTGTCCAGCCGGCCAATGATTAAAGGTAGTGGTGGGGGAGTTAAGGGGGGGCCCGTAGGGGGGGTCCATAGGGGGGCATCCTCCAGCAGGAGGGTTTGGGCACCCTCCTGCTGGCGATTGGGGGCGTTGGTGGGGAGGGGTGGAGAGACAGGTGGCCACAGCCTCTATATCTGTTGCGGCCTGGAGAACCCTTGCTGCAATAAGTGTAGCGGCTGCATCTACTCTAACCCGATTCTGTAACCGGCGTCGGTTACAGAATCGGGGTTAGTGTAGGCCTGATTCTGTATAGGACGGTCCTCCCTATACAGAATCCGGGCCTTTGTATTCGAAAATGACCAAAAAAGGTAGATGTACTAAGGGCCAAAATGTCTAGATAGATCATTTAAAAAAAAGATAGATATCTTGCTGTTTTGAAAATGGACATTTTTTCTACTGGATTTCTGGATGTCATTCTCAAAATATCTAAACTTGGATGTCCTATCAAAAATGCCTCTCCACATCTCATTACATAAAATGGAACCTGTGCTGAAGTAGCACAAGTTAGAGGTAAAATGCCCACATTGATAACTACATCCTTTAGTTGGCAGTCGTCATGATCTATTTAAAATGCTCATTGCCACAGGTTGAATATTGACCCATCTTGCTTTTAGAATCATTTCAGGAGTCAAGGTATAGATCAGGCATGTCCAACGTACGGCCCAAGGGCCAGAATCTAGTCCACCAAGTTGTTATTTGTAGGCTTGAGCTGTGTGGTGCTGGAGTTCAGATTGGTCTTGTGGTTGTCAAATTTTGTGAGACTTCAAACCACAAGACCAACTTCCGGCACCATGTAGCACCACAGAGAGCTGTGTTACGATGGGGAGTTAGAAATCCTGCCATTACTTCTGCACCTAAAGCTAGGTGAGGGGAAAGAGACTAGGCAAAGATGAGGTGGGGGTCTGTATGTGAGAAAAAGAGAGAGCGCATAAGCGAGACTGGGGAGGAAGAGGAGGCAGTGCTTCATTGTACTTTGTCACTGTTTGACAAAACATGTGGTGAAATACAACAGTGCATATTTTGACCCTCCATATGTTGTAAACTCTAAAATGTGGCTCCTGATAGAAAAAGGTTGGACAAGCCTAGTATAGATGGAGTAATATGTCTTAGAGAACTTTCTAAGAATTTACTTAGTAATGCAGAGGCAGATGTATGAGATTAAGTTTGCTGTGTGTTTTCAGGAACCTACTGGAAAATGTCCTAGTGTAGGTTTATAATGTAAATAGAAAAATGCGTACAGACCTCTGTTATGCTACTGAAGATTAAAGATAGACCATACTTGCATCAGAGACGGTCTATAGTTCTTTGACATTTCTTAGGTAGATTTTCATCTTTTAAGCACTACTTTCTTAGGTTTAAGAGAAAATTCATGCAGAAAAGTCTGTTAAAGCTTTAACTCGAGAATTAGTTAAAGATGTGGGTGTTTTGTATTAGGCAGAGGTGGGAGGAGTATTATATATATATTGGATAGGAAGACTGGAGGGAGTAGTGTTGATATATTCCATTAGTAGAGAGGCTCCCTATTTAATTGAACTGACAGGAACTGTCTTTTGTTATTTATTTAGATTTTTTGAATTATTTGAACATCATGATGGTTATAAAACAGGGAAATTGAAACTGAAGAAACCAGAGCAGCTTCAGGTATTTACAGATATTAAATTCAATTTTTGTGTTTTGTATAAAATGACACCTTGTGAGCATGACGATATTACAGCGGTGCAAGTATATGTGTCATATCCGATTGCGTCGGAGGATTCAACTGAAGCAGCCGTGCCCGTGCACGACTTGCTGAAAGCGTGCTGCTGGAAGAAGAACAATTCGGCACATAGGGTGAGGGAGGGAGAGAAATGGCAAGATGTGGCAATCGGGCGGGAGAGGGATCCTAGACCGCGTGATCTGTGACCGTACGTCGTGTTCCCTTCACTGCAGAGACAAGACCATTCACCACTCCACGGGTCGGTGAATGTACTTGTCCCCGTCCCCGCGGTGACTACTATTTTCTCGCTCCAAGTTTCAGCGGGATTCCCATGGGTCCCCGCAGCTAGCCACGGGTATCAACCACCATGTCATTCTCTAAGCACAATATTGAAGCATCCCTCCCCTCTCGACAGCAATGCTGTTGGAGAGGATATTGTTTATAAGTAGTGCTTTTATGGACTGTTAACCATAAATAGCTCCAGTGTAAATTCCTCATTGCACATAAAGACTTTGAAACCACCAGTGTTTAGTATGGAAGCAGGTGTCAGGTTGTCAGCTGATAAAATAATAGCCCCTTTAGTCAGTCACCTGTGAAAGGACATCTCTTCCTGTGTGGTGTAAAGCACTTTCATGTTCTGTGATTGGATGTGTGATCTCTAAATAAGAATTTGAGAAAGCTGCTGTTCTAATCCACAGGAAGTTCTGGATATTGCTCGCTTGCTGCTAGCAGAACTTGGGACTCATAATGACTGTGAAATAGAGGAGAGGAAAAGTAAACTGGAGCAACTTAAAAATGTCTTGGAAATGTAAGTACGGGACCACCATCGTAGTAAATCACTAAAAGTTTACACTACCAGCATCTTTCTTGACAAGCTAGAAAGCTGGTAGTCTAGCATTAAGGAGCATGTGACAGGGCATTTATAAGATTAGGCTTGTACAGTGACTCATACAAATTTACACATGTTCCAAAGAGGGAGTAAATGTGCACTTGTGCTCTATTCACGTAAATGTCATATATGGATGCATTTTTAAAAATACACAACTCTACTCCAACTTCAGAGTAGTGTCCCATTTTGCACATGCTTATACATGCATAATTTTATAATACAGTAGACTGTTAGTTAACCGGCAATCTCAATCAACCTGAAAAAAAATTGTCTCTTGCTCTTCTCAGACAATGTCCAAAGTCGTGCTCTAGACCCAACACCTTCCTTCCAGGACAGTTTTCCCAGTGGTCAGAACTGATGTAAAGTTTTGAGCATACCATCCTTAGTGGTCTCCTCAGTGGCTGTGAAAACAAAGGAGAAGGGTGATGGAGGGAGAGAGAGAGAGTTGTCAGACTACTGGAAGTGGAAAGAGAAAGGAAGGAGAGGAGAGAGATGTTAGACCATGGGAAGAGGGAGGGAAGGAGAAAGAGATGCCAGACCATATGAGGGGATAAGAGGAAAGACAGAGATGTCAGACCATGGGAGAAATAGGGAAGAGATGGAGGGGAAGGGGAGAGCGAGGGAGAAGAAATTCTTCTTATGGGATAGATGGAAATAGAGGAGAAGAAAGAGAGAGAAGATGGTACACATGGATAGATGGGAAGGGAAGGTAAGACATGGAAAAGTAGATTTTGAGAAGAAAGCAGAAAAATGTAACAAAGTTAAATGTTAAAAGTTAATGCCAAAGATGAATGTAGACAAAATACCAAATACCCAAAGGGGAATATCAGAACTAAGGAAAACACAAAAATCCCCAGATATAAACCAAGAAAAGGAGGTAGCACTGCAAACAAACTACCAAAACCCCCAAATAAGGGGAACAATAATATATAAATATATATATATAAATGTGAGGTCTCAGTGCGATAGTGAAAGGACCCGCGGCGACAAGAGGGCATCTGGAAAATCAAGGATGGGAAATTTCATGGCGATACCAGAAAATACTTCTTCACCGAAAGGGTGGTTGATGGCTGGAATAATCTTCCACAACAGGTAATTGAGGCCAGCAGCGTGCCAGATTTTAAGAAAAGATGGGATTGACATGTCGGATCTCTTCATGGAGGTAGTTAGGGGGTGGGCCATTAGTGTGGGCAGATTAGATGGGCCGTGGCCCTTTTCTGCCGTCATTTCTATGTTTCTATCACTACCAGTGCTCCTGGCTTAACATATTAAAGCAGGCTCTCTCTCAAGCCTCGCTGTGCACCATCACGGGCCCCACATGTGCACAAATTATAATGATATAAATTTAACAGTAAAGTGCAAGTGCAATAAATAATTAAATTTCCACAGGTATTAGAATGCAGTGCTATCAACATTTCAAGGTTAAGACTCAAAATCAGCGAAATACATGGACTTATCTGCGGTAGCTGGCAAATGAAAAGTTTGTGTTCAGCATTTTCAGAATATTTTTTCAATTTCCAAATGAGGAGAACCAAAGTCACAACATTGTATGTTCAACAGGTCCAGTTTCAAGTAGAATAGTCTTCTTCAGGAGCTAAGGAGAGAAAAAAACCTTTTGTAAAGTAGGCATTATGTCGCGTTGCAGATCTTCGCAATCCCCCTTATCTTCACTACTCTGAATAACTTTGTATCATTTGCAAATGTAATCACCTCACTCGTCGTACCTATGTACAGATCGTTTATAAAGATGTTGAAGAGCAAGGGTCCAAGCACCAAGCCCTGCGGCACCCCACTTGCGAGTCTCTTCCAGTCCGAGTATTGTCCATTTACCTCCACTCTCTGTTTCCTATGCCCCAGCCAGTTTTTAATCCATATGAATATTGGCTTGCAATTTTTCAAAGAAGTCGTTCATGGGGAACCTTGTCGAACGCCTTCTGAAAATCCAGATATATAATGTCGACCGGGTTGCCCTTGCCTATCTGCCTCGAAGAAGTGCAGCAAGTTCGTCAAACAAGATCTGCCTTTGCTGAAACCGTGTTGGCTGGTCCTCATCAGACCGTGTCTGTCAAGGTGATCAATGATACGGTCCTTTATCAGCGCCTCTACTATCTTTCCAGTACCAAGGTCAGACTCACCGGTCTATATTTTCCCGGATCTCCCCTCAAACTTTCTTGAAGATCAGCGTAACATTCGCCACCTTCCAGTCTTCCGGAATCTTTCCCAATTTGATCGACAGATTGGCTATTAGTTGAAGCAGTTCAGCTATAGCCCCTTTCAGTTCCTTGATGACCCTCGGATGGATGCCATCTGGTCCCGGAGATTCATCGCTCTTATCCAACTGCACACCAAGAATTTTAATAGTGGATAAGTTCTCCTAACCAGAACTTAGACTGCATTAAAGGCCTTCTCAAGAACCATCTGTTTAAAGAAGCCTTTACTATCTAATCCCTTTTCATTCTTTTCTACATCAATCCTTTTAAAGAAACAATAGGCAGGTTCTACCCTCCTCATGTCCTTCCCTTCAATGTTACCTTTCCTTTTTTATAATTGTATTTCCTCCCTTTTCACCTTTCGTTTCCTGTATAATATTAAGTACGCCATTTAATTTATTTTGTTTTTTATAATATTGGTGATTTTTTTTATTTTTTATGAACCCCTTCATTTTAAATTGTTAACTCGCTTAGAAACTTGAGAAGCGATTGTATCAAATTTTAATAAAAACTTGATATTCAAAGGCACCATCCAGATGTTGGCTCGGAACATCCTTACAGATTGCTTCGGTACTGTGGAGGCAATTCTATAACCAGGTGCCTCCATTTAGATTCCATGGTAAGATGGGGTGAGAACCTGAACCATATGGACACTTGGGCACTCAAATCTTATTGATTACCTGTGCACTTGTAGGCATCCCCATTTCTGCTGACATTTTTCTGGTGCAAGTGGGGTTCGTACATATAGCAGGCATGTGACTCATGATGTCTAATGTGGGGAGAGCTTGGAGGAGATAGGCATAGTCTGTACCTACCCCTCTCTTGTTATTTTAACTGCATTCTTAATCTTTGAAGATTTTTCTTGTAGTCTAATGGTTAGTGCAGTGCCTGGGGAACCCCGGGTTCAATTCCCACTGCCACACCTTGTGAATCTGGGCATGTCACTTAACCGCCCCATTGCCCCAGGTGCAAAATAAGCACCTGTATATAATATCTAAACTGCTTTGATTGTAACCACAGAAAGGCAGTATAACAAATCCCATCCCCTTTTCGTTTGCTGGGAAGGGCAGTCTATAACATTGCAATAAATCGTTCATAAATTTCTGTCCTGCTTATGGCTTGGCCAAGCTGTCCATTAGTGAATACCACTTAGGTGCCCAAATTACATTTTTTACAGGTAAATGTGCACTTAGGGACATAAATGTCCTTTTTATTCTGCACATTTTGGCACACAGTTAGTATGTAAATGTAAGTGATTTGTTATAGAATTGCCCTTTACTTGCAGATCCTGGAACTATTTCGGATATTGGCAATATTCAGTTTCTTATCCAGATAACAGGACAGAGAGAGGTTGTCCCAAGTTATGCGGATAAGTCGTCCAGATAGTATAGTGAATATTACCACTGTCTGGATAATTTCCAACACTGATCACTATTCGTATAAGTTGAGCCCTGGCCACTAACTGGCATTGAATGTTTGGATAAGAACATAAGAACTGCCATCTCCGGATCAGACCCATGGTCCATCGAGTCCGGCGATCCGCACACGCGGAGGCCCAGTCAGGTATACACCTGATGTAGTTTTACCACCCATATCCCTCTATGCCTCTCATAAGGAGATGTGCATCTAATTTGCCTTTGAATCCTAGCACAGTGGATTCCTTAATAACCTCCTGTGGAAGAGCATTCCAGGTGTTCACCACTCGCTGCGTAAAGCAGAACCTCCTGACATTTGTCCTGGACTTGTCCCCCCTTAGCTTTAAACCATGTCCTCTTGTCCGTGTCACGTTGGACAGTGTAAATAATTTGTTTTTCTGCTCTATTTTATCGATGTCTTTCAGTATTTTGAACGTCTCTATCATGTCCCCTCGCAGCCTCCTCTTCTCAAGGGAGAACAGTCCTAGTTTCTTGAGTCGTTCCTCATATTCCAAGTTCTCCATACCTCTTATTAGTTTCGTTGCTCGTCTCTGCACCCTCTCCAGCAGTTTTATATCCCTCTTTAGTTTGGGAGACCAATGTTGGACACAGTATTCCAAGTGTGGTCTGACCATTGCTCTATAAAGCGGCATTATGACTTTCTCCGATCTGATTGTCACAGCCATAATTTAAAACAACAACAAAACACTGACCACTGGAGCTGAATATTGGCCTGAAAATTTCTGTTGAGCTCTGGGTACCATCTAATGGAAAAGATTGGGTGGTAGTGCTAGCAAAAGCGTGTACTACTGTTTTATTTCAGCTCATGTACCTCGTGTGTAAAATCATTGTAATGACTCAGACACCATAGAATCACTTTGGAATGGAATGGTAAATGAAACATCATCGATGGGAAGAGTATGAAGTGGGTATTAATATTAGCAGCAGTAGCCTGTCCATGATATTGACAGCAGTTTCTGAGTGAGTTTACTACACCTGGCTGACTAAGTGATCCTATCAATCAATGTTTTTTTTTTTTTTTAAGATCATATTCAGTAGTGCAGTTAAGAGATTGAAACCCCTCAATGCAGGTAGTTTACCGAAACACGACCCGTGTTGGGTTCATTCGAATTTTGCTGCAGACTTTGTCATCAATAAAGTATCACCAGCTTGGAGCTCACTCTTTTTGATTTTTTTGTGCACTTTTTTCTTTCCTTTTTTTTCTCATTTTGAAGTTTTATCCACAGTTAAGAGTTACTCTGGTCATTAGTATATGTACAGTAACTGTTGAAGGCAATGAAAAATTGCATCACGTTATTTTACTTTGTGTCTATAGTTCTGCAGAATAAAAACAAGTGTGATGATGAGAGATCAAACCATAAGTATTATAACTAGCTGAACTACTTCCCTTTTGTTGACAGGTATGGACATTTTTCAGGCATTAACAGGAAGGTACAGCTGACATATCTGCCTCATGGGCATCCAAAGCCCTCCAGTGAAGAAGAAGGTAGGTGATCCATTACCCATCTTAGCTTTTCTTCTGAATTCTCTGTTTAGTTGTGTGTGTTATGTAAATTGCATAGACCTTAAGCAGTTCTGCCTATCACTGTTCTTCACTGCTACTAAAAGACACATGCTTAACTTTTTCTGGAGTTTCAGTGCATATGTTTGATTATAGCTGACAATTCATGAGTCAAAAAAAATTAAAAAATCTTTCTGGTAATGCAGTTGTCTACTCATGGGCAAAGTTCATTTCTTTGCATTCATTTCGACTAGGGACGTTACCATTTATTTTCTGATTTCCTGAGCCAAGATGAGAATGGGGGGGGGGGAGAATAAGTCTTGTCTTTATTCTATTAAGTTTATTGTGCTGTAATGTTAATATTATATGTAAATGCATCATCTCTTGTGCACAATTGAAGTTTAAAAATGAATAAAGAATTTTTTAAAAAAAGAAAATGTCTCAAGTTTCATGAAGTCCTTCTTTCTCAGAATTTTCTTTAGCATCCTGCCTGGTATCCTTGGAGTCATAACTCCAGTAATTGTCAGCTGGAAGGATTTTTATCACACAGAGCACGTGTAAATAGTATGCACAAGTACCATGAGATTTTCAAACTGAAAGTATGCGTGGATTTCTGTTTTGAAAATTACCCCAGAAAATTTATGTGCATACGCTTATACCTGTGTTTTACTAATGCAAATATTATACAAAACCACAGATTGCTGAATCTCATGGTAAAACAATAGACCTAGTTGCAAGCCAGCTTGCAAGCAGTATTATTTTATGTGCCTGGGAGCTTTGGGCCTGAAATTCAAACTCCACCCCTCCCTCAAAGACATCCCTCCCCACCTTCAGCAAGGGCCTCATGACCCTTTGCCTGGTAGTCCAGTAGGTCCTGGACAGGAGCGTTCCCCTTTGCTAATGCCTGTCTGCCTGGCACTACCTCCAAAATGGTGCCATAGGGGTGGTTTTCCTTTACTATTGCCAGGAGTCATTTCTGTATAAAAGTCCAAGAAGCGGGGGGGGGGGGGCATCAAGCCATGGGGATGAATGGTGGGGTGCAGGGGGGGGAGGAGGGGATGCTAGACTGTGAGGGAGAGGGGAGAGAAGGCGGAAATTAAGATAGCTGGGACCTGAGGGAGAGAATTGGACCTGGGACTAGAGGGAAAGGGTGTGGGGAGAGAGAGAATTGTACCTGGGGCTGCTTGGGGAGAGGGGGGAAGAGGGAGTGTTAAGCCAGGTAAAAGAGGAAGAGAGAGAACGACCTGGGAGTGAGGAACTGAAGAAATGAAGATATTGGGGAGCCCCCTGGAGACCTAGGCTCCCTCCAAATTTGCAGTACCTGTTCAATAGCTGGTGGAGTAGCTAAAGCCCCATCAGCCAAAGAAATGTGCAGCCTAAATTTCCCTCTTCCTCCCCATACTGCCTTTGGAGCAGAGAAGTTGGTGGTATGCCTCTAACCATTAACATTTGCAATCCCCAAGCATGCTCTGTTTGTGCATGAACTGTGCATGCTTGAGGAGCACTGGCATGGCATCTGGAGGTGCCTTGCTGACTTACCCCCTTGTGCTGTCTCAAGAATGAGCAAAAGTATGAGACCTAATGTGGGAGGAGGGAGAGGACATACATGGTCTCCTAGTCACCTCCTGTGCCCCACCCCCATGGAATGCTGGCTATGTCCTGCCTTTAATCACAATTAAATATTTTAATCAAAATATAACTCTAGATTTAATACTGTAATGCTGATGGAAGTAGCTGAGCGACTTAAGGAAGCACAAAATAGGTTTTTGTGTAGCTGCATTTTAAGCTACTAATTAAAAGCTATTTATTTAGGAAGGAAAGCCTCAACTATTGTGTTTCCATGGGTCAGAACCCAACTATTGTGTTAATCCATGGGTCAGAACCCAAGTACTGGGAATTCCCTATATTCTAGTGCAAAAGACATGAATCTTGAACCAGTGACTTATTCTCCTTTACTCGTGAGTTTGCAGAAGGCATCCTCAACTTTTTTCTCTCAGCTTCACCTCTTAAATCTCTGGGCTGTGCCCCATCTCCTTAAGTTTTTCCTTCTTCAAATGAGTTGGAAAGTGTCTTTCTGATCTGCTGTGATTTAGATTTTTTTATTTTGGGGTCTTCTTCCAAACTGTGAGACTTGCTGTGCTTTAGAAGTTCCCAGTTTGACAGAGGCAGCTCTGCCTGGGAGAAGACAGACTCTCTGGTCAGAAGTCTGTAGCCAGGAGAGCAACCCTTTTACAAGGAACCTGCCTGGTCAACCTGCCTTAAAACTGAGCACAAGCTGTGAGGCCCCATGCTGGTTCTGAGGGCTTTAGTGGGTGCTGGCTGTGTTTCACCCCCCACAAGATGCGTGAGTTGCTGTGGGGGTCTGGCGTTTAGGCTCTTTCAGGATCTGACTGGCAACTCGGAGAGAAGTTTCTTGCTTGTCTGAGACAACAGTCACCTCCAAAAACCACTTTGTTGAATTTTCTATGCTTTTATTTAGCTCTCCTTTTTTATTTTGGTGCTAAAATGCTGTGGTAGCCATCTTGGATTTTCCAATTTGATTTCAAAAGCCTCTTTTTGTCTCAAAACACCTCCGTTTTGCTTAAAATCATTCCAGATTGACTCTTCAGGCTGTATTAATGTGGATTTATGCCAGATTAGCGCTAGATAGCCGGCTGAGGAGCGTCTGTTTCACGTGCCACGGGAGCACTGGGCTTAGCCTCCTCTGGTCTCTCAGTTTGGGGGTCAAAAAATCGCAAAGATTCCTCAGGTAGGGACTTGGTGTATTTGGCAAAACACAGATGCCTGTGGACCCACGAGGCGACAAGGTAAATTCCTGCAGGAGTCCTTGGCTCCCTGGTCAGGGGTTTACTCCAGATTTTGTGAATTTAATGTTCTCAGCCCATTTAAATTATCAGAGGCTACAGGCAGCATCTGGGGGTCACACATGTGATTGCGCAGGGGGTTTTGCCCTCTAAGAGTGTGGTTTTCCTGCTTAAGAGTCAGCTGTTGGACACAGAAGTCCAGTCGGTGAAGGACTGGGAGGAATAGGGATCAAAGTCAATGCCCTTAATACCCCAGCCTGAATCCTCAGCCAGGAGACCTGGAGAGCCCTGGATCAGGGGGAAGACCCGATGGTGTGCTGCCTTTTTAAGCCAGCGGCATTGCTAGAGTTAAATACAGAATCCTTGCAGGAATTAAAGCTTGAGCACCTCCCCCCCCCCCCGGACATCGGAGGCTTAGCTTTCAGTTATGAGCAGCTCTAAAACTCAGACCATATTTTTTCCTTCATATCCAGATATTACCAAGATGCTGACAGAGCATTGAGTGACTTCTGAAGATCTCTGGAGAGTTGCCAGGATGGCTCCAGATTTTCAGCAACTGTTTGTCTCGCCTACACTGGATTTACTGGTAGTGTAAGTGACTAGACTAGATGTATTTCACTGCCTAGTGAAGGCAGAGTAATTTTAAAGGATATGCAAGACTGCAGAATGAATTTAGTCCTCACAAATCAATTTGAGGTCTTAGCCTTAGGTCTAAATGCAACAGCTGTGGCTTCTTGTGTTGCACATACTTACTAGAGAATGACACGGGGACAAATTTTTCCCTGTCCTGAGAACTCATTTTCCCATCCCCGCAAGTTCTTTTCCTGTCCCTGCCCGATTCCTGCAAGCTCCATCCTCATCTGCACAAGCCTCAAACACTTTAAAATCATAAGTGTTCGAGGCTTGTATGGTTAAAGCAGAGCTTGCAGGAATGGAACAGGGACAGTGACAAAACTCACAGAAACGGGATGGGGAAATTGAGTTCCTATGGAAACATGGACAAATTTGTCCCTGTGCCATTCTCTAATACTTACCATACCAGATCATGTCAAGCCCCGTTGGCGGAGGACAACACATATTCACAGTTCTAATATCGAGAGTGGATTATGTAGCAGATGGTCTATACAATGTTTTCAGAGTTATGAGCAAGGTTTCTGCTTATTTGATCTCTGCCCATAGAATACTCTGGCTCAGACAATAGGCGGGAGATTCAGTGTCCAAGGCCACTTTCATCATGTCCAAGAAAGACTTCAATGACTGGAGACCAATCTGGGATCTGAAGTCAGTTAATGTAGCACTCAAGTGCCCTGATTCCTAATGGACACTGTGTGTTCAGTCATAGCTTAGGTGGCACTGGGGGAATTTCTAGCCTCTCTAGATTTGGCAGAGGCGTACTTACCTATTCCCATATTTCTGGCTCACAGGAAGTTCTTGAGGTTCCATGTACTAGAAAGACATTACCAGTTCACACAAACTGAAACTAAAATGCCAGATTTAGGAGATCTTGGTGATACCAGCTCTCGTGGCTTGGCACTATCTTCAAGTGCTAGGGTCAATGGTGGCGACCATAGAGATTGTTCCAGGGGCAAAAGCTCATCTGTGTCCTCTCCAAGACATACTTTTTTCTTGCTGGTTTCCACAGGCAGCTTCTATACAGAAGCCACTGACCTGGACAGCCGAAGCGCATCAAAGTTTGTGTTTGTTTCTCCAGCTGGAGTCGCTGGAAAAAGACGTGCCGCTTTGCATATCCTCTTGGGTAATCCTCAAGATATTGTGAGGGTCACTCAGCTCAGGGCTGATAGCCACCCTTGCAGAGGAACAACCGTTTGGAGCTGCAAACCATTTGACTGACCCTACAGATGTGGGAGAACACCTTGGAAGGCAAAGCGGTCAAGTTTTCTACATCAACAAGCACGGAGGCACCAAGAATGCTCGATTGAAACTGGAGACTCAGTTGTTGTTTCACTGGGTAGAAGTCCACCTGTAAGCTCTATCAGCAGTGAGAATGGACAATGTACATGCCAACTATCTCAGCTGACAGACCCTAGACCTGGAAAAATGGTCCCTGTCTTATAGGGCCTTCAATAACCTTGTGTGTTAGTGGGGGGCATCCAACATTTGATTTGATGATATCAGCAGTCTACAAAAAAGTCTCTAGATTCTTAAGCTGAAAATTCAAGCCAGGAAGCGCAGGCATGGATGCTGTAGCACAACAGTGCCCAGAGAACGATCTGTTGTACATTTTCCCTCCCCTCCCCATGGCCCATGGTGGGCCAGGTCTTGTGAGGAATAGTGAACCATTTGTTATTGGTAATCCTGGTTGTCCAGATTGACAGTGTCAGCTTTGGTATGCAGATTTGCTTTGTCTATAGAGGGACAAGTGTCTTAAACTGCCACTTCATCTGATTCTGCTCTTGCAGGGTCCAGTTGCCCTGGAGAGCACTTTAGGCTCCCGGCATGGCTCTTGAGGACAAGGGCTTAGCGTAGAAGAGTTTCTTGGAGGTGGATGATGCTAGTCTCCAGCGGCTGTCACGGCCTATGCTAAGGCTTGGAAGATGTTTCAAAGCTGTTGTGTTAAGGAGAATATGGAGCCGGTAAAGGCTGCAATGTCAGTGGTCCCAGTGTTTCTCCTGGATTGTCTTGAGTGGGGTTTTGCCATTGGCTCCCTCAAAATACAACTAACAAGACTCATGTTTTAGGACTTGAGTACAAAAGACCAGATGTCGCCAGATCTGAAAGGTGCAATGTGGCTGCGTCCTCATCCTGATGTGGAATCTTAACTTGGTTCTGCAGGCCTTCAGTAAAGCTCCATATGAGCCTTTGTGAGAGACGTCTCTGATATTACCATTAAGACTTTTTTTTCCTAGTAGCTGTTGCTCCAGGAAGAAGTGTTTTGGAGCTACAAGCTGTCATGCAGAGAGAGCTCTTCCTCAGGTTTATGGAGGCAGGGGTCCCCCCTCCCCCCCCCCACTTTCCCTTCTGCCAAAGTGGTCTCTCAGGAAGTCTGAATACTCGCGTTCCTTCCCACAAGTTTGCATGCTGCTAATCCAGAGCAAGCAGTGGCTTTTCCCAATCTGTCTCAATAACAGATTATGGATTTTTCCTCCTGGAAATTGTCCAAACTTTTCTTAAAACTAGCTATGTTACCTGCTCTTACCATAACTTCAGGCAATGCTTTCTAGAGCTTAACTATTCTCTGAGTGAAAAAAACATTTTCTCCTATTGGTTTTAAAAGTATTTCCCTGTAACTTTGAGTGTCCCCTATTCTTTGTAATTTTTGATGGAGTAAATAATCGATCCACTTGTACCTTTTCTACACCACTTGGGATTTAGTAGACTTCAATCATATCTCCCCTCAGCCGTCTCTTTTCCAAGTTGAAGAGCCCTAACCTTTTTAGTCTTTTCTCATACAAGAGGAGTTCTATCCCCTTTATCATCTTGGTCACTCTTATTTGAACCTTTTCTAGTTCGGCTATATCTTTCTTGAGATAAAGCAACCAGAATTGAACACAGTATTCAAGGTGAGATTGCACCATGGAGTGATACAGATAATTTAATAATAATTTATTTATATACCGCAAAACTGTGAAGTTCTATGCGGTTTACATCATTTAAAATACTTCATTTAGTATACAATAAAAGTTGAAGAGAATTAAAAAAACAATGGCTAAAAACTCTAAAAGATATGATTATTGGCTAATAAAATTTTTTTATTTTTTTTTTTACAAATTAACCATCTAAATACTTCAGAAACAAATGTTTTTAGATATTTTCTAAATTCCCTATAAATCTTGGTAAGAAGAAGCAGTTGATCTAAATCTTTGCCCCATGCTGCTGCCTGATATGAAAGTCTTATTTATTCAATTTTCTATATCATTCTCCCAGGGGAGCTCAGAACGGTTTTCATAAATTTATTCACGTACTCAAGCATAATTCCCTGACTGTCCCAGTGGGCTCATAGTACCTTGGGCAATAGGTCTTGCTAACCATTCCTTTTTTAATAATTCCTAGCATCTTGTTTGCTTTTTTGGCTGCCACCACATATTGGGTGGGAAGATTAGGTTCTTACCTCGGTTATTTATTTCATTTTGTATCCTGTTTTCCCCAAAGAGCTCAGAACGGGTTACAGGTTAACATACATAATATACAATTAACAGGTTACAATTTACCACTAGTTATAGTACAAGTTGTTTGAAACAAGTTTTTCTCCTAACTTGATACATACTAGGGACCTAATACCAATATACATAATATACAGTTTACAGGTTGAATTTGCCATAGTTATAGTTCAAGATGTTTCAATACAAGTTTTATCCTAATGTGACGTATTTCGAGGATCTAGTTCCAATATATATTGCTTTTGGTCCATCAGTCGTTGCGGGAGAGTTAGGTGAAGAGGTACTGCTTTTCTAAAGTTGAGGAGTCCTTCAAGGGATCTGATCTGCGAGGGCAGACGATTCCAGTGGCTTGGTATGAAGTGGGAGTAAGAACGTCATTTGGCAGTTTGCAGTTGAAGGGTATGACCAGGGAGCATTTTGAGGTGTAATTTTCTTTCTAGTAGAAAGGTATATGAGTCTTGAAGGCTCGCCCTGTCAGATTTCAATTAGTTTGTTTGCGGGCTCAGACATGTATGTATTTCTGGATGTTGGTGTCTTTCAGCAGACAGGTCTGAAGAGAACCAATTTATCTCTGTTTTAATGAGAAAAGCAAGAGACTGGGGAGCTACATAAGTGTTAGAGCTGATGGCACTCAGGTAGGTGGCTTGTTAATTTCCACCTTGTTTTCAGTTATGATTACATTGATATTGACTTGTTGCAGATCAGAACAGAATTGGTTTGTATCTCTCCTCTTATATGAATTAACTGCTTTGAAACAAACTGAGGAGATGGGGCACAACCCAGAGATGCAGGAGGAAAAAGGTAGATGATGCCTTCTATAAACTTGTGAGTAAAGGAGAATTAATTATCCATTGATTCAAGACTCAAATGTCTTTCTACTAGAAAGAAGATTATCAAGGTAAGAACGTAATCTTCCCTTCCACAAACTTTTGGAACAATTGATCTGGTTTTACTAAGTTCTAGTTCTTCTAGTCTTAATTTGATACTTTTTTGATTTATTTTTAAAGCTGCTCGTAAGGAGGGCCCATCTTTACTACTGGTGCTGAAGTGGGGTGGTGAATTAACTCCTGCTGGACGAGTGCAGGCAGAAGAGTTGGGACGTGCATTTCGTTGTATGTACCCCGGTGGTCAAGGTGAGGACTATGCAAACTAATTTCATGTTTTTACTTTCCTCTGCTTGTTTTTGACATTCTCTGCTTATTTCTTTCTCTATCTCTTTTTGTCTGTCTCTCCTGTTTTTAATTGCCTCTTCAAACATCTGCTCATTCGTTCTGTAGCCTTTCACTGCTGCTCCTGTTTCACTCTGATTCTTCTCTGATCTTCTCCTTCATTTTCTGTCTGTTTTTGCCTTCTTTCCTGTTCTTTTTACTCTTTATTCTTGTATTTTTTGGCCTCTTCCATTTTTCCCCTTCCTTCTTCTGTCTTTTCCCATCTTCTGTCATATCTTCTCTGTCTCTCTCATTTTCTATATATATTGTTTTTTGTTCCCTTTCTGTCGGTCATTTTTATCCCTTCCCCTCTCATTCCCACAGACATGATTTATTCTCTGGTGATGAATGATTCAAGAGATTTTCCTGTCTCTTGGCTTATAAGGGGCTTATGTAATAGGATAAGGGCTAAGTGAAGAGTTTAACTCTTTGTCATCTCTTTCCTGCCTTTGACCTGTTTTAGTGGATGGTAACAGCAGGGCTGTGGGCTGTAGCTCTCCTATTGACTGCGGTAAGGGTGCTGAATGCTAGTGTGGTCTGTATAGTTCTTATAACTGTATTTAGGAGAATCTGCTTCCATCACATACTTAACAAACTATTATCCTAACACCATCCATTGCATAACTAATTCCTTTCCAACTCTGGGGTTTTCATTTTCTTAACCTCTTCCTTTAACTATTCTGCATCTTTCATCTATTTTGCTAGAGGCAAACAAGAACCAAGAATATACTTAAGGAATTAGTGGAGCTGTTCATTGGCCATGCACGCAAGTGTGTCCAAATCCTTTTTTGAAACCATGCCAAGTCGTAGAACGTAATTATCTCATTTCAGTATGTATATCCCAGAGATCATAAATATGTGACATCCATTATTTTGATCTTGTTGAAGGATAGCTCAATATAACTCCCTTTCTTTTTAGGGAGTTTCTTGGTTTATATTAAGATATATTAGTAAATCTCATTATCAGTGAAAGAAATATAAAGTGCCAAAGAGAACTCCTGGAAGATGAAATTGAGTATTTTTTCTATCAATGATCATGGGTATGTTTTTTTGCTTCCTTGTGTCTGTTTTACGGCTATGTTAATTACCGTATATACTCGACTATAAACTGGGATTTGGGGGCAAAAAATTTGCCCAAAAATAGGGGTCCCAGTTTATATTCGGGCCAGCACACCCCCCTCCCAGACTTATTGTAGGCCACCACCAGACTCTGCACCTTGCCCCCCTCCCTTGTCCATTGTACCTCTTTGGTGGTCCAGAGGCACAGTGGGCAGAAGCGAGCTTTCCGTGCTCCTGTCCCGCTGCTAATCTGGTAGGTCGGTGGCTGCCTCGAGTTCTGGTTTTTTCAGCCGTTGAGCAGCTCTGAGCCGGAGCAGCTTCCTGAGCACTTAGCGGTTAAAAAAACCAGAACTTGCGGCATCCACCGACTGACCAGGTTAGCAGCGGGGTAGGAGCGTGGAAAGCTCGTTCCTGCCCGCTGCACCTCTGGATCACGAGGGATCAGCAGAGGAGGTATGACAGACAATGCAGGGAGGGAAGGACAGGGTGCAAACCTGAGAGGGAGGGACACAGGGCGCAGAGTCAGACAGGGGAGGGAGGGGGGCTGGGCGCAGAGACTGACAAGAGAGGGAGAGAAGGGGGCTGGGTGCAGACCTGACAGGGCAGGGCAATTGAATATTAAGCTGCCTGACTTATATTTGAGTCAACCATTTTTCCTCCTTTTAGGGGAGGAAAATGGGGGTTTCAACTTATATTCAGATCGACTTATATTCGAGTATATACGGTAAGCGCTAGAGCCAGATAAACACATTGGAATTTTGCTTAATGAAAACCACCAGTAAATCTGGTTTGTTGTTTTTAATTATTGATAATCAATAATGAATGTCACATCTGAACATTATATCATTTCAATTTTTATATAGAAAATATTTAATAGTATATAAAAACCAAAAAATAACCAAAAAACCCCAAACTAATGTGTCAAGTATCCAGTGGTGGCGATTATCAGCTAAATTAGACTCAGATATTCAATGCTAGGCCATGTCTGGGCACCAGCATTGAATTTCTGGGTCTTCAGTGACCCTAGAAGTTTTGTGGATGCCAGCCAATAATCAGAACTGGTATGTGCATAGCTAACTGGGCAAAGACAGGATCCAATTTACGGGGTCCTATTTGCTTGGCTAGGTATGCATTCACTGGTATTACATATAGCCAGTGTTGCCATAATTTGTGGGTCAGCTGCAACTCTGCTCCTGGATTGTGCTGGGCCAGTCAGAGCTGATATTCTGTAGCACTACCCGGTTAAGTGTCGCTGAATGTTGATGGCCGGCCAGTTCAACGTGGTTTAAGCCAGAGGTATGGAATAAGGGCCGCAATCCAGTTGGGTTTTCAGGATTTTCCCATTAAAGCCTCACAAATCACTATTTGCTACAATATTAATTATTCAAATTTTAATATATTCACAATAATTTATCAGATCAATACAATCATTTATAAAACAAATTAATTCACACAAACTGAAAAAACACCATGAACACCTTCTTTCACATCAGGCAGCATTATGGGGTAAAGATCTAATCTAAATCTAAATCTAAACCTTAGGTTTGTATACCGCATCATCTCTACATTCGTAAAGCTCGACACGGTTAACAAGAGTTAGGGTAGAAAGGAACTCCAGTGGAGGGAAGAGGCAAAATGAAGAGAAAATTTAGAGGACTAGAATAACCAGAGAGGGAGGAGGAGTTATATTTTTGAGAATAACCATGTTTTCAGATGTTTACGGAAGAGTTGGAGGGATCTAGAACAATTACTCTCGCCCACTACTTACGAGTAATTCAGAAAGCGCCTGAAAACATATCTGTTCCTAAAGTATCTAGACAACTGACCCAATCATCTCTCTCTCCTCAACAGTTCTTTTGACCTATTACCACTTTCTTTCTTTCACCTTTTTTAAGTTCAATCAATTTGTACCTTCTTTTAGTCTTTTGTAAACCGCATAGAACTTCACGGTACTGCGGTATATAAACTGTGTAGTGTTGTTGTTATTATTAATTTATTTATTTAACCCATCCTCCCAAAGCCCAGAACGGGTTACAGGAGTACATTCATAGTATGGATAGGACAAACTTTAGTGAGAAATAGACTTTACAGCATTTACAGTAAAGACAAAACATACAGACTTAGTAGGCATAGGGTGGATTAAATTGCAGTGTTTACAGTGTAGTTATAACATGGAGGAACATTAGCTTTCCTAGCAGATGGGTTCAATTCAATCACCCAAGTCCACATTTTCACCAGTTAGATCTTCTTGTGAATCAATGCCATTATAATCCCTGTCAGATTTCTCCGGTTTCAAACATATACCACAGTCTCACTCTCAAGATTTCTCCTTGTGATTTTGTATTCTCTAGTTTTTAAGGAGCATTTTCAGCAATTCAGCCCGACATAGTCCTATGTTTCGCAAATGATTCATCTTTAGGAGCTGAAGCCGGGGGGGTCTCCTTCGTACTACTTCACAGCCTAAGTTCGGGTTTATTCCAAAAACGAGTGATCAGCTCAGATCTATTCCAAACATGGGTGATAATTATTCTCCAACATTTTGTCACCAGAATGAGTATCACCCGTGTTTGGAATAGATCTGAGCTGATCACCTGTTTTTGGAATAAACCCGAGCTTAGGCTGTGAAGTAGGAGGAGGGAGACACCCCCAGCTTCAGCTCCTGAAGACGCATTACAATATTTGCATGACATACAGTTTAACTCTATTAGGAGTCAGAGTGGTGTCGGCACATTTTTACCAATTCCAACTCCAGTAATCTAAATATTGCCTCCGACTCCACAGTCCTGCTTCTAGAGGCATGACTCTGTGCTTGATGGACCTTTTCATCTGACCCAGTATGGCATTTATCTTATGTGACAGCAAAATTGATCTGGATAAACACAATATCCAACAAACATTCGAGTTTCAGTGGGTGACCTGTATAGACCAGATTAGTTGGCCAGATTGAATGGACCACTTAGTAGTTATCTTTCAGTACTATCTTAAAGGGATTGCAATGACCTGCCTGTTGCTTTAGGACAGCCTCTGCAAGTTGAAATATGTTCGTCAATGGAAAGAAATAGGACGTTAGTGAATGCACATAAGAAGAAAGAGAAGTTAGTAATTTTAAAAATAAAGCTTTGTGGTGACTCAGAGAGAGAGAGATGATCTAGTTCACAGCATTTTTTCAGTAGTTGAGGCAAGTTACATGTGGAGAGCCTGAGCTGCTGTGAAGGCTTTATTTATAAACTATAAGGACAGGTTCTGGAAGGAACTATTAATTGTGATCCTAGACAAAGACCCATTGCTGCAATGACTGGGCTGAACTGGGTGGGGAATTACAAGGAGGAGAAAATTCCTCAAGCTGTTGCACATGATGGTTTATGATCCCAGAACATAATAAAAGCTGATTTTGATCGAGAAGGTGAGGGAAACTGCTGGGCTAAAACATAAATAAAGTTGTGTTCTTTAATGTTTCAGAATTGCATAGAAGAGACTGATTCTCATTCTGTGTCAGACAAAATTGCTAATATGTTGTCGAAATTGTCAGCATTATCAGCACTACTGCAAAAGTGATAGCGTTTGCTATGGCTGGCTCAAGGGACTGTGGCACCCTGAGTCCCCCCTACCCCCATGATCTATTAGCTCTCCATCTATCTAAAGTCTCCCTCCCTAATGCTGGTGATAAAAGGTGCCAAAATCCTGAATCCCAATCCAACATCTCTCCTTCTCCTCCCACAGAAAGGAGGGAAGAGAGAGGGCTGGATGCCAGACTGTGATTTTGATGTCCTTTATCGCTGGTGCCCTGGGCCAGGGCCTCACTTGGTGCATAGGTTGAGCTGGCCCTGGCATATGCCAGTGAATCCATTGACCAATCTGGAATTCTCTCCACTCTTTTGTTGTGGCTTCCTGTTCTGCAGGATGAAAGACAAAGGGAATGAGACAGGGGGAGTGGTCAACCCCAGAAAAAGAGAGGTGCTTCATGTTGATATGCACCCAAACTTTTATCTTTGTATTGTGTTTTGAGATGCACCCTAAGGATGTGAACCTGCCCTATATTTAGTGGTGTTTTGAGACTCTCTACATGATAAATATTTGAGATATTTTTATACTCTTTTGTATATAATCACAGGTGACTATGCCGGTTTTCCTGGTTGTGGACTGCTCCGTCTGCACAGCACCTACCGGCATGACCTCAAGATCTATGCTTCAGATGAAGGACGTGTGCAAATGACTGCAGCAGCCTTTGCAAAGGTACTTCTGGCTATTTAGTGTATGCCTTCCACACACCACTTGACCTAGCCATGGTAAATGTTGACAAAATAAGCCAATCTCCTATAGAATCACATACAAAATTGCATCAATAACCTTCAAAATCCTACTATCAAATGCACCAATATTTCTTGACCGTCTTCTTATACCATATACTCCATTTAGGACATTAAGATCAACAGAGCAGCATCTATTGACTATTCCTTCTCTAAAAGTTATTGGTACAAGGAGGACTACTATTTTTTTGGTCTTAGCTCCTCAGCTATGGAATACTTTCCCAAGCTATTTGCGTGGAGAAACATCATTAGAAAAATTCAAAGTCTCTTTAAAAAGCTTTTTAAGATATAGATAAGACGATCAGACTATGTTTAAAAAAAAATTAAATTTTATATTTTAACATCCAACATATAATCAGGACTTAAATTTTTATCTTTCTCCCTTTTTCATTACTCTTCCCTTTTCCCCCCCCTCGATGTGTTACCCATATATGTTCTCTTTTTTTTCTTTAAGTATTGTAGTTTATCTCTCCTTCCTTTTGTACCTGTATTGAATTTTTGCATGTATATATTAGTCTGTATTAATCCACTATAATAAAACCCTTAGCGTGCATGCACAGTTGAAACTCCATGCGGCCGTGATCCGTGGTTCCGTGTCGCCGCAATTGCAGTAGAGTTGAACTCTGCCTGCGGCAGTTTCCCCATCGCCCTCCCTCAGCGACGCTGCAAGCGTCACGCTGCCGACCGCATGGGTCCCTGCCCACCCCCTGAAAAGGCCCGCTGAAGCACCTGCTGGACAGGGGGAGCAGGGAAGGGGTGCTGCTGGACAGGGGGGAGAGAAAGAAAAAGAGAAATAAATAAAAGAAAAGCCTAGGGAGTCACGTGATGACGTGAGCCGGCGTGCACGCAGCTCAGCCAGCTCCGGAGCTCGTTCCCCGCATTTGCCGCGAAACGGGACGAACGGCGAAAATACACTTAAAACAAAACTCGGCGCTTCTAGTGGAGAAGTATATGGACAGATTTCTTATACAACCGCAACAAATCATGTCCACTAAATCGGCCAAGAAAGACAAGGAGAGAGGCAAACCTGCGGAGGACAAAATGGCGGAAGCAGCATGCGGGGTCCTGAGACAATTCACGCCAGAGACGCTGGCGGAGCTGAAAAGTATAGTCACCCAGGCATTATCCCCCAGCATGGAGCAACTGTCTGCCCAACTTACAAAACTCGAAGGAATAATGGAGGACCACTCAGCGAGGGTGACTGAGCTGGAGGAACGAGTGTCTGCAGTGGAAGATGAAACCCACAGTGTAACGTCTGACCTGGCCAGCCTGAAAACACAGATAGACCAACAACAAGCTAAGTTGGAGGACCTAGAAAATAGGTCTCGTAGGGGGAACTTAAGATTTATGGGGTTCCCAGAGACAATTGCAGATTCATCTCTTATAAATGTGTTGGAAACATGGCTAGCTAGTGAAATGCAAATGCCTGCTAACATAGGCCCAGTGCGCTTTGAAAGGGTACACCGCGTGGGACCAAGACCAGGAACTGATCAAAGACCAAGGGTGGTAATTGGAAAATTGCATAACTACAGGCACAAAATGGAGATACTTAAAGAATTTCGCCTAAAAAGGGAGTCCTTGAATTATGAATCCATACCCATTCGAATTGGACAAGATTATTCTGTTGCCTTGACAGAAAAGAGGAAAGTATTTTACCCTCTGTGCAGGAAGTTGGCTGATCTTAAATACCGATTCCTTTTTCTGTATCCAGCTATACTGAAAATCCAATTGGAAGGCAAATGGCATGTGTTTGAATCAGACGTACTGGCAGGGGAATTCATAAATAGGCTGGGGAATCCAGGACCTTCAACAACTTGACTAATGGAAAGCTCACCAGAACTCTATATGATATCTCACTGTATAACTATGCATTTGCTGTTTCTCCCATACTGATTCTTTTTCAGCTTACTAAATGAGGGGGACGAGTTTCCAAGCATCAGAGACGTGCTCTGCCTTCCTGTATCCTAGTGCTACAGGATGGGTCTCTGTATTGGGGGGGAAGTTCAGGAACAGGGGATTCAGGGGAAGGTGGGGGGGATATTGGTAAGGGAGGGGAAGAATACACATGCTGATTGTTATGTATTGTTAGATTCATCCTCTTATGTAGTATATCAAAGAGAATTCATCGCATTGTGCGGGTTCAGGAAAGGACTGAGCACTGAGGATCCCTCAGGTGTAGGCTGGGCGCCTGGGGTTCTCCTGTTAATAATGTTGCGTTATGCATGTACCTCAGGTTATGATGAGCGGTAGGACGCTTAGAATATTGTCCTGGAATGTAGGGGGAATAACATCACCTATGAAAAGGACTAAGATCCTTGCCAGATTGAAACATCACAAGGCAGATCTTGCTTGTATTCAGGAAACCCGGCTGACTGTGACCGAACATGCCAAATTACAACGAGGGTGGGTGGGACAGATTTGTTCGGCCTCCTCTCCTAATAAACACGCAGGAGTGGCACTACTGGTGCGTAGAGGATTTCAAGGGAAGGTTGAACAAATATATGCTGACCCTATGGGGAGATCTTTGCTTTGTAGGGTGACCACACCAGATCAGAAATTTCACCTTCTGATGGTATATGGCCCTAATCAGTATGATCATAAATTTTTCCAAGGTTTGGTTAAACTAGGCCAACATGACCCAACAATATCATTGCTACTTTTGGGGGATTTTAATCAGGTCATAGACCCGGTACAGGACCGTACTGGACCGGGAATGACTCATTCTTCAGCACCACACAGGGGCATACCTTATTTGTGTGACGCCCTAGACTTGGTGGACCCCTGGAGGTTATTGCACCCTCGAGAGAAAGATTTTACACATCAATCTCGGGCCCACCAATCTTTTTCCAGAATAGATTACATATTAGCGTCAACTTCCTTCTTTTCTCATGTTGAGACAGCTGAAATTGGTCCTCTCTCTATATCTGACCACTGTCCGATATGGTTGGATCTGTTTACTGGGATATCTCAGAATTTGGGAGGGTGGCGGTTCCCTTCTTATTTAATTGATAATCAAGAATTCAAAAATTATTTAATGGAAAAATGGGAAGATTATCTTCGCTTTAATGCTCAACATAGAGACACACCCCTTCTGTTTTGGGAGGCGGCCAAATCAGTCCTTAGAGGAGATATTATATCATATGTAGTGGCCCACAGAAAGAGGTTGGCACAGGGCATCATACATTTAGAACGGCAATGCTTACTTCTTAAAAAACGACACCTAGCACATCCGACGCCCCGCTCAAATGAACAATTGACATCAGCACAGATTGCACTGAACGCTTTGATTCATGAACGCACAAAAAAACATCTCTACTTCCTACAACACAAATACTATAGATACGGGAACAAACAGGGCAGATTGCTTGCCTCTCTAACTAAGTTGAGACGGCCAGATAGGTATATTTCTTGTCTACATATGCCGGATGGCACGAAAGTGACGAAAACAGGGGAAATATCGGAAAAATTCTTTAGTTATTATAAAAGATTTTACTCCTCGGTAGAGGATGTTGGGGGACCAGACTCTGTGGATTTTCTGGAGGATGCGGGGATGCCCAAATTGACATCCACTATGCGGGACACACTAAATAGACCTATCCAGGGGAAGGAAATACAACTAGCGATAAAACAACTAAAAAATAGAACATCCCCGGGCCCGGATGGGTTTACTCCGGAGTTTTACAAACTCCTCATATCGCAATTATGTGGACCATTAGAGGCGTATTATCACGCAGCAGACGAGGGGGGAACGTTTCCGGAGGGATCCAATCATGCATACATTACACTAATTCCGAAACCTGGGAAACGAGAAACGGATATAGAATCATACAGACCAATATCCCTACTAAATGTAGACATTAAAATTTTAGATAAAGTATTGTCCAATAGGTTGGCGACACTGCTTCCCCAATTGATTGTCCCAGAGCAGGTAGGCTTTGTAAAGCAACGACATTCGGTCCTAAATGTTCGGAGATTATTGACGGCTGTACACAGAGCTCAACTAGAGGGACAGGAGGGAATATTAGTAAGCCTAGACGCGGCTAAAGCCTTTGACAAGGTTAACTGGAAATACCTATTTTCAGTGTTAACATATATGGGAATTACAGGTTGGTTTTCCGACATGATTAGGTTATTATACACATCACCCACAGCTAGCATATTGGTAAACGGGACACGGACTCCCCCGTTCCCGATTGCACGGGGAACGAGGCAGGGTAGTCCTCTCTCCCCTTTGTTATTCTTGCTATATTTAGACCCATTTCTGAGAACACTGCAGAAGGATGATGGCTTGCAGGGCCTCCCGGAAGGGAACTCTCAATTATGCGTACTAGCGTATGCTGATGACATGCTACTGACATTGGCGGACCCCCAGGCCTCTCTGACCAGAGCTTTAGCGATACTGGATGAATTTAGTCTATATTCAGGAATGGTTCTCAATTTGCAAAAATCATTGGTACTTCCTTTATCCCGAGATGTCCCAAATAATTGGAGGGGACCGTTTCCATTGCAATGGGCAACCACGTCACTGTCTTATTTAGGAATACACATACCTATGAATCTAGCTAGTTTATATTCCTTGAATGTCCTACCGCTCATCACTATTACGAGACAGAAATTGTCAATTTGGAGGGACTTTCCTATATCGTTAATGGGTAAAATTGCATTATACAACATGGTGTTGCTTCCCAAGTGGCTATATATATTTCAAATGCTCCCACTCTTGTTGTCCTCTAAACATGAGAAAGAAATTAGGAAATGTTTAGCATCATACTTGTGGAATGGTAAAAAGGCAAGAATTTCCCTGTCTATTCTGATGTTGCCAAAACAGCAGGGAGGATTGGGACTGCATAACCTCCGAATGTTTTCTCAGGCGTGCCAAATGCGCCACTTGAATGACTGGTTCAGAGGGACGAGTCATTTTTCGGCTACTCCTGCGGAACTGGCATTATGCTACCCATACCACTTCAGCTACTTATTGCACACCTTACGTATTCCAGGGGGACCACCACCAGTTGGCAAACTATTATATCAACCGCTGCGTCAGGTGTGGAGGCGTTTATGCAGACAATTAAAGATAAATCCTACAGCCACAGCATATTTGCCATTTATAGATAACAATGATTTTCAACCTGGGACCTCGAGATTTCCTACTTCGGTGTGGAGAACTTCTCACCTACAATATATTTCACAGGTGATAACAGCACAGGGACTGGTGCCATCATTCACTGTTATGATGGCTGAATATAACTGGACTTCTAGGGACTGGTTAGCTTATGCACAGATGACATCTTATGTTAAATCACTACCACCGGCAGGACTTACAAGTCATAGTCAGGAAGTTATCTCGGAAGCGCTATGCCTGACGGCCCAGACTCATATCCCATTGAAATTCCATTTACGTTTTTTGAGAGAGAGTTTGGAGCCCATTTCCTACGACAACTATGCAGCCCGTTGGTCAGGGGATATACATTGTGAGGTGACTGGACAGCATATCCAACAGGGTCTTCAAGCAATCTTTAAAATAACGGGACAAGTGACCCTTATTGAATTGAATTATAAATTCTACCTACGACTCTATAGAGCACCGACATATCTATATCGTGCTAAAATCAGTGCGACGGACACGTGTGCTAAATGTGCCCAACCAGGAGCTTCTTTGGGACACCAATTTTGGACTTGCCCCCTGGTACAGGGCTTCTGGAAACAATTACAACAACACATCGCTTCCATGTGGCACCATGGCTATGTTAATTGTCCTGAACTGTTATTCTCAATGGACTCCATTCCTCGGTTCTCACCGAAGGGATTTCGAGGTTTTATGACCCGAACATTCCTTTTGGGTAAGAAAACAATATTACACTGTTGGATAACATCAGATCCGCCGACAGTATCACTCTGGAGAATCTTGATGCTTCGTCAAGCATCAATGGAGCGATTATCCTTGACTTCATTGGATACCCCCACAGGACGAACATTTAGTTCTATTTGGGAACCTTTCTGGTTAACACTGACTCATAAAGCTCGAAGTAACCTATTGAACCCGTAATAATTGAACTGATGGAGGATGGAATCTTGTTCGTTTAGGAGGTTGGGGGGGGGGGAAGAGGGCAGGGAGGGGGAGGAGGGGGACTCTACTTGTTTGGAATGATATTTACTGTTAACTTTGTTAAAACCAATAAACATATTTCAACATAAAAGAAAAGCCTAAATCTACACATCTATTCTAGCACCTGTTAATGTAACGGGCTAAAAAACTAGTCTACTATAATGTTTTCCCCCCATTTTTAAATTTGTAATACACTTTGAAATATTGACAATGCATGCGCATCAAATTTTAACAAAAACTTGAATAGCTTATTTCAAGTCCACAAGATGGCCGGATTATTTGAGGGCCTTGGTTTGTGTTTTGGGTAGAACATAGTTAAACTCAGAGGTTTTTTGGGGTTTTTTTTTTTTTTTTGAAGCCTTGAGTATACTGTATATTTTGTTAGGAGTTTAGGAAGGAACACTTTCTCTTTCAAGGAACACGCCCTCTGATGGTACTAGGAGTCTCTTCTGTCTTCTCTTTCAGTGTGCCTCTGTACAATTCAAATAAAAACTACTAATTATAAAGGAGGTTCTGGCTCTTGTAATAAATTGCTGTTTGTCTATGTTTGACAAAGAGGTTCTTTTTATTATTTTTGATAACTCTTTTTAACCTTTGAAGGGTCTCCTTGCTCTGGAAGGGGAACTGACCCCAATCCTGGTGCAGATGGTAAAAAGTGCAAATATGAACGGTCTGTTGGACAGTGACAGTGACTCTCTCAGTAACTGTCAGCAGAGGGTAAAAGCACGTCTCCATGAGATCATGCAAACGGATAGAGATTTTGCTGAGGAGGACAACGAGAAGGTAATATTAATTTCTTTAGCAGCTTTCTTCAGACAATACACAGAGTCAGTATTTTCACTAGTGCAGATTGTCTACTGAAAAGGAATGAGCTAAGTCTAAATAAATATTATATTTATTTCCTTGTTGCACCTACACTTCTCCCTCCGTATCCACGAGGGTTAGGGGCAGAGCCGGCCCGCGAATATTAAAAAAACCGTGAATAATATTCAGGCCGGTTCTGCCCCCTAACCCCCGCTTCCCCCCGGCTATTTTAAGCCCTGTAAGCTCCCCCCCCTTAAGCCTTACCTGGTGGTCTAGTGGGTTTTCGGGGCAGGAGCGATCGTCCCACGCTTCTGCCCTGTGCAGATCGCTCACAGAAAATGGCCGCCTTGAGCTCCCGTAGTCTCCCGAGCCATTTCCTGTGAGCGATCTGCACGGGCCAGAAGTGTGGGACGATCGCTCCTGCCCCGAAAACCTGCTAGACCACCAGGTAAAGCTTAAGAGGGGGCTTACAGGGCTTAAAATAGCCCCCAAAATTAAAATGGGTTTTTGGGTTTAAAACCGCGAATAACCGAATCCGCGGATGCTTTATGTTCTGTTAAATTTTGCTGTAACACATATATGATCTATTTGTTTCTATATCAAACCTCATAAAATATACTCCAAACTGTGTAACAACAGTGGAGGCAATGGACATCTTCGCACCTTAATGGGAATGGACAGTAATGTGACTTGTCTGCCTTATTTTCATTTTGTTGAGGGGGTTTTCGTTATTGGATGTATTGTTATAGTTCAGTCTTATATTGAATGCTGTCACTGATCGACAGACCAACGAATCCCACAAGCTGCCTGATGTTAGATATCTTAGTTGGGGGAAGCAGTACCAGATTAGTATCTTAAGAATAAAAAGATTTTTATCAGCCTCATTTATCCTTTTTATTAAGCCCAACAGCGTGAGTCAGCACGGTAAATGCTCCAATGCCCATAGAAATTGAAAATGCATTTGCTGGAAAGCACTCGGCTGCATGGCTTAGTAAAAAGGGATCTATGTATAGTATGTTGCATTCTTATACTGCGATGTATGTTATTATGCATAGTTTGATGTATTTTTATGATGCATTCTGTTGTATAGTACTTATGAATTACTGTAAACTGCTTTGGGAGGTCATTTGTATGGTACTAGAAAGGCAGCATAGAAGTTTGGAATAGAAATAGAAGTCCTAGCCATGTGTTTTGCTGATTTAGTGATGACCACAGGCGTAAATTTAAGCACATTTGCTCATATCTCTCTTGCCTTATAATAATTTCTGAAGAAATAGCTATAATTTCCTTTTATTTTGTGAATAGAGAGGTCTTTACCAACTTGCTGTAGTGATAGATTCCTAATATTTATGGACACTTCTGTTCCAGGGCAGTAATCACCCTTTATACGAGGTCTGTTCAAAAAGTTCCAGGACGGTTTGACTTGTGCTCCAACAAGAAGTTCTTTTGAGATGCAATAGGCGGCGTTGAGTAGCTTGAAACCTCACGAGTAACCTTCTTTTTTTCCGTTTGTTGATATCTGTTTTGTCTCCAAGCTAAAGCAGTTTTTGTGAAAATATGTTTTCATGATCGTCTATTTCTCATCATGTATGACCACCATGAGCAGCACTATAGGGTGAAGCTCTGTTTTAAATTGGGTAAGACCACTACAGAAACTTATGAAACGTTGAAAGTGGCTTAGGGGGAACATGTTTTGAATGTGTTAAACTTAAAATTCACAAATTTTTGCACAAATTCTTCTCCAGCCACCTTACTCTTCTGACTTTGGCCCCTGCTGACTTCTTGTTTCCTAAACTTAAATCCACGCTGAAAGGAAAGCGATTCAACGCCATTGAAGACAAAAAAGCCAAATTCAACGCAGCAACTTTTGGCGATTACTGGAGATGCGTTTAAGGACTCTTTTCAGAAGTGGGATAAGTGTATGCCTAGGGAAGAGGACCCAATGAAATAAGTTGTAAGATTGTTTAAGAAATTTTTATATAATCAGTCCTGGAACGTTTTGAACAGACCTCGTATATATTAAGAGGTCCTGATGAAGAGCAAGCCAACAGCAGTCTGGTTCACTGCCATTTTTAGAAGAAGGATACTATAACATATATATCGTCCCTACAGTGGGATGCAAATCAGAAGGGAAAAGAGGGTTTGTAATAGTTTTAACAGCCAATTGAATTAGGTAATAAATCCTGTTTTACTGGTTCTGTTGGGTTTGTTTTGGTTTTTGTATTTTTACAGCTGGCTCCCACAAGCAGTTCCTCTGTGCTCAATTCCATGACACACATCAAAAATCCAGTCAAGATCTGTGACTTGGTGTATTCCCTGATACAGAACCTCACCTCACAAATTCAGAAAATGCTGGAAGACCCCAAATCAGCAGGTGGACACTACCATTTACATCACTTTCTCAGCTCAGTTAATGCTTTTGAGGTCTGACCCAGGCTGCTTTCATTAGTGTTGCCATATTTCTAAACTGAAGGGTCATTCACTTTGGAAGCTAATATCGTTTTGGTTGCTAATTCAAGCCTCCTTTTACAAAGCATTTTAGCACGGGCCGGTGCGATACCTGCCTTGAAGCCGCTTTGTGAAAGGGAGCCTTAGTGTTTAGGAAATAGTTCAAAATTCAGAATTAAATAAAGCAGAACACGTTTTGGTACAGAATATAGCTCTTTCAGACTTTTTAAAAGAACTTTAATATGTTGTATGTTTTCAAATTCTAGGAAACTCTTATCTATAATTTAAATGTCTAAAATAGACCATTAAGGATTAACTGCATCTCTGAAAAAACAAACAGACAGCCGATCTGCAAAATCTGTAAGATCCAGTCCGAACTAGAGGTCTGCACGGGAACGGGGATCGCGGGAGTCCCGGGGATCCTGTGGGAATCCCCCCTAACCCACGGGGACCCCCCACTGGCACACGGGACTCCCACGGGGATGGAAGGCTTTGAAGCAGGGTTCATCCATATAATATAATGGACACGTCAGCCTTAGTAAAAGAGGGGGTTTATAAGTTAATTACCTGAACAGAAAACAAAAAAAGGGTTCCACCAAAGAGATTCCACAAGGAAAACAGCAGCGCAAACACAAAAGAAACTGTGGAATTGATGATCCTGTCAGAAGGAATTGCTGCTTTTTATGGGGACGGGCGGGGATGGGTGGGGACAGAGAAGATCCTGATGGGGGCGGGTGGGGATGGAGAGGATCCTGGCGGGGACGGGTGGGATTTCTGTCCCCGCGCAACTCTCTAGTCCGAACTTAAACACAGCAGATGACCATGATGGAAATATAAACAGTATTTATTAAAGCACTTCTTAACCCGACATGACCATGTTTCATCCCCCCACCCCAAACCTTGGGGCTGCATCAAGGACTGAATTACACTAGAAAGTGCTAATCCAAGAGCTCATTTATCTGGCAGTTGCAAGTTGTTGCCAGTCCGATCTAGAGCACAGCATACTATGTAGGAGATCAAGGGGGGGGGGGGCGAAACATGGCCATGTTGGGCTAATAGGAGTGTTTTGATAAATATTGTTTATATTTTCATCATGGTGATCCGCTGTGTTTTTTGTTTGGACTGGATTTAACTGTTCTGCCCTCCCCTGAGAGAATGGTATAGAAGATTGAATAAATAAATATAGACAACCCCCTGATATTCAGCGCTATTTTAACTGGCCAGGATCAGCTGCTGGCTGGTTAGTCAATGCAAGTTAGCCGATTATCTCCACTAAATATGTTTCAAATGAATAAGGATCTTAAATAATTGTTGTGAATATCTTGAAAATCAAATGTAGTAGAAGGTGTTGGTTACATTTAGACGTTCCTGCTTTACTTTCTTCTGATAGGCTTTGTGAACGCTTTCACTAGATTGGGGGCAGGTCTGCCTTCTCAGTATTGGCCTTGGAGAATCCGTGTTTTCATATAGGAAATGAGAGTTCAGTCTTAGGCTTTAACCTCATCCTGTTCCACTAATGTCTGGAAAGGGGAATCCATCTTTGTGTGCTGTCTTTTAGTTCTACTTGAAAAAGAAGGCTATAACTTCTCTATTTAGATCTGATTTTTGTGCATATTCCTCAGATCTTCAGCTGTACCACAGTGAGACCCTGGAGCTGATGCTGCAGCGCTGGACCAAACTAGAGCGGGATTTCCGCATGAAGAATGGGCACTACGACATCAGCAAGATTCCAGATATCTACGATTGTGTGAAATATGATGTTCAGCACAACAGTTCACTGAAGCTGGAGGGCACGGTTGAACTCTTGAAGCTTTCCAAAGCACTGGCAGATATTATAATCCCTCAGGTAAACCCTACAGGATATTAAAGTGCCTTAACCAAAAATAGAACGAGACCTTCAGCTCCTTTAATAACGTACAGAATGCTCCTGATTTCAGTCATCAGTCCCATATAGGTAAAAAAAAAAATGGTAATTAGTATGGAATAGCAAAGGTTCATGTTTTTGAAAATGGATGTTCAGTGCTAGAGGCCTGCACAAGAACAAGCTTATTTCTTTCGAGGTTTGACATGATACATGCTGTCACCGTTCCTGTCTCCTGCTCGGCACCAAATATTTAAAGTGCTGTGTCAGGGGTACAGTGTAGCTCCTTTTTTTGTAGTTTTTTTGGGGGGGTTATCATAGTGTGGCATGCATTTTATGCAAAAAGGATATTGTACTTTATGGAAATTACATACCATTAGATCTTATTTTGAAGGTACAAGGAGATCAGACATGTTCACAGTGATGGGACCACAATGGTGGAACGCCCTCCCTCAATACATTAGAACTGAAAAAGACATCGCAACATTTAAAAAACTTTTAAAAACTGATTATTTATCGATGCTTTTAATATCTGAAATCTTTACATGCTTCAGAGATGCTTTTAACTGTGCTTTGGATTATAGCCCCTTACCTCTTGTTTTTTTCCTTTTTCTACCAAATTTAAGATTGTAACTTTTAATTTTTCCCTTCCCACCTCATGTTCGTAACAAAAATCATATGCACGAATACAGGATGTCCGGTGCTATACTCGGAGAGAGCCCCCAGGAAAGAGACTTGGGAGTACTGGTCGACAAGTAAATGAAGCCATTCGCGCAATGTGTGGCGGTGGCAAAAAGGGCAAACAGAATCCTAGGAATGATTAAGAAGGGGATCACAAATAGATCTGAAAAGGTTATCATGCTTATATATCGGGCCATGGTACGCCCCCCCCCCACCTGGAATACGGCGTCCAACACTTGTCGCCGTACATGAAAAAGGACATAGTACTACTCGAAAGAGTCCAGAGAAGAGCAATGAAAACTGGGGGAGTTGTCGTACAACGAGAGGCTAGAGAAACTGGGCCTCTTCTCCCTTGAAAAAAGGAGACTGAGAGGGGACATGATCGAAACATTCAAGATATTGAAGGAAATAGACTTAGTAGAGAAAGAGAGATTGTTCACCCTCTCCAAAGTGAAGAGAACGAGAGGGTACTCGCTAAAGTTAGAAGGGAAAAGATTCCGTACAAACGTAAGGAAGTTTTCTTCACTAAGAGAGTGGTAGAAACTTGGAACGCTCTTCCAGAGGCTGTTATAGGGGAAAGCACCTTTCAGGGACTCAAGACAAGGTTGGATAAGTTCCTACTGGAATAGAACATACACAAGAAAGGCTAGACTCAAATAGGGCACTGGTCTTTGACCTAAGAGCTGCCGCTTGAGCAGACTGCTGAGCACGAAGGACCACTGGTCTGACCCAGCAGCGGCAAATCTTATGTTCTTACGTTCTAGGTGATCTTTAAATTGGGATGTTTATATTATAAAGTCACCTTTGGAGCTGCTCCGTTATATCTTGCCGACAGGTTCCTCATAGTGTCATACAAGAATAGAAGAAAATCTCATTCCCTCTTTGTATTTCTGGCAGCTAAGGGCTGTAAAAGTAAGAAATATCACGAGCGCACTCTTTCATATGATAAAGGTTTCTGTCCACTGCTACTTTAATCCAGCTCTTATGAACATTTTAGAAAACTATTGAAAACCTTTCTGTTTTCCAAATTTGTGACTAATTAGATCCTTTGCATTCTTCACATTATAACATGTATTTTCTTAATATAATTTTTTGTTAACCGCATCGAACTCATGGTTATGTGGTATAAAAATTTGCTATTATATTATGTTATTTTGTCACCCTTCAAGTTACGTTCTTCCAGTATCCATCCTTTTTTCTTCCCAGACACCATTCTTTCTCCATCTTACTCATCACAAGTGACTGCATGCTCATCTCTGTCTGTTAACACATCTGGCAGTGAAATATTATGTAGGGAAGGGAAGATATTTGTAATTTTTGGCTTCCAGAAGTTATTATTTATGAGTATTTGCACAAGCACTTTATGACACCAGCTGCTTATTAAATGACCATCGGAGAAGCAGTAACCACTACAAAGATAAGTTTATTTTACAGTAATTGGATGTTGGATTGTTATATGGTGGTACAGACATTAATAGTGCCATGATGGTCTGATGGCAACTGTGGTTGTGTGTCTTTACACTAGAACACTAAGGTTGTGGGTCTGAGCACTATTTAAATTATTAATTAATTCTTTTAAATTGTGATATGAATATTGTTATTTAAGTTGTTATCACAATTGAAAAAAAAAATATATGTCCCTATATTTATTTATTTAACGTAAAAATATTGTTGCCATAATATAGTAATATTAAATATTTGCAATGCACAGTACCAGCTTCAGGTTTATTCAGAGATTCTGCTTAGATAACACATGAAATAGCATTGAACTGGTAAAAGGCATAAGCATTTATATAACACCACTACTTCTGATTTTTATTGATCTTTATATGGGGAATGCCACTAGCTATTATGATTTCAAGATTATGAGTCTATCTAGCTTCAAGTTATTGTCTAGACTTGGTTTTACAGAGCATCTACCCCTTATTCTCTTCATCTTATCATCCCAATACAGGAATATGGAATTAAGAAGGAGGAGAAACTAGAGATTGCTGTGGGATTCTGTCTCCCACTTGTCAAGAAGATCCAGTTGGACCTGCAAAGAACTCATGAGGATGAGTCTGTAAACAAGCTCCACCCTCTGTAAGACCTTTGTGTAATGCAATGAGCACGTTGGTCCTGTCTTAGATTTTTTTTTTCCATGACCCCCTCCCTTTCCTGCTCCATATTTCTGTCAGGGTAGGAAGACACTGGGCCGGATTCAGGAAAATGGCACCATTTACAAGTTAAATTTGTTCTCAGCTCTGTTCTGTAAAGGGCGTTCTGGGCTAAATGTTCTTTATAGAATAAAGCTTTAGCATGCAGTCCAGTGCCCAACTTTGGGCGTGAGCACTTATACCACCTGAAACCTGGTATAAATCCTGACACGCAACTTGGGCATGCAGTCCCAAATTCTATAATGCTTTGTATAATTCTTTGAAATGCCCCTGACCTGCTCATGCCTCTTTTAGCTGTACCCCCTTTCAGGTTGCGCATGAGAGGGTTTGGGTGAGGATCTTTATAGAATTGCACACAGCCAGCTCCACACAAATGTCATCAAGCAAGTGGGTCTTCTAGATTACCTAGATAAAGGTGCAACCATCAATGCAAACTGAAGCAGCAACTGATCTCCAAATATCGAGGCAAGCTTCCAAATCCAAATTAGAGCTAATTAATGTCAATAATTAATTTTTAACATCAATAATTGATTTTTAACAGCCAATTATTGATTGCTAGCCACTTAACTAATTTATTTGCAGAATTGTACCCAAATCTGGACGCTATGGGACTCATAATCGAAACTTAAATACCTCTAAAAACCTGCCCAAGTTGGCACTTAGACGACCTGTCTTTTAGATCATCCAAGTGCAGATAATTGAAACAGCTTTTTAGATGTATCCAGGGACTTTTAAGGCCTCTGAATCCCACTGTGCACCCATAGCTGAAAGGGGTGGTTTTGGAGTAGTGGTTAAGGCAGGATGTGGGCCGTCCTAGACTTAGTTATCCTGCAAGGATAATCAAACGTTTAATGAGACTGCCTAGGTGGAACTTATACGTTGTGAGTTAAATGATGTAAAGACAGGTGTAAGTGCCCAAATGGTATCCAAAGTGATTAGATAACCACTGCAGGGACAAAGTAAAGAGACCCCCCCTCCATGTTCACTGACCCCGTTGCACCCCCACAAAGTTCAGAATAAAAACGTATATCCTGCCTCCGGAACATTAGCACCTGACATAGGAAAGCCTATTAGAGCTGCTCAGAGGTGGCTTAAGTAATCCTGGGGTGGTGGGGGGTGGGCTAGTGAACCATAGAGAAGAGGACCCAGGCCCACAAGCCTCTCTAACCATTATATTCATGGTCAAAAATGTGAGCCCATCAAAACCCCACTCTATTGCCATATATGTGCCACCTGCAGCCATAAGGGCTATTGGGGCTGTAAACAGGTGGATATAGTGGGTTTTGGGGCTGTTTTAGGGGGCTCATCATAACTTATAAGGGAGTTCTGGTGAAATGTTTATGCCACCCTTTTTGTGTAAGGTGTCACGTCTGGGTGGCCAGTCCATCACAATGCTGTCCCCTTCCACGTTCAAATGGTCTTGTTCTGGACGTTTCAGACTTGGATGAATTTTTAGTCGAGAATTCCTGGACGTATAGATAGACGATTTCCCCCCCCCCCAAAAAAAAATGTAGACATGCTTTTCGAGAATGGACATTTTGCTGCTGCCAACTTTGAGTGACTAGCACCCTATGTCCAAATCGGATTCAGATGCTTCTTTTGATTATGCCCTCCACGTATAGAATCCATGAGACTGTTTCAGAAAGATTGTCATCATAAGACCCTGACATACTGTTATCAAAATCTTAGTATGCATTCTGAAAACCTTCTGCTTTCTCTAGCTGTCTTTTTAAATTTACTTTATTTCTTGTATTGCCTTATTTTAGGTCAGCACTGTCTTATATCGTACATATTGTTGCACTATCACAAATCTCAAATCTGCTTGGAAGACGATACCGATATCTTCCTGTTGCTCTAATAATGATGCTCATGAAAATAGATACCAAAATTGATTTGAGAGTTGAGTGTCTAAATTGGTCCTCTGAAAACTTATTAGGTCTTTATCCTAGGACAAGAAGGCAGCATATTCTCACATGAGGGTGACGTCATCCATAGAGCACACTATGGACATTGCTAAAGTGTACTGTCACTGTAAGCTTTAACAAAGTTTAGAGACTAGAGAATGACACAGGGAAAAAATCTGTCCCTATCCCCGTAAACTCTGTCCAATGCGAGTTCGGTCCCTGTCCCATCCCTATGAGCTCAGTCCCCATCCCCCACCCCAAACCCATGAACTCAGTCCCCGTCCCTTCCCCGCAAACCGTCTGATCCCATCCGCACAAGCCTCGAATAGTTATGATTTTATATTGAATTAATTTTACTAAAGTATAAAAAGAAACAATATTCTGTACAGTTATCATTTTATAAATACAAATAATACAGAGCAAGGATCAGCAAAACCCCTGTCTCCCCACCCTTCCTCTTAACAAATATCCCCTCCACTATCGAGAAAATTGAATAAGCCAAATTACTACAGAATACTACACAGAAAAATCATGCTAACAATACAATCACACATGACAGGAATAGTGTTAGGAGAGTGCGACTAGGGCAACTTGCCCCCTGATCAGAGAGAGCCCTAAGCCATCTAGAAGCTAAAGAAGCACAGCATGGGCTTTGCGGTCTCAGTTATGTCTAACACTAGCTCTAGCAGGATACATATTTCAAATCTGATATATTCTAATCACAAAATAGAAAATAAAATTATTTTCTACTTTTTGTTGTCTCGTCATTTTATTCTTCAAATCATGTTGGTCTCAGGCGCAAGTCTCTGTTTTATTTTGTCGTCTCTTAACTCGCTTGCCAGGGTCTCCTGACCATTTGACATTTCTTCTTTATCCATGCTCACCATCCATCTTCTATCTCTGTGTATGTATTGTTCTCAATGTTCAGCATCTCCCTTCTCTATGTTTCCTATATGTCCCGTTCTAGTATTTCCCCTGTGCCCAGCTCCCTGCTTTCATCATCTCACCATTCTATGATCCCATCTCCTGTGTACAGTATATCCCTATGCCCCCCTGTCCAGCATCTTCCTTCTGCATTCTTATTCTCCCCCATATCTAGCAATCTTCTCTCTGTGTCCATATACCCTTCCATGTCTACCATTACTCCTCTGTATCTGTATACCACCCCCATTCCCATTCCACCAGCATTCCCCTTTTTTCCCTGTTTCTATGCTCCCATCCATGTCCACCATCTTCTCTTTTTTTGTATATCTCCCTGTGTCCAGCTTCTCCCCTCTCTTACTCACTTATACCAATGTGTCTCTCACACTCTCTCTTTCCTCCCTCCCTCCACTGTGTTCAATATTTCACTCACTCTTCCTTCATCCTCTTGGTTCTGCTTTTCTCTTTCTCTCTCTCTTCCTCCCTGCAGGTCCTGCCAGTGCAGCGCTCTCCCTTCCCTTCAGCTCTAGCTGGTCCAGCAGTACAAGAAACCCTCCCCCCTTCACGGGTGCAGCAGCAACCCCCCCCCCACATGTCCATCAGCCTCCCTCCCTCCCTATTGTGGGTCCCACAGCCCCCCTCCCTTGATTGCTCCAGATCACAGGTCAAAACTGGCAGGGGGAAAAAAACCCTGTGACTCCCCTGGGTCGGCCCCTTTGTGCTTCCCGCTCCAGCCCTATCAGCCTCTTAAAAGCTTCATGGATGGAGAGGCAACATTGCAGGTTTGCTCTGGGAACCTTCTTCTTGCCAGCTCTCTCCTTCCGATGTAACTGGGCCGACCCAGGGGATTGAACTTCAAGCACTGATTTGTGACCTACCTTATACACTGTTTCATCACGACAAGTTGGTCTTCAGAACTCATCCTAAATTCCTTCCAAAAGTCGTCACAGAATTTCACCTTAATCAATCCATTGTGCTACCTGTTTTTTTTTCCCAAAGCCTCATTCTCATCCTGTGGAAACAGCTCTTCTCACATTAGACTGTAAATGTGCCTTGCTTATTATTTACAAAGGACTAAAAGTCACACAGGTCTTTACCTCAACTGTTCATTTCTTTCGATCCTAACAGATTAGGAGTGCCTGTAACCAAATAAACTAGTTCCACATGGTTAGTGGCCTGCATTTCCTTTTTATGCTCAGACTGGGCTGCTGCTCAAGGGATGTGTTACAACACACAATGTCCGAGCTATGGCAGCAGCTATGGCAGCTTTTTGCTTTCCATTCTCATTGAGGATATTTGCAAAGCAGCTACTTGGTCCTCAGTTCACGCATTTACATTTCACTACTGTCTGGAAAATGATTCCAGACAAGATGGTTGGTTTGGCCAAGCAATGCTACAGAATTAATTTTCTTCTAGAAGGCCAACTCTCCCTCCATCCCATTGTATTCAGCTAGAGAATCCCACATGTGATAATATGCTGCCTGCTTGTCCTAGGATAAAGCACAGTTACTTACTGTAACAGGTGTTATCCGAGGACAGCAAGCAGATATTTTCACATCCCTTCTTCCTTCCCTGGTTGGCTTTTTAGCTTGCTTACAGAACTAAGGAACTGTGAGCCAACGGGCAGGAAGGCACTCGTGCGTGCATAGTGCAAGCAGTCTCGAAACTTCGCTAAAACTTAAAGTGGCAGTACAGTTTAGCACATGTGAGAATATCTACCTGCTGTCCCTGGATAACACCTGCTACGGTAAGTAGCTGTGCCTTCTCAGACTATACCATCTTATAAATACTCTTAAATTGAAATGTTTAGAAGACTTGCTGAGCATCAGGGCAGGATTAATCCTTTGGTAAGCCCTAGGCAAACATGCCCATTGGGCTCCCCATAATACATTTCAATAAACAGAACTGAAAAAAATACATTTCAAAAGTCCTACAATGGAGCCCTCTTGGTTCTCACTGCAGAGAACGACACAGCTGCTGGCTGCCTCCTCTGTTGCCTGGAGAACAATGTCAAGGGGGGTGCACTGCTCTGGTCTCCCCCTAGCAAACCACTCTTTCTACAACTTTCTTACCAAGGCTTTGGAAGCAATTGAGAGCCCCCCTTAAACAATGGCACCCTAGACACATGTCTAGTTTGCCTGTTCATTAATCCTGCCCTTCTAAGCACTGACTGACCTGTTAAATCATATCCTTTTGTTTTAGCTTAGAACTGACAGACAGATGGACAGATTATGTTCCTCATGAGAGCCTGGTTTCCATCCTCTATGAGCAACAAACTCACAAACTATACCCGCACACAGTTTGAACCGTGGGTCACCTTAGTACTGCAAAACAAACCATGGTCTGTACCCGTTTTATGAACCATATTTCACCACAGTCTGAACCCACTGTGTGAAGCATGCTTCACCTCAGTATTAGGAGAGAGACCCACAACCTTAGACACTGTATGAATCATGGTTCACTCTAGCAATGAGAAAGGGTTCCTTGTTAGGTTTGATTAGAAGGTTTGATTAGAAGGAAAGCCTTTTGCAGCTATTTGGGGCTATGGACCCACAGAGACTTTGAAGATTGATGAACAAGGTATCCTCCTGACTTAAGAGGCCAGTTAGTGACGTTTAACAGACGTTTAAATCTGCAAAACTCAAGACCATTTAAGGAGCCATTCTCCATTCTGTATGGCCTTTTATTATGTACATGCTCTCTGGAAATAGGCTGCTAATTAAAATTTAGTGTGCACAAAAAATGTGTTAACATTGCTTATAGAGTCTCTGTCTTTATATGAGGGGACCAGTCTACAACAGGGAATCCTTTCTCTTTACAGGCTTTGTGCTCTCGGTAGTGAATGTGTAGCCCATCTTTTGAATGGTGAAAGTGATAGCTCAACTAGGTATTCAGTTGCCTGTTCATGGCATTTACTTGCCCTCAAGTACAGTCATTGATATGGGGTTTTTGTTTAGGTATTCAAGAGGAGTTCTTTCCCCAGGACGGCATGTACGGACAAGGTTGTACTTCACCAGTGAGAGCCATGTTCACTCCTTGCTCAGCATATTCCGTTTTGGAGGGCTCCTGGATGTAAGTGTGATCTTTAGTTTCAAAAAAAATTTTCTTCTCTTGTGGTGGCAATTGTGTCAAAGTTGGTTAGAGTCTAAAGATGAGAAGGCCATCAAATCCTCACAACATAGGGGAGATACCATCTGACCGAATCCACATGGGAAAAAAAGCCTCTCCAGCTCAGAAAAGATTTGCAAGACTTTCAATCTCTCAATGTTATATGGTATATTCTCAGACTTTTTTCCACTGGAGTTGGTAAGAAGCACTTGGCTCTCCTTTTGTGAGAATTTTTTCTTTCTGCAAAGTATTCATTGTCTGCTACAGGCCTTTTACTTTTTTATCTTTATGTTTTTTGTTAAAGCCAACCTGTAGCAGGTAGTCTTCGGATAGCAAAATACAAGCGCTCATGCACCCTTTCTTCTTGCTGTCTCCTCCCCTTGGAGTTATGTTTCAAACTCAGATCTTTAATGACTGAGGAAGTCCTGTGCTACATTGTAAGACCTGCATATACATGGTTATGCCTCTCAAAAGCTTCCAAATCTCCTGACCGAAGTTGGGGACTTGGATTGAGTTTTCACGTGTCTTAGTGGAGTGTTGGTATTGTCTTGCAAAACATCACAACCCTAGTGCTTGCTCACGTGATGTTACATGTGATGTATTAGTGCCCAGTGCTAACAGCAACCTGATTGCTTTGGAGTCAACTAGACCTTTTACAATTCAGTTTTTTCAGGTTTGTATTTGTACCTTTATGATCCAGCCAGATTTTTTATTTGCTAAAATAAAATCCATGCATTATTTTTATGAATGTATTATCATATGGAATTAGGAATATTGATAAAAAGGGGGGTATATATTTTATCTTACAAGAATATTTGTTTGTAAATACAAGTGATATGTGAAAATTGTTTGTATTATGTTTAATTCACTTGTTGTAAGAATTCAAAAATGAATAAATAATAAAAAAAAAAAAAAAAGCTTCCAAATCCTTTCTAATCTGGAGAGGCTGTTTCCCATGTGAGTTCTTTTTTTTTTTTTTAATTCTTTATTCATTTTTTAATCTTAAATCAAGTGTACAAATAATAAAACATTTGAAATTAAATACATCACTTGAATTTCTTTCTAATATAACATCAAATACATAAATTTATTCCCTTCCCACCCACCATTTCTGCAGTAGATTAAATTATACCTTCTGGTGGAATTTGTTCTGTCACATTTATAGAATGGAAAGCATAATTGCTATACAAAAAGGGAATTATAATAAATTTAAAGAGATCTGGGGGCCATTGACAACTTACTGCAATGAATAGATACTATTTTCTATTGAAAGTATATTTCCATAGGGGGGGAGGGAGGTGGTCTAAAGTTTACTGAAGGTTTTATCAATAAGAAAGAATATATTTGTATATTTTTGATTCCCATGTGAGTTCTGTGGAATGACATCTCCCACACCATGAGGGTTTTACAAGTTGGGAGATTGTAGCTCTTTGTCTCTGCCATAAAAGCACTGTTCTCTCTTGATCTGTATGCAATGTCCAAATCACCATTTCTCTAGAGTAGTGGTGTTGTAGAAGTGATACAACCACCACTAGCTATAAGATAGAGATATGCAAACAGTATTGTCTTCTCTAGATTTATTATACTGCAGTTTTATTAACCCCAGCTCTGCAAGTAAGCAATTCTGAGTTCTACCCCTTATCAATATAAAGTAACTACAAGAAATAAATATAGCAGTAAAAAAGACTTTCTAGAAAGAAATAAGATGTATGAACAAAGCAGAAATGATAAGAGCAACTTTTGAAATTTTTTAGAATATCGCAGAATAAAATAGAGAAACAGTTCTTTGTAGATACTCACCAAATGTAGAATGGATCCAACGCTCCCTTCCTGGATACAAAAAGAGTATCGCCTGTGTTATCTGTAAGTGATTACAAAACCCAGAATCAGGGTCTGTAGCCTTCCCGAAATGCAGGCAGGGACAGCTGGTAGCATTTGACCGTTGTTCGAACAGTAATGTTGACAGCTAATGCAGTAAAGGTGGAAATAGATAAGCATAGAGCAAGCAAGTTAGAGTTGGAGTTGTTTGTCTGTAATAGTCCAAAATGTTGAATAAGATTGTGGCAAGTGATTAGCTATGTCACTCCTTTATCACTTCAGTGACCACAGGAAAGTCTTATGGCATTATTTTTAGAAGGTTTCTTGCAAGTTCGGCCTCTTGCATAACTGGGAAACAACCTGACCCTCAGTTTGGGGCAAAGTAAAGATTTTATGCAGAAACAGCAAGATCATCTGAGGTGAGGTGCAGCATTTCACATCAGAGGACTCATGGTTCAAGAAGGCCTGGTAACCACCCTTCCCCTAAGATTGCCTGGTCCATGGCATCCTTTCTTTTGCAGGTTCAACCCTAGCAGTGAGTTTTGACACATTGTTAGCGGGTCAGGCACCACTATAATCCAATTTGGCAGCAGGACAAGAAGGATGCTGCTGGATACCTCCCTAGACCGGGGCAGGAGGCTATTAGGGGTGGAAGTATTTGGGAGCCCATTGGCCACCAGGGAAGTTTTGCAGGATGGGAGTAAGGGTCATGGAGACTGGCCTTTTGGCTTTAAATATCTCCCCTCCCGTCAGTGTGCGAGCCAGCCCTAGTTCATGCACTGAGAGAAAAGGAAACATTTTACTCCTGACACAGCAAAATGTCGAAGATTCCTGTGGTGAGGTGAGTGTGCATTCTGTTTTCTGTCACCCCATATGTAATAATGCTGTGGTCATTTTTGTGCCATTAGTTTACTGCATCAGTAGCAAAATATTTTTTTCAGTAAGGGACCTCAGAAGGGCACAATGCAATTTTCCTGTGTAGTTTGATAGTGGTCCAAACTTGTCTGTCAATTAAGAACAAAGTACACTATGGTTCTGGAGTTCTGTGGACTCGAAGCTTTAATGACAATCCACAGATCTAATAGCCTTTAGGCAGCAAGCTCTCTTTACTATATGACTTGCATGTCTTTTTGTTTGCATATGCTAGGAGTCCAAGGACCAGCAATGGAAGAGAGCCATGGACTACTTAAGTGCCGTTTCAGAGCTGAACTATATGACACAGATTGTCATCATGCTATATGAGGACAACAACAAGGTAAAGGATCAACAATAAAGGCTCTATTCCTCCTTAATCTAGAACTGATATGAAAATTCTGAGCTCTCAATGGCATCTTGTATGGCTAAAAACCTTCCTGCACTCTCAACTAGACATTAAATTCCATGAATCAAAGAGGTGTTCTTTCACAACTCCCTAGGAAAAGTAAATGCATGTTTGTGTGATTTTTAAAAATTTTTTTTAAATCAGGCTTTACAGACTATAATAGCTTTTATGTAGGGCACTGGTTATACTGTATCTCTCACAGATGAAAAATCTTCCACTTTTTTTAGCGAGTTAGAAGGGGCTTTATAGAAACATGATGGCAGATAAAGGCCAAATGGCCCATCCAGTCTCCCCATCTGAAGCATCCACTATCTTTCTCCCTAAGAGATCCCACATGCCTGTCCCATGCTTTCTTGAATTCAGACAGTTTTTATTTTCACCACCTCCACTGGACGACTATTCCACACATTTACCATCCTTTCTGTAAAAAATAATTTCCTTAGATTACTCCTGAGCCTATCACCTCTTAAATTCATCCTATGCTCTCTCATTCCAGAGTTTTCCTTCAATTGAAAAAGACTCACCTTCTCTACATTAATGCTATGGAACTATTTAAACATCTTTATCATATCCCCTCTGTCCTGCCTTTCTTCCAGAGTATTCATATTAAGGTGTATAAGCCTGTCACCATATGCTTTATGATGAGGACCACTAACCAATTTTGTTGTGGCTCTCTGAATCCATCCTATTTATATCTTTTTGAAGGTATGGTCTCCAGAATTTCACACAGTATTCCAAATGGGGCCTCACCAGAGACTTATACAATGGCACTATCACCTCCTTTTACCTACTGACCATTCCTCTCCTTATACAATCAGATGTGTATGTCTTGTAATCAGATCCTGCCATACTAGCAATTATAATGCATGAATATATTCCATGTTATTTTCCTTCTAAACAATCTCCCTTCTCCTGATGTTTTCATAGTGAAAATCCCCATAAAAATGATACAATTTATATTACCATCTAACACTTTATATGGCAGAACCTACATGTTTTGCTCACCTGATGGGATTTGTATGGGCATTCAGTATAATACTATGGATAAAATCACTATTTTTATGCTTTGCAGTTTTTTCATTAAGTCTTTGAGTCTGACTTTAAGTAAACTATTTGAGTTTGTTGGTTACAGAAGGATTAAGGTTTTGGATATCAAAGTTCAGATCCCAAGCAATGTTTTATTCTTGTAATGTCAGGATCCTTCTTCAGAAGAGCGTTTTCATGTGGAGCTGCATTTCAGTCCTGGTGTGAAGGGCTGTGAGGAAGATGAAAATGCACCCACAGGATGTGGATTTCGTCCTGCATCAGCAGAGGTAAGGGGTCCCATTTTAAATCTGGGTTTGTATTTTGTCCTACATTTGCTGCACGTACTCTGCCTTCGGAATAAATTTACTGTGCAAGAACACGAAATAGGAGCAACTTTAGTGAAAGCACATCTGTTTTATTTATTTAAAACATTTATAAACTGCTTAAAATCAAAGCGATGAACAAAATAACATACATATTCTATCCCAGGACAAGCAGGCAGCATATTCTCACGTATGGTGACATCACCGACGGAGCCCCAGTACGGACCTCTTTAAAAGTGCATCGCCACTTTAAGATCTTAAAAAGTTTGTGATAGCCCAAACCGCGCATGCATGAGTGCCTTCCCACCCGACGCAGGGCACGCGGTCCCTCAGTTAAGATAAGCCAGCTAAGAAGCCAACCTGGGGTGGCGGGTGGGTTGTGAGAATATCTGCCTGCTGTCACTGGATAACACCTGTTACAGTAAGTAACTGTGCTTTGTCCCAGAACAAGCAGGCAGCATATTCTCACGTATGGGTGACCTCCAAGCTAACAGAAATGGGATGGTGGGAGAGTTGGCCGGAAGAAAAATTTTTTTTACAATATAGATTGGCCGAAGTGCCCATCCCATCTGGAAAAAGACTCCAGACAATAGTGAGAAGTGAAGGTATGAACTGAGGACCAGATGGCAGCTGTACAGAGTTCCTCAATAGGAGTAGATCTCAGGAAAACCACAAAAGCTGCCATAGCTCTAAATTGTAGGCTGTGACACGACTCTCCAGTGCCAGTCCATTCTGAGCATAATAGAATGAGATGCAGGCAGCCCAACCAGTGGGAAATCGTTATTTTAGAAACAGGATGCCCCAACTTATTAGGATCAAAAGAGATGAACAGTTGGGGAGATGTTCAATATGGCTTTGTCCGATCAATGTAAGAGGGCAAAGCTTGTGTACAGTCCAAAGTATGCAAAGCAAGTATTCCAGCATGATAAAGAGGCTTAAAGAAAAACACTGGTAGAACAATGGACTGATTAAGAGTGACAACGTTTAGAAGAAACTTTGGACGTGTAAGCAGAACCACCTTGCCATGATGAAAAACTGTGAAGGGTGGATCTGCTATTAATGCAGAGGTGAAAGCAATAAGGAAGGCCACTTTCCAGGTAAGAAACTAAAGATGAGTTGTGGCCATTGGTTCAAATGGGGACTTCATCAAACTGGAAACGACCACATTAAGGTCCCAGACGACAGGTGGAAGCTTGAGAGGTGGTTTAACATTGAAAAGTCCTGTCATGAATCTGAAGGCCAAAGGATGAGCAGTAAGAGGTTTACCCTCAACTGGCAAGTGAAAAGCTGTAAGAGCGCTGAGATGGACTCTTGACAGATGTAGATTAGAGGCCAGAAACATACAGAAGAAACAGATAATCCAACACCAAATCTACTGATAATGAAGTTGGATCATGATGATGAAGAAGAAGACCTAGTCCACTTTTGTTGATAACATAGCTGAGTTGCTGGTTTCCTGGATGCATCAGTCCATCAGTGACATCACCCTTACATGAGAATATCTGCCTGCTGTCCCTGGATAACACCTGTTAAGGTAAGAAACTGTGCTATAAAGACAAACCAAATGATGGCAGAGGTGATAGTTGGTTTTCAGCGGCTGCAGTTTCTAGTCTAGATAAAGTAAATTACTGATACCATCTCTTTGTAAATTCAGCAGTGCTGGATGTTTAAATGGCGCCTGTGATAGTATGAGCAAGGGTTGGGGGTGGGCCCGTGGACACACAGTCAGACACAGTCATAAAGGTAAAGTCTTTATTAACTCGAAAAGGATAAATCTTGTTACTTCGCAGGTTCAGGATTGAATGATTAAAGTCTCTGTAGATTCCAAGAAGGCCGAGTTTGGGCTTATGACTGACGGGCCCTGCATGCGCTAGTCTTTCTCAAGTACTCCAGTGATGCTCTGGCTCCAGCCAGACCACAGTTTTTCTCTCCAGTATTAAATCAAGAATTGGCTTACCTCAGCCAGGTTGTGAAGGCGCATACTAGGGATCCACTTCCTTCTTCACCCAACTCTGGCCCTGCTTTTATACTTTCTGGCAGGTGTTTTCCTGGCTCAACCCCTCCCAGGTCATTTCCCCCCTTGGGGATGGGCTGTGGATTTTAAGGTGGCTTTGACACGTGAGGGAGTATGCATCAGGGGGAGTGGTAGACACTGAATATATGTCTTAAGTAGTAATCACATCATCATTTCTATATATAGGAAAGGCTTAACTTCACCACTATACATATAACTTTATAGCCTGCCTCTGGCCCACCTCAAACACCCCTCTTGCAGACTATGCATATATTTTGTGCATACATAGGATGTGAGTCAGCCACACAAGTCCTTTTAAATATCATGCTTATGCTTTTTCTCTGAGTGAAAGGCAAAATAGGATTTTTAGGCTCAATATTAAAATAAAAAAAGCCGAGCTCCTAAATTTAAGTTGCTGCAAGGCTCCTAAATTTGTGCTTTACTTTCAGCCAAACTTAGGAGCTTAAGTTTTTTCAATGGAAACTTCATCTTCATTTAGGAGCTTAAATATTATGCTCATAAATTTAGGCCTGCCATTCATTTTTAGATTTAGGAACCTAATTTATGAGCCTAGGGCTGAAAACCTTTGCTAAGCTTTTATCTCCATCCTAATACCCCTGTTGCCACCTACTTTTCATATTAAATTTAGGAGTTTAGTGAACTTATCAACATACTAATTTTCGGAGAGGCCAATTTAGGACCATAACACTCAAAGCAAGGAGCATAAATCCTTTGAATATCAGGCCCTTTCTTTAGTTGCCAGAACTAGAGGCTGATTGAAATCAGGTCCTGCCTTCAAACAGCACCTACTTTCTCCCCTCATGAGCAGTCGAAGCCTTCCCTTCGGATCCACCCTTCAGCCCTTTCCCCCTCATTCCTTGGCCTACCTTAAATCCCGGTGATACAGTAACTTAACTGGGCAGGAGAGATCCTAGTCAGTTACTCCTGCCCCTGCCGACTCTGCCATCAAAATGGCTGTCAAAACCTAGAGAATCTGCCACTGAAGGTGGAGATGGCAGAGGCAGGAGTGACTAATGTTCTCTCCTGCCCCAGTTAGACTTCTAGACCACCAGGTCTCCCAAGTAAGTCTAGGGGTAGTGGGAGGGCATTGGTAGCTTTGGGCAACAGTGAAGTGGGTATATGGTTTCAGCCAGAAATACAGTGGCATTTTTGGCTGAAACTGAAACATGACCAAATTGGAATTTTGGGTTAGTTTTGGCCAGCCTCTAATAAGAACATCTATCTGTTGCAGACCCATTTCCCTTTCTAATGTCTATATTCCTTGTTCATGATCTTTCTTTTCTCGTTGTCTCTCAACTTTCTTCATTCTTCCTTTATTAGAGGTTTCAGTGTATTGCTCTTGATTTGATATCAATACAGAATGAAGATAAGAAGCCAAATCAGGGAAGTCTAGAAGATCTCTCCAAAGTGAAGGGAACAGATGAAGTGGACAGAGATTTACTGATGTCGCCTCTACCCTCTGAACCAATCAGTGTTCCACGAAAATCCCCACTGACCCGTTCTAGGAAAACTGGTTCCATGGAGGTAATTTAACGGAAAATGGGATAGAAGCAAAATCAGTGAAGCATATCTCAGAATATGTAACGTTTCCATTTCATTAATGAGTAAGCAGTTCTAAAAAATATTGTTACCTTTTTTTAATTTTTGGCAGATGGTGAGATTTAACACTGGCTTCTGTTTCCACAGTAATGACAAGCTCTTATTAAGGTCTAGCATTATAGAGCTCCTATTCAGTTATTTTGTCTAGTGTGAACTATAAACCATTCCATTGCTTCTTTGCTGTTGGATTGGAAGATTAACAATAAAATGGATCCGAAATGCTTGGTGGCCTGTCTGAGGGCAGCCCAATACAGTAAAATCTGTAATATTGGAACATACGGCTCTGTTCTGATCTGATTAATACACATAACTGATATTTGTTGAATGCATTTAAATCAACTGATTCTGTGACTTGAATCTTATTTTTGTAAGCTTCAGTTCAAAGTCACACTTGGTTGCAATGAGGTTGCCTAGAGCAGAAGATTAAATGGTAGAGGAGAGAACAGCTATAATTTTTTATTTTACCCTTTTCTTCAGCCTGAATCCCAACTATTCAATTTATTTGGTTTGACTGAGGTGCTGGGTGGGATGAAATAGCGTAATTTTTCACCCAAGTGTGCTGATCGGGTCTGGAGAGTAATCGACCATAAAAGGAAAAAGACAAGTTAAAGAGAATGTAAAAAGTCATCTGCTTTAGTTCTTCAGCAAAGGACAAAATTGGAAGCTGTATACTGGCTGGTGCTCAAAATTTGGGTTGGATCAAAGAAGTGAGTGTAATCTGTGTACAAGGTGGGGTTGGTCTGTTAGAATTATAAAGAATAAACTTTATTCTTGTATACCGCCATACCATTTAGTTCTAGGCGGTTCACATTCAAGAGAGACTGGACAGTTCAGTGACAATACATTCTTGGAGAATACAGAGTATAATTGACGTTTAATTTACAAATTTTTCAAAAAGATATGTTGTCATAGATTTTCGAAAGGTGTAATAAGACTGAGTCTGGGAAATTATTGTACTTAAACCAATTGTTCAATTTGCCTGCCTCAAATGCAAACGTTTTATCAAGAAATCTTTTATAACAGCAATGCTTTAGTGTAGGAAAGGCAAAGAAATTGATTCCTCGAGCAGACTTTTTTAAATCTCATATAGTTCAAACCGAGAACATAGGTAAGCTTGAGGTTAAAAATAAGTATGTATTTATAGAACATCTATAAAAGAATTGGGTACATTATAAAAGTCATGAATGCTGTTTGGTTGAAAAAAGCTGAAGAGTAGAATCCCCTTAATTCTGGAAAAAATTTTTTTTTAAATTCAGGAAACTATTTTATAAAAATTCACAGATGAAGATACACACATTTCAGCAATAGCATGTAACTAAAACAAATAGTGCTGAACCGAAATTAATAATATGTGTGTCCAAATTTCTGACTAGCATGCAATTTTGCTTGTGCAACTTCTAAGTTCAGCTTTGCACATAGCTTAATATAATAATGAGCTGCTAATCAACCTTAACAACCATTATTGTTTACAATTGTCATTAATTGGTGCTAATTGGCGGTTTACGTGTAACCACCCACAGGCTGCGTGCTCAAATTCCAGAGCCCGCAACTTCAACCCATCCATGCCACCTTGGAGGGTCATGGAAGGGTTGGGTACATATTAGGCAGTTACAAGTACTTACCTTTAATCTTAGGCACATAAATGCAGACTTATGCTAGTCTTCTGTAATAGATTGCGTGCATAATTGCTGTAATAGAATTCTCGCTTAGCATTCATCATCCCAGCACTTAACTTTAGGCAATCTATAGAAGACTACTCCAAATAGGTCCACGAGTCATACATGTAGTACAAATATAGAAAGACAAGTGTTTAATTTGGGGACATTTATTTAGAAGCATTCAGGTAGCATACGCAAAGAAAAATGGATTTTACCATATGAAGTACATCGGGCAGGAAATATGATGTTTGCTATAACATGGTGGTCTCATGGTTTTCCAAAGCCTGTTTCCAGATAGCTATAACAGGGTTGTACTCTCTGTTCCTGGGTTTGATTGCAGGTGATGAACATCCAGTGTACAGGGAATATCGAATTCACGTCCCAAAAGGGGCGGCGGCGGCGAAGATCAGGAGATCCCCATCACTCCCCATCTTCCATCACTCTACAGCCCCGGGCCATGTCCATCACTAATCTGGCATCATGGCGACAGGTGTCTTTCTTTTTCGTTTAGTTACTCAGATTTTTCCTTGGATGTTATCTTTCCATAACATTCACCTCTTTTCTACCTCTTCAGTTGCTTTTCTCTGTGTCTCATGTGCTGAAAACCCTCACAGCTTGAAAACTGGGAGACACAGCTAATGTCTGGAGGTATAAAAATAGAAATCAAATGTTTTGAGAGTTTCTGTTTTTTGGGGTTTTGTTGTTAATTTTTAGGTTCCCATTCAGAGAAGCAGAGTCTAACTTAGGACTAAAATTACTTTGTTGAGTTACCAGCATTCATTTGGGTCAGAGTCTCTATTTCCATTGGTAGATGAGACCATTTGAACACAACCCTTTCTGGGTTTCTTGTACAGTGTATTAATAAACATAGCTAATTTTGAATTACCATTGAGCTTGAGAGCAGAAAAGGCCCTATTTATTGACTGAATCTCCCTGTTTCATATTGTAATACCATAGATTTAAAGAGTTGCTTGTCTAAAATCCAAGTTAAACTAACTACTGTATTACGACAATATGAATTCAATATTTAAATAGCTGTCCTTTGTGTTTCAGAGGATAGTGTGATCATAAAGGGGATACTCTGTTATCTCCTGCTCCATATCTTTTGTCATTGTTGCACAAAAAAAACATATTAAAAAGAGCCACGTACCAATAACAAGCCAGATGCAGTGCTGCCACTTGGCCTGCATCAAAACTTGCAGGCTCCTTCTGTCTACAATCAGGTCTTTGTATCTACAGACACGTGAATGTGGAATGTTTAAGAAATAATATTTGCCATCTCATCAAAAATGACTTCTCCACATCTCAATTTTCTAAAAAGCATCTAAAACATTTTTAAAGTGTCTATGAAGAGAGTGCATACAATTCAGTTCAGGAAATGAACAGCTGTAATTGTACTTTTTTTCAAGAATTAGCCAAAAGATCTGATGTTGAAGATGACGAAAATCAATGTTCATATCAATATTATCTACTAAAGATGGCTATAGTTCAGTCCTGTCCTGTCAAAGAAGCTCCTGATTTGTGAGGCCCAACTTTAGTACAGGAAGAGGTGGTCGGAGCATACCGCGAGTGATTTCCTTCACTCGTCGGCGCTCCAGCTGCCCTCTCCTGCCCAGTAATTCGCAGTCGGAAAATACCGCGAATGACCGGGACCGCAAATTCACGGGGAAGCACTTTATTGCCATTCACTGACAGACAAGAGATTTTTGTTTTCTCTTGAAGAACTTTTTGTGTTTGACTAAGATCATGTTTAGCTGCGTTGATGTATGCACAATTGTGGAGGTAAGAACATAAGAAGTTGCCTCCGCTGAGTCAGACCATAGGTCCATCCTGCCCAGCAGTCCGCTCCCGCGGCGGCCCATCAGGTACTTCTCAGAGATGCAAAATGTCTGAATTTTAAACTTTTCTTTTTTGAAGACCATGAAAATGAAAACCCTGTGCATCTCTCAGCCCTTTCATCTTAGGTCCTTCTCCTTCTCCTCCTCTTTCTATTTTCTTTTTGTATATCGTGTCTCTTTAAATCTTCAGCTCAGTGTGCAGTGATGGCCCCAAAAAGCAAATGGAACATTACGAATTATTAGGAAAGGAACTGAAAATACAACGGAAAATAATACCCCTGTATTGTTCCATACTGAGACCACATCTTGCATATTGTGTGCTGTTCTCATCACTTCATTTCAAAAGAGTTGTAGTGCAATTGTGAAGAACCAAAATGATTAAGGGATGGAATGACTCTCATACAAGGAAAGACTAAAGGGGTTAGAACTCTTCAGCTTGGAGAAGAGATGGCTGAGTGGTGATATGATACAGATCTATGAAACTTGAATGGAGTGAAGCGGGTAAATGTGAATCGAATGTTTAATCTATCAAAGTATAAAGACTAGGGAACAGTCCATTAAGTTACATAGGAGAAAATATGTTTTCACCCGACATATAATTAAGTTCTAGAACTCATTGCTGCAGATAGTGGTAAAAGCATTTACCACGGATAGGTTTCAAAAAAGTTTGGACAGATTTCTGGAAGAAAGTAACCTGGGCAAACCCCGAGGTTAAGTATCATGGAATCTTGCTACTTTATGTGACTCCGCCAGGTACTTGTGACCTAGACTGGCCACTGATAGCAGCAGGGTACTGGGCCAGATGGACACTTGGTCTAACCCAGTACAGCAACTCTCGTGTTCTTTCTCTTGGCCGATTGAGCAGGTGTTCACTTTTAGGGCTGCCTGTGCTCTCAACCTTTATTCAGATGATAGTCCAAAGAACCTGTTTGATGCTGATTTTATGAAGAACAGTTTTGACCTATAATGAATTAGAAAAGCCAATATTGGTTGATAGATGACACTATACTACTGTTTCAGTGGAGCCAATATTTAGATTTAACTCACTCCTCTTCTTTGGTAGCCAAAGGGAGTTACATGAAGGTGCATTAGGTTTTTCCCTCTCCCCTGTAGGTTTACAATCTAAGATCCTCATTTACTAACTCTTAGCACATTTGAGTTAAGCGCATAGTTAGTAAATAAGCTCCTTTTGAGAATGGGGCATGTATTATTTAAAAATGCATTAAATTATAATAGTAGATGAAAACCCAAATTTGTGCTTGAGGAATGACTTGCGTGGGATTGCAAAGAGTGTCATCAGGATTTAAATCCTGGCTTCCTTGGTTCTCAGCCTGTTGCTTTAACCATAAAGTTAATCTTTCACTCCAGAGGTAAAGGTTGAACTGAATATCTGATCAAAAAAAACCCAGACAAATCCTTTCAGTGTTGGCCCCTACTATTATAATTTAATGCAGCCGCACTCTTCAATCTCTCCCTAAGCACGGGGAGAGTACCCTTGGACTGGAAAACAGCCAACGTCATTCCTCTGCACAAAAAGGGTTGCAGGACAGAGGCTGCGAATTACAGACCGGTGAGTCTCACATCAATAGTGTGTAAACTCATGGAAACTTTAATTAAAAGCAAATTAGACACGATCCTGTATGAGGGGAATCTACGGGATCCCAATCAACATGGATTCACCAAGGGTAGGTCCTGCCAATCCAATCTCATCAGCTTCTTTGACTGGGTGAAAAGGAAGCTAGACTTGGGAGAGTCTATGGACATTGTGTACCTGGATTTCAGTAAAGCATTTGATAGCGTCCCACACCGCAGGCTGTTGAGCAAAATGAAATCGATAGGGTTAGGAGAAACACTAACTACTTGGGTCAATGATTGGCTAAGTGGAAGACTTCAAAGGGTAATAGTTAACGGTACCCTCTAAAACATCGGAGGTGACCAGCGGAGTACCGCAGGGTTCAGTCCTGAGTCCACTCCTTTTCAACATATTCATAGGAGATCTGACTCAGGGGCTTCAGGGTAAAATAACATTATTTGCCGACGACGCTAAACTATGCAATACAGTAAGTGAATGTAATTTACAGGATAGTATGGCACAGGACCTGCTTACATTGGAAAGATGGTCCTCGACCTGGCAGCTGGGCTTCAACGCTGGGAAATGCAAGGTTATGCACCTCGGTAGCGGTAATCCATGCAGAAATTACACCTTGAATGGAGAAACTTTAACTAGTACTTCGGCGGAACGAGACCTAGGAGTAATCATCAGTGCAGACATGAAAACTGCCAATCAAGTGGAGAAGGCTTCATCTAAAGCAAGGCAGATGATGGGATGTATCAGTAGAAGCTTTGTCAGCAAGAAGCCTGAAGTCATAATGCCATTGTACAGAATACTGGAATACTGTGTACAATTCTGGAGGCCACATTACCGTAAAGATGTGCTTAGAGTCGAGTCGGTTCAACGTATGGCCACCAGGAGGATCTCGGGTCTCAAAGGTCTCTCGTACGAGGAGAGACTAAACAAACTACAGCTCTACACTCTAGAAGAACGTAGGGAGAGGGGAGACATGATTGAGACATTTAAATACATCACAGGACGTATCGAGGTGGAAGATGATATCTTCTTTCTCAGGGGACCCTCTGTCACCAGAGGGCATCCGCTCAAACTCAGGGGCGGGAAATTTCATGGCGACATCAGGAAGTACTTCTTCACAGAAAGAGTGGTTGACGGTTGGAATGAGCTTCCAGCGCAGGTGATCGAGGCCAGCAGCGTGCTGGACTTTAAGAATAAATGGGATACCTATGTGGGATCCCTACAAGGGTCGAATAAATAGTCACTAGGTATAGACTTAAGAGGAAGGGACAGTAGGGTGGGCAGACTTGATGGGCTATAGCCCTTTTCTGCTGTCATTTTCTATGTTTCTATGTTACTACAAAAAGTTGCACTGGTTGCTAATGGAGGCGTGAATTCTGTTCAAATTTGCCTGTATTTGTTTCAAGCAGGTCTGCGGTCTAGCGCCTTTCTACCTGCTACCACACTTCATATTACACAACCCCACACGACCAATCAGAAACCAAAACATCTATACGTACCCAAAGATCACAGGCTGCAAATACAATCCTTTTTGGACAGGACCTTCATGTTCCAAGCAAGCAGGCAGACAGCAGTCCTGGCTGGATAACTACATAAATAGAGCCAGTCTGACCTACGGCGCATTCCAAAAATAAATTAAAACCGTTCTGTTTGACAAATTCATCTCCTAAACAGAAGCCTCTCCACTCTCAATGATATATTCCCCCTCTCTCTACCTCGATGTAATTTGCTGTCCTCTACCTATTTCTTATGTAACCTTCACTTCTTGCTTCCTGTAATTCGCTGATTGTCCAGCCTTCTTCGAATGTGAACCGCCTAGAAGTCTTTCAACTATGGCGGTATAGAAGAATAAAGTTATTATTATTATATTTCTAACTGCATTTTGTGAGGAAAGTAATTACCATATTTACCTTCATAATTTGTACAAGTCTTTATTGGCTTGATCACTCTGAATTACTGACACCCAGTGGCTACCAGTGTTGTAATTCCACCCCAACAGACCTTCAGTGTTTGAGCACCACATAAAAGGGGGGCTTTATTTATAACTCAGACCTTCTATAGACCAAGGTGAATGCTAGTGGATATTTTCATGTCCTAGATTATTCTGATCTCTTGTCTGGCAGCCCATCAAACAATCAGTAGCTTTTGAAATTTATTTCCTCCTTTTGGGAATAACAGTAAGAATATCAAGCTGCTCATCTTTGGCTATAATTGGAAAACTTGGGGACAATAGTCTTAAAATTCAAGATAAAAACCTCTGAAGTATACACAGGGAACATACGTGACTGGAACCTTGAAGGTAGAAAGGTCTTGCGTTATGAAGGATGGGTTTCCAGCTAAACAGAGCTGCTATTTTAAAATGCTTGTGTTTTTGCTATTTGAATCTTGTTCTTCTTTGTAAGACAGTGTCAGATAGAAGAACAAGTTCACACTGATTCCAGTGTGTTCTCCTACTTTTCGACTATGGTAATGAACAGGGTGAGTAGAAGTGGCAAACTTGTCATAATCTTTCTAAAGTATGGTCTTTGAGAACAGTAATATTAGAGGCTTTAAACCAGAAGGGGAAAAAAGTTAAATTAGCAAAATCTTATTTCCTGTAGTCTTGTTGCGGAATCCACCATTCTAGGACTTAAGGGTAAACTAGATGCACATCTCCTTATGAGAAGCATAGGGTGATATGGGGACTAAATCAATGCCAGTGTACACATGGCGGGGCCTCCGCGTGTGCGGATCGCTGGACTTGATGGACCTAAGGTCTGATCCGGAGTTGGCAATTCTTATGTTCTTATGTTACTATGATCATGTGTCCTGTAGGATGAACCTGGTAATTTGAGACTGCAGTCTACTTGCTTGTGAATTTTTATGATGATGGGCCCCAAATTGTGGAATTCTTTGCTTTTAGCATTGAATTGTTGTTTAACTTTGAAAAAGAAAATGACTTGACTTTATGGGAAGGCATTTGATCAGATGGACCAATTTAAGATAATACGAGTACAAAGATAGTGAGAAAGTTAGAGGTTGTTTTCTTGTAACTTGCTTCAAGCTATTGTGGTGATGGGTGTGAGGCTTTGCAAAGCCTCATTTGTTGAGTCCACTCCTGTCTCGGATGCATTAAGATAGGGTCCTACAAACTTTGTTGAGCCATGGCACACTAAACATAGTGGCCACGGCTCGAGCCATCTGGAAGTACGCGGACGTGTTTGTGCATGTATGTTGTTATCACGTCAACGTCCATACTTGTGCGAAGGCCCTCCAGAAGGGCCCTAAGCTACCAGTGGGGCGTGCCGTCAGGGAAGGTGTGCGGAGAGGAGTAGAGGCACTGGTGCCAGCTGATTGCCTACAGGATGTGCCTCTCGCCATCAGCCGGCACCTCTCGTCTTCCTCAGCGTCTCGTGGCACACCTGAAATCTCAGGAGGCACACAGTTTGCGATCCACTGCATTAAGGTGATTGGTTTTTACAGATCATATTCCTGACTGACTCCTGACTGAATCCAGAGGACGTTGCGCTCATAACTATAGACTGCACTGGTCCCTCTACCCAGTTAGACCTCCCAGTGAGGCCCTTGGGCCAAAACATTTGCCCACCCTTGCTTTTAGAGCAGGGGTTCTCAATTCATTCCTTGGGAGACACATAGCCAGTTACACTTTCAGGATATCCACATTGAATATGCCTGAGAGAGATTTATATAGAATGGAGGTAGTACAAGCAAATTTAACTTGTGCATATTCATTGTAGGTATTTCAAAAACATGACTGGTTAGATGTCTCCCAAGGACTGGGTTAAGAACCTGTGGTTTAAAGTATCTGTCTTATCATTCCATCTGTAATTCCCTCCCCACCTGAGCACTGTTTGCCCAATTTGTCTGTCTTGACTAGATTGTAAGCTTGTTTGAGCAGACTCTATCTCTTCTATGTTTTGATGTACAGCGCTGCGTGAGTCTAGTAGTTCTTTGGAAATTATTAGTAGTAGTAGTAAAGGAATAGCCTTAATTCTCCATAAATCCTTCCATCCCTTCCTTTTCCTTTCTCTATCAGCAGAAAGAGCCTTCTTTGACTGGGAATGTTGTCATGCTGCCTCTTGTACTCTTCTTTCCTTAATCTCTCCCCAACCCCAGGTGGAGTTGACTAAATCTCTGTCCCACTTGCTGCCATTATGAAGCCAGTATTCATGGTAGGAGCTGAGAGATCTCATAGATCTTATTCCAAGACTTGGCTCTACAAAGCAGTGAGAAAGAGAGATTATGCTTCACTTGCTGCTGCTATCCGAGCTCCACTGAGGGGAAGGAAGGGTTAAGGAGAGGATAGAAGGCAAGGTGGCACCGTGACACGTGGCCTCTGCCATTGGGTTGCCCTTGGTTTTTAGCCAAGTTTGCTTAGTGGGGACTAACCTACTGGTGAGGTCTTGATTAACTTTAGAAGTGTTGAATAGTAGGCTTTGGATTCGTTATGACAAGGAGGAATGCTAGGTATGCACCTTACTGCATGTTATGTTGGATATGCTCCTTGCTTAATTGCTCTTTGTCTTTATTGACTACTGATGTGGTTTAACTTATTTTCTATGACTCTTCTCTGCCTGGCACTGGCAGATCTCTTGCTGAACTTTTGGTTTGCTAGGCTTCTTGAAGGGCATTAATGTACCCAAGATATTTTCTAAGTGTTGGGCTACATACGTATGGTTCTTTTTGCTAATTTAATCTTGCAAAACATGCTTCTGCTTGTTGATCTTTGGGGTTTGCTGGATACTGAAGTATAAAGTATACTTGCTGAGCATTGGAATACAAGTTGATTATTTAGCATTGTGTTGCAAATTCAGTGCTGAGCTTTAGGGTTCCAGTTCATTTTCCGTGGAAGATTATGATTAAGGAATTGTTTTGTTTTCTGCAGGTTCTTTCTGAGACCTCTTCAAAATCTGGAGGGTACCGCCTCTTTACATCTTACTCCAGGCAGCCCATAGATATGAAGCAAAGCGGCCTAGGTATGAATCTCTATATGATTGGTCCATAAATAGTTAATATCTTAGGCTGAGTTATACAGACTGTAAAAATTTCATGGGAAGTGTGAGTTTCAGTGATATTTACCTGTTTGCCTGTAAGTGGGTTTTTAAAAAAAAAAGAACAACTTTCCTGTGCTGTCTTTGTAAGTTTGAGTGCCTATTAATTTTCCTATTGAATTTTGGCATTCCTTTCCACTCTTTCCTTTTTCTTAAAGAGTCTAAACAACCTTGATCTGTTTGCCAGAAAAAGGTAGCATAGGAAATGCTTAGTAAGCATAATAAATATTGATATAGTATGATGCTTAATTCAGACTGAATGCACTATTGAAAACTAGCCATATAGGTGTATCTAAATGCCCACATTTCATCATATGTGTTTGCTGTAGACAATACTAGGAATGTTGGATCTTTCTTATATTGGGAACCTTAGTGTATGTCAGTAAAATATATCACTGTAACCTCCTTGGATCTGTTCCCGAAAGAGTTTTAGGAATGGCATTGGGAGAGCAATTATGAAACCAAACTAAAATAGTGCTTTGGATTTAATTGCTTACAGTACCTATCCAAATTTGAACTCAAGATAAGTTATGTATCAGGTATAACATTTGGATCCCTGCTCCAGAGGTTTTATGCTCTAAAAAGGGGAACTATTAATGCATGTTAAGAGAATAATCCATAACTTTTGCTATTTAATGTGCATTAAATGACCAAATCAATCATTGCTTGCCCTTAATGCATTTTAATTTACTGCATTGCAAGCAGCATAATAATGAAATGCAAAGTATCTCATTGTTAAGCAAATGTAATAACAGCTTGCAGTTAACTTTGCAAGGTGCATAATTTGTGGGAAAATAAATGCCTGCTTTGAACTGAGATTGTTTTCTCCTAGCAGCTTCAAACGGTATCAACTCCTAAAATTGTTGACCATATCCACGACCTGATTTTGGCAGATTGGCAAATATCGGCTAAAACAATTGCTGAGACACTACAGGTATTCATGGAACATGTTGGGTGTATAATCTACAAGCAGCTGGATATGCAGAAGCTGTCAGCCAAGTGGGTGCCCCAATGTTTGAATGCTGACAAGAAACTACTTCAAATGTACACTTCCAAGTTTATTTTACAGCATTTTCAGCAAGCTGTGGTGCCAGCCTTTTGGATGACTAGTTACTGTTGATGAAACATGGTTACAGCACTATGATCCTGAGAAAAACAGTCCATGAAATGGCGGCATTTAGGTTCTCCAAGGCCAAGGAAATTCAAGACCCAAGAGTTAGCAGGAAAGGTCATGGCCACATTGTTTTGAAATCAGGAAGGTTTTGTAATGACTGACTATCTTCCAAGGGGGCCAAACAGTTAATGCAGAATACTACTGTAACTTGCTGTGTCGATTTAAAGGAGGCATTGAAAGAAAAAAAAAGGAGAGGAAGCTGTGGAAAGGAGTTATCTTTTTTCACCTGCTCACAAGTCTGGCAAAACAATGGATGTTTTGACGCAGTTAGGGTTTCAGTTCATAGACCATCTACCCTACTCGCCAGATTTTGCTCCATCTGACTATTCTCCAAACCATAAAAAGTGTTTGAAAGGGCGACAATTTTCGAGTGATTTGGAGGTGATTGCAGCAGCAGAGCAGTATTTCAGTGACCAGACATCAGAGTATATTTTGGAAGGGTTACAGAAACTTCAGACATGATGTGCCAAGTGTGTTGAACTTAGGGGTGACTATGTGGAATAACTTGTAAGTTTCATGGCTCCACGTCATTCCCTTCTTGGTTGGGTTGAGAACTTTTTAGCACCCCCTCATATGGTCAGTTTTCTTTATAAATGTGATCAAACGTGCAGCCGTATTTTGAGCTAACTTTAGTCTCTTGAGATCATTTTTTTGAAAGGCCTCTCTACTTCTTTCCAATTCCGCAGACGAAACTTTCCGATCTTCATCCGGTAGATTGAAATCACCCAGCAACAGCACCTCTTCTTTCTTTTCCAACTTTTGGATATCTGCAACAAGATCTTTATCAATTTGCTGTGATTGAGTTGGAGGTCTGTAGACAACACCAACATAGATAGAAGCTCCATCTTCAATTTTCAAAGCAATCCATATTGCTTCTTCCTTTCCCCAGGCCCACTGCATTTCAGTCGCTTGGATAGTGGTCTTTACATAGAGAGCGACTTCTCCACCTTTTCAACTATCTATGTACTTCCTAAAAAAACTATAGCCTGGTATGTTTGCGTCCCACCCTAGGAATCACTGAACCATGTCTCTGTGATGGTTACAGTATCCGCCTCTAACATCATGGCTTGCAGATCATGATTTTTGTTGCTTAGACTATGAGCGTTTGTGGTCATTGCTTTCCAGTGGCAATTTCATTTTTGTCTAGTTTTTGTTTAGTCTCACTTCCTGTTGCCTTGCTAAGAAGTGTATTACTAATATTGTTGTTTACATTGCTATCTTTACTATCGTCACATCCTGTCTTTTGCTGGGGATAGTCACCGTAAGTGTCCTTCATACATATGCCATCCCCACCTTCTAGTTTAAACATATTGCCTGAAATTCTCAGCAAGGATTCTTTTACCTGCCATAGTAGGATGCAGCCCATCATTACATTATAGTTTCTTGTCTTTCCATGTATTTCTTTATCCCTTGTTGATGACATCAGCTCTGAGCCACCTATTGAAGTTGTCAGTATTTACCGTATTTTTTTGTCTATAAAATGCACCTGACCGTAGACGCACCTATGTGTAGAGGAGGAAAAACCAAGAAAAGCCCTCAGCCCCCTGTACTGTTATTTAAACGCTGGTGGTCCAGCATGGTCTTGCCAGGAGCTTTACGCGCTCCTGTTGGACAGCTGCTTGCTTTGTTGCTGCAGAGTGGCGAATAAGGCAGGAGCGCAAGCTTTTTGCTTCCTGCCTGGTCCCGCGCCGCTCAGTTAATGGCTTCCGTCAGTTCTCGCAATTCGCTGGACAACCGGCATTTAAAAAACGGTGCAGGGGAGGTGTTTAAAAAAATTGTATTCGCTCCATAAGATGCACCCACTTTTCCACCCACTTTTTGGGGGTGGAAAAAGTGTGTCTTATGGAGCAAAAAAATACAGTAATACTTTTTCCTTTCCTTTTCCATATGTATGCAATATTCCAAAAAAGCTACAGTCTTTACAAAAGTTTTAAATTCTCCCCCAGCTCCCGAAAAGCATTCTACGTCGCAAGTGGGTTATTGCTGGCTAGATCATTTGTTCCCAAGTGGTTAACAACATCATCTGTAGAATTCTTAGTTTCTTCCCTAATTATAGACAATGTTTGTTTGGTGCTTCTGGTAGCCAAGGATCCTGGGAGGCATTTCACTATTTTAAGTTCCTTGACTTATGTTTGATCAGTTCTTTTTTTCTTGAGCATTGCAATGCTCTAATAGAGCCAAAGAATTATATAGGCTAGGGCTGCCCAAGTCTGGTCCTTGAGATCTACTGGCAGGCCATGTTTTCTGGATATCCACAATGAACATGCATAAGAGAGATGTGCATACCAAGAAGGCAGTGCAGACAAATCTCTCTCATGCATATTCATTGCGGATCTCGAGGACTGGACTTGGACAGCCCTGCTGTAGGGGCATGCCCTCTAGTACACGTATTTTTGGAAAGATTAAACAAGTGATTTACATTTCCGCTCCATTCAGTATTTTATAGACCTCTGTCATATCTTCTCCTAGCTGAAAATCCCTAATCTCTTTAGCCTTTCTTTGTAATTTTAGTAGAGCGAATCAGAAATTAAAGGTAATTGTTAAATTATGTGATAACTGGAATAGAGCTAGCAAAATGCAAGATAGGTACCCATACATTGCCTGTTGGATAGCTCATCCACACACAGTGCAGCGCTCAGCTTTTGGTCATGTGACAGACACGAGGTCAGAAACATGGATGGCCCGGTAGTGCGCTTTTTTGGGGTAGAGGGAGTGAAACCTGTGGAAATTCACCATCAGATATTGGCTCAGTATGGAGATAGCACCATGAATCAATAAAAGGTTTATTAGTTGGTAAAAAGATTTAAAATGGGAAGAAAAGGTGTAACAGACGAAGGTCATTCTGGCTGGCCATCAACTTCGCGCACACAGAGCACATTGACAGGGAGGATGCCTCGATTAGAGAAGACCAATGGATAATGGTGTCTCAACCTGGCTGCAAATTTGAATATTGGCTATGGATCTGCATTTGCCATAATTCATGATGACTTTGGCCAGTGGCGTAGTAAAGGGGGGAGTGGTCTGCCTCAGGCGCGATCATCATAGGGGCGTGGCACCCATACTCCTCTCCACCCCACACTCCTCCGCCCCCTCCCCCCACTTCTGCGCTTGCACGCTGCTTCCCTTCCTCCATACCTGTGTAACATTCCTGGTTCGAGCACCAGGGTTGCTACTCGTGCCAGGAACGGTACAGAGGTACAGGGGAAGGGAAGTGGTGTGCGCATATGGCAGTGGGGGAGGGCAGGGAAGGAGCATGTGGGGGGTAGGGGGGGCGGAGAGCAGGGTGGGGGAAGGGTGCAGCCGCCTCATGTGCCTCTCACCCTCGCAACGCAACTGCTTGGGATACAGGAAAGTGCGCGTGATGGTTTCCTAAACTACTTACTAATTTGCACAATCAACAGCGTATGGAGGTTGTGGCCCAGTTCTTGAGACGGTATGAAGAAGATCCGAGTGTGCTGGAGAGAAGTGTCACTGGCGGTGCGATATGGGTGCATCACTGCGACTGGAGAGCAAAAGACAAAGTATGATGAAGTAAAGGAAGTGGGGCTCGCCTGGCTTTGGGAGCAGCCGAAAAACTTCTCCTCTGCAGCAATCCAGAAAAGCTAGTTGAGCGTGCACAGGAACTATATGGAAAGTGATATGTTCAATTGTTCACAGTTACTTCTTTTTTTTTGTAATATCATTTTTATTGAGACATAAGGAAACCAAAGGTACGAGTGCTGAACGGAGAAAACAGTTCCAAAACTATACAAAGTCAGAACAGCGATACAATAAGACACAACAGGGCCAAGTTCACAAAATAGCGAGCAAGTGGGTATCTTCCCCCCCCCCCCCAAGGGAGAAGCCACCAGGCCAAACAAGATGTGGTTCGATCCAAAGAAGAAGCGGCCACCCTTGTCCACAGTTACTTCTATTAAAGTTGTAAATTATTTTGCCTTTACTTTTTGATTTACCCTTGTATAAGAGCCCATTTATATCTTTAAAACAGCATCTTATGTACAAAAATGGTTTATAAAATTATCACTGAGGGTAATTGTATAAGAAGATGCCTAATGTAAGCCCTTTGGGTGGTGGCTTTTTTTTTGTTGTTTAAAAGCAGACTCCTCTCTGTCTTTATAAATTAGCAGATACTTTCACACCAACCGGGACTTTTATAAACGGCTGTTTATGTGCACATGTGGTATGGAAATGTCTTCATAGAATTATGAGAAAATCAAAAGGTAGCTTGGAAAATATCTTGGAAAATGTTGCTGTATCCTCAACATTTACACTCTTAGTTTGAGCAAAATTCTATTTTTAAAAAAGTGGAGTGTTTTAACCTGTGATGTACTGTCTCACTTGGAAGAATTTTGAAGTAAAGCAAGTCCTGATGGGGTTTATTTTTTCTCAACTAGGGGTGTAAATATTAATTGATTTGAGGATACAATGATTCAAAGTACACTTTCCAAAATATTTGAAATAGTTAACTACTTTTTGATTTTCTTATACTGTTTCTCTCTTTTTTTAATGATTTTTTTGTTTATAAAATTGTACCCCCGCGAATCTCAAAAAACTGCAAATATGGTTTTTCAAGGGGGAGCCTGAAGAGCTGGAAGAGAGCAGCAGGAGCACCACGAGTGCAGGAAATCACTCGCGGTTCGCTCCGACTGCCTCTTCCTGCACGAAGTCGGGCCTTATCCAATCAGGAGCTGCGTAACTGCAGGGGTGAAGTATGAAATGGGCATGTGACATTGAACATATGAACACTATGAATCAAATGATGTACTGTATATACGAATAGAGGGAAAAGACCTCATGGATGAGTGAAATAAGGCGATTGTTGGACATGAACCAGCAACTGTTCAATTTTTGGCACGTTCTACAAAGGCAACAGGGCACTTCCCCAGAAGAAGCCAATAAAGCATGAAGCGGGTTCGGCCTCTCTTGGGAGAAAAGATAAGTGCCTGGTCATTGCATTTTCCGTTTCAAACGTCGTATATGCTCTAGAAGAAATTTGCTGCGTATCAGTATTTTGGCAGGGTTGCTCATCCATCTTTGACTATGAGAGTTAATCAACATTATCCCAGGACAAGCAGGCAGCTATTCTTGACTGATGGGTGACGGCACCGACGGAGCCCCGGTACGGACAATTTTAGAGTGATCTCACTCTAAGAACTTTTAGAAAGTTCTAGCTCGGCCGCACCGCGCACGCGCGAGTGCCTTCCCGCCCGACAGAGGCGCGCGGTCCCTCAGTTTCTTAGTTTCCGCGGAGCTAAGAAGACGCGTTTTCAACGGCTGTTGAAATTTTTTTATAACTTGCCTTCCCGCTCGCGTAAACTTTTGACTTTATTACTTTCTTTTATTACTTTACTTTTATTTTGGTAAAAAAAAAAAAAAAAAAAAAAAACTTCTTTTTTCTTCAATTTCGGTTTTTCCCCGGCGGGGCCTTCTGCCACCATCGAAGCCTCGGCCTTCGATTTGGCGGAAGCCGTTTTCCCTTTCATGCCCCCTCAACCGGGTTTTAAAAAGTGCCAGCGGTGTGCTAGGCCTATATCTCTCACGGACCCACACAACTGGTGCTTGCAGTGTTTGGGTCCTGAGCATCAGGCCTCTTCTTGCACCCGCTGTGCTACTTTAAAGAAAAGAACATTAAAAAATCGCTTAATTCAACAGCGTTTGTTATTCGGTGCCGAGATGTCCGACCCCGTTCCTTCGACTCCGGCTTCGGCACCGCTTCAGTCGGCACCCTCGTCTTCGACGCCGCGTGATTCCACACCGGCATCCCAACAGTCAGGTAAGCCGGCTAAGAAGCCTTCCCCGCTGGAACGTCTTCCGGCCTCGAGTGCAGTGAGCCCAGTCCTGCCGCCGGTTAGACGCCAGCGGAAGCGCTCCGCCCCTATTGAGGTGAGTCCCTCGACATCGGGCTCCTCATCTCCGGGGCGTAGAGCGGCACCGCAGGTACCGCAGAAGAAAAAAGCGGTACCGGTGCCATCCCTCGATGACCGCATTACGGCCATCCTTCATGTGCAGCTTAAGGAGCAATTAGAACGACTCCTTCCTGCTATAATGACACCGAACCTTCCGGTGCCAGTCCGCACCGAGCCATCGGTACCGGTTGTACATCAACCCGTGTCGGTACCGGTTGTCGAACCTGTTTTACCTGCTTCTACTGTCTCGGTACCGCTTCACCTAACTTCATCGGTATCGATGCCAGTCCTTGCACCGGAGCCGACAGCTCACCATCAATCGGTACAGACTTCGGCACCGGTGCGACCGATAACATCGCCTGACTCGGTATCGATGAGGTCGGGTAAGTCGGTACGCAAAACCCGACACATGCAAACATCGACACCTGAGTCTCGGGACCATTCTTCCCATGTCAGAGACCCTGATCTGTGGGGGGACTCAGAGGAACCCTTTCTTTCTGAAGGAGAATGTTCCTCAGAGGAGGAGGATTCGGCTCTCCCTGACCCATCCTCCAAGCAGACCACTTCCTCTTTCTCCAATTTCTTGAAAGAGATGTGTGAGTCTTTGTCCATTCCTTTGGAGGCTGAATCCAAAAAGTCTAAAGCTTTTTTGGATGCCCTTGATTTTGATCAGCCTCCAAAGGAATTTTTGAAGCTTCCCCTTCATGACATCTTGAGGGAAACTTTCTATAAAAATTTAGAGACTCCTTTAACTGTTCCAGGGGCCCCACGTAAACTGGATTCTCTATACAAGGTAATTCCCATTCCTGGGTTCGACAAGCCTCAACTTCCACACGAATCCTTATTTGTCGAATCCACCCTTAAAAAGACTTCAGGAGCCAGTGTATATGCATCTGTCCCTCCTGGCAGAGAAGGAAGGGCCATGGATAAATTCGGTAAGAGGCTCTACCAAAACGCTATGTTAGCAAATAGAGCTAGTAATTATGCTTTTCATTTTTCTTTTTATTTAAAGCATCTCCTTACCACCATGGCTTCCTTCGAGAAGTATCTTCCTTCAAGAAAACATCCATCTTTTCACTCCTGCTTGTCGTCTCTATTCCAACTTCGTAAGTTTATGGTTAGGTCCATATATGACACCTTTGAACTTACATCCAGAGCGACAGCTATGTCGGTGGCTATGCGCCGTTTGGCCTGGCTTCGGGTATCCGAGCTTGATGTTAACCATCAAGATCGGTTAGCCAACGCCCCATGCCTAGGGGATGAGCTCTTTGGGGATTCCATGGACTCTACCACCCAAAAGCTCTCGGCTCATGAGACGCGCTGGGATACCCTGCTCAAGAATAAAAAGAAGCCTCCTCCACCGAGACCATACAGGCAGCAATCGGCTTATCAACGCCGTTTCACAGCCCGTCCATTGCCTACCACTGCTCAACAACCTCGACGTCAGAGGCAACAGCAACGTCAGCCTCCCCGACAGCAGCAACAGCAGCAACCTGCGAAACAACCTCCTCAGCAGAAGTCACAGCCCTTTTGACTTCTTTCTCCGCAGTATAGCCAGTATCCCTGTTCCTGTTCTCCTGCCTCAACCAATAGGAGGTCGACTTTCTCTGTTCTTCAGCCGGTGGGAAGTAATCACTTCGGACCAATGGGTCCTCAACATCATCCGCCACGGCTACTCTCTCAACTTTCAGACTCTCCCACCTCAAAGCCTGCCAAAAGAGTCTGCTTTGAACAGTCCTCAATCAGCCCTCCTTATTCAGGAGGTCCAATCCCTCCTCCTTCTGAACGCTATAGAGGAAGTTCCTCTAGATCAAAAGGGGCAGGGATTCTACTCCCGTTACTTTCTAGTTCCCAAAAAGACAGGAGATCTCAGACCCATCCTGGACCTTCGCGATCTCAACATTCATCTAGTAAAAGAAAAATTCAAGATGCTTTCTTTAGCCATACTTTATCCCCTTCTAAATCAAAACGACTGGCTATGCTCCCTCGATCTCAAAGAGGCTTACACTCACATACCGATCAATGTAACCTCAAGACCATATCTCCGATTCATGATCAATCATTGTCATTACCAGTACAAGGTGCTGCCCTTCGGTCTTGCCTCATCTCCAAGGGTATTCACCAAATGTCTCATTGTGGTGGCGGCTTTTCTGCGCTCTCACCACCTGCAGGTATTTCCTTACCTGGACGATTGGTTGATCAAAGACACTTCTGCCCAAGCGGTCCTTCTGGCCACCAACCAAACCATCCAGTTTCTGCAACTTCTGGGATTCGAGATCAATCTACCCAAATCTCATATCATTCCCACTCAGAGACTTCAATTCATTGGAGCGATCCTGGACACACTCCTCATGAGAGCTTTCCTGCCATCCAATCGGCTTCAGACCCTTCAGTCTCTATGTCACCAGGTACTTCCTCTGCCGTCCATCTCAGCAAGACAAATGATGGTGCTCTTGGGACACATGGCATCCACAGTTCATGTCACACCTCATGCCCGTCTTCACCTGCGCACTCCTCAATGGACCCTTGCGACCCAGTGGTCCCAAGCGTCGGACTCTTGCTCACGACACATATCTGTGACATCATCTCTTCGTCAGTCTCTGCAATGGTGGTTGGTATCCTCAAATCTATCCAGAGGTCTTCTGTTCCATCAGCCTCCTCATCAACTAGTCATCACCACCGACGCCTCTCTGTACGCATGGGGAGCTCACTTGAACGAGTTCCAGACTCAGGGTCTTTGGTCAGCCCAGGAAAAGAAGCATCAAATCAATTTCCTGGAACTCAGAGCGATGTTTTACGCCCTCAAGGCCTTTCAACACCTTCTCTTTCCTCAGGTCCTTCTGTTGTGCACAGACAATCAGGTTGCGATGTACTACATCAACAAACAGGGTGGGACAGGCTCTCGCCTGTTATGCCAGGAAGCCCAGAAGATCTGGAATTGGGCCATAGATCATCATCTCTTCCTGAAAGCTATTTACATTCAGGGGAAACAGAATTCATTAGCGGACAAACTCAGCAGAATTCTCCAGCCTCACGAGTGGACACTCGACCCTGTAACTCTACAGTCTATCTTCACTCAATGGGGCACTCCTCAGATAGACCTCTTTGCAGCTCCTCACAATCACCAGCTGCCCCGTTTCTGCTCAAGACTTTACTCTCCACACCGTCTCACAGCAGATGCTTTTCTCCTCGACTGGTCGAATCTGTTCCTGTACGCCTTCCCTCCTCTACCTCTCATGTTGAGAACCTTGTTCAAGCTCAAGAGGGAACGAGCCACCATGATTCTGATTGCTCCGAGGTGGCCCAGGCAACATTGGTTCTCCCTTCTACTTCAACTCAGTTCCAGGGAACCTTTTCTTCTTCCTCTGTTTCCTTCTCTGCTTACGCAACAGCAGGGAACCCTTCTGCATCCCAACCTCCAGTCTCTACACCTGATGGCTTGGTATCTCTCGGGCTGAACTCGACTGATACTCTTTTGTCTCAGCCCGTTCGTTCCATTCTGGATGCCTCCAGGAAACCAGCCACTCTACAATGTTACCATCAAAAGTGGACGAGGTTTTCTTCCTGGTGTCTTCTTCATCATCTTGATCCCACTTCCCTAGCGGTGGAGACGTTGTTGGATTATCTTCTTTCTTTGTCTGATTCTGGCCTGAAGTCCTCTTCCATCAGGGTCCACCTCAGTGCCATTGCAGCTTTTCATGAGCCAGTCCATGGAAAACTTCTTTCAGCTCATCCCCTGGTATCCAGGTTCATGCGTGGGCTTTTCAATGTGAAACCACCTCTTAAAGCCCCTCCGGTTATCTGGGATCTCAATGTGGTTCTTTCCGCTTTAATGAAACCTCCATTTGAACCTTTAGCTACCTCTCCTTTCAAATTTCTCACTTGGAAGGTGCTTTTTCTTATTGCCATTACCTCTGCCAGGAGGGTCAGTGAGCTTCATGCACTGGTTGCAGATCCACCTTTTACGGTTTTTCACCATGACAAGGTGGTTCTGCGTACACATCCAAAGTTTCTCCCCAAGGTTGTTTCTGAATTTCATCTCAACCAATCCATTGTTTTACCTGTTTTCTTTCCAAAACCTCATTCTCATTCTGGGGAACAAGCTCTGCATACTTTGGATTGTAAAAGGGCTCTTGCTTACTATCTGGAGCGTACGAAACCCCACAGATCAGTTCCCCAACTCTTTCTGTCCTTTGATCCGAATAAATTGGGACGTCCTGTTTCTAAACGTACGTTGTCTAATTGGCTTGCAGCGTGCATTTCATTCTGTTATGCTCAGACCGGACTGACACTGGAAGGTTCTGTCACAGCCCATAAAGTCAGAGCAATGGCAGCATCTGTAGCTTTCCTCCGTTCCACTCCTATTGAGGAAATCTGCAAGGCTGCTACTTGGTCCTCAGTTCACACTTTTACATCTCATTATTGTCTGGATACATTCTCCAGAAGGGATGGTCACTTCGGCCAATCTGTTTTGCAAAATTTGTTTTCCTAATGGCCAACCTTCCCTCCATCCCTCTTTTTGTTAGCTTGGAGGTCACCCATCAGTCAAGAATAGCTGCCTGCTTGTCCTGGGATAAAGCACAGTTACTTACCGTAACAGGTGTTATCCAGGGACAGCAGGCAGATATTCTTGCGTCCCACCCACCTCCCCGGGTTGGCTTCTTAGCTGGCTTATACTAACTGAGGGACCGCGCGCCTCTGTCGGGCGGGAAGGCACTCGCGCGTGCGCGGTGCGGCCGAGCTAGAACTTTCTAAAAGTTCTTAGAGTGAGATCACTCTAAAATTGTCCGTACCGGGGCTCCGTCGGTGCCGTCACCCATCAGTCAAGAATATCTGCCTGCTGTCCCTGGATAACACCTGTTACGGTAAGTAACTGTGCTTTAAGGGTTCTTTTATTAAGACACACTAACCGCTAAGACGCTCATACAATATAATGGATGCTTTAGCATTTCATGTGCGCTAAATTAGTTATTGCGCCTTAATAAAAGGACCCCTAAATTATCAAATGATATAAAAGTTAAAAGAACAAAATGTGGACAAACAGACATACTTTTAAATCTTTTTTTTTGGATTTCAAATCATTACATCAAATATAAATTTAAGAGCAGCGGTTTTTGACCAATGATAGTACTCTCAAACCCTAAAAAAGAGGTGTCTTTCAATTGATTTGGCACTGGAGTGTTCATATGTTCAATGTCACTTGGTGTATGTGTTTTGAACACTGAATTAAAGTCTTCACTTACTGTATTGTAGTTTCCAACGTTCATATGTAAGTTAGCCAGGTTGCAGAGCATGTGCGGCTGTGCCCCTTTACACCTGCCGTTGTCCTGGCACCTATATGGGTTGACACGAGTATTCTAGAATGGAATCGGGGCGGCCAGATGCCATTATAAAATAAGTGCTCCCTGCCCATCATTGCGATGCCTAAATGGAAGCACCCTGTTAACGGAATTGTCCCAAATAGCATGTGTGGTTTGTACATGTTCCTTGCTCTCTGGCTAATGTACATATGGAGTCCATTAGTGTATTGTCATGTCATATAGCGATGGCTTATCTCATGGAATGTGTTTGGATATGACAGCGTTTGCATGTTTGGGAGAGAAAGCCTGACTTTACTAAATATAAAACCGTGCTGTTGGACCATACTTGTTCAACTAAATCTGACTGCGTTGATAAGCTGATAGCCCAGGAATTTATTTAACTAACGCACAAATGGTGACATTGTGTTCTTTTTATCTAACTCCTGAATGTATTTATTTCATTTATTTATACATACGGAGCAGCATTTTAGAGACGACCTACAGATCAAACTAAACATCCAGGTTGGACTATCTCAAGTTCCACAAGTATTTTAGAACAGGATCCACTGGAGTAGAGGAATGGATGACTAGGCACCAGTTCTAAGCATCCATTTAGAGTCATAAATATCACACGGATGCCATGCCCTAACATACATGTTTGTTGATCATTTTAGAAGAACATGACTGTATTTTTCTGGAAGCTGTCCCAGAACTCAGCATCCCTTTTCACTTTGGCTTTTGGGGGTGTGGGGAGACATAAACCACTGGGGGATTAAGGAGGCAACTTCTCCTAATTCCCCTCCCCCCCAGTGGAGTGCTGTTTTATATGAGCACCTTTCTGAAATGACTTCTTAATAGGTAGTAGGTGTAAATTAATAATTTTTCCGTTTAGTTAAGTAGCCATGATGGTCTTGTAATGTGTTTGGTTCAATACATCATATGGTTTTTTAATCATTCTCCACTAAGCCATAGTCTTTCTGGGACTAGAGCTCTGTGTTCTTGTCTTTTTTTCATTTATGTCTTGTAATTAGTCACCTAACATGTCCTATTGTTCCATTTGTGCCATTTTTTTGAGTCTCTCAGCACTGACTATTAGATTTTGAGGTTAAGCTACATTTTGTAGCTTGGACATGGAGTGCCTTCTAAATGTAAGCGATGTACTATTACTTGACAGTCTTAAATTTCGTTCCAGATAGAGCAGTCTTTTTGCAAATGAAATATTTTGGGAACCCTTCTTAACTCCTCTCACCTTGGGTTCTGCCTCCCCAACCCTATACGTCATGTCTGTCTGTCCAGGTTAGATTGTAAGCTCTTCCGAGCAGGGACCGTCTATAAATGTCAAAATGTACAGCGCTGCGTAAGCATTTCAGCGCTATATAAGTGATTAGTAGTAGTAGTTCTTAGAGTCGGTCTTAAACTATGATGACTCAGGTGGGGGGGGTCAATATTCAGCCGGTGGTAATCAGCATTTTTTTGGCCGCTCCTGACAGTATTAGTGGATATTCAATGTAGGCCATGTCTGGGCACCAGCATCAAATATCCAGTCATACATGGGGCTGCGTCCAGGAAGGCTGGAGAGTGGAATAATCTGAGTCTGATACATAGGCCAAAGGTCCTTCTTGTGACAGCAGCTTTAAGATTTCAGTTATCTTTTTGTGTGTATATGAGAAATACATACACCATTCATGGAACCAAGCTATGTTCATGCATCATTAATTTCACATCTTCTCGGAGATTCTTGCTTTTGATTCTTTTGCTTATGCCTGTACCGGTCTTGACTTGCATGCAGGCGTCTCCCATACCCTCAAACGTAGCTTTACATCCACTTTTTATTTCTAGTTCTAGTCTTTTGTTGCGATTCAGTACTGGCATTTTGGTCCCAGTTTTGCTATACTTTTGTTATCCATTTAGTTCTGTTATCTCTAGCCCAGTACCTATGTTTTGGTTCTGTTTGTCTGCCATTTTGTTTCAATAAATGAAGAGCTGCTTCAAGTTCTGACAGTTCTTCTGTTCCCTTTAGAGGTAGCTGATGTTGCGGGTGTTTCTTGATATGGATCCCTGTCAACTCTCACAAATATTCAGAGGCATTGCTGAGGGTGTTGAAAAGATTGGTAATATATTCTTCTTCTAGGCATTTGTACTTCCTTTGACAGAACCACTTCATTTACCTGGAAAAGAAGTGGAAGAGTCTCTAAATGAGGAAGCTGTCTCTTGGTTAAGACCAGATATCCAAGCCTATCATGCTGCTAGTAGAGAATCAATTGTGAGAAAAAGATGATGGTATTTCCAGAGAAAACATCTCTCTCATGCTATAAGAGATTCTCCAAGAAGTCACAAGCTATGATACCAAGAAAGATGATTATTACTGTAGCGATAATAGCAATGAGCACTACAAAAGTATGCAAAGAATTGTGTGCATTGGTTTAACATTCTGTTTGCATAATCAAAGTATCACCACCCATCCCCTTAATCTCGGTTGAACCCTTGAATATGTTATAAAGCAGAATCTCTTCAGCCTTTTGCTACAGTGCTAAGGATATCCTATGGAAAGGAAGAATTGACAGTATAAGCAGGGGAGATCTCTGTATGTTCTAACGTTAACCTACTTGGGCCAGTAATTTAAATGGGCAGTCCTTATAAACTGCAAATAAGTCTGGTGTTATACATATAAATTACGCATAGAGGTTAGAAAAGTTTGGTATGGGTAAGTCGGACGAGATTACCTGTGATGGAAGTTTATCGAGGTCATCATTCTTACATTTCAAGAGGGGGGTGGGGTCTTTTCTGTTGCCACCTTTACATATTCCAGTGCATTCCAGTTTAATCAAGAATATTGAAATGGATGAATAGAGCAGGCGAGGTAAAATATTATGATCATTTCTTTACTTTTCCAAATTCAGAATAGCTTAGCCAATAATTTGGAAAGACTACATTTGTCTTAAGAAAGTCATTATCATACAGAAATCTCCCTTTCCTAGCTTTACTCTTAACATGTTTTGAGATGGAACTTTACTTCTCTGTGCAGTTTTGGGCATGTATAGTTCATAAAATTAGGAAACGGGGTTTGACTCCAAAAGGAGCGATTGAAGACTGTATGCTTCTTGTATGGGAAAGAAAGCCCAAGACTAATCCTAGTGATGTGTCTTTAATTGCATGCAGTGGAGATGCGTGTTTACTAACCCACTCCCCGCCTTTCTAGGGTCGCAATGTACTGGGCTGTTTAGCACCACAGTGCTTGGAGGCTCATCCAGCGCCCCAAATCTTCAGGACTACGCACGCGGCCACCGCAAAAAAAATCAGCGCCGCTGCCAGCCTGACTTACAAAGACGGTATGTGTGTAAGAAAGCAGCTGTGTTCTGTCTTCCAGCACTCTGGTGTACATTAATGCTCAACCATTAGAAAAAGACAAGGGATTCCCTAAGCATTGGATAAGTACCGCAATACGCTTCACAGAGCATGTCTGGGAAAAATACAATATTAAGGTGGCCAGGAAACAAGGCAGAACAATGAAAGTTGAGCACTAGGATCACTAAACAAGAAGGGAAGGATCAATTAAAAAAAAATAAGTGAGAGGTATAACTATAGGTATAGATATGTATTAACCTTTTCCTATCGTAATGAATTTTACGTTACGCTGGTTCCAGTCGTAATTATTTTAGCAAAGTTTTGTATTATTCACCGTTATCATTTACGGCTATTGTAAACATAATGTAAATAAGTCATAAGTCTGTAAATTCAAATATTTTGTGTTCCTGGCTCTTTATTAGTCCATTCAGACTGTTTATCCACTGTCTGTGTCGTTTTTGGAATGTCCCGTCATCCGAGACACACGATAGGAAAAGGTTAAGTTACCACTTCCTCACCATTCATAAGTGAGAAAGGTTTTAGGTTCTTCTTTAAGGGAGATGAAAGGAACAGGCATTTCTGTTTTGGGTTAGTTAAGGTGGAAGAGTGCTTCCATTCTAGTAAAAGTGAATAGAATGATACATTTATTTCAATTTGGGCAAAGGAGTGAAATATTTCCATTAAGGGCACTGCAAGATGTGGTTGACTTTGACAGTAACACTTAGAAGGGTTGGAAGTTTTTCATAAGTTAGGCTCCCTTCTACAAGAGGTGAGAGACCTGGGAGTTTCCCTTCTAGATCATACAGAAGAAATAGAGCAATATGTGATCAAAGAATAAAAGCCAACAATATAATTAATTCAGCAAATGATTATACAGTAGGTGCCATGAGCCATGACATAGCATTGGTTGCCAGAGAGTGCCCAATTCAGAAAGAGCCAAGTACATCTTAATGAGCAAAACATAAGGTAAAAAATAATGTATGTACAGTAAATGAATGCCATCATTTGACTCATGAAAATATTGATATTCAGATATCTAATTATTAAGCTTATGTTTTGCTTATAAAGGTAAGCCTGGTTGATTTATGAGTTGGGGTTAATTTAAAACTGTTCCCACAGGTGAGAAATACATACTCTGTGATCTTTGCCAGGCTTTCAAAGTAAAACTACACTCATATTTTCATTTTGAAAATTATCCTTCCGAGAAGTACCTGTTATACCCCACACATTAACACCTACTAACTTGAGTGATAATTTTTTCTGAGTTAAACTATGTACATTTAGAAATGTGAGTTTGCCTACTATAGAGCATGATTTTGTAACAGGATCCCTAGGGAAGAAGGTCAAAAAGATGAATATTTTAAGCCCTATTTAGTAAGGCAATGTAGACACTTACATACTTTTGTAAAATGGGATCCAAGACTTACTTCATCCAACGTGCAAAAACTGATGTACCCATTTACACCTGCTCTGAATTTGGTGTAATTGTGCACATGAACTCTATGCATATACCCATGTATTTTATAAAATATGTACATACTTATTGTAAATCCACACCTGCATTACCAAACTACACTTGTGGGAATGCCCACACCCAATTACGTGAAGGTAGATATACAGTTGAACAATTTTAGAAACCCGTTTGCTGAATGTGAAATCAAAGTCTAATTATATACGAAGGAGCCTATGTGAAGAGTCCAAAAAGGGATCTGTTTTATAAAGGCAGAATAGGCACCTATATAACTTTTAAAAAATAAACTCCTACAATGAACTCCTGTAGAACACAAACGATCTCACATAAATCTACGCTTATTCCAAAGAAGGGGTGTATATGGGTATGTACTCTGTACTTATATATTTCATAGAATACCTTTGTACACATAGCTTCACACTTGCACTGCACAAAATGTATTCCTGGGAATATCTAGAGGGGCATAATTGAAAGAAACATCTAAGTCCGTTTTGGGCCTAAGTCGCTAGTTGTCCAAAGTCGGCAGTGTCTAAAGTCCATTCTTGAAAAATACGTCCAAAATATTTTGGTTTTCGAGAGTCGTTTAACTGTACATCCAGCTGTTTGATCGCCCAGACCGCTAAGTCGTCTATCTTTATACCCCATTCTTATCCAAAAGTCCAAGTCAAAAACGCCTAGAAAAGGACATTTTAGACATGGGAGGGGCCAGCAAAGTAATGGACTGGACACCTAGACATGGCAACAGAGAAGTGGGGCATCTTACAGGGCACTGCTGTGAACTTCACAAAAAGGGTGCCACATAAACATCGCACCATAACTCCCTTATAGGTCATGGTGAGCCCCCCAAAACCTACTAGACCCACTTGTCTACCCCCCCAATAGTCATCACGGCTACAGGTGGCACCTATATGGCAGTACAATAGGGTTTGGAGAGTGCACATGTTTCACCATAAATGCAGTGGTTAGAGTGGCTTATGGGCCTGGGTCCTCCTCTCTATGGTTCACTAGCCCACCCCCACACTACTTAAGCCATTTCTGTGCTGCTCTACTAGGCTTTGCTGTGCCAGGTGCTGATGTTCTGGAGGCAGGTATGTACATTTTTATTTCGATTTTTATGATGTTGTGGGGGGTCATTGATCACCGGGGCAGTGTGTGGGGGTCTGTACTTTGTGTCTGCAGTGCTTATCTGGTCACTTTGGATACCTTTTTGGCACTTAGTCCTGGTTTTACATGGCCTAAGTCACAACATACAAGTTCCTTCCAGGCAGCCTCGTTTAACTTGCAGTACGGCTAAGTTTAGATCAGCCCAAATCCTGCTCTCACCACTCCTCCTAAAACGCCCCTTTTAGTTCTGGTCGTACAGCAGCACTGAAAAGGCCTAAGTCGTTTTTAGATACGTCTAAAACTCAGTTTGATTATCGGCACGTGGACGATTTGTCTTACTGATCATCCAAGTGCCAATTTAAGACGCATTTCTGTTTTGATTATGAGCCCCCTAGGCGCTTTAGTGTAAATTCAAGAACTATCGCAATATATAGGTGATGGAATAAAGCACAGTAAGTGTGATTTCTGTCATGGAAGTTCCACATTTAACTGCTGTTACAGAATGTTAGTATAAGTCCGCATTTTCATGTCCCTTATATTGTAAGCAACCCGTGCATAGACTTGCTCTTCACATTTCTGTACCGACATAGAAACATAATGGCCAGTAAAGGCCAATTGACCCATCCAGTCTGCCCATCCATAGCATCCACTACACCTCCTCTCCCTAAGAGATCCGACCAGCCTGTCCCACGCTTTCTTGAATTCAGACATAATCCCTGTCTCCCCCACTTCTACTGGGAGACAATTCCACACATCTTCCACCCTTTGACAAATTCATCAGAGCCTTCTTTAGCATTTAAAATCCTATTCTACATTCTTGATCCTTTAAAATGCCACTAGTAGTTCCACACGTCACCTCCAGGAATGCCTCTTCCTACAGTGGCTAATTTGCCCATGAAATGGCACTGCTAGAAGGCAGAGTTGCCAGGATCTAGGATAGCACCTAGACATTCATGGTGCTTAGGCACCTCTGCCAAACCCTCCAGAATAGCTATAATGTAAAAAATTGGTATAATACAATAATATATTTAAAAAATCTAGGCTACCTCACTAAAATTATGTGCATTGGCTTAAAACTGTAATGTGGCCATGGAAAGTGGCTAAATGCATTGCAGGTAATTAAGTAAAACAAGAAAAGTAAAAAAAATAATAATAATAATAAAAAACACGAAAGGACATGTTAGTTGGTGCTGTAGTTTGTGTGTGGTATTTTTAAAAATCTCTTTGCTTTCCGACTTGTACTTTGTGCTTTTTCGGTATTGTGCACAGTGGTGAGAAAATTTCTACATAGAGTTTGCCTTTGAAAATTAGCTTGCAAAGTAAGGGTTAATTCTCCACTGCCCCAGGTACATTAGATAGATTGTGACCCCACTGGGACAGATAGGGAAAATGCTTGAAGTACCTGTGTGTAAACCGCTTTGAATATGGCTATATAACTACTAAAAGGTGGTATACAAGTCCCAATACCTTTCCCTCTCTATAGGGGCTACCAGTCATACTCTTTTTATGTATTATTTTCCATGATAGATGAGAGGACGAGAAGGATGGGAAATTTCCTTCTAAGCAAGTGATAAAGAAGGGAGATTATTGGGTTGGTGATGGGTGAAGATTTCTCACAGAAGTGGCAAGAGAGACGGGAAGTTTATCATGGGTCCAGTAGAAAGGATAGGAAGTTTTTTGAAGGACTAGCAGGAAGGTTGGACAGCTTTATGAAGACAGGAGAATCAAATAGGTTCTTTTCACAACAGAAGTTCTCAAACTATGGGTCAGAACCTCAAATGAATTCACTGTTTTTGAGATCATGACCTAGGTTGGCTTTCCATAGGTGTGTCGTCATTCTGTACCTCCAGCTGGAGGGAGGTGGGGGGTGGGATCGTCACGCAGTTTTCTTTGGCTATAGTCATTGGCACGAAAGGGTTGGGAAGCATTGGTTTACAAGGCAATAAAAAGAGTAGGTAATCTATGCTCTGGTGAGATTGATTACTGGTCAGATGTATCATAATTTTCAAGTACCTTTCCTATTTCTAATTTTAATGTATATTTTCTGTAAACCGCTTAGAACCTAACGGATGTAGCGGTATATAAGAAATAAATTACATTACATTACATTACATAATCAAAAAGTATAATTGTAAATACATTTTTCTTTTGACTAGCTCATCTGTCTTTGAAAAAGCATTGCTCATCTTTTGGCAGCCTCAAGGGAAATGGTTAGAAGGCTAGACCATTATTTGCTTGTGTAGTGCATAAAGCTACATGATTTACTGGAATAAACTCTTCTATTTTGTTTTTATAAAAAGATATGGGTGGAAAATGAAGGTTAATGACCTGCAGTTGTTTAGAAGATGCAACCAGTTAAGTGCACGTGAACTGTGCCTTGATACCTTCCGTGTCATCAGTCTTTAACCATTCTGCTGTGTGTTTCTCATTCTCATTTCTCACCCTCTCTTTTGCTCCTGGGTCAATTTGTGTGGTTATACAGTCATGTGAAAAAATGAAGACACTCCATGAAATATTCAGTTCTTTCTTAAGAAAAGTTCACATAACGATATCAAACCTTTTTTTAAAAAAATTTATCTCTGGAAAAGAAAGTGACGTAATTGCAGGTAAACAACAAAAATTTTCCTTAATTTACTCATGAAACAAAAGATATCCACAAAAATGTGTGTTCTAACTGAGGAATAAATTAGGACAGCCTACACCATAATTACTAGTGTTATCCCCTTTGGCTGAAATAACTGCAGTGAGACACTTCTTGTAGCCATCTACCAGTCTCTGACATTGGTCTGAGGAAAGTTTGGCCCACTCCTCAATGCAGAATTCTTTTACCTTTGAGGGGTTTCTTGCATGTACAGCCTATTTCAAATCACCCCACAGCATCTCAATGGGATTAAAATCAGGGCTTTGACTAGGCCACTCCAAGAATCTCCATTTCTTAGTTTTCAGCCAGTCCTTGGTGGATTTACTGGTATGTTTTGGGTCATTGTCATGTTGCAGGGTCCAATTCTGCTTCAGCTTTAGTTTACTTACAGAAGGTCTCCACATGTTCCTCAAGCAACCTCTGATACATGGTAGAATTCATGGTGGATTCTATGATGATGAGCTGGCCAGGTCCTGCTGCAGTAAAGCATCCCCAAACTGTGACACTTCACCTCCATGCTTCACAATTGGTATGAGATTCTTTTCCTGCAATGCTGTATTTGCTGTACGCCAAGAAAACACTAATGAAAAGAAAAATAACTTCCTCAATTGAATAAGTTCAATTTTAGACTCATCTGTCCATAGATTCCTCATTTTTCCAGAAGTCCTGGTGTTTGTCTACGTTCTCTCTGACAAACTTCAGTCTGGCCTTGATTTTTCTTTTAGAGGACAATGGTTTCCTCTTTGCACACCTCCCATGCAAGTTAAATTTGTACAGTCTCTTTCTGATTGTAGAGGCATGCACTTTCACATTAACAGTAGCAAGAGCCTGCTGTAAGTACCGTGATGACATTTTAGGTTTTGGGAGACTTCTTTTAGCATCTTGAACTTGCTGCACTTCTTTGAGGGAGTAAACAGACAGATAGACAAGGGCGACCCATATATCTGGATTTTCAGATGGCGTTTGACAAGGTTCCACATGAACAACTACTTTGGAAAATTGCGAGCCATGGAATCGAGGGTGAAAAACGTGGATTAAAACCTGGCTGGATCATAGGAAACAGAGAGTGGGGGTAAATGGACAATACTCGGACTGGAAGAATGTCACCAGTGGGGTGCCGCAGGGCTCGGTGCTTGGACCCGTACTCTTCAACATCTTTATAAACGATCTGGACATTGGTACGACGAGTGAGGTGATTAAATTTGTGGACGATACGAAGTTATTCAGAGTAATGAAGACACAGGGGGATTGCGAAGATTTACAATGTGACTTAATCATGCTCGAGGAATGGGCATCAACATGGCAGATGAGGTTCAACATGGATAAGTGTAAAGTGATGCATGTAGGTAATAAAAATCTCATGCACGAATACAGAATGTCCGGGGCGGTACTTGGAGAGATCTCCCAGGAAAGAGACTTGGGAGTTATGATAGACAAGTTGATGAAGCCATCCACGCAATGTGTGATGATAGCGAAAAGGGCAAACAGAATGCTAGGAATGATAAAGAAAGGGATCACGAACAGATCGGAGAAGGTTATCATGCCGCTGAACCGGGCCATGGTGCACCCTCACCTGGAGTACTGCATCCAGCACTGGTCTCCGTACATGAAGAAGGACACGGTACTACTCGAAAGGGTCCAGAGAAGAGCGACTAAGATGGTTAAGGGGCTGGAGGAGTTGCCGTACAGTGAAAGATTAGAGAAATTGGGCCGTTTCTCCCTCGAACAGAGGAGATTGAGAGGGGACATGATCGAAACATTCAAGGTACTGAAGGGAATAGACTTAGTAGATAAGGACAGGTTGTTCACCCTCTCCAAGGTAGGGAGAACGAGAGGGCACTCTCTAAAATTGAAAGGGGATAGATTCTGTATGAGCGTAAGGAAGTTCTTCTTCACCCAGAGAGTGGTAGAAAATTGGAACACTCTTCCGGAGTCTGTCATAGGGGAAAACACCCTCCATGCATTCAAGACAAAGTTAGTCAAGTTCCTGCTAAACCAGAACATATGCAGGTAGGGCTAGTCTCAGTTAGGACGCCGGTCTTTGACCAGAGGGCCGCCACATGAGCGGACTGCTGGGCACGATGGATCACTGGTCTGACCCAGCAGCGGCAATTCTTATGTTCTTATCTTGCGGTCTGCTCTGGAGGTCAGCTTGCTTGGACGGGCCAGACCTTGGCAAGTTGGCAGTTGTTTGGAAAGTCCTCCACTTGTACACTATTTTCTGGACTGTGGAATGGCTAATATCAAATTCTTTTGAGATCTTTTTAAATCCCTTACCAGACTTGTAAGCTGCTACAATCTTTTTCTCTGAAGGCCTCAGACAGCTCTTTTGATCTCACCATGGTGTTCACTCTCACCGCAGCAGTCATGAGCACACCAAACTAAATGTCTGAGGTCTAAGTGGGGCAAACCTCTTTTAAAATGCTGAGTAACAATGTTCTAATCATGTGCACCTGATCTGATACACCTGTGTGTGATTTGAACCACTATAAGTAGGAGGATATGTAGGGGTGTCCTAATTTATTCCTCAGTTAGAATACACATTTTTGTGGATATCTTTTGTTTCATGAGTAAATCAAGGAAAATGTTGTTGTTTACCTGCAATTACATCACTTTCTTTTCCAGTGATAAATAAAAAAAAGATTTGACATCGATATGTGAACATTTCTTAAGAAAAAACGGAATATTTCATGGGGTGTCCTAATTTTTTCACATGACTGTATATATGTAGGTTCTAGCCAATGTGCTGGAGCTTTTCAATGTGGGTTAGTGCCCAGATTATGCCATTTACCATTCAGACTTGTAGAAGACTTAACAGAAAGATCTGTACTGGAAATAGTGCTTTTTAATATGTATATCAAAAATCTGGGAGAGAGAGTAACAAGGGAGGTCGATTGAATAATTTTGTGCCATTTGTAAATTCAAAGTCATTAATTTAATCTTTTGACTTAATTTGCTGACCCAGTGTATAAAATGGTCACCACGTGCTTTTCCATGCATTCATATGTTCTCCAACTCTGCCATACAAATGAGGTAGATTGATGCCCTAACATCACTTCAACATGCACTAAATTTAGCAATTACCTCGAATGACCCTAAAAAACCAACAGGTGCAAACCTGTCAGTAACTGTTATCAACAGGTCTGCCATAATGTTTTCTTTTTTTTTTTAATGGGCACAGATGTAGTGCATTTGTTACCCTTACATAATATCTGTCCCCATAAAAAATGTTGTGCCATCCCTACTCCCCCTTCCGATGACAGCCACCGCCCCCCCCCCCCCCCGACAATGACATCAGCTAGCCCCCAATGACAGCAATGGCCCCCGAAAAATAAGAGAGATGGGAGGGATTCCCACTCCCTCCTGCCTCAGCAACCCTAGTAGCTCTGAGCCTCTGGACCACCCACCCCCCCCCACCCCACCATACACACACACACACACACACAAAGGCCCCTGTCCCACCACCCCACCAACAAGTACCCAAAGAAAGGCCCTTCTGGTCTAGTGGTCAGCTCAGAACCTCTCAGCTCAAGCATATACTCCCTCTGTTCCCCCCTCCATAACTTTTTTTTTTTTTTTTAAGATTGACAGTAGGGGTGCCTACTCCCTCCTGCCCGCAGGCCTGCCTCTTCAAAATGGTGGGCCTTCCCAGTCATCCTAAGATGTACTGGGAGGGGCCTAAGATTCCGATTGGCCAGGATGCACCAGGAAGGGTCTGATTGGCCTAGGCACTTAAGGCTCCTTGCTATTCAGGTAAAGTCTTATCTTCTTGCTTTCTTCTTCCAGTTTCAGGATCAATATCTTGAAGTCCTTCTCATTCTCTGCCAGCAGGGTAGTATCATTTGTGTATCTCAGATTGCCGATGATTGTTCTGCCTATTTTCACCCCAACACTTGAATCATCTAAGCCCAGCCTCCTCATGATTACTTCTCATGCCCTATAGCAGGTGAAAATGGTGATGGGATTTAAGTACATATACATTTCTATTGCAAAATAGGAAATACACAAATACAGTGCCATTTTAGATAGGTTATAGAAGTAGGAATTGAGGCATACAGGTCAGTGTGTCTTATTTTTCACCTGTATTTTAGAACAGAATCTGTCGACTAGATCCTGTTCTAAAATACAGGGAAGTGTGTCAGATGTGTGTAGCAAAAATATCCATTTAAAAAAAGATATAGACTATATATATATTAAAGTTGACACATAGTCAGTTATGTTTCTAAGATTGCAAAGATAACCATTCTTAACCAATTCTGTTCCCAATACGGTAATAGTGACCTGTTATTTTGCAGCGAGTGGTTAGTACAGTGATCTAAAAACCAGGGGAACCAGGTTTGATTCCTTGTGACTCTGAGCAAGTCACGTAACTCTCTAATGTCCCAGGTACAAAATAAGTATCTTATATAATATGTAAACCACTTCGATTACAGAAAGGCAGTATATCAAATCCCATTCACTTTCCTTTTGGCATTGGCCAGGACAGATTAGTTTACCACATCTCTGGCAGTTGTCCATTAGGGAATTGATCTGGTTGGTGGGGGGTAGTGCTTTCCCCCAACATCTCTCAAATCCTTCAGGCTTGTAAGAGAGAGTTCATCAGAAGGTGTTATGATTTTAAGTGAAAGAGATTTCTCATCCTTTGCGACAGAAATACCCTTTATGCCTTTTCCTGTTCTACACAAAAACTGCTTGATGCTTTCTACATTATCAGAGCCAAGTCTGAAAACCTGTTCTACTAAGGTGAACCATATCACCACAATGCAGAAGGAAAACCCATCTCCCCATAGCCTTTAGAGCTTCTTAAAATTATTTTTATGGGGCTTGCTTCTATTGAAACCTTCCATTCAGCCTCCTGCTGTTTCTTGGGGCCTCATTCTGTTACTTACCTAGCTAATGAAAATACCTTTAGAGTCGCTAGACTCTTGTGACCTGAAGTTCCTGCCAGTATGTAACCTGGAAGATCTTATTTTTGGTGGCAGTCACTTTATGACATAGTTAAGTGAGTTCCAAGCCTTAGTGACTGATCCACCCTAATCTTGTTTTTCAATAATAAGTTGTTCTTGCCTAATACAATATTGGATTTTCACCTTAAAACAGTCAATTGTCCTCCCAATGTTTTTTCCCCAGACCACTTGACCATGAGGGAGAATGTGTTTTAACATTAGAATAGAAATGAACGTACTGATTTAACTGAAACTCAGGGATGTATAATAAACAATATCTTCATACAACCATCTTACATCCCATACAAACATTCATTCAGTAGTTTCCTAGGATCATCGGTATAGTGTCATCAAGATGTCTTCATCAGTCCTCACTGGAAGCTTAAGTCAACATTCAAATTCTCTTGCAACATACATTCTTCAGTCTTATTTAATTTGAGCAATCTGTCATGTGGCATTTCTCTCAGGTTTAAAATCCAATTCCATTCTTGAAAGGTTCATTGTTGCTATTTCCAGGTTGCCTTTGTTGAAGAGAAATTAGAATTGTGGGGAGGTTTTTTTTCATTTTGCCCTTTCATTTTTTTGTTTTTAAAGGTTCCTGTAGCTAAAGAGTCCCAGTTGTGAGGACTATATAATAAGTTGCTTATCTGTAATGGGTGTTCAACAGGGAGACAACAGTCTTCACAAAAAAAGAAGAAAAGAAAAACTTTATCATAGAAATGAGGTGACACAATGAGATCTGACCAGGACAGGAGGACCCACATACATGGGTCACCTAACTAGAAACCTTGCTAGGTTGCTGTACAATCTTGGGGAGCTTTGTTAAATTTTTTTCCTTTATAGCCTGGGATCTTTCAGATGACATTACCCTGTCATGAGGTTTAATATCTTACTGCCTTGAGAGACCACTTGTTACGGGTAAGCAGCTGTGCTTTAACAGAGCATGTAGAATTAATATTGATGGCCGAGATTTGTATAGAGAACACAGTATTTACCAACAGTAATTTGGAGCATAGAGCAAATAGAAGAATAAACCAGCACTATGTATGGAAAGATCTTGTAGAATGGCAGAATTTCCAGTGGCGTATGGGAAACCATCGTTAGGAGAGAAATAGATCTCAGTAGTCATGGAAACCAAAAGGATAACTGCTGAGGCTGAACAGGTCATGCAGAAAGAACATATTTCCATCCGTGATCTAGAGGAAGCTGTACATAATGGAAGAATCTGCACTAGAGCGGAACTGGTGTGATAATGTGAACAAGGTGTGCATAAGAAAAGAGCGACTGATGACATTCTGGGACTGTATTTGGACAGTTCAGTATGGAGAAAATTCCAGAAGAAAGCCCAGCTTCTATAAGCACAGAACAATAATATAAGCAGAACAGAGAGATTTGTAGCAGCAAGCTAAGATTAAACATTTCTCTTTTTTTGTGAGTTGGGGTTTTGTTTACTCAGGGCGACTAGGCTAACAAAAAAGATATATCTTGCATCAAAACAGGGTGGCTATGCTACGAATTGTGAAATATTTTTTGTAGGCATGTGTATGTGCGCTTGTGTTTGCTGAAGCAGAATGTTAATGCCAATGCCTCTTTTTTATTTCCTCAGAACTGTTGTCTATGCCTGCCGTAAAACGATTTTCTGTGTCGTTTGCAAAGCATCCGACTAATGGTATGTTCGCTCCCTTGATTTGAAGTGTTACCTCACACTATTAACTCCATTTTCACCTTTTTTTTGTCATTTGAACAGCTCTTTTCCCATTTCAGAATTGCAATGTGGCCCTGCTCCTCTGTTTTCTCTCATCTTTTCTTGTTTCAAGTGTGTGTTTGATGTCTGGTCGTAATCTCTACTTTCTGACCATCATCTTGTCACGGGAGTCTAAACCGCCCTTTCATCTTTCATCCTGCCATGTTTCGGACAGAGAATGAGCACAGCAGCCCATGGCATGGTGCGTGTATAGCAATATATACACAAGCCTGATAAGAAAAGGACAGATCCTGGTCTCTTTCTCCAACTGATCCACAAGAATTCAAACTCATTAAGAGACTCATTTTCAAAGCTACATATGTTTCTACGTAACTTTGTAAAGTGCTTTGAAAATGAGCACCTACATCTTTTAAGCAATGATTAAGATGTTAGATGGCAAAAGAAGCATAAAAAAAG